>NC_067297.1:11886061-13086061 GCF_020740795.1 Apus apus | reverse complement strand
TAATAATTGTTGCTGTATGTTCTTTGATGTAGAGCAAGTCCTGTGATACTCTCGTTAATTCTCATTAATTATTTATAAGCCTATTTAATATTAATGTCACTGATTACTGGTTAAGTCCTCCAGAAAACTTTGGGCCTTTCCATGTTCCCACTGAAGTCACTGACAAAATATTAACTTTGCTGGGAGCAGGACCAATGCATTTATTAGTAGAGAGGCAGTACGTTCTAGTTAGCTCAGCACAAGGTCTGGAAGTTGGGATTTCTCCTGATTCCTGCTCCCAGCTCCTCTGCTGACTTGCTGTGTGACCTCAGGGGCAAGTCATTAAATTTCCTCCCTGCCTCAGTTTCCCCATCTGTAAAATGGGGATAATAATACTTGCCTGCTCACCTCACAGGGCTGTTGTGAGGACTTGTTAATGTTGATGAAGCACTTTGAAAATACAAAGTGCTGTGGAAGTGCTAAGTATTATTATTATTATTAGATTTTCTTGTTTTTCTCTTACAGTCTAACAGTGTATTTTATGTTTTGAAGTTGGTGATCTATGCTGGTCCTAACACAAACAGTAGGAAGGTTGCTGAGTATGGAGGCAATACACTGGGATATGGCAGCCGTAGTGTCTTAGGAACGGGTTGGCCGAAAGACTTAGTAAAGGTACAGTATTATAATCCAACCATCTTTCACACAGAAAAATCCCATTTGGAAACCGTGTCGAGTCCATTTTAACCCTTCAGCAGTGAAGTCCAAGCTTTTAAGTGTGTGGTTACCCATGATGAGATCACCTCTTAAGTGGGCTGTTATGTCCTTGGGGAATGACTGTAAACTGACTGTATGTTATGTGTGGTGCTTCTCTTGTTTTGTCTTACTGGAATTTCTTAGGGGTATGTTTTGCTCCTGGAGTCTCTAATGACACTGTTGGGCTCATAAGTGTATCTTCTAAGAGAAATTCTTGCCCAGTCTGTACTTAATTTCTTAAGGTCAGTGGCCATGGCTGCATTTTTTGACAGTAACCCACTTACCTAACAAATAGTAAATGTAGCAGCTTTCCAAACGTGTGTGGGGTTTTAAAATTATATTGGATGCTTTCTGCAGTATAGCTAAGACAGAAAAATCCCTCAAACTTTTTGAACCTTCAGTATTCCAAGAATTTTGCAGTGTGTTCCCTCAGACTGTATGCACTAGGATTTACTTTTCCTAATGTGTTTGTGCTGCTGCATTGTCCCATACTGAAACTGGGCTGGTATACACAAAAAACTAATTTCAAAAAGGAAGACAAGAAGTAATAAACTGGAAAGTGCTTGCAGAAAAGCAGTCCATTGTTCACAATTAATGGAATGTAATTAATTTTGCAGACCTATTTTTTTATACAATTCTTCTGTTGATGTGTCTTCTTGAAGAGATTGTTTGTCTTCCTTCAGGAAGAGAACTGTTGATTATTGCATGGTTTCTTGCAGATAAAAAATGAAAGTGTTTTGATTAAAATCAAGGTCAAGTAACACAAACTGATAAATTTTACTTTTGATTCCAGATTTATAGTGGTTATTTGTTTTACTATAGTTAGCCAGCAACAAAATTAAAATCCAATTGTCCACTAAAAGATACCCTTACAAAAAGGGAAGAATCTTTAAATTATATAATTGGAGCTAAAAATACGTGTCACTAAAAACATTAATCCATAAAATAAGCCACTTTTATGAAAAACCTTTTTGTTTGCCTCAAGTCTTAAATGTATCTTTTTTTTTCCCCCTCTTCCCCACCACAATCTCAAGGTGGAAGGAGATACAGTCACCTTCTCCTTTGAAATGCGGAGTGGCCGTGAGCACAACACTCCAGACAAAGCCATGTGGGGCTTTGCCTGCACTGTCCGAGCACAGGTACTCCAACGGGACAGGTTCCAGGGGACAGGTTCAGCTTCAGTTTATCTGCTCTCTGTTACACCCAGCAGGTCAAATAGAAATGTATTTCAAAGTTGGAAGCTAACATTAGAAATTTAAAACAGTCCTAGCTTACTTATCTGGCAATAAGACAAGTAATTTTCTTACAGTGTAAAGGACCTGAGTGTTAAATGTTTGGCTTCTTTAGCTAGAGATGTCCTGAAGCAAACTTAGAGAAGTTAGTTAGTACCTACTAGGTCTTATCTACCTCTTGTCATTGGTGCTGGACTTGGATGAAGTCACTTCAGTATCTCCTCCTGCTTGTAGATCAGGTTTTCTTTGGAGAGAGGGGTATCTTGTAACAACCTGGAAACTGAAGCTTTAATGGGGGAACAGCAATTCCAGCCTATAAAGACAAGAGGGAGGGACACTGGGATCAAACAGAAGGGAACTTGAATCCTGCTACTGGGAATCTAGGACTAGATCCGTGGGATGACAGATTGTCAGGCCAGAAAATGACTGAACCAAATACTTTTTATTTTCTTTCTTGGTTCAGGAAAATAATGTTCCTTTCTTTCGTGTCTTGAGTTGTTCTTAACAATTTAAAGCAATATATAAAGCAGTTTTAAATACACCTCTGTCTAAGAGACACGTAGTTATATCTGTTAGATTTTTACATATAATCTTATATATAAAATATCCTATCTTGAAATGTATTGGGGAAGGACTTGATGGTTGATTGATTAGTGCAACTTGTCCTTCTTCCTACTCCAGGAGTCTTCAGAGGACGTGTCAGGAGGTTTGCCATTCTTGGTTGACCTGGCCCTGGGCCTTTCTGTGCTGGCTTGTTCAATGCTGCGAATACTCTACAATGGACCAGAAATTACCAAAGATGAAGAAACCTGTCAAGAGCTCTTAAGATCAAAACTGCTACAAAGGTAAAAAAATAATAATAGAGTTCCCATGTGGCTTGTTTGTTTGTTTGTTTGTTTTTTCTGAGGGAAGGTGGCTTTTGTAGTGGTGTTCAAGTCTTGTGTTTTAAGGTGATTGTTTTGATAATTTTTCCTGCCAAGTTTGTTCAGCAGTTCTGGGCTGCATAAAGCTAAGGGAAAGTTCTACAGAACAGAGGTTTTCTTTAGAGGAAAAAGAGGGGATTGGGTTTTGCTTGGGACAGGCCACACTTACTATGCAGTCTTTGTAAGGTGTTGTGGACTAATGTGTCTTTCTCAATGATGGGGCATAGTTAGGGAAAAAGAACAATTTAAAACCCCTTTAAATCTGTTTTTATTTATTTTTCCCAGGTGCCAGTGGCAGGTGGAAGCTAATGGTGTAATATCCCCAGCCCTTACACCAAGTCCTTCTCCCTTGCCTCTTACTATAGATGAAGACAGAGAATTTACATATCCTTCTGATGTTCTAGTGCCTCCTGTTGGACACTACTTTGATCTGCCTAGGATTAGGCTGCCTCCAGGAATCATGATTAAACTCAGGGAAATTTCTGGACGGGCTCGGCCTCAATTTAGACCCAGTATAAAGTAAGTAGTTATTGTTTCACTCTATTTTTCTAACCTAACTTCTATTATTTTGAATGCTTGATGCCAAAGCAACAGTGAGGATGTGGCATGGCTGTTGTGTGTGTGTATTGAATGTTCTGTGAATGTGGGTTTATGAGAGCAGCATCTGGGGAGTTGTACAGAATTGCCAGAGTTTGTCTGTCATTCTAGCTTAATCAGCTTGGCTTTACTCTAACCCTAGGGAAGTGATTCAGCCAGAAGTAATGGAGGAGATGGTAGTTTCATGTGTGATTAAACATTTGAATTTGGTTGATGCACTCCAGTCCCTGATAAATTTCCAGTATCAGGAAGAACATGCTGAAGAGTATGATTTACTTTGTAAAATTATGGGAGAGACATTTAAGAAGCTAAATGCCATGGAGAGACAATTGCAGGTAAAAATAAATTTACCTAAAAACCAGAAGACTTTTTCTTTTGAGAATAAATATGTGTTAACAGCATTTTAGGAACACAGAAATACAAAATGAAAATTTTCTTAGATCTCTTCTTTGAGGATCTCTTCTTTGAAGATCTCTTCTTCTCCTTAGGATGAGCAACTGCAATAACTGTTATTTTTCTCTTGATTAGAGTGTGGCTGAGCTGGAGCAGAAATGGCAGAACGAGGTGGATGATGCCATGCATGGGAAGCTGGAGAACAATGTCCCTTTCTTTTATGATTATCACTTTAATGAGGTGAGCACTGTGTGTTCATTCCGTGTGTTCATGCTTCGTGCTGCTCTCTCAATACATGTTCATCCTTTTCCTTCGCTTTGTTTAGAGCAAGATGAAAGAACTAGAACTTCTTTGTTCAATGAAAGAAGTTTCTTTTGATGGAAGTGATCTTGAGAATGTGGTCCTGGCATTAAGGTCAGTAGCTGGCTGTGTGTGTACCATTTAGGCAAGGTAACAAAAAGATAAGGTAACATGAAGCAGCTGTGGATGGTTGGTGAGTTCCCAAAGTAGTTTTGCAGGCCTCAAGTTGCGTATGTATTTAAATGCTTCTTGAAGCAGGCTCTTGAATCTCACTGTACCCTGTGACAATTCATAATGTGAAACAGAAGCTGGCACTGCATGTTTCAAAAATACTTTAGTTCTAATTTCATTGAAGGCTGGTAGACCTATAGATAGAAAACAATCTTTGGGGGCTGGAGCATTCAGATGAACTTCTAACCAGGGATGCACATACTTTAAAACTTAATTTTCCTGTCTATCCAGCAATATCTGATTAAATTGTTACAAACATTTGTGCTAAATATATTAATATTAGTACATACAGCTACAAGTACCTACTAACAAATCACTTTTTTGTTTTCTATTTTGTTGGCATAGATTAGCTTGATACTGTATAAACTTCTTTGAAATAACCATTCTCACAGTAACACTTTATTTCAGGAGGCATTAATTGAGTTTGCTTCTTTTATTTTTCCTTCATAATCTTAGGGAGAAATTTTTTCAAGAGGTGAATTCACTAATACAGAAGACGTCTCATCCCCTAGCAAAAACCAAAACATTAGTGAAGAGCTTGATGAACAGAGCAGAGCTGTTATTACATGTCACTATTGCAGCACAGTCTGGTATCACAAGGAGTATATCTGGGACCCCTGCAGAGACCCCAGGTATAGGGCTCATCCTTATTTTTTTTCCCTTTTTTTCTAAAGATAAAATTTATTCCTTTTCTCTCATTTTTCTTCTTTCACTTTAATGAAAATGAAATCATTTTTAACACTAAATACATTTTACAATAGATTAAGTTGATTTTGTTTTTTCTGATTTCCATAGTGATGGTAAATTAAGATGTGAGTAGTAGTACGTGGAATTTAAACTTTGGTCTCCTGAGTTATTGGGGGAAAAATTCCTTAACCTAATCAAAACAAAACTCACTTGAAACAATGTCTGAAAGCAGGAAGGTCCTGAGAGCTGAGTTGCAGGTCCTCGCCTAGGCCATGTTTTCCCCATCCTATGTTATTGCTGCCACTGGAGTATTAACAGTGACTTATAAAGTCACTGTTTGTAAACAACCTCCTGCACCATCAGTGACTTTCTTTCATATTGTCTAACGTTGCAGCCTGTAAATCAGCATCTGAAACCAAAGTGATCTCCCACGCCGTCCGCCAGCCCGTCTTCCTGCGCAGCATGTCGGCGCCCTCTGACCTAGAAATGATTGGCAGTGAAGACCTGGAGTTTGCCAGATCAACTCAAAGGTGTGCACCAGTCATTCTGTGGGGCTGCTTGGCAATCACATGGCTCGTGTTGTCCAATCACCATAAGCTCTGCAAGCAGAGCGTTTTTATTTTTTTTTCATTGGATGAATTTACTGGTGTAAATTGGTGTAATTTCCCTGCCTTCTCGTAGGCGCCGCCACGTCACCAGCCATCGAAGCAGCTCGTTTACTCTCCTCCAGTCTCTGGCCATTGAGGACAGCAGAGACAAACCCACCTACAGTGTCTTGCTGGGGCAGCTCTTTGCTTTCATTGGAACAAATCCTGACCAAGCGGTAGGTCATTGTAAACGTGCCAAGCCATTCTGTTTTCAAATTCAGACTTTCACAAAGAAAGGAGGTGTTTTGCTTGCATCTCATTAACAAAAACAACCAACATCTCCTAGGTGTCCAGCAGCAGTTTTCTGCTGGCTGCTCAGACAAGGTGGCGACGTGGGAACACCAGGAAGCAGGCCCTGGTGCACATGAGGGAGTTGCTGACAGCAGCAGTCCGGGTTGGTGGGGTGACACATCTTGTAGGCCCCGTGACCATGGTGCTTCAGGGAGGACCAAGGTTTGTTTACTTCTCTGAAAAGAACTAAACGTTTCTGTCTCTGTAGAAGATAGTAGATCACATTGTGCAAAGAGAGAAACCACAAGAATTGACAAGCTATGAGGGTTTGTCTGCAGAACTGAGCTTTCAGCAGGCACTTTTATTGGCCTTTGTGGGGTAAAAAGGCAGAAACTTCTAAGAAGTGCTTGATTTGGCAGTAGATGAACTTTCACACAGAGATGACATGTCGACAGATAGGTATATAATGCACCTTACTCTCCTTACTTGATTCTAAATTCATGTTACTTAGGTATTAGTGGTAGATTTATCTGATACTAATATGGTTATCTAAATTTGATAAAATATTCTGTATTTTGTTTGTAGTCAAGTTTCAGTCGTGTCTGAGGTAAAACCACCATACTTTCCTCTTTACATGTTTCCTGTTAAAACATTGACTTGCCGTTCTGCTTCTAAATCTTCCTTGAGTAATTCTTAATATGTGCTGATAATTATTTATTTAAAGCTATATTGGGAAGTTTGATCTCTTTATTTAAGCCTGCCATTTCAAATATCCCACTGCCAACAGAATTGAAGAGCTCACGTGTGGTGGGATGGTGGAGCAAGTCCAGGAAGCTTTTGGAGAGACGATGACATCCGTGGTCTCACTGTGTGCTCGTTACCCCATTGCTTGTGCAAACAGCATTGGCCTCTTATGCACTATTCCTTACACTAGGTAGGAAAGTATTTCTTTCTGAAAGGGAAGGAGGGCATCCTCAGCTGTCCTTGATAGATTTTTGCCTTAAGGAGAAGTACTATATGTTATCATTTTACTCTCTTCATAATGAGGAATATCAAAATATCCTGTTAAATTTTCTGAGAATACAGAATTTCATCCTCTACGGGGACCAAAGGAGAGACAGAACCACCATTCTACAGAGTGATTAGTTGCTTGAGTTAACAGCAAGTTTTGGATTTCCATTGTGTCTGTTGTTAGTGACTGAAAAGTCACTGAAGTAAAATCTGATTATTTTCTTCTCATGCAGGAGCGAAGAGAAGTGTTTGGTTCGTAGTGGCCTGGTGCAGCTCATGGACAGGCTCTGCAGCTTAAGCAGCCAGACAGAATCCAGTTCAAATGAAAAGCAAACTAAGAAACAGAAGGTGGCCACGATGGCTTGGGCTGCCTTCCAGGTGCTAGCCAATCGCTGTGTTGAATGGGAGAAAGAAGAAGGTAGGAGCTCTGCAAATGTGTTGACGTTTTAGAATGGCTGTAGAATTGTCCAAGGTCATTATCTTCTTGTTGTTTTCTCAATTATAGGTTTTTTTCCTCCTCATGAGAGTGTTTCTGTTGCAGATAATTTCAGGTCTGCCACTTGGTTCTGCCCAGACAGAACCACAGAACCCAGAGTCCCTGAGGGATCACTTAGACATTTCTCCTGTAATAGAATTCATCCATAACATACATAAACATAGACATGTGGCTAATTGGCTGATGTGACATAGATGTAGCATCAAGTTTTATTTTAATCAAAGACATTTTGCATAGAAATGTTTTGCTGTAGCAAAAATTTTTACTCTTTTCAGTTGACGGGTTAGAAATTGGTAGACGTGTACATTGATTGTTGCTCCTTACAGCTGTGTGTTCCTGCCTGCCTTTCTCAGGGGGCTCAACAGAAGCTGTTCACTCTGGTCTGGCTCGCCAGGTCTCCAGCCTTCTCACCAACCACCTGGTACGAGCCACAGAGTGCTGTGGGAACCAGGCTGCAGGGAACGACGCACTTCAGGATGTCCTCAGTCTTCTGAATGACCTGTCAAGGTACTAGGCCTTTGCCGCTGGGGTATTTTTTTCTAGGCATGAAAGCAGGTGGGTGTTCCTCTGGGGATTGTCTTTTTTGACAGTAGAGAAGGTAAGAGAACTTTGGAAACCATTCTGAAACTTGATTGTAGAGTGACACTTAATCTTAGTGTTTAATCAGCGCTATCAGGTTAGGTACCGTTTGTTGCAGACAAGGTTTTGTCAGATGCTGGACTTTTTTTTTTTAATTACATCTTGAAAACAAATTACATTATTATTTACAAGAGCATCAATCTGTTTTTTTCCAAACAGCAGTTACCTGTTTTTTTCCCTTTCAGGAGTCACATAGGTAAAGCAATCCTGAGCCAGCCAGCCTGTGTGTCCAAGCTTCTGTCCCTTCTCTTGGATCAGCGTCCTTCTCCCAAGTTGGTCCTTATAATCCTCCAGCTGTGCCGTGCCGCGCTGCCTCTCATGAGTGTTGAGGACTGTGGAAATGTGGAATTGCCTCCCTGGAGTTACTCTGTGCCCTCCCTGAACAGCGAACAGGACGATCCCAGTGACCCAGCCTCCAAGATTGCCTCTCTGCTCCTGGCAAAGCTGGCGGACTACGTAGTACCAGGTACCAGCATCTTTTCGGTGTCCTGCTAATCTGGGAAGTTGCCAAGCAAGTCCTGTTTCTGCAAGGACCTTCTGTATTGACAGAAAGCTCAGATAGGAGAAGGAATTTGACACCTCAGTGTTGAAGGACAGGAGATGTCTGAGTTTCATGTAGCTGTTCTCAGACTGAGGTGTGTGTCACAGGGATGTTTCAGACCCACCTTGGGTGTGTTAGCATTGGTTTCAAGGGCAAGCAAGTTTGTTGATGGAGCTCACGGTTGTATGTTTTTTTTTGTTTTGTTTTTTTTTTCCTTTCTGCTTCAAGGATGCCAGACAGTTCTTTCTCCAACTGCCTCTGAGCCAGACACTGCTTTGGCAAAAGCCAGCCCTAAAAATTCCATAAAAGGTGATAAAGATCCTGGAGAAGAAAGCGAGGCAGTGGATGGGAAGCTTTCCATTTTCATTCATAAACGGGAAGACCAGTCATCCCATGAAGTCCTTCAGCCATTGCTAAGGTAATCTTAACTCACTGGATTGGAACCAATTGGGCTAATTCCGTTTATCTTTTTTTTTTTTTAGTGCTACAGCTGTAGAAAAATGCATCCTAAACATAACAGAAATAGGAAAGCAAAATATCTTCCCAGTTTGTTGTCTTTACTGGTAAAATAATACAGTAATGCAAAAATGGTTTCTAGAGTTGCTGCTCAGCATACTCTTACCTGGATAAAAATGCATCCCACCTTCCTGAGCTTGTGGGGAGGCAGCAGCAGGAAGAATCTAAATCCCAACACTTCCTGGGCTTGTCTGTTTTTTAGAAGACTGTCTAGCAATGATGAGAGCAGCAGAGCTGAAACTGAGCAGAGCATCTAGTTAAAAGGAGGAGAGGGATAAGAAATGTGATGTTTTGGCTCACTTACAAGCAACTAGCAAAGGAAGATAAAAACATCTTAATCTGAGAACAATCACATGAAAAATTAGCTACTTAAATGATGCTCCATCAGAAAATGGAACTATCTTGTTACAGTATGACAAGGCCGTGTAGGACTAACAAATAGAACTATCAAAGCAAAATGGACTTAAAAGCATTGTGGTCAATCATGCATACACTGCATAATAACTTGCTATTGCAGCTGCTTTGGTATTCTTGGTACCCACCTGGATTTTGAGATCTCTGCGTGTCAACCAGCCAGTGTTGGCACCTCTTGCATTTTGTGCTGTTCATCTCAGCTTCTCCCACTCCAAGTTGGTTTTGAACTTGTGCCTTAAAAATGACAGTAAAAGGTAGAGCTGTTGGGTGTTCTGAGGGGAGAGATTAACTCAGAGCCCTCGGGATCTGTGTTCAGTAAAAGCCAGTTTCATGATGCTTCTTCCTGAGGGGGGAAGGGTTAAATTGCAATGCAAATAACTACATTCAATACCATTGCATTCCTTTTGTAAATTGCAGTGCAACTGGGTATGTCCTGAACTAACAAGTACTCCTGTTGCTGTTGAGCAATTGCAAGGGTTGCTTTCAAATAATGTAAAAACATGCATAACAAATTAAATTGAAAAGTATAAGTCAGCTGTTCTTTTCCACCAATGAAAGCAGAGCTGATGTGTTTTGTTCTTACTTCAATAGTAGCTCAGAGGGTCGTCCATTCCGACTAGGAACTGGAGCCAACATGGAGAAAGTGGTGAAAATGGATCGAGACATGACAAAAGTAAGAAAAGGAATAACTAAAGAATATTCAACTTTTTTTTTTTACAGATGTTAAATCCCCTTTGTTAAATGTTGTTTACTTTACAGAACTGTTCAGAAAGGTAACTTTATATGTAATGTTAGCATTATATACTTACTGATGTAAATACAGAGGTAAATGATGAAAAGGAATTCCAGCTATTGCTTCCTCCAACCACTGTAGGTCATGTTTAAGCCCCTTAAATATTCTCTTTCCTGAAGTGTTTAGTGCACATATTTAAATTACATTTTCATGTGTATTTTCAGACATGCTCTTGAGTATTTGCACCAGACATACTCACGTGTGGCTTTTTGATCAGAGAAGTGAAACTATGCTGTTAAGCTAAGGATGGAGTATTAAACGCAATGAGTCCACATGGATCTCTGATCTCTTTGTAGATGAGAAAAAGCAACTGAAAGGATTTGTCTAATGACTGTGACTAATACAGACACAGGAGGATGTTTGATGTGTTCTCAGTTCTTTTGCGTATGCAGAGGGACGAGAGTTAAATGCATCATCTCACGCGGCCGAGTGGATCTGACTTTAGGATTTGTCTTTATGCCAATTTTATTTTCAGAGTGGCTGTTGTGAAGTTATTACAGAAGAAGCTGCTGCAGCTCTTCGGAAAGCCACTAAGTGGGCACAGTCTGGTCTGATAGTTAGTGTTGGGCCACCCATAGAAACTGTCAATCCAGAAACTACTAGTGGGTTGTCCACTGGGGACAAAAAGAAGACGGCACAGACATCTATTTGCAGAGAGAGGAATTCTGAGCTTGCCAGGTAGGTCTCATTGATTCTACAGTTAAGAGTCTAGATTCTGCTCTTCTGTGTACCAGTCTTTGTAGTGCTCAAGAAAATAATCTAGGTGATAAAGTTCCCTCTTTTTGTGCTGTGTTGTTGATGACTGAAGTTTCTTCTCATGGTTTGAAATCCATGGGCAAATTGCTTTCTCCTTGCAGGACAGATCCTGTGAGGCCCTTCATCAGTGGGCACGTTGCAAACAGCATGGCAGCAGAGGTGATTGCTTTGCTGCATAGCTTGTTGATGGCACCAGAGTCAAATGCAGCTCAGATATGGACAACAACTGCTGAAAAAGTGAGCAGACACAAGATTAAGTATCAGATTCTATGCCAAGCATGTATTGAGTGGTGAAGAGAACTTAATTATTAGCTGGGTAGTTGTTCTACCTTTGCTGTTCAGTCCTCTTTGCCATGACCTGTGAGGGTCTGTTGTGTTGGCTGGAAAGCAGAGGACACTGCTTCTGTGTTCCTCTGAATCCTGCAGCACCTGATCTGTTGCTGAGGCTAAATCCTTGAGCAAAGAGTTTTGCTAAGATTTTATATGTAACTCTGTGATTCTACAGGTGATTAGGGAATGGAGCTGGCTTTGGTGGTGTTCACACTTCAAAGAACCTGAAATATTCTGAGTTCTATAATTCTCTTCAAGAACAAAAATAATTCTTCTGAGACTGTGGGCTGGAGGCTTGGAGTGTTGGGTTTTGTTTGAGTTGTGCCTTGAACTCATTCTCTGATATTTTTGCTTCTGTCTTCAGGTTCTGTCCCGGGCTCTGATGTACATTCCACAGCTTGGGAAATATGCAGAGAGTATTTTGGAGAATGGGAGCAGCAGTGGAAGGAAACTTGCAAAACTTCAAAGAATTGCTCGGCAGGCAGTAGCTGCCCTTTGTGCTCTGGGTGGCTTTAAGGAGACAATTAAAATAGGTTCTGAAGTGCAGGTAATTCAGCACTGTTCACGTTTTGTACCTCCAATGAGAATTGGTGCTTTTGAGGAGGTTTTGCCTGCAGTGTGCACACTGCCTGCCTTGGTGGGGCACTCCCAGTAACAGTTGTGGAGACTGCTACTGTGTGTTAGTCCTGTTGCCTGAAATCCTCAGCTCTAATTGTGTGTTGAGTTGGTGTGTGGTGTTAAACACTCAGTGTTTCTTGCTTGAAAACCTTAAATCTTACACAGACCTCTTTTGGTTGTAGGTTTTAGGTAAAGGAATAGCAGGAAGTGTTGGAGTTGTGGCATCTATTAATGAACAAGAAGGTATAGCAACAGTCAAATTCCCACCTACCACTATAGACGGTAGAAAGACCTCCCAGGCATCAGAAACATTAACTATTCCATTATCTAGGCTCTGTGTTCCAAGATCTGAGGTACGGTAGTTTTAAGAATCCAATACTAAGTATAATATCAATTATGATTTTGTTGTTGTCACTGCAATTAACCTACAGCATGTAAAAAGTCTGTTTCATCTTTGATTAAATATTATTTGTAAAGTTTGCTTCATTATTTTAAACATATCTTAACAATATATTTATGTTCTCATTCAAGTAACATGGATATTCATCTTTTAGTGCTGAAGATGTTCCATTGCATATTGTGTTGGGTTCTTTGTTTTGTTTCTGTTTTGTTGTTTTTTTTTCTTGTTTTGACTGATGTTTGGTGCTGGTTTTGTGAATACTACAAAATGAGAATTAACTCCAGGTAATAAAACACCCTCATTTCTTAGAAACTAACTACTTGAATTTAACTTTTTACCGTGCCCCCCCACCATCAGGCATTGCCTCTTCATAAACTGTCCATTACTGAGAAGGTAGTACAGGCAGTCCAGTCCATGTTGCTTCCTCAGGAGGGAAGTCTATCTATTCACACCTCACTTCCTGCAACAGGAGATGGCTCAACTCCAGTAATGGCAGTGGTCCGGCTTCTTGCTGAAATAAGAACCAGGTGAGTCCCTGGGTTTGTGCAGCACTCCAGCCTGTTCTGATACCAACTGCTCAAGAAAATTGCATGGCTTCTTGTTCTCCTCCTCTGTTGATACTGGCATAGGACAGCAGGGGACAAGGCAAAAAGGCTTGTTTGCTTCCTTGAGTACATTTGATGTCTGGATGTTGTTAAAATCAGCACCAAAAATAAAGTGCCCCTTTATTTATTGCCCTGGGAATGCATTGAGCAATTGAGGGTTGGACTTGATGATCTTCAGAGGTCCCTTCCAACCCTTCTGTGATTCTGTGATTCTATGAAATGCTTGATAAAAGCTGTGAAGCAGGGTAAAGCTGGCAGTGTGGGAGCTGCAGTGGAGAGCTAACCAACCAGAGAGAGAAGCAGATCAGTCAGCGTGCTGCCTTTTTAAAAGGCTTTAATTCAATACATGTAAAGACAACTTTGAATTCAGCATACACTTTTGTAATGCTTTAAACATACTGTTTTTCCATTAAGAGCATGCCTGGTGATGGCTCAGCTGTTGGAAGACAGCTCATTCTGTGAAGAATTCATTCAACAGTGTCCAGCTGCTGTCGAGGTTCTTAATTTGGTGGCTCAGGAGTGCAGTCCTGGTAGGTTTCAACATGTTCTTGCAGCTTCACTGGTGTATTTGTCACTTTTAAAATCACTTCAGCTTTTTGTCCTCCAGCTACTTAGAGCTTATGATGGCTAGCACAGTACAGCATGACTTGTCATAGCTGCAGAGCTCTTAACATACAAGTAGCTAGTAATCACACTGAACTGTTTACATATTAGACATAAAGTTTAGGCCATTATACTGTGCAAGTCCTGGACTACTGTGCTGCTGAACCCTCTCCACTTTTCCTGCTTACAGTATGTTTTCTTTTTTATGACCTTTTTGCTGGTTTTTTACAATGTTTTCTTAGATTCCTTATCACTGAGCTGTTGACTTCCTTCCCTCTTCTTTAAGGATAAGCAGTTGGCCCAGCAGAAGCCTTAGTTCAAGGGCAAGTTTTAGGAACATGTCAGAGCCTTTCATTGGAGGAAGAGTGGCTGAAATGAAGGCTGTTAGGGTCAGGACCAAGAGGATTTCAGTGTGATCTCCAGTATGAAAGGGAGTGTACTGATTTTTTGATAGTAGGCATAAATTCTTTTGACTTCCTGCTTTTGCTGGGTCATAAACTTGCTCACTAAAAGGAACTTAATGTCTTAACTAGCATAATAATGTCTTTGCTAACCAAATATAAATTAAACATGAGGAAAACAATTGCTTGTTTACTTTAGATTTTGTCCTTCGTTTTGTTGATTAGGTAAGTGAGGCTATTTGATTAGATCTCTTCAATACAAATGTCATATTTGCTTTTACTTACCAATATTAAATTGCATTGTTGAACTCAAGTAACTAGATTTGCTTGGAAGCTCATGGCTTGGCTTGTTGTTACAGGGGAGAGGCTCCTTGTTGTAGAAATGCAGTGTGAGAGGTTACGAATGTTGTATCGTGACTGTGCTCGACCTCCCCCTCCTCCACTGCAAGCAGACAGGAGACAGGTGAGCACAAGAATGAGCCTCCTGCCCCTTGCAAGTGAGCCCAGCCACCGTGGGCAGGGGGTCTGCCTGTGGTGGTGGAGCCACATTGGTTGGATCCTTATTTAAACATTTCATTTAATGTGAATTTCTGTAACAGGTTATGGTTTGTTGTGGTTGCAGTTCTGGTAGTTACATGTGTTGTGCTAAATGTGCAAATGTGCATGTCATAAAAGAATGTCTTGTTGGAGTTTGGTAGATGACCAGTTGTAATTGGTAGAATAAAATGCTCTGTTCCTGTTTGCAGCCCAAAGAAATCACCTGGAGCCCCTCAAGAGTGTTTCCCCCTGTGCGAGCCTGCATGTTCTCATCACATCTCACAGCTGTCACCTTCCTGGCTGATCCCAGTGCAGGGGGGGGACTTCCTCGGGGCACCTTTATCTATGCCACTTCACCAGTTCCAGTGCAGGTGAGAATTCACAACTAGGCAACAATTTGTGTCATGTCATACTCAGAAATGCATTAAAAGAAAAAATAAAATTTTATATTTTACCTGTGTGGTGGTGCTGGTGCTATAATACCAGGGTTCTGAGCCGTCTCATAAACTATAGTAGCACCTAGAAAGGTTGGACCAGGTGATCCTTGAGGCCACTTCCAACCTGGCAGTCTAGGATTTGATGATGATGATGATGATTCTTACTATTAGTTATCATTGTTATAATTGTTATTATTTCTAGGCACCATCATTCTACTGGGAAATTGAAATAGTTTCCTATGGAGATACAGATGATGACACGGGACCAATAGTTTCATTTGGATTTGCTACAGAAGCTGAAAAACGAGATGGTGCTTGGACAAACCCAGTGGGCACCTGTCTTTTCCACAAGTACGTTGGAGGTCTCCATCAGAACCTTGCTCAGCACATTTGTTCCCTCCTTGGGGAGAAGTATTGTGAGCACGTTGCACCAGGCAACACGTACATTTTAACTGAAATGTTAAAATGATGACCTAGAATGTCTCCCTATCAAAATTAGGAGAGTTGAGTTGCCTTTTGTCAGCACCACAGCTACTGGGCTGTAGCTGGAAGGGAGTTGTCATCCTTTTTTGTGCTTTTTCTGATCTGCTTCTCATGTTACTCCTCAGCAACGGGCGGGCAGTGCATTACAATGGCTCCAGCTTGCTGCAGTGGAAGAGTGTTAGACTGGATGTGACTCTTTCCCCTGGTATGTATGAGTACAGCTAACTTGCTTATCTGGTAAATCAGGAAATCCCTCAAATGCAAGGGAAGACAGATTTAATCCATGTTCTTCTTGCCATGTTTGTATTTTTCTACAGGAGATGTAGCTGGAATTGGGTGGGAGAGAACAGAAGGAACTCCACCCCCCCCAGGGCAGCCAGCTAAAGGCAGAGTTTATTTTACCTATTGTGGGCAGCGACTTGGGCCGTATCTAGAAGATGTCTCTGGTGGAATGTGGCCAGTTGTCCACATCCAGAAAAAGGCAAGTTTTAAACAGAAGTATGTTGCTCCATATGTATTGTTTCAGAAATATTAAAAACCCTATATAACTAAGCAGTGCTTACCTATCCATTAAAAAGTAGAGTGATATTTTGTACCTTTACTGAGTTAGGTTCCATTACCCTTCCCAGGTGCTAAATGCTTTGTCATTGTTTGGAACTTTCTCTGCCCATTAGGCCACTGGCTTGATGAGATGGCATTATTCTGTGCTAGTAGCCCTTCCATTAGTATTCCTTCCCAGCAGTGACCTTGCTTCACAGTAAGCTGGCTAAAAGTGCTGTATCTTGAAGGTAGAAGAAAGCAAGTTCAAAGTTTGTGTTTAGAAGCTTAATGCTTCCCCTGCTGCATCCAGTTTTTCAGCTTAGCAATGCTGGGCAAACCATCCGGCGTGGAGATGTGATCGGCTTATCCCTTTGGCTGAGATTTTTAAAAAGAGCAAAGAGAAGGATCAAAACAATCCACAGCCCATCTTACTGCTTTCCTGTGCATCTCCCTCCAGAACACCAAAGTCCGTGCCAACTTCGGGTCTCGGCAGTTTGCCTATGCTGAGGGCCAGGCTCACCGGAACGCCGCCGACCTCTGCATCGACCTGGCCGAAGAGATCAGCGCCAACTTCGAGGCCCTGCCTTTTGCCATGGCTTCTGATAGTGACAACGATGCTGGCACCAGCATAGCTTCTGACCCTGGGACCCATGGACCTCCCTGTAGGATTGCTGCTGTTGCTACAGCTCAACAACGTAAAGTGATGATTTCTGTTTTTCATAAAAGCTCTTTCAGGAGAAATTCCAACCAATTCAATAGGATGGAAGCACGTCCTGGCTGCAGTCCTTAGGGACTGCCTGTTTAGGTAAAGCAGGACAGGAGGCATTGCCAAACACATGCTTATTTGATTTTAGACAAGGTAACCAAAATGATAATCTTTCTTTGGTCTTCCCTTCTATGGATACACAAGTTATTCCCAATTAATGCAACTACAATGAGAAATTATCTTATTAGAGCTTGGAGTAGAGTAAGATGTTGCAATTGGTTCAATCAGCCAGTTGGGTACACTGTGTCAAAGTGCACTACATTTCCACAGACTGGTTGGAATGCAGTATATCTCAACAACTTCTGGAATATTCTTCCATGCCTTTAGTGCATTGTGATCTCATGGTTTCCTTCTGTGTTTTGCAGAATATGACAGTGACACATCTTGCCACTATAAAATGGAGCTGAGCTATGAGAACTTTATCACATCAGGCCCTGATCCTCATCCCCCTCCTATTGCAGATGATGAAAGTGATGATGATGATGATGATGACATTCCCCGGGTGAGGAACAGGGCAAGCTCTGCCTCCTATGCCTTGTAGTCTAAATACAGGTCTTCTAGTTCAGATTTTAAAGTTTTGCAACGCAAGGGTTTTCCCTGCTTCCTTAAGGAAAATACAGCTGTTGTTAACTTTTCTTTCTTCTTGGTTCTAAATAACCTTTGTCTGTGTAGGAGGATCACTATGCCCTGTTGGTTAAAGCCTGGGAAACAAAAGTTTTCCCTACAATTAGAAGAAGATTTCGTAATGAGGCTGAGAGGAAGTCTGGGTTGGATCAAATTAAAGGAGCTTTGCAGTTAGGTATGACTGTTTGTTTTATATGATGTGCAATAACTGTGAATATAACACCTGTGTTTCTTTTGTCTTAAATTAGAGAAAAAAAAAAAGTCACTTGCTGTTTTCATCAAGTGCTTAAAGTTTGATTTGAGGTCATGGTTTTACTTTAATGCTTTTCCTGAAGTTGGACTATGTAAACAGGAAAATTACTTTAGAAATAGTGACAGAATTTGTTGTGCTATTGTGATGTGAATACAGAAATACTTTGCAATAACAGTTTGGGAAGAAATTATCTACATGCATTTTCTGTCTATGACTACATCAAGACAAAAGTTTTAAGGAACACTTGAATAAGGGAGGATTTATAAAATAATACAGTTCTGGCAAGAGAACCTGTTTGTGGAAAAGTCACAGTAAGAGCAAAGTATAAATTGTAAGCCCTGATGAGAAGCATGCAAGTGCCTCCAGGATAGCTTCTCTCCCTGTTATAAGCCTGACTGAAAGAATGTTGAAGTAATTAGTTAACTCATCTGCTTCTGATGTTAATGAGAATGAGAACTTATTTCACGTGGCTGGGGAAAATAACGAGCACTCCCTTCTGTCTAACAGGAATGGTTGATATAGCACGGCAGACTGTAGAATTCCTCTATGAGGAAAATGGTGGCATCCCGAGAGATCTCTACCTTCCCACTATCGAGGATATCAAAGATGAAGCAAACAAATTTACAATTGATAAAGTACGGAAAGGTAAGGTCAGCAAAAGTATCTTGAGGGAAAAAGAAGAGCTAAGGGGCTCTGATACTGGGGGTCTGCTGCATAAATTGTCAACCTGAGGAAAATGCTGTGCCTTAAGAATGGCCTTGTCCTGTTCTGCCCAGGTCTTACGGTGGTGACTCGCTCACCTGACAGTAACAACGTGGCCAGCAGTGCTGTTGGAACAGCTTTACCCAAGTTTGCCATTCGTGGGATGCTGAAGACATTTGGTCTTCATGGGGTTGTTCTGGATGTGGATTCAGTGAGTAAAGATACATTGGGAGGGCTTGGAACTGTCTCAGCATCACAGGCCTGTGAGCAAATAGGATTAAGTGTGCAGACCTGCTTAGAGTGCTGATTCAGTGTTTTTTCTGAAGGGAAAAATATGATCATTGCTGTGGTTATGGACAGTGTTGGTTTTGGTGTTCCAGGTAAATGAACTGGTACAAGTGGAGACATATCTCAGAAGTGAGGGAGTTCTGGTAAGATACTGGTATCCAATTGACATGTTAGAAAGGCCACCAGCTGGTTACAGGAGGACTGCAACAAATGGTTTGGTTACCCTGGATAATACCAACATCCAAATTCACAGGTAAAGAAGACCAACAATATAGTTAGAAGGTGGCATTTGTATTATCTGACTTGATCTATAGCATTTCCTGTACTGCATTTATCTACCTTGCTTTGAGTAGTAGGAAACTTCTGAATCTTACTGTAGTTGTTGAATTAAAGCTGACAAAGATTCATTGAATCTTCATGTTTCAATGGGTAGTGGGGTTTGGATTATTTATTTTTTCTTGTAATGAAGAAAATTGGTTATAATTGTCTTTTTGGAAGGATTTTACTTAGTCACCTGGGAGTGGTTTTATATTTATACATGCTGGTCTAACAAGTGCCTTCCTTGAAGGCACTTAGGTTTCTGGTCAGTTGCTTTCTACATGTTCAAGATCTCTCAACTGACTTTGTGGAGAGTTGGCTTCTAAGTCAGGTGCCTTAATTTGGTACCAGAACTGGATGGGCTGAGTGCTGTCTTAAGTGAATAAGAAAGATCTGGGTCTACCTGAACCTTTTAAATAAGAATAAATTAGGCGTAAATGTTGGGATTCAGGGGCAGGTTGCTGGATGTGACTTATTTTACATTTGGTGAAGCAATGTTATGGGTTGATGTTTGTGTTTTCTAGAGAGCTTTTGCGAAGTGAAGCTGCTCTGGCCAAGCTGTACTGCCGCATGGCTCTCCTCAACATTTTTGCCCCCAAATCCCCACATATGTTTACTCGTCTGTTCCATATTCCTGCTATCCGTGACATCACCCTGGAGCACCTGCAGTTGCTGTCCAACCAACTTCTTGCACCACCTCTTCCTGGTAAACGCTGAGTCTTATCACAGCTTCTTGTTGGTACTATAGTTTTCTGGGGCCAAAAAAAAATAAATCAGATGAGTTTGGGACTTATTAACTAGTTCATAATGATAGTATTTGAGAAATGGTCTCAGTTGACTCCTGAACTTAGAGATTGGTACTAAACGTAAAGTTTTGCTAATGATCTAATTAAAAGTGTTCAAGGCAGTTGAGGGTCCCTCCTTTCCTTCAGTATGCTTCTACCCCTTTGGCACCAGTGATCTGTTTATGGAGCTGGGGGGTATCTATATGGGATGCTTGTGAGAAATGGAGAAGGTTTTTTAGGTTAAATCCAGAGTTGTAAAACTAAATGCCAGTTGGGGGTCTCAGTTTTCAAAATTCAACTCTTCTTCATTTCACAAAGTGGTTTGTCCTTTTCCTACTGGAATCACAGATCTGATTAGAGCTGAATCATGGAAAAGAATCTTTGGCTAATTCAAGTGAGTGTTAACAAAGACAATTATCGTGACATAGCTCTTCTGCATGCAGAGAAATGTGTGTAATGTGGCTGGAGCACAGGGAGGAAGTAGGAAGTGCTATACTTAGGCTCTGAATAACTGCAAGTAATTATTTACCATTGGAAAGAGTCCTGTTCCCTCCTCCAGTTACTTTGAAACTTGGCTACCTCTAACAATGCTGCATTGTGAAAGATCCTCTTGCAGAGTACAGCGCTACTTTGCATGGCTTTCAGAGTAATTTGACAAGCTTTTACTTAGTTTTTCCTCCCTAAATTATGTCTAACTCAAGTCCTGCTAATACAGACAGTTTCCCAGCTGGTGTTTTGCTGAACTGCCCTTTCCACTGTGCGCTGCACCTTGTTTTTCTCTGACTTCTCCCATTAGCTCTGGAATGGCAGTCAGGAGATCTCAAGGCTCATGACCCACTCAGGGCTGCCCAAAAGATTCCTTGTTCATATCTGGGGAAAGCTTGAGGACAGGTAAAGCTGCTTCCACCTCATCTGGAATGAGCAGGGAAGAAAGCACTTCTGTTCACTTCTCTTGTACTTCTGTAGAAAATTGAACTGTGCTTTTCCTGCACACACAGGGCCAAGCAGGGCAGCCCTGAAGCCCCAGGGCTCATGCCTAGCAGAGCTCCCTGGGGTTGGTTAAGGCAGGTGAGGAATTCAGCTGGCATTTAGAGAGCCATCCCAGGGTGCAAGGCTGGGCTTGGATGGATCCTTCCCACTGCTGACCTTTGGGAAGAGGTTTGCACTTGCTCAGGAGTGAAAATAGATGCTCTTAATCTTCCAAGTGTTGTAAAACTTCTTTCCACTGTCCGTTTCACAGGCTACACAAACAGGTTGAAGTGACCTCCAAAACTGTCATATCTTGTTATTACAGATGGAACAATCAGTTCAAGTTCTATTCTTTTGGCCCAGTCCCTGCAGCACTGTGTCCATTCCCAGAACTGTGCTGCCACAGACCTCTTCTACCAGGGCAATTCCCAGGCCATCAGGGAGTGGCTGACTGTTGCCATTACTCGGACACTGCATCAGGGAGAGGAGAGTCTGTTGGACCTCACTAAACAGATCTGCTCCTTTTTGCAGGTAAAATACTTAGTAATGTTTTATGAGCAGTGTTGTTTTTCTTTCTAAGGAGCGCTTCCTTACTGTGAGTCTAACTTTCATAACCCCATCCCTCTCACTGAACTGTTCCTCTGGGTGGATTGCACTCCTATTCTGACACAAGGCTGAAAGCAGTGGGAACACTCTGGATGGTGTTCAGAGGAAGTGACCTCACACCGTGTCATTATTTAATGCTGTGTTTTGATTTGACAAAAGGAGAGGGATGTTGGTTGCTGCTGCCTGGGGCCTTTCATTGTGAAACGTTGTGTTACAGACGGCACCAGAACAGTTTCCTGCTGAAGAATTCCCAATTTCAGAATCCAAAGTCAATATGGATGTTAATTTTCCTGGGGCTGCATTTGTAATTGTGTCCTGTAAGGAAAGTCAGTCTGGATTCCGCAAAGAGTAAGTAACTGAGGGGCCAAGAGTGGCACAGATGAAAGGTGTGCCACTGAGCCTCTAGGCACCCTGAGTATTTAGGTGCTTTTTTTTTTTTTGAGATTTTTCTCTTTTCAGAGGCTCATTTTCTGTGTGTTGGGATAAGTATTCCAAAGCATTTTGTCTTTCTACCATTGGGTTGGGATTTTTAGTAGCTAGTTACAGCCTAACCAGACTGTTCTTTCTCTTAGTTCATCCCTTTATAAAGCTCCCTGGGCTCGAGTGCTTGTCTATGGGCTGGGGCATAAAGTGAAGAGGAATGGTCAGTTGAACCTGATCGAAGCCGTGTGCTACCCTCGTGATGCCTCCCCAACCAACACTGGCCTCACCCCACCCCCAACAACCAATCAGTACCCGTCCATCATCACCCCCACAGACAAGGTCCACATCAAACTAGGTAAAAAAAAAATAATAATAAAAAATCTTTTACACTTACTCTGAGAAGTGAGGCAAGCATCATCTTTGCCCCTGGAGGAGCTTCCTGTATTGTCACCACTCCTACCACTAGTTATAACACTATTGTTGTACAAAGCATTAAGAAATGTGTCCTAGCAGAAATAAGCAATCATTCTTAACCAAGAAAACATTATTTTTATGAGTGTTAGGAGCCAGCTGGTTCAAATTTTTGTTGTGTTAAATCTGTCACAAGCTGCATTTTTTTCTGATTTGAGTCCCCCAGGAGTTCCCAGAGCAGCACATTGGAGTGTCTCTGCAGTGTTCAAGTGGGTGTTAGGGCTGTTTAAGATGCTGTGTTTCAGACAGAGATTAATTTATATTTTTTTCTTTTCTTTTATGCACACAGGAATGTATATTCAGTGTAGTAATACATAGGTCATCCCAGCTTCTCAAGTAATCATTAGGCTGGAAGGGTGAAAAGAATATTGAAGGGAGAGTGTGATTTATTTAGAGCAGTGGAGGTGATGGAGCTGCAGTAAGCTCTTAAAACTTCCTGTTGAAGGTTCTTAAGTCCTTCTACTGAACTACAGCACCTCTGATGTTTTTCTTAATGCTCATCAGACATACATATAAATGTTTTTGTGAAAGTCCTATATGCATCTAGGTATGTACAGGCTAAAAATAGTTGTTGTTTCATATGTCTTCTGAACAGAATGTTATCTGTACATTTATAATTATAGCTTGAATCAACTCTACTGTAGAGAAACATTCCTATTTGTTTATTACAAAGTACTTAATAGCGAAAATTTTCAGCTAGCATAAATTTAGCCTCAAAAAAATCCTAAAAGATATGTTACTAATTCTACTTGACAAGTGTTAAGAGTGATGATAAGTATTTTCTCTGACCTTTTTGCTTAGGAGTCTCTCCTCCTCCTGGAGCTGTGTTGGTCTTGCATTCTCTTCCCCTTGAATTCCCCCTGGCAATGGCATTCACAGAACAACTGTTAACTTGGAAATTGGAAGATGGGGATGGAAAATCAGAAGATGAACTGGATACTATTCCTGCTTCAATCCTCCTGCAAGTAGTGGAATTTTTAGGTGAGAATGCAGCATTTACTTAGTCATGAGCACCAATAATGTGCTGGCTCCAATCGAGAGTTTAGGAAAAAAGGGATCATTACAGTCACAAAGTATTTCTGAGCTCTGCCATGATATTGAATTTTTCCTCAGGCTCCAGAAATTTTCTGTTGAAGTGCACTTCTTGAAGTAGCCTTCCTGTCTGTCTTACTGCTGCCCTACAGCCACTGAAACAAGCTTTTCTTGGGCTTTTTATAATATTCCTGTTGCAACTCATGTAATAAAGCTACTAAGAGTGACATACTGCTGACTCCATGTCTTGCCTTCCACACACAGGGAACTTCCTCTGGACAACTGACATGGCAGCATGTGTGAAGGAGTTAATCTTTCATCTCTTGGCTGAGTTGCTTCGCAAAATTCACAATCTGGAGCAGAAAAAAAACCCGGCCGGATTGTCCTCTTCCATTGCCCTTCAGCTGAATCCCTGTCTAGCAATGCTCATGGCGCTGCAGTCAGAACTCCACAAGTTGTATGATGAAGAGACACAGAACTGGGTATCTGGAAATGCTTGTGGTGGTTCTGGTGTGGGGGCAGCTGACCAAGGAAGATTTTCAACCTACTTTCACGCTCTGATGGAAGTCTGCCTTGCTGTGGCAGAAGTAACCTTACCCATCAATATGAGTGTCACAGCTAATGTGATGTCTTCAACAAGTGCCCCAAATCTTAGTGACTCTTCATCCTCCTCTTCGTCTTCTCCAGGACAGACACCACAGAGTCCAAGCTTGCTGTCAAAGAGGAAAAAAGTCAAAATGAAGCGGGAAAAGACGTCATCTTCAGGCAAACGCTCCTCGTCCAGAGCAGCTGAAACAGATGCTGCAATCCTCAGTATAGGAGGGAGCAAGCCTGAGGACATGTTGTGGTTTCACAGGGCACTGACTCTGCTCATAATTCTTAGACACTTAACTAAAAAGGATCCCCAGGGGCTGGGGGTGACAAACGATGCAGTAGCAGATGCCTGTCAAGCACTGGTAGGTCCCACAGCTCACAGCCGCCTGCTCGTCATTTCGGGAATACCGACGCACCTGGAGGAGGGCACTGTCCGAAGCGCCATCAGGAAGGCTTGTAATGCACATGGGGGAGTCTTCAAAGATGAGATCTACATCCCTTTGCAGGAAGAGGATCCCAAAAAAATCAAGGACAAAGCAGAAGGAGGAGAATGCAGAACTGAGCTGGAGAAACCCACCGTTTCCAGCAGTGCAGACAGTCTGGATATCAGCAGCTCCAGCAGCGTCACCCCAGCCATGAGCGTCAGCGCCTCGGCCTCCACCAGCCAGGCCTCCCTCTGCAGCTCCCAGGGAATATCTCGGACCGTCAGTGATATCTCAGTTGACCAGTCCCAAGGAGGACTGGAACTGGCCATCCCACCAGGACTGCTAGAACCACATGTTATTTCCAGCCAGGAGAGTCTGGATCTGTCCCACTGCAGCACGGGCAGCCTGGGCAGCCTGGGCAGCCTCGGGGAGCCGCTTGACAACGTCGAAACTGCGTCCGTGTCTGATGTGGGATCCATGTACACAGTCACGTCTCTGGACAACCAGCCCCTTCTGTCACGGCCAATCAAAGGCTTTGCTGTTGTGGAGGTAATAGCCTTTGGTCAGGAGAGGGTGTCTTTGGGGTCAGTTTTGTCTGAAAGAGTGAGATCTGATTGTTGTAACTATTTTATAATGCCTGGCTTTGAGAAATCCTGTACTTGTGGTTTGTGCGTAACACTGGGACTGTTAAGGACAAAGTGTGCTGGATGTTTCCTTCTGTGAAGATCCCTCTGCTTGACTGAGGCCACAAGGTGAATTTATCAGAAACTCTCAAAATCACAGCCATTTCTGATAGCCTGTGAATCTAGAGGGGACATTTTTGCCTAGTCTGGGATTGTATCACTTTCCCTTTTAGAAGAAAATCAGCTTATTTAGATAGAAACTCTTCAGTTGCTATTCTTAAGCTATTAATTGACATGAAGACACCAGGGTTGAAATAAACCATGTAGTGTGTACAGAAAGCTGTCAGCATCCTCACACTGAAACCTGCTCTAAGCCTGTAGCTGCTCTGGTGATGCATGGTGGTTATTCTTGGAATCAACGGAAGTTCTTGTTCCTCTTCCCAATTTGTGTAGCTGAGACTTCAAGGCCTGTGCTAATTTTAGGTATATTTTTCTAAATGAAGAATTGAAGCAAGGCCAAAGGAGTTGCAAATAATGGCAGGTTACCTGTCTGAAACTTTCAGGTTATCTGATACTTCTAAGGGCTGTCTCCAGGCTAAGAAATGTCTGGGTGTGCTTAGAAAGGATGTTTTCTGGGCTGAACCTTAATTCTGGTGTCACATTATTGATGCAGAAGAACAGCAGAAGAGATAGAGTAGTGATTATTCACATGGGGAGGGGAGAAAGCTTAAGGCCCAAATTAATATAAATAGAAGTTAATTTGTTTTGCCAGAATTCCTATAACTAATTTCATTACTTGTACAGATAAGATCAAGAGCTAAAATAGAGAAGATCCGAGCCAGTCTATTTAATAGCAGTGACCTCATTGGTTTGTCAAGTCTGGATGGTGAAGATGAGCTGATGGAAATGTCAACTGAAGAGATTTTAACTGTTTCTACTGTAAATCAGAGCTTATTTGACACCCAAGGGAGCCCAGCACTAGAAGATTATTTCAATGATAAGTCAATAAAAGGTATGTGGTTTTCATATTGACAAGGATAGCATTTCTATTGTGCATTTTTTGGGAGACATACAAGGATCAGATTCTCCTTGCTGGTGTAAATTTGGTATTTTCAAAGCAAGTTTCCTCCCTCTCATCAGTTGGCAAGCATCTACTTCCCATCTGAATGTTGCTTAACTGTCCTTACAGTAACTAAACATTAAAAAAACCCAAACCCTCCAACCAAAAAAAAAAAACAAAACCAAACCCCACACCAACCCGAAAAGCCACTGAGTTGTTTAGTGACTTTTTTGAGAAAATAGCCACTGTAATAATTTACCACTGTGAGACCCAGCATAATTTTAGAGTCAAAACTCTTCAAGTAGAACAGCTAGTAATTTATAGATCTAAATATACCAGAAAGGGGCCAGAATCCTAAGCCAGGGAACAGGGCAGCATAATACTTAGAGGACGTTCAGCTGACTCCTAGTTCAATTGGTGGCTGTTGGTGTGTACCCACACAACATCATTCTCACATTGGCATCATAAATCATCTACTTTTTCATTATCACATCAGCCACTCCAATAATAATCATAGTATGTGGCCAAAACAGGAGAGGCCCTTTAGGTCTCTCTCATAAATGGGTATTAGAGGGCAGAAAGGTCAGGTCTGCTAGTAGAACTCTTCAGAGTGACTTTTCTCACCTGGAGCAAGTGGCATGTCACAGTATTTTAGCTGAATGCCAAATGTTTTTTCACCTGTCACATTCTAAACAGTTGTCATGGTATTTTGTACCATAAGGCTTTTATTTTATTTTATTAGGTGAGAAATTGGTCCCAGGTGCTCGGGAAGTCCTCACAGAAATATTTAAAAGCTGCATCCATTCTGAGCAGATGCTGAGCCTCACTCCAGCAAAGCCCATTAAGGTCACTGATATCTATCTTAGTAAAGAGCAGATCAATTCTCAGACTCCTGGAAACCTTCTTCACGTGTTCTTCACAAATGTCCGGCCTCCAAAGAAAGTGCTGGAGGACCAGCTTACCCAGGTAGTGCTCTGAAAACCATTTGCAGCATCTTTTTTGAGGTAACTCAAGCATTGGGTAATTAATTGTTCACTCTCTGTGTTGGAAGATTTTAAGGAAATACGGTGTCCCCAAGCCAAAGTTTGACAAGAGCAAGTACAAGGCAGGCAAGGAGCAGCACCCAGTGAAAGTTGTGAGCACCAAGCGCCCGGTTACTAAACCCCCTACAAAGGAAAAGTCCATGCTCAATAGTGTCAGGTTGGTGGCTTCAGCCTTTTGACAGTTGTGAAACCTTTGATTTTTGCTTTAGGAATCCAGATGTTTATTCCCCCTCCCTCTAGATTTCCATGTAGGGCTTGGAAGAGGGAAATGTGACTTTGAGATTATAAAAGACCTTCAAGAAATGGTTTGTTTTCTTGAGCAGCCACAAGAACTTTCATCCTAATACGCACTTTGTCCTGTAGCCGAACAGCCTTGAGTGAGAAGAAACCTACTGTAAAGCCAAAATCTCCTGAGAAGAGCAAACCTGAAGAGAAGGACCCTGAAAAGTCTCCCACAAAGAAACAGGAAGGTAGGAGCTCTGCTGAATTTTTCTACAGTATTACAGCATAGAAAAGAAATACATCTTTTGTATTGGCATGTTCATATGATGTCATGATAGATTTGGGTTGGCTTTGTTTTGAATGAGGCTAACTTACTTTTTTTTGAATAGTGGTATAAGAGTATCTGTATAGTGGTATCAGTGTATCTGTGTATCTGTAAATCTGGACTCATGGATGCAAGTGAGAGCAAACCAAGCCGGTGCAGCTCGTGCATGTGTAGGCCTTGGGGATACACTGGGTTGGGAACTGACTGCCTAAGAGCTACAGTGTCAAGGCTTTTTTGGGACAGTGGGGATTCCAGAGGACAGGTGGGGATTTATGTCCTCAGGAGGATAGAACGAGTGTCATTTAATAAAGGTCAGGTTGGACCTTGAACAGGATGATGTTCAGAACTCCATGAGTAATGAGCCATGGTGGGATGGGTAGAAACAGGCAAGAGCTGGCAGGGAACCACCCTGAACACCAACCATTTCCCTGTGTGGTGTGCAGACTGCACAGTAAGTCATTAACTATTTGATGGTCCTGTCTCTGCTGCCAGTTCCTGAGGAGAAGTATTTGACACTGGATGGATTCCACAGATTTGTGGTTGACCGATCTAAACAGGATATCCGCAGTGTCTGGAGAGCTATTCTGTCCTGTGGATATGATCTACATTTTGAAAGGTACATTGTGCAATTTTTTAAATAAATGTGATACTGATTAATTGTGCTCACTTTAAAAACACTTGATCCCAAGTGTTCCCACTCCAGGTACCTCTAACCAGTGTGTTAGTGAAACACAAACTTCTGTCCATGGCTGCAAGGCCTGCAGAAAAAAAAACTGTTGTTATTTTCTTAGAACTTGCTTTGAAAGAGTCATGATTCTGTCACCATGCAGGCTCCTGACTTTCTTGTGCACAACATAGCTAACAAAATCCTGTGTCATACTGTCCTTATAGCTTCCAAACTGTATCATAAATTGGCATGATGAGAATTTTAGATCCATCTGGCACTCTCTCGTTTCTGTTCTGTGCACTGGATAGTGGTTTAAACTGGCAGAGCTGCTGCTGGGTCAGCAGTAATGCAGCAGAGGGGATGCTTACTGCCTTGATACTGGACAGGAAAAAATTAATCCTCCTTCTGTCCCTGTGTCAAGCCACAGGCTAATTGCCAGTTCCTATATCCACTTCAGAGCATAAAGGCAGTGCAGTAGCTTATCAGGCAGTTCCTTTATTTCTTATTTAACAGCAGTGAGGCAAGACAGGTGATAAATCAGTTCTTATTCTCAGACTGGAATTTTTGTCATGAAACATCTCTGCTTGAGAGCAGGGGGACAAGGTACCTGGTGTTGTACTGGACGTGCTCTCAGGAAGCAGTTGTGCACGTGTGCCTTTTGCATTCCAGGTGTGCCTGCATCGATGCACGACACGCTCAGAAAGCGTCCCGGAAATGGACACTGGAGATGGATGTTGCCCTTGTCCAGTATATTAACAGGCTTTGTCGGCACCTTGCAATTACACCAGCACGACTCCATCCCCATGAAGTTTATTTGGATCCAGCTGATGCAGCAGATCCCAGAATTTCCTGTCTGTTGAGTACGTATAGAGGCTTTCATAGAGGCTTTCTTCAACTGAAAAGCTTGGTAGTGCTCCTGAGCTCAGGTAGTTGGGATATTTCTTTGGAGGTTGTAGAAAACAGTTTCTGTGGGCTGAGGGGAACACTGAGTCTAGGTTTTTTGTCTGTCCTTGGGGAACCTGTGCAGCTCTGTTAGGAACACACTGCAGCTGTTCTCTGCTCTCTGAGCCCACCTCCTAGATCCAGCCAGAGCAGGAAGGGAAGGAGAGAGGAGGGAGGGTTGGATTTCAGCTCTGGACCAAGGCAGACTTCAGTCACCTAAATCCTGTTCTAAGCACAAAGTTCCTTTAAGAGGGTCTCCAGATAAAGCAGGTTCAGTGGCGATGAGAGACACTGGACTCAGACACCCAGAGACTCAAGATCCAGGAGAGAGCATCCCAGGTCATGGCCGTTCTTGCTTCTTTCAGCCCTCTTGAAGAGCAGGGATCAGGAGGGGTTGCTTTAGAAGGAAGAACTGAATCTGCAGGAAAGATGGACTTCACGGCAGGTAGGGAATCATGATCTCTCTGATTGAATGTTTCCCACCTCAGATGTTCCTGTTGAAAGTCTACGCCTCCGGTTTGCCCTCCTCCAGTCCCTCAATACAACCTTGGAGACCTTCTTCTTGCCACTGGTGGAGCTGCGGCAGACCGAGATGTACACCAACAGCATCGCCGCGCTGCTGCAGGAGGCCAAGGGTGGGTCAGTCAGGAACGTGGTTGTTGCCTGGAAGGGTGGCCTCACGTCGGGCTTCTTAGTGTATTTTGCAGAAGATTTTAATGTGTGTATTCATGTGACAGAAAGGAGAACATGGAAGGGAGAGCGAGATAGCGAATGGTTTCAGTGCGACAGCAAAGCTGGTTGGCTTCGTTCTCAGCCTGATGTGCTGGCACACAGTCTGGCCCAGGGGACAGCCAAAAACCTGCATTGACCTAAGAGCACTTCTCAGTGTGGGAGTTTTTTCTTTTCCTTGGTTTGTTTTTTAAAAGCAAGGGGGATTATTCTTGCAAGTCATTAATAGATGCTGTGCATGTTTCTTGACTCTGAAGGGAGGTGGCCCATCTCTGCTGTCTGCAGGTGGCCTTCAGATAATGTCTTTATCTTCTTGGGGGTATCCATGAATGAAAATTCTCTGTTAATCAACAGAGATTGATGAAGGTGAAAGTGCCAGGACACCTTGTCATCCATATTGTCACTGAAGTTGCAGAATTAGATCAAGAAAATACTCATCATGCACCAGTATTTAAAATCGGTTTTACAAGACTTCATTAGACAACAAACAAACCCAAGATTTAGGATGATTACATTTCCTAAACTTGTTTTCTTCTGAAACTTTAATATTAGCCTGGCCCAGAAAAAATACCATATAAATCCAGTGTGGGGAAGTGAGAAATGTTCAGAGGTTTGTCTTTATAGAGCCCATGGTTATGGTGCAATGTGACAGCCCTGGTTTTTATCATGTTTTCTTCCCTCTAGCATTTCTGTCAAAACATCTCAGATTTCTGAAGGCTATTTGACAAAGTGTGCCTGGTTCACAGAGATTCTGCTGCAGTTGCTACAATCCATTTCTGTAACATTTCGGTTGTGTTCATCCATGTTCTAACCCAGTGCACTCTTTCCAGTAAACATTAGTAACAAATATTTTAGGAAAATGATGTGGTTTATCCATATCTTACCTAATGAAGGTGAAATTATTATTCTACCATTGGCCATTAGAGAATTTCAGAAGATTTTGGAAGGATAAATTAACTATACTGAAATGTATTTCTTTAGGTTTGATCTTCTATGACACGAAAGTAACTGTAATGAACCGAGTGCTGAATGCCACTGTCCAAAGAACTGCTGATCATGCAGCCCCAGAAATCACCCTGGATCCCTTGGAAATTGTAGGAGGTATGGGAAGCACTTGCCCTTTTCAAAATCCATTTTAATCTGTTGCAACAACTCGGGTCTGTTTTAACCAAGCTCAGATGCTTATAAATGCAAAATTACTTAGAGTGTGGGAGGTTTATTTTTTTTCTCTGATTTTTAACTAGGGGAGATCCGTTCTTCAGAGAACTCCTACTTCTGCCAGGCGGCGAGGCAGCTGGCCTGTGTGCCCTCCTCCCAGCTCTGTGTCAAACTGGCCAGTGGAGGAGACCCCACATATGCCTTCAACATCCGCTTCACGGGAGAGGAGGTGCATGGGACAAGTAAGTTGGGATCAGAGTTACCAGTGTGGGTGACATTGGGTGCAGTGGTGAGAGCTGCCTCCAGGGGGGATCCAAGTCTTCACCAGGTTGGGGCTCCTCTTAACTTCGAGGAGCAGCGTTAGTGGTGTTTGCAGTCCTGCAGATGGAAAAGAGCAATGCTGCCAAGAATTAAACAAGCCAGATGGTTCATTTTCACATTGTAGCTGATACAGCAGGAAGCATGAATGCCTGGGCATGAGGCTTTGTTAACTGGAGTGAGTAAATGGGGAATAATGAATTGGTTGAAGCACAGGCAGAACATTTAGTCAGTGTCTCTTCAGCTTGTTCTGATGCTCAGTCATGATAAGCTCAGACTGTGCTGAAAATAAGGATTTTGGTTTTTTAAGTATTTGCTTGTTGCTGGTGAGCTGGGTGGTGATGCTGTGGATCTGTCTTATTGTTGAAGTGCTGTGAGGTTGTACAGCCAACAGGTGAAGTCCTCAATACTAGTATAGGATATATTATCAAACATACTTGCCAAGGGATATGCAAGTGTTAACAATTAAAATTGGTCATGCCCAGGCAAGGTGGTTTTCAGAAGTGTGAACCTCAGCTTGTCCCAGCCAAGCTGCAGAGGTGGTGCATGTGGTAAGGTGGACAGCATGTGAGCAGTAGGCTGGCATCTCCCCTGCCCTTGTTCAAGGCAAATATCTGTGCAGAGGTTAAGTGTGTCATTTAAACCATAAAACCTGATTTCAAGAAGAGCAAATCCTGGGTTAGAAGGTGAGGAGCCTCAGAGGGCAGCTCATAATTTTGCCCCTCTTCTTTTCCAGGTGGATCTTTCCGTCACTTCCTTTGGCAAGTGTGCAAAGAGCTGCAGAGCTCCTCGCTCTCCCTTCTGCTGTTGTGCCCCAGCTCTGCGGTCAATAAGAACAAGGTCTGACACCTCAAATTCTTTTCTCTTTTTGAATGCATGTTTGACCAGGAGCAGAACACACACATTTGGCAACATAGAGAGAAGCCTCAGACCAGCAGCCCATTAGCACAGCTGACCAGATAGGCCTCATGCCTGCTGGACCTCAAAATGACTGTCCATTGAATCCCCTACTGCAATTCTGATGGTGCTGCAGGTCCTTGAAGAAAGAGCTGAGTAGTCAAAACTGCAAAGTGCAGCAGAACTAAAACTCTGCTATTGAAGGCATATTTAGTGTCCTCCTGTTCTGTGCCCTGGCTATGTTACAGCAGCAAGATAAAGCTTATGGCCCAAAGAATTTACAGTAGTTGAGGTGTGGTTCCTTCCCTGGAGTATCCACGTGGTAGGAAAACAGCTCATTTCACACAGGGCCAATCACATAGCAAAGCTGGCTTTGCATATCCGGGCTGGATCTCAGCAACACCCCACAGCTGAAAGACTCAGATACCAAACTGAGAACGCAAGTACAGGGAAATCCCATGAATGCTGATTAACAACTCATCAGAGCAGGGCTCTGGGGGTGCCATCCTGATGGCCCTGCTTGTGGTCATGAGGTGATGATAGTACAGCACTGTACTATACTATACTATGGACCCTGTGCCACACAAGCAAATCCTTTTGTAGCCAACTAGAGTTTTAATTGTGTCCAACCCAGTGTTTTTCATGAGCCTGTTAACCTGTGTTCACTGCTGGTTTGTGTGCTCTTCTCTCTTCTCTTTCCCAAGGGGAAGTACATTCTGACACCCAGCCCTATCACCTACGCCGAGGAGCAGTTATTCCATTTCTTTGGGCAGCTCTTGGGTATTGCCATTCGAGCAGATGTTCCTCTGCCACTTGACCTCCTGCCCTCCTTCTGGAAGACCCTAGTAGGAGAGCCACTGGATCCTGACCTTGATCTCCAGGAAGCTGACATCCTCACCTACAACTACGTCAAAAAATTTGAAAACGTAAGTAATTTTTTTTCATCATCCCTTCTTTTTTCCAGGGCTTCCTACTTGCTCTAGTGGCAGCTTGCTTTACTGCCTGCCCTCAGTGGCAGTGCTTGGCCTCTCAGGTAGCAGGTGTTTTTCACGTGAGCAGGGTCATGAAGTGTTTTGATTCATCTTGGGTGCAGGAATTTATATCCTAATGGCTTGGAGAAGCTATTCAGTCTCCTCTGCTGCCAGGCGCAGGGGAATTATGCCTTGGGAAGCATTTACTGGAACCTGGCAGCGCTAAAGCAGACAAGAATCCACCAAAGTGATTACTGGCTTTCGCTGTCTGTGTGCACAACACACCTTGTGGTGATACCTTAAGTGAGCCACAAGAATAATGTACTGTGGCACTCTGGGCATTAGACACCCTGCCTGTGTTTCCTGGCAGATAAATGATGAGACAGAACTGGAAGCTCTGTGTGCAGAAATTGCCTCTCAGCATCTAGCAACAGAGAGCCCTGACTGTCCCAACAAGCCATGCTGCAAATTCACCTATCTGACCATGATGGGGGAAGAAGTGGAGCTTTGTCCCAGAGGCAGGCACATTCCCGTGGGGTGAGTAACAGCTTGCTTGGCAGGATGTTGCACTGGATTACGTGGGAGGTATCTCTGGAATAATTGTCCAAGCACCAGCCTCTCCAGAGGTGCTTTTCTAACAAGCTGAAGGCTGGAACGATCTGGGAAAGCTTTGTGTTTGCTGGCAGGAACTGAGGATCACTGGTGCTATGTAAGTGCCTTGTGTGCCAAGCAGTGGAGGAGCAGCCCCAGTCAGCTCTTTGCTGCTCAGGAAACTCCCAGTTGAGAGGCCCATGGGAAATGGGCAGGAACAAGAGAAGGGGAGGGAGCTGAATAAAGGGGAATTGAATTGGGAAGCATGAGAATGCAAAGATCTTAATGCTAGGTCATTGAAAAGTGGAATCTCCATGTAACCCCCTCCTGTGTGTAACGGCGTGGGGCAGGGCAGGGGGTTCTCACACACTCTCCTGTCCTGCAGATGGGAGAACAAGGACGTGTATGCAACTGCCATCCGGAGCCTGAGGATGCGGGAGCTGCAGACCCCGGAGTGCATGACTGCTGTGCGGGCTGGGCTGGGCTCCATCATCCCCCTGCAGCTCCTCACCACGCTGACCCCGCTGGAGATGGAGCTGAGGACCTGTGGACTTCCATACATTAACCTGGAGTTTCTCAAGGTAGGAAGAACCTCCCCTTCTGTCCTCCTGAAGTGTGAGTAGGGACGGTTTATGAAGGGAGAGGGAAGCAGCAGTGGACATGTTGCTTTTTCTCTGCCAGGCACACACCATGTACCAGGTGGGCTTGATGGAAACTGACCAGCACATCGAGTTTTTCTGGAGCGCTTTGGAGATGTTCACTCAGGAGGAGCTCTGCAAGTTCATAAAGTTTGCCTGTAACCAGGAACGAATCCCGTTCACCTGTCCTTGCAAGGACGGAGGCCCCGATACTGCCCACGTCCCGCCGTACCCCATGAAAATCGCCCCCCCAGACGGGGCTGCAGGTGGGGTTGTCCTTATGTCTCCTCTGGCAAAGAAAATCAGTTCTGCTTGTGTCATGTTTCTGACTTTCATTTCCCCTGTTTCTAATTTAAATATGTATTTAATGTGCAAAGAAGCACAAAAGAGAGGCAGGTAGTTACGGCTGTAAATGAGAAGAGGTGTTTAAACCATGTAAAAATAAAATTTAACTACTTAAAACATTGCCCTCTAGAGGCAAGAAGAGATTCTGTGTAAGATTTCTCTTATGCTTCTACAATGGCTGGACTCGAAAAAATACCAGCCCGAGGACTGACTGGGAAGCACAGAAGTATCTGAGGCTCAAGAGAAAGATGATAGGGAGGAATTGGATTGTTTTGGTACTTCTTAGTAAGGAGTGCAGGAAAGGAGGCTTCTGGAAGTGAGGGTGAAAGGTGGACATTGTATTACAACCCTTTCTGGTGCTTCTTGCCCTGCAGGTTCTCCAGACTCTCGGTACATCCGCGTTGAAACATGCATGTTCATGATCAAACTCCCTCAGTACTCCTCGCTGGACATCATGCTGGAGAAGCTCCGATATGCCATCCACTACCGGGAGGATCCCCTCAGCGGCTGAGCGGGAGGAGGGGCTGCCTCCAGGTGCCTGCCCAGGTGGTTCCATGACTCTGCTAACGTTGGAAACCCTCCTATTCACATCACAACACCTCCCGTAACACTGTGTGACCAGCGGGAGGTTATTTTCTGAACTTTTGTTCCCGTTACAATAATTACTGGAAGACTTACATTTTGTATTTGTAGACTTTGTGGTGGACTGGTTATTTTGCTGCCTTGTTTGTGGAATCTTTGTAGGATAGTTTAGTAAAGACCAGTTTGTGTATAATTTAATTTTGGAAAACCTTTAAACATGTACATTTCTAATTTTGTAATTTAGAAAGAGACGACGACCCACACGAACACAGCAAAGGTTGAGGGCGTTCTGAGTTGGGGAGCACTGGGAGGTGAAGGCTCGTAGATTGCTCTCCCCTCAAACATTTTTGAGTACAAAAATGGCAAGAATCGGATGTGGGGAGGGAGCTGCCGCTGGACACCTGCAGGAGCAGAGCACAGCACCTCTTCTGTCACAGGTGGAGAACGTGCAGAATTTCTAGCACTTGCTTTGAGTTTTAGAGCAGAAGATAGGCTGCCAAACTGCATGTTTACATTCCCACCATTTTCTTGTAACTTTTTAAATTATAATCAAGCACAGGGGCAGCTGCCACAATTTGAGGTTTCAGCTAGACACTTTTGATGAGGAAGATTTATCATTGAAAAGAACAGTGAAAGAGCTATAATTCAGCTGGGTTCTTGCCCCAAATGTTCTTGAATGTCTGCTTTGCTCAGTAACAAAGTAATTTATTGTAATTAAAATATAGCAGAAACAAAACGGCTTCTCTCTGTCTGGTGTAAGATACCACCTTTCAAGCTTGTAATCTGTGACTTTATCCTATTTCCGAACGAGCTTTCCAAATAATCACTTTGTGGTTAAACACCTGTAACTCATTTTTGTACTCAAAAATAATCTTTGATCTAAAAGCAAATTATCTGAGAAATGTGACCCCTGGGCGAGGTGGCGGGAAGGCACAAAGTGCTGTCTTCAAGACAGAGCTTCTGTTTTCTATGGAAAGATAATAGCAGACTGTGGAGGGAGAGCAGTCCTCCAAGTTTAACTTTTGTATCCTGTGAAATCCATTCTGGGTGGTTTCAGAACAGCACAGGACACGTGTCTCTGCTGTTACTTGTGTCAAAGCAGTTGCCCTGCCCCGAGTGGCTCTGTTCATCCCTCAGAACCTGGCAGTGAGAATCCCCTGCCTGCTGAAGAATCGACGAGGTCCTAGCAAGCCCCAGGCTGTGCTGCTCGGCTCGGTGCTCGATGTCAGGGAAATGCCAGCATGGAGTGACAAGTTCCTTGATTTCCTTCCAGTGTGCTTAGTGCACATCAGCCACACAAGGGGTCCTCACTGGTGTGTGTGTAACTGCACCGAAGGTGGGTATTTTATGTCTCATTAGAAGACTTGGCTTGTCAGTGGGAATGAGACTTGAAAAAGCTGTATTTATTGTACATTATTGTGAATATTGGGAGTGAGGCGTGTGTGGCACTTGGAAGATAAAAGTGTGAGTAAGAGAGAAAAGCCTAATCAAATGTGTATATTCTTGTTCTTCTGTGAGCGAATGGAAAACTGTGTGTGCAGCAGTTGTAGAGATAGGTGTTGGCATACAGAGTCTCCCAATCCTGTGGTTAGGAAAGCTGTGGAACCCTTCCATTGCACATTGCCCTTCCAAAGGAACAGATACACGTAGGGAGAATATTTACTCTTGAATCTTGTCCATTTCCTGGTAGAAGCATATATGTAGCTGAGAAATCACTAGGAGGAGGCGCAGATGCACGTGGAGTTTACACAGACCAAGGGGAAAGCAAAGCAGAAGGGATGGCTTGGAGTGAGTTTATCCCCATCCGGGAGATGTGAAGGTCAGTTGAATTTCATGGCAGAGCTGTCGCTGCTGACAATGACCCCTCTGGGGTTTGTTCCTGGCAGCTGGCTTGGGGGCTGTGTTGGGTTTCCACCCCGCGTCAAGCTCCTGGGCTGGCAGCACAGCCCCAAGGGTGCCAGAGCTGCATGTCCTGGCGTGTCCCAGGGCTGTGGGTGCACAGGGACTGAGAAACTGCTGCTACTGCCTGTCTGCTCTGGCCCCGGAGCACGCTGGAGCAGAACTTATCTGCGTCTTGGCCCTGAAATGTGTGCTGTAAAGTTACTTGATACATATTTATTACAATTAATTATTTATGATTACAAATAACAAACTTTTAGCTGTTTACACCTCGCTGTGTAAATGAAGCTTCTTATACAGGAGAAATGTCATGCCAGTAAATAAACTACATCGACTTTGGGTTGTCCTGAGGAGCAGTGTGAGCCTTGCACAAGGAGGAGTTCTGGTGGGGCTTGGGGCTTTTTTTTTCCTGTTACTAGGAAGGAAGTGCTGCAGTGGTGCAACTGTAGCTCAAATGGCCTTTTAATTAAAGCTTTTCTAATCATCATTACTTCCTTGTGCTTTAAATGAACTTGACATTGTCTGTATTAGGCTTGTTTGTCAAAGCAAAGACTGGTTTGTGATTTTTTTTTTATTATATATTCAGAATGTAAAATTATACTAAACAATGGAAAAAAAACCCAACCTCTGGAGCTGGGTGTTAGTTCTAGCGTGGTGTGTCCATCTTGGTGCCGTACACAGCATTAACCTGTCAAGTGCTCTTGGCCATACAGTGTACACTTGCATAAAGGAGATTCTTAACATCCCTTTATATGTACCGTGTCCTTCTTTGGGGCTGGAAATCATTTAAAGACAAAAAGAGACCCAAAAATTCCTCCACTGATGAAGCTGCATTGATGCAGAGGATGAGAGCTGCCTGGCATGAAATTGCAAGTTCTCTCCCTTTAAATCCCACCTTTATGGGCTGATACTCTGCCCTTTGTATTTGTGTAGAAGAGAAATGTAAATATTTTGTACAAAAGGGAAAGCAGGCACAACAATTGCTAATATTCCTCTTAAGGAAGAAAGTGCAGGATTTCTCACACCTGAGGAATAGCAGAGCTCAGCAGTTCATGACTCTCCATACTAACCATACCTGACCCATGCTTCCTGTTAATCCCCAGCACAGGTCCCCTGGCCTCAGCAGAGCAGTTTTCCCCAGAAGTGCCAGTGCAGGGTTGGCTGCCACCTGTTTTAAAATACCTTTATTCTGCTTCTCTTGTATAAAAAAATGCTGACATTTGGTGGAAGTGCCTGTAAAATCTTTTTATTTTAGAACTAGGATCACTTCAGCCAGCATTCATTGTTCAGGGACAGCCCTGCCCTAGGATGGTGACTGGCTAATGCCATCTGCTGTACCCAGTTAATTAGCCCACAGTCATTATCTAAGATCTGCCTGCTCCAGCCTGTGCACTACCCTAATGCTGTGCTGAGGCACAAGGGCTGCTGGTGGCTCTCAGGAAGCAAGTTAACAAAACCCTAATGCAACCAGTAACAGTGGAACACAACTGAACAGAGCCCCATGTCCCTGCACTGGCCAGTGCAGGTGATAAACTTACCCTCAAACATTCCCTTCATGGAAGAGATCTTCACTGCACAGTGGTTTGGGACACCATCAGATAAATTTTATTACAAGGAATTTAAACAGCATGGCCTAACACAGCATTAAAAAGCGCTTTACAAGACAGCCATGGGCTCAAAGCTGCTCCATGGACAGCAGCCCCCTCTCCATGACCTGGGCACAGCTGTAACGACTGGCACACGGGTCAGGAGAACAAAGCAGCAGGACCTGGGTGGGAAGACCAGGATAGCAAAAACTCTCTTTCACTGGGTGTCACAAAGAGCAAGTACAGAAACACAACTAGGGTGGTGCCCAGATGGTGTATTTGCTGTCTTGGGATGTTGCTAGTAGAGATCACAGAGGTAAAAACCCTGCAGTATGCTCTCCCAAATTCAAAATACACATGTGTGCATGTGTGTATATATATATAGAAAATTATGACTGCCTATAAAACATTAAAATCATAGAAAGTCATCAGTGACACAGCAATATAGCTTGATATTACTTGCACTCAGGTGAATAAGTACTAGAGTGCTAAACATGTTTTTTCTAAGTAATGGATCACTTCTCCTCTGGATAATCAGGTGCTGGGCTCTGGGCTTTGGCCTAAAGGGAAGGGGGGAGGAGAAAAGGAAAAATGTCATTTTTCAAAGAGTACTTGATAACAAGCAGTCAATAAAAACCTCACTGAAGCAGAAAGTGCTGTAAAATAAGCTCCTCAGCCTGGCAAAACCACTACAAAAACCTAAGGGTAACAGCTGGGCACTGTCCTCTGATCCATCACACCTCATCCCAGACGGAGCCCATGCTGGGCACCTTACCTTTGTACTCCTGCGCCTGGAGCCAGCCGGAACATCTGACATCCCAAGGCTCCTTCCTCCTCCATTGCTGCTGCTGCAGAAGAGCAGAGGAGCTTTCAGAGGAAGCAAACCTGCACCTTTCAGTACCTTCACCACAGAATAAACACGGGTCCTTCACACCACAGAGACTCTGGAAGGTCTGGGAAGAAGCCCTTACCTTGGCTGGGTTGGAGGAGTTCTGGAGAAGCTGGATGTGAAGCCTTCTGAATCAGTGTTCCGAGCAGGTCTTGCATGTGGTGTTGTCCCACCTGCAGATTCACTTGTCCCTCTGTTCTTCGCCCTTCCCTCGCTGCCAGGCCCCTTCCTCGGCTTCCCTCTCACGTCAGGAGCATCCCGAGCTCTGGCTGAAGAGGACAGGAGGACATTCCTGGTGTTCGCTGCATTACTCAGTGACTTGGCCCCTTGGGCAGGACAGCTGAGCCTCTGCTGCTCAAAGCCTTCTGTGCTCCGCGCAGAAACATCTCCTGAGGAGACAAGAACACAGTGCTGAACAGGGATAGGGAATGCAGTGCGAGACATTAGAGACCATTCAGACAACACAGCTAGACTTTGTTGCCATTCCAGCAGCACATGGCTTCATAACCAGAATCTTTCAGGATGCTGAGTTTCAGTGAGTTAATCTTTCTTGTGTACAACTAAACACATGGGGGGGGGAGATTTTTTAAATTTTAGAGATAAAACAGGGTAACACATATTCAGTTTGGAATATGCACAGTCTTCTGCAAATGTAAAGGAAAAGAGTGTGTAAGTCTGTGCTTTCTCCCACCTTGATGCCGGAGCCGTCTCCGGGCCAGCTCTGGTGATTCCCTCCTCTCTCTGTTGTTCTGCAGCGGCAGCAGCTGCTGAGCTGGAGCTCTGGCTGCTGGGCTGGCTGGGCGCAGGTCACAGTGGTGCTGTGGGGAAACACACAGTTAAATGACAGCTCATCCAGACTCATTCCTGTAACAACACTGCAGAGCACTGCAAAGCCAAGAGTGTATGTTTAGGATGATCTGACACAGGGGACAGTTACTTGGATTCCTGAAATGTGCCACAAGAAGAGACCACAGGACTTGGCACAGCTCTTGAACAAATGGAGGTGACACAAGGGGTCAAGTTGTGGTTTGTACCTGATGATGAAAGAGAGTCTCCTCTTCCAGCTGGATGCCACAAAATTCACATGGAATCGTAATGTCTCCTTCTGCCTGGACAGCTTGGGGCTGGGATGAAGAGAGAGACCAGCAGCCTTTGGAGCCAGCATCACACAGATCATCATATTCCAATGGATTTTGAGACCTTCTTTTGCTGAACGAGGCGAAGGCACTTGCTGGGTTACAACCTGTCTGTTATGTGAGAGACATGGACAAGTTAGTGCTCCTGTTGAACACAGATGGACTGTACAAACCATGGCCTGCAAAGAGCAAATGGCAGGAGTTCTCCTAGCTCCTCTACGGGTAAATTGCACCCTTGTTCAGTTATGGTAACAGAAAAAAGTCTTTACTGCAAACCCGCAGATACAAGGCAAGAAAGTACTGAACCTGGTGAAGAATCAGATCTTCAGCTGGGTAGAGCTCCTCACAAAATTCACATGGCAGCACGGTGGTGTCATAATCTGCAGAGAAAGCAATAGTTACGTTCTCTACCAGAGAGGTCTGATGCAGTTGGAGTGACTTATCTTCAAAATTCCTAAGCAACACACTCCTGCTCTGTGCCCAGAACAGCAAGCACAGCAAGTGCAAAGGACAGAGTTACTCCAGTCCCATTTGCTTAATTTCATGTCAGCAGATTCACATCACCCAGTGTGAGAACAAAGTTTTGGGGCTGAAGAACAGTTTGGTAAAAAAGCCCATTAATGACTTCAATAAATCCTTTACTACCATTTCTCCTTTCAAAATAAGATGGCCCTTCAGGTCTCCCCCAAATCGTCCCTTCCTCTCATATTAACTTCAAAAAGAAAGTTGCCACCTCCTCAGTTCTAATGAAGCTCTCACCACATATCAAGGTCAGATATTCACCACAGCTTTTATTTCTTCTTCCCTTGCTGTCTTGCTTTAGTAATACCTCTTAGAAAGATATTTTGAACCCTAATATTGCTAAGTTCTGTGGAAGCAGAACATTTAAGAGAGGAAGGAAAGACAGTACTCATGGAGAGTCTAATCTGTGTATTATCTAAAAATTATTTAGAGGGCATCTCAAATAGACTAATTTTGACACTTTAAAATACCTAGACAATCTTGGACATTCCCAATCCAATAATCCTTTCTTATCTTCTCACTTCCCTCAAACTTTTAAGGTAAAATAACCCACCACAACAGCATTTATACTTACTTTCTATGTAGTTTGACGTGCTAAAGGACATGGAAGAGTCAGCAGAGAAGATATTTGACTTGTCTGGTTCTTTAAGACATGCTGAGGGCACAGAATCTTTGGTGTAGTAGCTGTCCCAGAAGTCCCTGGGGATTTCAGCTGCAGCATTACTGAGAGGATTAGTCTCATTTTGCAGGCTAAGAGCCAACACGTAGTCTAAATCTGCATTCCACTCCTCATAAAGTGAAGAACGAGTGTTTTCATTTCTCTCCAACTGCTCCAGTTCATCCTCTTCAAAAGATAAACACCATAAATTTGAGAGAACATTAAATCTGCAACAAGCAACTCAGTTCTGTGCATTGGACTAGCTCAGCCTAGTGCACATGTGGATGCTCATGGAGGTCAGTGTTTCACAGCCTAGAAGGACACCTCTACCAAATTCAGGAGGAAGATGGAAAACAGTCATCCTGGTTTTGTTTTCAACAAGCAAAACAGGAGAAAAAGAAGAAAGTAATTCCTTTTCCTCCAAAAGCTTGGGTGTAAGCCTCTTGGGAACCTTACGAAGCCACTGAGGAACAAGGTCCTATTAACCTACTATAGTCTCATCCCTTTTACAAGGCTTAAACACTTCAGCTTTGCTTTTCCAGTACATCAATGGGAAAACAAATTCCTTTTAGTGATATTATATCTGACAACAGTGGGAATGATACACATATAGAAGAAAACCAGGAAATCTTTTCTGGTTGGGAAGGTACAGGTTGTTACTGCAGAAAGGCACAGCACTGAATACGTGAACTCACATCCAGGTCCTACCAACCGTTCTACTTAACTGAAGTAAAGAGGAATGGCAGCTGCTAAACTAAAATGGACAGGATTTGCAGTGAGCAAACAACTCCAATTTAATTTTTAAGCTGGAAAGTTTATGGCAACAGACTGGGCTTCCACACCAGGTCCCTCAGCAGTCCTCTGTTTACCTGGCTTATAGCTTTGCAGCTCTGTTCCAGGGTACAACAGTCCTACTCACAGAGCCTCTGGAGCCTTCATTACTCAGTATTTTCACAGAAAGCAATTATAAAACCTTATACTTGGATCTGCTGCCAAATGTCAAATTAGAAGCCAATCACTACTATTCTCTAAACCTTCCTATGCTTTTGATTTCTTTGTACTGCTGAAACATTTCTCCTGCTAATGTCCTTAAGTGTTTTGTCTCCTACACAGCTGCCATAAATCTGCTTTTCTGGCCCCCTGGGCATCCTGCACAAAGGCCCAGCACAGTTACCTGATCTGAGTCGGTTTCTGTTGACCCGGAGGGCACGCGGGTCTGCATCCTCATCCTCAAAGCACAGCCCTGATCTGCGTCCTCTGACTTGCTTCACCTCTTGCCCACAGACTCGAGGGTGCTCCTTGAGATCTCTCACCATGACATTACGACCACAGCCACCACACCTCTCGGTCCTGGCTCCGCAGTAGATTTCGTGGTCCTGGAGGCTGCTGAAGGTGAGCTGTATGTCACAGTACTGGCAGAGGGCAGGACGCAGAGGGCACGTTGACGCCTGGAAAAAGCAAGAGGGATTATTCTTCACATATGGAAGACTGAGGCAAAGGTGGAGGGAGCTTCTCAGCTTGCTTAGGAGCTGAGCAGTCTATTGTTTCTTTTAGCCAGATGCAAACCTACACTAAAGAATAGCCTGAAATAAGATACTATGTGAGAAATACAAGAACAGCATGTTGTATAAGCTGTGTAGTCATAACCATGCCAGCTAAAGCACCCTGAATACTCAAAACATTCTTTTTAAATCTGTAACCCTTGGACAGCAAATTCATGTAGTGCTTTTTGAAGTCAGCTTTTAGATATAGTCTCAACGTCCAGTACTAATCACATTTCATTGAGTACTGCTAAAAAACATGTTGGTGTGTGTTACATTAGGAAACAGATTTGCAGCACATTTAATACTTAACAAGAATTGCTTGTGTATGTTCTTTTCCCTACACTGAGTATCAGGTAAGTTGCCCTTCAGAAGGGGTTAAACATAGATGAAATGTATGTCATAATGGCAAGTGCTGCAATAATATATTATCACTTGATTCATAAACAAAACTAAAAGCACTACACAAATGTGCAGGATAATCTCCTTCCAGTGTTTTGAACTGGGCATATCATCAAAGAAAATATTTTTTCCTTCCCTGATAAACAGACTTGTGTGGAATTTCCAGAGCTGTCTTCACATGAGCCCACAGGAAAGGAAGGTACTGACATTTCTAACAAGAATCCCTGTGACAGCAGCCAACTGGATTCAGAAATTCAGAAAAATCCCACTATGTCCTACTTTAGCTTGTTTTTACAAGCTATTTTAAAAGTCCGTTTGGACACAACGGGTTATTAAAGCTCACATCATGACCAGTGCAGAGTCAGAAATGCGTGATGTTAATGGAATGAAAAAAGTCAAGTTAATCCTGTTCTGTACTTTTGACAAAGCATTCCATTTTTCATCTTTATCACTAATAAGGACAAAATCGCTGATTATCACAGACACCCCTTTGATACAAAGACTTGAGCAGGCCCCACCACTTTTAAGGCAGTTTCCAACCACCTTCTCTCAGAGGGTGTGAATTCAGAAAGCACAGTTCAATAATAAGGATGCATCAGTCACAGGTTAGAATCCAAATCTTGGCTGACAGAAAGGCTCTGGAACCTGCTTGGAAAGACCGTAGAGCATCTTTCAAGTCTTTAATAATATAAAGTCCACCAACCTCATGATCCTTCAAGAGACCTTTTTCTATCTTCATCTGACACTTGCAGGTAACCTACAATAAAAAGACCTCATTAGATTAAGTGCCACAGAAGTCAGCAATTTTAGAGGAGAAATTTGTTTCTCACCTGTACATGCTCAGACTCAATGTGGTTCTTCATTTCAGACTTTGGGATTGAGTCTCTGCAGTAGCAGCATACTTCAATATTTCTGCTACAGTGGATCTCATGCATGATGAAATTAGCAACAGGAACATCCTTTTGGCTGTGGGAAAGTCACAGAGGTTGCTTTGCAGAAAATACACTGAGAATTTTCAAGCAGTTTTTAATTAAAGAAAAAAAAATCCTAAGAAAACTTTCTATGAATTCATGATTTAGAGAACTGAGTAAGTAAAGAGATAGGCAAGACCAGCCAGCCCTCCCTGCTCCTTTATAGTTGGGATATTAATGTATATAGCATGCAAAGGTCACAGTGTTCACCCTGCACTAAGATAAAATCAAGGTGGATTCATTTCTTTCTGTGAAAGGCAAATTTTGCAGCATAAACAAGGTTCATGATAATAAACTGAGAAGATAAAAGTTTGTTCCTGAAAATAACTTGGCTATGAGAGGTCAAACAGTGCTCTGCTGGGAAAAAATAAATAACAGATACTATTAGGCCAGATCTGTTCAGGGAGTGATATTACTCAGCAGCAACCATATTACTCTGTAGCTAAAATTCCCCAATTCACCCCATTTCTAAGATACTAATCTTCCTATCTTGTTGCAAGGCTTGCAAACACAGAAGGTGCAGAAAGAGCTGAGGCACTAGGAGCTTAGCCCTTATTCCTGCCTCAAGCAGGTAGGATCATCTCTAGATGGATGCATCATTCCCTCTCTGCACACAAGAAATCAGCCTTCAGAACACCAAAATTAACTTTATAACCTATTACTTAGTGCCTTCCGTGTCACAAAGGAAAAACTCTGCAACTGTTCAGTCTTCTCCCCTGCTAGATCCCAAGCAACCAACAGCCTGGCAAAGTCCACCAGCAGTATCCAAACTGCCCATCCTCTCTGCTTGCAAACAAACCAGACTGATGTTGCAATGAACTGTGAGGATTCTGATGTCTCTTTGAGAAAAAAAAAATATATACATTCTTCAGTTGCTTGTGTTTAAGGTGCAACTTCTGAGATTACATTGTAGGGCAAGAGAACTGTTACCAAAGACAGCTGCCACATGAACGTGTGCCTACTGGTTCCGCTTTCACATCTCTGCTTCTGAGCTGAACAGCCACTGACGAAATACTTGGAATAATGCACTTCATGTTTAACTGGCAGAAAATCAAGTCTTTGTTTTTATTAAAAACCCTCGGTTTCTATTTAGTTGCCCGTTAAGTCAGGAACTCGAGTAAAGGCTGGGAAAATTACTTAAGACATTGACACTGGACAAGGTACAACCAAATCCCAAACGTTTCTAAAAAGGTACTATGTTCATTATCAACTTGCACCCTCTAATATCTCATAGCAATCAAGGAAATACATAAAACGCCTGCTTATTTAACCGCCCGGGCTCTCTGGCCCAGATGAGCGACACCCACAGCCCGACAAACAAACGCTCAGTTTCGTTTCTCACCAGTTCCCGCAGAGCCGGGTTTCCGCCTCGCTCACCGCGGCGATGGCCATGGTTTGTGCGGGGGCTGGAGGACACGCAGCCCCCTCCCTCAGCGGCCCGGCAACAACCCCGGGGCGCCCCTTCCCCCCGCGGGGGAGAGGGCCGGGGTCTGCCGCTCCCCACGGGAGCCGCACGGAGCAGGCACCGCCGCCCCGGGCAGCGCAGGGAGGCGCTTGCGAGGAACCGGCCGGGCGGCCCCAGCCCCGCTCCGCGGCCCCGCACCCCGGAGCGGCCCCGCCCCGCGCTGCCGGCCCCTTCCCCCGCCCCGGGCCGGCCGGGCGGCTGCGCACTGCGGTTCTGCGCTCTCATCATGGCGGCGCGGGGCCATGTGCAGGACCCCAACGACCGGCGCCTGCGGCCCATCTACGGTACGGACCTCGCGGCCCCCCGCCCCTGCTCCCCCGGGCTTCCCCGCCGCCCCGGCCCGCCTGGCGGTGCCTGGGGACGGCGCGGAGGGACCCGCCGGGCGGCCCGGCCCGGCAAGCGCTGGCTGCTCCGGCGGGGCCCTTCGCCCGCCTCTCCCGCCCCATCCCCGGCAGCGGCGCAGCCCCGCGCTGCGCGGGGCGGGCAGGCGCCGGGCCGAGGGGAGCGCCCGGCCTCCCGCCAGCCCGCCCTTCCTGCCCGGTGAGCCCGCGGTGCGTGCGCGGGGAGCTGCCGTGGGGGCCGGGGAGCACGGCCCCGGCTCTCCCCCTCCCCGGTGGGCCCGCCCGGGGCTGGCAGCAGGAGTTCGGTGGGGCCGGGGGTGTCCCGGGCTCCGTTCCCCTGCGCTCCCCCCGCTCCCGGCCCGGGGGTCTCCCTGCCCAGGCCCCCCCAGCCGGTCCCCGGGGGCAGGTGTGGAGGGGCTGGTGCTGCCGGGCGGTACCTCTGCGGCTGGGGGCGGTGGGTCCTCTGCCTCTCCTCGGACGGGGTAACTTTGGTGTTTTCTCCTGCAAAGGGAGAAAAAAAAAAGGGACAAGAGCAGTCGCAGAAACCTGTAAGTTTTGTTGAGGTGTTGTGTGCAATGAAATTTGGGAGACGAGGGTGAAGTAGTGAGAAGGAGACGCTCTGGTTAAGAAACCTCTTGTATTAAGTTGTCTCCGAGTATTTCCAAGGGTATTACATACACTCGAGATTGCTTAAGAGACTGCAGGCACGCTTGTCTCTGTTTATGCAAATGTAGAGAAAGAGAAAAGAAAAACGCTTCCCCAGGCTACAGTGTCACTTCATCCCTAAAATTGAAGATTGGAGAGAGATTTCAGAAAATGCTCTCAACTGTTTTCAACACCAGAAAAAAAAAAATCTCTTGCTGCAAACACGTGGAGAGCTGCCCTCGTTTGTGATGAATGTGCTTTGCCTCTCAGGCCGTGAGGATGCTGTGGTGGAGACTTGCATCCATGATGAGTCCGAGTGAACTGGAGAGAGATGGTTTTGTTTAATGAAAAGTGGAAACACTGTCTTAAAACTCACTGCATAATTATTAGCACAGCTGTGCATTTTGTCTCTGTGTAACTAGTGTAAGTTTTTCCCTTGGTTTTCCTTAGTTTTAGCCATGATTGCCATTTTCATTAGTGCACAGTTATTTGTGTTATAACCTGTGTAGCATCTGAAATATTCTTAAAAGAAAAAGCTTGGTAAAATCAACCAATAATAAAGCAGACGATGTTGAGATGTATTTCATTGTGTTCATTTCAGAGAGTATAGCTATGGGGAAGCGAGCTTTACGATAGCTTTCTGCTAGTTCTGGAAGGAATTACCTGCATTGTAGGATCTGAATTCAGGCTTAAGAGCTGCAGAACCTGTGATAAAGTGTATGTCCTTAAAGAGGGAACTGCAGAACTCGCACCAGTCTTCAACTGGAGACATGCAGCATGAGGTCAGAGGTCTGATTTTTGACTTAAAGCAGTGCCTTTCAGTTGGCACCGTGGACCATGGTTACTCGACAGCTGTGTTTATCTTTCATCTTGATTTGTTCTCCCTTCACCTGAAGGTTCATGTGTTACGTTTCCAGCCACTGAACATCTCCACCTACAGACTTGCAACTAATGTAGGCTTAAGTTTATTTTTCTTTACTTTGAATTCCTTTGGAAGTTGCCAACTACTTTCACTTCCAACAAACTTGTTGTCAGCAAAATACAATCTTTTTATTCTGCTGAAGTTTAGAGAGGTTTGTGGTTTATTTGATTTGCTTTAGGAGACTTAAAGCAGAGATCTTATCAGCACAGCTGAACAACCCAAGGCAGGCAGTGCAGTATGACAGATAATTTGTGTGTAAGTGAACTGGGCAAAACAGCTCCTTAAATCAAGAAGTCTCTGCTCATGTATGAAGAGATCGCCAGGATGTTCTGTTCCATGGTTTTGATTCCTCTTCACTGAGAAATCCCTGCTTAAGTTTTAATGTTAAAGGTGATGCACAGGTTCTCGTAAGTTAAAGTAGCCATCTGACCCATGCAAAGACAATATACTACAGCTTTAAACTATATTTTATGCAGTAACATTTATGTTTGGTTAATGTAGGCAGCCTGTCTCCTTTGAGGTTCTGTCTCTATGGTCTCAGGAGCCCAATTAGCTCTACCTTAAGTCTGCAGCACTTACTTGGTTGTGAAAGCAAATGTAAAAGCAGCTGAATATAAATCTCATTACTGTAGATGCACACTTTGTACCATATAGCAAGGAATCCCTAAAGGTCACCTCTCTACTTGCTAAGAGAGTTATCTCTCATAATGAGAACTGCAGTCTTGATGAGAGAGAGATGTGTAATGTGATTTCAATTAACTGGCATTAGCTCTGTTGGCAGTTTGGTAGGGGGAGTCCAGAACAGCGTGAGCAGACCTCTCCCTGTTGGCACAGTAGGTGCAGTTAAGCTTTTCTGCTAGTTTTTTATTAGTATTTTTGAGGGAGGGGAAGAAGACGGGGGTCGTGTTCTAATCTAAAATTGCTTGTTTGTAATTGTCTAATTACAAGGTGGAAGCTGAAAATTATAAAGCTGAGCTGAAAAAATAAGAAAATGGTCTCAAGATGGGTTTTCTACAGCTGATGTTGTACTAGATAGTGGGATATCCCCCAAGGAAATAGACATTTTTCTTTAAAACCAGTAAGAAAGCATAGTGATACTTTCTGCTAGGGCACAGATTTGCTCTGCCTGAAGTATGGATTGTGTGGACAGGTAGATCTTAATGCTTCAATAGATTGTGAGTGCTTAGTTTCTAACCTGCTTCCTGGTAAAAGTCATTGAAAGTCTCCCAGAGGCACACCACGTTAATTTCTGCTGTTACTGAACCAAAGAGCTTAAGCTCCATTGCTAGCAAAGAGCTGTTGCTGCAGATCCCACTCTATTATACATCTCTTTTGTTGCTGTAATGATCTATGTGGAGTAATTACAAAAGCTTGGTTGTTTAAACCACTGAAACTAGTACAGTGAGGTGAATATACTTCACCTACAAAATGTCATGTTTCCTGAATGTTTGGCTTTTGTAGTAATTGTACAATGAAAATAGGGTTTGCACTACTGACCTAACAGCACATACTCCACAGTAAAATTAGAGGTAGCTTTCCAGAATGGCCTTGTGTTCTGATGTAATACAATATATGTTGTTCTCATGCAGATTATCTCGATAATGGCAATAATAAAATGGCAATCCAGCAAGCGGATAAACTGCTCAAAAAGCACAAGGATCTTCACTGTGCAAAGGTAAGTGTGACTGGAATGACCTTGTTTGGTGAGTGTACCTCTGAGACTTGGAGTGTTTCACTCTGCCTTTCTAGCAGTGTCCGTGATCTTCCAGGGCCCACAATGTTTTCCGAACCCTCTGAAACATCTCAGGCTCTTCTAATTCGCACAATATCATGTTTGCCTGAAAACTTGTACAGATCCTCTTGGAGAGGTGCCTATAATTGTTTAGCTCCCTGTCAGAGCCACTGCAAGCAGCCTTGGTACCTGGGCTGTGGCTTATAACGCCTCCTTTGGACCTAAGGTTGATCTACCCATCTGTAGTGTTTGAATCCAAAACATTTTCTTGGGCCATGTAGTCCTTAGTAAAACATAACAAGGTGATTTTGGAGACATTTGATGTTAAGCTTCTTGTTCACTGCTCTCCTTGCTGTGCCCCTGTTGAAGGGAAAGGACTTTTGTTCCTTGGTTTTTTGAACATGACTGTCTTTCTACTTCTCTTTTTTTCCCTGTGGGTTTTCCTCTAAAGTTCTTAGTTTCTATATTTTGAAAGCTTCCTGAGCTGAAGTGCTTGTCATTGACCTCAATCTCATTTATATCACTTCTCTCTGGCCAGTTATTGAAAGAGAAAAATCAAAATAGGAAGGATTGGTTAGTCTTTAGTCTGCAGGTAGGGAAAACTGATTGACAGCTGATGCAGGTTTGAGAGCAACCTGCATGTCTGTTGAGAAATGCAAAGCCACAGTATTTGATGCAGCTTGTGTCTGGAAGTTTCCCTCTACAGTAATGTGGATTAGAAACTTAATAAAACCTGAAGCTCCATAAAAGTGGTTGGGCAAAGCATCTCCTAGACAGGGATGAGAGGGCTTTCACTGGTACCTGCTAACTGTGTTTAACAGCTGCCTCTGTGTTGTGTCAATAGGTTCTAAAGGCAATTGGCTTGCAGAGAACTGGCAAGCAAGATGAAGCATATGCTCTGGCACAAGAAGTAGCAGCACTTGAACCCACAGATGATAATTCCTTGCAAGCACTAACTATTCTTTACCGGGAAATGCACAGACGTAAGCTTTCTCCTTTGCCTCTCTAAAAAGCTATCATTATTTATGTTCTTCCAGAAGTGCATGTGACCCACAGTTTCATGGGAGACTTGCAAAGTCCATGGATCACATATAGGTTTGTTATTAAGAGACTCGGCAAATGTAAGTGACACCTGCTGTAAGGGCTTTTAAGGCTCTGGTGGTCGCCATAAAGCTAAGAGCCTTGTTTGGGCTTCTCTCCTTAACATTATTGTGTACACAGTTCCTAAATGAGTGGCATGCTAACAGTCGTCCATTGTGATCAACTGATGAGTTCACTTTTTAATGAAACTACTGTAATTTGTTGACAGTATGTGTGGTAGAGGTGACAAATTACACAGTCTGTGATTTGGAGTGTGCTTAGTGCTGTGAGATTGTAGTTGAGTGGTTCAGGCCTCAAGGAGCTGTGTGACAAACAAGGGAAATCCTGGCCTCTCGATTTGACCACAGCAGCTTTTTTCAGTTACTGCTCCTTGTGGTGATAAGGTATGTTTGAGTGGCAGTAGAATTGTGTGTGATTTTCTGGGAGAAAACAGACTTCACATACTGCTTATCTACAGCCCTAAGGAAGAGTTGTAGTTTCTGGCTGGAGCAGTGATGGTGTGAAACAACTTCTGTAGAAAAGGATATTTGTTATCAGTCTGCAATACTAGAATTAATTATGCTCTCCTAGTTCATTTCCTTGTGTGTGTGTGTGTATGTATATGTGCAATGTATGATTTCTTGAATAACAGGAAACTTTTGTGCATATGTGTGACTTCAACATAAGTAAACCCTTGAAAATGTCAAAAGCCTTTCTGCGGTTCTAAACAACTTGCAGAGCATGAACCTCAGGTTTCTTACTTAGGTTTGTAACTCAGAAAGGAAATGGTGGGCTTTGGGGACTTCCACTTTTGATCCTGCAGGAAAACTGTAATTGGATGTCTTATGTCTGTGTGTTAAGTATATACAAACTACGTGAAAGACAGATTAAATTTAGTTTTCTAATGCTACACTGAGATATGTTTGTATGTGTAAGGAAAAAAATCTGGAAAGATTAAAATGTAAGACAGTCCTGCGTATTACAATATCATAAGTAGTCATGATAAATCTGTTATTAAAAAGTATGGTGTGAAGTGTTTTACTCATTAAGAGTACTAAAATAGGCAATTGGGAAACAATAGGATATAATGTAAGTAAACCTGTAATAGGAGTAACTAATTTGTTTTTAAGCTCTGAAAATGGTCTGTGTTTTGATCCATAACACACATGGAACAGTCAGTCTGACAAGAGTAGAACTCTTCATTCAGTTCAGTGCTCCAAAATAGATAAACTTCCCTAAGAAAAATACTTTAGTGCTTCTGAACAGTCAGTTGTTGCTATTTACTCTAAATTTGAAGTTTGTGAGGATTTTAAATCACTTTCCTCCATTGACTACTGTTTGTAGTGCTTGGAGTCTTGGGGGAGAGAGTGCCATTTCTGTTGTTGATGAGTGTGATTACTGTTCAGACTGTCACTGATGCTGTCTTTAGGTAGTTGTGCTTTCAAATTATTCCCAAATTTGTCTTAACTCAACAATCTGGTTTTGGTTTAGCGGAACTGGTAACTAAACTTTACGAGGCAGCTGTAAAGAAGGTTCCCAACAGTGAAGAGTATCACTCTCATCTCTTCATGGCCTATGCCAGGGTTGGAGAGTACAAGAAGATGCAACAGGTATATTCAACAGTTTGTGTTCTGGTCATGTAAGGTGTCTCTTTTTATATGTATAATTGTTAGTGCCTTTTCATACTGTGTGTAATCTTCCAGAAAGCTAAGCTGGGCTAATGCAGAAGTAACTGTAGGTTAGTTTTTACAGAAATACTGAAAAGGGGGGTGGATTATGTGAAAGCAGATGTTTTCCTTACATGGGATAGGACAGCTGAGCCTTTTGTGTGCATCTCTGGTCTGATAGACTACGTTGGTTATTTTGGAAAGTTTTTATCAACCTGTCTTGAACAGTATGGTGGTTATATGTGAGGCATTGTATAATAAAATTTTGGGATAGATAAAAGAAGATCTAGCAAGATCTTCTGATCCAAGTTTTCGGACTATTTACTCCTCAGTTTGCTGTTATCTTTGAGTAATCTCGCCCATGCTCTTATCTCTGGAATCTAACGTATAACTAGGCTTGTATTGGTTGTAATCAGTAAAGAAAAACTAAAAAGCACTTCCTTTAAGTACCTCTTACTTCGTAGTTGTCAGAACAGTGTCAGGCTGGTTAGTTTTGTTTTCATCCCTTCTAAATTAGGTGCCTGGAAAATGCCTATAAATGGAAGATTCTTTTAAAAGCAGGCATGCTCACTCTTCGATATAAAAAGGCACAGAGAGCCAAGTAAATGAGTCCTAAACTCCCTCTCATTCCCCCTGTGCTAAGGTGACTTGAATATTTGTACAAGCTTGGTTTAAATAACTGAGAGAATATACTGAGCAGAAGGATTGTTCTCCATTATAGCCCAACTTTTATACTGGGTTCAGGGTCTAGGTACAGGCTAAGTTATGAATGCACATGAAATTACAAGCCTTGTATGACAATGTAAACTTCAGAGATGACTGTATGTTAATTGTACTCCTGTCCACAACCAGGAGTGGAAAAAATGCCAGTCTTGCACATACTTAACATTTGTCTGCTCTTTTGTATGTTTAAAATGTCATAAAACATATATCTAGTTATATTATCCAGACATTGTCAGAGAGTGGGCTGTTCCACGTTGGCCTGTGCTTTGACCTAAGGTGTTGGAGATGCAAAGAGCAAGTGGATGCAGATTGGTTGGAAAGTGAAAATAAAGCTCAGCATTCTGGGGTGTTGCAGCTAAAAGAACTGGAAAATGAAACTTGAAACTGCAGTCAGGAAATGAGCAGAAAAGTCCCTCTGTGGGAGTAGACTGGATTATATGTAGTTTCTCAAAATTAATTAGAGATTTTGTAAGGGTAAAAGTGTTGTCCATTATATATAGACTTCGGAAATCTGTGAATAAGTGTTCCTGTGTTAAGCTAGAGAACCTTGATACTTCAGCTGTGCTTTGATACAGCCAAGCTTTCAGCTTGACTAAAGGGCTAAAGGGCTGTATTGCATGTATAGGTGACCTCAGGTTCCAGATATCTGAGCATGTGTATGGATGAGTGTTGAAGGGCAGCTCTGACACAAGGGAGGCAGGTGGTTCAGTGTGCCTTTAGCATGGGCTGAGCATCCTTGTGATAAGCAGCACTGCAAATATTCCTCTCGCTCGTAAAGAATGAGTCTTCTGCTTCTTGATGTAGTTACCACTTCTAATTAAAGCTGTCATCCATTTAGGCAATTACAGACTTGCATGAAGTACTTATCTTTGAAACATTTTCACCCTCTGTTTTCTTTAGAACGTGTGTGTTAGGATGAAATAGTTCCTGGGTTGATAAAAATCCTCCCATCTAGTTGCTAATTCTGTGTTGTCTGCTGCCGTCATTGCGGCTCAGCCTGCGTTGTCTGTCATGGCAGCGCGTAAGTAGACTGAGGAATGATGAAACTTTGTCTTATGTTTTTCAGGCTGGAATGGCACTTTATAAGATTGTACCCAAAAATCCTTACTATTTTTGGTCTGTGATGAGCCTGATTATGCAGGTGTGTATAGTGTTGCAAATGAGTGACTTGTGCTGCAGGTATAGTGCAAGCATAGAAATGTTCCAAGTTTAGAAGTATTTGAAGTTAAATGTCAACTGTTCTTTTGTGATGCTGGGAGAAGTGCTGAGCCCTTCTTCAACAGCATTATTGATGTTGTTCAGCATGAATGCTGTGGTATTTTTATAATGCAATTTACCTGGTTTGCCTTGCCGTGGTAATACAACTTGAATTTTCTTTTCTGGTCCGTTTAGTTAGAGAGCTAATGAATAAATGCTCAGATATCTGCAGCTCCTGAGGCAGAACTGTTCCTTGCTAACTAGGTTATAAAGGCTCTAGGAGGAAATAAATGAGAGCTCTGGATGTTTGCAGAACTGCAGAAAGCCTGCAGGAGTAGACAGCAGATTTGGGCACTAATCAGACAACCTGACATAGCCAAGCAAAAAATAAGCATTAATTGCATTATCTAAAATACTGTGCCTTGGGAAACACAAATGTGTTTGTGCTACATGTTGTTGGATATTGTGTGCCCAGAAGTGAGTCTCTGGACAATGTAATCAAGAGGGAGCTTTTCAGTATATCACAGGTTTTATTGCTGCCTTTTAACAGAGCAGTTGCTCTCTGCCGGTGATAGATGGCAGCTCAGAATGTGTTGTTTCAGAGGGGTTGAAGCACCTGGGTTGTCTTTTTTTTTATTCTTCTAATATGAAAAAGGCAGTGGGTGGGACAAAACAAGAAGCTCATGAGCTGTTGCATTAATTCTTCTCTTACTTAGTCTATTTCAGCACAGGATGAAAACCTCTCAAAGACGATGTTTTTGCCACTAGCTGAGAGAATGGTGGAAAAAATGGTGAAAGAGGATAAGATTGAAGCTGAGGCTGAAGTAAGACTTGAAGATATTTCAGTGTGATTTGAACTTTATTGAGACAAGGAATGCACTGTTAAGGAAGTTGATTATTTTAGCAGTTTTCCAAGACAATAATCAGTAGTGTTCTGGAAGTAAATGTGAATGCAGCAGGACAGAATGAAAACCAAGAGCAGGGGGTTGAGAGGGATCGGGAAGAGTGTGGCCAAGGAAATTTTCTGGCCTTTGATTTGACTGATGAAGTACTTGGGTTTGTTCCCTGGGAGGCCCCAAGAGAAACTTCAGAACTGAGAATGGAAAAAAGACCTAAATTCCTCAATGCTCCACCCTCTGGGTTGCTAAAGATAGCTTTGCAGTCCTGGCTATCTCCTATTTCTAATGACAGTAACACAAGCCACTGTTTTTTGGCACACCTGTATATTGTTTTACTAGCAAATTTCATTGCAGTCTAATCTTTCTTTTAAGGTTGAACTGTACTACATGATTCTGGAACGTTTGGAGAAGTATAAGGAAGCCTTGGATGTCGTGAGAGGAAAACTAGGGGGTAACTTATTCTGTCAATTAATAATCACAGTTGTGTAGAGGACAAGCAGTTCTCCTTTGCTTCAGGTTTGTCCACTAGTTACCAGAAAAAAAGGGATGTAAGAAGCCTGACTCTTAGAATCAGTTTCAAATATTGATGCAAACTCTGGAGATGTTGTGGTGCAAACTGGTTTTGCTCACCTGCTTATACTATAAAGTATTATTCTGTAGTGAACTTCACAGCAGTATTCCTAGCAGGAGAAAATGATAGCAGGTTAGTTTGTTGTAAGTGCCATCTTAAAACAAAAAGTCTTTTCTAATATTGTACATTTTTGTGGACTCTTTCTGGAGATAAAAATGCACTTGAAGTATTCAGGAATTGGGATATGAAGGTTTCTGTAGCAAGTCTGTCCTTTCTATCCTTCAAGTGCCTCTCTTCTGTTCTCTCACACTTACTGTTTTGCATCCTTGGCTATAATAAGAAGCTTTGTGCAGAAAGCAGAGAAGGAAATGCATTAATTAAATCAACTTGCCCTTCTGTTTTTAATTTAGAGAAGCTGACGAGTGAGCTCCAAAGCCGTGAGAACAAGTGTATGGCGATGTACAAGAAGCTGTGTAGGTGGCCAGAGTGCAACGCGCTGTCGAGAAGACTGCTGCTGAAAAAGTGAGATGGTATTTCTGCAGTCCTGCTGAAGGACTGAAGGAAAATTCTGGGCTGGTTGTAAATTGCCTTGTTGAGTGGCTTTTGTAAATGGTGCTTAAAATAGAACATCAAGGGATCTCAAAGCATTTCCAAACTTTCAGACTCCAAAGCCTGAGGACAAAAGCAGCAGAATGGAATGCTAAAGGGACATGGTGAAGGTCACAGGGAGCATCAGTGTCAGAAGTGCAGTTGCTTCTTGGTGAAGTTGGACTTTAGTGACACACTAATGTAATACAAATTTGTTTGCTTCCTTTTTTCTAAAGGCTGTGCTCAGTGTCTGGCTCTTAACTTTCATGGTGGGAGTGGGAGAACTGCATTTACATTTAATTTTCTGGAACTTCATTTCTTTCACTTGGCCAGACTTCATCCTGGGAAATGAACATAATGCTTTGAACAGATGCATCAGGAGAGTGTATTAGTGTGATCAAATCTGCCTCTTGGAACTGTCCAGAGAGATTTGCTGTATTCTTTTTGTATTTAGCTAATCTTAAGTTAAATACAGAGGCTTGAAGATTAGAAGGTTCTGTCTGCATCCACTGTCCACAGGGACAGCAAAATGTTTCTTCTCTAAATAAGTTGTTCCTGATACTTAATTTTTGTTAAGTATATTTGCAGTGGGAAAAACTAGAGAAAATAAGCATCTGCTTTACAGGACACTTGAACAGAATATTGACAACATGTAGAATTAATACAGTTTTCAGCTTTACCTCTTTGTATTTGGCATCTCCTGTTCTATACTCTTAAATTCATCTGAACCTGCGCAGTAGAAGCTTCTGCTTTAGCATTTTATGGGGATATTGGTGAGCTCTGGTTGGAGCGCACATGTTAAGAGGAGAATTTGTAGCTTGTCAATTCTGTATTGAAATTGTTTCCTTTAATACATTTAGGGAAGTTCAAGGAGAAACTGTTTTTATTGCAGTTAATACGAATACATGCTATTCCTTAAATTCAGCAGTTTTAGAAGTGAGTTCTTGTTTTGGCAGTTCCCTAAACTTTGTTCTATGCCCAATTTTTGTTTCAGCTCAGATGATTGGCAGTTTTATATAACTTATTTTGATTCAGTGTTTCAACTCATTGATGAATCCTGGACACCTCCAGCAGAAGAAGAGCAGTAAGTTCACAGTTTTGCTGTTGGTTTGTTTTTCATTTGTGATACAGCAAATTGTTTGCATTTATATCTTCAGTGGGGCACTTCTGTGTCTTTGGGTATCTTCTTGACAACAGACCCCAAATGATGTGTTGTCCCTGCTTTATTTTGGAGGTTGGCAGTAGTTTATTAGAAACAGCTGTAGAAATAGTGGTTTGTACACTACAGAACAGTTCTAGTTTGTATTTTTCATGGTGTTTTAGTTAGAGAATCCATCATGCCAGACTGAGTATCCTGTGAGTATGCTGAGCACGTTACCAACACCCTAGCAATGGGAAATGTCTAAGAACCTTTTGCTTCTTTAATTGCACAGCTCTTTGGAAGGAGAGGTACATTATTCCATAGAGCAAGCTGTGAAATTTATAGAAGAGAGGATAACAGAAGAATCTAAGAGCTCACGGCCACTCCGGGGACCATATTTAGCTAAACTGGAGCTGATCAGACGTTTGCGGCACAGAGGTTGCAATGATGAATATAAACTAGGTAAGAGCCCCTAACTGGATGATGGATTAATCTTCTGGAGAGAGCACAAACTTGGAACAAACCCTTTACTGCATCACTGTCTGTTATGAAAACGTATGTGCTGTTGTCTGTATGTAAAGCATTAGAAGATGAGCCTTCAAGAAAGGCAGGTAGTTCCAGCTTGCTCCAGGGCTTGTAAAAGCAAGCCTGGAGACTTCCAGAAGGAGCTGTGGGATCTAGGAGCACAGTCACTGACACTGTAATGAACTGTGTTCCTGATGCACTGCTTTTGAATAGAGTCCTGTGGGGATGCTGTAATCTCTGGATGTTTTCTTGTTTAGGTTTTTTGGAAGTAGTACCAGGTGTTGCTTTTTTAAAAACTTGCATTTAAAAATTGTGTTTAGGGAATCAGTTTAGGAGAGAATGTGATCAGAGCACCATTTGTGCTACTTACTAGTTCCTTTTTTGTTTCCATCCCAAAATAAGGTACTGTTAGATAAGCAGAGGCTATGTATGCGTGTCTGTTATGCAGAGCTCTTATCTGCCAAAGTAGCTTGAATGGAGGCTTTTTTATGTATCCTTGGTTGCCAGAGACATTGAGGCTCTGTTAAAATCTGCAGTAGTTCAGCTGTTTTCTAACTCTGTGTGATCTCAAAGAGAAAGAAAAAGCATTAACAAAGATTTCTCACAGTGATTTTACAGGTTCAGCTTTTACTGGAGTGTATTAAAAAGATGAACTGGTCTTTTTTTCTAGGTGATCCAGAAGAACTAATGTTCCAATACTTCAAAAAATTTGGGGACAAGCCCTGCTGTTTTACTGATCTCAGAGTATTTGTGGATCTCCTCCCATCCAGCCAGTACACAAAGGTAAGGGAAGATAAAGAAGTGGTGGCAGGAACTGCAGCACTTGTTTGCACTCTGATCCCTTTATCTTAAAATACTTAAAGATGGGAAACATCAAATTTTTACCTTCTGTTTGAAATTCAGAAAATTTTGCAGTGTAGAAAATATAATTAACATCTGAATACACTGAGCAATTTCATTCAGAGGTTGTTTTTATTCTGAAGGCTAAAAACTTAAGTTTGCTTCTTCAGATTCTCAGCCCCAGATGGAGTGTTCGTTTGGCTTTATTAATTATAACTTCAAGATGTCAGGGTGTTTTGAGACAGTCTTAGTTAAATTATTTTATGGAAAATTACAACCCCGTAATGCTGATGAAAATGACAAGATACCAGCTCACATCTTGTAATGAAAAGCTCCCTAGGAATTGTAGTTCAACTGATAAGCTACCCAGTTAGCTCATTTTTAAATTAATAATCTCTCATCACTTTTGTTAGTAGATCACAGCTTACAAAATGGAGTAATGTGAAAACAGTAGAGAGACCACCCTGTTCATTCAGTTGCAGTTTTCATTGCTATGCACTGTAACTTCTGTTCTCCAAAGACATCCTCCTTTTTCCCTTCGGAACCATCAGTTGTTTTTCCAATTAAATTTATGTTTAATCGGGAAAATCTGCTCCCTCATCTGTGACAACTTTTCCAGAATCTCTTCCTGAAACAAGCACTCTAACTGAAAAGACAATTTGTGCAGAGTCATGAGCAGCTTATTGAGTGACTTCAGCAGCTGGGAATCCTTTTGCTCACCCTGTTGTTTTCCTAAGCCATTGTGTAAAATTATCAGAGCTGGGAAGGGCCAGACAAAGAATCCTGGATCAGCCAGAGGCTGGTGATGAAGTGGTTGTAAACAAAGTGTAGGTAGTGGTGATCTTTCCTTAGTTTATTAAATTATTTTTAGACCTCTAACGCAAGCTCTTCCCACAGCCTCACTGTGGAGGGTGGTGGCACATATGGGTTGCTGCTAATGGCTTATGTTAAAAAGTGTGGTTTTACTCTACTGGCAAGAGATGGGGTCAGTAGAATATTTAACTCTATTCTGAAAATGGTAATATCATTGCAAGGTAACCCTGAAATCCTGAGCAGGTTTTATCCTAACTTGCCAGGAAAAAACTTCTAAACCCTAGAGCAGGAGGGAATGGTATGTAAAAAATAGTACTTTAGACTACAGTTTTGTCGCAGTGCTTGTAAAACTATGACTTGGAATAAATTCTCTAAAATGTTCTGGTTGACCTTAAAACTGCTGGTGACTTAGTGCATATATCACTGTGTCATACTGACATATGGGAAGGTGTGTTTCCAGTGTATGAGTCTCTTCTGGTTCTTGTGTCTCTGAAGCACTCTTTTGCAGCAGCTTAGCTAAGGAGATGTGTAGCTGAGGAGGGTTAGTGGTGCTAAAGTGCTGATGCATTTTTGAAACCTGAAAGTTTAAGTTACTTTAAAAAAATATTTTTAGATTATCTGATATCATAGATTATTTTAGCTGTATTCTTGTTTTACTGCAAAAGATGCTGGGGGTTGCTGTGTCCTGGGTACAGCAGCAGGGTCACACTGAGGTTATACACAGCTGGGGGCATCCTCTTTTTTTTTTTTGTTTTTAAGGAGTTGAGGCTAGTGTTACACTTCAGTAGCTGAGAATGTAGCAATCATGCACACCATGTGTTTCAGACATAATCATCGAAACATCTTAACTTGAGGCATAAACTGAAGTATGCAGCCTGGTGATTGGGTTGACTTTGCCCAGCTTGGCAAAATCTCAAACTGAAAAGATTAGTCAACACAGTCTTCATCAAAATCTTCAGGAAAACTGGAATGCATAAGCGTGGTGCTGTGGGTTCCTCCTGTCTAGCTGTCTGCTTTTTACCTCGGGCATGCATTTGGTGCAGTTCTTGTGCTTCAGGACCGAATGTAGAGATGTTGAATTCATTTGCTCTAACTCGACTTTAAGTTATAAATACTTTTGGGTTTTAAGGCAACAAAAACCCACTGTCCAGCCCTGACTGCCTGTTGTGAGAAGTCTGCTGTCTCCTATTTAATGTGTAAACAATGTGAGGCTGCTTTTCTTAAGCTTAATTCAAAAAATAAGTCATTAATCAAAGATGGTGACCTCACTGAGTACAGTGCATTACTTCCAGATTTAAGAGAAAATGTAAAAGCTAGTAAAAAAACAGTGTTTCCTGGAAGTGTGCTGTGAAGCCTTTCAGTAACTAATTATTTTAATTGCATATGTTATTACTCTGAGTGTTAACAGGTGCTTGAACTCCCTTGTGTGTCCATCTACTGGAAACTTGCCTATGTTGTTGGGTTTTTTTCTCCATCTGTTTGATGAAACTTGCTAAAAGGTGTTGAGTGCAACCAGAACCATTTGCTCAGCACCTTTAAAAAATAAAAAATTGAAGCCAGCTCTTTCACTGCTGATTTCAGTGTGATGTCAGGGTTGATACTGACATTTCCACCTTGGGGTTTTTTGGGGGTTTTGTTGGTTTGGTTTTTTGGGGGGGGGGATTTGCTTGATTTGAGGAAGGAAATGATGCCTTCTGGTTTTGCAGTCCCGGATGCCCTGCGGATTTAACAACCGTGTTGCTCTTTCAGTTCATCAGTCAGTTGCTGGGGATAATCCCCCTGTCGGCAGCTGGGGAGAGCTCCATCGCGCTGCCGGCTGATATCAAAGCCCTGCAGCAGCACTTGTGTGTGGTGCAGCTCTCCAGGCTGCTCGGGATCTACCACGCTATGGACAAGAAGCAAAAGCTGACTGTGGTCCGGGAGCTGATGCTAAGATACCGCCATGGATTGGAGTTTGGTGAGAAAAATCTTGAAACTAGTGTTGCTCTTCACCCGCAGCTTTTTATGAGCAAACATTCAGAGCTTTTTCAGGGGGATGGAAAAGCACAAACTCCCATGGTAAATGGGAGCACAGCACCCAGCCTGCTGCTAGATGATGCTTTTGCTTGCTTCTTTATGATTATATCCTTGAGGATACCTGAATTTTCAGTTTCCCTTTAATTTTGTGTCTTTTCAGTTGTATATCTTAAAGATAAATGAGGCGTTTCTGGGTAGTCTAGATGGTACATTTGTATCTTTGCAGAATTGCCTGTGCCTTTAAGCAAAGCCAGACTTTGTCACTGGTTTACACAGGACAAAGACATGAGCAATAATATTAATTTGTAAATCTTGCAGTCCTAGGAGTCTTTTCTTCTTCCAGCAGATGTCAACATACAAAGTAGCCCAAAGTCCCACTTGTGTGATGAACTAATGCAGCATGTATATGGTTATTTCACTTTTTAAGACAACTCTGGGTTTTATAAAGTAAGCTGTAGTTAAGATCTACCAGGTAGCTCTGTCATTCAATAGCACTGACAACGTGAGAAGCAGCTGACAGCACTGGATAACTCAAGGCTAACTTTTTTTTTTTTCATTGTAGGAAAATCTTGTTTGAAAACTGAATTGCAGTTCTCAGATTATTACTGCCTGCTTGCAGTTCACCTGCTGCTCGATCTGTGGCTAGAAGGTATGTTCCTAAAATTGTGTCTTGCCTAATGCCACCCTGGATGGTTGTGATGCAGAGGCAGTGTCCCTGTGGTCAGCATGTACCTGGCATGGCTTGTTAGGCTCGTAGCTTCTAGTTTCCTTCCCATTATGAGGCATTTCACAAGTCCTTCTATTCAGTTGGTGTTTGATACAAACCTCACTGACCTTTGAAGGCATTTATTTTTTCTGGTTCATTCCTGCAAGTCCTGGCAGAGCTTTGCTGATGACTCTTGCAGCCCAGTGCTAGGTATTCTTTAGAAGCTTGTTCTGAGTTCCCCATGTAGCCAATGTTTTCTCTCCCTTTGCATGAGTTCTGCTGACAATTCCCTTCTGATACCAGAGGCATTTTGAAAGTATTCCTTTCCCTAACATACTTTGCCTTCCAGAGTGTTGCTCCACATCTGCTCTGCCTGTTAGTCTCCTTATCCCACAGAGTCAGTCTCCAATGGTGGCCATCCACAGGCCCTGTTTGTATTCCTGATCTTTAGTATAGTTGCCAGTTACACTTTTGTCTTTTCTGAGAAAGATTTAGTCTTTAACCTGAGTAAATCCATTGTCAGGTTTCTGGCAGGTCATGGGTGGAGCCTGGGCTTCTGAATTCCCTGAGCAGTCCAGGACTCAGCAGGGAAGATCACTTCTTTTGCAATGGGCCCGCGTGCAAGTGCTGTGCTCTGCACAAATGTGAGCTAGATATTCCCTGTGAAGAATTACTCCTCCACCTTTCCCTCTGAGCTACAGTGCTGGGGGCAGTGGCTGATGATGCCACCTGCATGTTTAAACATGGGGCTGTTTCTGAGAGGTGTGTAACCTGAGGACTGAAGCTTCAGTGCCAAGGGGAACTGTGCTGTCAGGGTTCAGTGCCTCTCTCTGATCAGGCCTGTCTGTTTTGTCTTTGTCACCAGGTGAAGAGATGGCTGTGTGGCAGTGCCTAACTCTCTTAGAAGAGGGGTTGTCTCATAGCCCTTCTAATGCTCAGTTTAAATTGCTGCTCATTCGAATCTACTGCAGGCTTGGTGCATTTGAACCTGTTGCAGAGCTGTATTCCAGCCTTGATGCGAAACACATACAGCACGACACCATCGGGTGGGTAGTATATACTGAGAATAATTGCTGCTGGTCACCCCCCAGTAACTAGTCCTGAGATCTTCAGCTTCTTTTGCTGCTGGAAGTTAGCAGATTATCTAATTTTTATAGTGTTGTGTAAACGTGTTTTGGAATTATACAAGATACTTCTAGTGGAATATCTTTCATGTGTTATTTTTATCAGTTTGGGGTTTTCAGAGTATTAACTATAAGGATTCTGAAGTAAATTTGTGAACTGTTTATCTTGGTTGCAGTTATAGGTTGCTGTTCTGGCTTGGGTCATTACTCAGCAGAGCTCAGGAGTCCTGGGTACACAGACATACCAAAGGCCTTGCCTTGGTTTGTGGGTATATAATTAGGTAAAGCTCTTGCATGCTTAGCAAGGTGGATGGAGGAACTCCAAGCCCCACATAAAGTCCTTTAAATATTAAGAATTCCTTACTGTTAAAAACTTAAATTTTAATATGAATATTGTGATTGTCCTCAGTTAAATCTTCAGACATTTCATTCAGCCTGAGCTGTGCTGCAGCTCTCTGTGCAGAGCTGTGTTTGAAGCTCAGGATTCCTCAGGGTTGTGTGCTGATGTTTGACTTGGGCTGTGTTGTGTTGCAGCTATCTTCTGACACGATATGCAGAGTCACTTGGCCATTATGCTGCTGCATCCCAATCCTGCAATTTTGCACTCAGGTTTTTCCACTCCAACCAGAAAGATGTAAGTTGAAAGAAACCTCCTTGTCCTTACAACAGAGCAGTTATGTCAAGATGCCTTGCAGAAGTCTGTGTTCTGTGTATGGGCTTACAGAAATGCAGTGGTTGATAATGGAAAGGAATAATATGTGCAACTGTGTGTTTATAGGAAAGGTTGCCTCACCTCTGTTTCATTGCAAGAGTATGTAACTTACTGTTAAATGGAGTTTTGCTTTAGCTTTCAAATCTAAAAAACAGTTTTAATGCTCCACAAAAAACAGGTGTGATTGCTTTTAAATGTATGGACTGTGATTTCACTTTGTGCAAAGTGAAATGTCATGTGGCAAGTAAGTCCTGGTGTCATATAACTTCTAGCATTTTGGAAAGCCCTGCAGCAGCCAGGGATGGTGGGTCAAAGCAGTGATGGCAAACTTAGGGATCTTTTTTATTGCCATCACTGGAGCAGCATATTTTAGTGACAGCCATCCAGGGCACAGAGGGATGGAGAGGAATGCTCATCCCCTGAAAGGGTAGGGAAAGTACAGGGAGCAAGGTGGGAGGATTTCAGAGGGGAAAAACTGAGTCCTGAAGACTCACCTCCACTGGAGGCAAAGCAGAGCCCTTGTCTAACTGCATTATTTTGAAGCGATAGGATCATACTGCAAAACCTGCGCTTGTGCTAATGGGGACTACCTGTTTCATTCAATTCATCCCCAAAAGTGGCATGAATGAAAAGGAACTTGTCTTGAATGAGAGTCTTGGGACTGGAATGGAGGAGATAGTGAAGGGAAAGTAGGTGAATTCCTCCAAAGAGATCAGGTGCTCCTCAAAATGCATGCCATGCCCATGGCATCTAGCGTGGTTGTAGCTTGCTAATTATTAACTAACTGTTCTTGTCAGTAATCTTATTTGGAAAATACACTGATTTACTTTTCCATGCATTCATAACGAAAATGTCAGTTCTGTTTCAGAATTCTCATGGAGTCATGAAAAACAGGTTAGGTAGGAGAACAGTAGAACAACACGTTTTTTTAAGTATTGGTGGAAGTCTATTGGGCAAATAGGGACAGAAATAGTCTGGAATTGTGGCAGGAAAGTGTATGTATAACAACCCAGCTCCCTAGACCTTGCAAGGTAGTCCCATTCTGAGGAGTGGAAATATATCCTGCATCTTTATATTTTACAGTTAGATCACTGTTGAGAGGAAGGTGAAGAAAATTATTTTTACTTCATAAGAAACAAAGGTGTGATCCACTAAGTCTTCCAGTCAGCCACTGGATAAGTTAGCTCCAAAGGCTCTGCAGTCATACAATTTGTTTTCCTGCCATTCCAGAAATAGATAAAACCACAAGACTTGTCTGTACTAAGTAGTTAAGGTGCCTACACAGTAATCCCTCAAAGTACTACCCTTGCTCTTTTGGCAGCCCAGGTTGTTCCTGTGTATGAGATACCAGGTGCCATTTACTTGTGCCTGGAAGGTAGATGCTGAGTCACTGTGCTCTGTGTGACAGAAATTTCCTTGCAGGGAATGGGCTGTGCAGAGGAGCACATGGATTGTATGATGCACTCTTCTCTGCTTCCCTCTTATGCTTATATTCTAAGCAATGATCCTACTTCCTAACAGTCTTTGGGTTCCTGGGTGCAATGTTTTGTGCTGGAGTGAAGCCCTGGTTCCAGATAGCTTTATCCTGTATGTCAGTTGTTGGCAGTGGTGGCTTTTTTTTAATGAAGGGTAACTTGTTTAATGTTGTTGAAAATTCATTCAGCGAATGTTAAACGAAAATCACACTTGGAACCAACTGTCTGAATAAAACATTTGACTCCTGGAGAACCAGGTGAAAAAAGTTAATTAAAAAAAAAACAAAAAAACAACCCTATCAGCTGTGATTGTCTGCTGTGGAAAACTGCACTGTAAAGCATCAAGAAATCATCTATTCCCTGGAAAACAATCTGAAGTAACTTCAGGTGTGGTTACCCTGAAAGAAGGTTATTCTCTTTGGCATGAATAATAAAGGTTCTTGAAGCAGAGAAAAGCTGATTGTTTCCAGTAGCTCAACATCTGTACACAGGTGAAGACAGCCACATTCCAAGTGCTCTTGGCAGGAAAATGCTACTTAACTGGTGTTCCAGAAATCCCAAAAAGGCAGTGCCTGAATGGTTCAATCTGCCCCACTAACACACCTGAAAAGGTTGAAATTGCAAGAGGGGCGAAAGGGATGCAATCAACATTATATACTTCTTCATGCTACAAGATAAAGATGTGACTCAGGAACCTGCTTGCATCATATCTCATCTTGGAGACAGAGTACTGTGACCAAAGGACCACAAACAATTGTTGATCTTGGGCAGCCAAATCTCTCGTGTGTCCTGGACAGTTCAGTGGCTGTTTCCTTGAGATCTGTTTAATTGGGAAACACATCAAAAACTGTACTCATTTGGAAATAGCAAGTATCCTTAGAACCAACCATAAAGTGCAAATTACAGGAGGTGAAGGCTCAGTTCAGGGTACTGTTCATCTAGAACGATGGCATGTCAAGAGTGGAGTGGAGAAACAGCTTCCTTACTTAAGACATGGCCCAAGTATCACATGGTCAGAATCTGCTGCTGGTTTCTGTGCTGCTGTGGTTCTGCTGGGCTTGCCCCTTCATACTCAGGCTTCTGATACCAGCTTCCCATTTGACTCCCTGCATCTGCAGTGTTAAAGGAGGACTATCCTTCATAAGTTATCTTTTTACCTGATGGCAGAATACTGCCTGCTCCTCTCTAGGTTGGTGTTTAAGATAGCTTGGAATGTCTGCTATAGCATAGAGAACGTGTCCTGCATCACACTGTGTGTGGGACTCTTCCTAGAACAGGAAGTGTGGGATGGAAACAAAGCATAAAATATAGCTGCTGATGCAAACTGAGTGCTTTAAATACATTTTCCTCTGAATTACTGAACTTAACAGCCTGAAGTGACTCCTGTTTAAGAGTGTTCCATGAGTAACAGCCACCTAGGATGCTGTGCAGTCCTTACATAGTACTTCTGCATCAGGAGAGGATTCTAAGATCAGAGAGGAGAGGAGGCAGTATTGCTTGATTTGGCCAAAACTAAAAAGGCAGCTTTATCCTTCTGAAGGTAGTCCTCCTTTAAATATGCAAAATCACAAGTAATCTCTCTAATTTTCTTGTGTCCGTCCGTCTTTAATTTCTCCAGATACTGCAGGCAAACAGAGCACCAACGTGTCCTGTGGGGATTTAAAAACCACGCCGCTGCAGTTGAATTAGCGCCCATAGTGCAGTCCCGCAGCCTGACAATCACCTCTGCAAGGCTGTTTATCAGAGGGTATGTTGTTGAATATTTGGCATATTTTTTTCATACAGTGCAAATAACCAAATTTCATAGGGAAAAAGGCAGAGCTACCTAGAGGACATTTCTGCTTTTGGAGGGAACAAAAAAAAAGTAGCTTTCATCTGCGAGTGCTAGTTTCTAGTCTCTCAGAGCCTTCCAGACAGGTTGAGTCTGTTAGAACCATATGGAGTTCAGTTAACCAGAGGCCTTTTTTGGTGCCTTTCCTCTTCAGTGCATTTCTTAGTCTTGTTCAGAAGAAAATACTTCATTTGCCAGAATTTCTCACTTGTGGAGTAATTCTGATGTAAAAAAATACAGCCATCTGTCTTGACTGGGAGCATAAATTGTTCACTCTCTGTCTGCAGTTAGAAATTCTTATTAAAATACAGTGCTTGTTTGGAGCTCCTTCATTATATAAATCTCTTGCTGGAGATTGCTTGGACTGATGTGAATACTAGTTGCATGCCTTGTATTGGTGCATTTCATCAGAGGGAAAGCAAACAATCCCATGGAGTCTGACAGTTGCCTTTGGTGTCTAGATTGTATTGTAATGTGTATACCCTGCGTGGTATTATCTTGTGATACTGTATTCAGAAATCTAATAAAAAAGATAATTGAAAAAAAATGTGTGAGTAATTTTTTTGATCTACATGGTGGTAAGATCTGATGCACTTCTACGTCAGTTCCAGAAAATCTGGGATATACTTATTTTGCCTGAAAGTACTTCTTGCAATGAAACAGTAATTTGAATCTCAAAAAAAAAAAAAAAAAGAGCTTTCCAAAATCATCTCTCCCCTCATAAGTTGTTGGGTTTTTTTGGTCACAGTGGCAACAGCAACATGATGTTTCTTAGTCTTGGTTCGGTTATTAAATCACGTTGCCTGGTGGAGCATCTGAGCATTCTCTAAGTAGCAAAACTGCTGGGGTGACTTGGACAAGCAGAAGTGCAGGCTTCTCCCAGGGACTCAGTATCTGTACCTCTGGGTTAATGAGAACCACAGAAATGCAATTTCTTGGCAGTCACCTTGATAGACTGGTTATTCTGAATGTATGGAAGTAACTAATACAGAGATGGTGTGTTTTCTTCCAGACCTCAGAATATATCATTCAAGCCTACAAGTATGGTGCGTTTGAGAAGATCCCAGAATTCATTGCATTTAGAAATAGGCTGAACTCTTCCCTTCACTTTGCGCAAGTTCGCACAGAACGGATGTTGTTAGACCTCTTACTTGAAGCAAATATGTAAGTACAGCAGCAACTCAAATGGGAAAAAAATGAAGAATTGTGCATAGGCAGAACACAGGCCTAGTGAGACCTTAGTGAGTTGCACTTGCAGCTCTTTGGCAAAAACCTGTGAGCTACTTCTCTCAGCTTCTAATATGCTCTCCCCTTCAGCATCCCTGTCAGTACCGTGTGTGTGTGTGACATTTCTGACATCAGAAGGGTAGAACCAGGGAGGCGGTGTGGTCTGTCAGTGAGCTGTGTTTTCTGTTTCCAGTGACTGAATGTTTGATTTGACGGGGCTTTTTCTTACATACAGATCAACCAGTTTAGAAGAAAGTATCAAGTCTATGAGTCTGAGCCCAGAGGAGGATGACATTCCGTGGAAAGATTTGCATGACAACAGAGACCTGACAGTCTTGTTTAACTGGGATCCAAAAGACAGGTGGGTAGAAACACCTCAGCTGTACAGCCACACCTTTTCCTTGCAGCACACATGTCAAAGAAAACCCATTCAGGGCAATTGCCCTATTTAAATGTTCTCTAGGCTGGCTAACTGCAAACTTAACAAGCATCATTCATCACTTCTAGCAGTGCTGCCTTTTTACATATTAATACAGTTTTCTGAATTTCTGACTACTCCTCCCTCATACAGTATTAGATAACTTTGAGTAGGCTTTTGTGCGAAGCCTTTCCCTGAAAACATTTGGTGCCTTTCTCTAGGGACATTTCTGAAGAACATAGGAAACTCTCCCTGGAGGAAGAAACCATGTGGTTGCGAATCCGGTCTTTAACTTTAAGGCTAGTAAGCGGACTCCCAACTCTTAGTCACACTATTCAACCAAAGAACTCTGAAAAGACTGCAGAGAACGGCGTCTCGTCCAAGATTGATACAATTCGATCCCTGCTTCAGCAGCTGGAAGCAGCAGTGGATGCAGGGAAGAAGTTTCTAGAACAAAAAATTCAGGTACCCATTAAGGAAAAAGGTATCCCCAAGTATTAAATGAACGTGAATGCAAGCAGAGAAACTGAATGCATCTTGTCCAGCAGGCTGCAGAATGCACGTAACTGACCCTGAGTTTGTAGTGTATGAATCTGACTGAGAGATGTGCCAGAGACAAACACTGTGTTCTGGATAAGGAAAAGCTGCAACACCTTTTATCTTTTTCTTTGCTTCTTGCCTAGTATCCTGTCCTTGGCCCTCCTCCTACCCGAATGGCTGGCTTCTTCAGTAATGGCAGCTGTCAGTGCCAGACTAGCTTGTTTTATCTTGTTAGTGATATTTATGAACTAGATACCAATGGCTTAGGTAAGTGTCTGAGGGGCAGGGGTCTAACCAGATTGTCATGATGTGTGGTGGGAGGGAGTCAGATGGGTCTTAGTTTAGTTTGGAAACTGCTAGGTGTTGGCTGATGGGGACCCAAACTGTTACTTGTCTGTTAACTTTTTGAGTGACACTGAGTTATCTGGGAGATGACACCTTCATTTAATGTTTTATTCAAGTCTTTGTTGTTGCACAGCGTGTGTTGATGTAATACTGGATCCTCTTTGAAAGCAGTTGCATTTGCTTCTGACTGCTAACACTAAGTTACATGTAAATGCCTCTTAGTTTTCTGGAAGCAGAAAATACACAAACTTGTAGTTTATAACTACTTTTCTTTTCTTTCAGAAGATTCAGCAGAAATCCAAGAGAGGATAGGGAATAGTTTCAAGTCTTTAATAGAACGACTAACAGGTAAATGGTAACTCAAGAATAAGCACTAGTACCTAAGGTACTTCATGGTGCTCTGAGGATGTGCTGCAATGATGGGCGGGGTGTTAATGCATCTGCAGACCCCTCTGAAAGATACTAGAGAACAAGGCTGAGATTCCCCTTGGCTTGTGTGATGATGGAGCTCTTGCATGCCACAGAATGTCATTATGTCTTATTTTGCTACCTTGCAGCCTAATCTTAGTCACTGTTGTCTCCCTGGAACTTGGTCCAGGTGTCCTAATAAAGGGAGTGGAGCTCCTGTTAGTAATGGAATACAGTTCAGAGGAGACTTCGGAGCTGGACCTTGAGAGGCTTTGGCCAAATTTATCATTTAACTGCGCAGTAGTCAGTCCTCTGACAGCTTTGCACACTGCCCTAGACACTTACTGTACAGGAAATGCATAGTAAGTTGATCTGCATGTTCTGAATAAGGCTTCTTTTCTTTTCAGACTTGTTCAATAAATGTAAAGGTGATTTGATTGAAGTCAGAGATGGCACCTTGAAAACTCATCCAAAGCTGTTAGAAAACCTAGTCTTCTTTGTTGAGGTATTTTTTATTTGAAAACTATAATTTTTGGAGTACCAGAGGGTAAAAATGTTGGGACTAAAACACACTGAAAATTCTTTTCTCAGTCACTCATGAAAACAGAGTTTTTTGTTGCATATTCTAACTACTCCAAGTCTTATCAGTAGGAACACGAAAATTACTTTAGAAGTCTCCTGTAAATGCAACTTGTAATGTATTTGTACCTTTTTTCCAGACGATCTCCATTGCCCTGTGGGTATCAAGTTACTGTGACAGTGTCCTCCGACCGTTTAAATCCAACCTGCAAAAAAAGAAGAAGAAAAAAAAAGAAAGCAGTGTAGCAATGGTAGACAATATTCCTCTTTTTCTTCCCTCACCCCCAATCCAACAGCATATTTATACTGAAAGAAAAATCATGGTCATTGGAATAGGCATTAATATATGTTTATAAATATATTTGTTTTTATAGCCACCTATATTTACACATTTTCTGGATTATGTTACTGAACTACAGACATTAACTTCCAATGTAATAGATCACATCAAAGGGCTTGAAATAATTCTGACTGCACTAAAACTTGAAGAGCTGTCCCTCAAGGATACTCTGCTTTTACAGGTAAGAACTCAGCATCTTTACTTGTGTGCTCTATTCATTTGGGTGTGACTGATAAGAGCCTGTATGTACATGGGATAACTTTGTTGAAATGTTTTTCCCCAAAAATGTTTTGCTGCAAGGAAAAAAGAAGGAAAACTAGTGAGAAAAACCCCACCTGTTACAACTGACTGAATTGCTCTTAACAAGGTGTTAGGGAACAGACTGCTAGAAAGCTTAGTTTGAGTGGTGAGTTAGGTTTTTATAGTGACATTGACTTTGCCTCTTCTGAACAGCTCTAGCTCACTGCACAAAATACCAAAAAATGAGGTCTAAACACAAGAATTTGAAAATACGGTATGTTAGTGAAGAAAAATTTCAGGTTTTAACATTATGTTGTCAGTGATATGACTTGTTCTATCATCTCTATTTTAGTATGCCATAATAGATGAAAATACTTATGCCAAGAAACACTTGAAATTCACCTACTGCTGATTAGTCACTTCTCTGGAAACAATTACTTGATCCTTAAAGAAAAAGGAGTGGCAACTCCCTCCCCCTCCAGCTATATAGGGGAAAATAGAGGAAAAAGGCAGGAGTAACAAGCACTGCAAATGCCAAATCTCATGCCAACTTTAGACGTGTGAAGCATGGGCCTTATGAGGAAGCTTGGCTTTTTAAGCCATGGCAATCAGAGAAGACTTAAACCTTGTGACAGACAAGTGAATGATACTGTCACAAGGGATCTTCTAACAGTTCAATACTTGCTGGGAAGCTATTTGTTTCAAACAGTGGTTGAGATCCTGAAAATCATGTCAGAGTCAGTCCAGCTAAAAAGCCTGGAGGTGACTGAAAGCCTAGAATTAGAATTTTGGAAAATTTACCCCCTTGTTAGCATTCATCTTTGTTTAGGTGGGAGATCTGAAGGCTTTTGAAGTGGGGAGGATTTAAAAGCTGCACCCAGGTATTTCAGAATTGCATTTCTGTCCCCCTAAGCTGCTGTTGGCCAGCTTCTATTTTTTCAATTAGATTGTCATGTTTATTTCATAACACGTTATTTAAGATATCCCTTTTCTTCCTATATGAGGCTGATACAGAAATATCTCAAAATTATATTGTAAAAGCTTGATAGAAAGCAAGGAAATCCCTTAGACTGTATTTAATGCAAATTTGAATAAAATAATAAATAAGCTTCTTAATATCATCAAAGAATCTGCACTTTAAAGGGATAAGACATTTTTAGCTGCTTGTTGATCTTTGTAGTTTTTCTAATTCCTTGCTGAGTCAGCAAATCCCTCCATCTTCCCTTTGATGCGAAGCATCAAATCACTACACAGGCAGATCTGCAAAACCCCCATGTGGGTTTGAGCAGAAGCATCTGTGGGAGTCTGCAGCTTTTCCTGTGTTTGTGCACAATATTTGCTGTTCTGCTTGTTGTTGGACATTGTTGCAGTAAATCCTGTAAACTCAGTCTGTACAGATCTGTTCAGACCTGGAGCTGTGATTGCAACTCTGAGTGTTTAGAGCTAAAAGATGCTTTTGAAAAATCCTCCTGTTGAGGTATTAGTGAAAATTCTGGTGTGGCTGGAGCAATACTGGTGATGTGAGCTGAACGTGGCCACTGATGGGAGATTTTCCCACATGGGACTGCTTTCCTTGGGCTGTACCTTGCAGGCTTTTTGCTCATTACCTGTGTTTGCAAAAGGCATGCTGATATCAGCTCACCTCTTGACAGAGCGGTGGTTTTGGCTGCTGCTTTGGGTACCAGGGTTTGCTCTTCCGGCACATGGAATTGTTTGTGATAGGTCCAATGCTGACCTCGCTGTGCCTGCAGGGTCAGTGCCAACAGTGATGCATGGTGGTGGCCCTCCTGAGGGCCTTTTAGCATGGGCATTTTAGAAAACTGCTCATTAAAGGGAATCCAATCCCTTTGGGAAAGCTAGGTACCTGTGAGATCACCTTTCTCTAGAATGAATTATCTACTTCAGTAAATGCTGACTAAAACAAAATGCTCCATGCACTATGGATTTCAACCACAAATATTTTGCACGAGGATATTTCCAGAATTGTTGAAGAAACATTAATGTGTTACCAGCCCTGTCTGGGCAATACCAGTATCTGCAGGAATTCTTGCTGCTTCTTATTCTGTGTTGTTGACATTCCCATTGTAAACTTACACTGTGATCCTCATTAATTTCTTATGAGTCTTTGAGATAATGGGGGACGTTTAACAGGAGGATTTAAAACAGTTGCTGTGGAATGAATTATTTCTCTTTTCCATTTTTCAGGAAGAAAAAAAGTTTACAAAGACTGTACAAGGGAAGGTCCAGAGCAGTTACCATCACTCAGTTCAGGAAATTGGAGAGCTGCTGAAAAAGAGACTCGATACGATTAAAAAACTAAAGATTTGAGGAATGTGTCCTTGACAGACTCCACAAGGGAGTGACACCAGAGTCCCAGACAGAAGCAACATCCAATATACCATCACTTTAATCCAGAACTTCCTCATAGTGCATGAAGGACTTAAAATCATAAAACAGTTTTTTTAGGTATTACAGATGTATTGAGCTGATTTAAATTATTGTACATAAATGAGAAGCCGGGACCCTTATCAGGGTTTGACCACTTTTTATACATGTTCATAAGCATACTGCAACAGGAGAAAATTAACTTTCTTCCCTTTTGATCTCTCGAAACAACTGGAGATGGACTTTAGAAGCAGCAATAGAAATCCAGTGTAAAGCATATATCTCAAAGGAGTTGTATTTTCTTCACCATACAGTGTTTATAATTTTTGTATGGTCCTTGCCTTAGAAATGCAGAAATTGTAGATGCCTGTGTTCAGCCACCTCAAATGAAACAAGCCCGTTCCAGAACTGCTTGTTTTGTCCACAAGCCACTTGGTCCTGCTGAATTAACTCTGTGTGTTGGTCTGGTGGGGAGAGGGGAGGCTGTGCGGGAGGAACACCTCTGGTGCTGCCTTCAGCAGAGCCTGGCCATCCCTCGCAGGGTGGGACAGAGCCCTGCCCTGGTGAGGCAGGATCCTCTAAGGAGAGAACTGCAAGGGGAAGAGGTGGTGTCAGGGTACACACAGGTTGTTTTCACGTTCGGAAAAAATTGCAAATCCAATGAGGAGCAAACTTTGCTGTTAAGCTTTAGAGAGATAGGAATCAGTGTTTCAGCAAAAAAGACAAAACCAGAGACCTTGTATATAATAGCTGCAGTGAAGTCTGACACCGTGGTCTGATTTCATGTCAGTTTAATGTAAAACAGCAATCATCATTACTTTAAAAAAATGTATTTAGATTACTGAAACTTTAAGACTTAAATATTTTAATAGAAATTAAACCCTATTGGCTTTGGTTTTAAGTTGGCAGAGGTAATTTTTGCTTCCGCTGTGGTATGAGGCTGAGAATACTTTTTGTAACCGTGCTTGCTGTTTGCAGTTGATCTTTGATTATTCAAGTACTGGCTCTTTAGTCATTTTGTTAGAAAGTGCAGTCGCATCATCTGCTCCCACTGAATCTACATTTCTGCTGTTGGTTTTGTTTTGTTTGTTGTTTTGTTGTTGGTTTTTTTTCCTTTTTAAAGACTAATGCAGCCTAAAATAGGTAGGCAAAAAAGTGACGTGTACCTGCAGTACAAGGGATAGGTCAGACTACAGATTCCTCATCTTCTGATTTAAAGCAGCTAGTATCTGAAGTCTATATTTAAAGTTTTAAGAGAGCTGACAATCTTACCTTTGTCATCTCTTCTGGGTATGTTTTGTTAGTAATGCTAGAATGTTGATGAGAGTATTTTTTTAAAATAAATCCCCAGTGTGAAAAAAAAAAAAAAAATTCACATTGCTGCTCTTGCTGGATTTGTATTTGCTTTGCCCCATCCTGAAAGGGAAAGAAGAATGTCTGCAGGTTGTCTTAAGTTGTAACGGATGTCCTGATGGTTTAACTGCAATGTCTGGTAAGTGCTCTGGGCTGGAGGAATACCAAAATGTGCTAGGGCTGTTTTATAGTAATACTTTTCCGGGGGCGGGGCGGGGAAGGCAAAACATACAACTGAACTCTTACATGTTGTATAAAAATACCTTTTGGAAAGGAGGGTGTGCTCCTTAAGTTAAAGTAAGACTGATGACTGAAGTTGATGCTTTGAAATGTGTAGGGTGAGTGAAAACAGTCCCCTTGCTGAGATGATGCAGTTCCTAGAGAAGCACTGAGCCAGAAATCTGCACTGCCCCTTTTCACTGAGACAAACTGCTGCTGTCCCTCCCGCCCCGGTGGCAGTTCTGGGCAGAGGGTTTTGTGCAAGCACCAGCATTGAATTTGAGGTTGGCACAGCACCTGCATCCACAGGGGACAGCCCAGGTTTATGCTGGAGTTTCCTTCCACAGCTGCTAACAACAGCTTGAACTCTACCAGCTGTATCCATATGCAATGATGAAAATATAAGTGAAGTACAAGGTTAAAATAATCAAGCTTTTAAAATCCTCCCATGTGCTGGAAAGGAGAACTTGCTTTAAATAAGGTTTTCTGCATCATCTTTCTTAAAAGCAGAATTGAAACTGCTGGGGGGTGGACATGTCATCTGAAGCAAAGTCTGAGAAGAGCTGGAACTATGGCTTGCTCTCGTTTCCCCTCAGCATTTGGCATGGCACAGGTCCTGTGCTGGCTGGTCACTCCAGCCATTCCTGTGCCACCGCAGGGAATACTGACTGCTGTTCCGTGTTAGCTGCTAACCCCTTTCCAGTTCCAGACACTGGTGAACAATAAGCTTGTCAAACAAATGCAATTTTTTTATTACTCAGTTCTTTATAAAACCAGGTGCCATCTCTTCACAAGCTGTAGTTTTTCTTCAGGAGGAGACTGTACAAAAATGGCTACGCACTGACTGGGGGCTTGGTTGAGGGAGAATTTCTCTCCCCCTATAAATTGTGTACAGTTAAATATATATTTCTTACAAAAGAGCATTTCCCCTCCATAATATGTCCCACAAGGACTTGATAAGAAATTCAAGCTATAATCCATTGCTGCTGTTCCACCTTTTCCACTCTTGGGATTGTGGTTTTGTTTGTTCAGAATTTTTTTTTGTGTTGAATTGAAAAACAGACATAGAAGAAGCTACCGACTACTGTTTACAGACTGAAAAAAATACTGCTTTTGTACTACTGGGATCATGAGCTTCGATCCTTTTACAGATTTCCTCAACTCTGCTTAAAACCAGTGTCTAATATAGGTAAAGGTCAGAAGTCCTACCCTGCTTTCTCTACATAAAGGACAAGATGTACAATGATGTTTGTGTTGCCTGTCATTTTTGTACTTTTTAACTGTTCAAAAATCGCATTTATATTTTGCAGTCATTGATAATCATGATTTTATTTTAACTGCTAGTAGTCTTAAAGGGGTGATTTTTTTGTTGTTGTTGTCTTTATATCTGCAGCCTTATCTGAACTTTCTCTTCCTTGGTTATTCACTGTTAATTTATGACTGTAGGAGATTTGTATGCCTCAGCCTTCTTTGGATTTAAGTGACACAACTGCAACTGATCTGCTTTAAACTGGATGGGTTTATAATTTATATAAAAGTCAGTTTCGTTAAAAATCAGTATTGCTGCCTCCTGTTTTTCTGTCTAGATGGTGTGGAAGTGCACGGGTGAGGTTTGTCAGCCCCTTGGTGAAGCCGGATTATCCTAGTGCAGAGCAAGCAGAAAATGGAGTTAAATGGAAAGCAGGGAGGAGGAAAAAAGCTCATCGCTTTCCACCTGCGGCCTAAGTCCACCCTGCCGGGCGGTGGGGGGCTCGCAGCTCCAGCCTCCCCGAGGGAAAAGGCTGCCTGTGCGGGGCAGGGGGACGGTGCGGGAGCAGCCCCGCGGTGCGAGGCGCGGGCAGGGCGCGGGGAGGCGGGCAGCCGCTCGGACCGGCGGGGCGGGGCGAGCCCCCGGCGCTCCGTGCCATCACGTGGCCCCGGTAGCCTCGCTCCCTCCGCGCTCCGCCATGGCTGCGGCGGCTGCCGCCGGTCCGCTGCTCCTCTGCCTGCTCGGCCTGGTGCTGCCCGGGGGCAGCGCGCTGCACACCAAGGGCTCCGTCCCCCTGGACGCCATCACCTTCTACAAGGTAAGGGTCTAGCGGAGCGCTCCGGGGGAAGGAGGCTGGGCGGCCGCTCCGGTAGAGCGGCGGCCACGGCCACAGGCAGAGTGGCGACGGGCTGGGGGACCACGGGGCGGAGCGGAGCGGGCTGGGGATGCGGGACCACCGCGAGGCCGCCCCGCTCGCCACCGGCGCGGGGGCCACGGGGGCTCGTGGAATGGCCGAGGCGACGGGCCCGCCGCGCCACAGCCAATCAGCGAGCGGCAGCCGCGGCGGGCAGCCAATCAGCGGGGTCCAAGTGGAGCCGGGGCCGGGGCCGCGCGGCGGGTCGGGGGGCGGCCCGGGGGGGCGGCCCGGGGGCGCTCGGTGCTGCTGCCGCCGCAGCCCCCGGCCCAGCCGGCTCCTCGCACCCCGCCCAGGGAGCAGGAGAGCCGCGGTCAGTTGGCTCCTGCTCTGGCCGTGCCGCTGAGCCAGGGCAGGCGGGAGTCAGGCCCGTGCGCGTTCTTTGCTTGGGCCGGTTTCACTTCTTTTTTGTTCACGAAGGAGAAAGCAACAGGCTGGTGACACAGCAGGGCTCGCAGGTTTTCTGCCCAGCTCGGGGCAGATGGCGAGACACCCGTCCCAAGGGACTCACTCGTACGGCAGGATTAAAGCATGTGCTGGAGCAGGATGAGCTGAAGAGACAACCAGCTGAGCTGTTTGAAAAGTCTCTGCCCTAAACAAACTGCTCAGGCATGAGCAAATCTCACGACAGGCCAGCCCCCCACTTCACTTCTGTGCTCTGACAAACCGTTTTTGGTGTTTAAATGCTACAACCCTTAGGAGCTTCCAGCTCTTGTGCCACTAGAAGAATTGGAAGTAATCGGCAGAGCATTGCAAAGAGGACTGTAGGAGGCCAGCAGAAATATCAAAGCCCTAACACCTGCAGTGTTCCCTTCCTACCAGAGCAGCAAATAAAGCCATGAGCAGGCCCAGGACTGAAGACTGGTTAACAGCTGCAGGGCGCTGGGTAGGTGGGGACCAGTGTGGCAACCCAAACCTGTTCACCAGAAAAGAGATTTTGCAAGGTCTCATCCAGGAAGGGAAAAAAAAAATAATCCCAAACCAGGTGACAGATCCATTTCCAAGCTCATTTGAAAGGGCATCATCCAAACAGAGCAAAATTCAAAATCAACAGCGCAAGAGGAATTGATTAAAACACGAATTCTCCTCTGGCTGAACCAGTCCAGCACCTCCAGCATCTCCGCACCCGCCCTGCACCCCCTCTCTTAGCTCAGAGTTCTGCTGGGACACCTCAGAGTGACATGAGATCTGGCCTCTCACCTATTAATGTTCCACTGGAAACTGTTCAGCTGACTTCCTTCCCAGATGCTAATGAGGGTTACAATAGGCAAATCATGTACAATTAAAGGCACTATGAGATCCCCCCAACCTATCACATACCATGGTTATCTGGTGTAGGAACACGCACACCCAAAGCTCAGTCTTTCCTCCACACTGCAGTGAGTCATTTTTAAAAAGCCAGAATTATAAAATTCCCACTCTCCCTCGTGGCACAGGAAAAGAAGAACAAGCTGAAGCAACCTTAGCTGATTTCTAGATTACTCAATCTCATGCTAATGTTTTGTCTTATTTTACCCCTTTTCTTGTTCTAGGTAGTTCCAAAGCATAAGTTCGTCCTTGTGAAGTTTGATACACAATATCCATATGGAGAGAAACAAGATGAGTTTAAAAAGCTGGCAGAGAGCTCAGGCTCCAGTGAGGATCTTCTAGTGGCTGAAGTGGGGATATCAGGTGAGGAGCTCCAAAGAGATGAATACAGTATGGGCTGGTGTGGAGAAATAAAAATCCCTGCAATTCCTAATGAAAACAGGCTCTGAGGTAATTCTGACATTGAGAAATTATCTGGGCTGGCCCTGCCAGACCAAGGCACCTGCTGGTGGCTGAGCTGGACCGTGGTGCCTCCTGCCAGGAGCGTAGGAGTGCTGCTTATCTCTTTTTGGCTGGTTAATGAAGCAAGTCAGCCCACGCTGCTAAACTGGCTGCCACCCTCCTTATTTGTAGCACTTTTTTTTTTCCTTGCTAAAATAAACATTTTTAGCCATTTCTAGGGAGCAGGCCTTAAAAGAATCGTGCTTTAGCCACAGGCCTGGTCAAACAAAGCAGATGTGGTATGATTAATTCATTGTAACAAACCCTCTGGTTTTGCTGGTGAAGCATTGAAAGTGGTTGTTGTGCCCTGGGCTGAGGTAACTTGATGTTCTTGTGATTTGCTTTAAGAGAAGAGCGGTGCAGAATGGGTCACTGTCACTTTACTTGCTTTTAGGTAGAATTAAGAATTTAAGCTTACAGGAATTGTCAAGCTGGGAAGTTTCACCCACACTGACATCTCTAAACAAGCACGGATTTAGCTAAATACCATAGTTGAAAGCTCTTAATGTTTTCTGTCCTCAAGAATAAAGGCAACTTATGTAAAATGAGAAAACATCTTGTAGCTTGGCATGCTGTCAGAACTAGAACTAAAATCAGTGTACACGGTTTGCACATAGATCAGGAAGAAAATCCATTTAAATGTAAAATCAGATAAAATCAATGGATAGAGCAAAACAAGGGCTATTCATTTCCTGTAAGGAGGACACAGTTTGTATGTAGAAGTCCTGCCAGTGTCTTACACTATCACAGTCACAGGAAAGCAGTGCTAGAACCTTGTATTTTTCTTTGGAAACCCTAAGGTTTGCCTTGCACAAATGAGTTTTGGGGCTTTTTTTTTGTTTCAGTGTGTGGCATTTCCTGGCAAAGAGGTTATTAGGGCGTGTGTCAAATCTGGAGGCCAGTATTTATCAGTTTGTGTAGGAGAGAATCCCAATGTATTTTTTTTTCTTTTTATTAAAGTACTGTGCTTTTCTGTGTTTCATTTTCTCATGACAGATTATGGCGATAAACTGAACACTGAGCTGGGAGAAAAGTACAAGCTGGATAAGGAGAAATTCCCTGTTTTTTACTTATTCCAAGATGGTGACTTTGACAATCCTTTACCTTACAGTGGCCAAATCAAGGCTGGGGCTATTCAGCGCTGGCTAAAGAGTAGTGGCATCTATCTGGGGATGCCAGGCTGCCTGAAAGAGTATGACATGCTGGCCAGCAAGTTTGTGAGCACCACTGAGAAATCAGAACGCCAGTCCCTCCTGAAAAGGGGGCAAGAGAGTCTAGGAAAAACAAAAGAAATGGAGAAGAAGTCAGCTGAGCAATACTTGAAAATTATGAGCAAGATACTGGAGCAGGGAGAAGAGTTTGCTGCTAACGAAGTCGTCCGAATCACAAAATTGATTGAGAAGAACAAAATGAGTGATGGAAAAAAGGAGGAGCTCCAGAAAAGCCTCAATATCCTTGCTTCTTTCCTGAAGAAGAATAGTGAAAAAGATGAGCTCTAATATGTTGGAGAACTTTGTACAAGCTGTGAAAAACACTGTCAAGAGTCCTAACCAGTTCTCCTAATATAAGCAAACTTCCCATTGACTTCGAGAGAGCAGCAGATTTCCTTCTGGTATTCTCAAAGACCAAGAGGAAGATATTCCTTAAAAACACACTATTCTAAATGTTGGAAAAATCACCTTAAAGCAAGATGCCAGTATTGTGTAATACCGTTCAATAACAGTGTTAAAGTAGACCAAAAAAAAAAAAGCACTGAATTGGCCTGAAGCACATTCCTGGTGGTTTTTACAGCTGTTCCCTGGCAAAGAATAAAATTCAGCCTCACGTTCAATCTTACATGTTGTAAAAGGTACAGATTGGGTGCCCCCTGCACCCCTACCTTTCCCTGGTTTTAGACCCCTTGGGTTTTATGCTCTTCAATCTCCCCTCCTGCTACCTTTCCCAAAAGGGCTCATCTGAGTCTTGTTCTCCTTACCTGTTGTTGACAAAGAAACCTGGAGTTTCCTTTTCCTGCCTTCTCCTTCAGTGGTTCCTGTCTCTGGCTTGGGCATCAGCCAAATGCTGGCAGAATTATTAAGACAGGTCCTCTGCTTATCAGAACTTGGCCCTCATCTTCTGGCCAGAGCAGCCATTTCAGCATATTTTCTCCTGAAATCATTTGTAGGTACCCTGACAGCGAGTGGTTTGAGCTTTGAGCAAGGGCAGAGTCTCCTTGAGGTGCTATTACACTTAGACTTGCCTGTTGATGAGGTAAATTAGGGTGAGTTTTCTTATGGCTGAAGAGCACATGCCATGCCTGTGTGATTACACACCTGAGCTTCGTTTCCCAGGTTCAAAATGAGGGTGAGACCAGTTAGAATGTCTGAAAGCCTCAAGCCATAGTTAACAAAGTATTTTCTCCGGCTTTGTCTTCAGAAGCAACTGGCATCATCAAACTAAAGCTTCAACAGCAGTTAGTAGTTTAAAATATTTGAAAATTAAGTCTTGAAACAGGAAACAAAAGCACTTGTGTCCTTATGAGCCCCATCTATGGCTGTTTAAATGGAGATACCTGGCGCAGGGGTCAGTCCTGGGAACTTGGTCTCGCAGGTGCTGTTCCTGCTGTGTGGAATTCAGACGGTGCCTGGAAGATGCTGTGCTCCTGATCGAGGCTGTAGAGTTGGAACGACAAACACCTGAGCATTTTACCTTAAGACTATGGTTTAAGCTGAGCAAAACTGATTTCTGTGGGAGCTTTGCTGCCTTTTGAATCCGGGGGTGGGTACAAGGAGCAGATACTGCTGCAAGATAAAAATGTATTAATAATGCTAAAATAAAAAAACAAATGGTTCCAGTTGATAGCTGCTTCTTAAGCTGCTTTCTAGAGAAAACGCCGATGGTTCTGCGGTTAGAGAGGAAGGCAAAAGCTGACCAGCAGGATGATGCGCAAGGAATGCCCCAGAGAGGGAAGGTTAGACGAAGCCGTGGGTGGGTGTCCGTGCAGCCCGGCGCCCTCTCCCCGCCAGAAGGGGAGGAGGAAGGGCCTCAAGCGGGCTGCGGGACGGGGCTGCGGGACGGCTCTTCCCTCCGGCTCCTGAGGGACCCGCCGCGCGCCCTTCCCGCCCGCCGCGCGCGCCCCCTCAGCGCAGCCCCCGCGCCGGCCGCTCGCGACCAGCGCGCGGGGCGGGGCGGGGCCGGGGGGCTCTGTCCCCTCGGGTCCTCCCGCCGGATCCCGGCCGGGCTCCGCGCCGCCGTGGGGGATGCGGGGCGGCGAGGACACGCGCTGCCAACCCCGGCTGCTCCCCCCCCCCGGAGCTCCGTGCCCCCCTCAGTCCCTCTCTACCACCGGGCAGTCCCGACGGCGGGGGCCGGGCCCGGGGCGGGCGGGGCGCGGAGGAGCCCCGGGGCGGAGCGCGGGCGGTGTCCGTGGCCCCGGGAGCGGTGCGGCGGTGGCGGCGGGCGCTCATGGCCCTCCCGGGGGAGGCGGCCCGGCTGGACGGGGGCTGGCAGGAGGTGAGCGAGCCCCGCCGGCACCGGGAGCCCCCGGGGCAGCGGCTGTCCCCGCTCCCGGGAGTCCGCCCGTCCCCTCAGCCCCCATCCCCTTACCGGTCAGCCCTTCCCCAGCCCCACGGCACCGGCAGGGCTGCCCGCTGCTCCCCGGGGGCTGCGGGCCGGGTCCTGCCCCCGGGCCGCCCGCAGAGCCGCTGCCGTGTCCGCGCTGAGCTCCCCCCGCTCCTTCTCCCCAGGTCTACTCGGCTCTGCAGTGGATACAGTTCACCATGGCCATGCTCAGGTACAACGCGCTGCTAAACCCGGCTGGAGTTACTATTGCAACCCCGATTTTGCTCCGGAAAAAAAAGACAAACTACTTATTCCAGCGAGGCAGATGCGCTCCTGCTCCAACCTGTTCTTTGCTTTTCTCAGCGTTATAGGTTCCAGCTCGATCGTTGCTTACGCCGTCTTCCAAAACGCAGTGCGGTCCCCTGAGGTAAGGTCTGCGCCTCCTTCCCCCCGGATCGAGGTGCCGGTACCTGGCAGATGGGTCTCAGGTGCAGCACAGACCTGGAGGTCGGGCGGTGTGCTGGGTCTCAGGTTGATATGGTTAAACCTTGTTGAACTGCCGGGAGGCAAATAGTTTGGCCAAGAATTTGGCCCTTGTCTGTGATAGGAGTTGAAGGGACTAACCTTGAATCGCAGCCGTAGAGGGAAAAGCAGGTTCCCTGCACTTTCTGCTGCTTCGGGAAAGTCCTCCAGCCATTCCTGGGAACGGGGATTTGTTAGCGTGTCCTCCTGTGTGGGGCAAAACGCCTGCAGGGCTGAGGAGCTGTGAACAAAGCTGCTGAAGTGCAAATTGGAGATGCCACTGAAGGAAACGTATTACAGGTGTTTGCCTTCAGGTATTCCTGAGTGTTTTTCCAGGCAGGCGTGCTGCTAGAACTGATACAATTCAAAGGTGCTGCAGGGTTCAGACAAAAAGAGATTGGGCTGAATAGCAGTTTGATGTGCTGGGCTCTGCAGTGGGACTTCAGTAGTGCAGAAGAGCCACAAACATTTCTAACACTGAAGCAGTGGGACTCGGGTGCAAACCTCCCTTGGGTGGGACTGTCCTCGTGTGCAATATGGATCTGACAGGCTTTTGGTGTCCACATGCCATCCCTCTGTCTGTCCAGGACTTACTAGAGGCAGTGCACAGAGATGAGCTGTGTGAAGCTGAGGTTTGTTGTTCAGGACTTTGCAGATGTCTGGGAGCCTGGTCTTTGGACCATGCAGATGACAGGTTACTGCTAAGAGCAGTAGGACACTAGAGCTGGCACCTATGATGTGACAAAGCTGTGTTTGTACTTCCCTCCTCTTCAGTGGTTTGGGTTGGAAGGGACCTTAAAGATCATCTTGTTGCAAGAGGGGTTGGAGCTAGATATCTTTAAAGTCCCTTCCAACCAAAACCATTTCTATGATTGTATGTATGATCCTGGGTTTGCTCGACAGCCCAGAGAACAGGGCTTCCAGGGAGTGCAGTCAGTGATCCCCAGAGAAGGAGGGCATGCCGTCAAACTAACACCTGACACATGGTTGGATGAAGCTGGGTGGGGAGGAGAATGTGTGTCCAGGTTTGCAGGGAAAATGTACAACTTTTACAACATGCAGGGCAGTCTTGCTCCTGGAAATGCTCTACCCAGCACATCAAGAATGAACTGTGGAGATTTCCTTCCCTTCCTAGGGAGGAATGAAGGCTGGGACTTCACCTCAGTGCTGGGATGGGAAACCTGCCTGAGCTTGTGCTGCACAAGGAGCACATCAAAGGCTGCCTCACCACTTCTGCACCTGGAGAGCTCCAGACATGGTTCTCTCCTAGGGTCCTCCACTCTGGTGTGATACGGAGCTGGGTTTGGCAGGTGTCCCGGGGTGACTCAGCAGCCTCAGCCCATTTACTTCCATAGCCCAAACTCTGCATTACTCAGGAGCTCTTGTGCTGTTAGTCATATGATGTGGCTGTGGCCACACTCTAGCTGCTGGTGAGCCACACACAGATAGACCCTTTCTGCTCGAGGGAGTCCAGATGTTCCTGCTCAGATTATTTCTGCAAATCCGGATAGGAGGGATGGATACCAGCTGGACTGACTCGTCCACATCAGTCTTCCAGGCTCTTCCAGGCTGCCAGGGGAGATCCTTTGTTGGTGTTTCAAAAGCAGCAAAATCTGCAATAACTTCCCCATTGCCTTGCCCCTGTGTTTCTGGTCTTAAGTGGAAATTTGTAAACAAAGGGTTTGGAAGAGATCCATATCAAAACTTGCCTCAAACAGCTTATTCCCTGAGTCATGAGGCTCCAGAGTAAAATGTTTAAAAATAAACAGCTCTGGAGGCTGGGAGGACAGCAATGTTACAAACACTTCCCATCCTTCCCCCAGCCTAGGAAATCAAAGATTGCATTCTTGAAGCTTGTTTTCTGTCTTTAGGAGGTCAATACAACTTCAGCCTAAGCTAAATCATTCAGAAGAGATGATGGCAAGCAACAAACAAAGAATTTCCTCTGTCATGTCAACAGGTTTTGGGCAGGCAGATGTCCCTGGGCAATGGCCAGACAGAGCTAAATCAACATGTATGCTGCAGCCTGGCAGCTCATCTGAATCATTATGTCTTTGCATTCCCTTCCTCCATTTCATAAATACCATTTGTTGGGGTTTTGGTTGTTGGTTTGGTTTTGTTTTTTTCTTTTCCCTCTTGCAAGGAAGAATGATGGTGCCTTTAACTCAACACTGTGTCACCTGCTTCTTCATTTAGGTCTGTGCCAAAAGAGCTCCTCAACCAAACAACAGTGCCCTGCTCCAAGGGCACCTGTTGCTAGAGAAAGGGGTCACCTGTTTGATTGCAAAAATTGTTTCTTTGCTTATTTTGGAGCTGCTTGGTTTTAACCTGCTGTGCTTGCAAACTGGATGATGTCCACAGCCTGTCATGCCCAGCACCAGCAAGGAGAAGCCTGGTTAAAAATGACATTTGTGAATGCAATGATATACAAATTAGCTCCAGGTATTCAGCAACTGCAGTTTGATTTTCCATGTTGCTGGGTGGGATGGTACAAATATGGAACTGGAGAGACAAGGATGTTGGAGGAGAAATTCTGCAGAAGGTAGAGGACCTAGTGGGGGACCCAGGAAGGCACCAGGCAGATCTTCCTCCAGCTGTGCACAAGGACAGATCTGGTTCCATCAGATCTACCTGACTGCTTACCAATCTCACTCAGCTCTTCCGTGTTGCTCACAGAAACAAGACAAGGGTCACACAATGTGATGGGTAGCAACTATTTACTTAAAGGACCACAATGAGGCAAATCTCACCAAAAGCTCAGTCCCATGAAAAAAAAAAAAAATCTTAAAATGGTGTCCTGAAATGTTTCCATGCTGAGTTCAGCACTGTAATTTCCTGCAGGGAAAAAAATAATTTTTAAAAGGCCATAATTTCCTTTCCAGGATGCTGAAAACTAGGTAGAAAAGGCTACAATTAAGAATCTAGATAATTAGGCTGCTTTTCCAGAGTGTTTGCTCTCCCACTAACAACAAAAATGTTGGCTAGAATTTTGCACAAATGTTTTCCTACAGTGTTTACAGTCCTTTTGGCTAGGGCATGCAAACTGGAAATGGGCTGGAAACTGCCCATTAGAGGAGAGGCAGCTCTGTCCCAGCAAGACACAGTCTGCAGCAGGGAGACTCCTAGTGAAAATTAATCTGGCATGTAAGATAGATTCAGCCTTAGTCACCAGCTGAAATTACTTGAAACACACAGGAAAAATGTCTGCTTTAAGTTTTTTCAGATGTAAAGAAGGGTTTGTGTTTACCGAAAGTTTGATTTCTCTGTCAGCTGAGGGAAGAAATAACATCCCCTCTCCTTGCCAACCTGTCCTGTTCTGCAGAATTGGAACATTCTGCACCTTTGAGATATTTTCTGTAAGAGCTGATGCTGCTTTAGGGTCCTGGGGCAGAGAGGGTGGTTAAAGAGAGGTATCTGCATTGAAACAGCTCCTGAGAACAGGAATCAGCATGATTTTTGTGTGCAAGGAAAGCTGCCCTGCCAAAAGAGCTGTGGCATCAGAGCATTTTTAGATGATGGGCTAAAGGTGGTTGTGGGAGCCTTGAGTCCATTGCTCAGACCTTCTGACCTGTTTCACTTTTCCCAGGTTCGCCCTCTTTTCTACCTGAGTCTCTCTGACCTATTTCTGGGCATGTGCTGGCTCGCTGGGGCCCTCCTCTACAGCACACCAACATCCAAGCAGGACCTCATCTGCTATAACCTGCAAGCAACAGGACAAGTGAGTAGCCTTGGCATCACCATTCATACTGTTACTTTCCACCCTTGGCCCCAGTTGCCTCCCTGGTGATCAGAATGTGGTTGTGGGGGACTATTTGTATACAGGTTTGGGCAGAGACTCTCCGTGTGAACTTGACTTGTCGGATCTCTTTGCCTTGTGTGTAAAATGGAGATAACGATGCTCAAGTTTAGGTCGGTCTGGTTTGTGTGAGGCAATGAGGAAGGCAAGCAGAGCATGGGATTCTGTGGTTGCTGGTTTGGGTTGCTTGTGTAAAGTGAGTAGATGGGTCTTAATCTATTTCCTGCTGGACCCGTGCCAACGATGAGCTCTGTGCCTCTCACAGGGCAGCTTTTCTATTCCTCTTCTTGCTTCCTCCTCATCCTGGGCAGGAAGAGACACATTCTGCAACTCTCTTGAGCTCGAATTCACAACATGACTCATATAAACAGCCTGTGCTGACCTGGCCCCATCCTCAAACAATCCCAAGGATGCTGAGGGGCTGCTCTGTCTGCATGAGCTCAGCTCCATGCCCCAGCGATTTGGCTGCTTTCCAGCTGATTTTGTGTGCTGGAGCCTAATTGGAGCAGAGTGAGTGAAATACCATTTTCCTGGCAGGTTGCTTTTGTCTTCTCCAGTTCCCATTCCAGCACTGGCCTTTGCAAATCGCCCCTGTCAAAAAACCCTGCAGGGTATGGCCAGGCTTGGGCCAGGGCAGTGGTTCACAAGCTGTCATCTCTGGGCTGAACAGTTTCTTTTTGAAGGACCCACAACAATGTGGCTGGAAAGGACAAGTGGCTGTCAGGAGCCTTGATGTGTGTGGTGTGGGCTTGGGCAACTCCCTGGGAGCGTGATGGTACCTACAGATAGGAACTGAAAGGTCCTCTGTGAGCAGCAGCATCTGAGGCTGGAAAGGATCTCTATGTACCTCAGGGAGGGCAGGGAAGGAGCGAGGGTGTGGAAGTGTTCATGCTATTGTGTGTCTGGGGTCAGGTGCCTGCAGCCCAGGGCTGCTTCAACTTGTGTTTTTTGTAGAGTAAAACTGTAGTATTCGTGATGGCAAGAGCAGCTGAGCTTGGGTTTCTGCAGCTCTCCTGTGCCCCTGTGGCAGCTCCACAATACGTTCACCTCGAGAGAGGAAACGGAGGCCTGGGTAACTTGGGATGATGCAGAACAACCTCAAAGATGCTGCTATAGGGGAAGCTGGGAAGAGCTTCAGAGAGGCTTTTCAGAGCTGCAAGGTGAGAGGAGCGTTTGGGACTGAAGGTGTTTCTGAGCTGTCTCACTTGCACCTTTGCCTGGAGGACAGTTCTTAATGCTGCTGTGATCTTGTTATGGCCTGGAGAGAAAAGAGGTTGCACTGCTAGAGGAGAAGCAGTTTGGATGTAGACAATGCACCATCATTTCTCAGCAGAGGCATTAGGAGCCTTCTGGCTTCTTTCTGCCCTTTTTCAGCCTGTGGCCACGCTCCTCAGGGACACCAGCAAGGACTGGGGGCAAGGTGGGAGCTTTACCTCCACTCCAGGGCAGAGCTGACCTTGACCAAGGAATTGTCTTTGCCTCAGCTGCATGGGGGACAGTCATGGTGTTGTGGTGGGGTGTGCAGGGTGCCTGCCACATCCCAACCTCAGCCACAGGTCTCTGGGCTCCACTCCTGCGTGCCACCAGCAGGAGGGCTGCTGGGGTGGCAGAGCCAGATTGCCTCTGGCAAGAGCTGTCACTGCTGTTTGCTCTGGGAGAAATTAAAACAAACTGAGCTCTTGCCATAGCAACTGTGCCTGCAGGGTGCACGTGACAGGGTGCAGGACACCTCCTTACTGAGCACCCCAGCAGTGCCCTGGTGTGGTGGGAACACCTCATGCATAAGTAGAAGTCAGTAACAGGTTTAACCATCAGCTTCTGCAGAGTGTAAGTGATCTGGAACCAAATTAAATGAGGGAATGGCTCCTGGCCCCATTCTGCCCGTGCTGAGTGGAGAAGTCTTTCAAGGGTTGCATTCCTGGATGTCTCATAAACACACACAGCTTCTGTGCACACAAATACCTCAAAGATGGAAAGTGCACGGAATGAAAAGGGTGGGGACAGGCTCAGGACTGCTCAGCACTGGTGTTTGCAGACGGCAGCCCTTGGAGAGACTCACACCATAGTCCATGTGATGTGGTTGTCTCAAGGGATTGCCTTAGGAGCAGGACAGTATTTTATTCAGGCTGTTTACTATCACTTTATCACCAGGGGCAGACATTGCAGAGGATGGAACTCCCTTAACATCCATGCTGTGTCATACAGGGGGAGATTACTTTGTTTCTTGGACTTCCCTTGTTTCAGCCCCAGACTCTTGGTTGATATTCAATGTAAATACTGCTCCCTTCTGCTGCCCCTTGACTTTGTTCTTTCCTCCTCCCTGCCTTCCCTTTGAGTTACAATAATAATCTCCAGAATAGAGATTGTGGTTATAATTGCACAATTCCCCCACATTCTTCCAGTTCAGTTCCAGTGGCCTAATAATGTCCTGGCAGGCTCTGCTCATGCTGGTGAGCACAATGGGAAGCCACACAAGTGTTATAATGAGGGACTCTCACATCTCCCAGCCTCTGCTTTATCTCCTTGTGGCAAGTGCTGCAGGACTGTCCCCAGCTCCAAAGCTGGGGTTCAGGAGAGCAGAACTCCCTTTGCTTTCTGCTGGCAGTGCTCACAAGTGGCTTTTGGTTCCCTCTTCCAAAAAAGAAGGCAGTGCTGACATTTTGAGAACCTCTCTAAGGCAGTCCCAAGTGCAAGAGAATGATCTTTGTGGACTGTTTTGATGACCTTCCCTGGAAGTAATCGAAAAAGGGCAACAAACCCTCATTAAACCTCGTTTAATGAGCTGGAAAGTCACTGTAATGTTCCTGCTGCAACGTCACAGCCCCTTGGACTCGGCCTCTTGCGTCAGCCAAGAGTGTTTGCAACCTCAGTGGAGAAGACTAAGTTTATTTAGTGACTACTTTCCTGGACTTAGATGATACCAGGATGGCAAACTTGTGCTCCTCGCCTCGTTGGCAAGGGATAGCAAATCCACAGAAAAAGTCACTTCACCAGCCCTTCCTCTTTGCCTTTGCCAGTGGAGCATGTGTTTCCTGTAACAAACACAGCACATGCAAATACAGTGTGTGATTAGGCAATGCTGTTTATACTTGACTGCCCGGAGTAGCCTGGATTCAGAAACAAATGCAAGAAAGATTTGGGGTTTTTTTACAGGAAATTTGAGATATTTGGTCTCATCTCAAGCTGGAATCAAGGGCTGTGAAACTCTCCATGGGAAGCAATGTTCTGTATCTTCCCTCCTTTTTCCCATGGAAAGAAAAGAGTTATTGGGATATGAACTCAGATATTCTCTGACCCCACTTTCCTCTTTAAATGTTCTATTGTTTTCTGTTTCCGTGAATTCACTGAGTGGAGAGTTCATTATGTGAGAAGCAAGTCTAAGTGCTGCATCTGTGTTGTGTTTCATAATGGCTGTGGCATAGAGAGGGTCAAAGTGCTTTCAATCTTGCCAGGATTTAGGGAAAAAAAAAAAAGAGCTAAGTCAAAGATTTGTATTTTTAAGGCTGTCTGCTGTCACTAGTTCTCCTGTCCTTAGCTTGGGGCCAAAGTGAAGCTGCCTTAATCGGGTCTAAGGTGGGAACCCCTCCTCCCCCTGGCTCTTCCCAGTTGGTGTCCCACTGTACCCCAGTAGATGTGAGCACAGGGGCTGTGCAGAGGCCCTCACCTTTGACACAACACTTTTCAGCATCTGCCTCTGGCTCATGGGCTTTTGGGCTCATCAGGGATGAAGTGAAAGTGCTTCAGAACTGCTAGTATTATTTTAGGACTGAAATCCTGTCTGTATTTCTCAGATATTCTACGTGGCCTCTTTCCTTTACACTGTCAACTACACCTGGCACCTGTACATGGACCTAAAGGTGAAATACAATCAAAACCTTTACCGGATGCCCCCCCAGGTGAGAAGGACTTACATGCAACAGTTGCTGGGTACCAAGGTCTGGCTGTGGGGTTGTGGTGGGGTTTCCAGGGTCCATATATAATCCTTTATCTCACCACAAGGACTTTGAAGGCCCTTCTTCCCCACAGCTGTATGAATTGGCATGTCTTGCCCACTGTGGTCAGCTGTAGGATCCCAGTGAAAGGTTAGGCTTGCAAGACCAAAGCAGGCAAAGGCCCATGGCAGCATGCACCTCAGAGCAGAGAAAGATCATGACTGGTATTGGTGAAGTTCTTCCACAGGTAGAAAAACAGCAACTTGCACCAGCTGAGGAACTGGTTTGTTGGTGCCAGTGCGTGGCAGAAGGGGACAGGAGAGCAGAGAGTGCCTGGAACTGAGACCTGACAGTTTCTGTCCTTCCCAGGTGTCATAGTGTTCAAGAGCGTCAGTAAGTGTTCTAAGAGCTTGAGGTAGGAGGTGTGATGGAAGTGAGGAAGCGATAAAAGGAGCAGTTGGCTCTCTGAACAGTGGCCAGGCCTCACTTCATCATCACTTGGCCTTTACAAAAGCCCTTTGGGGAACCAATATGATCGCTGGGAACCAAGGAACAAGGACATAGTACTCAGAAAAACACACTCTGCGTTGCAGGCTAAACAAACACTTCACATACCTCATGACCAAGGTCTCTCCTTGTGGTTGTTTCATTCCTCACACCTGGCTCAACAGCTGCTGTGACTGGTGTGTGCTCCTGATGCTGTGAGAGGACAGATTCCTTGTGCAGCTCTTCCCTCCAAAGCCATCAGCCGCATTTCTGGATAGAGTCTTTCTCTTCCCCAGACATTAGCTGTGAACAGTAACCTTCATATCCCAGAAATTCCAGTTGTTGGTTTGGGAGCAGCAGACTGGGCAGATCAGTCAATATTTAAAGGGCTCTTGTCCCTTTGTTTGGATCCACTTGTAGGACTGGTTTTCTTCTTGCTGGATTCTCATTCAAAACAACATCTACCACTACAGCTGTGCCCACGTTGTGTTGGGTGATTGCATTGGCATCTGTGCTGGTGTGTGGATGCCAGCTGCCAAAGCACATTTCCTGGTGAGTAGAGACCAGGACACTCCAAATTGCTTACACTTCTTCACCAGAACATGAAGTCCCTGAAGAACAGGGCCAGGTGAAGTGAATAAGCAGTACAAAAAATGAGTAAGTTACACCAGAGAGCTTATCAAGTGTCTGTTCCTTGGCCAGTTCCAAGTTCCCTTCTCAAATCCTCCTGTCTTGAATGAGGACAAGGCAGTGAGGGGGAGGAAACATCAGTTGCCTCTCTTGCAAATCAGCACAGAGTGAGCTCAGAGGTGTGGAATCAGTGTGAAGTAGAAACATTTGTGCTCAGTCTGGGGATTAATCAGTGTTTGAAGAGCCCTCAGATGCTGAAGTTCTTCCTTGGAGTTGGTTCCTGTGAACCAGTGGCTGAAAAGATCATTTAATTACTGGTTAATTAATTAAAATTATCTCTGGATTTTGCAGGTTGTAGATTATGTGAGTTGCATTGGCCGAGTAGCAACGATCTCATCTAGGTAAGATTTCATTATCTTGGGGAGAGTTACCTGGTTTTGAGAAACTACAGTGTGCTGATCTCTCCTTCCTGCTTACTTTGAAGCAAGTTTTATTAAAACTGTGAAGCTCATCAGTAACAGCAGAGTGACCTCAGAGTAGGAGGTTTTGGGTGTAAAGGCCTTTCTCCAACCAAGCTGGTTATAACCATATTAACTACATGTAGTTTTTCAGAACTTGCTCCCTTTACCAATGTGATGTCTGCATGAATGTAACTGCACAAGTTAGTAAAGCTGATAAAATACTCTTCTACATTCTAGAGTCCTCTATAGTGACAGGAGTAGAATCACGTAGTGTTTGGTTGGGGATGGGAGCAATAACCAATATTGTCCTTTCTCCTCGTAGCTTGGTCCCTTTCCTTCTCATGGTGCCTGTGTTTTGCCTGGGCAACAGCAGTAATTGTTACCAAAACTTCAGCCAAAAGCATGGGTAAGTTCTATGAGTCTCTGAAGCAGTCTGGCTGCTTGTGAGTCCCAGCAGAAGCTCAGGCTGGTCCCTTTCTCCTACAGGTGTCTCTTGATGCACACAGAAATCGCCGTGTCCTCCAGCGAGCCACAAACCCTGAGCGGCTCCGTTTGCCATGCGATGCATTTCTATGGCATTGGGGTCTTCCTCATTTCTTTTCTGATCAGCTTCATAGCCATTCTGGTAAGAAACCTCATCCTTGCACACCAGCTGTTGGTCAGTGTGAGGAAGTTTGCCTGTTTTCGTCTCTTGCTTGGCTGGTACCAGAAGGCATGTAATGTCAGGGGACAAATGGTGTGGAGCTGCTTCCCTTTTTGAAGGGGTGGTATGGGAGAGACACTATCATTGTGCCACCATATCAGTCCTTCTGGAGTCCTGAGTTCTGTCAACTCATCCCAAAAAACAAGTAGAGAAGGCTCAGGGTATGGGAGCAGAGATCACCCATGGCTTGGGTCAACAAGAGCCCAAATGAATTCAGAGTCTGCTGTTCAGACAAGATCACATATAAAGAACTGTTCTCCCCCAGAGAGAACAATTTATCCTTGAAAATATTGGATAGTTTGAAATGAGGTTTTAGCTAAAAAAAACATGGGATACTCTGTCCTAGATGAACAAGCCAGGTCAGAGCACGTGCAGAAAAGTACAAACCACAACTTATGCTTGTTCTTTTTTAGGTTATACTGAGTCAAGCCCGAGGTTTATACAAAAGGTTCGTAAACTCCACGGGATTCCTGGGCGACCAGCAGTGGGCCATGATTAAGATGGTGGAGCAACGAGTGGTTTTTTACCCCGTCGCATTCTTCTGCTGCTGGGCCCCAGGTTAGCAGAGAGCTGAGTGATTTTCACAACATTCTCCTAAGACATAGTGCCTGGCAATGAAATTCCAAAGAGGTGAGGTTGAAGCAATACCTTCTTGCTCATCCCTTTTCACAGCTGTCCTCCTTGGAATACTGAAGCTGACAACAGCAACAAACAGCAAAATCTACATGGCTCTTCTAATCCTGCAGGTAAATGTCTCCCTTACAACCTTCTTTTTTGCTTTCTCTACTTGAACAGAAAAATAAGTGTTTGCTTGTATCTGATCCCTGCTGGACAAAGTATGTTTGTAGCCACAGTGATCAGAAGTCCAGTTGATTTCTGCTTTTGATTGGCAAAGAGCTTTGTTAGTTGTTACATGTTTTTCCCAGGCTTGAGAAGGTGTCAGTAAACAAAACCACTGCACCAAGGGAATGTAGAAAATAGGCCTAGGAGGGACCCCCAGAAATCTGGGGTTTCTTCCCTTTCTGTGGAAGTGTCCAAATGCAATTTTTCCACGACACTTGTCCAGCTGCTTGATGTGCCTGAGGCAGCTTGTAGCAAAGGTGATTCAAATAACTGTGAGATTCCTGTATCACGTGGGGATGCAGATAGATAAAGTCATACTGGAAGTGGGAGGCTTGGAATAATGTGCTGGGTTTGACAGCCTGGTAGGGAGCTGTGGAGTGCTGTGCAGCACTAGTTGACAGGACAGCCCCTTCTGCCCTGTGCTCTCTCCCAGGCTCTGACAGCAGCTTCCCAGGGGCTCCTCAACTGCATTGTCTATGGCTGGACACAGCACGTCTTCCTCTCCCTCAAACGCAACGCCTGCCGGGACGTTGACACCCAGACTCCTCTCCTGCGTTCCCAGAAGAAGTTCTACGCCAGCACGCTCCCCGCCAGCCCGCCAGATGCAGGAGGGTCCACATCCACCTTGCTCTGAGGAATCCCTGCCCTGGAGGAGAACTGGGAGCATCCTGACAAGACCTCGTCGTGCTTTAGCAGTGTCAGCCAGACCTGGCTGTCCCCTGGGAACTTTCCTGGCAGCAGCAAAGTGAGCTGTAGTGCTGGAGGAGCCTGAGCGGAGCTGTTGGAGACAGACACCTCAGTGAAGATAGTTATTTATTTTACAGGTTTATGTGGACTGTAAATGGATTCTTTAAACGTGGTAAATCTTTAGTGCAGACTTTCCCCTCACGGAAATATCTCTAGAAATGCAGCCAATTATATGTAGGAGCTCAGAGATTTGGTACAGCTCCTTTGAGGGTAGGTGGTCAAAGGTTGTTTTACTTCTGTAAGTATTTGCCATTACAAGTTAACAGTAAAGCAAAGGTGAATATTTTTCAATCTCTGACTTTTAATTCGCTATAAAAACAAGAACATGTCCTGTACTAACAGCCAACTGCAAAGAATGAAAAATTGAAAAGTAGCATAAAAAAAATGAGCATTCACTTCTGTGCCTTGACTTTTTGCACATTTCCCTTCTGTCCTTCATGCCAACTCCTGCTCAGCTACAATACTCAGAAAAATAAGCTGCTTTGATCCGGTGGAGCATCTCTCCTGACCCAGGTGAGCAGAACGTTGCATGAATCTGTCTGTGCTCTTATAGATGCTCAAATGAATTATTTAGGTCCTACCATTCTGCAGGAAATAAAACAGATTTTTAGCTGCATTGAAAACAACTCTCTAACTTTTACGCTTTTTTCTAACAGCTCCCCTTTTTGGGTTCAACCCAAATGTATTTACATAGCAGGTAATACAAGAAGAGGAAACACTCAAGTTTTGTGCCATTAACTTGCATACAGTGTACACAGTTATGCTGTGGAAATCCCTTTGTGGAAAATCTCCTGGGACTAGCAGTCCAGCTTCAGGGTCATACCCACAGGGCCCAGAGTCCTTTCCAAACCTCAGCTGGAGAGTTTCCCACTGCTTTCATGTTTTTGGTTTTTAAAAATCTGATTGTTCTTCATCCGTAGTCGTCTCCTCGTCCTCCTCCTCTTCCTGCTCCTCCTCCTCTGTAGAAGTCTCACTGCTCTCTTTGGATAACTTGGTACTGAAAAATGCAGCTATTTCCTTTCTGTATTTGCTTACAGCAACGAGGAGAGCAAACATGAGAAAAAGGGGAACCGTGATCCCAATTCCTATCCTAAATGCTTTACTACGGACAATCTCCCCCAGGGACTTCCTGAGAGGTGGGGGGGGGCCGCTGCCCACACTCCCTCCCGGGCCGTGGAACTGGCAGTCTGGAGGAGCCCAGCCAGCTTTGCAGTGGCACTGTCTGAGGTTGTTGCAGACCCCTTTCCCCCCACACAAAATGTTCCCATCACACTCGGTCCTAAGCATGACAGCTGTGCAAGTCTTGTTAATGCAGATCTTTTCTGGCCCACATCTGGTGCCATCAAGCCCTCCTCCTATATCAGGTGTATCGATGCCGGTGTGGTAGGCTGTGCCCCAGCACCAACCCTCGGGCCCTGGAATCTGAACAATGGTTTCATACCCCTCCAGGACAGGGATCCTCTTCACGTTGACACACTGCAGCCTTCCGCACAGCACGCTTTTGGGTTTACATTTCACAAAAACAGGTTTAGCCCCTTTGCTGCCGCAGTTGCCGAATCGATTCCCTTTCATGTTCTGATTTTTGAAGCAACTTTCTGGAGCACCCCGAGCTTCTTCCCCAAAGATTTTCTGGCACAGGTTGTCATAGGTGGGACATTTCCCACGGTAGCAGTAGCCGTCATTCTTGCAGGGTGTCCCGTCGTGCACGTGGAGATCCTCTGGGCACCACTCTGAAGACCCGTTGCAATATTCAGGCAAGTCACACTCGTCGGCCTCAACCCTGCACTTGTGTCCTGCAGCACGAAAGTGGCACTTGTGACAGCATTGCCCAACAGAGCAGACAGCCCTCGGCTTCAGGGTGCAGTTTTGGTGGCAGCAGGGATCGCCTTGGCACTCCTGTGGCCTCCCACAGTCACATTGCTCTCCCTCTTCGATCACCTTGTTGCCACAGCGCTGAAAACGGAAGAGTCTGTGGGGCTCGGGAACGTTGCGCAGGCAGTTGCCATCCCCTCTGCTGAGCAGGTCGAAGTAGTTCTGCTGGCTGCAGTTGCTGAAAGCCTTGGCGTTGACAATCAAGCTCCCCGCCATGTAGCACTTGTTGGTTTCTCCGCACACACACTCCTTTTTGTCGTGCCTCATCCCTAGGTTGTGACCCAGCTCATGAGTAAAAACAATTGTAAAGGTTATGAAATCTTTGCGGATATGTGAGATAACAGCTGACTGATAACCGCGCAGGCAGATGCTACCAACAAAGGCCAGCCCAAGGGACAGGCCGAAGTCCATGTAAGTAAATAAATGTGCAATGTCGTATTGTGTCCTCCGAGAAAGATCTTTATTTGCCCAGTTGTTAAAATTGTCAAGAACTTCTTCTATGTCCTGGCTGTAACTGATGAAGTTGCTGTGTGTCCAGATCTCCAGCCCGATCAGGCAGATGCGAACCTTCAGAGGAGAGTAGTATGTTTCAGATAAATTGATTGTATCTATAACCAGAAGCATCGTGGAGGTCTCATTGCTCCCTTGGAAGGAAAACAGATAGTGGTCCACCACAACAAATATCTCAACATACATAGTCTGCTTCGGTCTCTGAGACAAGTCCTGCTTTCCTAAGAGTGTTTTAGCTCCCATCCTATGCAGCTGCTTTCGGATCATCTCATCTGTCAATCCACACATTGAGGACATGTTCTGGGTCTCCTCTCGCCGATAGAGAAGGTGCTGGAAGGTGAGGGACCCTGGCACAGGTTCGATGCTGTAGCTCAGGTTCCTGATTTCCAGCTTCCCCCTCAGGCCCGAGCAGGTGCTCAGCGTGACGCGGGACCCGGGGCTGCCCTCCACGTAGCCCAGGTAGAAGCAGTCCTCAGGGACATAGGGCTGCTCCACTCTCCTTGCCCCCCTGCGGCTGTACGTGATGACCGGCAGGTTTTTCGCCAGAAGTCCTCTCTTCTGCCTGAGGTGGATGATGTGGTTCTCCCCGCCCACCCTGAGGACGTAAGACACTTTTCCCCCCACAGCTTTTCCCGCCCTGGGGGACAGTTTCCTCGGCTGGACTATCTCGTGGAGAGCATAGCCCGGTGGTGGAGGATGGCTGCCCGCCCTGAGGAGGAGAGAGGCCCCCAGCGCTGCCCAGACCGCCAGCCTGAGGAGGCCGCGCTTTCCCCCGGCCGCCATGATGTGCCTGCAGCCGCTTCATCGCCCACGCCTTCAAAATGGCGGTGAGACACCTCTGGAGGGCCCCCGTCCTGCCCCTCTCCCTTGAAGCGCTCAGCTGGCGGCTGTGCCGGAGCCGTCCCCTCGGGTGCAGGACCCGAGGAAGGCCCGTGGTGCCCTGCCGCCCTGCGGGGCAGCCGTTCCCCGCCGCGCCGCCTGAGAAGGTTCTGGCAGCGCTGCCGCCTCGCCCCGCCGTGCTGCTGCCACACACGGCCGGCTGGGGCAAGGCTGGGGCACCACGCGTGCTCCTGGGAGGTGACGGGGATGAAGAGCACCCCATTCCCGCTGTGCTTCCACCCTGCGGTGCCCATCGCAGCCAGGAAGCTGCGGTTGGTTTTCAGAGCCGCTCCCCTGCGTCTCAGTGAGATCTGGGAGCTGTGAGTCCTCCCCACCTCCTCCTCCCCGAGGGGAAACCCTGCCCAAGGATTGCCTGTGACTCGTGAATTTGAGAACTAACAATAGCACTTTTCCCAGCAAATTGATTTGACAGATGTTGATGCCCTGTGGCCACCGCCTTGCCTCTTTTCCCCTTTTCTAGCCTGATGTGCTCCTGCTCCCCAGTGTTCAGCTGCCTTTTTGGGAAGTGCTGAAATTACTTGTTTGGTTGGTTTTGGGGTGGGTTTGGTGTTTTTTTGCACTGTCCTTGTTCTGTGTCAGTGCTGCTCCCAGCCTGCACAGACACCTCAGCAGCAGCCCAGCTTTTTTGTCAGCTCAGCCTGGCAGACATTAGATGCTGTTGCCAGTTTCTTTACCTGCTCAAAGCTTCCCTACAAGCTCCTGTCCAAATGATCCTGCCAGCTTTGTACTTTTCACAGAGGCCACTGATGAGACAATTAGGGTTTTTTTCCCCCCCCTCTGATTTCCTTTCAGATATATCCTGCATCTTTTCCTGTAATTAACCCTCAGAGCTATTTTTTCCCTCCTCCTGTCTCCTGCTTAATACCTCCTGATGTTTTCAGCAGCTCCTGTTTGTTCCTGGGCAACAGGGGAGGTGCTCCTCTATGACCAGGGTGAGCTCAAAGGTGGCCAGTGCCCCTGGAACCCTGGCTCTGGAGGAGGTGGGAATAGGGCGTGGGGACAGAGTCCTATATGGTGGTGTGGATGGTTTGCACCTTTTGCTCTGAGCTGCAGTGAAGGGTCTGTGACTCAGAAGTTTCTCTGCTCAGAGGGACGAGCTGCTGTCATTTGGGGATGGCAGGTTTGGTGGGGAAGGGGACTCAGTGCTGCAGCCCCCTGTGGTCAGGGCTGAGGGGACAACCACTGCTCTTTCCTTGCAGTAGGCTCTGGGATCCTCCTTGTCAGTACAAACCACTAGGAGGATTTTAATTTAAACTGAACACCTCCCCATTTTTGTCAATGACTTTTTTTTCTCCTACTGAGTGAGGTCAAGCAAAACAATTTAATTTTGCTATTCTACAGAATACAGACGAGGTCCCCTAAAATGACACTTGCATTGAGATCAATTTCAAAGGAGTCTACTACAGCTGGAGTCTGCATCCAGTGCCTGACCGAGCCCAGCTTTCTGCTGCTGCCACATGAAGTCCTACAGGGGAGAGGTTCAAGTCCCAGCTGGTTTGGAGTTGACTTCTTTCACCTGGTTCTCTGCATCCTCCTTAGGAGCACCTTCTCTAGAACAAAAAGATCTTAAGTATTTTCTTAATGCTTGAGTTACTCTGAGCTTTCTCACACTGTCAAGGAAAATTGTTAGGAGCACCAAAACAGAAATAGTTACTATAGTAATTCCAACAATGATCCAGAAAAGCTCCATTTCAGTGACTGGTGCAGGCCCACTGTCAATGCTTCCTCCAAAGCCAAAGGAGTGGCAGAAGGGAGGTGCCCAGCCACTATCACAGTGGCAGTTCCCTCTATTGTTGCAGACACCTCTTCCTCTGCAGGTTTTCTCAGAAGAACAGGGGGAGGCCAGGTACTCCTCCATGGGAATACATGTCCGATTTATGCACATCATCTTCTCACCACACTGCATGCCGTCTTCGATGCCTCCAATATCCGAGGTATACCCGTCAAAGTAGTACTCGACGCCCCAACACCAGGTATTTCCCATCGGGGTTTGAATGATGGTTGTGAACTCGTGCACCTGAGGTAGGTGTCTAACATTTGTACACTGCAGCCTCCCACACATGACATTTTCTAGCTTGCACTTCTCAAAGCTGGCAAGTCCATCTCCCCAGCAGTGGCCAAACCGATCCCCTTTTGTGTTCACCTCCAAGGAACATGATAGAGGAGCAGGCTTTGCTTCCTTGCCAAAGATACTCTTGCACTGTAATGTGCGAGATTGGCATTGGCCTGAGTAACAGTAGCCATCGTCAGCACAAGGAGTCCCATCCTGCTTGGTCACATCTGCTGGGCAGAGATCAGATGTCCCATTGCAATACTCGGGCAGGTCACATGGCCCAGCAGTTTCCCTGCATATTGCTCCTTCTGGAAGAGGTTTGCAGTTCTTACAGCAGCCTCCAGAAGTGCAAATGGCTCCTGCTTTTTTATGACAGGTATCGTCACAACAATGGTCCAGTTTACATTGTATTTCTGAGCCACAGTCACACTCCTCCCCATCCTCCAGGACACCATTCCCACAGAACTCCAGTTCAAGTGTCCTTACCATTTCTGGGGGGTTATTAAGGCAGAATCCTTGCCCTGATGCTATAAAATCCAAATAGTGCTTTTTGCTGCAGTTGCTGAATTGATAGTTCTCTGTGCCGTCTGGGCTCATGATGCATTTAGAGGTGTTTCCACATCTGCAGTATCTGTCATTCTGCCTCACGCCAAGGACGTGTCCCAACACTCGCGCAACACGGAGAGCAGTGTCCATGTAAGGCCGTTTTGCAAACGACACGACAGCAGAGGCACGTTCTTGATCACAAGCACTGGCAAAGTTGGCTTTGCCCCATATGGGCCGTGCTCTCCTGCCATCACCAAAGCCCGTGGAGGCAAACAGACACCCCACATCGTGCGTGGCGTAGGCGGAGCTTTTCTGCTTCCGCCAAAGATTAAAATTATTAAGAACCTCAGTAATGTTTTCAGTAACACTGATTGGGTTCTTCTCCACCCAAACCTCTAGTGCAGTTATCAAAACACGAAGGTGGAACGAATAGAACAGGCCATCCACCAGATTGATTATTTCAATAACTTCCAGAGTCACATTAGTGATACTTTTGCCAAAGGCATCAAAACCTGCCTTGTCCACCACGACAAGGAGCTCTAAATACCGTGTTTGTCTCTGGGCCTGGAACTGCCTCGTTGCTTTACCAGAAGCTGGAAATTGTCCACCTCTCTTGGGCATTTTGTACATCACTGTTTCAGGAACCACCTCCTCCCTCTGTGACAGAAGATGCTCAGCAGTGGTGGAAGCTGCCAGGGGCTCAATGCTGTAGCTTGAGTTTCCAATCTGCAGCAGTCCTCTGAGCCCAGAGCAGGTATTCAGGGTCACCATGGAGTCCAGGATGCCTTCCACGTAGCCATGGTAATAGCAATCTGTTGGCACATGGGGCAGTTCCACAACGATTTTCCCCCGGGAATCACTAGCAAATACAGGGAAGTTTTTTATTACAAAGTCTTTCTTCCTGAGGTGAATCGTGTAATTTACCTCCTGACCGCTGATGATATAGGACACTTGGTTCTGGCTGCCTTTCCCTGCCTTGGGGCCAAGTTTCCTTGGAATTACTGTCTCATAGGCTGTGTAGCGCCAAGAGGGCTGGGGGCTGCAGCCTGTGCTGGGCAGCAGGAGCAGGAAGGGGAGGCCTAATTTGAAGAGAACTCCTCTGCCCCTCAGGGCACACCAGGACGGTGTCCAGGTTGGAGCCATGGTCACTGCCTTCCCAGGAAAATGAGGGCGATGGCGAAACCTCAGAAAAGTTGCCTTTAACCCAGCAGCAAAGATCCCCTCTCACCACCAGGACACCATTCCTCAGGGTTTGGCCTCTTGCCCCTGCTCAGGCACAAGCTGCCTCCATCTCTTCATGCCTTTTCTGGGCTCTTCTGCTTCCTGCCCATCAGGGAGGTAGGACACACCAGGAGCCAGCCTGCTATCCAGCTGCAACAAAGCAAAGCAGCACTGGGAGAGCCCTGGAGCAGGCCTGGAAGCTGGGGGAGAGCTGCTCTAATGGACAGGCCCGCAGAGTGACAGTTGCTCCAGCCCCCTTTGAACACAAACATTCCATGGGGAGAATGGAACCCTGCCACCAGCTCATTAAATACACCCTATCTCATCCCTCCCAGCCAGCTGCACCCTACTTGGGCTGACCCTGTTTGCTGAAAGCCTGATGAGCTCCTGCTGCTACAGCAATTTGTTTAAAAGGGGATTAAGCCTTCCTAAGTGGAAAGCAATAGGAGATTGCCAGGGAAACAATGAGGTGGTTGCTAATGGGACCTTCAGCTGCAGGGCAGGGCCTGCAGGGTGCTGACAGACATCCTGCCCAGCTCCTCACTCAGCTGAGCACATTGCTCACTGCTTTAAATATTTGAGGGGAGTTTTCTTGCTGGAAAGGGAGAGACGCTCCTTGGGCCACTGCTGTAGAGCACTGGCAGCTGGTTGTAGCTGCCTTAAATACTCCCAGGGTGCTCAGACATTGTTCTCTCACTCCCCAGTGCTATGGAAGCTCTGTCAGTCACTCACTATCCAACACCATTAACTCCTCAAAGTTACCAAGCAGATGGATGGTATCCCTTATAAAGAAGGCGGCCTGGGGCACATGGGCACTCACAGCTGGTCCTTAGTTCCTGCCCCAAACATGCTTGGCAAAAAAAGAGTTGTTAACACTTGACAGGGAAAATGTCACTGCACACACAACTCACAGCTACAAGTTGCATCTTCTACAAGGAAAATCCTGTAGCTCTTTGGGGTTTCAGCAGTAGCGCTGGGCATGTGCTGCTGCCACCTCATGGAAAGCAGGGTTTAAAAGAGGTGGTTTCAGGTTGTGTTGCCAGGCAGAGCACACCATCTTCTAGGGCTTTACCCAGCCCGTCCTGGCAGGCATTCTTTCATCTCAAAGCCTCGTGGCCCTCCTGCAAAATACAAAGTGTGTATCACATTGGTAAGGCAGCTGGGATGAGGATGGAGCATGGCAGGACAGGTTTGGGGTGGCAGAAGCCTGGTGGCCCTCCAGGCCACCACTGTCATAGAATCCAAATATTCTGAGTTGGAGGGGACCCATCAGGATCATCTGGTCCAACTCCAGTCCCTGTGTAGGGCATCCCAAGGTGCACCCTGTCATTCCTCCCTTCTGTACCACAAGGACTTGGTAAAAACCACCAAAACAAAGCAACTAATAACGTTTAAGTTTAGTAAAATCATTTATATACACCAATGCATAATATTTACAATATAATACTGATCCAAAACAAACTAACATAGTACAGGTAACACTGAAAAGGAAAAATGAAAACATTTTCATACACAGAAGTTAAACATGGCATGAGGACAGACAGATTTCCAAAAGAAAAACCTGAAGTGATGACAGCAAAACACTGACATGTTGCTATTTCAAATAAAAACCTTTTTTGCCTACTCAAGTTCTTCTAACTTTTTAATACAGACAGCTTAAAATAATTAAGTCACAGGAGAAGTCAGATATACATAACATTTTGGAAAGGTCAAATGATTTCAGAGATTTTTCTCTTAAATAAAATAAAATAAAATAAAATAAAATAAGCCAAACCTACAGAGCTTTCCCGTATCCTTAGTGTTTCAACAAAGAATGTCCTCTTTGATCCCACACAACCCTTCCATCTCAAGATATTTACAATATTCACAGTCTACTAGAAAGGATCAGTAGATTTATTACCAAGCAAAACCTTATATAATCAAGACAAGGTATCTTGCATTTATGTCAACTGAAAAATAAAAAAACACAGGAAGGAGATAGTAAAATACTACTTTAAAATATCGAAATTAATCCATTAAAGTGTATTATTGAAATTTGAAACATGACTTTTAAAAGAGTAAAATAATCAACTTTCTCACAGAAACAAAACCATTTGACCTTGTATCTTCAAATTGTGTTTTCTCAGTCTGTCCCTCCCTACCTCTGTTTTAGATCAGGCTGTTCTCATTTCTCACAGACAATAAAATCTATAGTAAATCCATATCACAAAAGCCCTTAGAAATTTGACTTCTCTCCACACACCAAACACTTCACAGATGTACCCACCTCACCACCAGTGACAGCTTGAAATGATTCTGGTACAAGTTAAGGGAGGATGAATAGAGGATGGACCCCCTGATGCACAGACAGATCCCATCTCCTCTGCTCATTTCTGAGCAGCCTGCATGACAAGGAGCAGCCCGCATGACAAGGAGCAGCCCAAGGTGCTCCCACTGTCCCTCACACACTGGCACTGCAGAACCAGGCTGAAGCTGCTTCCTACAACTCATTACACAACACACAACCCTCACTACTGTCATCTTTAACACCAGAGAACCTACCAAAGGAAAAACAAAAACAAACCAACAGGTCCCAGCATGTCACACCCTGCCTATCTGGCTGCTGCCCGGCAGTGTCTCTGCTGACTGCACTCTGCACTCCCCACAAAAGCAGCTATCATCTGATCCACTTTCTTGCTAAGAAGTTCTGGCTCCCAACAAACTGCTTGAGGATTTTCCTCCTTGGAAAGCAAAGTGCTTTTGTGAGGCATTTTTTGCCCTCCCATTCAAACAAAGGTGATTTCGTTGTTTATTTCTCTATTTGCCACTCTTAGAAATTCCAAAACAATGAGATTTCTCACAAAAGAATCCATGTATTTCAAGTTTAAAAGGTAATTATCTGTTACATGCAGAGATTGTGTGGATGGTGACGACCTAGAATTTAGATCAAGGACAAAAATGCATATAATAGGGCCTGCAAACTTGCTGATAGTACCAAGAAATGACAAATACTCTTGTCTCTGGCTAAATCTCTACCCTTGTCATCGACACCTGTCAGTGCACAATATTCCATGTAGTGTCAAGAGGTACAATTCCAGCTTACACAGAAACTCCCTGTTTCCATCAGGGAAAGTGATGGCTAAGTAGGGACTCAGCAACAGATCAGGCATTGGTAAACTGCCAACGGGACTGGAAAAAAGCTGACCAGGTGCTGATGAAGAAAAGGAAATGAAGCATCTCCATGTAGAAAAACTAAGTCACTGTTTACAAAATTCCATAGAAAGAGTCAGACATTGGTTTGCCATCAAGCTGTAGGTTGCAAGGAAGTCTGGTACAGAAAACAGACAAAAAAGAACAAGGCAGGACTGCCATAAGAGTAACTTGAGAGACTCATGGCTCAGGTTTGTAAACGTAAACCCAAAATTAATGAGCTATGAAATATACCAGTAATGTTCAAGAGTCATTACTAATAGCCCTGAATTGGCACTTCAGTCTGCAGACCAAACCTTTCAATGTCTGCACAGGTTTAGTACCAAAATATCTCTATAAAAAGCCTTCGACCAGTCTCGAAAGAAAGAAAAGCATCAGAAGGTAGAAAACTAGAAATATGTACAGATTTTTTTTCATTTGTTTGTTTAATTAAAATTTAAAAAAGCAGCTTTTGGAGCCAATGTTCCAGACTAGTGTAAGAATCTGCCCTGGGCAGCCTCATGGTCCAGGCAGCATAAGGACATTGTGTCAAGGAGCAGCCCTGCATCTGTTGCTCCCTCAGGAGGAGCTCAAAGGCATCGAAGAGACGAGGAGCTTGGACTCCAGAGGGTGACACAAGAGAGGGATCACTGGTGGATTCACACAGCAGCACTATGACCCCTGCCAGGATGAGCTCTTTTAAACAAGAGGACAAGGTGGAAACTAAGTGTTGGATCTTCTAGAAAGGAAAGAATGGAGTAGATGGCTGGAACAGACACAACTGCTGGGCTGGGGATGAAGCAAATGAACCCCACACTTACTGTGCAAGATCCCACCATGAACACAGAAATAACTGGAACAGAAGTAACTAGAACATTCCTCTATTCTGCTGTCAAACAATAGGATAAAATGAGGAGTCTTATGCTGAATGGCCAACTCAGCCATAAAAAAGGTCTGAGGAAGATGGGGAAGAAGACAAAAAAGAGGGCTACTGATCAGAACTGAAGAACACAGCAAGCAGATGGACTTGGGTGTCCTCAGCAAGGCCAAGTGTGCCTCTGGGGTCACCCAGCCAACCAAGAAGTTATTTAGTTGCCTCTACATAAAGACTCAAAATTTAGTCATAAAGGGTAGCTCTGAAGTTTGTGTCTCACAGCACTTGCTTCAAGTACTTACTGAGCAGGGTGTTGAGAAACTGTGGCTGTCTTGTTCACATACACAGTCATTGCAGCTGGCTGTATCTATTGCAGATGGAAGGCAGCTTCTGCAACTGGTTGTTAAGGAAAGAATGGTCTTTAACAAGATAAATTTGCCCCATCCAAGGGGCTCATGATTAACAGTACATAAGTGATCATATATACCTCAAGGAACTGAGTTTTAAAAAAATATTACAGTACCAATGATTTTTTTTTCATATCTACAACTATACAGCATTTTCAAGCAGTATGGAAATTTAATGAAATAATTATGATTTATTAATTTACATAAAAATACTTTTTACAGTTAAAGAATAAATCTTAAATGATAAAAAAAATTAGATTAAGAAGCTCCAGCTATTGAGAGTCATGGGAGTTTGTCTGCTCTTCAATGACTTGTTTTACTATTTCTGCCAGTTTTAGTCGATCCACTTTATCTGTGAATCCTCTGCCTGAAAGGAAAAGAACAAGTAATCAGGTGGTGCTGGGCACAAGGAGGAAAACAATCTGAACACAAAACAGTCCTTCACACAGAAATGCAGGACAATGTTTGCAAGGGAATCAGTATCAGTTCTGATCTGTTCCAATGCAAGAAATGGAGCACTTGGAAACCTAAATCAAAACCAAACACACAAAAAACAAGGGGAGAGGCACGGCCAAACCCCTGTACACCTGGAACCCTGGTTCCCTTATATGCACCAGTGTCTGCTCCTGGGGGCTGCCACCTCTGCCCCCCTGTTTTGTCCAGGAGCCCCCTGAGCACCCCTGAGGCAGCTGGCCTGTTTTAATTCTTCTTCCTGCCCAGACTTGTGCTGCCAGAGAAGAGGGCAGCAGGCCTCAGCAGAAAGAGGGTAATAGACAGCTGGGAGGAAACCAGCTCCCAACAGCTAAAACAACTTCTAAAACGATGGTCCATCTGTGCTATGATGCTCCTGCAGGACTTGGTGCCTTTGAACCCTCCACCCTCAACCTCCAACAGACATTTTAAAGCTGAACTTTCAACGTCATTTCTAGAACATCTATGCTGGCAGATGGGCTAACTAGATCAGCCTGACACAAATTTGAGAGATTTGTTTTTGTTTCCACACCCAGCAGCAGCACCACTCTCCAAGGAAGAGAAGGAGCTCCTCACCATTCCAGCTGAAGCTCTGAAGAGTGTCTCGCAGCAACTTACACTCCCGGTTATACTTCCATGCCTCCTGCATCACTTCATTCAGCTTCTCATCTTCATTCTCTCCTATGTAGGAGAACAGAAAGAAACAGAGGTTTGTCCTTCTGCCTCCCAGCAGCACTCAGAGCTTCAGCACACAGCACGTCCAGTTAGTCCTCCTTGTCTCACACACACCAGGAAATTGGTTAGAAAGCAGACACTCCTGTTTGGAAGTTATTTTCACAGCTCTGCATGTCCCTGCTGACATCAGGATCATACACACACCAAATCACAGCCCACAAGACAAGGCTTCCCTCTTGGGACTGACTAGGATGACAGGGGTTTTATCCTTCCTCACTACTGACACAGACTGATCTTCAGGCACATTAAAAACTCAGCATCTTGCACGTTTAGGAATTAAACTTTCTAAAAAGTAGCAACCTTTACCAGCCTGTGGTAGAATGCACTGAGCAATCACATCTCTCAGTTTTTCCAGAGCCACGTTGGAATCGTTACTGCCATTCTCAGGGTCATGGATATAAACACCATCCTTTGGCTTCGTGCTGCAAAAGAACCAGGAGGAAACAATGACAATCGGAATGCAGCTCAAGTTCATCACTCACTGCATAACTGCTCCAGGTAATGCCCTCTCTCTCTCATTGGAAAGCTGGGACTAGGAGCTGGATTCAGCATTAATTAGAAAATGTCCTGAATTATGGGACCACTTTAAATATGAAGAAAAATAATTTAAATTAATTCAAGTAAGGGAAATCCTGAAATGCATTCTATTTTTTCAGATAGGTAACAAAGAGATTACCTGATTTTTTCAGTACATAAGTGCCCAGATTACAAAAAAATTCCTGGAATTCTTTCTCTCATTTCTCCTTACCTTACTCAACATGTGACCTATCTTCTAAGAAGGGATCTGTTCCACTGCCCATACAACACTGTCCAACCTCCTTCCTGCCCTCACTGCTGTATCTTGGAAGACCCCAAGTGCTGCAAGCACTACCTGACTCCAACTACCCGCTTCAGCACGAAGAGTGTGTCAAACAAGCCAGAAATCCAGGAGCACAGTTCCCACTGAATGAACCTGGAACACGTTTAAAGTCACTCTCTGTGCATCCTGGCTGCCTACACTGGGACCTTGCACAACCAGACTCAGAGAGTTACCCCAGCAGTTTCCTTTTGCGCAGGATTGGGTTGTTGACGGAGTGAAGGGGTTTCAGGCTGACTTTGAGGTCTTGGATTCTCATGTTGGCAAGTTGCTCTGCATGAGCCTGTTGTATCCCTGCAACCACTGCCTGGAATGACAAGAATTGCACTTGATGTTTTAATTGGTTTCTTTGGGCATTAAAGAACAATATGTGGGCAATGTTAGCCATGGACACAAGAAAAAAAGATGCACCAAAATCCTATTTATTTCAGAGATGCACCACCAACAAACCCTGAGTCTGTGTTAGCAAGACCTGCTTAGAACTACAGCCATTGCCTGTGGGGAGAGGTATCCTGACCTCACAAGGCTGAACAGGACAAAGGATCATCTCTGCTGCTCATCTTCACAAGCCCCAGAGTGCTGACTGGACTCCTACTGAGCAGAGTTTAAAGGAAGCAAGAAGGGCCATTCATCTGCTGCTAATTAACAAGGTCCTCACTGTAGTCAGGTGTAAAACATGAGTATAAAATAGAAAAGACCTACACAAGAGTCTTCAGACATGTTTACTACAATACTCTACTTGTTAGCACATGGCTGCTCTTTACCACCAATCCCGGGGCATCTTCTATCCCAAATTTCAAATCGAACCATTTCCATTTTCTTACCAAGATCTCAGGCTCTCACTAAGGCAGAAGAGGAGCTCTTAGTCTGCATGACACCACGGGAAAGAAAACACTCAAATCACCCAACAGCTACCCAGGTCCTCTATCATAGAATCACAGAATGGTTTGGGTTGGAAGGGACCTTAAAGATCATCCAGTCCTACCCCCCTGCATGGGCAGGGACACCTCCCACCAGCCCAGGCTGCTCCCAGCCCCATCCAACCTGCCCTTCAACACTGCCAGGGATGGGGCAGCCACAGCATCTCTGGGCCAGGGTCTCACCACCCTCACAGTCAAGAATGCAACATTCCTAATAAAATAAAATGTCATTTAGACCTTGTCCATCATCAGCTGGGCAGAGGGGAGGATGTTATCAAGTGCTTCAGTGGAGTTGAGCCAGGGATGGTCCAGCACACCTTCGATGGTCAGACGTTCCTCAGGTTTGACCTTCAGCAGCCTGGGGGAGGAACCAATCAGTCCATAAAAAGGTCTTTAGTGTTGTACAGTGTGCTGCTCGGGCTGGGATCACAGCACTTAGCAATCTCTAAGAAGTAGAGGGGCCAAAAAAGAAACACCTCCTAACAACTAAAACATGAAGCTGAACCAAAAGCAGTCTGACTTTCTGCCAGCTTCCCTGACCTGTGGTGATATTTTAATGCTACCACAGCTCATCAGTTACATTCAGCAAGTCGGTGTAAAAGAAAGACACCAAAGACCATTTTAGTAATACCTGTGTATTGCTGAACTCTATATTCACATCCTTCCAGAGGGGAAATTATCTTCCAGACAAACTGGAAATAACCCAGATGGACACTCTCTGAAAATCCACATCTAGGGCTCATCCACATGATAGTCTCTACTCATACCAGGACTCTGGGCATGGTGAACCAAGGCAAAGTTTCAGGAAACCTCTTTGCTGAATTAACTTCTTCCACCATGCAACTCAGCTTTTTTGCCCCTGCAAAAGCCTCAAGTAATGGCCACTTGGGCAGCCTACAGCACCTCAAAATAATAAGAAACTTTATTCTATGGAATTAGATTTTGCTAGAATGAAACCCTGGAAAAGAGATTTTGCAGACAAACTCATTTCCTGTGACAATCACATCTGTTTAAATAAAAAAAGTACAATTTGACACCAAGTGCTGACAAGTTATGCCAAGAGTCTAAATCAGAAACAGAATGACTTGATGAGTTTGTCACATTTTCTTAGCCAGTGCTCTACATCAGCCTCCTGGCTGCAAAGCAGAATTGTTTAATGTACCAAGAAAGTGGAAAAAGCTTTTACAAAATGTCAGCAGGACCAGAGGCCAGCTCACACTCCACCTGCAAGGCCATGCTGCCTAACAGGCCATAAGGTCAGGCTGGACACCAGACCCAAGACACGTGCATTCCTTCCCTGTAGGGTTTCCAAAGTCCTCACCTATTGTTAAGCACTCCAGCTCACAAAGCTTGAGGTCAGAAATCAGCTCGACATGCTTGAAAGGAAGCAGCTGCTGGAATGCAAAATATGACCTCCAGAAGCAAGACTCCACATGAAGAGCAGTCTCCATAAATAAAATGTACATTTATCCAGAATTGTATAAAGCCTGAATGTATTCCTGCACCATCAGCACAGACTCAGACTCACTGGCTGGAAAAGACAAGCAGGAAAGGGAGTCCTAATAACAGTCATATGAGAATTAAGTGAAGTGAACTGAATCCAACAACATTCTGTTAGCTGAGTTTCATGGTCATTTTCAAAGACAATGAAACCTTTTGACTGTGGAGCTTCTGAGTGAGAAAAAAAGAGCTGACCTTGGTATAAGCAGAAGTTTCACTGCAACACAATCTGTGGTTTACTTGGTCAAAGGTTGTGGGCCCTCCTGCACTGCTATAAACAGGTCCTGGCACCCCTTCCAAACAATGTTAAGTCCTTGAAGATGTTACAGTATGTCAGAGGAGACAGTGACAGTTTAAAATTGTTTAAGAAATTGATTTTTTTTCTATTAATGTTGCTTTAATCCTTCCAGTTCCATAGAAGCAAAGGCATTAAGTCCCTCTCACATTTTTGAAAAATAAAATATCAGTGCAAAACCTTATCTCATAGTCTGACACCTTGGGACAGATCTTAACCTCCCTTTGCAGACTTCTCTCTTGACTGTGTATTATGTGCTCAGGCTTTTAAGGGACAGATCTACTGATGTTGGTCTGTGATGCCACCTTAATGCATCCTGATTTGAACAGGAGTTCAGACATTACCACAGCAGATGTGGCAGCCAGTGGTTTGTGTTATCATAGACTCATGGAATGGTTTGGGTTGGAAGGGACCTTAAAGATCATCTAGTTCCAACCCCCCTGCATGGGCAGGGACACCTCCCACCAGCCCAGGTTGCTCCAAGCCCCATCCAACCTGCCCTTCAACACTGCCAGGGATGGGACAGCCACAGCTTCTCTGAGCAACCTGTTCTAGGGTCTCACCACCCTCACAATAAATAATTTCTTCCTAATGTCTAAATAATGTCTACCCTGCTCTGAAGCAAGGCAGTGTTACCCGCTCCCCTGACAAACCAAATACACAACTGCTCTCTGGTCACTTCAGAGACAAGGAGACATCAAAAATGGAACACAACAGTTGTGAAGGAAAACAAAAAAAGAGAGGGAAAGAAAAATATTTACCAGCCTTCATTCATGCTGAATATGACAGAGTACTTTCCAGCTGGATGTGCTGCAGCCAATCCCACCCCACCTTTGGAATAACAAGCCCTTTGTGATAATGTCCTTGGAAGTGGGTTTTCCAATTTCTTAATACAAGCAAAGAGCAAGACAACATTCTCCTCAGCTGACTCACTTTCGCACGATGTCTTTGGCCATTTCTGAGATCTGGCTCCACTCTTCCTCCGGGAACTCAAAACTTCCTGTCATGATCTTCTTCCTCATGTCCTTCGGAATTGTCCGACTGTGGTGCTTGGAGTAGAAGGGAGGGTATCCACACAGCATCACGTAAATAATGACACCCAGGGACCACAAGTCACAGCTCTGAAAGCAAGGAAATGATCACTTTGGGGCACAATTTGCAGCAAGCAGCGACCTTAAAAGCTCTACATGATTCCCAGCTCCTCCTAAGGTCCACCTGGGGACCTTCATGGGTAAGGATGGCAGATATGTGTGAGATGTTTGGCTAATTAGATGAGTTCCTGTCACAGAGATCAGAACATCTCTGTTGCTCCTGGCCATAAGGCTGTCATTTTGGGGCAATAAAGTCTATCACCTTAGGTGATAAACTGCCTGGAGACCAATTTTCCAGCAGATAGCTGGGGGCAGTGGGGAGGACACCGTGCTTTAGAGATAGTGACTGATGGGCTGTTTGATAGCTCACCTTGTTGTAGGTGTAAGGTGTTGGAGAGGTGGGGATAATGCCAGATTTTTCTTTCTGATGCCGTCTTTGTGCCTCCAATACCTGTTGCCATGAAAGGAATGAAAGAAATGATGAAAAATACCTCTCACTCCCAGGCACCACAACCAGCAATGCCTCCACCAAAGATGCCTGATGCTTTTCTGCTTGGTAGACTTACTCCAGCTACTGAAGACTCTGCCAAATTCAAACCATTCTTCCCAAGAAAGACTGGAACTTTCTACAGGCAAAAAATTCAGCTAAAATATTTTGCTGCTTTGGATGAAAATTCTGGATTTGCCTGAATTAAAGCATTTTGTTCAAAAACTCTAACACCTCCATGCTTTGAAATCAGGACTTAAGATGTGTTTGGAGGGTAACCTCAGCTCCAGAGACCTCCCTTTTTGCATCTCCCACGAACAAATTAAATTTGCCCCTCACTGATCAAATCTCTTTTTCTGGGTTTCTAAAAAAAATTTTTAAAATCTCCATTTAAATATGCTCAGGAAAAGTTTCTCACAGGCTTGGTAGCTCACTTGTTTTAACCCCCTTCACCAGCAGGCCCAGCTGAGGAGGCATTTCCAGGGCACTGGCCTGTGACTGCACAGGCTGAGCTCTGCAATTGCTCTCCCTTCAGCTGCAGCACTGAAGGCTGCTGACATGCCCAGCACTGCAATTAAACATCTAGCTGCAGTTTTAATTTTCTCCAGGACTCCAACACAAAGAACAAAAGAGCAGCAGTACAAACTCCAGCCTGTCTGTAATTATAGATTATGTCTTACTGCATATTAAGAAGGGGCCAGGCCTAGGTGAATGGGGACCCTCTGGCACTGCTCTCCTTTGGAGCCTTTACAGAACCTTTTTGTTTCAGCACAGTCCTTTTTAATGTCATCTTGTATGAACCTGGGCTGGAAGAAGGATTGGGAAGCAGGGACTCTTCCAAAAATGCTTTAACACAGCTAAAGGCCAACTGTCAAAATCCTGGAGTAGTGTCACCAGGGGCAGTTGGGCCTGGAGGAGTCAGGAGACACCAGCAGTAACTCAGAGCTAAGAACACAGCCTGGGAAATCTGCCTCACCATCTCCTGCTGTAACCAAGAGATCACTGGGGCACTACAGCTTGAAGAGTGGCTGCTGTACAAGTACTCAAGATTCCTGCATCCAGAAGTTCTTAATAGGACAGCAAAGGCTTTAAAAATGTCATGGCTATGGAGGAACAGGCAATCAAGATCACGCTGTCCCTTGAGCCTAGAACTGTAATTGGTTGTTACCTGAGGTGCAACATAATATGGAGTGAACTGTGGTGTCATCAAGTCACCTTGGTCTACTTTGGCAAATCCAAAGTCACACAATTTAACAGGTGCATCCTAAAACAAGGAGAAGAAGCTTCATTACAAAACCTCATTGTATCACCCTTTCTAATACATATTTCTCACCTTGTACTCATCTTACCTTTGCCACACATTCTCCTTTTTTGTATTTATACCCTTACCATTCCACAAAGCAGATAAAAGGCCATAAAGTGATCTTTGGAACAATTACTTTTGTTTTTTCCAGGCTGCTCTGGGTCCAAAGCAGCCCCCTCCCAAGCTCTGGAAAGCACTAAGCACATTGTGGGGGGGGTCACTGCATAGGCAGGGTGGTTATAAGCAGAAGAAGAAAGAAACAGGCACGAGCCTGGATATGTCAAAGGACCCATAATGCAGGTTGGAACGTATTTCAAAAGCCCCATATGTAACAGCAGCAGCACAGACAGCCTGTCCTCTAAGCAGATCAGAGCATGGAAGAGCACACAGCCAAAACAGGTGATTGATTCATTTTTGCCACCAAAACACTGCATTCATGTCATTTTACAACTGTTCTGAAAAAGGCCATGGAGCAGCACCCACAGAAAACCAAGTCTTCATCTTACCAGAGAGTTATCCTTGAAGAGAAGATTCTCAGGCTTGAGGTCTCGATGTGCAATGTTGAGTGAGTGGCAATGCTGCAAAGCCAAAGCTATCTGAAAAAGGGCACAAGAAATCAACCACCATTACAGAACTCCTCCTTCAGCCCAGACAGTTATTTTAGCTTTAAAAATAACATTGTCAACAGAGCTTAGACCCCAGAATTTTCACTCCACCTGGGTACAAATCTGATTTAGGACCAGCCTGGCCACACTGCATGGGACAGCATCTCCCGCGACGATGGGGAAATGAAACCCACCCAGCGACTCAGCTTGCATTTCACTGCAAGCAAACAGAACATAAAAGCTAAGTTGTACTGGGCTTCCCAGCCACTTTAGTTTGAGTAATTATTAAGTGAAACAGATCATGACAGTGTCCTTTCACCTGCTGTGCCAGGCCTACACACTCAATACATTTTCTTGCACGCTCTCCAGCAATTACATTCTGCTTAGCAGTCAGTGAGCTCTTGCTTCAATAGTTCAATTAATATTTTATTACATTTGTTACTGATATAGGAGTGAACATTCAGGCAGTTTTATTCCATCATTCTGGATGTTGCTGCCTGCAATTTACTCCTCTCATTAGGTATTACACAGAAATGTATTATTTGACTCTTTCAAAGACAACTTCTCACACTGCTGGGGTTTAGAAACCTGTAACCCAGTCAGAAAAGTGCTACAAACTGTACATGCCAAAGTGCAATTCACTTGAAGAACACCAAAGCATAAACACTTCAGCAGCATCACTGTAACAGAAGTAAGGTCAAGCCACACAATCCATATTTGGAATTATTCCTATTGGCTCCTGAAGGATCCTACCCAAATACAGAACCTGGGGTGAAGCGTTGAGAAGACTGAAAATCACTGTGACAAGAGAACTTGAGTGTTAACTTAGCTCAGAAACAAATAGAAACACATTCCCAAAGAAAACACAACATTCAAGAGAGAGTTGTCTAGAGAAATGGAGAGGGGAAAAATGACATCAGAACAAACAGCACAGGAAACAGGCACTGGAGTGGTCCAGTTCTCTCGTTATCTTCCATCATAGGCAGCACTTCCATAAAACCAAATATAGAAGCCAGCTGGGGAACCACCAGCCCAGGACACGTGTAGGTTATTGTGTGCTACCCTGCCTGAGGTGAGTGAAACACCAAGTCTGTGTCGTGGCCAAGAGGGGTTCTCAAACTGGAGCTCAGGAACCATGTGAGGCCCAAGAGGAGCCTGTGGCCAGTTGGAGGCAACACTTTTAGCACAACAGCCATGGATACAGCAGGAAGACTGAGCAGGAGAAGAACTCTCTCTGGTGAAATGTTCTGTAGACCACGTTAGGAAAACCATTGCTAAGGACAGCAGAGACACCAGAAGAACTAGCCCACACCTTCAAATTCTTTGCCTCTTTTTAACTTCAGCATTGTCAGGTTATAACAAAGCAGGCAATGACCATTGGATCAGAACTGCGGATTATTTTAACTTCCTTTTTTCCCACCCCCCCACCCCAGGAAATTGTTAAATACTTTAGCCATTACCATTCATGGATTTGCTTACACATGGGTGTTAACTTGCCTGCTTTGTTACTTGGCTTGCTTGCTTCTCAGTAAAGTGCCGGTGCTGGCTGATTCTGTGAAATAGCTCTCCCCCTTCCATCATCTCCATTACAATTAGGAGCCGAGCCCTGTTCAAAAGCATTTCATTTTGTTATATGAAAAGTAATAAAAAATAACAGAATTGCTAAGGTAATAAGGCATAGTTCACATCTACTGCTGCAGGCCAAGAGAGAGACACACTTGCTGCTTCTGTGGTTGTTCCAGCTATTTTGGTTCTGTCACATTGCCTTTAACCACATAAACTGCAGGATTTTCTGGCTCCCAGCCCAATCTGACTGGCTGATTATCAGCCAGGAATCTACAGTTTGCTCTTCATGCTGGGCTCCCTCATCCAGCTGGAACACACACCATGGACAGGTCTACAGGGGTGCATTCAGACAGATACACCTGACCTTCACCCACACCTGCACAGCAAGCCAGCTTGGAGCTGGAAGCCATTTAGACACATCAACATACAACCCTGCCCTCAAAGAAGACTGCAGCAGGTAGAGTCTTGCCTGACACAGGCTGAACTGCTCCCAGGCTGGAGCTGGCTGAGGGCACAAAGTACACCTGTCTGCACCCATCCCTGCAGCCAGGCCCATCTGCCCAGGCACCCAAGATGTTTGTGGCAACTTAGAAGGAGAAGGTTGAGGAATTATCATTAATGCTTTTGAGTCTGGCTACTCTACTGTACCTCACTGCTTTAATTTACAGTTTTATTGCCATCATTATGAAGAACAACAAATTGGAAGTGTGGAGATCAGGACTGCTAGATACTGAAGAAACTAATTTCATAGAATGGTTTGGGTTGGAAGGGACCTTAAAGATCATCTAGTTCCAGCCCCTCTGCATGGGCAGGGACACCTCCCACTAGACCAGGTTGCTCCAAACCCCATCCAACTTGGCCTTGAACACTTCCAGGGAGGGGGCTTCCACAGCTCCCCTGGGCAACCTAAGAACTTCGAATTCTCACCACACAGCAGAATCAGACACAACAGAGGCTAAGACAGGTCTCAGCTGTTTAATTCTCCCAGCTCTGAATTTTTTTTCCTCAACTAATATCCAATTAGAAGACAATGTTTTTTATCCCAAGCAACTAATGTATGAAAAATATTAAGTCAGTTTCATGTTTTGCTTTGTTCATTTTAAGCAGGGCAACATCTTGAGAGCTCACAGGATAAAACCTAGGCTTTTCAGAAACAATTCCTTCTTCCTTTTTCTGTTCATGAAGGCTGGCACTGAATTTCCCAGGAATCACCACTGTGTAAAAGGATCTCATTTAGGATTCTAGGTAGCAACAGAAGTCACAGCTCCAAGCCTGCTTTAACAGGGCTTTGAAAGCAGAAGGAGGCTCAAAGGTTACAATTCAATTCAAGCTATTACAGCAATATCAAAGCAGGGCAGAAGGTGATACACTCTCTCAGACAATGCAGGTATCACAGACTGAATCAATGAACAACCTAAGAAATGAAGATGTATTCAAAACCAGTAATGAAGGATGCAAATTCATTTAAATGTGCAAAGGTCTGGTCATTTACAGGGGAAAAAGCAAGCATTGCTTAGTGCAAAGCGTAGATATCACATCTGGAACACCCTATAAAGATTCATTTTTGTTACACTGTGATTTAAAAAAAAAGCAAACTCCACTATACCTTGGCCTAAACATGGAAAGTAAACTGTGGGAATGAATCACCCTATGTAATCTTACCTTGGGCTGGATTCATGTGGGAACTGCACACTGTTAGCATAGACTTCGATGATCTGAACAATATTGGGATGTGTTGCACACATCATGTGCAGACGTACCTTGAAGAGAAGGGAGGAAATGTTACACGGTGACACACACTTGGCCACTCCTGTTCCTCCCTCTGCCCCTAAGACTATGGCACCCCATGTCTGCCAGCTGTGCTCAGTCACACTCAACTTAGAACTAGCCAAAAAAAACTGAGTGGCTACAAGCACTTACACAAGTGACCAACAGCTACTTGGACTAGGTAGGACACAAAGATCACATGTTGACAACATATTTCATAGAATCTTACAATGGTTTGGGTTGGAAGGGACCTTAAAGATCATCTAGTTCAGATCCCCCTGCATGGGCAGGGACACCTCCCACCAGCCCAGGTTGCTCCAAGCCCCATCCAAGCTGCCCTTCAACACTTACAGGGATGGGGCAGCCACAGCCTCCCTGGGCAACCTGGGCCAGGGTCTCACCACCCTCACACTAAAGAATTTCCAATCTCTCCTATTCCAGGTTTAACCCACTCCCCTCTGTCCTCTCTCTACAAGCCCTTGGTAAAAAGTCCCTCCTCAGCTTCCCTGGAGCCCCTTCAGACACTATGAGGTCTCCCTGGAGCCTTCTCTTCTCCAACTTATCACAGACCATGAAATCAAACCCAGCAGAGAACCAGAAAAAGCCCAATCTTTTAATTTGGGGTTTTTTAAAACAAATTTAAAGCTAGAACTAGCTTTAAAGTAGCAATAGAGATACAATTGAAACTGAAAATGTATTACTAAAGCCTGACATTCCATAATCAGTCTTATTCTATGATGATGCAGCACTCCCACCATGTGAAACCTCTCCTGTTCCAACTTTCTGAAACAGGCACCTAAGGAACTTTCCACAGTTTAAAGCTACCTGGACTGCTAAATCAAGTCAAGACTTGATGTTCTTTGTAAAGAGATTCATTTTTCCATGGGAATTTTAAATGAGAATTTGCTTAGTAACAGGAAAGCTGCGTAAACCTTGAGGACAATTAACTCTTCTTTCACTGTCAGGATGCCTTGAGCCACAGCCCATCCTTGCCAATCACAAGTCACAAACAGTCTCAAGGAGCTGATTTACTTTCTCGTACGAGGATAAACCCGTTTATGGTGCAACTCGAAGCGTTCTTGGCAATTCCCAGAGTGGTGACATCCAAGAGTGAGATGTATGGAAACAAAACCAGTTCTAAATTAGTCATGTCACATTCCATGGACAGAAGGAGAACATGAGCTTTAAAACACTGCTCTATACCCTACACCTGCACACCTACAGCCAACTCAGAAAGACCCTCTGCTTCACCCACCACCTCACCCTCCAGGGACTAAGCACAGCAAGGCTGGAGGATCAAACCCAAGGGATCCTCCACAGCAAGATCTGAAGAACACTTTTTTCTAAAATAAAAAAATCCACCAAAAAGGGGGAGACTCTGCGGGGTGTCAGGAGGCAGGCAGGATAAACAGGAACTATACCTCATTTCTAGCTTTTGGACGATCAAGCAGAATTTTCAGTGCAAAGCGTTCTTGAGAGGATTTTTTCACGCAGACTCTGGTATTACAGCAATAAAATTATTCAGTCAGCAAAAATGTTAAAAAGAGACACTTCAAGCAATTGATCTGCAGTTGTGAGTTTGCTCTCCAGGCTGGAGCCAACAGGAATGCCCACCATCTGGAATATACAGGGCACCTGTCACCACATCCCAGCTTGAAAGCCTCAGCTTTCAGCCTTCCACAACAATCCAACTCATTATGCAGGAACATCTAACCCCAAGCTGTATTTCCAGCACTGCAGAAGTACTTGAGGGCAACGGGGCACTGCAGACAAGCAGAAGGCACTCCAGACATTCAGCCCAAAGAGATGCTTCTGATGAAAAAACCTGCACCACACAGAGGCAGCCTGAATATCACCACGGGAGGGTGTAGTCTGCAATAAAAGAAGGGTTTATGATGGGAACCCCTGTTTCAGCAAGGCCACCAACTGTGCTGCACACGTTTTTTCTCTCTTTCCCCCACTGAACGTTAACAATTGCGCTGCACCAGAGGGCAGGGCCCACGGACTGACGGGCGGCTGAAAGGACAGAAAACAAAGGGGTATTTTAATAAAGATCAGAGGCAACACAGCAACAGAAAATGAATGAGGAGAAACCAATTGCCTGGGCAGGAAGATAAATGGTGGCAGAAGACAATTGCCTTGTCAAGCTCCCAGAACAGAGAGGCACAGACATTTGTTTTCCAGCGTTTGTGCAGATTTCTCAAGCGAGAGAGTTCTTGTTGGAACGGGAACAGACGTTTGGCTTTACAGAAAGCTCCCAGTTCCTGCAGGGGTTGGACATTCCCGATGGACGAGTCTGGTACAAGAGGGAGAGCTCGTGGCACTGTCTGCTTTGGCCTCACGTGATGATGGGAAAAAATAGCTGGTAAAAATAGCTGAGGGGCACAGGGTGCTGATGGCTCCAGCCATGATCCCGCAGGCGGGAGCAGCGACCTTTGCACCACACAGACACTGGTATCCCAGGGACAAAGGTGGTGGAGCAGAATTCACAGCCCACTCCTGCTTTGCTTGGGGGATACAGCAGTGAGAAGGGACAAAGCAGAGAGGGGGGGGGAAGAGTTTTTACTTCAAACATTTCCCACAAAAGACAATACCTCATCTGTGCATCAGCCTCGACTCGCAGGGAGCACAGAGACATTTGTTTGCTTATAAAGAGCCTTCCACACATCACATCTCAATTAAAATCCATCCTCACATCTCCACAGCTAATGAAACAGGCTGAGCAAACAATTGCACACAATTACACACTGTCTTACCTAACAGGACCACTGATCCCAGCTCCCAGCTTCTGAGTCCAGTTTATGTTGTACTCCTCTAAAATGGAGGTTTCCTATTCCAGAAAGAGCAGGAGAAGGAGAGTAAAAATAAATTAAATTACTACATCCCTTCCAAAAAAAAAAAACAAATCACCCCAAAAAACCACAACAGCTCAGCAGACCTGATTTGCAAGATACCTGAGCAGAGAAAGAGCCTGCTTTGGAGTTTTGCTTCCCCTAGGAAAATTAAACATAAATACAAATGCTCACCTAACAATGCATCTCAGTTTAAATTTAGTTCTGTGCAGCTGAGACTGCTCACCCTGGCACTCTGAAACAGGATTATTGAGAACAGTAAATGGGATCTTGTGCCTTTAATACAGAAAGCACATCAAGGGCACTTTTCCTCCCCTGACTCTTCAGTCCATCCTCCTGACTATAAATGATCAAACACAATTAAACACAACACACACAATTTCAACATCACTGTGTATTTTTAGGTCATACGGTGCAATAGAAAATAATTCTGCTGCCTTCTTAGGGTTTTCAAACCTCTGGAATCATTATGCTCTAAATTAAACCCTGCCTGACTAGTTTTAGCTTGTCTGATAATGAACCAGGCTCATGTTTATAATCCTTTTGTCCAAATCCATACAAACAGGGCTTGGTTTTGTTATGACACAGCTTGGGTGCTCTCATGCTCAAACATGTCCCAGGGTTTGGTGGCTGCTGCTGCCATGTGCTGTCACACCCAACAGCACAGCAGGGCTTGGTGGTGGCCACGCCATGTGCCAACTCCAGTCAGCAGGCCATGCACACCACCACAATTCCACCTTTCACATTTTTGAAAGGGCAACAAAAGGAGCTGGTAACAAAAGCTGGAACTGGAGGGGCTGAAACAAGCAGGTAAAATACTTCCCAAAAGCACTGGAAACAAACGGAAGAGACTGCTGCTGCCTGCAGAGCAGCTTCTTTCTGGTCAGATTTGCCCCTTCTCTTCACCTCAAAATGAGCAGCATTTCAGGGCTCACTCATGCTACAAACTGTGAGGAAAGGGAGAACATTCCTGCTTTCCCTGAGGCACTGGCCATGGCAGGGCCCACCCCAGGATCGCTGGCCTCCAAACACCACTGCCAGGCTGGGGCCAGAGCTCAAGCCACAGGGACTGAGAACAAAGCAAGAGAGGAAAGCTGACATTTAAGGCAAGATTTGAAGGGATTAGAGAGTGCAAAAGGCAGATGTGAAAGGAAAAAGTGCCTTTTAACACAGTCTGGAGTGGGTATTACATGAATCATAAACCGGTCGAATGAAAGGTGCAGAGCAAAAAGTTAACTTTAACTTTTAACCAGAGCTTTTATGTAGGGTTTTTAAAGGGGAAGAGCGGCGTGGCTCCCACAGGGGTTGTTGTTTTCAAGGAGAAGCAAAAAGAAACTTCCTTAGAAATTTAACTAACATAAATTTCACTGGTGAGAAGTGTCTTGTGGAAAAGCTAATTGAATGTTCTGCTATTCAGATACAGGGAATCGAAGGCTTCCCAGGTGGAATGAAAACATCATTTTACAGCATGAATGAGCAGAGAAAGGGTTTCTCTGACCTGAGGAGCACTTCCTCAGTACATGCTTTCAGGATCCTGCTCAGTGTTTACACTAAGAAGTCAAAGCACTGAAATGGAGCAGGAAATCCCAGAGTCTGGAGCAGCAGCCTAAGTGAGAACCATTCTGCAGTATTTTGTATTGAAATCTGGTGCCCCCAAACCTGCCTACCCCTTGCAGCTGCACAGGCTGGGCTAAAAAGAGATACTCTCTGCACACACCAGCCTAGTCCTGACTAAACAGCTTCTGCTGCCACTTCTGCCATGTCACAGAGACCATTTGCTTTTTTTCAGCTGAGCAAGTTGAAGAGAGGAGCTGAGTAGGAATTAGGAGTCAAACAAAGAGAGAATCAGACCTCATTGTTCTCAACTCCTGAAGGGTAAGTTCAACAACTACAAGGAAGCCCATTTTAAATAAAAATTTATTTCCTCTTTCACATTCTGCATCTTTCCAATGGCTTTAACTAAAAAAGTCAACAATTTTGTTGTCTGCATTTTAATTTGGATTCAAATCTTCCTTCAAAAGTAGCTTTACAACTTAGAAGTAAAAATGAATAATCTAGTGATTAAGAAAGACTATTCCCCATTTCCCAGTGATATGAAACACATTATTTGAGAACTGGGATGTCCATCAATGTACAAATTGCTTATATAGAGTCACAGAGTCAAAGGGGTTGGAAGGGACCTCTGGAGATCATCTTGTCCAACCCCCCTGCTAGAGCAGCATCCCCTAAAGCAGATCCCACAGGAACACATCCAGATGGGTTTGGAATGTCTCCAGGGATGGAGACTCCACAACCTCCCTGGGCAGCCTGTCCCAGGGCTCTGTTAGTCTCACAGTAAATAAGTTTTTTCCTTTTGCTTAACTTGAACCTCCAGCTTGTGCCATATCCCCTTGTAGCTCTGGAACAGGAGCTCCACACCTATCACCAAGACTATGCAGCTGCAAACCAACACAGATTCATAACATTCAAACAGTGTGAAGCACCTAAAATGCACAGATCCAAAACTGCCCTCTGAAAATATCCAGGTTATTTCCGCTGGGAAGCGGGAACACCTCGCCTCCCCCTTTAGATCTCTGCACTGTGGACACGGGCAGCAGAGGGAAGGGATTCTGCACCGAGCTCCACATCTGGAGAACAAATCCCTCAGAGCAGCAGTGCTGCACAGCTCTGGAGTTGCAGCCTGGCTGACAGGTCAGCTGGAACTAATCTGCTGTGGCCAGGAGCAGAGGAGGCAGGAGAGCGCCGGGGAGAGCGCATCAAACCAAACCTGCTGCTGTGCAGTTTCTTCCTGCAAACCTTTCTCCTCCTGCTGTGAAAGGAGCTTTACATTTCCAACCACTCCTTAATTTCCAGGGGTCAAAGGGAATAAAGTAGGTGAAAATGTATTCCATCACCATTTCTCTCCCGCAGCACGACTGCCTTCCAGCCAGCTCGGGGGACCTAAAACAACGGCGGGAGCATCGTCCCGCGCCGCGTCAGCAGTCTGGGCTGCTGGCTGCATGGAGAGGCAGGACTGGGAGATCTCTCCCAGCTTGATCTCCAGTGAGCTGCTGTCAGACAGGGCTGGGCATGCAGTGGGGCTCCTCTGAGCACCCATGGGAAAGGTTTGGAACGAGGTGCTTGAAGGGTAACGCACCAGGCACGGCACCCGGGCACTGTGGGGACAGACCCACCCCTGCAACAGGCGAGACCCCAACAGGCAGTGTGACCCCTCCTCTGCTGCTCCAGCTCACTGCCCCTCTGTCCAAATAGCTCCACAGGGACACAGGATCCCAGACCGGTTTGGGTTGGAAGGGACCTTAAAGATCACCTAGTCCCACCCCCTGCATGGGCAGGGACACCTCCCACCAGCCCAGGCTGCTCCAAGCCCCATCCAACCTGCCCTTCAACACTGCCAGGGATGGGGCAGCCACAGCTTCCCTGGGCAACCTGGGCCAGGGTCTCATCACTACCTCGACTCTTTACACCCACAGACACAGGTGAAAACAAATCAAACCTGAACAAAACCCAACTATTTGGGAAACTGAGAAATCTGAATCTTACATAAAAGTCCTAAAAGATTTGCCAGAATCTGTTCTTGCTCAGAATCCTCTGGGCTGAGAGGGGCAGGAGGCAGATCAGGCCTGTCCCAACAGGAACAGAACCACTTCAGCTTTTCTGTTTTGCTTCTAACCCCCACGAGGTCTGATGTAGATCTTCACCATCATGTGAAATACCATGGAAATATGTGGAAAGTCTTTTTTTTTTAAAGCCTCCAAGACAGCTGCTCCACCTGCACTGTACCAAGAGTGAGAAGGAAGCAGGACAGTGCACAATTCCAGACCTTGATCCCATGGTTTAATGACAACCCAGGCTGTGTGAACATGGTGCTTTGACTCCCCTCTAACTTTGGGCTCTCTCAGATCAAAATGCAAGACTTGCATATTTGAAATCAATCTAGATTTCAACACCACCAGACTCTACTGCTCTTGTTTTAATAAGCATTCATGAAAGCAACCAGAACCTGTGAGAGCAAATGCAGAAGGTGAAGATCCTGCAGAGCCTTTAAAACATTATTTTATTGTCACTTTATCTCAAAAGGGTTTCCCCGCTTCTCCGGGAAATCCCCTCAGCCAGGTCACTGAAGGATTCTCCAGGAAGTGCTGAAAAAAAGCAATCTTGGGTCTGGTTCAGCTCCTCTATCACCACTCGAAACACAAACATCCCACACACCAGATTTGTTTGCATCGCAGCATCGGAGCAGGAGCTCGGGCTGAGGCGGCAGCGGGGGCCGCCGGGAGGGGAGACCCCGACCCCGGGCACCCGCTTCTGCTCCCCGCGGTCTCCGCATCTCCACACCGGTGTCCCAAGGAGGATCCCGTGGGATTCGTCTGCCTGCAGCTCCCATTTCCCTGCCCGGCGTCTGGCTCTGCTGTGACGAGCCCCAGGGCAGCGGGCCCCGGCGGAGAAGCGGAGCCGCAGCCCGGAGGGGCTGCCCAGCTCCCCGCGCAGGGCAGGGGGCGAGCAGGGGCGGGTGGCGGGGGCTGCAGCCTACCTTGATCATCTTGTCCATCTCCTGATCCTCCGACATCCTCCCGCGGGGCTGCAGGCGGCGAGTGGGGAGGCGAGATCCGCCGTCCCGGCCCCAGCGAGGGGCTGCGGGGACCGCTGAGGCGGCGAGAAGGCGGCGGGGGGGCCGGGGGCGCTGGGCCGCGCTAGGCAACGGGCAGCCCCGGGGGAGCCTTTGTGCCACGGCCGCACCGCCTCATCCCCGGCCGGGGGGGGGCCGGGGGGCAGGCCAGGACCCCCGCGGAGGCGGGGAAGGCGCGGACGGGCCCGGACCGCGGCTCAGCCCGGGAGCCGCCGCCGCCGCCGAGGGGCCCGGCAGGCAGGCATTGCCGGCGCCTGAGCCGGGCACACCCGCCGGGCGGCGCCGCCCGCCGAGCCGCTACCGTCCTTTGGCGCAACCCCTCGGAAGGCCGCCCCGAACCTCCCGCCTCCTCCCCGCCGCCACCGCGGAATTTTAGAAAGCCCCGCTACTGCGGCGGGGCGCTTGACAGGCGGTCGCCCTCACTCCTAAAAACGCGACGGCGCCACCGAGGTCCCCGCGGGGACCTTCGTCCTGCCGGGACCTCGCGATGACGGACGGGGGGGGTGAGTGCGGAGGGAGGAGACCCCGCCCCGGGGAAGGAGGGGGGGGGGCCGCGTGAGCGCGCGGGGAGGCGCGGCGCGAGATCTCGCGAGATGTGCGGGGCGCGCGCGGCCGCTCGCCCCCTCATGGCGGCGGGAGGGAGCCCGGCCCGCCCGGCCCGCCCGGCCCGCCCGGCGCTGCCGCCCCGCGGCGCCTTCGAAACACCTGAAGGAAAAAAAACCAACCCAACCCAACCCGCCGACACCTGAAAGGTCGCCCGAGGCAGCGGGGCGCGGGGAAGAACGCCCAGACCTGCCGGTGCACCCCAGGCCCTGCAGACGCGAGCTGCTCCAACGAAGGTGACAAGATGATCAGTAGCGTTTATTGTGAGGAGGTACAAAGAGAGCAGGCTTTTTACCGCGCGCCCAGGAGCTGCCCCACTGCTGCTGCACGACCGAGTCAGCTTTGCTTTCGCAAGAGGGGTGTGCACGAGGTGCACAGGCCTAGCTGCACAAGCTAACAGAAGTGTTACTGTAAGCATTCAAATGCTTTTTTGAGGAAAAATAAAAGCATATTCATCAGATACAGATGCATCAGGAGTACGCCCGTGTAATGCATTAGTACCCAATTGACTGTATTTGGCATTTTAAAAAGATAAAGCCAAATAAAGCTTTCTAACAAAAGCTCCTTCAGGCACCTTCTAAATAAACATTTCTTAACGCAGAGCTACGTATTTTCCACCTAAGTTTTTGATGTGTTAAGAAGAGGTTTCCTCCCACGAAGCTGCAGAGGTGCAGGGAGGCTGCCATCCTTTAGGAGTTCTTCTGTGGAATTTTGATTGTCACCTAGGAAAAAAATAAAAGTCACAAGTTACTTTCCTAGAGACAGGGCACAGTTCTGTTCACTTGAAGGCAGGGAGGCAGCAGCATCCTGCAGAAGAGAATTAGGAGTGGCCAGAATAACCCAGTCAGCCGTCGCTGACTGGGATCACCTTGGACTGGGGACCTATCTGCAAGGCTTGAGGAGGAGAGGGAGAAGCATATCTCCAGAGATGCTCTTTGAGTGGTGTGAGCTGGCACCTTGTTTCTTCTCACCCAGAGCTCCTGCACCTGTTCTCCACAAAATAAACTCACAGAGAAGTCCCCACACTCATGTTCTTTACAGTGAGAAACAGCTAAAGGGCACAAATACCATGTAGAGCTACAGCAGAGGGTTGGAAAGACCTTGGATACAAGGACACTCACATTTTTCACCTCCACATAGGCTTCCAGACCATATTCTCCCAGCTCCCGCCCATTCCCAGAAGCTTTGTAGCCACCAAATGGGGCTTGTGCACCAAACACGTTGTAGCAGTTCACCCTGAAATGGAAAACAAGAGTGAAGCACCTGCAGTTTCAGAACCACGTACCCAAAGAGCCCTCTCACAGCCAATGGACACATCTGCTGCTTACAACAGAGATGGCTGAATTCCTTGAATTCCTAGGCAGGATTTCTGCATCGGTCAGTTCTCTCAGCCAACAGAATTAATCACTACTGGGACTTTATCCTCATCAACCAGGAAACAGAACATCACGACATCAATTCACGTCTCTCATTACCACAGAACCAAGCGTCCAGGCTGCCACTTTCAGAGGACAGACACCAGAAACACCTACTTGTTCACTCAGTACCATTAGGGAAAAGAAAATAAAAATAGTCAGATACTGGATCTCCAAATCTCTCGTGCTAGAACAGTAAGCTGGTGTTGAAGCCCTGACTTTGGCAGAGTTTTCAGCACAGCCTCAGAACCCAGAGGAACATCCACCGCAGCAGCCAAGGCTGCTCAGAGGTGCTGAGGGATCTGATGGCTGCTGGCACTCACAGCCCTGAGGCAGTTCCTGTCACTGCAGCTGCAGTGCTGGATTTCTTTTCCCCCATCCTGTCCACTAATCCACAGAGGGATCACAGCAGCTCAATATGCCTAAATTTAACCAACATTTAGCGTTACAACTGAAGGTCTGACGTTACATCCAGCAAAATGCACATAACATTGGATCCAAAGCACAGACAGGCTATTAAGCAGCAAGCTTAGTGAGACATGGCAGCACCCAAGGAAGCTTCCAGCAGTTGAGGGAGAAGCAAGTGTCAAGGCTCACCAAACTGTTCCAGCACGCAGGCTCTGTGACACATAGTGTGCTTTGTCAAGATCCTTGGTGAAGACTGCGGCTGCCAGGCCATACTTGGAGCAATTTGCTCTCTCAATGACTTCCTCAATTGTTTTGAATTTCAGAATCTGCATGACTGGGCCAAATATCTGCAAAATCCAAACAGAGCATGTGAAAATCCCTGTGAATTCGTCACGAGGGAGGCTGTGGTTGATGCTGGGGTTATGTGTCTATGGCAGCAGTCACAGAGGCCATCAAATTCCCAGAATCACTTCCCGTATTATGAAGCACCCAGGGGGTAATCAGGGGGGCAGTTTAATGTGGCAACTACCCACGAAGCATCAAGCTTCACAGTTTTGCATCAGAGGGGGCAGAATGACAAAGAAGTGAGATGGACAGAAAGGGGCTGCAGGTCTCACCTCCTCCCTGGCAATGGTCATGCTGTCCTGCACATCACCAAAGACAGTCGGCTGGATGAAGTAGCCTCTGTCTGCAGCAGGGTTGCCACCACACATCAGCTTGGCTCCTTCACGCTTCCCAGTGCTAATGTAACCCAGGATCTTCTTAAACTGCTCCTCATCAACCTAGGAGCCACAAGGACAGATAGATCAGCTTCTCCTCCACTGGGGATGAAAAGGGATTCAGCCGCACTCTGCTGTGCACACCATGGTGCTCTGACGGTCTCTCATTTCAACAGCCTGCCAAGCTGGCTTCGAGGGAGATGATGATTTTTAAATGCCAGCATCAAGGGGAGGTTTTGGAATAATCAGAATGGTTAATTAACTTCTCCCTCCTGTACAAGCAAGGAGGCACTGGGCCTCTCCAAAGGAGATGAATCAAGAGAGCAAAGTGCACCTTTCATTCTAATCTACAGTGACTCAAGGTTGGATTATTTCAGGAGATGACAGTTCAGGACAATTCCTGCTCTTACCTGAGGCCCCTGTTCAGTTTTAAAGTCAAACGGGTTTCCAACCACCCTGGACTTGGCCTTCTCCACACTCCTTTCCACAAACTCCTGATAAATATCTTCCTGCACATACGTCCGGGAGCCAGCACAGCAGCACTGCCCTTGGTTGAAGAAGAGGGCGAGATGGGCTTGATCCACAGCCCAGTCCACTGAGATTGGGGAGAACAGAGAAAACAAATAAGCAAACAGGACAACCAGAGCTGGTAAGTGACTCCTTTTGAACAATTATCATGCAATTATCAGTGACACAAGGTCCTTCTGACAGGCATCTTCCACACTTCAGAAGTTACATACAGATTTAATCAGTATGAGGGTCTATTAAAACATACTAGAGAAAAAAGAAAAATCTAATCTGAGGCAGATTACAGTTCTCATTTGAAATTACTATGTATTGAGGACATGTTATTTTAGATCTAGAAGCATTTCCCTCCTTCCTGCCACATAAAAGCCAGTGCGTTTGCCTCATCAAGACCAAAAATGAGCCTATATGCAAGAGACAAAGAGAACCAGATCTTCCTAAAACCTAGAGGGTGGTGTGCACTGAGAGAAAGAAATGGCAACACAAAGAGGACTGAGGCTGAACTGGAACAATTCTCATCTCTGTTGATAAATGTTGATAAATGGGCTTCTCCACAGCGCTGGGAAAGATGGTGGGAGTGGAGAAGTGCTGATAACCGACCCAGCAGCGACAGCAGGAGACACGAAGCCTCCCCCAGGCAGAGCAGCCAGGAGCTGGTGGAGCTGGCGGCTCACACTCCACGGGAGGGTTCCTGCCCCTCCAGCTCTGCCCACAGGGACCCAGGGGTCAGGTACAGGTCAGATATTATGCCAGCAGGTCCTTACTGTCAGCATCAGACATAACGATGTTGGGACTCTTTCCTCCCAGCTCCAGTGTCACCCTCTTCAGGTTACTCTCTGCTGCAGCCTTCTGGATCAGATGCCCAACCTGCCTCGGGAGAAGAACAGGAATTAGGAATTAACTCCCATACACAGCACCATCTGTCAGAGACGCTGCTGCTTTCAGGCCTCAGTCAGCAGCTTAATAATAATCCCTTCATTGTCAGGGCTTTAAGAGAACAAATGAACTCTGACCAGAGCTTCACCTCTGCAGTAAGAAGGAGCTCAAAGGAAACAACAGGTTACTCTAAAGAAGGCACCTAAAAAGTTCTTACATAAAGTAAAAACAAATGTTACCCGTGGGTTTTAAAAAAAACAAGTGTAGAAGGCAAAGCACCTCCAGTGGTGGGTACAGAAAAGGTATTCCAGCAGTGAGACACTCCCTGTACCCACAGGCTGAAAGGTTAGGGTACCCCCCTCACCTCCGTGGAGCCGGTGAAGGCCACTTTATCGATGTCCATGTGGGAGGAGATGGCAGCCCCTGCTGTGGGCCCGTAGCCAGGGACGATGTTCACCACGCCTGGCGGGAATCCAGCCTGGTGGGTCCCAGCAGGAGAGAGCAATGTTATTCTTTTTACAGATCAAGGATTTCACCCTCTCTCATCTGTTAGTAGCACTTCAGTAGCACTCCCTACTTTCCTTTAATTTCCCCAAGTCTTTAGTTTCAATGTTCAGTTGGCAAGAACCCGGACAACTCCTCTCCCTACCCACATCCTGAGCATAGCTTGGAGATCTGTAAGTCGGCTTTCTAATTTTGCTGTTTAATTGAACCTCAGAGTCCTTCCCTAATCAAGATTTACATCCTCTGCATACACATTGAAAAGGGTTTTTTTGCTAAATCAAACACTAAGATAGCCAAGACAATCCAGCCTTTCCTGGGGTCAGACAGCCCTTCTCTGTTCCTGTCACAAGCCCCTTGCAGCTCACATCCCCAGCAGCCACAGTGGCTGGAAACCCACCAGCCTGCTGGCTCACCTCTTTAATCAGGTTAGCCACGTAGAGAGCACTCAGGGGGGTCTGCTCTGCCACCTTCATCACAACCACGTTCCCAGTAGCCAGGGCAGGCCCCAGTTTCCATGCTTGCATCAATAGAGGGAAGTTCCACTGAAAAAGAAGGAGGTGTTTGCTGGCGTGAACTTGAAAGCACCTCTGGAAGCAGTTTGTCATCACTCCCCTTTGGCTCCTTTTCAAGCCCTGCCTTCAGCTTGCCCAGGAAAGCTGTACTCTGAGATCTCACTGTACAACCCCAACTGTCTGGGAATTTGTCTTTACTGTCAGTTTAGCTGTTAAAAGCTCTTCTGAGGTGTTTTGAAAGAAAGTCCATGATGACAGAGCAGTGTGCCCAGGCTGGTGAGGCAATTACATCCAGTCCTTGCTCAATGCAAGTATGAAAACCATACAAACACAGTAAGCAACAACCAGGACCTGGCTGCTCCTGTAACAGGTAACCCTGTCCAGGCACCGTGGTGTAAACGTGGCTTTGCTGTTCACAAACCACCTTGCTACCAGCTACAGAAACAGGATCAGGTACCTCAGGCTGCACTGTGCACACTATCCTCATCACACAGAATTCTGGTTTTAATGTTAGGCAGTAGTTTAAACTTGATTGTAGTCCTGAGCCAGATAACTCCATAAAAGGATTTTAGGGGTTTTATTTTATTTCTTTTCCCAGCAGACACAAAGTAAATGTTACTCAGAGCCCATGAAACCAGCAGGTAGTTGAGAGTGCAAAGTAAGAGCCCTCCCAGCTGGCGCAAGCCTAACTTCCTTCACCACTGGAGGAAGCAGTGGTTAGGAACAGATGGTAACTTGCATTTTAAGCAATTCTTCATGTCAACACTGAATCCTTGAAATGCTTCAGGAACTACTGATACATTTTACTCACTGGGATGATCTGTCCACAAACTCCCACTGGCTCATGTCTTGTGTAACAGAAGAAGTCTCCATCTAACGGGATGGTTTTGCCATGGAATTTATCTGACCAGCCTGCATAGTATCTAGAAACAATAAGGTTTTGGTCACTGAATTTAAAACAATAAGTCTCTTGTCAACAGAAAATAAGAAAGACTTCCTTCCGTTATTTGCTTTCCTCCTTCAGTCTCTCCATAAAACCCATGCCAATATCAGTATTTCCCAAAATGGTGATTTTAAGAATGGACAGTAAATACAAACATTTGTCTCTCCGTAATGAAACCAAGAGCTCAGATCCAGCCCTGTCACCCACAACACTTGACTCAGAGGTGTCTGGTCTCTGCAGGAGCAGAGGTTCAGCTACCCCAGGCCAGCTGAGCTGTCACTGCAGCCTCCATGCCTACCTGAGACATTTGACTACCATGTCCAGGTCCACCAGGTAGGCGATGGAGTAGGGTTTGCCATTATCCAGAGTCTCCAGTGCCTACAAAAGACCATGAGGTTGCCTGAAGAGCGAGGTGGGCAAAGTCATACATACAGAGTTGATTTTCAGTCTGTGATTCGGGTCACTTCTGCATGTTGGCCTTTCAGCTTCCCAGAACTACTTCTTTTCAGCTCTCTCTCACAGTTTGAGCTGTGAATAAAATCCCCATCACACCCAATGACCACAAACCACCTGTTTCTGCCTCCCTCTCTCCAGCTGAGGGATGGCAGCAGAGCGCTCAGCCACACAGCGATACCCACCGCCAGGTAAGCCCGGTCCCTCTCGATCAGGTCAGCAAGACGGTTCAGCAGCTTCCCCCGATGAGAAGCATCCATCCTCCTCCAGGGTGAGCCCAGCTGGAAAGCTGCCTTGGCTGCCTGAACAGCCTTCTCCACATCTGCCTGCAGAGGAGTCCAGGCAAGAGGGTGAGAAAGCAGTCACCAGTCCCCACTCGCTCTCTCAGAATAAAGCTGGAGCCCTCGCTGGCCTCCAGGAGAAAACAAGTGACTGCTAGTGCTGCTTTTCTGGGGACAAGAACTTGCAGCCTCAACAGCTGCCTCACCAAGACACTCAGTCCCCAGGCAGGGAGCACATGGGCTGTGGCCCCTGGTCCACTGGCCCCACAAGCACCAACCCGGGCAGTGCTGCACAGCAGCACAGCCCCAGCACACGCTGGACTGGCTGCAGCTTCTTCACCCTGTCTGCATCTGTGGGGAGGAGGGAGCAGAAGAGGCAGTGGAACAGATGGGTGCAGCCACCACCTCCACCTGCACTTACACCCTCTGTTATTTCAGCCACGCAGAGTGCAAATATTGTCAAGTTATTCCTGCAGTGTCACCTGCTGGGTTAATATTTGTGTCTTAGAACAAGGCATGGATAAAGCTCCAGAAGTGTGGTTTTGACACTATGTCAGCTTTCATTTTGCCAGCACAGTCTAAAGGAGTTTTTTATCTTGATCAAATATCTCTAATCCATCATGTTGTCCTGCCGGGCATTACCTGGTTTCTACTTGGTTCTGTTCTGGCTTGCTGGAATGGTCTGGCCAGGACAAGCCAGTCTACCATGAACAAGCAAACAACAAAGGGTTCCCCTCACTCACCCCTCCCTTGGGGAATACAAACAAGTTTCCAGACAGTAGGAAGAACCCAAAATTGCTGGGAAATACCACCTCAGCCCTGCCACAGACTCCCAGGAGGACCTTGCATAAGGCATGGGATAATTACATGACTGTATTTCCCCCCACCTCTGTCTCTTTTAATTTCCTAGGGCTGGGGATGATCTCCCACTGCATGTGTACAGCAGAGAGGGGCTGTTCAGGTGAATCCTGACCTTGTGACTCCTCTGCCACCGTGTGTCACACCACCAGCACAGCACCCATGGGACCACAGAGGTGTCTGTCCTCATCCCTGCCTGCCCCAGCACCCTCCACCCACAACTGCTCCCCAGCCTCCCGACTCAGGCTCCACAGCACACCATGTCTATTCCCCTCCAACCTTTCCAGTCCCAGCTTGCCACTGGTGAGAGGCAAAGCCAGAGGGGTTTTGTGGAAAGCAGCAGGCTGGGAAGAACCCAAGCAGTGCTGAAGTATTTGTGAGCGTCAGACACGGCTGCAGACACAGCCCCTGGCAGAGCTGCCTGGGTGAGAGTCGAGTGTCTCCCCCTGCAATCTTTGTGTACCTGCCCAGGGGGGAAAACCAACTGGTCTCACCAGAAGGACACCTACCTTATCACCTTCAGCGACCTGACAGATAACTTCTCCTGTTGCCGGGTTGATAGTAGGGAAAGTTTTCTTACTGACTGCATCATGCCATTCATTATTGATGAAAATCTGCAGGGAAAGCAGCGAAGCAGTGCTAAGCCTGAGAGCCAGCCCTAGCTGAAGGCGTGAGGAGATTTAGTTTGATGACGTTTTATCAGGCTGTTTAATTCAGAGGCTCAACTTGTGCGGGCTCCAGAACGGCACCAATATTAAGGAGGTAATTTAGTCTCAAAGTACACAACAAAAGGCACAGCCTCAAGTCAAGATAAAGAATTCACAGATCAGCAAACAGCACGTGAACTGGAAGCCGTTCCCCTCTCAGTAGGTCCCTGCAAGACCTGGAATCCTGGCTGGAGCTGTGCAGGGGCACAGTGGGAGCCCTGGGAGACTGCCAGTGGGAAAATGCTTCTGGCATGGACAATACAGAGACTAAACAGTGTGAAAACGCTGCAGGCATGGATGATAAAGTTGATTTTGTACAAAGCACTAGAGCTTTTGCAGCATTTCCCCGATGAGCTGATTTTAGGTTCCCCATGTACCGTTCTGAAACAGAACCAGGTGCCAACTGCAGCTTTTCACCAACTCTTTCTTTCTCAGCGAGGGGGAATTTATCAGGTCCTTGGCTAGAGTGTCTGGTGCAAACATCGTGGTGCTTGCCGAGACCTTCCCCGTGTCAGGGCTGCTGGGAGGGAGCGCTGGGTGCCCTGGGTCCGGATCCCCAGCACCCGCACAGGATCGGGCCGTGTTGCCCCAGCGCTGCGAGGGTCTGATCTCAGCAGGCAACCAGCACCGAGCCAGGCACCTTCCCCTGCCTCCGCACACCCTCTCGCACAGTCTTCTCCGCGGACCGCCTGCACCCACGGCAGGGGAGGCTGGAACAACCACGGGGACCGGGATATCGCCCGACGGCAGCAGGACCCGCGCCCTGAGCCTCACACCAGCCGCTGCACGCAGGGCTGCGTTTTCCCAAGCGGATTTCCTGCAAGGCCAAGCGTTGGGCCCCCACGTCCGGCCGTTCCGGGCTCCTGCCCGTCTCGGCGTTGCACCGGGGGTGTCCCCAGCCCCGCACCGGCCTCGCACCCCGCCGGACCCCGCAACTCGCGGGAGCCCCGGGTCCCAGCCCCGCTCCCTCCCAGGGAAGCCGCTCCCGGCCCTACCTTGTTGTAGGCGATCTCGGGCCGCGAGTTGGGCGCCGGGATCGGGGATGCGGCGGCAGCCGAGAAGGGCGAACCGAGGCGGGCCGGGCCGCGGCAGAGCCGGGAAGCGAGCAGGGCCGCCCGCAACATGCTGCAGGGCTGCGCTGGCCGGGCCGGGCGGCGGCTCCTGCCCCTGCTCCTCCGGGCCGCCCCGCTCCGCCCCCCCGCCGCTCCGCCCGCCCCCGGGGAGCCCCGCCGGGCTCGGTTCTGCCCCCATCGGCACAGCCCGAGTCGAGCCGGCTTGGTACGGGTCGGTTCGGATCGAATCGGCTCGGGCTGTGCTCAGCTCGGTCCGCTGGGGTTCAACTTGGCACGGCTCAGCCGGGCAGAGCTCAGTTCCGATCGCATTGGCACGGCTTGGTTTGGGGCTGCCCCATCGGTGGCCAGCAGTGACTGTCCCTGTCCTTGTCCATGACCACCCATCAAGAAGCAGAAGGGCAGAGTAGAACCAGAAAAGCTTCTGTTGCACTGGCTAGTTTTGCAGGGAAAGCGGTGTGAGGAGGTAAAGGGTCGGGCAACCCGCTTACCTGGACACACAACCATTAGTGTGGACACAGGGATCAAAGAAAGAACCCACCGTGTGTAGGCGGGGCGGACCAAAGCCAGGAAAGTGCTCTCACAAAAGGGACATTACTGGGGAATGTTAAAAATGAGAGGCTTTTTGCTCACAACAAAGGTTAAAGCTTGCTGCTTGTTTGCTTAAGATGCCTCGAGCAGCTTCAGTGTGCCTAAGGTGCAGTGTCACATGCAGGGAACAGAGGTGTTCTCAAGTTATCATCGCCATCACTAAGGAAGCCACAGACCAAAAATACAAAGAATTTCTAACCTCCGAAGTAAACCTGTGTTAACTACCGTGCATCTGACAGCACCTCTTTGGCTCCTTTCAGGAGGGGTATGTGAAGGGCAACTGGGGGCGGATGGGGGGCGGGGGGCAGAAAAACTTTAGAATATGTCAATTCAAAAATAGTTTAACCCACTGTGCTGGAAGACCTGGGTCGCTGAAAGTCTTGGTGGTAGCACAGTGGTGGTTCCTGCATCTGCAGGTCTCCAGGCACTGCACTCAGGAGGGGAATATCAGCCCCATCTTGCAAGGAGGGAGCATGAAGCCCAGAGAGGCAGAGCCCAAGGTTATCCAGAGGGACTCGGATTAGGCTGTGTGTTTCCTAGATCAGCTGAAAAGAAATCCTCTTGTGCTGGATCTCAGCCTCTTTCATCCTTGGCTGCCCATGTCCTCTGAGGGGTGATTGACTCCCCTTTGTGCCCCAGACAGTGGGTCCTGGGCAGCCCTGCAGGAGGTGGCACTCACGAAGAGCACTTGTTCCAACAGGCTGTCCCTCCCACATGCATTAAACCACTTTTGGTACATGACAGAAAGACCTTTTATACCTGCAGGGAAGTGCCTGTGTGCACCGTGTCTCCCAGAGGGACCAGTCAGGCTGTGTATCCACAGGGCACCCCTCAGAGCTGAGCTCCAGCCAAGCCTTGCTCAGGGCTAAGCTCCTACATGCTGTCCTCCATGTCTTCTGCTGATAACTGGACAGAAAACCAATGACACTGGGCATTAGTCCCATGTTAATGCTTTTGCTCCCCTTGAGCAGGACCCTTCCCTTTCCGGGGGCTTAGCAGACAAACTCAGTAGCACTAAAACCACATGCCATGGAGGAAACACCTTCCTGACAGACCCAGCTCTCTGCCCCAGGCTCTCAGCCCTGCAGTAGCTGGCAGGGATTGAGCCTGCCTGAAAGCTGAGCTGGTGGGAGGTGTGAAGTGCCAGGTGCTTGCTAGGAAATAATCCCAACTATCTGGGCTGCACAGATACAGGCTCCCTCTCCCTTCCACAGCAGAGCCAAGTGCCAGGGGTTGAGGTAGAATTTCACCCTGGAGCCTGGGACAAACCAAAGCTCAGGTTAGGAGGCTTCCCCTACAGCCCCGTGGTCCTCGTGTTGAGGACCAGCACAGCCACTCCCAGGTTCCTCTGCAGCACCCCTTGTGCCCCTGAGAGCAGGAGTGTGGTGGTGACCCTGGGCACATGGACATGGTCTTGTGAAAGTGGTTTTTGAGGCTGCACTCATGCTGGAAAAGCTGGAGAAGAATTAAAATAAATGTGCCCATTACTTTAATATTAATACCAGACCATACATAAAAAGCCCAGGAATTGTTCCCACAATTGCTCCTACAGTTCTCTCCTTGCTCCTGGCCTCTGTGAAGCACTGAAGGCCCCTATTGATCCAGTCTGCATCCTGCCTGATCCCCAAAGAAACCCAGAGAGATCCACTGCAGTCATGGGACCATGGAGTTCTCCCAGTTCCTCCCAGTTCCAGGGGCCAGGCACTGCCTCAGCTTCGGAACCTCCCCAAGGCCAGAATCTTTGAGGACCTGATTCAGTTCACCCCACCACTGATTGGAGTCCTTCTAGAGTCTGCAGCCTGCTGAAGATTATGTGCTGAAGCATGACAGACACTCTTTTCTATTATTTTTATTCCCGAAGCCAAATCCTGCATCCCAAGCCTGGTCATTCCTGACCTCTTCAAGACTGCCTGCAGCCTCATGATCCAGGGCTGGATTTTGCCCCATACCTGTTGAGCCTAGCAGTAAAGGCACTGAGTCCAGATATAAGAAAACAACAAACTCCACAGAAATCCAGAAGCTCCCAGGCTGCTGTTTAGTCTCCCATCCGAGGCTCCCCAGTGCTGCAGCTGGTGGCTCAGCTCCAGGTTGGAGAGCACTGGCCTGTGAACCACGTGGGACCTTCAGCCAGACATGGAGCTCAGGTCCGAGTGGAGCAGCAGGCTGGGTCTGTGCTGGGGAGATGCTCTGCTCCAGAGACCTGTGTGAGAGTGAGATCACAGCCCACGGGGCTGCAGGACCTGGGAAGGATGGCAGCAAATGGCCCAGCCCCTTCTAAATGCCCTGGGGAAAGGAAGTGCTGAGGCAATGTCCTCACCTGGGATCCCACACCAGACAGGACAGCTCACCCCTGGTGCTCAAAGGCCCCAGACTGGAATGCCTCACTCCTGGTGTGGAGGAGGCCCCCAAAGGAAGATGTGTCCCTGGGTGGCTTTGTTAGGGCCAGAGAAGGGACAGATGTTTGGGGCATGTGTCTGCTCACCTGGTGCTCTTGATCCATGGCCTGTCCAGGCATCATCAGCCCCACTGCTTTGGTTCTGGCTCTCTGCCTGATGGAAGAGGATGAGACACATTAAATCCTCCCACATCCCCCTGCCCTGGGGCTGGTCCCCTCACACATCCACTCCTGGCTCATGCCCAGACATGACTCCAGCAGTGCAGAGGATCCCCAGGGAACTGTGGGGACAGGCAGCCTTGGGGACCAGTGTGCAAAGCCTGCTGGCCCCTGGGAGGGATGTGGCAGGATCAGCCAGGCACTGCCCCAGAGTGCCTCAGCCAAGGGCACCTGAGTGCCAAGCTGGGTGGGACAGACCTCCAGCCCTGCAGGGCATCTGGCTCCAGGCAGCCTTGCCCTCTCCCTTGGCCCTTGCCCAGTTTATGACAATGACATGACGCTGTGACAATCCCAGGCCAGGACTCTTTGGCTGTTTAACACTTCACTGCATTATCCTTCTGCTGCAGGCAGCAAGACTCCTCCCCTGGCTTTCACAACACATCTCCACAGCAAAGCTGGCAGTCCAGGGACAATGCTGAGGGAATCAGCAGTGGGACTTACAGGGAGATGGCAGGGATGAAGGGGCTCTCTGACCCCCCAGATAAGGAACAGTGTCTTGACCACAAGCCCAGGGCACGGAGTCTGAGAGCGTGGCAGTCCTGATGTTTGGAGCTCTGGAGATGAGTGTTTGGAAGAAGGGCAAGGAGATCTGCTCATCTCAGCACTTTCAGATTCCCTAGAGCTCCTGCTTCCCCTCCTTTTCCACCTCCTCAGGGAATCAGCTGCTAAGCACCCTGAAATGCTGGGTTTGCTGGTTTCTGCCAGAGCACCAGGCAATGCTTTTGAAGGGCTCTACAATGGATAGGATTTTTATTTTTTTTTTGGCTTTGGCAGCTAAAGGGCTGTTAAGTAACCCAGTAGAAGTTAATAATATCACTTGAATACATTAAGAACATCACCTCAGTAGCAAGTCAAGGAGAGGGAAGTTTGCTTTCATGACACACTCTGTGAATTATTACTTACAACACCACTCCCAGCAGATCTGTTTGCAACACCAGCCAGCCCAGAGCCACGGGCTGAGCCACACTGAGCTGCACCAACATGGGAGAGAGCAAAGAGAAACCAGAGAGACTGCAGAGCCTGGGCAGGGAACACAGGTGTCCTGGTACCTGCCTATTGCCCTGACTTGCCTTGCAGGAAGAGAGGCATAATTAAAACTCTACAGTTCAAGACCTGATGCTACTGCCATCTCTGCCACGGACCCACCATGGGCAGCTGGTATCTGGTTTCTGCTTCCACAGCACCACCCCAGGAATGACCAATGTCCCTCCATTTTGAGGGGTCAGGGCTGCAGCAGCACTTGCTCTGCACAGAAGAGCCCAGGATGGTAGCAGGGCTGAAGTCCAACTGCCATCCCAGAGTCTGCACTGCCAACCACACTTGGCTTATCACTGGACAGGCAATTGTTCACTGACAGGGATGTCTGCAGGCAGAGCCCCTGCCAGGGAGAGCAGGGCGGGAGAGCACATAGGAGGAAATGAAGCTGTGGAGGTGCAAGAAGCTCCCTGCCCTACTTGAGCAACCTCTCAAAGAGGCAACAAAGAGAACTAACTCAGCCTTTCCCACACAGAGGCAACAGCAAGGCTTCCTCCTGCCAGAGGAAGGGAATGAGCCAGCACTGGACTGGCAGGTGTTGGAAATCCCAAGCCCAGCCAAGCTCTCCAACAGCTCTGGAGGCAGGACCTTGGTGGAGCAGCACCAGCAGCTATAGCTGGGGTGGCATTAATCTGGTCATTTCAGAAGGGAATACCAGCTTCTGAAAGTGCTGTTTTCCAGAGTCCGAACTGTTACTTGAATGTGGCCAGCAATGGGAACCTAGCCCTTTTTCTCCAACCTGTTGGACTCCAGGAGTACCAAGTGTCTGATGTGATCAGGAAAGGAAGGGCACTCAGAGAATGCCACGATCTCCAGCCCTGGTGGAGCTGCAGCAAAGCACAGCTGCTTTAGGGAGGGAGATGTCTCACCTTCAGCTCTAGAAGAGGATGTGGCATCCATCTGGGCTGGGAAATCAGAAAACTCCACTGGACACCCATGATCTTTTCCAGCTTGCAGCAAAGACCCTGGGCCACCCCCATCAGGCTGGTGGGGGGACTGACCAGAGGGACTTTGGGCTCAGGAGCCGACCCAGGACAAGGCCAGGTTCCATAGCTCCTGAATGGCCCACACCTGGACCAGGTGCTGTAACGTCGTGTGAGAAGCTTCCTGGTGGGGAGGCTGTCAAAGACACGGAATCCTTCTTTTATGGCAAACTCCCAAGCCAGGTCTGCCACAAACTCTGCATCCTCACGGCTGCCTTCACCTGAGGCTGGTTCTTCTGGGGACAAGAGGACACTGTTGTTTGGAAGAGCCTGTGTTAGGTAGTCACATCCCAAACAGCACCATGTGCCCTTGTCTGGGCCAGCCCCGCAGGACTCGGGGAGACTCCACTCTAAGGAATATGAAAATGACATCTTGTTTTTCTCTGATAAAGACTCCCAGGCCAGACCTGATGTGGGCAGATAAACAGCACTGGGAGCTGACACCACCTCCCTACTTTCGAAGGTGGTGCCTAGTTTGAAAGTCTGAGAGCTCCACCTGTAGGACACGGCTCTGAGCTCTGAACTGTGGCCTCTGCTCGGTTCTTCCATGGAAGAAAAGTGACCAGACAGCAACCACTGAGCAGCACAAACAGGAACAGAGCAGACCTTGCATCCAGCAAAAAGGGAAACGCTCCATGTGAGAGTGTCCCCACACCAGCGCTCGTCTGTCTGTGCTCTGGCTGGAGACCAGTGCACAGCAGGGCCGGGGTGCTCGGGTTCCTCACCTGCCGGATGGCGTGTCTGGAATCCCCGCAGCGCCGCAGCCAGGCGGAAGAAGGCAAAGGCCATGTAGAAATTCCAGTTCTCGGGCCGCTCCATTCCCATCTGGCTCCAGTACATCTGGGAATACTCCTCTGCCGTGGGGACTCCCAGGCGCCCCAGATCACACTTCCTCAAGCCTGGAAGTTGTGAAGAGGCAACAGTGAAGCAGCAGACAGTGAGGAGCTCAGAGCGATGCCATGAGGCTTGTGGCAGAGCTGTGGAGCAGCAGAGTCACCTGCACCCATCCAGCACCTGCCCTGCTGCTCTGCTGTTTCCATACAGAAAAACTGGGGGTTGGCACCAGCCCACGTGGCTGAAATGCACATGGGTCAGTTTGCTTCTTTGGGCTGAGCCTGTGAAAGCAGTGACTGATGGATCTTCCTTCTAATTCTCCCTAAATCCTACGGGGTGATTTTCCTCTCTGCTTACCCCTATATCGTTCTTTTTAACAAGTGTATAACCTTGTGGACAAACCTCTTCTGGGCCTAGTTCACAGCTTTCCCACCCAGCAGAGCTCCTCAGCTTTACAGCTGAAGTGAGGAGGAAAAGAATCCAAAATTATTTTAAATGTAATGTTGCAAGCTGTGAAGCAGGTCCCTCCTCTCTGGGGGCATCCCTGACACAACTGCTAAAAAAGGTCCTTACGCACAAGCAGGGTGACAGCACCAAGCAGGACAGGGAGCACGTGGCAGAGTATCTGCCAAATGGGTGGCAGAGAGGAGACAAATGGGCTGGGGAGACCACCACACATGCAGAAAGATACTTCTGCCCTGGAGGGATGGAGGGTGCTTCAGGGAGGGGAAAAAGGGCAGAGCAGGGAGCACGGCTGGAGACCCACAGCCCTTTCCAGATGCAATGAGCCCAGCTGTCAGCTGAGCTCTCTGGGCAGGAGCTAATCTGTTTCTGAACTCTGACTCCTCTCTCCATGTGTCAGATGTGACCTTGCCCCTCTCTGTACCTCTCAGAGCACTAAAGTGAGGTGGCAGGAAGTAGGCCATACAGTTATTCGCCAAATCAGAGATGGGATCTCCTAGAGTTGAAAGCTTCCAGCCAAGGACAGCAAGGACTTCTGGCCTGTCTGGATGAAAGACCAGGTTGTCCATCCTGTATCAGAGGGAAAAAGAGATCAGAAAAGTCTCAAGATGGGGGGAAATATCCCAGTGCTCAGCAGCAGTGGGTGCTTTCCAGTGGTCTTCACTCTCTTAAAAAATTGCTGAGTCCTTTGGGAGGCTGCACAAGTGAAAGATCAGTTTCTGCAAGGGAGGAGGGAGATTACTCAACAGTGAAGCCCCTAGTTAATGATGAACTAACTGACCTGTGCTCTGAAGAGTGAAACAGAGTTATTCATTCTCGGATCATTAACAGATGTTACAGACCAGGCTAGCCAAAAAGTGAAGCGGGCAGCTCACTGTCCAGGGGGATCTTGTGGTTATTTTAAAGGCACAAAGTAACTCCAGGCCCTGCACTTCCATGGGCTGTAGATCATGCGTGGTTCAGCTTTCACTAGTTTGAGCCCCAGGAGAGGGCAGCAGCCTACTGAGGAGGAAATGGAGAGGGCAGCCATCCTGCCAGGGTGCAGAGAGCTCACCAGCTTCCAGTCCCACAGGAAACATGTGTGCTAAACCTTGTGGGAAGGGGCCCTGGCCCAGCACTGACACATGCGAGCGCGGCACCACGGGTTTGTGGCCCCCAGGCTTTGTTACCTGGGGGATGCTGATCATGACCCAGAGCCCAGCCTTCCAACTGCTTTGCAGCTGCTGTGCCAGCCCAACTCAGCACCTCCCTGGAATCTGCACATTGCTTTACAATCTCTCGCTCTCAGCTCCCTGGATGTGCTGTAGGGAAGTGCTGCCAGCCAAGCAGTACCTGAAATCCCCATGCACAACCGTCGTCTTCTGAGACTCAGGAAAATGCAGAGGCAGCCACTCCATGAGTCTCTCCATGGCTGGGATAGTGTGAGTTTCCACAGCTCGGTACTGCTTTGTCCAGGTCTCAACCTGCTGCTGAATGTAATCACCTGTGGAAAGGGAATGAAGGCTCTCAGGAAAGGGACAGGCACAAAGAAGCTTCTGAAGAGATGCATAAAAGGTGCATGCAGGGGAAGCTGAAAAGCCAAGCAGAGCTCAGTCCAGCACCCTGAGATAAGCTCCAAGGTTTAATTGTGTCTCATAGATTCTTAACTGGCACAGGATTTGATATTTTGGTGCAAATAATCAGATCTTGGACAAAAACATAACTTCTCCATCAACTCCAAGAAGCTGAGATAGCCCTGCAGAGAGATGGGGGGAGCTGAGGATGTTTGATCAGAGATAGCAGCAAACCAGCTCTTCCTGCACCCAGAGTGCAGACCTTGCTCCTGGTAGGGAGCTCTGGGGAGTACTAACAGCAAGCAGAGCCCTGGAGGACCTGAAGCAGCTCTGCACACCCTCCCACCATGCCTGGACATTCAGACACCCTGCTGTCCAGCTTCACTTTCCCAACTGCTCCCAAGTTGGGCCCAAGTCCTGTCCCTGAGCCTATCCTTTGTAATGCTGAAGCACAGGAGAAGAAAACAGTGATGGAGGATACACAGCCTGCTCTCACCATGCTCCCCGAGGTCCTCCAGCTTGGCTGCTCTGAAGTCTATGCTGTGGATCTTGGAGAGGACTTGGCTCATGGCAGCATAAGCAGCCCTTCTCTGGCCTGGCTGCAGCGTGGGGAGGGAGGCGTCGCTGTAGACGCGGCCAGCACAGTGCTCCATCAGGAAGAAAGGTGTGCCAAGGGTGCTGGAAGCAAGGTGGAACCAGCAGGTCTGAGGTTAATCCTGCTAACTACCACCCCTCAGACCTCACATGCACTTTCAACATGCCTCCAGGCCTCGCCTGCCTGGCAAGGTGAGGAGCAGCCACAGCAGCACAGCTCCCTGGGGTCCCACACCCAGCTGTGGCCGGGGCTCCAGCTCAGCCCAAGCTGCCAGCCAGTGGCACATGGCTGTGGCATAAGCAGTCCTGGTCCCCCCAGCCCCGGGAAGCTGAGCTAGGGGCTGGGCTCCAGCACCAACCCTGCCCCCTGCAGCGGGCTCTGCAGCCAGGCTGTCAGGCTGCTCACATCAGGAAGGGTGGACAGACATTGAGCTGCAGTGCAGAGACCGTGTCACTGCAGCCAGCAGAGAGCTGAGCGTGGCTGTGCTGACTACAGGCTCTGCACAGGGTGTCCTGCCCACAGACTTGCTGCTGTCGTGGCTGTAAACCTTGGGGCAAGTCTGAGGACTGGCAGCTACAGAAGTCACCTCCTTACAGGGTACCTGAGAATACTGAGGCAGCAGGAAGCCCCATAACATTGGTTTGTAGCTGCTTTTCAAAGCAAGGCAGTATTCTGATTAATTGCTAAAATAAGGACACACTAAAACAAGTCAAATAAAAGTGTTACTGTCCTTGGAATCTCTGGAGGCTCCATTAGCCTGAGAGAGGACAAACACTAATTAGACCAGTGCACTTTGTGAGGTCTGGTTCCTTCTTCCCTCCTCTCCCTGTCTTTGGGGAAGCTGCCTCAAGTTGTCAAGCACGGAGGGAAAGCTGAGGGACAAGATTACCTTTGGTCCTCGCAGAGAGCAAGTACAGTGGGAACAGGAACACCAGCCTCAGAGAGGGCCTTCAGTACCCTGCCAGGGAGAGGCAAAGAGCTGAGTCAGCACAGAAAGGATTTAGGGAATCGATCCTGGAGCTACATTGTTGCTAGGCAGACACACAGTATTAAAATAAAAAGCCCTGTGCTCAGTTTTAAATACACTAAAAGAACACAGCTAGGGGAAGGGGAAAGCAGCACAGCAAAATCTTTGTATGGCCCAGAGCCCTGAGACCAACACACTCTGAAAAACCCAGGGGAGATCCCAGCAGCCCCCACAGGTGGCCTGCTGCTCTGGTGCTGAGGTCTCTGGCACAGCAGCCCCGTTGGCAGTGTGACCCCTCAGCCCTCAGCACAGCTCCTGGCTGCCCAGCTCCAGTGCTGGGCTGCAACCTCTCCCCCAGCCAAGCGGCCAGATGCCACAGGGAGATCCTGCATCTCCCAACACGTACTGGGAGAGCTGTGAAGGGCTCCTTGGGTTGGGAGCAGTGCAGGAGCAGGAGGGTGTTTTTCACAGCCTCGTGGTCCCAGCTGCACCAGCAGCAGGGCAGTGACACAGCCTCCTCTCTCCATCTAGGACCACTGGTGCTGGCTGAAGCAAAGGGACAGATCCCAGGCCAGGATGTGGAGCTGTGCAAAACACAGGGCAGGACAATGTGGGAGGCAGGAGTGGGAACTGTGTGTGTGATGTGGAACAGGAAAGCCAAGGCTGGAATAGAGCACTGTCCCTTGGATGGGGCTGTCGGGGATCTCCTACAAGCTTCCCTGGGCAGCTGCCATGAGGACCACAGCTTCTTCTCACCTGTACTCCCTTCCAACAGTCAGGCCTGAGTGACACAGGTGGCCAGTGGACTCCTTCTTCAGCACCAACAAGTGATCTCCAAACTTGATGGAATAGGTCCTGGTAGGTGGTCTGTGGCCAAACTGGCGTAACACCAGTGGGCCTGGAGTGTTGGGAGCAGAGGGTCAGCAGACAGAAGCATAAGCTGGGATCATTTCCCACCACTTTTCCAGGTTTTTACTTCCCCTTCCTGAGCCTGGCTCTCAGATCTCACTTGTAGCAATCATGAGCCTACACTTTGCTCCTGTGTCCCAAATCCCCAGCAATTGTTCATGGATGGCTCACAGGCCAGGAATATTCCTGGCATCTTTGGCAACTTGTGCTCAAATCCTCCCAAATGAGGAAAACCTAAAATGTTGATGGATCACTGAAACCTGAATGGCTGCACTGTTTGCCTGGAGATTAGGAGCCTTTTGTCCATAGTATTTTCCAAACCATCTGTTGTATGATGGAAAGAGCCAATGGCTCTGGAATATGAGAGCTTTCCAGAGGAAAAAGCATTGAGGTACCTCTTGCCTGGTCACCAAGAAGATTTTCAAGGTACTTTTGCAGACGATCTTTTGGGATCTCCGTGCTTGGTCTCACTGAACAAGTATATGGAACAAACCCTTGCAAAGGGAAACCCAGGTAGGTTTCCAGCTCTTTGAGTGCTACTTTTGGATCATCAATCTGAAACAAGAAGGAGGAAGAAACACTGGGTGACAATTAGAAGATAAAATAGCCTAAGAAAGAAAGAGCTCTACACACTTGTGCTGCGTTTATCTGTGAGTCAAACAGCAGGGATCCACCAAGTCACAGGAACTCACGGGTCATTCCCTGCCATTTCCAATACCCACTGAGCCTTCCTACTTGGTCCCCATCCCAGAGACCTGTTAGTGGCATTGGCACCGTGAGCTTGGGCTGGGGTAGGAGCGGGAACTCCCTGTGAGCAGTCCAGGGGAGCAAGGTTCACTCTTCCCACTAACCCACTGGGAGTTACCCAGTCCCCAGCTGATGATCCAGAACTATTCAGAGCTTCTAGAAATGTATTAATTACAACTGATATGGATGTGGCTGTCTCAGCCATGCTGTCAGGGCTGTTTCTGTGGGCTTGGATGGTCTCCAGAGGTCCCTTCTAAGCCCTACCAGTCTGTGATTCTGTGATTCTCTAATAGGGAACTGAGGTTCATAAAGGAGAAGCCACTTCCCCAAGGTTGCCCTGGTTGCAGGATTTAGAGGTGTGAACAGAAGAGGCCAGTGCAGATTTTGCCAGTGATCCTGCCCCTGAACCCTGCCTCATCCTGTAGGAATAAGGACAGGCTGAAACTGAAGGCCTGACAACACAAGTCTGCCACTGAGACTGAAAATCCTCAGCCCTTCAAGTCAAGTGCAGCTTCTGGGCTTAGAAACCACACCCAAAGCCTGCCCTGGTTGGGTTGCTTTGTACCTGCACGGTTTTCATGCCAAGCTGGGCTGCTGCTTTTAGGCTCTGGCTGCTGTTGTCGAGGAGTATGGATTCCTGGGGCTGAACACCCAAGCGTTCCAAGCACAGCTGGTAGATCCCAGGATCTGGCTTGTGCATCCCTTCCAGATGGGATTCAATCATCTATGGCAACAACAAATGGATTATGCATGAGCCTACTGTGACCACAAACATCTGTGCACTGCTGGAAAGGGAGGGTGGGAAAGAGGCTGGCAGCCTGAGTAACGTGTGAAATAAGGGACATGGGGAGGAAGGGCTGACAGAGCTGGGCAGGATGTGACTCAGGTGACTGTGTGGGTGCCAAGTGCTTGGCTGTGGCTCTGTCAGCTCTAATAAGTTGAACAGGACCAGCCAGTCCTTGGATGGAAGATATCCAACCAGATGCCACAATGTGGGAGACCCACCAGACATCCCAGACTGCTGAACCAACTCCTCAGCGCTGTCCAAGAAAGCCTTGGATTGCACCCTCTTCCATATGCTCTGGAAAAGCAGTGTCCTGACCATTGGCACCGACCAACCACCCCACAACAACCTTCACAGCAGCAGAGATGTTGACCATAACCATCTGCCCAAATGTGCATCAAAAAGGTCTTGAATTCAGTCTCTGAACACTCACATTGCCCTCAACACTAAAACATTCAAGCAGTATCTCACCCTGGCACTGATAGGAATAGAAATGAATCTATTAGCTAGACATAAAAGCCAATCCTAATGGAAAACCACATTCAATTAATTTCTTTCCCCACTAATTACAGTGCTGTCGCCTGCTGCTAGAGAAGAGCCACACTGCATGAGTGATGACACCAGCTAGGCCATGGTTATTAAAGTGCTTTGAAAGAGGCTGGGATGAAAGGCACCACAGAGCACCTCAACAGAGTCTCACTCCACCAGAACTTCAGAGGTGTCACGGGTGTGATGATCAGAAAGCCCAGCTGATGATGACGCTGACAAGGTGAGTTTAAACAGTCTCAGGTTTTAAATGCATTGATACAACTTTCATTGCATATTTTGTTGTCTCAATCAAGTTTATAAACCAAACTTAAGTAATGAATGAACTCCTGAAAATCCAAGATGGGAGTTGGGGCACACAAAAAAGCAAATTCCCTGTCGTGCCGAGTCCTCACAGCTGCCTGCTAAACTGGAGCCACTGGAACTGGCCTCGAGGTTCATGGGTGACCTGCTGCTTCACCCCTGGGAAAGGGAAGTGTGCTGGGACAGGGCTCTGCCTGCCCAGACAGAGCAGCATGCCAGGGTAGTGGGGGTTCTGTGGTACAGGGGATGCTTCTCAATTCTTTGGGATCAACCCAGCTTTCCAGCAGTGAGGATGAAATATAAACCAGGTAGGGGCACTGGGGCAGAACATTTCTTCCCTGTGCAGTGTTCCAGCTTCTAAGCCCTTCATCAACATCAGCACCTCTGCCTGTTACACGGTTACTTGTCGTTGTGTGGGCATCTTGCTATGAGTTTTCAAATGCACAAGTAGCTGCCACTCCCTCAGAGCCTCTCCAAGGCCACTGCAAGGAACTACACCAGGGAACACTTTCACAGGCTGTTGTTACCTTGGTGCCTACTAACCCCTGCTGCTGGTTGCCCTCCACTTGTTACCTGCAGGGGAAGAGTTTTGGTCCTGCTTTCTCCAGCCCTTCCTGCAGAGCTGCATTTGGGAACCCACCCAGCCTTACCACATCAAAGTGCTCTGGATCCAGGGGCAGAAAGCTCTCTCCATTCAGCAGACAGAAGTTGTTCCTTAGGAGAGCTGTCTTCAGACCTTCTGCACGGATACACTGCACAGCTTCTGCCATCATGGGGAGCTGTTTTATCATCTCATTTTTTATTAAGTCAGAAATAAATGAGTCCACTGGAACACAGACATTGGCCTAAGAAACCAGAGAAACCCCTAAGAATGATAATTAGCCATAAATGGTTTTTAAGCAGGGAGGAAAATAAAGAGTGGTTGGGTAGCTAGGTTGCCTGATCATCTTATCTTGCTGCCCTACTTCCTTTGGCAGCAGAAGGCAAACAGTGAACCTCCCAGCTAAATTGCTCAGACCAAATAAACAAGTGTTCTCACATGACTGATCCTACAGCAGCAGCAGCAGCACAGAGAAAGGGCTGATTTTGGGAAAGAGAACTGCACTGGGACTGTGCCTGCCATGGAATCCGGGCAGGTTAGAGAGAAAAACTCCTTTACCATTCAGCAGGCAGGAAAGGAATCTGCATTTTAGACTGAGCTGTTTCAAAAAGACTTTATTCAAAAGGGGATTCTTGCACTGGGCTCCTGCAGCTGTGCTGGGGGGGCTTCTGCTGATCTTAAGAACCCTCCCCAGAGACCATGGGCCCCCATCCACTGAGCAAGCCCATGTATGAACAAGGAGCAAAAGCCTCTGAGCTGGTCTCTGCCTCTGACTTCTCATTTCAGCTGATCTAGAGGTGTCTTGAAATTAAAAAAAAAAAAAAGTGATGAAACGTGCAGGAAGAGGCTGGCAGAAGCGAAGGCAAATTCAGCTGAGCATTCTGCCAGGCACCAGAATGATGCTGGCAGCAAAAAGCCTGCCCTGATCAGACAGTAATGCTTCCTAGATGGTAAATCCAGACCCTTCCAGCAAAGGATTCCTTTTAAAAGCTCCTTTTTCCTCACTAAGCCACTACATTGCAAAATCCCATTTTCCTGCAGCCAGGAAGCATAAAAGTGAGGAGGGGGGAACTGGCTTACAATCTCAAAGCACTGCTGTCCCAACTCCTGCAAAAACTCCACAGCTGTCAGCTCTCCTCGGGTGTACTTCCGAGTGGGACTGTTTTCCCCTCCAGAGAGTACAGCCTGCTGGAATGTGCCAGCTGGAATACAATTCCGGGCCTCCCAGCCTATGCAGAGAAAAGAGAAGGTCAGGAGAGAGCAGGAATGGCATCACCAGGGCTAGGACAGGGCTGGAGGTCCCTCTGAGGGCTGATCCATCGACCAGCAGGCACGAGAACTGCCCTGCTGGGCTGGGGTCATTTACCCGGACATGGAAAGAAGTTATTTTGGTGTTGCCTCAGATGCCTTTGCTTTTGGGGTGCCACCCTCAGGGTGAAAACACTGAGTTGTTCAAGTGTCCTGAAGGACAGCACCAACGCTGGGTGGCATCAGCTCCATTACCAGGGGTGTTCAGGTCCTTGTTCTCTGGTGGCACCACGAGGCGCCACCGCCACAAGCTCTTGAGTATCTCACCCGGACCAGAGCCAGGCCGACGGGGACACCCAACATTTATTTTTCCCTCCAGGTGTAGGAAGAAGAGGAGCAAATGAGGATACCCACCCATGGCCACCTTGTGAGGGGATGGCAGGAGCAGGCCACTGGCCTCAAAGATGACGGCTCGGTGCCGGCGGCGCCGGAGCGACCCCCAGGGGATCCCAGCGGGGAGCAGGCGCGGGGTGCGGGCCACGCGACACAGGTACATGCTGCAGGTGGCACGGGGGGGTGGCAGGAAAATCCACACCTGGCAAGAGCCCAAAGCAGAGAGTTACAAGAGGGGGTGTTCCTCACGTTCCCCCCTGGCCCTGAGGTGCCCCAGGCAAGGCGGAGCAGCCGGGTGGGGCTTCACACCCCTGCGCCCTTCGCTGACTGATCCCCCACAGCCCTGGTCACTAATCACAGCAACACTCTGCAGAACAGCCCTGCTTTTGCAACAGTCTTGTTGCTTGTTTATTGATCTAGATGCCCATGAAGTCAGTCTCAGTAGAGTTAGCTGTCTGTGATGTCAAAGGATGCTGGGAGGGGTTCAAAGATGTGTTAGGAGTGGCTCTAGGATGCAGGTGTTACCTTGATTATCCAAGGGTATTCTTTATCCTTCCTGGATAGCCCTACTCTGTGATTCACAGAGAATCCCTGGATCACCAGAACCTTCCACTGGTTGGGCAGGACATTCTCCTCATGGACTCTACGTTATGACAAGACCTAAGGTCTTTCTGGGTGTCAACATGCAAATTACTTACACTACTGCACATTAGTTATGTTCATTAGGGCCATGAAGATAAGAGGGCTGGAGCAGCTCTGCTCTGGAGACAGGCTGGGAGATTTGGGGTGTTCAGCCTGGAGAGGAGAAGGCTCCAGGGAGACCTGAGAGCAGCTTCCAGTGCCTGAAGGGGCTCCAGGAAAGCTGGGGAGGGACGTTTTACAAGGGCTGGGGAGAGGGGACAGTTTTAACCTGAAAGAGGGGAAATTTAGATTGGATATTAGAAATAAATTATTCCCTGTGAGGGTGGGGAGAGCCTGGCCCAGGCTGCCCAGGGAAGCTGTGGCTGTCCCATCCCTGGCAGTGTTGAAGGGCAGGTTGGATGGGGCTTGGAGCAGCCTGGGGTGCTGGGAGGGGTCCCTGCCATGGAACTGGATGGTCTTTAAGGTCCCTTCCAACCCAAACCATTCAATGACTCTAATTTCCAGGCCGGGCTGCCTTTTAATTTCTTTCAATCACCAACAACACCGAAGCCCGGCCCGGCCCCGAGCTGCGAGGGACACCAGGTGTGAGGAGAAGAGAAGCAGGGGGGCTTTGTGCTCCTATTCCTTTCTGGGGGGACGTGCTGCTTCCCTTCCCCCTAGGGGGGCCGAGGCCTGGCTGCGTCGCCATGGCAACGGGGCCTGTGGCAGGACTGCGAACCCCCGTTTCGCCTCCACCCCCGTGTCCCGCCCCCCTCCTCCGCCTGAAACCCCCTGAGGTGGGGCCGGGGGAGGGAGGGGGGCGCGGAAGGGGCTCGGTGTGTGTGTCCCCCCCGCCCCGGCCCCGCACCTTCCTCGGCCGCCCCGTCGTCCCCGCCCTGACGTCACCGCGTCCCGCCGCGACACCCGCTGAGGTCGAAGGGGAAAGGTCGCAGAGGCGGAAGCGGCGGCTTCATCTCTCCCCTCGGCGGCGGCGGCGGCCCGCGGTGCCCGGGCCCATGAGCGTGTCTCTGGTGGTGATCCGGCTGGAGCTGGCCGAGCATTCCCCGCTGCCCGCGGCCTTCGCTTATAGCGCGGCTGGTGAGCCTCTCCCCGCCGGTCCCGCGCCCTCCCACCGGCTCGTGTAACGGGGGAGGGAGCTGGGCCCCGCCCGCGGCCCCGCAGCTGCCCGGGAGGGGGGCAGGGGTGGCTGCCCGGTGGGTCGCGGTGCCGGGGATCCGCTCGTAACCCCCCTTCTCGCTCCCTGCGCAGCTCCGGAGATGGCTGCGGAGAGCACCGGGGCGGCCCTGCCCTCCTGTTTGGAGGGGAAGGGCCCCGGTGAGCGGGCGGCCATTCTCCACCAGCACCTCGGCCGCAGGGAAATGACCGACGTGATCATCGAGACCATCCAGCCGCGGCCAGGTACCGGCCCCGGGGGTGGGAGGTGATGTTTTGGGGGTAGGAAGAGCCGTTTTGGGGTCCGTGTCTGTCGCTGGGGGGTGGGTGGGAGAGGTGCCGCGGGTCCGGAGTCAGTCACGCAGGCTGGAAAACAGGTAGAGAAGCTGAGGAACGGTTGTTGGGGTCTGGGTAGGAGGGCTGGTCGTTGCTGGCAAACGTTTCCCACTCTGCAAAGGGTTAATTAATTGGGTGGTTCGCTTGCCAGCCTTGCCGGCCCCTAGGGACAGGATTGGGTGGCTCTGCAGGTGTTTACGTTTCTTGATGGAAACTCCCAAGTTTGTGGAATATCTAAGCTGGGCTCTCCTGACCCCTCCCCAGCAAACCTGCCCCTGCTTTGTGTCCCTGCTGGTGCCTGGCGGGATTTCACCAGGCACAACTTGCCCAGCAGCACCGGGCTCTCCTGCTGGGGGCTGTGTGGCAGCTCCAGAGTTTCCCCTGGAACAGCAGAGATGAGAAGTGTCTCATTCTGCTGCTCTCCAGGGTTGTAGCTTGGCTTCCAGGGGTGCTGCTGTGTCCGTGCAGGCTGTGTCAGGGAGCAGCAGCACTTCTAAAGTGCCTTTAGTAACGTGGAAACTTCTGGTTTGTAAAAGATGAAACCAAAGCTGCTGTGGAAGAGAGAAAATCTTCAGAGGCCACATCTGCTGAGGACAAAACCAAACAGGATGATCCAAGTAAAGAGCGTGAGGCTGCTCCAGACTCACCTTCCAAACAACTCCCTGACCAGATTTCCTTCTTCAGTGGGAATCCCTCAGTTGAAATCGTGCATGGCATTATGCACCTCTACAAAACCAAGTAAGAATGTCTGACTAATGTGCTGGTGGGACCAGCTCCTGAGCCACAGCCCCACCCAGCAGGGTGAGCTGCTTGCCCCGGGGCTGTGGCTCCTGCCTGGAACAAACAGGAAGGGTGACTGGCAGCCAGGTCCTGAGTTCGTGGTGGAGCTTGAGGCTGGCCCGGGTCCCCCATCTGTGGGAGATGCTACTCCAGGCTGAGAGGGCTTGTCCCAGGGCTGTAAGAGCACTAAGGTGAACGTAGGTTCCTTAAAAATGATGTTTGAAATGATGCTCCAAAGGAGATCCCACAATTGGATTGTGATCTCTGGGGTCTTGGCACAGGCCTGAGGAGCTGTCTGGGGCAGGAGGTTTCATCCTGAATTCCAGGGATTACCATTCCATGCCATTAGCCTGTAATTGTGTGAGAACTCTTGTTCTGGGTCTTGCTGAAAGCTCTCAGGAATCACAGAATGGGCCTTTGAAATAGTAACAAGCATGGCTCACTTGTTCCAGGGGTAGTTCTGAGCACCCATGGGATGCCAACTTCACTGCTTTTATGGGCAAACAGACCAAATTATTCCTGACAAACCCACTGTTTATTGGAGCTGCCCAGTTTAAACCTTTGCCAAAGAGTTGCCATTTCACCTGGGTGATTGCTTACCTCAGCCTCCTCATTCTGCTTAATCTCTGCAAATGTGCAGTGGGGTTAAGTCTGACAGCAAAGCTGTTGCAGACCCTGCAGCTGGGGAGGTGGGACCCCCACCCAGCTCTGCCCTTCTCCTCCCTGAGGAAGTCCCATGTTGTCCCATCAGCAAGATGACCTCGCTGAAAGAAGACGTGCGGCGCAGCGCCATGCTCTGCATCCTCACTGTCCCTGCCACCATGACCAGCCACGACCTGATGAAGTTTGTGGCTTCTTTCTACGATGTCATTGAGCACATGAAAATCATCCGAGACTCCACTCCCAACCAGTACATGGTGCTGATCAAGTTCAGCTCCCAGGTAAGGGCTGGAAACCCCTTTGCTGTTGAAGGGACTGCTCTGCCATGTACCGCTGCTGCTTAGGGGTGCTGTCTGACCCAAGCTGTTAGCCCAGCTTGCACTTTATCCTTGGAGAAACAGTCCTGTCCTATTGCCCAGAGCATTCCTGGGACTGCTGACAAGGATTAGTCCCACACCTGAACCTGGAGGCAAGTGTCTGTCACGTTCTCACTGTCCTATTTCTTGTTGGCAGGGTATTTAAAATATGTATTAAGGATACGTGGTTCTCTGCTAAACTCAGAGTGTGCTCAAAACAAGAGGGTGCACTGTACTGTGCTGAACAGAAAGGACCCATCCAAGGGGTCTTTGTCTGCCTTTTGGGAAGGGCTTGTGCTTTTCCAAGGAGCTGGGTGCTCTCCCAGCCACTGCCAGTACAGTCACCCCCAAAACGGGGCAGCTCGGGTGAATCAGTCAGAGGTGGCCCAGTTTGCTGCTCACAGCTCTTCTCCAACTATGCAGCTTCAAGCATTTCCCCTGCCAGTTTCTGTGTGGACCCTCTCATTTGCACCTTCTCTTCTCCCAAATGCAGATGACTTATTTTGGGGCTGGGGGGAGGTTTCCCCCACACCATGGATGCTGCCCGAGGTGTTTCCCCTGCCCCTTGTGCAGGGGCAGCATTTGTTTTTGTTTTGTGCCATTTGCAGTTGTTGTTACAAAGATGGATTTTGTAGATCACTGTGTCACATGTGGGCAAACACCTAATGCTTGCAGCAAAGCTGTAAACTTGTGCTCAGCTCACAGTGGAATTCCCATTTCTTAGGAAGTTCCCTGGAGCCCTGTTCCCCAGGGACTCCTGATGGCCGCGTCTGCTGGCAGCAAGAGCAGATCTCACTGGCCTTCAAACTCCTGGATGGAGTGGCCAGGAGTCTGGGAATGTGGTGTTTGGCTAATTTGCCTCAATCTGGTGTGATCCTTTGTGCAAGAAAGGGTTTGGGGAGGTTGAGTGAACATGGATGAGTTATTTGACAGATTTTGTTCTGGTTCTGCCTCTTTGCCAGTGCCCCTTGGTTCTGAGCTGTGACTGCTGACGCGGATCCTCTCTCACAGTTAAATTGCTGTTCCTTTCCCTGCCACAACTGTCAGTGTCCTGCTATGTGGCCCTCTGAAGTTTTTCAGAGACCAAATTTGCTTTGCAAATGCCCCGAAAATGCTGACAAAGGGCAAAAGCCATGCTGGAGGGAAATCCTTGCTTTCTGCCAAGGGCTCAGGTGTCAGAGTAGCTGCCCCTGCCACAAGCTCTGCTTCTTGCCTTCAAGTGGTCACACTGAGCCCCGTGCCAAGGTGCAGTGCCTGCTGGCAGGAGCTGCCTGTCTAAAGTACCTCCCCTGGTGTGACAGGGCTTGGTGGAGGGGAGAAGAGGATACAGCAGGTTTCTCTTCCTCTTCCCCAGTGGGACCAGCTGCCAGTTTTCCCTTTCCCTCTGCCTCCCCTTGCTCTGTGCACAGGCCGATGCCGACAGCTTCTACATGGCGTGCAACGGCCGGCAGTTCAACTCCATCGAGGAGGACGTTTGCCAGCTGGTGTATGTGGAAAGGGCTGAAGTCTTCAAGTCAGAAGACGTAAGTTTGGTTTTTCTTGTTTTCCCTGCACTGTGGGTCACTGTGACAGGATTATTTGGACCAGGCAGAACGCTGCAAGAATTGCTCAAGTGCATCAGCCCAAACCCCACTTCGCATTCCAGCGCTTTGCTATTTGGGAGAGTTTGTTTGGTGGCTTTGGGGGCTCCCTGCAGTGTCTCAGCCCCAGACCAGTAGATCTGGAGAATCCAGAAAGCAGAATGGGGCTGGTGGGAGATGGAGCCACCACGCTGAGCCTGTGCTGTGACAAGGATCCTGGCTGGGCTCTGCTTAGTGCAGTGGATCACTTTTTTTTTCTTGTACAACTGTCTAACCCGTGTGGTGGTTTTGTACCCAAGTGCCCATGGGAAAAAAGTTTGACTTTTTCTTACGTGAGTCCTTAGTGAATGGTGATTGGAAGATGCTGACCAATTTGTCTCTGCTTGTTCTTCCCAAGGGGGCCAGCCTGCCTGTGATGGATCTGACAGAGCTGCCCAAGTGCACTGTGTGCCTGGAGAGGATGGATGAGTCCGTGAACGGGATCCTGACCACGCTGTGTAACCACAGCTTCCACAGCCAGTGTCTGCAGCGCTGGGAGGACACCACGTAAGAGCCTTTTCTTTATCTCCCCATCTGAAACTCTGATTTGAGTGTGGTGGTTGTGTGCTGACAGGACTGGTTCTGCTCATCCGAATGTGGGGGCAGGAATTACTTCAAGTTCTAATGCATTTATTTTTTTTTTCCCATTAAGGGACTCCCAGAGAGAAATCTCCCTGCCAAAAGTAATTGAAAAATGCTTCCCTTGGGCCTCACTGCTGAGGCAAGAAGGGAGTTGTAGAGTAGTGCTGATTATTTTAAAATATCATAAAATAAAACTGCTGGGGCAAACAGCACTGGATGCACACACAGCCCTGTTCCACCCAGTCTTGTGTGCCTGTTTGGCCATTTTTTTCCTCACGGTGGCTGAGGCTGTGCTGCAGGCAGGCTTGTGCACCTGGCTGAGCTCAGGGACCTTCTGTGAGCCCTGCAGCCTCACCCTCTTACTTGGGTGCTGGGAGAGGATGAAGAAGAGCTGGGCAAGAGCAGGTGTTGAGGGGGACAGGGCTGGAAAGCAAGACAGAAGAGAGGCAGGGGAGGGAGGATGAGAGGATCATTCAGTGTCCCAGAATGGGAGGCAGCTGCTCTAGACAGGCTGGCTCAGGGAGACCCTCCCTGGCACTGGGCACTGCTGGGGGCTGGACTTGCCTCTATCCTTGAAGCAGCTCTTCTGTTCACTACTGCCAACCCTTCCTGCTTGTGCTCTTACCATTCTTCACATCCCTGTAGCTGGGAATTTAGGTGTGAGAGCTCCTGACTGCAGAGCCCCTGACTGGCACAGAGGTCCTGCTCGCTCTTGTATTTTGCATTCTTCTGGTTGCTGTTTTACTGCACATCAGGCAGCCACAGACACTGCAGCAGAAGGCTGCTGGGCTTCTCTGTGCTTTCTGTCACTGGTACCCCTGATTGCCTGATTCTCTGGTGGAGTGGGAGGAGAATTTTAGCCCTCTCTGTATAGTTTATATCGTTTATAAGTCAAAGTAATAGAACCTCAGTAAGATTAATCAGATTTGTAGCTATTGAAGTTTATGGTTGCTTTACCCCATAAATCAAAACCAGTTTAAATGTGAAGCAGTGGAGGTTAGCCAGGGCAGGAGCAAGATCCAAAATAGCACTTAAATGTCTAACACACAATTTAAGCAGAACTTCTGCTTCCAGTCCAGAAGAATGATACAAGAAAATCTCTGTCCACTTTGCTTAGGCACCAGGGAGGCTGTAAGTGCCTGGATTTGTGTAGAAAGCTGACTGCAATCCAGCTGTCTCCTCCTTGAATGTTTCTGTAGCTTATCCAGCAGCTCATGAAAAATACATGAATGGTCCTGGCAGTGGGATGCACAGCCTCAGTTACCCCTGGCTGAGCTTCAAGCCCTTAGGGTCTGGACAAAGGTTCCTTCCTTCTGGTCTTGGGTCTTCTGTTCTGGCAGCACAGGGGTATAGTTTTAAGAGAGATGATAGTGGGGTGCCTGCTCCTCATTCTCCTAGGGTGCAGACATGGGATGTTTCTCCTGAAAGGGCTGAACCTGTTGTGTTGGGGTGAGATTGAAGCATCACCTCGTCTCCTGAGGGTTGTTTTAAGTACCAAGGTGTGTTTGCAAAGTGTGGGTTTCTCTCCTCAGCAGCTGTAGTTGCAGCCTCCTTCCACACCAGTGTGTAGCTGCTCTGTGAACCCTGCAGGGAGTGGAGAGCTGAAGAAGTCAGCTGGCAGCAGCCAGGAGCAGTGCCCAGGGGTGTGTCCCACATCCACGGGAGCCTCCTGCAGTGCTCATGGCTGGGGCAGGGAAGTGTTTCTTGAGCCTGGCTGTGACTTTTTTGCTTGCTGGCAGAGGCAGAGGTTGCTGGCAGCCCTGCTGAGGCTTTTGGTTGCAGATGTTCTCTACACCTGGACTGCAGCAAAACCAGAGCAGGCTGAGACTTGTGAGATGGCTTCTTTGTTCTCCTGTCACTGGTTTACAGACAATGGCCTGGTGTGGGCTGGAGGCAGATTGGAGTGGGGTGAGTGTGAGCTGAGAGATGTGCACATGAGGAGCATCCCACTGCATAAAGCATTTGACTTTGAGCTCTGTGGCTCTCTCTTTAATTACCCTAATATTAGGATGGAGCTCCTTGTGTCTAATCAGAATGTTTATTGCCCTCTAGGTGTCCTGTCTGCAGATATTGCCAAACGCCTGAGCCGGTGGAAGAGAACAAGTGTTTTGAGTGTGGAGTTCAAGAAGTAAGTAGGTGGGTGGATGGTGAGCAAGATCTAGACTAGATCTGACTGCTCAGCTGCTCTAGTTGCTTTTGGGGTTAATTCTGTGGCTGATTTTTCCAGTCTGTGGTGTATCTGCTTTCCTTTTGAGTGGGAATCGGCACTAGCATGTCAGCTGATCAGAGGTGTGTGATGAGTATGATAGCAGGAGCCAAACTAACACTGAACTTGGTGGTCCCTTCTAGTCTGTGCTCTTCAGAGCTTGCTTCGTGGTCCTGCTGAGGTGCCTCCTTGGTTAGTCGAGGCCATTCTCCCATCCCTGCTTGTGGTAATCTGTCAGCATGCCCAGCACCTGCAAGAACCTCCTTTGTTTTAGCCTTCCAGCTGAGCAAGGCTCTGAAGGAGGGGGAGAAGCAAAACTGATTACTTTCTAAGGAAGTGCCTGGGTGCACTCAGCACCCATGGGTGTCAGGTCAGGCTTCCTCGGAGCACTGACACCACCCCTGGGCAGTGCTGGATGCACTGATTTTTCTCATTCTCTTGGCAGAACCTTTGGATCTGCCTGATCTGCGGGCACATCGGCTGCGGCCGCTACGTGAGCCGGCACGCGTACAAGCACTTTGAGGAGACCCAGCACACCTATGCCATGCAGCTCACCAACCACAGGGTCTGGGACTATGCTGGAGGTGAGTGCTTGGCCTTCCTCCTGCGAAGGCTGACCTGGTTTCTGCAACAGCTTTTGGGCCCCCTCAGTAAGTGTTCTTGCTTGGAGATGAAGAGGTTTGCGTGTCTACTAATACCTTGTCTTTTGGTAACATCCATCTCCTCTCTGACAGCAGGTTTCATGGGTCTGTAGCAGATGGAGGAGGGAGAACATGGTTCTGTGAGGAACTGGGGCAGTCCTGTAGCCTCTGCAGGATGTTTGTTACTCCCTTTCCATCCATTTGCCCTGAGGTGTGGGAACGGGCTGAGTAATAAATACCCTGTAAGGTGTCTTTGAGAAGCCTGATAAATAACAAATACATCTGGTGTTGGCTTTCTGCCTCACTAATGTGCTGTTGCAGCAGTCTGCATGGTTAATTGTGCTGCATAAAGTATTTCCACTGATGTCAACCTGGGTGTTCTTAAGCTAAAACTCCCTGTGGTTGAATTTTCTCTCTCCAGATAACTACGTCCATCGACTGGTTGCAAGTAAAACTGATGGGAAGATAGTTCAGTATGAATGTGAGGGAGACATGTGTCAGGAAGAGAAAATTGATGCCTTACAATTAGAGGTAAATGTTTTGCCTTGTTGGACTCTGCATTGTGCTGCTGTGTGGAAGTGTTGCAAATCCAGATATTACTACAAGAAAATTACATCAGATTATGCAGCAAACCTGCTCCCTGCATTTAGGCAGTAGTCTTCAGGCAGAAGCAGGATGTTTTTTACTACTGGTTTGGTTTGGTTTGTTTTTTAAAAAAGAGCAACTCTTCTTGGCTCTGCAGAGCCAATGCAGCTAAGTGTAAGCTGGCTGCAGTTCCATCCTGTGTTCACTGGTAGATTGAAGATTAGCTGGTTATGCTGCTACACTCAAGTCTCTCGAGAGAGGAATGGGTCCAAATGCCCAGACTCCCTCACCAGACCCTTTCTAGTGGAGCTGTGCCTTGGCTGAGGAGCTTGGATGTGTGTGGAACTGTTAACTCCAGCAGCTCAGCTTGTAAACTGACCAAGAACACAGGAATCCACAGCTGTGTGCTTACCTCAGCTGGCAAAGGGAGCTGATGGGCTTGTCTGACCCCAGCCCTGTTCTGCTCCCTTCTCCTGAGCAGATGATGATTATTGTGTACCAGTTGTCCAGCTTCTCCTGCCCTGGCTAGAAGGTAAAGGAGAGAAACCCAGAATCACTGCTCTGCTCAGCAGACACTGCAGTGTGATTTCAGCTGCATTAGACACAAGGGGACCTGAGGAGGAGCAGCCTGTAGAGGCCAGGCTTCACAAGCTCATTGTTCAAATAAACATTTGGCTGCCTTTCCATTAATCTTCTGAGGAAAACTTAGATGCTAAACTAGCTGGTTTTAACCCTTTTTTTTCCTGTGAGGTTGGTGCTTAAAGTATATAAGACCTCTCTGTCTCGTTTATGAGATCTAAATATTTCTAGAGAGAATGAATTTGGCAGCATATTTTGGCATTCTGGTATTTCTGAGAGTATTCAAGGCTTTTTGCATGTGCTTAATTCTGTAGTAAATGCCTAATTTGGTGCTTATTAGCCTGATGATAAGAAATGATCAGGTTTTCCAGCCTTCTCATAACTGCTTTGCAGAACCAGGGGGGCAGAGATGGGTTGTGAGGCATATGTCCTTGTTGCCAAAATATGGAATGGGCTGTGCCTGTGGGAGAACAATAACTGTGCAGAGTTGCACACAGCCGAGGATGCTTTCCCAGAGATGTTCTGGATCTGTGCACTTACACTTGGGTCTTGGGCTGTGAACTCAGCCCTTGGGATCTCAGACTGTCGTGACAGGGAGGGTTGATGTTTCATTTTCCTGTGCAGTATAAAACTCATAGAGATTTATTGCTACTACAGTGAAAAATCTGTCTCATCTTTAGCAAGTTCTTGGCATGATGCTGAGTGGAGCTTTGCAGAGCTTTTCCTTGATGCTTGTTGTGCTCTAAAGGCTTTCCTTGACTTCAAACAATCAAGTGATTTGATTTTGAAATCAGGTTGGTGAAACACATCTGCTGGAGCTGCCGCTTGCACGTGTGCTCAGGATGTCCTGCATGCGCAATTTCATCTGATTAAATTGGTTTGTATATTGGAGCCCTTTGGGCTTCCTAATCAGTGTAGCCACCCTCGTGGCCCAGCTGAGTGTTCTGTGTCTCTCCTGTGTTTATAGTACTCATATTTGCTGACAAGCCAGCTGGAATCACAGCGGATCTATTGGGAAAACAAGATCGTCCGAATAGAAAAGGATACGGCTGAAGAGGTGAGCTCTGCTCTGGGCTTGTCTGAACTCTGCTCAAACAGGCCTCTGGACACTATTTGGTTCCAGAGGAGATGGAGCTACTCCTGACCTGCCCTCCCACAGCCTGCTTCACCACCAGCTGGGAAAATTGGCTCCCAGGACATGTCCCTTACCTCGCTGCTCAGATCTAGCAATTTGCTGCTCAGTGGTGCAAGAAGCAGGTAGATTGCCACCTAGATGGAAGGTTGATTTAAATGTGCTGCTCAGGAGGCTGCAGCAGTGGGGAAACCAGCCCAGGCTGCTGCAGGATCCCTGCTCTCCCAGCTCATCCATCTCCCTGACGTGTATCTCTGGGGAAGGTTAGTGTAGCATAGACAATATGACTTTAATTTGCTCGGCTGCAGAAAGTAGTAGCAGGCTTTCTGCTCCAAATGCATATTGATTTGCCCTTTCCTTCTGATCCCCTCTCTCTCCTCATCACCCTTTGGGAAAAGTTCAGAGTATCCTCCTATAAAGCATTCTGTAGGCAGGGCTGCTTCAAAAATGTCACTAGCAGAAATCCAGTGAGAATATTTTCATGCTCCTCACTCTACCTGGATCCTTTCAATGAGGTTTAAAGTGAGTCAGGATTTAGGGTTGAGTCCTGAACTGAACTTTCTGTGTGACTTCTAATTAATCATTTAGTATTTGCAGCTAAGTAGCATCATAAATGCAGAAATTAGGACCATTGAAATAGTGGCCATTGACCTTGGTCTAAAGAACAGTCCCAGAAATCTTATGGAGGGCCCTATAAAAGGAAAAGCTGTAGCAAAAATTATCTTGCACGTGACCAGGAAACATGATCCACAAAGCAACTTGAAAGTGAAGTGACTGTTAGATCCTCCAAACATGGTTTCCTGTTTAAAGTCCTCAAAATTTTGCTGGTGGCACTTGTTCCATGTCAGCCCTGGCTGGATGGGTGCCACCATGCAGTGTATTCTATTATCAGGGCTTAGGCTACTTACCAAATTAACCATCAGCTGCGTAAACACTCAGTGATGAAGGCTGGAAGGCTTCAGACCTGCTCTGCATTGACTCTGGCATCAGGGAAGGCACCATGTGTGCTGACACCAACATGTAGCCAGACTGCTCCTTCAGGAAAGCATTTTTCCTTTCAATTCCTGTCTCTGCTCCAAGCAGGCACTCCTTGGACACTAACACAGGGGAAACAACTGTTGCTGTCCATAAATCTCCTGCAAGTCTTGTTTGGGAGGTCTGGATGAGTTCTGTGTAGTGCCTAGAGAGGGAGGGCTTGGTTTTCTGCAGCAGTAGAGTTGTGAAGGAGAGAGGGAGAGGAAGCCCATGGATGTGTGTTTCTGTTTGGTTTTGCATGAGTAAGATATTGGTGTCAGTAGGTCACAGCCTGTGACAGCAGCTGCTGAGTCAGTGCTGAGCAAAGCAACGTGTTCCCTTTCAGACTTTGACCAAACTTTATTTGAGGTTTAATTGAACACGAGCAAAAATCCCCAGCACTGTAAAGCCTGGAGGTGGAAATGTAAGTTTGCTGAGAGATACAAAGGAGTTGGAGAAAATGGCTAAAGGAGTGGTTCCCTGCATGCAGGAGGAAGTTCAGGATCTGATGCAGCTTTTGTGTGGGTGGAGGGGGTGCCTGGCACAGATCTGCAGCCTGAGTCGCTGGTCTGTGTGAGCAGCTTCCACGGCAACCCAGTTCCTCCTCTGGAAGGAGGAAACTGTAAAAGTTGTAAAAGCAGGTGGTCTTCATCCACATGAAGCCTTTTCTTGACTCAAAGCTCTTCCTTACCTGGGCACAGTCATTGGTCAAAGTCTAGAAACCACTCCAGGAAAACAGACATGGCAGAGGAAGAGCAGAGGACTTTGATCGCTTGGAAATGCCTGTGTGTTTGTTTTTACAGATTAACAACATGAAGACCAAATTTAAAGAGACCATTGAGAAGTGTGACAGTCTGGAACAGAGGCTGAATGACTTGCTGAAAGAAAAGCAGTCTGTGGAGAGGAAGTGGGTACTGCTGCCAGCTTCAGTTCTGCGCAGCCATTAAATGCCGCGCGCTGACATCCAGAAAGAAAAAAATCATGCTATTCCTGGGGAGTTTGGGGCTATTTAAACTGGAATACTGAGAACACAGCTTATTTAGGGGGAAAAAAAAAATGCTCTCCTTTCTGTAGATGTTAACAAATGGAAAGTGCCTATAGAGTGGGGCACAGCTTTGGGGATCTTGGCTCTTTTTCCATGGTCTGCATGTTTAGCATTCAGGAATCCTCCCTCTGCCTGCTTGGGAGGAGCTGGCAGTCTGTTCCACAATTGGTGGATACATCCAAAGGGAAGAAAAGCAGCTCATCAGAGGCATCTCACCCTGCTCAGAGGAAAATGTAAATCTTAGGAGGTGCCTGGATGAAAGATGCCAAGCATGGGCCCCGTGCAGACCAGTGTGTTCAGCTCCCCAGGTGGGGCTGCCAGCTCTGTTCCCCCCAGCACTGCTGCCTCTCAAGTGGTCCTGGTTGCAGCAGGAAGCCCAGGCTGCTGAGCTGTGCTGTGCCTCCACCCTGCTGAGTGGAAAGGAGCCTGTGTATGATGCCAGCAAACTTCCAGGGGAAGAGCAGGGAGTTGCTGGGAGCAGAGAAGCACTATCTGTGGAACAAGGCTACTGATATCCTTGTGGGAGCTTCCGAGGGAAGTGATATCTTCAGGGTCTTCTACCCGGAGTGTGGCAGGGCCAGCATCAGTCCCTGACTGCCTTTAGCTCTCCAAGGACTCCGTGTAATCTCTAAGCCCTTTTTGGTGCCTATTCCATAAGTTGCTGATCTGTGTTGAAGGTTACAGTCCCCTGCTCCCACACACACCCTGTTGGCACTGGGCTCGGGATGGAATTGCCTGACTTGCAAGGGAAGGGATCCTCCTGGGGGACAAAGGAAGGGATTCTGCTTCACAACATCCTAGTCCATGTGCAGGTAACACCAAACAGACAAGCAGGTGCTAGCAAGCCTTAAGCTGGGGAAAAACATTCTGGGGGGATTTCAGAGTTCTCTTGTGTTACCTCCCCTTGTCCATCTTTTCCCAGAAAACCAAGTGCCAGGTGGTCTTGGTGGGGCTGAGGCAGCTGGGGGGCCAGTTGTCCCAAGGATTGGGAATGAAAAGGATGTGGTAGTGTTTGGTTTGGTACACTGCTTTCCTGACTTGTGCTTCTCTTTGGAAGGTGTTCTCAGCTGAATAATAAAGTGGCCAAACTTTCCAATGAGCTGAAGGAGGAGCAGGAACTGAACAAGTGTTTGCGAGCAAATCAAGCCTTGCTTCAGAACAAGCTGAAGGAAGAGGAGAGAGTGTTAAAGGAAACCTGTGAGCAGAAGGACCTGCAGATCTCTGAGATCCAGGAGCAGTTGCGGGATGTCATGTTCTACTTAGAGACACAACAGAAAATCAATCACCTCCCAGCTGAGACCCGACAGGAGATTCAGGAAGGACAGATCAACATTGCAGTGGCTTCTTCTGCCAGCTCCTCCACGGGGAGCACGGGCAAACCTTCTTCCAGGAGAGGCCGTGGCAAGAGGGGCAAGTGAAAAGCAGAATGTTCTGCTGCCCCCTGAAGCTGGCTGGCTGATGGTAGGCCAGGCTCACCTCTCAGGACTCCAACTGGGAATGCCCAGTTCACTAAAGCTCAGCTAGAAATTGTCTTCAGAGCTGCTCATAAAACTGGTTGTCAGTCAATGGAGGTCTCTGTGCTATTTAAAAGCATTTCACTGCACTATTTAGCTATTTTTAGGCAGATCTTAAGGCCTGTTTTGCCTTCCTACCTTTCCAAAGCCCCTCCTATCATGCATTTGACTTTCTTCTTGGAGAGTGTCCTGTTTTGGGGTGGGGGTGTGTGTAGGTGTTAAACATGGCATTCCCAAAGGGGATGCAGTAGAGTAGGCTTGGCCCAGTGTGTGAGGCTTCTCCAGTTCTCCTGGATTAAAAGTATTCTTGAGTAAGAAATGATTTTATTTAATAAACAGTGTGAATTAGATTCTCTAAATCTCCTTTTAGTAGGTGCAGTCCTGACACTGCAAAACTGCTAGTGCAGGAGTAGAACTGTAGCGTGGAATTAAAAAGGAGTGAGGTGTGGAAAATAAAACATCTTAGTGGTGTAAGAAATTAAATGAGTCCTAAAGGCTTGTAATTTGGGGTATTAAACACTTCAAGGGACTTTGCTACTATCTGCTTCTTCATTTTAGAGCTGCCCCTTTGAAGAGCCAGTGCTTGCTGCCTTCGGGGCAGGGAGCAGGGGGATTGGGGGAGGTTTAGAGTCTGGAAACTTGAACGTGGTGGTTTTACAGGCGTTTCTGCGGGAGCAGCGGTGCCGACTGCGCGGGGAGCCTGGGACGTGCCCTGCTCCCCAGCTGCCGCAGCGACCCGGCCCTGCTGGAGCGGGTGCGGGTGCGTTCCCCCCGGGGGCTGCCGCGGGGCTGTCCTGCGGGCAGGGGAGGAGAAGCGGCCGGGGAAGGAAGGGAAGGGAAGCAGCCGGGGAAGGAAGGGAAGCAGCCGGGCAGCGCTGCCGCTGGAGGCGGCTCTTGTGGCCGCTCCCCGGAGCTCTCGGCGCTGCCTGCCCTGCCCTGCCCTGCTCTGTCCTGTCCTGCCACGGAGCTCTGGCCAGACCCTCGGCTGGCAAAACCTGGCTGGTATTTGCCCCAAAGGTTTACAGAACCCGCGTGGGGAATGTGAGGACAAATCCGGGGGGTGTTTTTTGCTGGTTGTCACTCAGAATGTCTGCTAGACTTCGATGCTCTGGGGTGGGCAGAGGTTTCCCCTGGGTAGAGAAGCGACTGTTCCAGTCAGTGTGTTGCAATCCGAGAGTTTAAAGGCTGAACCTTGATTAAAAATGATGAGGGGAGCCCTGCAGTTGTCTTTCCAGATCATTGTATGATCCTTTTCCACAGTCTGAACTGCAGGAACAGCCTTGAGCTTAATCTGCAACACCGAGAATGCAGCTCTGACCAACCAGCTCCAAAGGGGAGCAGAGACATAAACCAGCCAGTCCTTTACTGCTAGAAGTTGCTCTTTTAGGCCAATTGAACAAGTTACAATAAATAGAATGACTCTCAGAAGGCAAGTGGTTATAATCTGCTTCCTGACTTCATGGACTGGAAGTGTTGAACTTCCTCCCTCTGGAATACAAGGCACATGTTAGAGCACTGGTGGCATCTGCTGCTTGGGTTGGGAGATCTGCCCCAGGCATCTGGAATTTTACCTTTTCTAACTTTGTAGCAAGTGTACACTCCTTTTCTAGTGTGTGGATTTTACAACAGGCTTCTGCCTTCTGTAAATGATTCTAAGGAACTAGAGATGTACAACACAGCTTGCTATCCTACAGAAACTATTTTATTTGAGATATATTTTTAAACCATCTTAAGATACTCTGACCTTTTGCTGGAAGCTTGCTTGGTGTAGAACACTAAGATGCTGTTCTGTATCTTGGAAATAATTTTTTAAAAATGTGATTGACAATTAAAAGAGTGTGCAGTATTTTTGTGTTCAATGGGAAGTGGAAGTAAGAGAGGGCAGAGAGCAGGATGAAATGTGCAACTTACTCTTTTTGAAGTCTTCTACTTTGTAACTCAAAGGCAGAGCTGTCCAAACGAGCTCTTGGTTGTTTAGCTTGGGGGGCAGTTGGGTTCAGCTGAGCTGGTATGAGCAGAGAGGGCAGGGTTGTTCTCTCTGGCCCATGAGAAGTGGGTAGCTCAGGCAGAAAAGCCAACGGCTGTTGAGTACTTTGGCCTTACACCAAATCACCCAGAGTTCTTGAGTCCCCTCCAGCTTCTCCTAAAACCATCCCAGGTGGTAAAGCAACCCATGTGTTCATGGGGGTGTTTATTCGCTGCTGAGGATCAACAGGCCCCTGAGGGCTCAGGCTGAGGGCACCCTCCTCCTGGGACACAGCGTTGATGTGGGTTGAGCCCACACGTGGCTCGTGGGGAAGGGAGAAGTCCACAGTTTGGGGTGATATCTGGCTGACATCTCTCTGTTTCACACAGTTCCAGGGACTCATTAATTTTTCAGTTGGCTAATTTGCCTCTTGGGAAGTGCCTGTGCCTTAACACCAATTCATCCCCTCTGTGACACTGGTTCTGCTCTTTTAGGAGCTGAGGTCTCGGTTAAGGTGACATCTCTCTGGTTTGTGCCCTAGAAGAACCTCACGTGGTGCCACATGGTGTCACTTTGCAGGCAAACATCCGTGTCTGTCTCTCCAGGCAGGTGGAGCACCCCACGGACACACTGTGCTCCCTGTGCTGTGCCCAGCCTGGGCCTCTCCCCAGGGACACGCTGCCATCCCACCACCCACTCCATTTACCTTTTCACCACAGCCCAGTTTCCAAAGGCCTGGTTGGAAAATTCCTGCCTTGATCCACACCAAACAACTTGTCTGTTCTCGTTTGAGCTTTGAGAAATTCACACTAATTTTTCCTAGGCTTCCCCCCTGATACATAAATGGCCATTTTGGTTCATTAACTGTATTTTAAAAGGAGACCCATCAGGCTGGCCCCACTCTCCACAGCAGGTCCTGCACCAGGACAGCAGCTTGGAGGGGAGTTTTGCAGCACAGGAGGGACATTTGTGCATTCATTCCCCAGCCTGAGTCCCTGCCCACATTTCCCAGGGCAGGAGCCAGCTCTGTGCCCTGGTTCAGGGGAAACAGCAAAATAGCCACAGGTTTGGTGGGAGCAGGAAGCAACTGGTGAATTTTGCTTTCACTTCAAGCCCAGGTTCCAACCCCACACCTCAAAACTTCCTGCTCCCACACCACCCTTGAGCAAACACTATTTATAGCAGTGAGCAGCATTTATAGCTTTGCCCCTTCTTGACCTGGAAGTAATTGGCAAATTAAGTTAGACAACAAACCTCAGGACACTCGCATGGTTTCCTTCCACCTTCTCAAAGGGAGCTCAAGAGTCAAACTCCTTCCATTCCAAGCTGGTTAAAAACATCAAACGCCTCCGAGAGAGTGATGTTTACTTCCCCACCAGGAAATTGGACCCTGTTGAATCTTCTCCAGGGCCAACAGCTCCTGTAAAGTTGCTGCACCTGGGCGGTTGCTGCCTTGCTGGAGCTGGCTCTGGGGTAGGTGATTTGTGGAGGGTTTCCTAAAGCTGGGAAGTGGTGGAAAGCTTTGCTGCTCAAAGCTGGGAGTTGTGCTTGCAGCAGACACAGCTGAGCTCACCAGGAGAGGGAGATTTTGGGCTTTTGTGCAGGTTTAGTGATACAATGACTTTGTGGTTGTAAAGGTTGTCTGGGTTTGTGGGCTTGACGGCAAGGGGGCTGAGGAGGAGCTGTTGTGCTTGTGCTGGGTTAAGTGTGTGTCTTATTCCCCACCTGAGATTCCTGGGGCTGTGCTGGTCCCTGCATGTTCCTTTGTCATCTGGATGACACCCCTCCACCCCGGGAGGGGCAGCCAGACAATCCTGGCCAAGCACAACCATACCAAGAGTTTCCCTCTGCAAGTGCAGAGGTTGCCTGAGGAGCAAAGAGGACTTTTTCCAAGCAGTTCTCCTTGGCAGCTTTGGAATGTGCTGTGGCTTCACTGCAGTGAAAAAGAAATCCCAGCTGGATCCTGCCTGCTCAGTGAAGGAGCACCGAGCACAGCCCTGGACCTGCAAGGAGCCAAGGACCTACTCCTGCTTCCAAGAACTTAATGGGAGGAATGGACAGCTGTGTAAGAGCTTCACTTCACAGGGAGCTGGGTGGGAATGCAGGCAGTGTGCTGCAATCATGGCATTTTCCTCTGCAGAGTCAAACTGCAGAAGCAGTTAAGAGGATTAGATATTTTTGATGATATTTGCAGCCACACTAGCTGCAACCGAGAGGAGAAATCCAAATGCTTCTTTGGGAAGTGCCTTTGGGCCTGATCCCTCGGGATCCCTCAGCTGGGTATGAGCTCAGCCCCAGCTGCTCTGCAGAGCTACCAGGAGCTCCTGATCCCGCAGCTCCACTTGTGGCATTTGGCTCCCTGGAAGGCCCAGGAAGACCCTCTGTGAGGCAGCCTGGCTGCAGGGCTCCCAGCTGCAATGATGTCTCCAAAATGTCAGCTCTGCACGTCCCGAGTGCCACAGCCTGGATCAAGAACACGTTAGAAACCCTGCCAGCTTCAGACCCAGATCCCTCCCTGGACATCACTACCAGGATTTCTTTAATGATGTCTTTATTTGAGGAAAACTAATTTCACTGTGGAGTTAAATTTCAGCATCTTGTTCTCAGGTATTTTAGTGCTGTTACCATCCAAATAAAAAGACCTGACCGCTGCCTCTGAAGCTCAGCCCTGTGGAGATGCTGGTGCTGCTCTGCTGCTTTTCCCAAGGGACACCTCTGATGAGCTCTTGGCTCTGACCACAGGAAGGATGGGCTGAGGGGGAGTATGGAATCCATTAAGCTGTTTTTCCAATCTTAAACAAAAACGTGGCCTGGTAACCAAGGAAGAAGACATCACTTCTTGACAGGCGTGTGTTTGCTGGGAGTGCTCAACCCTGCCTGCCCAGGCTGCCTGGTGTCCCCACGTGGAGGAGCTGGCAGTGATTCTCCTGGCTGGGGCAGGAAGGTTCCTCCTGAAGCCCGAATCCCGGATCTGAGCCCTAGGTGTAACATGCTGGAGAAGTGGGAAAGTTCCACATCTCGCTTCCAGTTTGCCTGATGGTTTTAGCACAGAGCCCTGGTGACCTCGGGACAGAGAGCCAGAGGTAACACCCCCGACCCTTTCCAAACGCAGTCATGTGGGAGTCATCTGCCAAAAACATAAAACAAGATCATAATCCTAAATTTGTCCTTTGAACATACCTGTGCCTGCTCTGTAGTAGTTTCCTTCTAATCCCCAGGGATTAATGCTGGAGTGCAGCGAAACATCTGAGGTGAAGGGGCACGGGGGAAATTCCTTGTGGGCTGGTAATAATGACTGAAAGCAGCTCTGTGAAGCAAACCTGAGGCTGACTTGGTTTTTAATGGACATCTGTCTGTAGGGGGAAAAAATGCCATGGCAACTGGCTTTCTTGCTGGCATGCCTGTCTCTGCAAAGGGACTGGGAGAGGACGGGCATTGGCGGGTCTGTGTAGCTGTGCTCGGGTAACATGGAGGTACAGCCCAACGAGGGGGTGAGGCAAAGGTTGTTTATGCTCCGTGAGCACCAAATCTGGAGGGATTTAGGAGCTAAATCTTGGCATAACAATTGCTTTGTGTGCTGCTGCTGCTGCTTAGCAGGAGCTGGGCCAGGTTCCCCCCCTTCCTTCTCTAATAACGTGAAATCTAAAAGCGAAAGGTGCCTGGCTGGAGGTTGCCTGGCAGTTTGCTGGGCAGAGCTGGTGCCTCCCAGTTTGCAGCTCTGTCCTAAAACAATTGCTATGGAGCTACAGCATCACGTAGTGGTTCTGGAGCTTTGCCTCCCGAGGAAGGAAATGCCCTTGTTTAGGGTCTGCAGCCAATGGAAACCGAGAGCAAGCCTCATTAAAATGTTGGTTATAGGTAAAATGAGCTTTGGAGCTTCTGAACGTCTCTCCTGGGCTCTGTGGATGTCAGCATTTCCTTTCAGCTCCTGGTGGCTGCAGGAGAAGCAGCTGGCACACGTGGCTCAGCAGGAACGCAGCCATCATCCACACCCTGTCTGACCTGAGCTGGAGGGGAACGCTGGTGGGCTGGGAGAAACTGGGAAGAAATAGCTACAAAAGTGCAAGTGTGGATTAAAAACGGTGTCTGCTGGGAGGTGGTCTCTGCTTGGAGTCCCGCTGTGAATTGGAGGGGCTGCAGGTGATGAGGAGGCACTGGGCAGTGCCTGGGGTGGGGAGGGAAGGCAGAAGGAGGCAGCAACTGTCCTGCCTGGTTGGTTTGGAGCTTGGGCTTTGGTTTGGCTCATGTCATGTCTGTACCTCCTTCTGGTTTGGCCAGTAACGTGTTCATCAGTTGAAGATGGCAGCTTTGCTGACGAGCTAATATCACCTCTCTCTAGGAAGTGCTGCTGGTGCCAGAGGACCTGATTTGTTTTCCTAATGCCTTTCCAAGTGTTTGGAGTTCCCTTGTGCCCACAGTGCTGCTCACAAAGCTTTAGCCCCCAAGAACAGGGTTAATGGGAGGAAATCATAGAAGTCTTCAGGGGAGAGAAAAATGCATGTGCAGAAATGCTCAGCTCTGTGAGCTGCTCTGGCAGCTGATTTTGCTTAAAATAAAAGCTCAGTGCCTGTGTGTGTTGTCCCTGGGCAGAGGTGCCTGTCTGGTCTTGTTGGGTGCTGTTGAGGAGCACACTGGGGAGCTCAAGGAAGAGCCCAACACCACCAGCATGTTAGATCAAGGAAATGTTACATCACGGAGCACTTCCTGGTAAGTAAGGGTATTATCAGGCTCATTCATCTTCATATGCAAATACAGCCTGCACATGTAGTCACGAATCTGAATGGAAATAGTAGCCTTGGAAAAGAGCAGCTCCAACCTGGAATGTGGACAGAAAGGGCAAACCAGATTCTCCACTGGAAATTGTTGCATTTGCTTCTTGACCAGAGAACAGGTGACTGTGAATCCTGAGCCTTTCTACAGTGAGACTCCTGCATGGAGGGTCCTTTGTCACCTCATTTGCAACCGAATTAGATGGTGGGGAACAGCCCAAAAAAAAAAAAAAAAAAAAAAAAAAAAGAGGAACTGGTAGAACCAAACCATAAAGTAGTAAACACAAAGTGTTAGGAATGGTGGGTGACCCAAGATATAACCCCATTATGCTGGAAGTTTGGGTTGTCCTCGACAGAAAGGTGAGGAGCAGGGGCTGTGCTGGTGGTCACCTAAAACGCCACTTTCTGTTGGATTTGGAAACCAACCTTCTCTGGTGGCCATTACTGAGGGAGCTATTTTTATTTGGTCACTTCTGCATTTACTTTTAATGTTTTGTTTGTTTTTTTTTTTACAAAGATGCTCGACAAACAAAAAAGGGAGGGCACAATGAAGGCCAAACAGAGCTTAACAAAACAAAGAATACATTGAAGGAGAGAACAAGTCAAACTGCAACTGCACTTGAGTCATTACCACAGACATGAACACGAGTCTTACTCATATGCTGCTTCCCAAGCATGTAACATTGCCCCAAAATGCAGCTTAGTGTGTTCATAACATGTCTGAGAAACCATCTCTGCCCATGGAACTTCTTTCTCTGTTTTTGCCATCCTTGACATCCATCTTTGGCAGAGGAACCGCCCGGCACGGCGGCCACTTCAGAACACTGCAGGCTCCTTAACACTTCTTAACCTTTTGCCACATAAATAGTGACTAATTGCAGTGCACTGTAAGCTTTCTGAGCTGAAAAAGCATTGAAGTAATGTCCTTAAAAAAAAACCCAACAAACCCAACAATTCAGTGACCTGGCTGTGTTAGACCCACTTTCTTATCAGACTTCCTTCTGCTTTTTCTTGGTCACTTCATTTTACAACGCACTCATGAAACACACTGTTGAGTAAATATTGAGCCCTTGCTGGCTGTAGCTTTCTTGAGGTAGCTTCAAGGCATGTTTTGGCTCTTCAAGTCCCTTTCCTGCTGCATTTCCCCTTCTGCTTGAGGTCCAGCAGGACCAACCTAAAGATATGAGTATAAACAGGACACTAAAGAGCTCGGTTAAAGGCAGGGGGTTGTATACTAGTGTATTTCAAAGATATATGTGTGTGTGTGTGTATAAAGGTCTTTTCTTAGCTTCTTTTAATGTTAGTTATATCCCATTACATGTGGTGAAACAGAATTCTGCTTTTGCAGTAACTGGCCCTGAAACGTGTGCCAGCAGCGGTGTGAGCTGTCCTCAGCTCTGCAGGTGTCTCCTCCAGAAACTCTTCATCTGCAGAAACCCTCAATATCCTTCCCTCTCGGTTCTGTGGCTGTGAGATAGCCAAGTGTCTTCTGAGTTCACCCAACGTGGTTTCCTTAAAACCTCTGGCTCTGTTGAGGGTATTTTCAATGGAAAATTTCTTTTTGCTGAGCCCAGCTCCTCTCCTATCTGTCATCAAGCTAATCAGGTGTTAACAGGGTGATTTGGGCCTGGAAGGTGAAACAAGCCAAGCAGTCTAACAGTCAAAAGTGTAGGGAAAAAAAATATGCTAATTTAAGAAAGCTGTTAAACATTTGTTATCTTTTTACTATTGTGTGTTGCCACCCACAACTCTTCCAGCTGCATGGGAAAGCTGTTGCTTTCCAAGCAAGGTGTATAAATAATGCCTGCCTGAGAGAACCACTCCTTTTTATTACATCTGAATCCTGTGGGATTTCTAGAGCATTTCTATGAATAGATTGAACTCTGAGCATTTTGAGTAACCATGGCTATAAATCAATTTAGCTCTTGGTTTTCAAGTTAACATCTGCTCTTACTAATCCTGTATGTACATAGATTTTTAACAGGACAGGCCAGGATTTATTTTTATGTGTTGGTATGAGCTGGTGAAACCACCCCTGGGTGTGAAGCCGGTACCAAGAACGAGGCGGGAGAGCGGCTTGGATTTCTGCAGCAGCCCCGGGCAGGGGGAGAACAGGCACCTCGGGCTCCAGCCTTCTGCTTCTGCCAGCGCCGCGCAAACCTGGATCGCTTTGGGCTGCAGCAATTCAGGAATAAAAGGAAACCAGCCCGGGATCTAGCACCGAGGGGGTTTCCAGCGCGGCGAGCGGCAGCGCTCCCGGGCCGTGCTGCCGGCGGGGCCGGGCCGAGCGCGGCTGCCCGGGCGGGGGGCCGGCTTCTCCAGCGCGCCTTTCACAGCTCGTCGGCAGCTCGGCCATTTTTTCCTCAGTGTTGGTGTCTCTGGATGCTCGCACGCCCCGCAGCGCTGCCCCCCGAGCCGCGGGGCGGGGTGGGGGGGGGGTCGAGCGGGGCCTCAGGGGGGGCCGGGCGGGCAGCGACGGGCCCGGCCCCACCAGCGCCCGGCCAGGCCTCGGCCCGCGGGGCCGCCCGCAGGGGAGGACGGCAGGCAGGGCGCTGCGGGGCCCGGGGATCGCTGCCCTCGGGGGCCGGGGCCTGCGGGCCGCCCGCCCGCAGCGGCCGCGCTGGGGGTGTCTGCCCGGCTGGCAGCGGGCCGGGCTCGCCCTTGCGGCTACGGTGAACGAGGGGCACAGGCGCGGTGGGGCTGTGAGAAGCGGGCAGGGAGGGGCGGGGGCTGCGGGGCCCTGACGGCAGCAGCGGGGCCGGGGCTGCGGCGGGAGCTGCCGCCGTCCCGCGCCGCCGCCTCACGTGTCCCCCCTCCCTCCCCTCCCCGCCTCCCGCCTCCGCCCCTTCACCCGCCGCAGCACCGCCGCGGCGCCCTCCGACTTCCCGTAAAGAGTCCACGCCCGCCGCTCTCTCCGCCGCCTTGCCCCCTTCCTCCCGCCCCACCGAACCCCAGCGGCCGCCGCGGGGGTGCCCGAGAGGCAGCGGCGACCACTGCCGGGCTCCTTCGCCCGCCCCGTTCCCCTCACCCGCCGGCGCGGCCCGGCCTTCCCCCCTCCTCCGTCCCCCCCTCTCCGCGGATCCTTCCGCGCCGCGCTCCGCTCCCTCCGCCCCGCTCGCACTGTTTGGGAGCAACCGGCCGAGCCAGCGGCGCCCCGGCCCCGCCAGCGCAGCGAGGCCCCGCGGACCGGCCCTCGCCCAGCCCCCGGCGCGCACCCCCGGCCCTTCTCCCCCTCTCGACATGTCCCTCAAGCAAGCGGCGGCGGCGGCGCAGGCCGCCGGCAACAACCGCAAGCCCCCCGGCGGCGGCGGCCCCGGCCTCCCGTCAGCCGCGGGCGGCGGGAGGCAGAACATGGGCAGGTGGGTGCGCGGTGGCGGCGGGATCGACCCCCACCCCGCTGCGGAGCGCCCGGCGCGGGCGCCGCTCCCCCTCCCCCGCCGCCACCCCCCTGCACCGGCCTCCATGGGCGGCGGCGGCGGCGCGGCCGGGAGGGGGAGCGGGGCCTGCTGCATGGCGGGGGCCGCGGCCCGGCCCGGCCCGGCGCGGGGGGCTCCGCCCGGCGGGGCGGGAGCCGGCATGGCGGCGGGCGGGGCGCACGCAGGCCCGCCGAGGGGCCCGCACGGTTCCGCAGTGCCGCCGGGGCGAGGCCGCCAGGCCAGGCCGCGGCCGGTGCCCTTCAAGCGGCCGGGGACGGCGTAGGGCACGGCGGGTCCTCCATTTTCCGCGGGCAGGGCGGCGGGCGAAGCCCCCCGCGGCCTGGCGAGGCCTTGCGGCGGGGGCGAGGGGCGCCGCTTCCCCCGGGCCAACGTGACCCGCCTGCTGAGGAGGCGGCGGAGGCGGGGGGAGGCGGGGGGCGGCGGGGGAGGGCGCCGGAGCCGGCGGCCGCACGTGCGCGAGGGGACGGCGGCGGGAAGGGGCCGGGCGCGATGGCGGCGGCCCCGGGGCCGGGGGGCGGCGGGGTGGGCCGGGGCGGGGGAGGGAGGGAGGGAGGGGAGGAAGGAGGGGGCAGCGTTCCTGCCGTGTGGAAGTCGGCCGGAGGCCCAGCCCGCGGTGCAGCAGCTCCCGCTTCAATGGGGCTTTATTTTTATTATTTCTTTTAATATATATATATGCGATTTTTTATTTTTATCATTATTATTTTTTTAAAAAAATAATTATTTAAATCGCAATAAAATTCTCGCGGGAAGGGAGGCCGCAGGAGCGCCCGTTGGCCTGGGCCGGCAGGGGACGGTGGTTCCAAGCACGGCCTCGCTGTTCCAGAGATGGGGGGGCCCAGGGGTGGGGGTTTTGCTGCCGGCTCCGACCCCCCCCCCCACCCCGCCTCCCACCCCTCGCCCCGCCGCGCTGCGGAGGCCCTGCTGCCTCACGCTGCTCCGGAGGATTGATCCTGCTCCTTATCCGAGAGCATTAGCTGTACAGATCCACACGTATTGGAGGGAAAGGAGGGAGGGGAAAAAACCAAAAAAATAGTCTACCCAGTGTTGTGAATTTTTCCAGTGTTGTGGGGGTCATAACAGACAATCAAAACAGGATGGTAACAGTTCTGAAGGTCATAGTCACTCAGAGCACTTCCATTTCAAGTTTTATTCATCTTACTCTTTAACTTGACTTGTATTCTTACTCTGCTTTTTGTGCGTTGGCAATAAGACAGGATTTACAGTGGTCCCATTGTTGGACATCCCTGGAAATAGGGTTTTACTTTGTTACCAGTCTGTGGAACTGGAAGTGGAAGAGCTTTGGCAGGGTTGAAAAGGATAAAATACAGTTAAATAACAACAATAATACATCAGCACTTCATTGAAATGATTTAATAGTTTTTACATATGGCTTTCTGGATTGATCATGATGTTTACTGTGCTTTGCTAAACAATTATCCCTGCCAACACACAGTGGCACCGTAGAGGTTAACGTGAAGGGCAACAAAACCCACAGCTTTTTATTATTATTTTTTTTTAATTTGAAAATTCAGGATGATGGTGAGAAAGTGTCTCTGTAGATTAAGGGATTCAGGCTTCAATTTCACTCTCAAGTTTTAAGATTAAAGCCAATGGGTTTCTCCCACCAGTGTTACTTTTCCTGTTTTGTTGGTTAAATTCCACTTCAGGAGTCCTTAGGAAGTTCTAGTGGGGCTGCAGAACAACCAGGATGCTTCTTCAAAGATGTTCATACTCTCTTTTTGGTTAATCAGTTTTTCAGGGTATTTCTGACTCTCAGAAATCACAATCTCTGGGCTGTTGGTGGCCCCTTGAACACCTTCAGAGAACTTCTATTGCTGGTCTAAAGAAAAGTCTTGTGTTTTTAGGAGTACAGATTCAAAGATGGTTCACGCTGCAAATCTCAGGTCAATGAACAACTAAGGGGCTTTTCTGTTTGAAAAATCAAATTGCTCTTATAGCTGCTCTCATAGCTGCTCTCCCATCTTGGTTTCAGTTTGAAGCCCTGTAGTAATTAGAAACTTAAACATCTCCAGTTTACGCCAAGGTTTCTTCCTTTTGGGTTTTGCAGCTCATTTCCCTGCAGCATTAGGGTTTTCTTTCTTATCTTCTTGAGATGCAAAGAAATGTTACTTTTAATGGCCACGTTGCTCTTAAAGGCTTAGATTTGGGTAGAAAGCTCGTTGATAGTTAACTGTCCTGGACCTAATTTTCCACTGTGTTTATTACGTTAAGACTTAATTGGGCTGAGCACCTGGCCCTTCCACTTCTGAGAGTGAGTGGAGGGTCAGCTTTGCTCACTAGGTTTATTTCCATGGTTTCATAATGATGGATAGATGTATTTCATATTAGAAAAGGTACAGTTTTGTGTGATTAACAAAGAAGTGTTGATTTTCATAACACTAATAATCTCTTGCATAAGTGGAAAAATCACGAACAAAGGTATCTTTAAAGGTGTTCAGGAAAAGAAAATGAAGGATTAACACCATTTTTTATCAAGAGGTACTAATGAAATGCTGTGTTTGTTCAGTAGCAACTGCATGTGCAACATGGCAGATGGGAAATGGGCTGTAGGGGGATGCCAGTAGCAGGTTGAACTGTGGTTGGAGAGAACATAGACCTCATGCACAAACCTGCTGGGCTGTACTTGTCAAAACATTCTCCAATACCTATTTTTTGTGGTTTAGTTAATTTTTGTCTTATACAAGCACAGGAAGTTCAGATGTCCTGTGGTTGAAGGCTGCCTCTGTCCCAGCAGTCCTTCAAGCACTGGATCCTTTTTTGTTACCAATTTTTCCCCATTGTTATTTTATCTGAAGGCGAAACACCTCAGGCTCTGGTTTTAGATAATTACGTGTCTAGTTACAATTGTGGCAGAAGGGCTTTTCCCTTTATATTTGGTAACTTCCTTGCCTAGCTGGATTTGGGAGTCCTTTAGGAATACTGTGACTCTTATAAATGGCTTTGCCCATTAAAAAGTTGGAACTGAAATGGTCCCATGTTCTGTATCTTGCTTTTGAGACTTAACACATCCTTGGCATCCTATTTTATTAGCCTGACTCAAGGCTTAAGTAGAGGGCAGAAGAGAGGTGTCCGTTCTGTCCAGACAGGAGTGACTGGGAATATGGAGTGCTAAGGAGCTCTGACAGAATGGAAGGGACTGTTTTGGAGGTTTGGTCACAGGTGCCACTCAGAGGTTTTCTAGTTTGTTCTAAGATCCCTGTATGCGCCAAAGTGCTGAGCAAAACGAATGGATAAACGTGCAAGTCTTCCTTACTGCCCTTAATGCACTTCAGTGTGATGTTATGTACCTGCATTTGAGTCAGTTTTAATTTAACAGCTGATTCAAGGCAATGTATATGAAGAAGGTTCTTCAGTGACTAAGTCCATCAACAGGTCACAGAGGTGCACTGGGTCAGGTTTGAGTCAGGTTACTTACATATTCCGATGTCATCTTGCAAGAAGATCGGAATTGACATTATTAATGTCAGGATTGGGGAAAAACTGCAGGAGACAATGCTACAGGACTTCTTGTAGAACCTTAATTTGACAGCTTTGATTCATTTAGCTCTCACAGGCAAATACTGTACTTCAAGAAAACTTTGTATTTCTTCTTTCTCCTGTAGAAGGAAGCTTCACCAGCTCTTTGCACTTGTAGTGAAAGTTCGAGTGTCCTGTAAATGTGTTTTCAAAGCTGTAGTAACATCAGCCAGTGCTCCAGAAACATCTATGCACTCTTTTACATTCAGCAGTCTTTGTTGTTGCACTTAGGCTCCAGACATTAATTGCAGTGTGGTTGCATCTGTTTTGTAGCCTCAAAGTGAAGATGCTGCTGGAAAGAAAACCTGAGACTTTCTTTCACATCCTGGAAGGACTTGTGTCCCTTGCATTAGTTTTCACATAACTGGAAAGATAGAAACGTGTGACCTTGTTTTGCTTATTACAAACACTCTACTTGGCATGTAAACATTTGGGTGGGAGGTGAGGGATGCTGAGGGATAGGGTAGTAAATGCTCATAAAAATAGAAAAAAAAATTCCAAGTTGTTGATGGGGAAAAATGTTTTCTTGTGCAGTATTTGGGCTTAATCCCCCTATGGAGACTCTTGAGGTGTGACTGCTGGCCTGCAATGACTTTAATTGCTTGGTCATAACTGTGTCTGGTGCAGCATTTTGCCAGCTTCGTGAGTTTGCTGCACCAGAGCAAAGGGTTTGCAAGCTGGATTTGCCAAGGTGCTGTGCCTGCTCCCAGGCTTACCTTCAACTACGATTCTGCAATACAAAATGTATTTTTTAAATTTACCATACTTCTGTAATCAAGGTGTGGTTTTGGGGTAGCAGTGCCAAATTGCTGCTGACCCTTCTAGTTTCCCCCACTCCTATTTCTTAGTGTTAATCTACTGGTAAATTGTGCTAAACTTCTGACAAATACCATCTATTTTCTGCTTTTGTGAAGGTCCTACTTTTTTTGGTTTTTTTTTTTTTCATATGATGCATCAAAGGTGAGTCAAAGAGTGGTTTGAACTTGAGTCTTCAGCTGTTGGAATGCAAACATCAAGTTGATAGCCTTGGTTTTAGCAGAAAATACACACAGTGGTGATTGAGATGTAGGATGGGCAGAATTGGTGAATATTTTTCTGTTTTCATCTTGGTGAACGTCATTCCTTTTTTCTCATGGGTTGTGTTTAACAGTCGGAGCTGGAAAACAAGAGGTCTGGTGTATGGAGAGATGTTAGGTCAGAATAACAGAGAATTTTTATGATTAGCTTCACTGTTGGTCTCATGTAGAAGTTAGAACCTCTTGCCATTGTGGATGTGCACAATCAGATTGTTTCTTAAAGAAATATGGGTAGAAACAGTAATTTTGGAAATGTGGTAAGGGATGGAAAATCTAGAACACTTTGGTTGATGCTTAAAGGGAATACTCCAAACTTTCTGACCAGTCTAGCAACCTAGTTATTTAAGTTCCAAGAATACTTGTCACTAAAAATGGGAATGCTTTCCATTTCAAAGACACCAAACTCTTTCCTTTTTGACCATTTCTGTAGCTAAGGTAGGAAGGAGTATCTTCTAAAATCTTTTGAGACCAACAGAGGGAACTGATGAAACTGTTTGACTTTGGCCACATTCTTTGGAAGACTGTGTTGCTGACATTTCTCATAGTAATAAAAGGAAAAAAATTGAACTGGATTGTACCTTCTTTTATACATTTTTTATTTGGGCATTTCACATCTGATGAAATGACTTTAAGAAAGAGGAGGATCATTCATCTGGATCTTGTGCAAAAATGATGTTCCAGGTTCATGAAGGGCTCGTCTCAGCACTGTAATGTAGGTGGCCATTTGACAACTGCCAGACTTGGTAAATGGTGGGACTTGATTGTCTTCAGAGCTGCCTTATGGAAAACTAAAGCAGATAGGTAATAAAATAAAGGCTATTTGCATTAGTTTTTTTGGTTTTTGTTCGGGTTTTTTTGTGAGATAGGTACTCTGCAAGTGTTCTGAAAATGTCAGCGAGACACCCAAAATCTGCAGTTATTGCCAGTCAGCAAATGTCACCAGTGTGCATGATGCTGGCTGACACTACACGGCTGTTTTAGAAGCTTGTTTTCTTAAATGAGCTAGGTGATAGTTTTGTGGGTTTTAATTTTTCCTTATTAAGGCCTTTCATGGTTCTCTGATGGACTTGCCTGTTTCTGCACAATTTATTGGAGAGGTATCTGTGTTCATGGGGAGAACTTCCTTTGATTTCCTGACTACCTCATCAGGCCTGTTTATAAAGGCATGTTGGTTTGGGAGCAAGGTTGTATTCAACCACAGCGCAGTGTTTGCAAACACAATTGAATGCAGTTGACATTCAGTTGGATTCAGATTTCAATGTTGTTTGGATATTTTGAAATGTAGACATGATTCTTTGGGTCTCTATAATTACATGGCCATGCATCTGTAAGGTGGGTCTGTTAAAAATTTGTTGGTTTGTGTTTTTTTTAATAGAACAGAAGACTTTTTATCTCACGTGACAATGTGTGCACTCCTGAAGTTGTAGTACAAACCTAAATCACTGTGAGAAATACTTGAATCTAGGACTTCTTGGTACAAGGAAGTAACTTTGAAGCTAGGCACAGCAGTGAAATTGAAGAATTGTAGCTGTTGCAGACTTGGTACCTTCAGGGATGCTGTTTGGATTGGAATATCTGAGGTGGAGGACGCAGGCTGTTACACCTCAGTCTGCAAGGCATTAAGAGCATCCAGGTTAATTTAAAAGCTTTAGAAGTGTCCTGAGTGTTCCCCATGGGCAGATTGGCATTAAAGCAGTCAGTGTTTTTGAGGGATGGTCAGGACTTGCAGCCAGAGTTCCTTTGTGCCCTGCAGTATGGGGTGGTTATTTGGGTGGCCCTTCATCAGATGGACAGAAAGGATGGACTGAGCTTCTGGGCTCCAAGAGGGGACTCTGCGCTGGGTAGGGTTTGGGCCTGAAACTGGGTTTTGGTTTTGTGTGCCAGTAAGTTTTGGAATTTGGTTTAGTTACAGAATTCTGATTAAGAGATAATATTTTGGGATTTTTATAACAATGTAGACTTGGTATTTTCTTCATATTTTTTTCCTCCAATGTATTGTACTTAACCCTCTTGCCTACTAACCAGTGTTAACTGCTCATAGGGGAGTAGTTTGGAGGGTAAATGCTGTGGGTCCTGCGTTGTCCAGCTCTGCTCTGGGGGAGTGCTGGCTTGCTTTGATCCCGTTCTCAACACTAAATTAAGATGAGCTTTTGAACCCTTACTTGTTAAGAATTTATTCAGTTCTGGCAGTTCTTTTAATCATATCCAATGTATGTCTGTGATTTCAGAGGTCGCAGCAGTGGCAAAGGACCGCCCCAGCCTACTGTGAGTAAATGTTTCTTCCTTATTGTACCACTCTGGGTTTGGGGAAACAACTTGTGTGCAGTGAGCCCAAGTATCTCAGTGTAAGAATAGCAGATACTGGAATATTCTCTCTTTTTTTTTTTTCCCTTGGGTATCTCAGCATTTTAAATTGAGATATGCTTTTCTAAAGATGTAACATCTTGCATTCATTTAAGTCTCCCAAGGGGAAGAGGAGAAGGGTCACTTAAACTTTTTGAGTACATTACTACAAATATTTTGCATTTTCTTGCAATTATATTGTAGATACAGGTAACATTCAACTTAACACAGTGATTTGGAAATATTTCCTCTCTGAAGACTCTTACATTGGCTTTTCCCTTAAACAGATGACAGTAAGACAGCATTTAGTTAAAGAAAAATAACAGTTTTCTTTAGCTTTCCTATAAAATAGCTAACCCAGTGTTATCATTAACTTGGATTTAGTTATTGTCAAGGCTGTAGATTGTTGAAATACAGGTGTGGCTTGACTTGTAGAACACAGTATTATTGAAGCTAAAGATTTGGATCTCAATTTAAAGAGTGCACTAATCAAATATTTGGTAATTTTTTATTGGCCTGGTTTTCAGGGGTGACTGATTTTGGGGAATGGGGCAGAAATAGGAAGGTTTGAAAGGACTACAGTTTACTTAGATAAATGTCTATTGAAGATACAAAGACTCTGCAGTAAAATTGAAGAAGCTTTGGGGAAGAGTGATGAAAAAGGTCACATGCAAACACTAACATCATGAAGGTGTCAGTCTTTATGTCCTCTGCTGAGAGTTGGGCACAGGAGTACCCTTTAATATCTCTTTTCAGACCAGGAAGGTGGCTGACATGCCAGAAGGAGTAGGTGGATTAAGTAGCAGACAGCTTAAAAGGTGTGATTTTAGTTAAAAAGCTTAAAATATGGTGAGGCCCTTGCACGTTTGAGCATCTCTTGTTTCTCAAGCTTGAAGTTGACAAGGAGAGGTACCAGATGTGGCAACAAAACGTCCTTGCCACTGCATGTGCCAGTGTGTCATCCAGGAGCCTGGGTGATGCTTGGTCAGCTCTCCTGGTGCAGGACCTCCCCTTCTGAGGCTGCACTGAAGGATCTTTGACTAACGTTATGATGGGTTTTGTAGCTCTTTGGTGCTCCACAATTTGATGACTTTAGCTTCTGTTTATGCTTATAATCAGGTGTGTTAGATGAAAAGGCACAGTTCAGCAGGCCTGGAAGCACCTCTTCAACAGCAGTTGATCCAAGGGCTGGAGCAACTTTTCCATAGATGAAGACAGGCTGAGGGAATTGGGGCTGTTCAGCCTGGAAAAGGGAAGGCTCTGAGGAGACCTTATAGTGGCCTTCCAGTGCCTGAAGAGGCTACAGGAAAGTTGGGGTGGGTGTGTAGTGATAGGATGAGGGGTAATGGTTTAAAACTGGAGGAGGGGATTTAGGTTAGATGTTAGGAGGAAATTCTTTACTGTGAGGGTGGTGAGACACTGGAACAGGTTGCCCAAGGAAGTTGTGGCTGCTCCATCGCTGCAAGTGTTCAAGGGCAGGTTGGATGGGGCTTGGAGCAACCTGGGCTAGTCTAGTGGAAGGTGTCCCTGCCCATTAGGGGGGTTGACTCTAGATAATATTCAAAGTCCCTTCCAACCCAAACCATTCTATGATTATATTAAGCACCTTATCCTGTGATGGTTCTTGAACCAGGGAGGGACGTTAGCAAGGCTTCTTCAGTTAGGAATCCAGGCATACAAGCTTCACCCAACCAGCAAGAAAATGTCCTTTTTGAGTGACATTAGGGGCACTCTAAGGTCTGTCTTGTTTGGAAGGGTGTTCAGATCTGTAATTGATGAGAGGAAGGGATAAAGGTCCTCTGGAAATCTGAATGTGACCCATGTTCTGTGTGTGTTGGCCCAATGTTTCTAGCAGCTCGTTCCTACTGATGCAGCCTGCAGTACTTTGGGCACACTGCCTTTTTGAATTGTTAAAAGTGTTTCTCCTATATTTATGATAACAAATTTCTTATTTTTCAGATTTCTTTCGATGGCATCTATGCAAACATGAGAATGGTTCACATCCTTACATCAGTTGTTGTAAGTCTTTGTCTTTGTAAGGGGGATAAACAGTTTCTATGGCGACATGGAATTGTTAACTAGTCCACTAATTGTAATATAATGGAGTGAATATTATACTTTGGCATCTTTTGCCAAGATTGAACTTTAAAACTCACAGTAATAGCTATTCTGTATTTTTAGCTTGGAAAAATTCAAATACAATTTGCAGAAATACAGCAAATTTCTTAGGGGCACTGCTCATCTTGAATTTTTTGTCTGTAGAGAAGTTACGAATAAATAAAATGAGTCCGTGTGCAGGGAATGGCTGCCTTTCTCCCCAGATGTTAAGAGAAGTCCTGACATGTCAAAATTAAGTCGTTCAGACTTCTAGAAGCCAGGATAAGCCTTCACCATTATTTCTACACACACAGATGCACAGCTTTTGGGTTTGCTCAAAAATTTGTTTGTGAGCAGAACTGGTCGAAAGTCTGGTGAGCAGCAATTCTGGGAGATCTTTAAATGTCTTCAGAGAAATGTTGGTGCACACCCCTCTGCCTCTTCAGAACTCAGGGGTGAATTTATAAATGGGGAAATGTTGAATGAGTAGATTTCACTGAAAACTGAGCTGTGTTTTTGCACATTTGTACTTCTGTTAAAAAATACATCTTTGAGAAGGTAATTCCTATCATTTGTCAGGCTGGTAGAAAACTGTTTTCATGTTTCCTTTATTCCAGGGATCCAAATGTGAAGTACAGGTGAAAAATGGTGGTATATATGAAGGAGTTTTCAAAACCTACAGTCCTAAGGTAATTTTTTTCATTATGACTCTTCCCTGTTTTAGAAGATTCTAATACTAAATAATCAATGTTTGATTAAAATTTGAATATTTATTGTGAAATATTTTGACCTTTCATGCTGAGGTTTACACAAGAAGTTTTATTTTTGCAAACTATTGTATATGTCTGTTGTTTTGTTTTTTTTTTTTTTGCAAGTACATGAGCTTACTGAGTAGTGAATTGTGCATTAAGTTAGTTTGTCCTTTTTTTATATCTCCAATAGTGTGATTTAGTGCTTGATGCTGCTCATCGGAAAACTGCAGAATCCAGTTTGGGGCCAAAACGTGAAGACATATTAGAGAGTATCTTGTTCAAGTCTTCAGACTTTGTCATGGTGCATTTTAAGGATATGGATACCAATTATGCGAGAAGAGGTACACTTGTTTTTAAAGTTGTCTCTATCTGAGCTTATAAGGCAAGATTTTGAAAGCCAGATGCTTTAGGATCTGAAAACTAAAGTTCACATTTAGACCCTTAAACCTTAAAGCGTGTGGAACATCCAGATAGCCTGTTAAATGGAAAGAGGGAATGCTCAGCACTTCCTGACATCAGAAATCTATCAAAATTTAAAATACAGATTGCAGAATCTTTGTGAGGGGGCACTGCTTTGAGCAGCTAAACTGCAGTCTGGAAAGCAAATCCTTATTGGTGTTACAAAACATTTTACAGATTTTCTGTGAGGTTGGGTTTTGGTTTTTATTTTTTGTGTGTGTTTTTCTTTTTTTTCTTTCTTCTAAATTAGTCTATGAAATGTTGCATGAAAATCTATGGGTATACAAATTCTTTATAAAAAGATTATTGTTCAGAGTTTGTGTGTATATAAAATCTATATTTAGTTGAGAAACTTCTATCTCTAGTAGTGCATTCATAAAAGTATTCTAAAAATACTAATTCAATACTTGAAACTGTCAGAATTAAGCAATTTACAGGCAGTCAGGCAATCCTCATTCTTCTAATGTCTGACCTTCAAGACCCTAATTCTCTTTCTGGAATCTGAGAGGCTCACAAGTCAAGACAGCTCCAGTTCCTTTGCAGATTTTTCTTTTTGAGCAGGTTTTTTTTTATGCTTATGTTCCCGATTTGCTGGACTAAGGAATAAAAGCAAATACATAACTTTCTGTGCCATGGAAATTGTGTACATTTTCAGGCTGATCAACAACTGTCACTGGGAGCTCAGTGGTTATTGTGACACACAGGCTTTGTTCCCACTTAGAGATGCGCTGGGACTGGTGGGCATTTAATGGGATCTTTCTGTCTTCACCTTGTGTTTGTACATACATCTGTTCTTGCCTGATACAAAGCTGAAGAATGTGAGGCTTGTTGTTTCAAGGAATTTGCTTTTCCCAGAAGATGATGCATAATGTCAGAGCAAATGTAGCATTGAAATGCAGATAAGTTCCAGGTTCTGGATGGGCCTTTGAATTTAAATTACACAAGAGCTGTTTTTTAGTGGGTCTACTATGAACATCCTTTTAATGTAAATGCAAACTGGGCATTACCCAATCTTTAAGATCTTGAGCATTTGGAATGAAGAATATACTACTACTTGTAGCTGTAATTACTCCATGGAAGTTTTCTAGAAGAAAATGACTGCTTCAGGCTGAACAGTTGCTCAGTTCACTCTTTTTAGGTAGAATGTCTTTGAATCTAAATCTCTTAAGGAGCTGGAGAGGAGAGCTGAAATAAAGCTGTAGAGACGTGGAGCAAGATAGACTGGGAAAGCTGCAAAACTTGATAACTTGTAGCGGGTAAATTAATCTGCTTTCCATTTTGTCTCAAAAATGTATTATCTTGAAATGACACTTGAAAAAGTGTAAGTCAGTCTCTGGTCACACCTGCAATGAGAGCAATGAAGGGCCTCCTGCTTCTTCGGAAATTAAAAAATCAAGGATTCAAAAGAATGGAAGTGTATGAACATGCGTGCAGGAACTGCTGGCCTTTTGTTCTTCTAAATTAACCCAAATCTTCATGGCACTGAGTCAGAGAAGCCTGTGTGGACACCCACTAAAAAGGGAGTCTGAACTCCTGGGTGAGGAGATGGTGCTCCTTGCTGTGTTTGTATTGGGGTGGTTACTGTCTCGTGCCCAAGGAAGTTTGACAGTGTTGCACTTATCCAGGAACAAATTGCAGAACCCTCAATGGTTTTTGGCTCTCATAGGCAAGTTAGTAGAGAATTTGGACATACTTGGTTGGAAAGGCAGCTTGCTGTCACTTCCCTAGAAAAGTAGTCACACAAGAGGCACTTCACAAGCACTCTGCTGCCACAGGAGAGGCACACCTGGAGTCAGGTTTGTTGGGGTCTGCATATGCAGTTTCTCCCACCCTTTAGGAGACTACTAGGCTTTTTTGAGGAAGCCTTCAAGTAGTTTCTGAAAAAGATACTGTTTTGGTGGCTGTAGTGTATCCTGGTTTTCTGGCTCAGTATAAGTATCTGGAGTTCTGTGGATTTTTATTCTGGCATTTGCTTTTCTGAACTGCAGGAGTGTGGACAAATGGTGCTCCTTACTCTCTGGGTCTTGATCTTCTGCCTTATTCTCAGACTCGAATAGCAGAGATGTTGGCTGCATTGTCAGCCTGTCTGACCAAGTCAGACAAGACTGTAAGAGGACTGGAAAAGAATAGCAAGTGGGTAGAAAGAGCAGGGGTTGCATTCTCCTTTCAGAGGAGTGGAAATTACAGCTGTCTCTGAAAGAACCATGTGAAATAGTCTGCCAGGCACCTCTCCTTGCTATCAGACTAGTGCAGCTTTGGAGCAGTGAGCTGATAATTCATCCTGCCGCTCCACCAGTCATGTGAGTGTAGGGGAGGTAATGACTGTACAGGCCTGGGGTAGGTAAAACCACCCTGGTTGGAAGCAGCAGCCTTAGATTTGCTTGTGCCAAGCATGATAATGCTCCTTTAGATGCACCAGTGGAGAACTTCTTGCTGCCCGGATTGTAGAAATTGGAAGGGTTGGGAGAAAAAATAGTATGTCTGCATGGGTGGGGATGTTCTAACAGTTTATGTTTAAAAAATAAATTTATCCCTACTCCCTGGGCCCTTGCAACTCTCAGTCTGCATAGAGCTTTGGGCTCCTGTAGATTCCTGTTAGGCTTCAGAAGGAATGGAAAGGAGTCACCTGAGGGCCTCTCACTGGAATTAGGGCCTTCTGCAGCACAGACAGGCTGATGAATGAAACATACATTGGAAAACTTGGGTGAAATTGGATTATATCCATCATTCCCCTTCCAGATAATATTTTCTGCATTTAAAGAGGCGTATGCACTGTCTTCTGCACATGGCAGTGCATGGACTGCTAAAAGTCCACTCTCACGTGCAAGTTGAAATCCTTGGCTGTACTTTAACATGTAGCATCTTTCTGCCTCACCTTCTGAGGCAGAGGTGAAGTGCCTGGATCTTGTAGTTGCTGGATTCCTTGTGCTGCCTGACTGAGAGAGGAGGGAACACTTCTCTGATGTTCTTCAGAGAAGCTCCTTGCAGTGTTTCCTCCAGTACCACAGGCTGATCAGCCCACAGCCCTGGTTTGTAGGGGATTGAAATCTGAGTAAGGCTTCAGAGTTGCCTTGTTGTCTTCTCTTTAATGACAAGACAATTCAAGATCATAACTACTGGTAAAGTAAAAGGCTTCTGCAATGTTTTTATTGTTTTTTTGGCACTGATCCTGCGCTCTGAGAAAAATGTTACAAACCCAATGAAAAAAGGGAGAAGAGAATTGGCCGTGTAAGTTTTTCCTTGAATTTGCTGACAGTGGCATCCTTCCAGAGAAAGTGTTGCAAGGGGAATAGCAGTAGGCATGTTATGAACAAAGAAAGGAAATGTTGGCTCCCCAAAGCTGGTGGTAACTGGTTTTAATGTTTCAAATCAGTAGTAAGTAGTTACAAAACAAATGAGAGTTTACTGTTGAAAGATGAAACCTCAGCTTACTTTGGGCCACGCTCACCTGGATCAAAGCTGGCAGCGTGCAGCAGGGACACCTTTGGCACATCAGCCTGATTGGTTTAATAGCATTTGAACTGCAGAGCTGCACTTAATTGCATAGTTGTGCTCTTCACCATTAGTAGCTCAAAATATGTTTGCAAAAACAATCACGTTAAACACTGAGATTAATTCAGCCCGGACTCTTAATTGCTCTACTCTGGCATCTTTTTCTTGAACTCATGTAATAGTGCATACTTGAAGAATTTGTCCAAGCTGAGTTTTTCTCAGAATGTGTATATTTAATTTTCCTTGTCTTAATGTGAGTTTCTGTTGCATGGAGTTATCCTTGGGATTTTTTTTTCCAGTTAGCAGGCTTTAAAAAAAGAAGCAAGGTCTTTGATACCAAACTTCTTTGTTTAGGAGTTGTCACATTCAGCAGATACAGAGGCAGTGGGGGGCTAATTGAGGTTTACAGCTCAAGCTCCTTGTTTGACCAGTATTCATTTTTTCTTCAGCTTGGGTTTTACCATCTAGAAAAGGAATTGATTAAAAATTTGGCCATGCCAAGGTGTCATGTGAGTTGTTCATTCAGCAACTCAGATAATGAGGCACCAGATAAGGGAGAGGCTGAGCCTGGGCAGTCAGTATCTTCTCTGTTGTGACTCTGCCAGTTGGCGCTTGTAGCAGCAGTTCATCTTCTAGCTTCTACTTCACTAATAATCTTAGAAGCAGTATTTGTGTTTTGGAAACTCTTCTTGGCTAAATTTATTTTTTACATATGTTCTCAGTTTTGTTGCTCATTAATTTTGGTAAGGCCTTGTTTGACTTGTCTTTGGTGTCCCAGGTGCCTTCCTAGCTGTTTGTTCCAGGACAATAGTGATCTGTGCCTTGAGTTGCTGTTCTGCTGCATTTAAACTTTGCCTGGATGCTCATGAGACCATATTGTCTGACTAGAAATCTGCCTGTATAGGTTCAGTCTCTCCTACCTGGAATTTCTTTGAGCTGTAGAGCTTAAATTGGTGTTGCAGTCTCACTTGTGACTTTAATTCTAAATTGAGAAAGAAATAAAAGCAGTGAAGCTTCCTGAGCCCCATGATACACTGGATTCTGCTGGGAAACTTAATATTGACAGTTCACATCCTACACATTCACTAGATACTGGAGTTTTGGTTTTGACTGGTTTGTTGTTGTTTGTTTTTTTTTCCCCCAGTTCAACTGTATCATTATATTTTTTAACGTCACTCTGCTAGATGTTTATGTGGCTTTTAAAATAAGAAAATTAGTGGGTTGAGTAGATGGGTCTTGTTAAGTGAGTATTTTATTCACAGTATCCAAAATGGCACAGTTGTGCATGGATTTCTCTCTGAAGTAATTTAATAGGAACACCCTTCTAAAGTACAGACAGTTACCTCCATCAGATGCAGTCATCAGTCCTTCTAACTCATATTTATCTAATCTCATTGGAGAAGAGTTCCCTCTGAAGTAATGCAGAAGGAAATGTCACAGTTTCCTAACGGATCTAAAACTCCTCCAACTTGTATTTTGTGTAAAATGTCCAATCGGAGAGGATCAAACATGAAACACTGAATGAATGATGTTTGGCACAAAAGCAGCCCTGGTCTGTCTGGTTTGTGGCAGTGTCAGCTACAGGGTATTGATGGATAAGGTAAATGTAGTTTCCAAACACAAGTGCCTTTTGCCTCACTGTTAAATGTTCTCTTTTGTTACTACTTCACTGTGAATTGAGGCAGTGCTCTGTTACTGTGTAGTTTCAGATGACTTTTAAACACATCTTCTGCTTTTTTAGTATATTTTAAAAACTGTTCGTATGAAGGGAAACTGAGAGATGTTTTATTTCAAGTTGACATGCCTTAGAATTCTGTAGGCTATTTGAAGGGGATTTTTTTTGTGAAGCAAGATGGGAAAGCACATTGGGCTCTTAATGGGTGGGAGCATTCCTAAGTTTTACTGTGAAAATTATCTTTGCAAGGTGGGAGGTGTATAATAAGTTTGAATATGTCTGTGAGAGGGACTAGAATAGTTTAGCTTTGCCTGAATTCAGCCATTTAATGTGAAAAAATACACCTGTATTTATATCTGATGTCTTCCAATTTTTTCTCTCTCCATATCTGTTGTAGTTCCTTCAGAAACAGGTAACTTTTTTTGGCAGTCACTCTTATGTCTCTGCATCTTGCCTTTCATAATGCTTTTGTTACCATAATATATAACGGAAACTTAAAACCTCTGCTCGCACATTTTTGGCACTAGGCAACATGCATGTGTAACTTCACAGAATCATTGAGAGGCTCTTGCAGTTCCGTGGTGACTTCTGTTCTCACCCTTGATTTTTACCTATTCTGAGCAGCTGAAAATGCAACGATTGACATTCTGCCTCAGCACGTGAACCAGTGACTGTCTCAGAACAGTTTACAAGTAGTCCCAGAACCTGGCTGCTGAAGGCCTTGCATGTAGTGAGGAGCTAAAATACAGTCTCCCTGGAAAGCCCAAACTCCAGCTGCTAGGAACTGTCCCAGCTTTGGGTGGCAGTCTGGGACATCTCCCGTGGTGATGGGTGCAGGTTTTTGCAATTTCACATGAGCCCTAACAGTGGTGTGCCTCCTTAGGTGCCTTTCATTTGGCTTTCTTCTGTTGTTTTACTGATTCTTTTGTATTTGAAATGAATGTTTAGCTAATAAGCTCTTAATTTTTCATACATCTTCTATTTTGTTTCGTAGAAGCTTATTAACGCTTAATTGCTTACCCATAGTTCCTTTGGTCTTTGTGTATGAGTTGAGTGAGCGTTTCATGAGATTGTGCTGGATGGTGTTAGACAGACAGAGCACAGTTAACTTTTCTGACAGATCATACCAATATCTGTGCAGAATTTCACTGTGAAATTGGGTACAACAGGAATAATAAGCTATGTCAGCAGTCTCTCTTTTAAACAACCACTAGAGATTTTTTCCAACCTGTGACATCAGTGGCCATCTTCATACGTTGTGAATTCTTTTCATGATGGCTTTAAAGTTCATTTTCCTTAATCTTGCCAAAAGTTAATTTAAGCCACATTCTTCCATGTCTGGCACTGCCTAGTGTTTTGATTGCATCTTTTCTAAAGGTCTGAAATGTTTGCTCTTTTTTTTGTGAGTAGAATGATAACAGGACATGGTAGAGGCTTATTCATTTATAGGCTTATAACAAGCTTATTTTATTTTTTAAAGTTCCTTCTGTTTGAGTAATTGAAGAATTTGCAGGCAGCTCGTGAGATTTAATTGCTTACCAAATATAAAAGCTTGGCTTCTTTGATGAATGGCTTTGTATATGTTTTTATGGCACTTTAATATTCTTGTATTACTTCTTCTAAAGTCTGCCTTGAATGAAAGGTGAACAAGTGAAAAGAAAAGCTTGTGATCTTGATGTATTTATGTATGTTTTTATAATTTAAGTGAACAATAGCATACTCTTACTGCTTACTGCACCTAATGGTATATTTATTTTCATATATTGTTAGAACAAGAGGTAGATACAGAGTTTCTGAAATGGGTGATTTGGGTAAGCTGCTTCTTGAAAAAGCCTTTGCAGGAGGGAGGAGATACTTGTTCATGTCACAGTGAACGGGTGCATCAAGTTGATGGGTGATGGAGTTACACTGCAGAGGGAGGAAAGGTGTGTGTGGAGGAGTTGTGGAAACAGAAGCAGGTCAGGTATTTGAAGGGAAATGCACCCCATTATTTAGGGAATGGGACTGGTTTGCATTCATGCTTTTTTGAAATTTGTGGAATATATCAGTGCGCAGCTGTGTGGGCTGTTTGGAAAAGCACCTTAGGCAGGTGTGGGGTTTTCTGGAGGAATGGGGATCCTCAGGTAGTATTTCTTTTTCCAAAAACATGTAATTTATGTAAAATATTTTGAAGTAACTAGAGGTAATTACTGCTGTTCTTTGCTATATTAGAAGTTAGTCTGTACTTTCATAATTCCAAGTATGAAGTGGGCAGCCTTTCTAATGTAGTCCTGTTGAATACAGTGATTATAAGAGAAGGTGAATGATGTTTAATGTGCCTGTGATTTGGCTGTATTTGGTTGTTCCTCAGGTAAACTAGTGTGTACAGTGTCTTCCTGTGCTTAACCACATTGATTTCACCCCCATCCCTCCCCACTCCATTGTAGATGCTTTTACTGATTCAGCCATCAGTGCTAAAGTTAATGGTGAACACAAGGAAAAGGATCTTGAACCTTGGGATGGAGGAGAGACCACCGCTGCTGAGGAGCTTGAGCCATTAGAGACAGATGTTGTAAGTAATGCTTTTGTCATCTGCCCCAGTCTGTACAAAAGAAGCTATTTCTCTGGGCATACCTTACAACAATTCCTTAATTTTAATCTGGTAATGAACTTTCAACTCAAATTCCTGGCCTACATTGTATGGGTGTGTATGATCAGTCTTTGCTAGCAGCTGCCACAGTACTTTTTAACAATTTGAATAAGAATAGCTGGGTTTCAAATGCTACTTCTGGCAAATATTGACAAATGGCAGCTGCTGTGGTAAGGGATGTGTTTGACTCATGGACTGGCTGAAAGAGGAGCTTTTATTAAGGACTCCAAATTCAGCAATACACTGAAGTGATTTAGGCTTAATCAGAGCATCGCTGTCTGACTATCATTGCATTTGGAAATTATGGGAAAATTGTGCTTAGCTAAGTGTCTGTGAGCTAAGCTGAAGGAAATGGATGGAAGTCTGACCTGTGACTTCATAAGCACTGATACAATCTGAGTAGATTATGAATCGTTAGATGAAGAGTATGGTCTCAAATGACATTTCTTTATCTATCATAGCAGTCAGCTTTTGCTCAACCATGCATTGCTTTTAGTAAGGTATTCATACTGAAAGATGTTAAAGAAAGAAGATAATATTACTAATTAGAAGAGAATCCAGTCATGTTACTGTGGAGCATATTAACTTTGTCTGTGTAGAACAGTTATCCTGTCAATTTTACTGTACATATTGTACAGCTGAGATCTATTAGAGTACTTAATACTGTCAGTGCTTTTATAAAACATTCAAAACATTTATTGTTGTGCTTGAGTGCTGGAACAGCAGTTTTACTGAAGTGGGGAAGTTGTGCAGATCAACAGGGGCCTTCTGCCTGTGCTTTGTGTGTCTCAGATAAGTGCATGAGTAGTGCATCTGAAAAGGTTCAGCACTTGCCGCAGCTAGGGACACTTCTAATGTTCAGAGTGTCCATTTGCACTTTGTGGAAGGAATTAATGTATTTATTTCTTGCTAGCCAGTAATCTTCCAGTACAGAGCAGGCATGGTACTTAAAAAAACCAAAATAAACACAACACAAAACAAAAAAAAACCCCAGCAACAAACAACCACAACAAACAAAGAACTGGCTTTTGAAGGTGAAATCTGTACATCTGATGAACAATGTTTCCTGAAATAAACTGTGACTTTAGTAGTTTTGTTATCTGGACAGTGAATTCATAGGCCCAGGAAAAAGGGCAAAAGGTTTAACTTCTGCCATCAGCCCTTAATTTTAAGGGAATGTATTACCAGTGTCATTTTGAAAAACAAGCATCATTTTCTTCTAGTCTAATGGATGGGATCCCAATGACATGTTTCGTTTCAATGAAGAAAATTATGGTGTAGTATCAACTTATGACAGCAGTTTATCTTCTTATACGTAAGTTCCAAAATATTTTGTTATTAGATTTGTATTTCATGTTCTCCTGGGTTTGATGAGCTTGTGTTCTGAAGACAACTTTACATGCTTTCTGAAGTTCTGGAATCAAATAGCTGAAAATGCAATGAATGACTAGTGCTTAAGAAGCATTGCCAGAGTTCTGTGAACAGTCAGATGTAGTAATCCTTATATATTCCCTTAAATGGGCACAGTTCAGTCCCATTGCAACATTTTCTGTACTTAGGCATGCAATAATGCCTGTTTCTTAAACAAACATTTATTAATAGGGTGGAAAATACCAAATTATGAAACTGTGAAGTCTTTGCACAGCTGCTATACCTATAGTTTGTGTTTAACCTGGCAGTGCAGTTTGACTAAACCCTGATTTTATTGAAACAATTGATCTGGTAGATAGTGGAATGTTGAAATATGGCTGATAACTAAGTGTGTGTGTGTGGGGGGGGCCTGTGTGCTGTGGCTGACTTGTTCAGCAGATCTAAACTAACGTTTTAGTTACAATATAATAGTAACTTGAATATTCAAGTAGGATAAAGCCCACTCTGGCTCTTTTGGCAGTAGTGACCTGTTCCCCATGGTCTGCAGCTATAATGTTAACTGCAAAACAAATCCATTGCAGATGTTCAGCAGCCATTGTGAAATGTCTTCAATGTTTTCCCATTCTTTTAACCCCCAAAGTGCAAACTTACTTTTGAATGTCCAGGAATTGCAGTGAGTATTTTGATTTCTATGTAGAATTGAAGCCCTTGTCTACAGGTCGCTGGTTCACCATCTTTTTTTCCATTTTATTAAAATAGACCTGTAACATGAAGATAATCAAAGTGTCCTAATCGGCTTAAATTTGAATCCTGAGGAAGCTGTTTTTTCATATACTTCACTGCCTTAAGTACTTTTCGTACTTTTGAACTTTACTCTTCCATCTTTCTGCTTTATGGATATTAATGGAAACAGATTAAAACCATGAAGGAGGCTTTAAATTGCAAGAGCCAAATTCCATTGTTTCCTAGTCGAGCAGCTTGCTTTGCGTAGCAGTCTGCTAAACTGGGAAACTTTTCCTGATTCTCCAAGTAGGGGATGAGCAGCAGTGTAGCCAAGTGCTTATATGTGCAACTGAGGGATTGTAAAGAATTTATTGTTTGATTGTTTTCTCTTCCTAGAGCTAAGCCTTAGCAGGTACAATTTGTCAAGCTGCACAAAGGTAGAAGTTAGTGTTCAAGCCAGCACACTGCATTACATGCTTCTCTTGTCACCAGGGCTCTGAACAATGTCATCTTGCCCATCCCCTTTGTTTAATCTTTAATGGCCTTTTTTCTGTTAGAAAATGTGAAATCATTCTTTGCTAGTTTGAATTGCCAGCAGTGCTACTGCATACACCCCTTCATTTTTTTCAGTCACTTTAAATAAAAGAGGGTGTATTGGGTGTTCTCCTTTCTTGTCTGTGTACTTAACGCAGAGCAAGTGAGGCCCTGGGCATATCTTATCTGAGCCAGAGCTTCATGCTGAAGAGTAAACTTTTTATTTAATATTCTTGTAGTTATCATTGATGAGGCCAGTAGATGTCCTGGCTGGCCAAAAATGTGTGTGGGGAGAAACTTGTGAAGCAGTAACTGAGTGCTGGCCTGGAATCTGGCAAAGCTACTTGTTTTCCCAGTTCTGCCACCAACACTTGAGTAATCTTGCATATATTATTTCATACTTGGCTTGTGTCTCCGCCTACTTTCTATGTTCTTTTTAAAAAATTTATTCAAAGTATGTGTGGTAGTGATTAAATAATGCCCAGAGTATCATGGTCCAAGTCTCCACTGTGTTCTGTATTTTTACGTAGTTTATTCAGAAGGTTGGATGAAACAACTTTTGGAACTTAAAATTAGAATCAAAGACAAAGCACAAAGTTCTTTTATAAAACCTGATACTTGAACAAAAATTGGAACAGGTAAAAACCAAAACACAAGTGGGCAGAAGGAAGTGCCAGGTTTCATGTCCATCTCTAGTCAGCTCCTTCCATATTTTATTGTCCATGTGTTGAACTCTTACTTGGTGCCTTTCCTAAGGGAGCTACAGATGCTTTTTGCAATGTGGGACTCCCTCATCCAGATACACAGGATAGATGACTTTGAGGTCCTAGGACATGGCAAATGAGTCATGGGTTTCTGGTCCCGTGCTCTGTCTCTTCTGCAGTTACACATAACAGGAAGAGCTGAAATCCTGTGGCTGGAATTATCGAAGGATTAAGCATGTAACTCTAATTTCAGTAAGACTGGGGACACTTGTATCTGTTGAGAATGTGTAAGTAGGTAAATAAATTAAATTTTGGTCTTTTAGGGTAGCTTCCTGGCTAAACAACAGACTACAGCTTTTTAGTACTCATGTACTCAGCCATGTTCAAAGTTGGAGGCTTTGCATAGCTTTAGGGACTGGGGATTTTGCCAGTCATATGGAAAAGCTCTGCACCCTGACCCAGCTCTCCAGGCAGGTAAATGACCCTGAATTTGCACATAATGTCAAACTAGTCCAGAAATACTGATGTGCTAAACTAGACAGCAAGTCTAATGGATTAAAAGCAAGGTTGTTTGGTTTTTTTTTGCTCTAACCTGGCTAGAATTAACACTGTAATTTTTGTAGCTCCTCTGTGCTTTTGAATGCATTTCAGAGATTCTTTTCCATTGTTCTTTTAGGGTGCCATTAGAAAGAGATAATTCAGAAGAGTTTTTAAAACGGGAAGCCAGAGCAACTCAATTAGCAGAGGAAATTGAATCAAGTGCCCAATACAAAGCTCGGGTTGCCTTGGAAAATGATGAAAGAACAGAAGAAGAAAAATATACTGCTGTTCAGAGAAATTCTAATGAACGAGAAGGACATGGTGTGAACACTAGGTACTTGCCTATGCTATGAATAGTATTTTATTGAAATGATCTATGTATCTTGGTACAGTAGCAATTTAGTCATTAAAACTGTGCTTTTTCAGCAGGACTGATTAGGTTAGGAACCGTGTATAAACAAGCATGTGCTGGTTTTGGCCGCCAGGCTGACTTGTACACTTCTGCCTGGCCCTGTGCTACCTCTGTGGTGAAACAGACTTCCCCATTCTCAGGTGTCACTGTGGTGAATTCCTACCAAATGACAGGAAAGGGCAGTGGTTTGGTATGTCATGGAGAATTTCAGGCATTAGTACTAAATCATTGGGTGTCTGTGGGCTCATAGAAAGTGGACTGTGTGGTCAGTATCAAAAGCCAATTCATGAGGTGAATGTTAGGTCAACATCTGATAGTATTTCAAATTTTCTTTTAGCTTGTTTATAAATATAGAAAGTATCAGCAGAGCACTTGATCAGGTACTGTTCATTGTCTTCAGTTCTATCTTAACACTGATAGAAATTTGCTGTATTTCAGAGAAAATAAGTACATTCCACCTGGACAGAGGAACAGAGATGTCCTGTCCTGGGGAAATGGAAGACAAAACTCAACAAGGATGGGCCAGTCTGCATCAGGCCCACCAATTTCAAGGTCTGGATCCCATACTTCAGAATTCAGCCCTAACTCTGGAGCAGATCAAAGAGTAGTTAACGGAGGCAAGTATCTGAAGTCTAAACAAATGTGCCTTATAAAATTGAAGTCAAATACCTTATTATGTTGAAACTGCATATGATGTGGTCTTAGGGAATGTGTTTCATAAGCTAGATTAGCATTCATCATTTAACACAGAGGTGGTGATTTTGATTTGGGTTTAGCTTCCCCATAATGGAACATGCATTGACTGCACCACGTGTAGCTTTGCAGAGCAGAAATGTCACTTGTTTTCCTTCTCAAACACCTTTGTCTTAGATGATGGTGCAGTGTGTGGCTTTAAAGATGAAAAATTGCTGTATGTGTAACTACAGCTGAGCTCTGTGTGGAGGAGCAGCAGTGCTGACACCTAGTGAAAGGGAGTTGAGGAAGCTTCACTCTTCCCTTCTGGTGCATGGATCAGTTCTGTTTCCCATTAAAAAGAATAAAGCAGCTCACTGACTTCACAGTGATATGGGGGGGAAAAAAACCCAAAACTGTTGGGGAAGTCAGTGTTATGGGAAAAGGAATCAAAAGCCTTCTCTCCAAATAGCTATTTGAGTATTTTCTGCTATACGCATGGGCAATATTTATAAACAGACATGGCTGTGCACTGCATAGCAGGAACTGGTGTTTCATAAACCAAACACCGTTTTTTGAGATGGATTTCAGCAGTAGCCTGTCCTTGAGGCGTTCTTTTTCTAAGTTAAACACACTATTACATGAGGTTACTGTGAATAAATGAAACATGTATAATACTCAAGTGCCTCTATCTGGAGAGGAAGTCTGAGAAACATCTAAAGGTAAGTGAGACTTCCTTCTCAAGTCCAGAGTCAGCTGTATAAAGGATGTACAGCTGAGTCTTGCCCAAGCAATGCTAACCTTGAAATGTCTTGGTAGTATTTCTGGTTTCTGTCGTCCTGTTACTTGGCTGAATGAACATCACATACCTAAAATATTCAGAATGGCTTGTGAATTCCCTTTCTTTGTTTTGGAAACAATGAACCCTATAGCCTAGATTAAAATGACTACATTAATACTTCAGAGAACTGATAAAGGCATAAATGTCAGGATTCAGACACTGAACACCGCTGTTTTTTGTAAAGCTACAGTTCCTAGCCTTGCTAATGCTCATTTGGTTTGAAAAGAAGCAGTTTGGAGAGTCAATACTATATGTGAGCCACTGTGTGAGAACCTCTGGTAGCTGTTTAAGGACCTTGTCAAGAGTGATGGGTACTGTAAAACATATATATGATAGGCTAACAGATCAAACTTTACTGTCTATTCCTTAGTAGTATTTGTAGATCCTAATTAACCCTTTGGGGAGTTTGTGACATTCACACGTTAAATTTGACCTGAAGTGGAAGAAATAACCTTGCAGACTCTTTTATGGGTTGCAGAAATACACTTGAATCAATCTCCAAAGGGTTAAACGTGGGAAAAAAAAAAAATAATCATTTTGTCATATTTTACTTTTTTTTTTTTTCTGTTGACCTTTTTCCCCATAATTTTTTCTTTAGTTTTTATACTTTCCTTCATATCATTTGTTCTGTCAGGTGTTCCCTGGCCATCGCCTTGCCCATCTCCTTCCTCTCGCCCACCTTCTCGCTACCAGTCAGGTCCCAACTCTCTTCCACCTCGGGCAGCCACCCCTACACGGCCGCCCTCCAGGCCCCCCTCGCGGCCCTCCAGGCCCCCGTCTCACCCCTCTGCTCATGGTTCTCCAGCTCCTGTCTCTACTATGCCTAAACGCATGTCTTCAGAAGGTACAATACCACGATTTGTTCATGTTTTTTGTTTGTCTTTGTTTAACTCCTTCGTGAGTTTTAATTACAAAATTGTTTTTTCCTCTTCATTACTTAACCTATAATTTGTGTTTAACTTTAGTTTATCAGGCTATTTCTATTAACCTTTTATTTTTTTTTTTAATTTTTTTTTTTTTTAATTTGAAGAACTTTACAAAAACCAAATAAAGCTGTGACATTTCCCAAGTTTGGTATGAAATAAACTCAGCTTTGTAAACGCTGCTCAGTGTCTTGACCAACATCAACATGCAGGACCTGATAAATTAATACAAAATACCAAATATTTTCATACAGTTGTTCCACAAAAAGCAATTTATATAAAATACTGAATCTTTTAATCCAGTCGTTCTGCATAAAGCAATTTCAAATTTAACTAAATAATTGTAAATTAACTAAACCTTTTGTAAAAAAACCCAACCCAACAACAATAATGATAATAATTTAAAAACTCTGTACTCAGGGAAGTGCACTGTGGAGTGGGACAGGGTAAGGCAAATGTGTAGAGAACTTGAGATCTGTTTGCAGTGAGGCAGAGCAGTGAGTGTCCTTCCTGACAGTCAGTGACATGCAGAGAAAGGCTAACCCAGGGGTCTTGAGTAACAGTGCCCACAATTAGCTGAACTAAATGGTTTTGTCCTCAGAGGGTGCAGTGAGGAACACATTTTAGACACTTTATTTAAGTGCATTTAAAAATGACCCTGGAAAGCAAGCCTGGAATTAATACAAACCAGTTGTACTCAACTCACTGGGAACTTGCAGTTTCTGCTCTAACTGGCTCCACTGGAGCCACAGGAGGGAGAGCAGTTGTCCCACTAATGGAATCAATAACAGTGTTCTGCAGCTGGCCTGGTAAATGCTCAGGATGGTCCCTAACCAGGACATGGATGGCAGTAGGCACGTCTGCATGATGTGCTGCTGTCAGGGTATCACTCTGAGCTCATTTTTGGGTAGTAAACCACTGAGAATTCACATGCAAATTCAGGTATTTGTTAGCACTTGGAATTGATTTGTCAGGCTTACTGCAAAATTTAATTTCTGCTACTAAAAGAAGATGGCTAGAAAGTGTGTACTCTTTAAAATTCTTGCCTGCCTGTAATTTGGATTGAAGTGTACTTTAGATTCATGGTTAAAATAGAGACTGACATTTAAAGGTTTGTGTAACCAGAAGAGGTACTCGATATTTTAGAACCTTATCTGAAACCAGAAAGCCATTATCTGAACTTTTCTTTTTTGACCTACATTAAAAATGAAGTGTAATCAACCAGATTGTCTTCTGGTCATGAACAGTTTCTCTCCTTTTGAAGTATCAACCTTTGAGTCTTATCTTGTAAAGAAAATGTTTATTGGGATGTAGAAATTACAGCTGCTTAGACTTGAGCATAACTGTTGTGTGGCAGCTGTATGAGCTGTCAGAATTCCTGTGTTCACTTATGACTTTAGCTTCTGGTGTTAAACATGCATGACTTGAACCTTGGGATAACAATAACTTGTTTAGTTGCAGTTTTGCTGACTTGTAAATGAATTGTGACCTGCTGCAGGCGGTTTAGCCTCTGTGCAGAATGCTCTGCTGAAATTCCCCAAGAGCATTGGTCAGCCAGTGGTGACTACTGTGTAAATAAATGTTTGCTATCACAGACCTGTGACAAAAACCTGACAAAAGCAAGAGCAATTTTTCTTTTCTGGAAAATGTTTGCCAGCCTGGAGCTGTGCTTATCCAGAGGGAGCTGAGCCACTAACCTTTTTGGCTTGGCTTGCAGTAAGCAGTATTGGATGCTTGGATTCAAATATTTTAAATCCAAGGCTTACATACCTCTTTCAGTTCTGATAAAGCTTCTAACTATCAATGGGTGTGAGCTGTCACAGCAAGGTCCTGAGGGTCTTGGTAGTCTGGCTGGACCAATGGCTTGGCCTTTGTAGCCTGATGGATTCTTGGATCTGCTCGATGGCAGTGTAAATTGCTTAACTATTACTGCATTATTGAGAGTTATTAGATGAAATCAAGTTTTAAAAACAGTATGTTTTTGGTACTCGGTGCTGGACATTCAGTATTTATTGTGTGGGATTGTCTTCTTTTCCGCAGGGCCTCCACGGATGTCTCCTAAGGCACAACGGCACCCTCGAGGTCACAGAGTCTCTACTGGTAGGGGTACAATTTCAAGTGGCTTAGAATTTGTATCTCATAATGCACCAGGGGAAGCATCTACTACTGCAGTGGCACGAGGCAGCCCTTCAGGTGGGACGTGGTCATCAGTTGTCAGTGGGGGTAGGTAAAGCTTGGCTTATTGCAGATGGCTTGCCAGGGGTACTGTAGAGTGTGAATGCTAAGCAGAAAACTGCATTTCTAGACAATTCAGGCTCTGAATAAACACTAGTCTGCTAACTTAGCTTGCTTAGATGGAGTGGGAAAAGGGTGTTCCCAAGTAGCTTAGGAAAATAGTTGGTGAGTTGGTCCTTCAAGGGTCGTAACTGCAGAGAGTTGAAGTCAGATGCTGTATGAAGAGAAAGGAAGGAAAAGTGTGGGAATTAGTTGTTGAAAGAAGTAGTTTTTAGTAAACGTACTGAAGGAAACACAAGTTGTATACGTTGTTAATGGCAGTGGAACTGGGCTGTGGCTTGCAAATGAAGGAGGCCTTTGGGTAGAGGATGGTGTTAGAAGATGAAATTATATTCAAGTTCAGTTGGATGTTTTTCCCTGAAAAATTATGCAGGTTTTAAGTGGTCATTATGTGTTTGTCTAAGTACTATAGTAGCAGATATAGTCATTGTCTCTTCTTTTTTGTATCGGTTAACATCTTTTTTTGATATTTGGCTTGAGATTTAAAGCTCAGTCTTGTGACAAAGGCCCCAGTCTCGAGCTGTTGTAGTTGGGATCATGTTCTAGTGAGGTGTGAGCAGCTGGGCATCCTTGACTCGAAGGGCAAGTGAGCAACAGTTTGGGAGTCTGGTGCTTTTTAGCAGTGCTAGAATTCTAGAAGAGTGTAGTGGGAAGGCATTTTTCAGAAAGAAGGTATGAATTAGACCCCCATAGACCTGTTGCCTTGTGGAAGATATTTAAACTCTTCAGTTCTGGCATTATCTCTGATTCATCTTCCTTCCCCACCCACCACTTTATATATTGTTAACCTACAAGTGGGACTGTTAAACAGTTTTTCTCCTCATTCACTTGAAGTTAATATATGACATAAAGTAACTAACAGTGGGATGAGGAGGAAGCAGGAGGTACAACTTATCATTTAAAGAATATACAGCTTTCCTTGCTGCTTTAACACAGGGGCAGAAACACGCATCAAATCATCTTCTTGCAAGAGGATATGCTTGGTTTTTTTCCAGCTGGCAAACCTCCAAAAGAGGATGCCCTAAAATGGATGTTTTTTTAAAAAATGTTTCACATCTGTTTGTATGGAGACCTGGCCACCTTTTCTGTTCTGCCTGAGTCTGTGTCAATGTGAGCTGTTGTAGTTGTTCCTGCTGGGAGACTGGGCAGCATATTGTAGTTTCATGGTGGGACTACAGGGCAGTGATGTGTGGTTAGGGGACAATCTGCAGACAAGTGGCACCACTAATCTGAAATGCTTCATTGTAAAGAACTAGGAGATGTACCTGAAAGGTAAACAGGTTTTCAATCACTAGATAATGTTCCACTCAGTACTTTAAAGCATATTTTTAGTCATTATAAAAATTAGCAAACTGCTGAGCAGGTGAGGAAACTTATCCTATAACTGTGTTTTCCTCTTTGTTTTTAGTTCCAAGATTATCCCCTAAAACACACAGGCCTAGGTCTCCAAGGCAGAGCAGCACTCCCACGGGCCCAGCTCTGCCTTCTCCTCAGCCTGGTACTATTCCTGCTGAATCTGTTGCCATGCCTGTTCCAGCTGCCTCTCCAACACCTGCCAGCCCTGCATCCAACAGAGCAGTTACCCCTTCCAGTGAAGGTGAGTTACCCCCACTAGTTTCAAAGTGCTCCCTGTCACCAATCCCTGACAATAAGCCTGTGGAAGAGCAAAGCTGCTTCCTAAATGATGGAAAACTTCTGATGCATTTAATTTTGCTATGTAGAGAGTTCCCTGTTTCTCATGATGCTCACTTTAAACTCAGGCTGGAGAGAGGCTTTTTGAGAAGTCTCTATGCTTAATTTCTTCTACCCTTTAAGGAGTATGGGCTTAGAGGTGTTTGACTTGAATGGAGGATTTTTTTTCAAACTGAATTCCCAACTCTTTTCTAATTCAAAGAAACATAAGCCACTGGTTTCAAAGGATATTTTGAGCATAATGAAAGAAAGGGGAAAAAATCCCAACATTCAGGAGCACTGTCAAATGGCTTAAAAACTCTCAAATCTTTGTACCAGTCTGTATTAAGAACTTGGACTACTGAAAATAATTAATTTTCAGTTTGTAGTCTCTTCAGCCTAGTTAAGGTTCTGTGTGTGATGAAAGGGATGTGTTTGACTGGGACTTTTTCATTTGGCTTCAAGACAGTAGGATGGGGAAGGGGCAAGGATAAACCCCCAGGACCTGCCTAGGTAGCAGAAAATGTGTAACTTAGATTTTTTTCTTTTGTAAGCTAAATATGGTTAAATCTCTCTTTTGTTTCTATCTTCCTATCTGTCTTTACTCAGTTTGAGTTGTAAGAGAATAATTTTGGCAATTTCTTTTCTAGCTAAAGATACTAGGCTTCAAGACCAGAGGCAAAATCCTGCAGCTGGAAACAAGGAGAATGTAAAGCCAAGTGAGACTTCTCCTAGTTTTCCTAAACCTGAAAACAAAGGTTTGTATCAAAAGCTTTTGTATATAACTGAGTGCTGTAAGAATTCCAAACACTAAACCTGCTATATTGGCTGCTTTACTTATTAGCCTTTTAAGGAAGACTTGGAGACAATCTGCCTTGGGTGTTCTGCAGCAAAAATTTGGTCGTGCAGTTGGAAAGTGTCAGGCCTAGAATTTGAAATGTTGTTCTTGACTCATTTAATCAACACAGAGTGTAGAGGCTCATGAGGATGGTGTGATTTCTTTTCACTTGTTTCTCTTTTTTTCTTCCACATCTTTTTTTTCTTTTTCCCTGCTCACAAAGCTGGGTTTTGGCTCTTTGAGCTGAATGAGTGTTTCTACTTAGAGCTGTGCTCACAAGACTTCTGAGCATCCTGGTCAGCACAGGTTTTTGTAGCTTATTTTTTCCTATTATGCCTTAAATTTGTCTTGTTCTGCAGCATTGCTTTTTCATTCAGTTCTCAAATATTTTTGTGTTGTTGAACTGAGAATCATAGAATCATTTAGGTTGAAAAAACCCTTTACGATCACCAAGTGCAGCTGCAATCCCAACCTTGATCAGTGTTTCACCTTTAATTGCTGTGTCTTGAAATGCTGACATTACATTTTGAGGATGGTTTTTTTCATGCTTCTTTGTGTTCAGCTGAGTTCTGCAGTCCCTGCACCTCAGGGCTTCTGTCTTGGTGTGATGCATTAGAACTATAGATATGTCAGTTATGCAATGCCCTGGTTTCACAGAATATTTTTGTGTGCTCATACACGTAGTTCATGGAATTATACCAGATTACAGAGGAAATGGTGTCACTCTGTTTCAGTTTTAGATATGCAAACATTACCTTTTTGCAAACTTAAGTGATGTAGAGGCTGTATATAAAGCTTGTATTAGAAATGCACAACAATGTTGGTCTTATCTTTGGCAGGTGTATCTCCAATTGTTTCAGAACATAGAAAACAGATTGATGATTTAAAGAAATTTAAGAATGACTTTAGGGTAAGTTTCTCTGTATGATAACTTCATGATATCATATTTCTCATGTGTGTCCAGATACTAAAGGAAACACACTGCATGTGTTAACAGGAAAACAGGTCCTTACCACTCATGCTTAATTCATGGGAATATCTATCAGGATTAATGCTAGATATTATAAAATCAATGCCAACTCTTGCTAGTACAGTTGTCTAATATGTGTAAATGTATATATTGACTGTACACTGAAAATAGTACTTGAAACCTGTTTGATCATTAGGTACAAATAGTGATCACATTTACAGTCCATATGAAAGAGCTGGTTCAAAATTCAAAATTAAAGGGTTTTGCAGAGGAAAATTGAAGATGAAGTCGTATTACTTAATTGCTTAATTGTTATGATGGTTTATTAAATCAGGTTAGCACTTCAAGTGCTACAGTTAAATCATGCAGTGGGATGTGACCAGAGAGTTCCTTCAAGTGTTCCTGTCACTTCCTAATCAACATATAGGTCAGTTGAGTCTCTGAATAGCTTCTTTCACAGTATAGGCTTAAAACATTGTCAATGTTCATAGATTTCTTTTCTAGTAGGAATGGAAATGTATGTTTTAAAAGGTCCTTTTCAGATGGTTGAGGCCTATAGGACTGTATTTTACTCTCTGTATGTGATAGCACAAGACAGTCTCTCCCTGGTTCCGTGTACCAATTTGCTAAATTTATTCCTTGGGTTTTTTTCAGTTACAGTCCAGTTCTTCTTCAGATGCAGTGGATCAGCTGCTGAACAAAACCCGAGAAGGTGAAAAATCAAGAGATGTAGTTAAAGAAAAGACAGAATCAACCCCTAAAGAATCTATCATAGAAACTGGCAGTAATACCAACTCGAATGGTGGTAGTAGCAAACCTAATAGTCCAAGTATTTCTCCTTCAATAAGTAATAGTTCTGAGCAAAAGCGAGGGCCTGAGGTAACTTCACAAGGTGTACAGACATCTGGGCCTGGAAGTAAACAAGATAAAGAGGATAAAGAGGAGAAGAAGGATACTTCTGAGTGAGTAATGATGCTTTTTTGATTAAGCACATTTGGTTTTAGCCTTTAGCCATTTGCAGAAAAAGCTATTTTGAATGTGTAATATCTCACTGTTTATACAGCTGATATAAGTTCTCTCTGTTACACAGAGATTACAGGTTAAAATAATCTCATGAGTCAGTGGCAGAGCTACATGTGGAACTCTGGTCCTCTTGCTGCCTAATCCATATCTAAATGCTTATTTAAATGTTTTCCTGACTCATGTGAGCTGTGCTATCACCAGCCCAAAAACAGGTTTATGTATAAATATATTGCTTTTTGCAATCCATGTACTGTTTGAGTTCTCAAAAATCTGACTCGGATGGAAATGGGGTATTTAATCCCTTTCAGTTTTTAATTGTTAGAGAGTTCTGCAGATATGGTTGTAGAAGAATAATGCTGAACATAATATTTTGTTCTTTATGTTTAGGCAAGTTAGAAAATCAACACTTAATCCTAATGCAAAGGAGTTCAACCCTCGATCTTTTGCTCAAGTAAGTTATTTGGTACCATTTAACACTGCTTTTGGGTAGATCTTTTATTATAAAACTTTTTGCTTGTAGGATAATTAAGCTAATCTTCCATGTGCATTGCTGAAATCTGTTTCTAGCCGAAACCTTCTACTACTCCAACCTCCCCTCGTCCACAAGCTCAGCCCAGCCCCTCCATGGTGGGTCATCAGCAGCCAACCCCAGTGTACACTCAGCCTGTTTGTTTTGCACCAAATATGATGTACCCGGTTCCAGTGAGTCCAGGCGTGCAGGTGAGTGCAGCTTATCCTGCAGACTTGTTAATAACACTTCATATGATTGTCAGCAAGTTGAGGAGACTTAGGAGATCTGAGTTAAAACAGTGAAATGGCACAGTTTGTGTTGCTCTTGTAAATAGGGGCACAAATGCTTTGTTGTTGAGTTTTACCTGTGTAAATACTGTCTTTTCCCAGTGGTTGCTCAATCTAGATGTCCTGTTAGTCTCAAACACTTGTAAATTCCAACATTTTACTCATATTTATTATTAATCTTTGCAGACTTCCTGCCCACTCCAAGCATAGTCTCACAGTTTAAGTAACTATTTCTTTACCCTTAGCTTCCAAATGTGTCCTACTGGTTTCTGGTCATTGCAGGGATTACTGGAATTTCAAATCTTAACTGTTCCAAAGCAAGTACATTGCTTGAAGTAGCGATAGTATCATTACTTGACTGGTTGCTGCAAACCATAAGGTCTTAGCTGTTTATACGTGCAGACTTAATCACAGTCATCCAAGAAAATACCACAGGTTAGGCAGAGGTCACTAAAGCCTGTAACAGAACCAAGCAAAACACATCAGAGCTGAGTGGGTCCCCCACCTTGACACGCACTCTGTTTTTAAAGGAATGTCATAGCTTTAATTCTCCTTCTGTTTCAGCCTTTGTATCCTATTCCCATGACGCCCATGCCAGTGAACCAAGCCAAGACATATAGAGCAGGTAAAGGTGAGAATAATACTGCCTGTTCGGTTCTCAGTCTGCATGCAGCATGAGCTAATTACTAACGTTGGTGTGTTGTCTAACCTGTGGTAGTTTGGTTTTGATTGATACATTAAATGCCATTTTAATGAAAGGGAGTGGAAATACTAACGCATTTCTAGAGGAACTAATTCAGCCAAAACATAAGTTTGAGTAGTGGGGAGTTGCTTGGTTTGGAATCAGATTTGGCAAGTGGGAAAACATCTCTGTGACTTGGAATGTTAGGGCAAGCTGATTGTCTCCTGTGCTTCAGAAATGTTGCAGGTTTGTTTAAAGGGAACTTTCTGTACTGGTTCACAGCAGAGCCCTGAACGGTGCCTTGATAGCAATTATTTTTTTGGGTCAACAAGTAGTATTGCTATTTCTTCCAAAAGAGTGTGCTGTGCTGCTCTGCTGGAAAGAACTTGCTGCTGGTTCCTGTTAGTTCTTTTGCATTCCTTCTGCAGCAGTGACTGAGCAGCTGGGCTAACAGCACCGTGTCTTTAACAAGTGACACCTGTGGCTGTGCAGACCAGGACGTGTGTGGAGAGATGCTCTCACTTCTCTACAGTGCAGCCACAGAGCAGAAAAATGACAGTCTTGTTTTTATAGTCATGTTTCAGATAATGCTCTAATTCCACACAGTGGGTGCTTTCTTGCTGTTTTATACAGTAGCTTATGATGACAGGTTCTAGTGCTGCAGCTCCAGTCACTGGAGGAGGAAATTGTTTAAAAGAGCAGTTCTACTGTTCAGAAATAAACAAGTAGCCTTTATGAATCTAGGGAAGACAAAAACCTGCAATGTATTTCTGTTTTAAAATGCACTAACTCTACTGTGGCCTGATCCATGGAATCTTTTGGTTGGTAGCACTGATTGGTTTAGTCAGAAATACATTGCTTTGTGAGGCCCCCTCCTATCCTGAATTTCTTCTTGAAGTTTCATTAGTTTCTGCCTCCCACTCTCTGCAGCAGAGTCCTGAAGGAGCTGCACGGGTGAAAGTTCAGTGCCTTTACACTGACCAAGTTGCATCCTGGATTTACTTTTTTCTATTGTTGATTTGCAGTGTAAATACAGTCATCATTGAGTGAATTTACTGACATCTTCAACATTTTCCTCCTTTCCTCTACATTGCACACTGCAGTGGAATCTACAGGTGCCTCAGTTAGTGTAGTTACTAGTCCAGTCTCACTGCAGCCACCTGAAGCTCCCCTAGAGCTCATGCCCTGTAGCTCAGTAGGCTGTTAGTTTGTTCAGAGTGCCTCGCTGCTGTGGTTCTGTTGGTTGTCTTGCTGGGATAGCTCAGGTGCTCCCACACTACAGTGCTCTCTTTATTTTTCTTCCTTCTGTTGCTGCTCCTCTTCTTCTTATAGATTGGCTTGTCCTTTTCAGTGTTGGCTGTGACCCAGAAATTGCTTTCTGCTATCCTGAGGGCTAGCACAGAGTTGAAAAGATGTGAATACCTTGAATTGTGGCTGCGTGGAGACCTTTTTTGTGCTCTTCTCAGCCATAAACAGAAGTAACTTTAACAGACTCAGCTTTCCAGCTGATGGAACAGTTGCTGAGTAGTTCTCATAGAGGGTGAATCAAGCCTTTTGAAGGGGACAGGATCATATTTGCTTCATGTAGGTGTCCTGATACAACCTTTCTCTTCTGTTACTGATTCTTCAGTTTTTCTCTCCCTCCACCTTTCTTCCTTCTTTCACAAAAAAGCAGGCCTGGGTTTGTGGCCATATACATGGCTCAAAGGCAGTGGTGAAAATCAGATGTTTCTTGGAGGAACTCCTTTTGTTGCTGCTCCTTTTTGATAGAGCTCTAATATGCGGTTAAAGGTGAGGGGTGAGGATATTCCACTTGGTCACAGTGACATTGTCATGTAGAAGCTTTCAGGAAGATCATCGTTCTTCATCCTGTCCTTCTAATGTGAGGCACTCTTTGCTTTGTAGTACCAAATATGCCACAGCAACGGCAAGACCAACACCACCAGAGCACCATGATGCATCCTGCCTCGGCAGCGGGCCCTCCAATTGTAGCTACACCACCTGCTTATTCAACACAATATGTTGCATATAGTCCCCAACAGTTTCCTAATCAGCCTCTTGTGCAGCATGTGCCACACTACCAATCTCAGGTAAGAGTCCTTTCAGCATATGTGATAAACCAACACAGAAAGAGTGAAAAGGCTCAGTCCTAGATACCGTATTGGCTCCCAGTCATAAGGAGTCACTCTGAGCAGTTTCTGTGTTCTGGAGCATGCTTGGTGGTGGTGTAATGTGCTTCCAAGCCTGTGACACATTTTAAGGTCAGCTTAGAAGCTGGCATTCATTATTAATACTATCTTTTTTAGCACTTTGAAGAATTCCTTTCAGGTCACGGTCAGGACATCCACTGATGTGTTGTAAAACCAAACTGGTGTACTTATCTTACTTCAAAGGCTTTAAAATATATATATGTGATTGGATAAATATATAATTACATAAGCTTACTATTAGAGTGGCAAAGATTAGATATACCAGTGTTTTTTGTCAGTTTCCAGCCCACTGCAAAAAATGTCCTTAAATTCTTTGAAACAATTGGAATAATAAAATCATAGAATGGTTTGGGTTGGAAAGGAACTTGAAGATCATGTAGTTCCAACCCCCCTGCTTGAGCAGGGACACCTCCCATCAGACCAGGTTGCTCAGAGCCCCATCCAACCTGGCCTTGAACACTTCCAGGGATGGGGCAGCCACAGCTTCCCTGAGCAACCAGTTTGTGTGTCACCACCCTCACAGTAAAGAATTTGTCCCTAATGTCTCACCTAGATCTACTCCTTTCAGTTTAAAACCATTCCCCCTTGTCCCATTGCTACATGCCCTTGTGAAAAGTCCCTCCTCAGCTTTCCTGTAAAAGGAGTTCCTATTTTAAGGAGGATAATCAAGCTCAGGTCTCACAGACCAGCACGAAATCTTCAGCTTGCTCTGTATCTTAGCAAGGCCAAGCTGCTGCTGTTTCCAAGTACACAACTATTGCTGAGATGACGCCAGTTTCTTGGTACTAGTCCTGCAATTAACTGTCTGTTTTCTTTTTTCTGTTGAATGCAGCATCCTCATGTTTATAGCCCTGTAATACAGGGCAACGCTAGGATGATGGCACCACCAGCACACGCACAGCCGGGTTTAGTATCTTCCTCTGCAACACAGTATGGTGCGCATGAACAGACGCATGCTATGTATGGTAGGAAACGTTTTGTGTTATATGTAACTTTCTAAGTGCTTACCTTGTGCAGGGATGTGTTTAGTCTGAAGCTTCAAACCTGGGTATCAATCAGATTACACCAGTAGGTGTGGTTTGTGTTTCATAAGCTGATGAAAAACTGAGCCACCTGGTTAAAATGAAAACACGAGTTTGCTGATTTCAGTAGGATGCCAGTGACCAAGATGAAATTTCAACCTGGGAGCTGCTAAAGAATATCTGCTGAAAGAAGTTTGTTCAAGTTCTCTTGATGCTTTTGACACAACATCCCTTGATTGTTTCTTTATTATAATTAGGACTTGTTTTATTGCAAGGCTATGATCTCAGTTTCAAAACTTGACTTTAGTTCTGACAACTAGTGAAATGCTGTCTTGCTGATACTACTAGCATCATTAACAGTATAAACACTGCTGTTTAAGCAAAATAAAACGTGTTGCTTACCTTTCTTTTTTGGTAAGTCAAGAATAAGTATATGAAACAGCTCATGTATTTGCTCTGACTTTGACAATTAGTCTGCAGCATTATCAGTTGGGAGTATTTCACTTACAGTGAAGTGCTGAAAAATGTGGGTTACCTTGGTACAAATTAAAATGTGAAAGAACTTCTAAAGCATTATAAATGTATGAGAAATCAATACCCAGTCCAGAGGAAAAAAAACTTCACTGCAAAACATGCTCTTGAAAGAGATAGAACAAGGGTGCTAGAGGGCTTGGAAATTGTCATAAAATGTCAAAACAGCAGATGGTCTCTTGAAAACGTGGCATTTCAATACTTGTTACAGCATCTGAGGAAGACTTTTATTGGGTCACGTATATTATTGACTTAGATTCTAATAAAAGATTTTCTGTACCTTTAGACATCTTTGTATGTTTTCCGGTGCTTAGTTTTACTCTGCTACTTAATGGAAGCCCATGATGTGTGATGAAAACTTCCAAGGCTAAGAATCTGAAGTTTAGTGTAAAATCAATTCTGATTTTAAGAAGTCTGTGTCTTACCCATCTGAAAACATCCTGTCAGGTCCCTGCAGTGGTAACATAGCTGAGAAGCACAACTAATAGAGTGAAACCCTTTTTGACACTTGAAGGAAGAACGTTTCAGCTCATTTGTGCTGAAGCTAAATGGAAGTTACTTGCAGAGATTTAAGTCTTTCTCTCACAGGTCCTTGCTAATTGTATTACTTTGATCTTTTCAACTCTTGTGCTTGAGGTGTCCCTGTAAACAGATCTTCTGTTTGCTTATTCATTAGATTAAATAGAGTTCTGATAAAGTGAATGATCAAAGGCTTTCAGACCTTTATTGGTGAAAACTCTCTTCTCAAATCCTAATTAAAATAAAACCAAACATGAGATCAAGATTTGATTCCAAATGGTTTCATGTGACTTCCTAGCAATTTCCCATTGTGCACCATCCTTATCTTCTCTAACCAGTGGGTTCTACAGCATTGAAGTACAAGCCCATTCCCTTGGTTGGCTTTGATCAGATGTCTGTATATTTTTTTCACTGATATTCTAACTTACAACTGTTAGATTTCATTTTGTGTTGGTTTTGCAGCTTGTCGTAGGTATATGACTGTCTACAAGTGCAGACAACTAAGTTATGTCAAACTTGAGAATGCTTTGGGATTTTCTGCTGTGTAATTAAATATTAATTTTCCAAGAGCACCTAATTTAACAAAAATTGCATGTCCTCCTGTGACCTTTCAAGTAGCTGCTTGGTGGCTCTTCTAAATACTCTCCTGCCTTCCCAGTGAATGGTCAAGTGCTTGAAATTCTTGTTATTGAAACCATTCAACCCAACTGGATCATGAACTCTGGATGAGACACTTCTTTAGGAGTATGTTCTTGCCATGTTCAGATGCGTTTATTGCCTAGTGAACACCAATTGGCTCAAATGTACCCTTAACCTACAAAGTTTACAGTGGGCTGCACATGAAACGACTTCTGATGTGGTGCAGCACTGTCTCAGTTCAGATTTTTGCAAGTCTTCCATGTGCTGATTACTTGAGGACCTGGCCTAGAACAGATAGTGTTTTCTTAAAATGTGTTCATTTGTTACGTATTCACTTCAACTCCCATGTATCCATGTGTGAATGCTCTGGAAAAACGTAGCAAGACCTGAGGTGATAAAGATAAGCTGCTTATGAAGCACATTGCTAAAGAACAACCCGCTGGAACCATTCACCCATGATTGAGTGACCATAAGGAAGTATCCAGTAACTTGTTCTGTGTTTTGGGAATCTTAAGTTTACCCACAGTATCTTTGAGCTAAATATACCAATGCTCTTTGATTCTGGTCCTGTCTTAAAACTCATTTGAAAGTACAGAAAAACAGCTCCCTGAGAAACAACAACCACTACTGCTTCTGATTGCTGGAGCACTTGCTCAAACAAGTTCTCAGATTTACTTTGGCTCTTTAAAATGCTGATTATTTTTTTTAATATTTAAAAAAAAATAAAATCTTTTCCCCCATTGATATCAGGGTTCAGGGGTTATGCTGCCCTTTTATCCTTCAAGGTGCTAGTGCTTTCTTTGAGATAGTTCTTGTAAAAATCACTCAATTTTTTTCCCCCTGCCTGTGTGGTAGAAAGAAGATGTCTGCAAGGACAACCACACTGAGACATGGGGGTTGGAAGGCACTGGTTATGAAGTATCCCTAAGTTGTGAAATGTTTTCTGGTGAAACTGAATCTCCACTAATGTTTTGGGACAAGCTGAGAATCTGTGGCAAGTAGCAGCTGCCTGCCAGTGAAGAGAAGTGCCTGTTGAGTCATTCAGTGAACTCCCCATACTGCCAAAATTTGGTTTTTGTTCTCCTTCCTGTCTCCTGAAGAGAGAGCTGAATCCCAGATACATACCTGGACCTACACTTCTTGATAAACACTCTTCTATTTTAAAGAAAATTATTTTTGTCTAATGCTGTTGAGTGGGATATTTCTACACTCCTGGGATTTCATTGCCAGTTGTTACAGTGTCCTGCTTCTGTTTCACAACCCACTGTTGACAGAGCTCAAGAGCAGCTGAGCTGCCTGGTCACCTGCAGACCCATCTAAACATGACTGGAGGAGTGGTTAAATCATTGGGTTTTCCCCTCAAAACACAATCAAGGAGGACAATGTTCAAGGCAGCTCTCTTTCTTCCTGTCTACCAGCCAGATGATAAAAATGTCTCTTACACACTTCAGCTCATACCGTCTGGAGTCGTGGTCCACTTAGATGTCCCTGTGGAGAAAAGTTTTGCAGTGCAGGCCCTTCATGTACCTGAACATGGAGTTGTCCCTCTGACTCTGCTGAACCCCACCCTGGTGGCAGAACACACCATCTGTCTGGGAAGCAGTGGCTGTGGGTGACCTCCCTGGTCCCAGTGTCACAGGGCTGGTAGAACTGGCTGGCCACGCCGAGCGCTCGGGCTGTGCCACACGCAGACCTAGACTTGTCTTGTGCTGCTGGTAGAAAATGTGGTTATCGAAGTAGAGGGTGGATCTGTTCATTCCTGTGACAGTGAACTGGGGTTAGTTTGACCATGCAGCTGAATTGCTTGTGCCTGCAGATAACTGGAGTCCTCTGGAAAACTTTACTCTTGTGTTTGAAAACAACCTTGTGTAAAGCCAGACCTCGGATTTATACAGATGCATTTCCTGGTTTTTGTGCTCCTTCCTGTCCCTGTTCTCCCTTCCCTTTTCCCCTTCTGCATATATTTTACTGGCCTGGTGTTGTCTCTAACTTTATCTGGTTTCTGTCTCAGCAGTAGAGTAAATTCTATTACCCTGGTAGTACAATGGTGGATTTAATATAAACCTCAGAGGATTCTCCAGGGAGTAAGAGTGAACCAGTCAGCAAAGGTGTCCTGGAACTGTTAAGAATGACAGTGATAGAGCTGAAAAAGCAAGGGGCCAATTTCTGCTTTAATGTAACTACGTTTTAACCTTCATATTACAGTGGACTGTAATAGACCATTAATTGACATGTAGTTTATTTTTGTGTTAATTAAGAATGGAAGACCTCAGTGTCACAGTTTAGAAGGAAGGCTTACCTGAGACTTGTGTTGTTTCATCTCCACTTGTTTGTAAAACTAAATATCCAGCTCTAATAGCACCTAAGTAAATAAAAATATCTGCATGGTTCTACAATATATATATTAAAAAAAAAAAAAAAAATTAAATTATGCTGACCTTTCCAGAAGACGGGAAGTATGCACGCGGCAAGAGGCTAATTTACCTTTCTATTTCCCAAATTCAGCATGTCCCAAAATACCATACAGCAAGGAGACAGGCCCTTCTTTCTACTTTGCCAGTGAGTTGGGTTTTTTGTACTAATTTTGATTGTACAGAAAAGCACTTTCTAAAGAGCAGACGTTAAAGGAATGGGACGTGTTGAGGGAAAAAGTTTCCTTGCACCAAACCAGTATGTGGAAAACGCAGGAATGTTCCTTTCCATGGGAATGAAGCTGCTGAACAGATTTATATGATCACAGGAAGCTGATTTGTCAGTCTTGAAAAATGAATTTTACATACTGAAAAAAAAGATCTAAAGTTTGCTACCCAGCCATTTCATCTGCAACCAGAAGTGCGCACTGCATGTGGATAGCCTCTGCCCGAAACCTAGGGCACTGCCTCATTCCCTGGCTTTCATGCTCCAAGTGGGACTTTAAACTTTGGCAAGTTAACCTGCTTCCTAAAAGGAGAAGTGCCTCATCTCTGTAAAAAGCTTATGACCTCCCCAGGTTATGAGCCCTGGGGAGGAGATACCGTGAGTTGCAGCTGAGGTGCGGGAAGCTCTGAAGAGTTCCTTTGGTGTCACTCAAGACGTGCAGTTGTCACTGCTATAACGTGGGTGACTAGAGGAGGGCTCCTTGCTGATACATGGCATCAAATACTTCCTCCTTGGCAGGTGAACATAACCAGGGACATTCCCTGGCTCCGGTGCTCTGAGCCAGTGCCCTCCATCAGTGCAGGTGATGGGAGCAGGGCTAGTGGTCTCTGTACTCTCAGCACACAACAGCTAGTACATTCAGTTCTGTGTGTGGGCAGGGAAAGGTGGATAACCACAAAATCCTGCCCTGTGTGTTCACAGCCCTCAGAAGTAGGGTTTTTTGGGGAAGCAGGGGGTGGCAGGAAGAACTGTAGTTATCACCCAAGACATGGGAAAGGGAGACTGCAGTTCCTGGGTGTGTTTGAACATGCTCCTGCCCTGCAGTGAGGCTTGTTGTGCCTGTCTGCTAGTCTGCGCAGCCTATGCCAGGCACTCTTTTGGGGTTTTTCAAGTTATTTTATGCAAGAGGTATGTGAGAAATACCACTTGTTCTCCAAAATTCGCTTCTGGAACAGCCTTCCTGTGTTCCTCGCACGGAAACGGTTCTGCATGAAGTAGCGTGGTGGGATGCTGACCTGTCCTGTTTTCATGCATCTTGGTTTGGTGCACTGAAATGGCTTTGATAAGCTCGTTCCTTTCGTGGATAATCTTTTAAGTGAAGTCCACTCTTACCTGTGTAAAATGACTCCTTTAAATGTTTGTATTATGAAAGAAATATTTGCTATTTCTTTGCTTCCTACCATTCAGGTCTTTTAAATGTAGTTATCCTCACCATCTTACTGGGTCTGGCAATACTTTTGAAGCTTGTTCACTGGTCAGTTCTTGAAAATAGGCTCTTCAGTGCATCTTTGGATGATGACCAACGATGACCACCATTGGCAGCATTGAAATTCCTACCAGGAAAAATACAAGATAACATATGTTTTTTGCATATACCCTTGCAGCTGGGAGTTCTGCTTGATTTCTGGTGCTCTGACTTCTTTTGATTTCAGCTCCTTCTGTGGGTTTGGTGGCTGTCTACTAATTACTCACCTCTCAGAAAAATAGATTGCACTTTTTTGCAGAGTTGCATTCAGTCATTCCATCCATCTGATATTTTTGCTCACTTCATTACTGAATCACTTCACCATGTGTCCCTGCAAGGTCAGTGCAGTTAAATATTACACGTTAGGAAACAACTTGATGGAAAAGCTGCTGGAGCGGAGCAGGGTCGTGGGTAGTCCAGGGAATGTTTCTTGGGGAGAGGAACATAATGTGTAAGGGGTGAGGAGCAGTGTGTTTGTGTTGGAATGAGCTGAGGTTACTTGCAGAAAGGAGGTTGGCAGAGGTGTGTTGTCATTCCCTAGAGCTTTCTCAGTGCTTTCTTGGATACTAGATGGCCAGAAGACCTCCAAAGTACAGACAATGGGGGGAAAGGTTGGATAATTTTTTTCCCCACCTCCTGCCTTACCTTGTTTGCTCTTCTGAACATGCGGTTGGTTGTTCTGATGAACAGGCAGAAATTCTTGAAAACAGTCACAGTGAAGGTGCTTTAGTTTTAGCTAAGCAGGTGAGTTTCTCATGACTGTTTTGCAAGACTTCTTTCACAACCTTGCTGACCTGATAAATTTCATTGGTTTGTCAGGAACTATTAATTGTACTGGCTAAACATGGAAAACCTTTTACATTTCTGGTGTTGAAGTCTGAGCTCTGGATTTGAACTGACAAAGATCTCTGCATGTTTTTCAGACTTGCTACCACTTGCTTTGAACCATTTTTTATTTGTATGCACTATCTGCACAGGATTTGGATAAGTGTCCACATAACATTTTTTGAAAGATACTTTTAATATTGCTACTAAAACATAATTTGTAGCAGCATCTGAGCTAGTTTTAACCAAACTTCTAGAGCTTATTAGAGTAATTTGTTTAAGATAAAATAGGGTAGAGGAGAAGCTAGGCAAGTAAAAAATTGGTACTTTAAATGCAAAGCTGTGGATAGAAGATGGTAGGTTATGGAAGAGCTGCTACTGTGACGAAAATCTTCATCCTCCCACCTCTTCTGTATCTGCTTTTCAGGATACTATTCCTGGGTTTTACCTGGTTTCTGAAGAGGGAAATTCTTCATATTGAAACTACTGTATAATGTATCTACTTGGGAATAACTCTCAGCTATAAAGAAATGAAAGATGAACTGCACAAGTGGCTTAAGGGAGCACCACATTATTTCAGGGGCTCTTAACAAGTATTGTGGCAGGATGTGGGAAGCCTTGAATATCTTACAACTTGGAATTAATTTTCATATACATTTTAAAACCTCTTGAATGGAGTTGAAGTTAATTTGCAGTCAGGCATGCCAGCTCTGTGGCTCAGGCAGTGGGATGAGCTGAGGGTTTCTGGTAGCATGGCCTTTGGCAACAAAGACAATCCCTCTATGCAATTATTTCTCCTGCTTTAACAGGGATAATAACTTCTGGCCTTCTTCAGAGTGTTGTATAATAATGAGAGATTTTCCTACTGTAGGAAGCCATAAACTTCATCCTGTGAAAATGATCTGTGTTGCCATTGGTAATTTTTATGTAGGAGCATTGTAAGAAGGAGCAGTGATTCCAAGTCCAGTAGAAGCGTGGTTGAGATGCTGCTGCAAAGTAAATTTTAGTAGTGATATGAAAAAAAAACCACCAAGTCTTTTATTGCACTTGAATGCATAACAGAGAAGATGGCAGAAGATACTGGTACTTTTGGCAGTGTGCATAAAAAATATCGAGGTGTTTTCCAAGCCTCCTTCAGTCAGAAATTGTCACAGTGGGAGTCTGTGTGTACACTCATGCCTAAGTACACTTACATGCTAGGATCAAACTGCAAGAATTTAGGGTTAAAAATGTGTGTGATATTTATCTGCGTTATTGGCCTGAAGCTGTAGTGCACATCACTGTTGGGCTGTTTGGTCAGGGAAGGGTTAGTGGAGCTTTCAAGAGAGTGGGGTTAAGTTAAATGTGGTAGGCAGTTATTGTATAAAGGAGAGACCTTTATAGTGACCTGTACAGAAGCTCAATTAGGTAAAAAAGATCATGTCACTATATATATTCTAGTGAGTTTGAATATTTTAGAATTAGTATTTTAATCTTTCTAGCAAACCAAACTGGAGGAAAGCAAGTGCTTGCCCAGAGTAGCAGCACATCAGGGCTGGTTAGTGGAGCACAGTGGGGCTGCTGTCCTTTTGAGACTTGCTTTTGCTGCCTAGTATTGTGCTTTCAGACACCAGCTACATTTTTGTCTGTTTTCTCCACTTACCTGATCTTTCAGCCTTTATACACAGTCGGGCAGGTCTGTGTGCTCGTGGCCTTAGAGCCCAGCACAGTGACATGTCCCCAAGCTGCAGCAGGTCCTTGCAGCAGAGCGGTCAATCACCTGGGTGCACGGGGCTGCAGCATAACCCTTCCACTCCAGGATTCTCCCTCAGCCCTGCTTTTCAGCTTTGTTCACTAGGGCAGAAAAACATGACCAGAAACCCCATCACTTCTCAAGATGTGCTGCAGACAGGCACAGCCTTGCCCGCCAAGTTCCCATGTAGTACACACCCCATTTATAAAGCTGGAACCCATTAGGTAGTAAGTGGTAACTACCTTGTCAGAAGACAAAAAAGGAACCACAACAAATAAAACCAGAACAAAGAAGGAACAGTTGCAGGGAGCAGATTCAGGAGCAGGTTGATAGTTTGCTTTGACAGCTTGTCTTGTAGCACTATTGTCAGCAAACCTAGCCTAGATCTTGACAAGCTGTGGTATTGGAGGGTCATGCACATTGTCACGGGGAGAAGGGGAGTTGCAAACTGCAGACTGGTGGTTGCACAATGTCTAAAAGCAACAGAGGGAAACAGGCAAAGCATCTTCATTTTCTTAGGGTCTTGCTTTCCAGTTGCATGCTTTGTGTTCAGAAAGGAAGACTTGCTGTCAGTGGCTTTTTGTGCTTACTTAGGTTCCCTCAGAAGTAAAAAAAGAAAATTGTTTAGTGCGGCCTGTTTTGAAGCAGAACAGAGCAGGAGTCCTCAAGGAGGGACTTGTTGATACTGGTTTGTTGTTGGAGACTGGTATTGCTGTAGCAACAGATGTGGTTTCACTGGTGTGAAAGTTTCATGTTGTTAAGTTTGTTCCTTTTTTTGGAATTTCATACCTTATTTACTACTTTTTCAAGGAATTAAGAATTTTGTGGCACTGTTGAGAAGCTCACAGAATGGTGGTGATCCAGAAAAGCCTCCCTGAGGGGAGACAAAATACTTGATTTTAGCACAAGATCCTGATTTCAGCAAAAATTTGCTGCTCAAGCAGCCTCAGTTTTCTCAGCTGTCACCTCTGTCCTGTGTGTCCCCACAGCTCTTCAGCAGACATGCAGTGTATGTACTTTACACTGACTGTGCTGTGAGCAATTTCCAGAAGAGTAGCATGGTGAGGTTAGCCAGGTATAAGGCCAAATAATTTTTTGGATGGTGGAAATAAAAATGGCTTGTAACACCTTCGAAAAGTATATTTCAGGAAAAACTAAATTGTATGAAAACAAGAAATTTGATATTTTAAACTGGTCTGTTTGACAAAAGATGAAATACTGCTTTTTTTCTGTGTAGTATCTGTTACATTGTCAAACTAGGGAAGATGAACTGTCTAATTGTGGTTGTTTATAGCCTTTCCTGCAAAACCAAACTACACAAAAGCAAGGTAAGATACTCAGCTATTTGCAAGATAAATACATTTTTTTAGAAGGGAGGGGGGGAGTATATTTACAGTAAGTTTGAGATAGAGTGAAATCTTCAAGTGCAGATGGTGACTTTATGAGGTGCATGCTCTGTATGTGTGGTTAAATATTCTTATTTTTCATCCTAGTTTCCACTGGCTCACTTGCTCAGCAGTATGCCCACCCTAATGCTACCCTGCATCCGCATCCTCCGCATCCTCAGCCTTCTGCCACACCAACTGGCCAGCAGCAAAGCCAACATGCTGGAAGCCACCCTGCTCCTAGCCCTGTGCAGGTAACACACCTCAAGGGACTGAATGTCTTTAAATTGTATTTCATGCTGGAAGGTTTTACATCAATTAGTCTGATGATTGACATCAGTATATCGACTTCTTTGAGAAGAAAAGTGGTAAGATGGAGCAGTTGCCCACACGACCTGCATGTGTCAGATCACATGCAGGAGCTGTCTAGATGCCTCTGTTTTCTGGAAGGAAGTAGAGCCATGGAACTTGATTATTCTCTGCTTGCAAGTGGCTAAGACTCACAGGTTGTAGGCTCATGACATAGTTGGTCGGATAAACTAGCAGGGAAATTTGTGGCTGTCCCTTTTCTTCAGTAAGGAAATACTGGAGTCCAACATTCATTTCTCTTCACAGGGGATGAGGGGCAGCTTGTTTCTGTGTTATGATTAAATAAGGATCATAATTTTATCAGAGCTTTACTATGAGTGGAATTACAACTGAGAATGGCAGATAAATGCTGAGAAGCCTTTGATTGTAATTTTGTCAAAGACAAGCAGCTGAAAACAAGAGGCCTGGTGATAGTGCTGCTGCCTTAGTTACCCACTGGTAGTGACTTGGAGCTGCTAAGTGCAACTCTGAAGTATATCCAGCCCTACGCTTCAGGGTCTCCTTGGTATCTTCTGCCAGTCTAGGTTCCATTTTCCAGGCTCCTGCTCAGGTGATTTTCTAGTGCCTGGAGAAGATGAATCTGGTGGAATTTAAATGAATTCCTTTAGACCATGTGTGGTGGTCCTTAGATTTGCCACTTAAAAAGCTTCACAGTCAGGAGTAGTTTCGCATCCTTCTCTGATGATAGTTGACAGAGTGAACGTGTCCTATTCTGGACTGTAACCTAAGTGATCTTCTTTCTTTTCTTGCAGCATCACCAGCACCAGGCTGCTCAGGCACTCCACCTGGCAAACCCTCAGCAGCAGTCGGCCATTTACCACGCAGGTCTAGCTCCAACCCCACCTTCCATGACGCCAGGCTCCAACACGCAGTCTCCACAAAATAGTTTTCCTACAGCACAACAAACAGTCTTCACCATTCATCCCTCCCATGTTCAACCTGCATATACCAATCCGCCACACATGGCCCATGTCCCCCAGGTAAACACAGTTTAACAACCTTCAAGACTAAATGTCTTAATGCCACAAAGTTAGGACAGTCGGGCCTGCTGAAGTGATTTTCATTCTGTCACCTCTCAGCACAAGACTACCTGGTGTGTTATTTAGGTTTCTGTCTGTACATTGCCTTTATTTAGAATTTTACAAGATATTTGGACCCCAGCTTCCAACACCCAGTGCATCTACAACTGTAGTTTAATGAAGACATCTTAAGGTGGCACTGCTACTGAAAGAAATTGAGCTCTCTTCCCAGTCCCCTGCTCCCATCCTTGTCCCGCCCCACCATTCTGCTCACAGAACTGTTTGGCCATGCAGCAAACCAGACTGGGGAGATGATTCAGCTGAAGTGTGCCCCCCCTGCCCCCATTTTAGGCTATTTCTCAGTAAAATCAGTTCACTACTCAGGTTCACTGCATGATCACAGGAAGAGCTGGCATACAGAAACGGAGGGGAGAGCTGAGTGGAGGAAGGCTGAATTGCTGCTTTTGGTGGCAGTTTTAGGCTCTGCATTGTAGTCAAATTTATACAAGTACACCCAATAAAGGATATTACACAGGATTTCTAGGGAGTAGCAAGGCACTGCAATGGGAGATGGGTGAGATTTGGGTCAGATGACTGCAAGACAATCCTTGCTGAAAGAAACCTGTGTGCGTGTGTGTGTGTATGTGTCTGGTTCTAAACAAACTGCTTATGCAGGAGATCCCTAATGATTGTTGAGCAACAAGAGTCCTTGCTTCAGGATCAGAAACCCGCTTCTCTTAACTACTCTCTTGTGGTCAACTCACTGAAAAAAAAAAAAAAAGAATTTTGGGAAGGGGAGCACGTGATTGATTAATTAAGAGCTCTGCGTAAAGCAGCGTTACAAAGATTTTTCTGATGTTTACTAAATCTGGTGGATTTAGTGTGCTTTGTCAAGGAATGGACAATTAATCAGTAATTGGCCTGTACAGTTTGTTCCTGGTGTCTGGCTTCCACCTTCTTATACAGGATAGGGATAGTTTGGGATACCATGACTAACTGTAATTACAGAGGTTAGTCTAATAGCTGTCCAGTCCCTTGCAGAATTGTGATAAAATCTTTGCTTTGCTCCCTGGGACAGTCGGTTAAGCCAATTAATTACTAGTTCTTTAGAAATCGTTTTACTGATGTTTTTTAGCTTCTTAATTCCATTTAGGCTTTTAATTTCTCTGCTTTTGTACTGTGGGAAGATAAGGAGAGGATGTCCAAACTTCACACCTGCTGTGGCATCTTGCCATGTACCCCCCAGGCTCTGCTTTCTGCCAGAAACAAGGTCTTTGCTCTGGTGTGATGGCACTGGTGTGGGGCTGCAGAGCTTCTCGGGGTGACCTGCACACAGCCCTTCCAAAGGGTCTTGCAGGAAGCCCCTGGGTTAGTGGCATGTTCAGTGCTGTGCCTCAGAACATCAAACAAGTTTGTTTCAAGGGCAGCTTCAAGGTCAAATTGGACAGGAGAGGTGCTGTGCCCAGCCGTGCCTGCACTGTGGGATGCCGCCATTGCCTTCCTTTCTGTGTGCCAAGCACTTAGTGAGCAAACCTGGCTACAAGAAATCAGATGCAACTTTCAGTCAGAACTGACCACTCAGTCAGGATTTTTTTAGCAATCACAGGCAGAACCTGCCTTACCCCTGATTTTTGACTCGCCCAGTCTCCTCTGCTGTAATTTTTCTAGGATGGAAACTACAGTCTCTAATCCGTGATATTTACACCAAACTAACTGACTTCTCCAAATGTACTAGTTCCCTCAGAAACCTCTAATGAAGGAAGAACTACAGTTCTGTAAGACATTTTAAATGCATGTTTACTCCATTGCGGGGAGACTCATCACTGGATTTAATAGTTTCTTAGCGGCCTCATTTCCAACTTATGAACACAATTCCGAACTACCACGTAGCAGGAATTTCAGTTAGGCTAACACAGGGGATCAGTTGAATTTCCCTTTAGGTTATCAGATGAATCTGGAGCTGTTAGATATCTCACTTGAGAAGCAGTACTTGGTATTCCATTACAGAGTACTGTCAGCTGCCAATTTGCAGAGTGTTTGAGCCGCAGTGGCAATTTTTTATCCAATGTGTGTATTGAATCCAGCTGCTACATGAATAGCTGCTTTAGGATGATGGCTGCTGTAACAGCATGTTTGTCAAAGCAGAAATGGTGCTGATCCTGAGAGGTATTTCTGTTTCACAGCCTTATCTTCTAAGCCTTTTTTTAGAGCAAGAGTGAGATTTGAATTGCAGTTCCTTCCTTGAAAGGCTTCTTGAGTGCTACTAATACAGTGCAAGTCTGATAAAGAGTTTGAGGAATGTCTGTGATGAGTTTCAAGTAACCCTTTTGTCTTGAAGAAATAAAATTGTAGCCACTACCTGCTATCTGTCTCTGTTAATGGGATATGGTAGAAGGACAAAGCAAACCTTAGATACAAATGTCTTGTTTTGTTGTTTTGTTTTTTCTTTCAAGAGAAACCCACTGAGAGCTCTAAGAGTTCCTTAATGTTTTGTGCTGTTAAGAAACTAGTGTTTACTAGCTTTTTAAATGAGAAAATTGATGACCTCTTGAGTTGTGAACTGCTCTGAGCTAAAGAAGCCAACTGACAAGTTACTGAACTTGTTTGCCAGAAGGTGATCAGCCATCGTAGGGACTAAGCTCCTTTTTCCGCTGGGACTTAACTGTGATTGCTTAGATTACACAAGGACCTGAACTGTGATGAGCTTAACTGGAAGCAGAACAAAGCTGACCTCACAGTGTGGGGGAATGAAATCCCTCCTCTTGGGAGGGCTCCGATGAGCAGCGATGGGCACGGGTCACCGGAGAGAGCGGTTTGTAGGGCAGGGAGCCATGGAAGGGTGTGGGGTTGTGTAAGGAGCATCTGGGGAAGGGATGCCAGGCTCCCAGCGTGTGCCCAGCTCCTCTCTGTACCCCGTGCACTCTGCATAGGAGGTGCTTTGACCCAGGTTACTAACAGTGGTGTTTTAAAGATTTGTTGCTGAGGTGTTTTTTGTTTTTTTTTTTAATTATCCCACCATTTAACACTGGCAGTTTCTCCCTGTCCAAATGGCTGAAACTGAGCGTGTGACTCAGAGCCAGCAGTAAGGATTTGAGCCCTTTTTTCTTTTTGTTTTTCTTTTTTTTTTTAGTTATTATTTTTATGTTAAGATCTCTGACTTAATCCCTGCAGCTAATCTAGTTAAAATGGAGTAAATCTCTGGATTTACTGGTACAGCTGGAGAAAACTTTTGCCAGTCATGTGGCCAGGAGTGGTGCCTCCTTGTGACCGTTAATACTAAAGAGCTCTTTGTTTCAGGCTCATGTACAGTCAGGAATGGTTCCTTCTCACCCAACTGCCCATGCTCCAATGATGCTAATGACGACACAGCCACCTGGTGGTCCCCAAGCCGCCATCGCTCAAAGTGCACTACAGCCCATTCCAGTCTCGACAACAACACATTTCCCCTATATGACGCACCCTTCAGGTGAGGAGTGTGTGCCCGGGAGACCTGCACCTTAACTGAGCCAGGTCGGAGTAGTGAGGAGAACTGTTATGAACCAGATTTGGGGAAAAAAAGGAAAAAAGAAAAGAACAAAAAATAATAATGAGAACTGAGCCAAATGTATCGATGTCCTTGCAGAGCACAGGCTGCCCAGGGCCAGCCCCACAGCCAGCCTGGCTGAGCCTGTGAGATGTAGCTAATTTAGCAGAGATTTTGCTTCTCTGGAGCTGAAGCAGAGAAGTGGAGAACTCTGCAAACACTGTGGGACTGTGTTCTTCCAGGTTTTGCCATGGTTTTGCCGTGGGGGATGGAGTGTGTGTAGCCTGTTTATGATGATCTGGGGGGTTGTTACCTTGACGGCGATTGGTCTCGAGGGTAGGAGTGAAAATGTTGCCTGGGGGAGCCCTGCTGGCTGTTGCTGTTAGACTTCTAATGGCTGAAGTAAAGTGACAATTGAAGTCTAACCTTTAATTGAGAGTAACATTCTGCAGCTTTACTTTTTGGCAAAAGTAGGTGCTGGATGACTTCTTTCAGCTTTGCATTTAACCTTATCTAGGTTTCTTTATTGTTGCTTGTTTCCAAGCAGCCTCTAAACTTACGTAGTGAATTAGATACCTGATTTTGTTTCTTGGGGAATGTGTGAGCAGAACAAGGCTGCTTTCTGAGGGCTTAGGCAGGGGAAAATCAAACAAACATCCCAAGGACATCTTGATATGCAGGGTTTTGTTTTGTTCATTTTAAAAAAAGAAAAGAAAAGAATAAAAAAGTTCAGCTCAGTAGTTGTCCTGTGACCACTTTACTAGCAAACTGTTGTGTGGCTTGCCAATTTATTATTTACATTTGAACTTTTTTTTTACAGTACAAGCCCACCACCAACAGCAGTTGTAAGGCTCATCTGGAATAACTGAAAGGCTGGATACCTTTTGTAGGCCAAATACCCTCCTTCTACTGCTTCTGCCAACTGGAAGCACAGAAAACTAGAATTTCATTTTATTTTGTTTAAAAAAAAAAAATTGATTTCTTGTAACATCCACTAGGAATGCTAACAGTTCATCTTGCAGTGGGAGAGATTCGGACTGAGTAGAGGCATTTAGGAACTTGTGGGCTATTCCATAATTCCATGCACTGTATCTGAGTCCTGCAAGTGCCCCAACTCTGCTTGCTGAAAACTGGAAGTTATTTATTTTTTAATGACCCTTCAAAGTTATGAACTCATCAGCTAGCAAAAGAAGTAACAAGAGTGATTCTTGCTGCTATTATCACTAAAAATCAAGACTTGGAGATCCCTTTTACTTCTAACTAAACTTGAAACAGGTTCAGTAAAAAAAAAAAATTCTAATCGTCAAACTGATGAATTATTATTTATAAATCACGTTTGATGAGATAATCACTATCGTGAGACAGTGATGTAACTTTTAAGTTAAGAAAACTTTTACTTTGTAGATAATATAAAATAAAAACTTAAAAAAAAATTAAAAAATAAAAAAAGTTTTAAAAACTGACCCACTTAGTGTATGTGTCTTTAATGTGTTCTCTAGCTCTCCACCCCAGTTGGAGGGAGTGTTTCATGTGGTGTCAGGTAAGCTTTGCCCTGGGTCTGTGTCCTGTGGCTGCCAGGTCCATCTGTTGGACATCAGAGGTTTCCAGATCAGAAATTGGATTCAGGTTTTTAACCTTTTCTTGTGTTCAGGTGGATTCCTTAGAGCCTTCTGCTGTCCTGGCTGCTGTCACCCAAGGTGCCACAAGTGGGCCTTGAGGTGATAAGACTACAAAGAGGTGGTGCTGCTGGAGGAGGAAAGGCAGTGATGGGGGTGAGTCTTCCTGAGGAAAAGGAGTGGGAAAAGGTGGGGAGAAGGGTAGGAGAGGGCTTGGCTGGTGTATCGTTCAGTAAGGAGCAGGGTAGTGATGGCTGTGTGTGAAGTGCTGTTGTGTTCCTGACCCTCTGCACCCTGCCCTGGCTGACCAGAAGGTGATGCTGCTTGGACTGGATTCTACTGGACAAGTAAACTGTTGCGTGTACAGCCTTGCAGGGACAGCCCTTCCGTTGCAACTTGGTGGAAAACATGCAAGGAAATGTGTGGAATCCACGTGTGGGTGGGCAGCAGGGCCATCAGCCCCTCCCAGCCATGGTGACATGGGGCAGGACTCCTTGAACAAATCTTCTGAGGACCAGCTTGTCCCACAGGCTGGCAGCTTTTCACTTCTAAGGGAGGGTTCCTGTCTTTCAGCATCCAGTGTCTGTTAAAATACCATCCAGGTACCTAGAGAGAATCAGACTAAAGACTAGAAGTGAGAAACAAGTTCTAAAAACAGTTTATTAAGAGCAGATTTATTTTTTTTTTATATTATGGTAAAATTGCATTATTCAAGAATAAGTTACTTGTACAGTACATACAGAAACAATATATAGAAAAACCTACTATACAAGAATTCTTCTGTGCAGGTGAAAAGTAGAACTCAGAAATCAAAGTACTTTTCATCCAACAAACTGTTGGTGTTAATCATCCTGCTAAAGGCTGAGTTAGAGAATGCACAGCTGCCTCCCCCACCCAGGAGCTGCTGCCCAAGGTTGGGTCTGTTCCCATCCCTCAAGCTTCAATTAACATCTGAAATACTCAAACCTGTTAGTCAAGATTTCAAGGTTTTATTTGATATACTTGTTAGAGTGAAACTGCCCTGGCTGGCAGCAGTGTTCTGTGGCCTGGAGACTTCAGAGATGAGGAGCTTTGGCCTCACCCCAGACCTGGGCAACTTCCTCAGAGCTTTGCCCCAAAATAGTTTTGATGCCAAAACCATCGGTGAGGCACTGGGGGTGTCAGTGTTTGGTAACCTGCTGGTGCTGTTCCTCAGGGCTGGGATGCAGGAGGGAGGGATGGACAAAGGGATCAAATAATGCTTCATGTCAGGAACTTCAGAACCCAGGAGGACACGCAAAGGCCACCGACTGGGAGGGTCCGTCAGCAAAAAGCTGGAGGTGAGGGAAGGATGGTCTGACTGGACTCAGGCCTCAAGTTGTGCACTAAGGGAGCGAAGGCACTGCCTGTTTTGTGTCTTTATTGCCAAAAAGCATCTGTCCTGAGTAGCTGGCTGAGGTGGGGCTTCTCTCCCCACCCGCCTGTCCTTGGAGAAGCTCTGTCAGTGGTCACCAGGCAAAGGCACCTAGTGTGGATGCTGGTTGGGTCATGGCTTTGCTACCTGGGATCCAACTCGTGGACATGCCCATCTCCAGGGCTAAGGCACAAGCTGAGACCTCGGCCACCACATCTGACTTTCTCCTCTGTAGGTGCTCAGCAGCCATGTGGGGTCTCTTCCCATGGCTTCCCCCCCCACCCAAAGCTCCATATATGACACCTTATAAAGGCCAGTAAAAGCCCATGTGGGCTGGGGAACTAAACCTGCCAAATCCTAGGCATTTTTACCCAAATTTAGAAGAATATAAAAATCCCCCAGGTTGCTTATATTCTATATAATGGAACAACTTAATGCTCTTTGCCCACTGATGTAACACAGAGGAGAACCTGGACACTCTGCTGGCAGGAGCACAAGCCAGATGCCTTCCAGGAGAAATGGGATTTCCAACTCGGTCCTTCAGGAACTGGGGAAATAGCCCCCGAAAAAGTCCCGGGTCCCAGAGCAGGTGGGTTGGGACCACAGTGGGTCTGAGCTGCTGGAGAGGGAGAGAACAAAGATGGGGAGCTGGTGGAGCTGGGAGGCTGGACAGCCCTTGGCTACCTTGCTGGTAAGGGCCAAGATGGGAATAACCCTATGAAATAATCAGTGTGACTTTCCCACCGCTCACTAGTGGGGAGGAGTCCACACCCACTGGAGATTGTTTGCACAAGGGGGGGGGAAGTGCCTGATGGGGTGATAATGAACTCGATGAATATTCTGCTCATCAAGCCCAGCAATTTCCATTTAAATGGCAGAGAAACCCCTTGCAGGTTAAAAATGCCACATGCATGTGCATGTTTAGTTGTTGCCACTTGGGAACAACAAGGCCTGGTGTGCCAAAGCCCCTGGCCCAGCAGCAGCTGAAGCAGCTGGCAAGGGCAGTGCCAGGGGTGACTGCCCAGCCTGGGCTTTCCTGCAGATGCTCTTAGCACAGGATGAGTGGGTGAGACCACTTTTGGGGAAAGATCCCGTTGAGGGTGGCTGCCTGGAGCCTGGGAGGACCAAAAAAAAATTAATAATAATTTTAAAAAAATCATTAAACCCCGCCCCCCCCCCCCAACAAAACCCAAAACATTTTGAACATGCTTTATCACGTGCAAGTGTTTTCTGAAGGGTGTGTTCTCTGGGAGCCACACACCAAGCAGGCAAAGGAGGGAAGAAACTTGTGCTGTGCTTCCTCCCCTTCCCTTCTTCATTCCTACAAATGCCAGAGCATGGGAAGGTCTAGATCAGCACTGAAGGGAGATGACTTCCCTGGCACTGACCAGCCCTGCCTATGTGCTCCTGCCATTGGGTGCTGCTCCAGGGAGGAAAATGGGATGTGGATACAGCTGGGAAGCCCCAGCCATGGACAGGGCTGCCTTTGTGTGCCCGGGAGCACCGCCGGGTCTGGCAGTGCTGGAGATGGGACCAACTGGTGCAACTCCCCTCTAAATGAGTGTGTGCTGGGCTCTGGGAAATGCTGAGCCCTGCCCAAATGCAGGATGGCTTCCTGTGTGCCCAGTTTCAAGTGGTTTCAAACAGAGGAAACAGGAGGAGGGGGGAGGAAAGCCCTTGCCTGCTCTGATCGTGCAAAGACAGCCCAGGAGAGGCCTGGAGCAGAAGCTGGAGAGGCATAAAAAGCAAATCCAAAGCAGTTTCTGAAGGTGATGTTATCCCATTTCTCCCAGGTCTCACTCTATGACTACTACCTTTAAAACCAGCTTTGCAGTCATGGCTGCATTTGAGCCTGGCTGTTTTGGCCCTGTCCTGGTTCCAGCCTGTGCTACATCTGCCCCTTCTGGCCCAGCCAGACCTTGCCTTTCAGTTCCCCACCTTGAGCAGATCTTGGCTCCTTGGGCTTCGCTGGCCAAGTGGGCAAAATGGGTGCAAAACTCCCTGGCTTGGCCTGGTGGGGCTTTTTTGTTAGCTTGAAATCAATTCCTAAACATTAATGCTCCCGAGGGATCCTACCTCAAGGGAAATAAAAAAAAAACAACAACAACAAAACAAGGCATTCCTGTAAGGCAATTTCAAGGCCAGTTTTGCATCCAAAATCCCGGGGAAAGCTGTGCTGAGAAATCTGGAAGTTGAGTGGTGTGAACATCCCCTCCTGCATGTCGCAAGAGCTCCAGCTCCTTCCTTATTCTTAAAATAACTGCAGCTTCTAAGAAGTGGTTCCTCTTGGTGCAGCCGCCCCCACTACCGGCAGGTACCGTGGCACCCTGGGACACGGCTGATCCACTGGGACACAGCTGATCCACTGGGACACGGCCGTGCTCCCGGCCTCTTGTGTGGGAGCCTTGGCCAGGGATGGGGGGACAGTGAACCCCGGGAAGTGCTGGATTGCACCGGTGTTCCCAGGGGAATTACGGCAGTGTCTACAGTCTCACTTGGTGTGCAACTCCCTGTGCAAGGAATGGTGCTCCTGGGACAAGCTGGTGTGTGTAATTAGCACGGTGTGTGTAATTATGGCCATTGAGGTGCTGACCCACTGGCCTCCTCCACCTAAGGCACATTGGGGTGTCCAGCCCTGATGTGGGCTCGGGGGGGGGAAGTGGTCTGGTTGGGAAAGGCTTTTCCTCCAGCTGGGGAGGCCCACACCCATGGCACCCCCTTGCCTGCAAGAGGCCCCTGCAGAGCTTCAAATACCCCAAACTCCTGGGAACACAGTGGGGGGAAAGGGAGTGAGAACAGGGTGGGTGAGGTACAAAAATTGCGTGGGGGAAAAACTCACAGTTAGTGTTCACATCTCAGTAAGCAAAGCCCATGGTGGATTCCTCTGGCTGGTGCAGGGAGTGACTGCAGCTGTGCAAGGTTAGAGCAGAAGAGCAAGAAAAGCCAGTTTTTTTCGCCTTATCTAAAAATAAAGCCCAAATTCTGATCACGATCATCGTCTTCACCTGCTGCAGGAGCTCAGCTCCGGCAGGCCGGGGTTTGCTGGAGGCTTTGGCAGTGGCAGCACGTGCTGGGGCAGGAGCCTCGAGCAGCAACTGGTTGATGAATTTATAACCTATTTTTGTTTTTTCTTCCCTTTCTCCAACTCTATGGGTGTGACACAAGACCTTGGTTCCTTCGCTGTGGTGGCAGGAGAGCGAGCCCGCTGGCGCGATGCTGGGTACGCAGGGCTGCAGGCAGGAGCGGCGCGTGTAAACAGTAACAGGAAAGCTTGGATAATAACAACTTAAAAAATAAAGATAAAAGGCCCTTTAACAGGCCGAAGAGAGGGAGCACACCCGTACTGGAGTGAGAAATTACCCCCTTCCTTGGAAAAAAAAAAAAAAAAAAAAAAATCATCATAATCCCTAACCAGAAGGAAGAAACTAGGTACATTCTTTCTCTCGATGGGATACCTGGAAGGTCTCCAGGATTTCTCCACCCGAAAGTGCATCCCGGTGCCGGTCAGAGCGGCGTGTACTGGTTGTCGATGGCCCGGACGTGGCCCCGGCCCGGAGCGTCCCCCTCATAGTCCGAATCGCGGTGCCGGGGGCCGGGGGCTGGGGCCACCCCGCTGGGCCGGAGGGTCTGCAGCAGCTCAGCTGGTGATGGCACCAGGTGGAAGATCTGCTCCGGTGGGGGACCCGGGGGGGCCTCAGGGCAGGAGGGGTCGGCAGGGTCGAGGCTGAACTCGGGGCTCCAGCTGGGAACGGGCAGGGGGAGAGGGACGGTGCTGGCGGAGCCGGGAGCTGCGGGGGGAGCGGAGAGGCGGCCAGTGGGTGGGATGCTCCTGGGTGGGTTTCAAGGCTGGGATGGAGGCACATCCCACTCCCATCCTGGCCACTGCAGGGAGCAGCTGGTGACCTGGGCAGCATCTCCTTTCTCAAAAGAGGAAGCTGGGAGCTCAGGAGCCACCTTTTGTGCCACTGCCTGGATGCTTCTGCTCCCCCCCCCTCATCCCCCCAGTTTGGCTTGTGGCCAAAGGACCCAGCTCTGCCCAACCCCTGGAGCATCCACATCCACCCTGGGGGACCCTCCCACCAGGACAGGACCTCCCCCACACACCTCTCTCTGCACCCCATAGGAAGGTCCCCATCCCCCCGTGCCCGCCTTTTACCTTGGGGCAGGACAACGACGTAGCTGGACAGCCGGACGTCGCAGGCTGCCCCACACTCCAGCGGGATGGGGTAGCGATGGAAATGCTGCAGCATCTCCAGGATGGAGGCGAAGCGCAGGTGCTGGACGCGGCACTGGCCCCGCTCCGTCAGCGCCAGCCGCAGGTGCTGCGGGGAGGAGCACAGACCTGGTACTCTCTCACCATCTCCCTTGCTGGAGGAGATGATGGGGGACTTGGGGTCGGGGTGGGGGAACACAACAAACGGCTTCAGCACGAGGTGCTGCGCACCCGCAGCTCGCTGTAGGAGGATTTGCCCTCCCCCCCATCAATGAGCAGGGGGCACCAGCCCACTGTGAGCATCGGTGCAGGGACCAGGCAAGAAGAGCATCTCCATGGGGTGGGGTGGGATGGGGACTGCACTGTGGTGGGGAAGCTGCCTGAGGGGCTCCTATGACATCCCTCCCCCTTCTCTAGCCCCTCTCCCACCTGTACCTTTGCTCTGCCCTGGAAGTTGAAGGTGAGGACGTACTCGCCGCGGCGCGTCTCGCTCTGCCGCACCAGGAAGACGCCGTGGCCCTCCAGCCCCCCCAGCTGCACCAGCTGAGCTGCCTTCACCCGGGAGATGGGCCCATGGAACCAGGGGCAGGAGGAGAGGAACTGCTCCATCTTCGGCCCCGCCGCCTCCCCCGGGCCCCCTGGCGTCACCCCTGCCAGGGCACACGGATCAGCGCCACAGGGACCCTGCCTGTCACCCCCCTTCCCCTCCCCTTTGTCCCCCCACCACAAAATTTGGGGATTCCCAATCGGCCTGGCCAGCCATGGCAGGGACCCCTCCTGCAGCAAGGGATGCCCCAGCACCTCCACCCTGTCCCCAAGGTCTCCTGGGTGTCCCCAGTGCTCACCTTGGCTGAGGGTGTTGGAGCTGGCGGTGGGGCTGGTGGCCGTGGGGTCAGGGTGCCGGCACGCCAGCAGCTCGGGGTCACCCACATCAGACCTGCTGGGGACAGGAGAAGCCAGGCTGAGCACTGGTTGGGGACAGAAGCTGTGCTGGGGGATATGGAGCCACTGTCCCCATTCCCTGGCTTGGGGACACCCACTGGGCACTTACCCCCTGTGCACACACTCTCGGATCTCGGCTGTCCAGGAGCTGAGCTGCTGCTCGTCCCCTGCCTCAAACACCACATCGGTGGCATTAGTGACCTGGGGGACATTGAAAAGAGACAAGGGGGCTTCAGAGAGAGAAAGAGACACGTGCATCCCCCTCCCACCCACCTGCACTTGGGGACTGACCCTGACCCCAGCCAGGGTGGTGCACTTCCCCCCCATGTTCCCCCCCCCTCAGTTGCTACATGCCCTCCTTGGGGAAGGGGAACTGAAATTTGGCACAGGAGCTCTGGGCAGGCATGTGCCTCCTGGAGGGTGGGAAAAGCCTCGGGGCAGGCTGTGGGATACCCCCTCCCTTGGCTGGGTCCTACCTTGAGGACAAAGGTGTGGAGGTTATCCGGCATCTCAAGGCGTGTGCAGCTCCGCACCTCCCGGATGGCAGAGCAGGCAGCCAGCAGCTTTGGCTTGGAGCCCTGAGGAGGGAGAGGCAGGTGCTGAGCTGGGCCATGACACCCCTGCACCCCAAACCTCCCACTGCTCCACCAGGAACCACCCTAGGCACAGCAGCCAGCAAGGAAATACCCAGCTCTGCAGGGAAATACTCCACTGGCAAGGAAATACCCAATGGGACAAGGAAATACCCCATGTGGCAAGTCCTCAACACAAGGAGGACATGGAGCTGTTGGAGTGAGACCAGAGGGGGCCCCAAAGATGATGAGAGGGAGTGGAGCTCTGAAGACAGGCTGGGAGACTTGGGGTGTTCAGCCTAGAAAGGAGAAGGCTCCAGGGAGACCTGAGAGCACCTTCCAGTGCCTGAAGGGGCTCCAGGAAAGCTGGGAGGGACTTTGGACAAGGGCAGGGAGTGAGAGGACAAGGGGGAAATGGATTAAAACTGGAAGAGGGGAGATTTAGGAGAGACATTATGAAGAAATTACTTAGTGTGAGGGTGGTGAGACCCTGGAACAGGTTGCCCAGGGAAGCTGTGGCTGCCCCATCCCTGGAAGTGTTGAAGAGCAGGTTGGATGGGGCTTGGAGCAACCTGGTCTGGTGGGAGGTGTCCCTGCCCATGCAAGGGGTGGGACTGGATGATCTTTAAGGTCTCTCCAACCCAAACCATTCCAGGATTCAATGATGATTCTATGTCTGCCAGCACTGAAGGCTGGGTAGGTGTCACTTCCCCCATTATCAGTTGGCACAGATGCCCAGTTTCAATCAACCAAACCAGTCTGGGATTCTGTGATTCTATGAAATACCCCAGGGGGCAAGAAAATAACCCTGCACAGCACTGCCTGGTGTGCTGCGCCCACCTTGAGGGGCTGAGCTGGGGACCCAGCTCGGGTGGCAGCAAGAGCTGGGTGGAGGGGAGAAGGGAGCAGGAAGATCCCAGCATGATGGTGTGTGCACTGATGAGGAAGCTGGGGTGCAGGGAGCACCCCGGTCCTGGGTGCAGTGACTTGCCCAGCGCTCCCCGCGGCCGCCCACCCGGCCTGGCGCTGACACAAGCACATGACAAAACGCTGAGCCAGCACTTCCAGCGAGGCTAAGAATAATATCACCCCTCCCGGCAGCTTTCGGTTCCTCTGCCGCCCCGTGTGCCGGCAAACAAGCCCCTGACCACCAGCAGGCTGTGGCACACATCACCCCCCCTGCCACCCCTGGGATCTGGGCTGACAGGGACCCTCTTGGGTGGAAAATGCCCCTTAGGGACATTAGTGCTGGGTGATGGAGCAGGACCTCATCCCTACTGCCCAGCAAAGTCCAACCAACACCGAGCACGGCACAACAGAATCCTGGCTGAGCTGCTGAATGCTCCTGTGATCTGTGACCACCCCATCAAGGATGCCAAGCTTCAGACCAAAAAAAAAAAAACCACCCCATTTGGTTTTGCTGACCAAAACCCATTGATTTAGCTCCAAGTCCACAACAAAGCCACCTCCACCACGTCCCCAACCCAGCCTGGGGTGTAGAGGGGGAGATGGGACGACTCAATGACTCCACGGTCACCCAACCAAACCGTGTTTGGTCGCTTTTCTTTTTCCTTCCTGCCTTCCTCGACCCAGGACTTGCTGTACTTTGGGACCGGAAACAGAGCATGAGAGGACTCAGCCCTTATCAACACCAGAAAGAAAGTTCTTAGAAGTCACTCACCCAATGGGTTTGGTGCTACCACGGTGGCTCACGACACCCCTGGACCCGCCGGTGACCGTGATTGCAGCTTTGAAATCACGGTCGCCAGCAGGTCCAGGGGTGCTGTCAGCCGCCCCCCCCCCCCAGTGCTTTATCCCGAAGGATTCCTCATTTTCCTCCCCCACATCTTTTAGGAATAACCCATGTGAGATCCTGCAGGGAGCAAGCCAAAGCACGCGGGTCGTGACGGCGGGCACGCGGCCCCCCATGGGTTTTATCAGCACGCATCCCAACCGCGGCGTTGGGGTTGGGGAATTCCAGGAAAAGGGAGTTCGGCGAAGCCCCTTTGCGTCTGCTTCCCTCCCCGCCCCCCCCTTCCCCCCCCCAAAGGGAGGGAGAAGGAAATGATGTGGCGGAGAGATATGAGGCTGAAAAAAAACACCCAAACCAGTCTGGCTTCGGAGAAGTACCTACCGCAGGCACGGTGCCCCCGTTCCACCTCGCTGCCCTGCTGGAGGAGGCTGGTACCAGGAAAGGCATTTCTTGGTAACCAAAACTGCAAACTCAACAGCCCGTGTGGTTGCCCAGCACCTGCTGGCTCCTCCTCAGCAAGAGAGGTGTCAGGGCAGCACCATGGGGCTGGGAACACCCTGCTGCTGGCTGGGCTGGGAGGAGATGAGTTGCTTGGGGTGCTCAGGATGGGATGGAATGCTTGGGATGGGAGGCTCAGGATGGGACAAGATGCTCAGGATGGGATGGATGTTCAGGGTGGGACAAGATGCTCAAGATAGGATAGAATGCACAGGAGGGAATGGGATGCTCAGGATGGGACAGGATGGATGCTCAGGATAGAATGGGATGGGATGCTTAGGATGGCACTGGATGCGCAGGTTAGGATAGAATGCTCAGGATGGGATGGGATGCTCAGGACAGGATAGGATGCTCAGCACACTCAGGATGTTGCCCCAGCTCAGTCCCCAGCCTCACCAGTCCCAGCTCCCACCCCAGACACCCCATGTGCACATGGGGGAAACTCCAGCACAAGGTTGAGTACCCCCAAAAATCACCCAAGAACACGATGCCCTAGGAAGCTCCATCTGCAAGTCAGTTCCCAGAGCACAGCCACCACTGTGTCACCACTGCAGCACCCCCAGTCCTGATGCCTGGCACACCAAACCTGCTGCCCTGGGCTGTGACATGGGTGATCTCCAGCTCACAGGGCTTACAGCTGTGGGATCTGGCCCAGATCCCCCAAAAACTCTCCCCCTGACAGGAGGCAGGCACTGCTGGGGACATGGGGCCACCAATGGGGACAACAGTCCTGTCAGCTGTGGGGTGTCATCAGGAGCACTGGTGTGGCACTGGGAGTGCCAGCACAGCACCAGTGTCATCCCTGGACAGAGCAGGACAGCCAGGAGAAAGCAAGGTTTGCTGGAGTCTGACAAATATAGGAAGGAGCCAGAGGGAGCTCGGCCCTGCGGTCGTGCCAGGAGCACGAGCTGAAGGTCAGGCCAAGGTCAGAGCTGCGCCAGGCACTGCAGGAGCTGCTGTGGTTCCACCCTGCACAGCCCTGACAGCAGCTCTCACCCCGGCTCCATCACTGCTTTCTTCCCTACCTTTCTGGGGGAGGCCAGGGTGGGCTGCCCATGCTGACCCGTGCTGCCAGTTCTACCCATGGTGCTTCTCCCTCAGGCAGCCTTCCCAGCACACCTCTCCACTTGCCCTTCGTGCTTTCACGTGCCAGCGGCAGCGGGAAATTCAGTGCCCAGGAGAGTGCATCAGCATGGTGGGTGCCTCTGCACAGCTCCAACAAGGATACCTTGACTTTGTAATTTTTTTGGGGGGGAGCAAAACTCCTCCCAGCATGGCCAGATGTGCTGGGAAAGCTCCTGCCATGATGCTCTGAGCCGTGGCCATAAGGAGCACGACCTGCACAGATGTGCAGGGGACACTGCGGATGCTGGGAGAGCTCCTCCCAGACACTCCTGGGCTTGGCTGATCCGATGGTTACCCAGAACACTGCCAGCACCCATGCTGCTGGTTTGCACAGGAGGGATCCAGAGCCACCCACCCACCTGAGCAGATCTGGCCAGGGCCCCGCTGGTGAAGGTGGTGGTGGCACCAGGGTGACAGTGGTGGCGCAGCAACGATGGCAGTGGCACGGTGACGATGGCGGTGGCACAGAAATGGGCGGCAGTGGCACAGTGGTGGCACGGGGATGATGGTAGCGGTATGGCAGGTGGCACAGTGATGAAGGCGGTGCATGGTGACGATGATGGTGGCATGGTGACAACGATGGTGGCATGGCCATGGCAGCGGGGCCAGAGAGAGCAAATCCTTCGAGAGCAGCGGGCGCTGCCGCCGGCCCCTCCACGCGCCGGGGATTTCCCTGCAGCGGCTCTTTCGCTTCCACTCTGAGTCACACCACCAGCCCTTGTGCAAGGTCCCCGACAGATCCGGCCCAGATTTGTCACTTCTTGTAAATCACGGAGCCCTTACGCAAGGGACAAACCTCAGTCCAGGTTGCAGGGTGCCCGGGCACAGCTCAGTCCCACCAAAGGATGGACGGACAGACGGACGGGCAGTCACCAAGAGCTGCCGCGGTGCAAAGGCTGGGTTATTCCAGCGTTAAAAACCACAACCCATGCCCAAGGCCCTGGGGAATTTTGTGAAATTTCCCAGGAGCCCAGAGACACGCAGCCCCATCCGGGGAGATGCCAGGCAAACTGGAGGGGAAACACGTCCCGTTGGTGCAGTGCAGGGCAGCAGGTGGCCACAAGGGTCCTGCAGGGCTGGGGGGACGCACCAAGGGTGGATCTGGAGGGGACAAAATGTCCACTGCAGAGGCCCTTGTCTTCAGGGTTTGCACCATGGGTAATGCCAGGGTTTGTCCTTGGGAGTCTGCACCATGGATAAACCCAGCATTCATCTTTGAGGACTTTGCACCATAGATAATCCCAGCACGTGTCCTCGGGTGTTTACGCCACAGCTAATCCTGGCGTTCATCCTCAGGGATTTGTACCACAGCTAATCCCGGCGCTCAGCCCCACAGGTTTGCAGCACAGCTACTCCCAGTGCCTGTCCTCCTAATCGCAGCGTTCCAGGGGGTTGGCAGCACAGATAATCCCAATGCTCCTCTTCTGGCATTTGCCCTGCGGCTGATCCCAAGGGCTCACGTCTGCCCCGTGCCCGCGCTGGTGTTGGGAATGGGGGCTGCAATCCCACTGATTCCAGCCATTTCCCTGCATGCCCTTGGCCTTTCACGTGCCTCCTGCACCCCACATCCACTGCAGACCGCCCCAGACCTGCTCATCCTCGCACTGCTTGCTGGGGAGGACCCTGGGGTGCCACAGTCTGGTCTCTGCCTGCATGCAAAGGCTGTTCACTCTGAAACCTACTGACAGCAGCACTGAGTGCCATCATGCAGTTGGCTGTTCTCAGTGTAGGAGGTTTCCTGCCTCTGTTGAGCACAGGAACATGAGAGGTGACCCCCAGTGTGCAGCTCAAGCCTCCCCAGCCCCTGGCCATCACCTCTCTGTCCATCCCAGCCCCAGACAGCACTCTCAACCCACCAGCACTTGAGGGACAAAGGAGTTTCCAAGGCACCCTGTCTCCAAGCACTGCCAAGGCCTGCAGGGTGGGGGACAGAGCCATCCCCGAGGGGACAGGGCTCAGCAGTGACAAGAGGCACCGTTGTGCCAGCCCAAAGCACTGGCTCAGGGACACAAAGCTCCTTCTGTTCCGAGCACCAGCAAACGGCAGCGAGAGAAAACACAGCCTGGACCCCACCACCCCCAGCCCCGCCTGCTTATCGAATCAAACCTCTGAAACAACCCCAAGAGCCAGGCTGAAGTCATACACATGGGGAGAGATTTGGGGGTTCTGGCTGAACCCCCCTACCCTGTCCTCAGGGCTGCCCCTCCTGCATGGATAAACTGGAGCAGCTGCCAGAGCCATGTGGGTCAGCTAACACTCCTTCCCCAAACCCCTGCAAATCACCCCAAAACCAGAAAGCCCCACAGCTCACATTCACTAAACGCTCAAGAAAAGAGGGGCTATCCACACGATCTGTAAACAGCACCCGCCAGCCCCATTATTATTATTATTATTATTATTAATTATTAATAATATAATAATAATAACTGCTACTACATTATTTATTTTAAGCCAAACTCACTTCCTGTGTGGGCTGCTTTAATAATTTCCTGGAATAAACAAGGAGCACAGAAAGCAAACAAGGTGTCTGCGTGCGAATGCGAAGCGGCTGAGTCACCTTAAAGCCTGACCCTGCAGGGCTGGGCAGGGGGTGGGGGGGTCCAGCACAGACCCCTCCCCACCCCCAAGGCTCCAGGATGTCCCAGGACTTTGCATTGTCCTGGGATTTTGCACAACCTAGGATGATGCAAGAGCTCCAAAAGCCCAAACAGAAGCGCTTGATCCCTGTCCCAGGGAGGTATTTGAGTCCCACAGCAGGACCTGTCCCTGCCCGGCTGAAGAAAGCAGCACTTGCCCCAAAAGCTTCATTTTTTTATCATCTCAAGATGATGTCACACATGACAATGCCCATCACGGGCATCAGTGCAAGGTGGGACCAGTCACCCAGCAGCAAGGAGCAGGATCCATCTGGGATGAATCCTGGCAGCTCCGGCGCTGCCTGTGCAGCCTCTCATAAATATTTACCTTTCAGAGCAGCAGCGCTCGCCTCGAAACAACCACATCCTGGGTAAAAAAAAAACCAAAAAAAAAAAAAAAAAAAAAAAAAAAAAACAAAAAAAAAAAAAACAAAAAAAAGAGGCAACCACCCAAAAAAACCATCACCAGACATACTGCAGCCCACCCCCCCCACCCCCCCCCCCCCCAAAGCCCCTTGCACCCCCAGCTGCAGGAGGCCTGGGGGGACACAGCACCAGCCTTGAGTGCTTTTCTCAGCCTCTTCTCCTGTGATTCACTCAATACTCCAATTTCCTTCTCGCCTTCCTCACGGTGCTTTCCAAGCTAAGTAGCTCTGCAGCATCCCTGCCTAGAAGACAGCCTGAAGCATCACTGCCATGAGAAGGGGGGGGTCACAATAATGGGGACCTCCCCCCTGCAGGATGGATTTTAAAGGATAAGGTTAAAACTAAACCCTCCAGCCCCTCTCCTGGGCAGGTTGGGGCTGCAACCCGCACCCTTCCCCTCCCAACCCCATCGAGCTCCATCCCAGCAACAGTTTCCAAAATAAGAAACCCTGCTCTTTAGCAATTAACGCCAGGGCTGTGGTTATGTTGCTCAAAGTATTTTTTCCGTGCATGACCAAGGATGGAAAAAGTTGTGGTTAATAAATGACAAATAACCTTTTGTCTCGTCACCCCCACCCCCCGTGTGCCCTCACTCTGTGATACTGAAAATTAAAAAAAAAAAAAAAAAAAAAAAAAAAGGAGGGGAGGAATAAATAGAAAAAGTCACCACTGAAATCTCAAAAAGATTTCGAAGAACAGTGAAAGCAGAGAGGGGAGGGGCTGCCCTCCCTGCTCGGCTGGGAACAGCTGCCCATGGGTTTTGGTGCAGCTCCAGGTGCCTTTGGGTGACATTTCACCTCTCCCGAGGGAATTACAGTACACCCAAACCCATCCGGCTCTTACCCCATGAAAGGATTCCCAGCTCATGCTCTGGGGATGCCAGGAGAGCAGTGGGAGAGGGATACAAGCTCTGGAGATGCCCGCACAGGGATGTGGTCCCTGGGGATGCGAGGAGAGGCATGTGGTCCTTGGAGATGCTGGGAGAAGGATGCCAGAACAGTGCGGTGCCTGGGGATGCAGGGAGAGAGATACAGTTCCTGAAGGTGCTGGAAGAGACACACAGACCCTGGAGATGCCAGGACAGGGATGTGGTCCCTGGGGATGCAGGGAGATGGCTGCTGGGAGCCAGATGTAGTCTTTGGGGATGCCAGGAGAGACATGCCAGGATAAGGATGTGGTCCCTGGGGATATCAGGAGAGGAATGCAGTCCTTGGAGATGCAGGGAGAGGGGTGCAACTCTCCAACTACACACTGTTCAACCACCAAGGAATAACTCAATGTGGTCACTTCTGGCTGGACCCCCAGCAGCCTGGGATCATTTAACATTATTAGTACAACAGAGAGAGAAAATAACATGGGAAAACCACAGAGATGAGGGCAGGAGTACACGTGGTTCAGCCCGCTCTGGATCACAGGATGGAGGACACCAAATGGGATCCAGATTGACTCAAACGTGCCTTTCCCTGGGTCAGGGAGATGATGGGATATTGAGATGCTTCCCATCACCAGCAAATCCCTTCTTGTGGGGCACCCATTGCCCCAGGGAGAAAAAAAAACACTATGCATCTTTTTTCATAGGAATAGAGGAAGAAAGGAGCTCATGGGGCATTTGTGCATCCAGTTTTTAATTATAGGCTTCTAATAAGAGGGAATGTGCTTTGGATTTGAAGCAAAGCGTGCTGCAAAAGAGAGGGGGGGTTTGCTCAAGTCCTTTCCTGGGATAGGGATGTAAATGCAGCTGCCAAAATCTTCCCAAAATGTGGCCTCTCCATCCCTGTGGGCAGGAACCAGCAGCAGCTCCTCCTCTGCCACTGCCTTTCTGTAGGTCCTCAGTTGAGTCACTTAGGGTTGTGTTTGAGTTGCTCCTGAAGGTACAAGAGGAGCTGGGATGGGGACCACACCACCAGGATGTCTTGAAGTGAGAGGACCCAAGGGACTGGATTAAAACTGGAAGAGGGGAGATTTCAGTTAGACATGAGGAAGAAATTCTTGAGCGTGAGGATGATGAGACCCTGGCCCAGGTTGCCCAGGGAAGCTGAGGCTGCCCCATCCCTGGAAGTGTTGAAGGGCAGGTTGGATGGGGCTTGGAGCAGCCTGGGCTGGTGGGAGGTGTCCCTGCCCATGCAGAGGGGTGGGACTGGATGATCTTTAATGTCCCTTCCAACCCAAAACATTCTATGATTCTATGTCCCCAACCCTGTGCCTGGCTGGCTGCTGTGCAGAGCCTCAGGGGCTGAAAATCAGAGCCCAGCAGCACAGGACCTGCTTGCTGAGGAGGTGGCAGTTCTCAGAAACCAGCTTCAGGTGAAAGGAAGGGGAAAAAGAAAGATAGAAGGGGAAAAAAAAAAAAAAAAAAGAAAAGAAAAAAGGAAGTCAAAGCAGTCTCACAGTCTCACGCTGAGCAGAGATAAAAATACTGCTCCTCCCATGGCCAGGGCTGCAGACGCTGGAGCCGTGACACGGGCTCCGCACGTTCCCACCGGAAGGACTCTTCCCAGCTCGTCTCGGCATGCCATCAATTTATGGGATGCACTGGATTTCATTAAAATGCTATAAAGAAACCAGAGCAAATGCAAATCCCATTTCCCTTGCCCTTCCTGTAAAAACATCTGGTCAACAGAAACGGCTCGGGACATTTCCGTTGCAAATCACAGCTTTCAGGGAGTTTAGGACTTGGCTGTTTTAAAGGCACAAGGGGCTGGGGCTCAGCTGATTAACTGCCCCAAAACCCTCCAGGGCTACCCTAAAACCTGTTTTTTTTTTTTCATCTCTGGCTTCGATTTATGAAGGTGGAGAAGCCCTAGAGATACCTAAGCCTCCAAGTTACATGAGAATAAATGGGGTGGTGGAGGGGAAAGCCCTTAGTGCCTCCACGGGAAGCAGGAAGGACTGGAGAGCATTGCCTTCATACTACACACCAGAGAATCCACCCAGGCTGCACACCTAGGACCCTGTCCAGGGCTTCCCTGCACACATCCACAGGCATTCTAGATACCCTGACACCCTCTGGCCCCAGCAGCTCATGCCACAGAACAACGGGTGCCCCAGACCCCCTGGTGCCCTGCAGCCAGGCTGTGACCCACTCCCAGGAGAGCTCTGGATCCAATCATCTCCAAATCTCTCCTTTCCAACATCATTTTTCCAGTGCTCAAGGGAGGAAGGAGCGATGCCAAAACCAACCCAGCAGCACGGAAAGCCCCACCTCATCTGGCTGAAGCTCCCAAGGGACTGGCAGATCCTTGGGGGATGGGATGCCCAGGCTGGGCAGTCCCTGACCCTCCCAGCCCTGCGCCCAGTGCTGGCAGCAGCCACCCAAGCACTAAATGGGATTAGGGCTCTTCAAAGCCTCCTGCTCCCTTTGATGCTGGGAACAGAACAGGATTAGGCTGGGAGGCCCTGCTGGAGCCCACCAGGGGGGGAAAATTAAGATAAAAGCTGCCAAAAGCAGAGTGACAGAGCAGGAGCCGAGTGTGGTGGGGCACACGAGGAGCCACCCACCCCCCCCCCCTCCAAACACCCGGCCTTTCCAAGGTCATGGCAAGGTGACAAGTGCTCAGGGGCTTGGCTTGGTGTTGTACAGCCACAAGGATGAGCTGAATTTCCGTTTCCATCTTATTGTTTCAAGGAAGAAGACAAGGATGCTTCTGGGGAGACCTCAAGGGTGACAAAGCCAGAGACCAGACTGGATATTAAGAAAAATTTCTTCACAGAAAGAGTGGTGAGGCACTGGAACACGCTGCCCAGGGAGGTGGTGGAAGCACCATCCTCACAGTTAGACATGGTGTTCCAGGAGATGGTTTAGTGGTTAGGAGTTGCAGGGCAGATGGTTAGACTTAATGATCTTGAAGGTCTTTTCCAACCTTGATGACTCTATGATCCTATGACCAGCCAGTGATGGAAGCCTCCCAGGGCTAGTTTTACACTTGTGCTTATTTAAAACCATTAATATTTCGCATTGATCAACAACACCTTCAAATCAGGAACAGATCCATGACATGGGCAAAAGGCAGCAGCAAAGCCCTGTGAGCACCCCAGGACTCTGGAGGATGGAGGGGAGGGTGCTCCCCCCAGCCTTCCCTAGGGAATTATTATTTAGTTATTTTCAAGGAAAAACAAAACAAAGAACCCCAAACCACCCTGCTGTTCTGTTCCCACTGCTCTGGGGTTTGTCCCCTTGCTGGGTTTGGGGAATGGGACCCACCAGCACAGCACAGGGTTTTCCACCACCCCTGGAATTCAACTGGGAAAAGGGGCTGGATTGATTCTGCAGCAAAGGAGACAGGATCTAGCCCCGGCTCAGTTAATTAGACAGGAAAGACACGCCCTGAGAATATTTGCACAGGAAGCAATTTACTCCAGAGACTCGCGAAATCCAGCAAGGAACATCTGCCCCTCTTCTGTGGAGCTGGCTGAGAAACCCTCCAGCTCGGGGCCACGGGGGACCACAGGGTCCCCCTGGCCTCCCAGGGACGGGGACTCACCAGGAAAAACCTCCACGAGATGGAGATTTGTGGCAAACTCCAAGGAATAACGCTGCGGAGCCTCTTGTTTGAAATGCCTCCTGCCCGTGGGGCAACGCTGCAGGGAGAGCGAGGATGTGCTGGGCTCGCGTCCCAGGGGGAGGGAGGGAAAGGAAGAAGAAAAGGGGAGGGAAAGCAAAAGGGACAAAGCAGTGTTTGCAAGCACCGGACCACGCTGGCACTGCTGGGAGCTCTCTCCGAGAGCCCCAAAATGACCTCCCCGTGCCCTGGGATGGGGACACGCGCTCCCACAGGGACAAACAACCCCAACCCCTGACCTAGCGGAACAAAACGGGCTTTTGCCTTTGGATTTTACAATTCCAGTGTTGTTTCTTTTCTTTTCTTTTTTTTTTCCTTTTTTTTTTTTTTTTTTTACTATGTAATAACGGGGCTGTTTGACAGAAATAGCCGCAACTGAGCCGGCTGCTCCCTGGCCCGGTGCCGCCCCGAGCAGCAAACAGCCCAAGGCAGCGACAAGGCTCTACCCCAGGCTTCCTCCTGCCGAAGCACAAGTTAGTCATCAAAGTTAAACTTAAGCACGCGCGCGCACACGAAAAAAAATATATTTAAAAAAATAAATAAAAAAAAAGGAAAAAGAGAAAGCCCAGCCCATCACGCCTGCGTAAGAGCTGCCATGTGGAGGAACTGTCTTTTAAAAGATGAAACGCGGCCGCTCCCCCCGCGTGGCTCCCCCTCCGCTCACATCCTGCATCATCTCCGCCCCTGCAGCGCCGCGGGAGCTCCCGGGGCAGCGGAATCGGAGCCTCTGAGCCACAGAAGTACTCACAAAAAATAAAATGAACCTCCCTTACAGATCTCGCGGGGAGCAGAGGAAGGCGCAGAGACTAATTTTTATTTTCCCTTTCCTTTCCCAGTTTGCCCGGGTGAGCAGATGTCCTGGTGGCTGCTGAAGCCACGGATGGAGACAAAGGGGAATTTGGGGGCCACCAGCCCCTGTGACCTCCCACCTGTCTGAGATGGGTCTGCAGAGCTGGGGACAAGAAGTGCAGATCCCACCAGCCTCAGTCCTCAGCTCTGCACCGAGGGCAAGGCAGGTTCTCCGCTTCCAGCCAGAAAAGCCAGGTTTGAGGGCCCAGCAAGAAGAGACGCAATCGCATCGGGATTGATCGCAATAATTAGCACTGACATCACCCTCGGCGCATGACGACAGCATCATTTACCCCCCCAAAATGTGAGCCCATGAGAGCAACTCAGATCTCCTCAGAGGTCTTAAATAAAGAAGGTGCAGCTGAGGGACTGCGACAAACCCAGGTGGGTGCTGGGGTTGCACCCGGACATAGCACCTTCTAGTACCTGAAGGGGCTACAGGAAAGCTGGAGAGGGACTTTTGACAAGGGCAGGTAGTGATAGGACGAGGGGGAATCACTTTAAACTGGAAGAGGGGAGATTTAGGTGAGAGGTTAGGAAGATATTCTCCTCTATGAGGTTGATTAGACGCTGGCCGAGGCTGCCCAGGGAAGCTGTGGCTGCCCCGTCCCTGGAAGTGTTCAAGGCCAGGTTGGATGGGGCTTGGAACAACCTCAACCTGGTCTAGAGGAAGGTGTCCCTGCCCAAAGCAGGGGGTTGGAATTACATGATCTTTAAGGTCCCTTCCAACCTGAACTGGCCTGGGATTTGATGAGTGCCCATGGTGACAGACGCTTGCCATCAGACTTGCACCATGGCCCAAATCCCTCCAGTGGGATATGCCATTGTCCCCGGTCCACCGTTAAGGAACCCACAGCATCGCTCATGGCCAAACACTCGAGAGCCATCAGCAGGTCCTTACCTTGGGCGGGTCGAAGAGCTCCAGCACGTACTCCTCGTTGTCAGATGTTCCTGCTCGCCGCAGCACCAGGCGGCACCGCTGCCAGCGCGTCCCCACATCCAGGGAGGTCTCATCCAACAGCCCGTACTTGAGCAGCCCCTCCTTGCGCACCTCAGGGGGCTGCTCCCGTGGCAGCCCCCAGGGCAGGATACGCTTGCCTGGTCCTGTCTTGAGAGCTGCTGTTGCCTCTGCTGTCACCTCCCCATCCCCGTCCCCAGGGAGGGTGTCTGAGGAACGGCGTCGGAAGAGGCTGCGCCAGCTCCGGCGCAGTTGGCTGAGGGAGAAGGGTCGCCGGGCTGGCCCCGCCAGCTCCTCCGAGCTCCAGGACTTGCGCAGCCCTGCTGGGGTGGCCTCGGGGACATGGCTGGGTTGCTCAGAGTGAGCAACTGGCTCCGGCTCAGCTTTGGTGGCCACCGTGTCCAAGGAGAGATCTGTGTGCCGCCGATGCGTCTCCCGGTAATCCCGCGCTGGGCCGGCGGGCAGGATGCGGAGCTGGTTCATGGCAAAACCTTCCTTCACCTCATGGCAGAAATACTGCTGGAAGAGGTCGGTGAACTGCACCGAGAAGTTCTCAGCAGCCAGGAGGTCATGGTGCGGGTGCTCGGTGGCAAAGCGCAGGTAGTGCCGCGCCAGCTCCTTGGCGGTGCTGATGGCGTGGAGCTCGCAGAACTCATGCCAGCCCCGGGGATGCGCTGGCGTGCCAGACGGCAGGGCCTGCCCGTTCATTGCCGTGGCTCCAGCGAGGTGGCCGCGCTGCAACACAGAGCACACCGGAGCATCAGGGCAGCCCCTCGCCTCCCCCCACAGCCCCAGCAACCCCCAGCATGATGCTCCAGATGCGGAAACACAGCGTCTTGCATCCCTGTCCCCACCTAGCAGGACTGTGCCTCAGTTTCCCTGCCCAGCACCCAGTCCTGCCGCAGGGCCTCACAGATTTGTCCCCACCTGGCAGGGCTGTGCCTCAGTTTCCCCAGCTGCCAGGTGGGGTGCAGGCAGGTCATGGAGCAGGGTGTCTGTGCGGCTTCCTGCCAGCACAGCTGCCTGCAGCTGCCCGTCGCCCCGCAGGGACACCCGGCCCGGCCGCATCCGCTCTCCTCCTGCCAAGGCTTCTCTGCGCCGATGGGTTTCCCTCCAGGGATCTATTTCAACGGAGCAGATAAAACCGGAGTGGGGGTGGGAGGGGAGGAAACAACACGAAAAGCTACAGAAATCCAGGGACAGAGCTGCCTCGCCGGCCAGATCCACCCGGCCTGGGGAGACGTGGCCATGCTGCCCGCACAGCCAGGGATGAGCCCATGTTCCCAGGGGGATGCTCGGCTGCCGGTGGCACCGAGGGGCTGTCAGGCTCTGGCAAACCACATCGTATCTCTGTCCTGAGCAGATTTTGCTGCGAGGCCAATCTGAGGATACCCATGTTCAACGTGCAGCTGCCCTGGAGTGCCTGGCAGCAATGCTCCCTACGGCCAGCCCGGCTGTACCACGCTGCTTACCAGTGAGCCCCACCAGAGCCCCCTGCACTTATCACGGCCCCGCACCCCGCTCCGGCAGGAAACATCCACCAACCCCCCCGGATCCTGCCACGCCAGCATGGGCACTGTCAGCTGCCTGGCAGCATCACCCCGGCTGCTGGGAGGGGAGGAAAAGTGATTGCATTTGGCGGGGGGCGGGGGGAAGGCAAAATTAAAAAATAAAATTAAAAAAGGGAGAGGCCGGGAGGAAGTGAGCGGGGCGACGCGACGCGGCGGATCTTGTTTGCAGCCGGGCGGGCGATAACGCCGGGAAGAAAACCTCTATCTCTGCCCACCCGCCGCCCTTCCGAGTACGTCCCGCAAAGTTTCCAGGCGAGGGGAGATGTTATCTGTCCCCCGCCAGCCCTGCTGGGGCCCAGCTTCTCAGAAGAGCTCAGGGCCAGCTGGCACAGCGGCAGTGCTGGGTGTGCGCCCGCCCGTGGCCCAGCCGAACCCCCCGTCGGGGCCCCCCCAACAGGGTCCCCCCGTCTATCAGTGCTACCAGCCTGCCCATGACTCAGCATCCTCCAGCTGCGCTCCCCGCTTCCTCCCGGCACCCGGGAATTGCCACAGACACCACAGCACACTCAGCAGGATGTTCCCCCAAAAAGGCAGAGGGAAGTGAGGCACCCCTGCAGATGGCTCCTCAGGCAGGCAGGAGATTCCCAGGACTGGGAATTTGCCTTGCAAGTTTTCAGGCTGCCTCCACACCAGCTTCAGGAGAGGTTTGCAGAGTGGGAAAAGCCGGGCTTCACCTGCGCCACGTGGTGGGAGCAGCTGAAGGCCACCTCTGGCAGCAACGGGATTTTTCCAACTGGTGTGATGATGGGAAACAACGGCACACTTCCTGCAAGGGAACAGTTATCTTGGCTATTGCAGATGAATCCACACCTGAGCCATCCCAGATGAATCCAGCTCCTTCATCTGGCTCTGCGTTTCCACAGGGATAGGCCACAGGGATGCCACTGCCAGGTGGGCTCCTCCCTGCTCCAGTCCATCACGCTCCACGATGCCGGAATTCAGCAGCCAGTGGATTTAAGGCAAACTTCCCACCTGCATCCCTTATACCCTACATGTTCCTACAAGGGGCTCCTGGCCGTCCTGTGGATCGCTGCTGAGCCAAAGGCCTCATCACAAGGGTTAATTGCTTTAATTTCCACTAAATGGAGAATCCAGACCACCCTCGGACACACCACAGGCTGGCTGGGATTGGGGAAAATGTCACCCTGGCCGCTGGAAGAGGCTGCCCTGTCTCAGGGGTGTTCTGGGGTGCTGGGTAAGGAGCTGGAGGAAAAGCGGGACGGACCGGCTTCGATGCGGGCTGGGGGACGAGCCCCGGCTTGTGCAGGATCCAGCCCTGCAGCCTGGCCGCCCCCGGCACATTTCATTAAGCTCTTGCCCAATCTGGCGTTTGCGGCAGCAGGTGCCAGCACTGGCCGGGACAGCAACCCCGAGACCACAGCTTGGATGTGGCAATGAGTTATTTGCACCTTGGTGGTGGCAAAATTCCCAGTAAATGTGTTTGTTGGTTCATTGCACCCAGAGAAGGTGGCAGCACCGGGGCAATGCTGGGAGCCAGCACCGTGGCTCTGCCACCCGCTCCCAGAGGATGAACGGTTCGGATCTGGCCAGCTTTGTCATGGAGAGGCTCCAGGATCCAACCCAACACCTTCCCACCACAAAGCAGCCATGTGGGGGGCTGCAGCTGCGCGGGATGGGCACCCTCCAGCACAAAGCTCTGCAAACCCAGCCTTGGAGGGAAACGTTACGGAGCAGAGACCATGTCACTGAGTCCGGCTCACACACACGGGCGGCCCCGAAGCATGTGCAGCTCAGCCGACACACCACGATCTGAAAATGAAACTGGCCCTGACTCCCCGCACCAGGAAAACGCACGCCAGCAATGTAAATAGGAAATCTGATTTATGGGCTGGCTCTCCCAGAAACAACTGCTCCCCAACCGGAGGAGAAGCAGCCGGTGGCATTTTTCAGCTCCCTTTTATATAAGCGTGAAGCTATTCCAAATTCACCCCGAGGACTATTTTCAGGAGGTAGTGAAGTGAGGGGCTGGGAGACGCCCTCGCTGGCCCTGCAGCTCCTGGCTTCCCAAGTGGCAGAAATACAACGTTCCCACAATCCCAAGAGCAGGAACATTGTTCCTTCCCAGGATGTCCTCCATGAAAAGAGCTATTCTGAGCCGGCAGCAGCCTTTCTTGGCACGGCCCTGCAGCCCACTCCAAGGCAGCTATAAAAGGCTGGGTTACAATGAGCAGCATTTTCAATGGCAGAGCATCCGGTGTGGGGGGCTCATAGGAGGGGGGATGAGGGTCCTCGGGGGGGTTTAGGGGGATGTGGGTTCCCAGGGGTGGACTCACAAGGGCTGCTTGGTGTGGAGCAACCCCCTGGGACGGTGCTGGTGCAGCCCCTCTCTGCATCCCAATCCACTGGGAATGAAGGCAGCGGGTGCTGGAGAAGCAGCTGGATGCAATCCTGGGCTGAGAGTGTGGAGCAGGACAAGAGAGGCAGGGTGGCCATTTGGGGATGGGGACAGGGACACAGCTGCTCAGCCAGGCAGGATGGGCTGGTGCAGGGGAAGAGGTGCCTTGCTCTCCCCCTCTGGGAGCAGCCCTCTGTGGCAGTGAGGATTCTCTGGGGACTCATAGAGGGTGATGGCACAGCACCATCGCTCCCTGCGACCTGCCAGCTGTTCCCACAAAAGTCGGAGGACACCAGGGGTCTCGGGACCTTCCCTCCCTCTTCTGCTGAACTGAGCCGACAAACTGAAAAGTGACTGAGGAACAGGCCAGAAAGAACCCACCACATGCTGATGCAAGCTGTTTTCTTAGGAAATTGGGTTAAAAGTCAGGAGGTTGGGGGGCGGGGGGGCTGATTTTGCTCTCCTACCCCCACTTTCTTGCAGGACATACACACCCCTTATTTGACCATGCAGCACGACACAGCTTATTATATTAAAGGCTAGAGCTGGCCTTAAACTCTGGCTCTGTGTGGGCTGCGCAGTGCTGCAGAGTTCCAGCAACACAGTCAGTGTTAAAGCACTTAAAATCCAGGGAAAAATCCAGCCATTTGGCTTCCCCCAACCACCCCACCAGGACAGATAGGACAGAAACAACCTTTCCCAGACCCATCTTGGGCTAGACACAAGCTCTGGGCTCTCTTGACCCACAGGAGCTTACCAGGACTGCAGCCAGCCCAGCTCCTTCGAGACCCTCTGCCTGCTCCCCTTCACCCCAGCTCCCATCACCGGCATCTGGAACCCTGCAGCCCCATTTACACCATCACACTCTCCTACACCCACTGCCTGCAGGGAAAAGCCCAGCAACAGGGTGGCCTCTTTCGACAGGGTTTGTTTTGTTACATGAAACGAATCGTGGCAGTGTAGGCGTGGGAGAAGCTGGGTGCGGGGAGAATTCCCAGGGGAGCCACCAGCTGGGGGTCCCTGGCTTCGCCCACAGGGTCAGGGGGGCTCAGCCCCCCTCCACTGTGGTTTCCCCCAGGGCTGGATCGGGCCCTTTCTCCTCGCCATGCCGCGGCAGCGCTGGCAATACCACAAACCCTCTTGCACTTTCGCTTTGTCTCACCTGCTGGGATTTGTCCCCAACATCTTTGCAGTGGCAGGGTCAGTTGCAGCAGCCCCATGGGGTTATGGGGGAGGGAGGGCGGGATCGCTCTGGGCGAGGAGAGGGCAAGACCCCTCAAGAGCCACCAGCACTTGCACCAAAATCTCTCTAGTGTGATCCACAGTGCTGGCAGAGCCACTGCCCCGTGAGCTCTGGTGAAACCAAAACGGATCTTTTCAGAGGCAATAAACACAGAAAGGCAAAGGAGAAAATAAAAGCAGTACCGGGGGCAGGGGCAATGCACAGGGACAAGGTTCTCCTCTGCCAAAAGCAAAAGAAATCTGATCTAGTCCCAAAGTCAAACTGAAACCTGTCAGTAATTTCACAGGCCTTTAAACTCCAATCCCGTAACCTACCAGCAAAGCCGATGGCAGACAGGGACATGCAAGAGCAGGCAGTGCCAGATCCCCATGCTGACCACTTCTTCCTCAGGCTGCTTTTCTTACCTAAGCACAGCAACCCGAAAAACCCCCGGGACACCAGCCCACAGCTCCAGCACATCTTGAATCCATTTGCAACAACAATATCGAAATCGCAACTCGATAAACTCATCCCGGTTTCCTTGACAGTAAATCCCAGCCCGGGCAGCAATGACCGTGTTATTGCCACTGCCGGAGCCAGTGGGTCCTGGCTCCCTGCGGGTGATCTCGCGGGGGTTTGGCAGGAGCAGGAGCGGGCACGCTGGCAGGGCACAGGGAAGCCGCCGGGATGCTGACCGGCGCATCGGCCTCGTGCTCCGAGCCCCGGCGCTTGCCAAGCCTGGCACAGCCTGCCAGCCAACAAAGTCTGCAGGGAGCAGAAAGCCAGAGGAGCCGCTTGGCAGGCTCCGGCTGGCACCTCCGCCTGGCACGGGGGCAGAGGAGAAGGGGGCGGCGGGGCGGGCAGGCAGGGCACGGCCCCCACAGGCAAGGGAGCACCCCGCAAAGGCGGCTGGGCATCACCCCGCAGGGTTCTGTGGCCTCCAGGAGGGGCCATCCCCATGGCGGGGGCTGCAGGGGTCTGGGGGCAGGCAGGGGAGAGGCGCAGGGCTGGCTCCGTGCATTCTGCACCCCTGGATCAGGGATCCTCAAAATAGGGGTGCTGGGAAGCGGAGAAACTAGAGGGAGACAGGAAGCCCAGAAGATGGGGTGCTTTGGAGTAAAAGGGTGCTAAGAAGATGGGAGTCCCCAGGATTAGGGGCACCCACAGAAACAAGGAGAGGCCCGGGGGAAACGGCTACGGGGAGGACGGGGGTCCCCGAGGGCGACTCTAGAAAGAGTGACCTGGGACAGAAGTGCCTCCCGGCAGAAAAGGGGTGCCGGAGGGGTGGGTGGGAGAGCTCCGAGGGCAAGAAGCTGCCAGAGGGGGAATCACCCACCCGGAGCGGAATCCGCGGGGGCGGAGGGTCCGCGCCTGGGGCTCCCGGCGCTGCCCCACAGCAGTGCCCGCCGCGCTGCCCTCCCGCCCGGCTCCCCCCGACACTTTCGCTTTGCAGCAGCCGCTTTCCCGGGGCTGTCCCGGCACAACCCGTCCCGCCCCAACCCCGGCTCGGTTCCGTTGCGCACCCGCCGCTACCTGCAGGAGAAGGCGGCCGGTTGCCGCTCGCCCATGGTGGAGCACGGCGGAGCGCCCGGGGACGGGGCGGACGGGACGGGAAGGCCCGGGACGGCACAGCACGGCTCGGGACGGCTCGGTACAGCTCGGTACAGTTGGGTTCAGGCAGGAAACCGGGTCAGGCGGCTCCGCATTTCCGCCGAGCCGAAGCCTCGGCGGCGCGGGGCGCGGACCCCGAACGGGGGCGGAGACTGCGCGGGGGCGGAGCGGAGAGGCTGACCCGTCTGTCTGTCAGACTCGATCCGCCCGCCCCTGCCGCTCCGCGGGTGCGCACCGCTCCGCGCTGCCCCTCCACGCAGCTGCCTTATCGCATCCGCGCCCGCGGAGGCAGCGGCATAAACAGCCCGGCTGCTGTCGTGGGGGTTGGTTTCTTTTTTATTTCAATTTTTGTTCTTTAGTTTTTATGACTTTTACAATTTTTTCTCTGTGGATTTGGGGGTGTCCGGGAACCGCAGTCCCTCTCGGCCCCAGCCTGGTCTCAGCCCCTCGGGGATCGGAGTCTCTTGGAGGCTGGGGAGAGGTGTGTGCAGGAAAACACCCCGCTTTCCTGTCCTTGCTCAGCCATGTCCTCCCACAGCTCCACGGGCTGGGACCCAAGGGACCTCTGTGGTGGCAGCAGTGGGCGAGACGCCGTCTCAAACCCCATTTCTCATCATTTTCCTCTGCTTTTCAGTCGACAAAGTTATCTCACTGTGAAAGGCATTGCTGGCGCTTCCCACACCCGACAGGAGTGGATCAGGTCACAGGGCCCCCAGTTGTCCCACAGCGTAGGCAAGAGCTTTAGCTGTGACAAACAGCAGTCACAGTTTACCTCTGGTGCCGAGCAGGGTTGTGGACTGGGGTGGGAGCACACAGGCCAGGCTTGGCCATCCCAGTGCTGTACTGGTGCCATCCCAGGGGAACAGGGGTGGCATTGGGAGCTACAGCCACTCACCCTGCGAGCCATGGGAAATAGGAGGACAATAAACTTTCACTGCACCTTTTGCTGAGAAAGGGCTGATTTGTGGTCTGCACTGTCACATCTGGCCCTTTGACATCACCCACCCCTGTCACTGACTGTTCCCAGAGCTCCTGCAGGACCTCATCCTCTCCAGTTGGAAGTGGGAAGGCAGGGGGCTTCTCCTTGCCCTGCAGACCCCCAAGTGGGTGCTGCTCACACCAGCCTTGCAGGAGCCGTGGCAGAGCAGCTCTGCCCGTGTGCTGGCACTTGCCATGCCAGGGAAAGACAGGGAAGTGACAGCTGGGATTTACTGACACCACACAACCGATTTGTGTGTGTTGGGAAGGTGGAAGCTGCAGGATTTTGTCCTTGGAGAGAGGGCTGAAGCACATGAGCTCTTTTTGAATGGGCATCTGTGCCACCAGCAGCAGGTTCCATCCTCGGTGATGTTTTAAAATACATTCCAGTTACTTGCCCCATCCATTTCCAACCCATCCTCTTTCGATGGGGAAAAGACTGAAAAAGGAACCCCGTGCTGGTGCTGTGCCTTGGGGCTGGCCATCCCTAAACCATGTCCCTGGGCTACCACCAGTACAGACACAGCCCCACAGCCCCCCTTCCAGCTCCACAAACCTCCCCAGACCCAGATGTGAGCTTTCCTGCAGGATATAACCCCACACTCCCCTTGGCTATCGCCTGCTCCAGGGGTCCAGGCAACTCCGCGACCAACCAGCCCTCCGCAAACCCCGCAGGGAAGTGGCTGGGAACAGCTGACTTAATAAAATCATACCTTAAAAGCTGCTTTTTAACTTCTCCCGCCGTTGCTTCATGCATAATTGCACCTTCTGGCTCTTTTTCTGAGCCTGGAGAAGCGGCCGGCGGAGCGCGATGCCTGCCCGGGGGCGGCTGTCCCAGCGCGCAGCTACCGCACGCTTTTCTTCAGGAGCTCCATCTCTGTCAAAAAGCACCTTCTCTGAGTCCTCAGACCCCGTGGCCCGAGATTCCTCTTTTGCTTTGCTTCCTGTATGGATTTTCTACAGTCCCCAACTGCTAATTCACTACAACCGACTTCTGCTTTTTCTGTTTGTTTATGCAGAGCTGCGCAGATGCCTTTGTACACACACACACACGCACGCACACACACACACGCACTCTGCTTCCCTTCCGCTGTGCACCAGATTCAGCTTTTAACCATTGCTGCGTTCTTCTCCTGGAAACGCCTTGACCAGCTTTCAGCTGTCCTTCCCACTTCACTCTTCAACTCCCACCTTCTGGCCCCCTTCGTTTCCAGGATGCGTGGGGTGGTTTGGAAGTGACACATGGGCACTTCCTGGGGTGAGATGTGAGCGGCTGCGGGTGATCTCTGCCACCCCACAATGAGATAAGGGTCCCCCCATCTTTGCCCGAAGGGAATCTGGGGGCGACATCTGGAAATGCTTGGCTATGGAGGTCTGCTCTGAGCTGGCAATGCCTTCACCCCCACCCAAATTGCAGCCTGGCTTTCTTGCACCCCTTCAGAGGGCAGGGTGGGCGATGGGCAGGGAGGTGATGGAGCTGGGGCGATGGAGAGGGTGGCGATGGGCAGGACGGTAGTGGAATGGGTGCCCCACAGCTGGCTGCCCCCGCAGAGCCCGGAGCTCCCGCGGCGCTGCCCGCAGCCGTGGCCGGGCTCCCGCTGCCCTCTCCCGGGCACCCCTCGCACTGCACCTGCCCTGTCGGAGGTGGGGGGACCCGGGGGGCAGCGGGTGACCAACCTCCGGGCTGCCAGGCTGGAGACATGCTTGGAACTGTGACTGTCGCGCGGGATCGGACTGAGACAGGGAGTGTCCGCACCCCAAAATGCACCGTGGAGGGTCGCGCCAGCCCCACACGGGGGCTTCTGTGACCATCACAACATGACACAGCTTCTGGGACCAGTTGGGATTCCTGGGGACTGTTCACTGACGGTCATGATGAGGACCTGCATCCTCCACGTGCCGGCTGGGGACACGTGCAGTGCCGGATGTTGAGCAGCACCCTAAGCACCCCCAGATTTCCAGGATGGGCCCCCACTGAACCAGCACCAGAGGTGACTCAGAGCTCCTCGGGCCACCTCGCTGAGCCCTCGAGCACCCGTGCATAACTGCGTGTCCAGTCACCGGTCATGGGAGCAGCAGGAAGGGCAGCTCACATCCAAAAGGCACCCGGCAGCCCCTTGCCTCCTTTCTTTCCCCTTTCTTTCCTCTTTTCCTGCTGTTAGGCAAAGCTTATCACAGGAAATAATTTTCCCATCTTTTTGAGCAAGACATGGCAGGGGAAACTGAGGCACACAAGCTCTGTTCTCCTCTCTGGCAGGGACAACAGGGAAAAATTTCTTGGGGCTGCTCCAAAGGGGAAGTGCTGGGACTCTGTGCAGAGACATGAGACTGTCCCAAAGGAGACCCTATTGGAAGCAAAAACTCACAGGGGAATTTTGCTGCTGTTTTTTGAGGAATTAGGGTGATTCTCCAAAGCAGCTTCCAAAGGGCACCCCAGGAAGTGGCTGCAGTGAAAGCAACCGAAGGAGCTGCAAGAAGCAACTGGGGTTTTGGAGGAAAGAAGGCAGAGTCAGGAGCACAGCCGCCTGTTTTTGATAATCCCAGCTGGTCTGATAAAGACATTGCTTCTCCCCACGGTCCTTCCCCCTCCTAATCTTGCTGTGTGAAAGGGCACCTCTCAGCAGAGCAGGGAGATAAGTGGTGCTGAGAGACCTAAGACTTCCCACCAGCGTCCTTGAACAGCACCACTCCACTCAGAAGGGAAGATAAAGCCCCAGTGGTTTTAGGGCTGGTTTAAAACCCCTTTTATAGCCTGAAAGAGAAAGTCTGCAGGTGACAGGGAAAACCGTCAGTGAACTGAAAACCACTGCCATGAGCAAGAGATTGCAAAGCCTTGAGCAACCATGTAGAGTGGTGAGGACATCTCTGGGGGACAGAATGGTGAGGACCACAACCTGTGGGCAGTTTTGGTCACAGTGGGGGTCACCAATGGTAGGATTTCTTAGCTGGGGACCTGTAGAAAGAGCAACAACATATTGTGTGTTAAAATACACCCATTGCTGCACAGCCGAGTGGGGGAATGAAGAAACTGGAGGAAAGGGACAGTGATAAGGAGAATAAATCCTTGACACTGGTACTTACTGGGACATGGTGAGGATGGCAGCACTGCCAAGGTGGTCATCGAGCTGGTGATGCTTCCAGCGCAAGAGGCCAACCAGGAGCAGAAGTCAGGCTGGAGCCTTCTCCCAGCCACAAGGTTTATGGTTGCCCTGGGACATGGGCACTGGTAGCAGAAAATCTTCCCCTTCTGCCTCAGCGCTTGGAGCTGCTGGACCTGCTCACTCCTGCCTGGATGGGCAAGCATTGGCCAGCTGAGAGCAAAACAGTGGCTTGAGTACCACGTCGTCCGTGGTCAGGAAGGAGTGAGGGGGCTGCCATCTCTGCCCACGTGGTTGCACAATGCCCAGCAGCTCCAGATCTTGGCTCACAGCTTGTCACCCCCTGCTCTCTCACTCCTGGTGCCACTCATCACCTTCCCCTGGATGTCCATCCAGCCACTTGGCTCCTTCTTTTCTCATCCACCCCATCCTGAGCCCTTCCACATGCTCCCGGGCATCCACTCTCTGCTCCAAAAAACCTGATTCAGTGTCATGCAGCCACTTTCAGCACTAGGCTCCCAGATTGCCACCCACGAGTACCTCCATGCATACATCCGTGCACACACATGCACACATCAACACAGACATCCACACGTACATCCATGGACGAGCTACACCCGGTGCTCCCACCCCTCCCGGACACTGTCGGAGCTCGGTCTCGGTGCTCGGGTCGAGCCGGGACCTCCTAGCACCGGGGACGACCCCCGGAGCGGTTTCTCAGCCAGGCGAGCCCCTCAACCCTCCCGGCTCCGCCGGACCGCCCAGAGCGGCGGTGAGGGGCGGAGAAGGAGGAGGAGGAAGGGGAGGAGGAGAAGGCAGCGGGAGCCACGCTCCGCCCGCCGGGGCCGTGCCGAGTCCAGCCGGGTCGGCGAGAGCCGAGGACAAAGGTGGCCGTGAGGGACCTAGAGGGGGGCTGGAGGTGCCCGGGGAAGGGCTCGGGGGCGGGGGACGCTGAGCGGGCGGGAGCCGGGCCGGAGCGGGGCTGGGGAGGGCGGTCACCTCGCTTCCAAATGTCGCCAAGACTTGTAATAATAATCCTGGTGCGTGTCCGCCCTGTGCTCTGCAGGCTGGGGTGACAAACCCGCAGGCGTGTTGGTGCCAGAGCGGGGACACTGCCTCCCCCCGGGGCCCCCTCACACCCCCCGATCCCGGATCCAGCGCTTCCACAGCTACCCGTGTGTCGCCGGTGGTGGAGTGTGCTGGAGACCAGAGCTGGAGGCAGAGTCCAGGTAGGTGGGAAGCCTGACATGGTGAGGCCACCAGCTTTGGGGGACAAGGGGAGGGGTGGCCTTGCCCGGGTGAGGGGGTTGTTGGCCACTCTCCTCCGGAGCGGCAGCCGGATCTGCGGCTCCGTGGGAGCCACAGGGAGGAGCGCTGTGACACTGGGCAAACAGAGGTAAGGTCACCTGTGCCAGGTGACGTGGGGCACGGGGACAAGCCTTTCCTGGGGCTCCTCTGTGGGAAAACACCCTGCTGTGGTGCAGAAACCCCCTCTCCAGGGAGCCCCGACCCAGCTGGCACCGTCCAGCCACAGCGCTTGGGCTGGGAGCGGGGTTATCCCAGCTGCCATCATGGAGCAGTTTATTCACCAGCTCCATTTCCTGGGTGCCAGGGCTGGTGCTGCAGGGAGCACAAAAGCCTACAGTTTATTACCGCGCAATTAAGGCGCACCCATCCATCCTGCGGGTGCTGGCTGAGCACCCTCTGTCCCTGCAGGGCGAGGAGCCATGAAGCTGAACGAGCGGAGCCTGGCGTTTTATGCCACCTGCGACTCCCCGGCTGACAACACCGGCTTCCTCTACAAGCGTGGCGAGCGGCACACAGCCTACCACCGCCGCTGGTTCGTGCTGAAGGGCAACATGCTCTTCTACTTCGAGGAGCGGGAGAGCCGGGAGCCGGTGGGTGTCATCGTGCTGGAAGGTTGCACTGTGGAGCTCTGCGAATCGGCCGAGGATTTTGCCTTCGCCATCCGTTTCGGCGGTGCCAAATCCCGCACCTACGTGCTGGCAGCCGAGAGCCAGGCGGCCATGGAGTCCTGGGTGAAGTCGTTGTCACGGGCCAGCTTCGACTACCTGCGCGTGGTGGTGCGGGAGCTGGAGAAGCAGCTGGAGGAGGTGCGCTGTGGAGTGGCTGGTGGATGCAGGGGCTGCCGGGGGTCACCTGGCTCCTGGAAGCCAAGGCCTTCGGGGCCAGAGCGGTGCCCAGAGCCTCTGCTGGCTCTGCCTGCCATCCAGCCAAAGGAGAATGGCTGCGCAGTGTGGAACAATGTGCTGGGAACCAACCAGCCGTCTGACTCCTCTGGCTGTGGTGGGCATGATGGTGAGGGGAACCCACGGCCACCGCCGCTGCCCCCGCGCCGGCGGGCATCGAGCAGCGAGGCAGGTGGTGCCGGGGCGGCCGAGAGCCCCTCCACCTTCTGTCAGCTCCACGAGCGGTACGGCCGGGAGGTGGCCCGGCTGCGGCAGGACTGGCTGGAGAGGCAGCGTGGGACCCAGCTCTGAGAGGTGGCCCAGCTCCAGGGACCACATCAGCCTGTCCCATCAGGACCCATGACGGAGAGGAGGAGATTGTCCTAGGTGCCATCTCGGTCCCCTCCTGACTCTGGGATGTGCCAAGCTGTCCATGGTGGTGATGGACACCTGCTGATGGTGCCACCAAGGCTGAGGGACACTGGTGCTGCGTGATGACAAACTGCCAGCCTAGCACCGATGGCTCAGTGTGCCACCAGCCAGACATGAAATGCCCAGGCTCTCGAGGCTGCCAGGCTGTCAGGCATCTCGTGCAAGGCAGTGGGTGCTCCCTGTAGAGGTGAATCCCTCTGGCCATGCCTGTGTACGGGTGCAGGGCTGTCCACTCAGTGCAAACAAGGTACAAACCACATGGTGGCTGATATCTGCCCGGAATCAACCACTGCACTAGGTCTGGTGGGGCCCCATGATGCCCTTGCAGAGGGGTCAAGCACCAGCAATGCTTTTGGAGGAGGATTTGAATGGGATCTCACCTGCCTGAGCCCCTGTGCGGGTGTTTCATAGCCAGGGAGCCTGCTACCACCTTCCTCTCCCAGTCCAGCACAAGATACTGGCTGAGGTCAGCCAAGCTCCACCAGATCCCTCTGCTCCAGCAGGATGTGGTTTGAAAATGAAAATATCAGCAAGCACAGCCCTTCCGTAACAGCAGCAGCACCGCGTACCCTGGGAAGCTGGTGACACCCGGGTGTTTGGTGCAGGGTGATGGCTGCCTGCAGCCTGGGACCCTGCCATGGGGACAGACCCTGAGGGGATGTGGTGGCAGCCAGCACCATCTTGCTGGGAGAGTATTTCAGGGCAGGGCATCATCCCAAGGGGAAGCATTGTTCGCAGGGGTGAACAGGAACGTATGTGTCAGCGGTGGAGGGTGTCAAATGATTCATGTGCGGGAGCAAAGCCAGTGTCTCGTGACACTGGTGCTTCTCTTTTATTTCCTCAGTGACAATAAAGCTGCTAATCCGGAGATGAGGTGACCCACCTCAGGGCTGGGGGAGCAGTTGGGGTGCCCCAGGTTTGGGTTGGGTGGCTCTGGCTCCCTTTGTGGACAGGGACATGAGCTTGCTACAATAAAAGTTGTTTCAGAAATTCCCTCCTAGCCCTGGTTTTCATTTGTGCCTTTAAGCCCCTGGGAAGGAGGGGCCATGTGGGAATGATTCCTCTGTTTCAATCCCCTCCTGTCCCCACCACATCCATGGGTCTGGGCATGAGCTGTGTCACCCAAGTGGGACACGACTGATGCTGGGGTCTTGCAGTGCCCTGGAACCCCACATCTGCCCAGAGAGATGGGGTGGGGTAGGACAGGATGGGATGAGATGGGGGTGTGGGATGGGATGGTGCCACTCTGGGGACACTGGGACACAGTACCAGAGTGGTCCCACAGCAGGGACAGCATAGTCCTGCCCTCCATGACAGATCAAACAGTTGGGCACAAGTGATCAGAATGGGAATTTGGGTATTACAGCCATCCCACCAAATGTCCCCAGCCCTCTGCCAAGGGGTCTTTTCCAGGGACAAAATCTCTGTCCCCTCACCAGGGGTGGTGGCAGTGCTCCACAGGGATTCACCCACCACATCCAGACGGTTAACCCAGCCCCGTCAGTTGGCTTGAGAGGAAGACTCCGGTTTCCATGGCAGCCAGCCTGGCTTCTCCAGACGTTCAGATATTCATTAAAAATAAATCCTTCCCAACATGTTAGCCAACAAGCAAGCTTTAACAGATATGCAACATATGGATTTATTAATTAATCAAAGGCAAACACTCCTGCCTCATGTCAGAAGCTGCAAACTTGCCCAGTGATGGCTGGCTCCAAAGAAGAGCTGTGCTGGGCCGTGGTGTTGAACCTCACAAACAAGGATGCTGAGCTATCCCGGGAGAAGGAGCAAACCTGCACCAGGGATGAGCACAGCACTTTCAGGGGCAGGATTTCTGCCTGAGCTGGACTAACCCCATTTAACACCCTTTTTTTACCCTAAAGCACCAGGAGATGTTGATGGCAGTGAGAGCTCTCACCATAAACCCAAAGCAAAGCTGTGAAAGGAGCCAAGATCAGCCCAGGTGCCCATTCCAGCCACCTCTGGACAAAACACACCCCAAGGCCAGAGTTGTATCCAACTTCTGTATTTAGTGGCTCTCTTACAGAACTTGCTCCTTCCAAAAATGTTAAAAGAAAGTTCATCGATCTCATATAGAAACTTTTGAAGTACAGAACATGAGCCTAACAAAAATGTGACGAGTTTGTCCTGCCAGCTTTAATACAACAGGATTGCCATGTTCAAGACTATCCTAAGTGCTTCCTCGAATCCCGTTCCACTAAAGCTCCCGCTTGCACACGACAGAGAAGAGCAGTCCATGGTCACACCTCGACCTTCTGCAGTGTGGTGGCAGGGAAAAGAGTGGCCTTGGGCAAGCTGGGGCTTGCTGGGGCAGGGCAGGAGGGCAAGGAGAGCCCTGCCTTGGCAGAGCCGCTCTGAGCATCGCTCCTTGAATATAAAAATACCTTCTATTCTGATAAAAATGTCTACAGTGGAAAATTAGTCAATGCATAGCCTCGGAGCCTGGCGGGGGACTTCCCGATGGTGGTGGCCTTGGTTGGTGATGACTGATGCCATCCAGGCAGGGGACAGGGCAAGGAAGCCCAGTATGGGCCACCCTGCATGGTTTAAAGGCATTTTGTTGGCAGAGGTGGCTGGTGGCGGTGGGAGCACAGGGTGGTGCCACCACCAAGCTCCTGTGCCTTTGCAGGAGGTCAGCTCTGGCAAGCCAAAGCCAAAGGTGGGAGCTTAGGGTCACACCCCAGGGCTCATCCTGGCTTCCCCAGCAGCAACCATGGCATGCTGACCCATGGCTGCAAAAGCCACCACCTGGGGACACAGCCAGGGCAGAGGGACACTCCTCCTGCCCAGGTGCTTTCCCTAAAAAAAAGTGCTTCAGCCACTGGAGCTGGCTGTGGTGCTGGGTGCAGCCCCGAGCAGGGCTCACCCCCCATGGTGGGCAGCTCATCATTTTTGGCTGCTGGTGCCCCAGGTGCAAAGCTCAGAGGCTCCATCTTTTTCCTTCCCAATCAGATGAGGGCAGGGGGTGTGGAACCAGGATCCCATGTATGCCCATCCCCAGCAAGTTGGAGCCATCCCCGCGCATCTCCCCCAGGTACCTGTTCCCAAAATGGTGGACACCGGTTCCTTCCTTTGCTTTTGCATCATTTTTTTTTTGCTGTTTTCTCTTCCTTTGGGAGCTGGCAGGTGCCACGCCAGGGTTGCCACTGCTTGCTGGCCGGAGGAAGCACGAGGGATGTTGTTGGGACCATACTACATCTTGTTCCAGAAGGCTATTGCAGACATTTCTACAACATATACAACCGCACGGGACATTCTGTGTTTACAAAGGTTTCAAAAAACATAAAACCACCAGAACTAAAGACATACTCGATGGCATCAAGGTTTTCACTTTAGAGTCTTCAGGGACTATGAGGCAGTCTCTGGCTGGGGCAGAAGCGACGCAGTGTCTTACAGACAGAGGTGGGAACTGCTGGGCAAAAGTTCATTTGATTTGGTCAGTCTCATAGTGCTTCTCGATGGCTTTGCTCAGGAAGTCTTTGCTGTGGGGTTTCTTTTTGTTTGTTTTTAATCTCATCCAGTGGCAAACTACAAGACTTCAGTGTACATTTAATGACACGACTGCTACATCATCTTGATGTTATAGCTATCTTTTAATATCAAAGCAGCTTAAGCTGTTAATAAATTCCAAAGTATCCTTTTATTAAAATATCTAAAAGAGGTCTATAAATATTTTTTGTTTTTGTTTTTCTTTTCTAAAATTGTTCCCAGTTTTTCACATTTAAAAGAAAGCTGGGGGTGACTTTGTAGAGGGGCCACTTCCCTCTGTGGCGCCGGCCGCCTGTGGCCTCTCGGCGCGTGCTGCATTTAACAAAATATATATATATATATGTGGATGTGTGTATATATATACTGAGGGTGGTGGGGTATGGGAGAGGTCAGAACTCCCACTCGAGGGCCTCCTCCCGGTTGGCAGCCCGCTCCAGGCGATGAATGATGTTGTTGAGGTTGGCCATCTTCTCGTGGCGCCGCTGGACGCTGGTGCTGAGCCGGGGGCCGGGAACCGGCGGCAGCGCTGGTGAAACCGGCCCGGCAGAGGACGGCCCTGGGGAGGCTGAGCTGGTGAGGCCGGGCGAGGAGGCTGCTGAAGGTGACGTTGGAGAGACCTCCAAGCTGCAACGGGATGAGCTGGCGGAAGACTGGGAGCTGTCAGGGTGTAGTGGTGGTGGGGGTCCCCCAGCGTTGGCACGGCCCCCCCGCCGCGGGAGGCTGCCGGTGCTGGGGGCAGTGGCGTGGGGGGCTGCCCCCTGCTCCTCCTGGGGAGGTCCGGTCCCCTCGGCCGCCCCGGCCGGGCTGTGCGAGTCCCGCTGGCGGCCCCAGCCAATTGCCTCCCCCTGCTCCTCCTTCACCTTCACTGGTGCAGCAGCACAGGGGTGCTCAGCCCCCCCAAACATAGGTTTACGGTCCTCAGCATCCGAGTCGGGGCTGGGGGGGGCCCGGCGCCCCGGGATGGCCACCCCGCTGCTCTGCTCTGGATCTGTGTCATTGTCCTGAGCACCCTCCACCAGCATCTCCCGGCGCATCCGTGACCTGCTGGGACACAATCACCAAGGGTCAGGGACTGCCACCCATCGTGTCTTGATAAAACACCTCTAACCAGGAAAATGTGGTGACATTGAGACATAAAACCCCACCTTATCGGCCTTTACAAGCATTTTTTTAAGGGGAAAAATCACTGCAGCTTGAATCAGGGGACCAGATTTTGCAACACTTTGGGCTGTTTCCAGCCAAACCAAACCAGTTTTGAAGTGGCTTCCAACATGAATTGGTCAAAGCGGTCAACAGCTCTTGACCAGCTGCCAGGCAGGCCACACCGTGACAACCCATCTGGGTCTGCATCTCCCTGTCTAGGCAACAGGAACTGGGAGGGCTGTAAGAGCAACAGTGACACCACCTTGGTGGCACGGCACCGTGAGACTGTACCTGTAGTTGTGGAACCAATTGATGACGGTGTTGGTCTTGAGGTTGAGCTGGAAGGAGAGCAGCTCGATGGTCTGCTGGGAGGGGTAGGGCTCCAGCTGGTAGGCTTTCTTCAGGGCTTCCTTCTCCTCCGGGGCCAGCACCACCCGTGGCTTCTTGATCTGGAGGAGGCTGAGGTCCTGTGGCTGCAGGCCAGGGCTGGCACACTCAGAACGGGCGCTGGGGGACTCGCTGTCCGAGCCGGCGCTCATCAGCCCGTAACGCCGTTTCAGGTAGGCTGCAGGAGAGGACACCCAGCTGTGTGCCACTCACCCCCAGTCCAGGGAGACCCCGGCTCGGCCAGCACCCCAGACCTACTGGGGCTGCATCGCCTTCGCCCTCACCTTTCTTCTCCAGCTTCTTCATGTCACGCAGCTTCTCCACGTTGTGGGGGTCGTTGAGCCAGAGCTGCATGCGGACGAAGGGCTCCCTCCCCTTCAGGCTCAGCTTGTGCCACGGCTTGGGCCTGGAGAGGAGATCGGACACCGAGCCCTGCGTCAGGCCCAGGATGCTCTCCCCAAACAGCCGCTGGCCTGGCGGAGGAGAAGCAGAGGTGGTTAGAGCTGGGCAGAGTCAGTGGGACGGGTCCTACAGTCCCCCCATGGAGCAGGTGGACCCCATCTCCCAGCCAGCATCATCCCAGGATCCCCGCAAGCACCCGCAGTGAACTGGGAGGGGTCTGTGGCTACGGGAATTGGGGTGATCCATCCATGCAGCCTCACCAGCAGCTCCCGAAAACCCAGGTGGGGAGAAGCTCCGCACCTAAATTGTTGTCCGTCAAGACCTCCTTGACCTTCTTGGTGATGGAGTAGGTGTCCAGCTCAGGGGACATGGCCACAATCTCCTGGATGCCCACAGGTCCCTGGCTGTTGGGGTACGTCTTCCCACCCAGCACAGGTGTGGACCGGCTCTCAGGCTGCTGATTTTCCTTGCTGCTCTCCAAGGCCAGGGTGAGGGGCTCCTGGCAGCTCTTCTCCTGCTCAGCAGGGCTGGGAGGCGGCGAGGGGGATGGCTGGGGCTCCACCGGGCTGGCTGTGTGACAGCAGGGGACAGGGGTCAGTGGGAAGGTGGCAGTGGGGAGTGTTGGGGACCCAGTGGGAGTGTGAAGGGCATTTTGGGGGGTACCCGGGGCTCTGCCCTCCAAAGTGGGGATGCCAGTCAAGTATTCCTGGGGGCTATGGCAAAGCAGGAGCAGCCAGTGGAATAGTTGGAGAGAAAACACCATTAATATAAAAAAACCCCAACAAACCAGTTACTTTTTCATACCAGGCACAAGCAAGGATTTTGTTTGTGGTTCCTCTTTTTTTTTTTTTTTTTCTTTTAAACCAGATGACTTTCAAAGACCAAAATAACATTTGAGGAACTGTTTAAGAGCCTTAAATTGTCAAAGTGACTAATTGAGGTGGTTCAAACCAGTTGGATGCATCAGAGGAGAGGGGGATGAATGGGGCTTCCCAGGATCAGTGTAAGGGTAGAAGGTGCTGGGACAGGGGGAGGATGTGTAGGGCAGATGCACAAGTGCCAGGGACACCGATGGCACATGGGGACTGTGGGGATGATGGTGGCACTTACCCTGGGAAGGGGTCGGCTGCTGGCTGATGCCTTGGCCCAGCTGGTCAGTCAACCAGAGCTGCATGCGGATGAAGGGCTCCCGACCCTTCTGCGTCAGCTTGCTCCATGGCTTGGGCCGTGACAACATGTCACTCACGCTGCCCTGGGACAGTCCCAGCACCTGGGCACCGTGCAGGTGTCACTGGGCTGCTGCCTGCCCTCCGTCCCCACGCCAAGGGAGGGGAAGCAGGCTGCAGCCCTGCTGCCAAGCCCGTGGCTCCACGGCACATCCAGACCCCTTGGCCCCAGCCTGTGGTGCTGGGATGGTGGTGGGTCTCCCTGGGGTACCCAGTGGGCTGGGAGGATGGTTCCCACAGGGTTCTGCATAGGGGACAGGGTTTTCCTAGTGAGAAGTGCCACCAACCAGTTGGTGGTGGCCACTGGGAGACTGCTCGGGGTTGGGTGAGACCCTGAGGACTCAGCATCCTCCAAGGGGAAATCCACTGGGGAGAGTGGGAACCCTGGAAGGAGCAAGTGGAGGCCACTGATGAGCCTCAGGCTCTGGGTAGCGGAGCAGACAGGACACCAGACCCCCCTTCTCCAGGCTGGTACCTTCTCTCCAAAGATCCTTTGGCAGATGCCATTCTTGGCCAACTTCTCCTTGACCTGCCGGGTCAGCTCCAACGTGTCCACCTCCCTGTACATGTACATCTCGTACTGCTCTGGTGTCAGTGGTGGCACGGTGGGCTTCAGGGTCCGTGGCACGTAGGCAGGGTAGTAGGACAGACGACCACCCGGTGCCGGCTCCGCGCCCGCTCCCTCCGCCTTCATCTCCGCCAGCCGGTGGGGCTCGTCGTCTGCCGGCGGCAGCTCGTCCTCGTTAGCACCGCCCTCGCCGGGCTCCCCCCGCGGCCAGGCTCGGCCATTGGCCATGCTGGAGTAGCTCGAGGAGGAGGAGGAGAGGGAAGGTGAGACGGAGGTGAAGGGTCGGCTGAGGAGGGTCCGCTCTGACGCCCAGTGCTGGTCAAAGTAGGAGCCAGCATCACCAATCTCTGACTTCACCTTCCGGATGATGCTCTGGACAAAGGCAGCAGGCGAGAGGACAGCCAGGGGGGTCTGTGGGGGTCCAGGGCTGGCCCTGCTCCCTTCCTCCTGCTTGACGTAGGTGGGGACAATGTTCTGGTTGACGGTGGCCAGCGTGGAGCGCTCAGTGGGCGGCGTTTCCCCGGGGCGCCCGCTGCCCCCCGACTCCATCTCCAGCAGCGCCTGCTGCTGTGCCTGCATCTCCCGCCGTGCCTGCTCCAGGATGCTCTTGATGGCCTCCTCTGAGCTGCTGCTGCCCGCCCCGTTGGCCACCGCCTGCGACGCCGATGGCGTTTTGGGCTCCCCTGCAAACACAAAAAACAAGGAGTGTGAGGAGCCCCCAGGAGCAGCACACACAGTTTTACCATGCGGCCTTAACTCAAAATGCTGGAGAAAAGGGATTTTATCCCAATCTGGTTTGGAGTGCTCTCCACTGAGTGGATCAAAAGGACCAGCAGCAGCACCCACAAAGCAAAAGCTGCGACACCCCCAGCTCAAGGTGAGCTGCTTTTGTGATGATGGCAAAATAAATCCCATTACCAACGACGGCAATAGACAAACATGTTTGTTTTTCCTGTCTGTTTTTCCACCGTTCCTGTCTAATTTAATTCTCCAGGATTCTGCTTTCTCAGCAGACTACCTGGTTTAATGTATTTCATTTCTTGTAATTGACTGTGAGCGCAGCTGCTTTAATGATTCCTCCTGCCAGATGGGTTGTGCATCCTCATTTAATCATCTGGTTTGGGGCAGGGGGGAGGAAAGAGCAAATCCAAAGTTTCCAAAAGCCCAGATACAAATGCTGCTGCATGAAGAGTCTCCCATCAGTATTTAGCAACATTTCCTCCCACCATGTCCCAGATTCCTATGGGTGTCAGCAGGAGAAATGCCAAATAAAGCCCTTGCTGGCTCAGCTGCGGGGATAACCTGGTGCTGGGCACCCAGTGCCACCCTGCCCAGGACCATGCTGGGCTGGCAGAGGCTGGTTAACATTACCTAGGGGAGGCAGAGACCCTCATGCAGGACACCATCGATTTGGTGGATGTTTCAGTGTGCTATGGGATCCACAGCCATTCAGCACTCAGCCACCCCTCTGGGTGGTGCTTCCCTGGGGCCAGCCCCACAGCAGCACCCACCTCCCTTCTGCGACTCAATCTCCTTCTTTGCCTGCTCCAAGATGCTTTTGATGGCATCATCAGCGCCGGTCTCTGGTGTCCTGATCCGTGGCGTGATGCTACCTGATCAAAGGGGCAGGATAACAACTTTGTCACCAGTGCTGGTTTTACAAGCTCCACTTGTATGTCAGGAAGTATTTACTGCTCCTCATGTTCAGTTATTTTTAGAGATGCTGGTTTTAAGATAAATGTCACTCCTGATTAGTTGCGAGCATGGGGAGTCCTGGTAGCCTCTGCTGCCAGCTCTTGCCTCCAGCATGGATTCTCCCGGCCACCTTACTAATCTCATCCAAGGGCACCTGCTTCCCACCAGTGTACCAGGTGCTGAGCAGAGACATGGTCATGGGGACCACAGCCTCAATCCCTGCCACCTTGCCTTCCTGAAGGGTTAATGCTGGGTTGGATCCAGGGGACAAATCAGAGCCCTCTGGGTTGAAACACCAGCAGATGCATGGACCAGCATTGCCCTGTCCCCCTCTCCCCCTCTGCCACCATGGGGACCCAGGTGACCACCAAGACAGGGCCAGGAGCTGCCACCCCTGTTACCATTTCATGGTGGCACTTACACCACACTGAGGTCCTGCAGCATTAAGACTTAATTATTTTAACAAAATATTTCCCAGTACATTGATTCATACACCACGAAACAGCCTGATGAATAATTAAATGGCACTTGTCAGAATAAATGAGTAAAGCACATCCGGGGATGCAGCCTCGACGAGGGGTTGTTAATTGATGCCATTTCCTTGCCCCCTGGGGTAGTTCATAGCATCGCAGAATCCCAGACTGGTTTGGATTGGAAGGGACCTTAAAGAGCACCCAGGTCCAACCCCCCTGCCATGGGCCCTCCCACCAGACCAGGTTGCAACCTGCCCTTGAACACTTCCAGGGACAGGGCAGCCACCGCTTCCCTGGGCAACCTGTTCCAGTGTCTCACCACCCTCATAGTAAAGAATGTCTTCCTAATGCCTAACCTATATCTCCCCTATTCCAGTTTAAAGCCATTCCCCTTCATCCTCTCACTCCCTACCTTTGTAAAAAGCCCCTCCCCAGCTTTCCTGGAGCCCCTTCAGGCACTGGAAAGTGCTTTAAGGTCTCCTTGAAGCCTTCTCTTCTCCAGGCTGAACACCCCAACTCTCCCAGCCTGTCTCCAGAGCAGAGCTGCTCCAGCCCTCTGATCATCTTTGTGGCCTCCTCTGGCCTCAATCCAACAGCTCCATGTCCTTCTTGTGTTGGAAACCCCCAGAACTGGACACACTATCCAGTTGGGGTTTCACCAGAGTAGAGTAGAGGGTGACAATCCCCTCCCTTGACCTGCTGGTCATGCTGCTTATGACGCAGCCCAGGATACTCTCTGGGCTGCACCCTGAGCGGGGGCACCATGAGGCACAATCCCCAGGTGCCACCAGTGACTCTGCGTGGCCTCGCTGCCCACCTTGCCAGCACACGACGGGCATCCCCGCCACGGCGCTGGGCAGGACCCATCAGCCGAGGCCACCCGAACCACTCACCTCTCTGGCGCACCTGGATAGTCCTCAGGGCCAGCACGTTCTGCTCGTCGGAGAGGAACTGCTTCATCTTGATGAACGGCTCCTTGCCCTTCACCGTCAGCTTGCGCCAGGGCTTGGGCCGGGCCAGGATCTCGCTGACAGAGCCCTGTGACAGCCCCAGCACGTAGTGCCCGAAGACCCGCTGCCCGATGTTGTGCTTCAGCAGCTGCTCCTTCACCTGGAAGGCGATCTCGGCTGTGTCCAGCTGCTCCTCCTCGGCAGAGCTGCCCGTGCTGCCCTCGGACGGCTCACTGGGTGGGCTGGGGGCTGGCACAGTGCTGGGGGGCCCAGTGCTGCTTTTAGCCCCCAAGAAAGTGGAGGGGAAGGGTGGGACCCCCCCAGCATTCTCGCTCTTGAAGGCAGGTGGCTGGAGGTTGGGGGTCTTGGGGTCCCCCAAAAGCCGTTCGCCCCCCGGGAAGGGGGACAGAGAGAAAGTTCGGGGGCCGTCGGGGGCCAGGCCGGGAGGAGGGGGGAGGGGAGCAGGGGAGGAGGGTTCATCCGACGGGGCGTGCTGAGGGGACGGGTACGGCTGCTCCAGGCCCAGAGAATCCTTCCCTGCCTCGTCCTCGGAGTGATCTTCCTCTAGAGATGAATGAGAGAGAGGGAGACACACTAGAGTCCCCCCAGCCAGCGGCCCCTGGTCACAGAATCCCAGACTAGAACTTAAAGATCATCCAGTCCATTTGGATGGGCAGGGACACCTCCCACTAGACCACCTTGTTTCAAGTCCCATCCAGCCTGGCCTTGAACACATCACTTGCCCCCAGGGATGGGGCAACCGCAGCTTCTCTGGGCAACCTCTTCCAGTGTCTCACCGCCCTCATAGTGAAGAATTTATTCCTAATGTCTAACCTAAATCTCCCCTCTCCCGGTTTAAAGCCATTCCCCCTCATCCCATCACTCCGTGCCCTTGTAAGAAGTGGAGCCTTCCCTTCTCCAGGCTGAACACCCTCAACTCTCTCAGCTTGTCTCCAGAGCAGAGTTGCTCCAGTTTTCTGACCATCTCCATGGCTTCCTCTGGCCTCAATCCAACAGCTCCATGTCTTTCAGCGAAGCGTCTCCTGCCTCAGTTTCCCCAGGTGCCATCCCACCCCTTTACCATCCTCCCTGCTCCATGGATGGCTCTGGGCTCCTTCCCACAGCTGGAACACAACCCAGCCCTTCCACCCCCATTCCCAGGGCTGCTACAGAACCAGGGAACCCTACCAGTGCTGGCCAGCATGTTGGGCTTCTCCAGCAGGTACTTCTGCGAGGGATAGAAAGCCTCCTTCCCCAGCAGCAGGGCCTCCTCTGCCTTCGATATGGTCTGCAAGGAGCCAAGCCGAGATGGGAAAAGGCGGCGGAGGCGCCGGCGGCCGGGCCGGCAGGCACAGCCCAGCCCGGCCAGTGCGTCGGTGGGAGCCGCGGCACTTGCCTGGGGAAGGCTGCAGCCAGCAGCAGCCACCTTCATCGCCTTCAGGATGCTGGGGGGGAGACAAGAGGGGTGACCTGGCGGGCACAGCTTCCCGCTGCCATCGAGCCACCGTGTGTGATGGCTGCTGCAGTGAGCCCCGGGTGCTAGCAGCAACCGGCTGGCCAGGGACAGCACGTGCAGATGCTGTTTCAGTTCATACCTTAGCTCTGTTTTTATCTCCTCATAGTCTGCCTGCGCCTGCAGCTTCTCCTCCAGCTTCTGTGGAGCAGAGGAGGGGAATCCTCGCAGCTGGCTCCCAGAAAAGCCCTGGTACAGCCAGGCCCACATCCCCTGCACCCCAGGAAGCCCCAAGCCCCTCCGGGCGCACCTCAATGGCTTCATTCTTGGCAGCCAGCTGCCCCTCCAGCTCGGCGATCTGGTTGGCAGAGGACTCCTCCAGCTCCTGCAGTGAGCTCTGAAGGTGCTGCACGTCTTTCAGCAGCCGCAGGATCTCCCGGTCCTTGGCAGCCAGAGCTGCCTCCAGCCTCGACCCTGAGCACATGGAATAGTTCACTTTGTCCTGCCGGGAGAGGGGACACCATCAGCTCCCCGCCACCTGATGCAGGGACATGGGCCACCCTCCCCAACAGAAGCAATCCCACGAGGAGCCCTGTGGGATGGAGACCTGGAGTGACAGAGCCATGTGCAAGGACAGACCTTTTCTCTGCCCCTACTGGTCTCCCGGGCACATCTGCTTGGTGCTAAGGGGGTGCATGTCCTCCTCCCTGCAAGAGCCTGGGGCTGCAGGCAGGGCATGGCCAACACTACCACCTCCATGGAGGAAAAATACCCCAGCCGTGGGCATTTTTGGCTTGTTTCCAAACATGGTGGGCTCTCCCGAATGCAAAATGGTGCTTCTGAATGCAATGGCTTGCTCCTAAGCACAGTGGGATGCTCCTAAACATGCGAGGGTGCTCCTGGCTGTTATGGGATGCACCTGGCTATGACAGGGTGCTCCCGAATGCTATGGGGTGATCCTGGCTACAGTGGGATGCTCCCAAGGTCAATGGGGTGCTCCTGCCTGCTGTGAGGTGCTCCTGGATACAATGGGGTTCTCCCAAGGGTAATGGGATGCTCCTGCCTGTGACAGATGCTCTCAGTGGCCCTGAGGGGTGCTGGTGGCCCCCCAGGGGTTCTCCTGGCCCCAAGGGGTGCTGGTGGCCCCCAGGGGTGGTCCCAGTGGCCCTGAGGGGTGCTGGTGGCCCCCAGGGGTGCCCTCACCCCGGCAGCGCCCGGCGGGGAGCAGCAGGCCAGGCGGAGGGAGCTGTTCACGGCCGCCAGCTGCTCCCGCAAACTCTCCACTTCCCTCTGCGCCGCCTCCGCCCGCTGCAAGAGAGCAGAAAGCCCCTCAGGCTGGGCACCCGGGGCTCGTCCCACCCCACACAGGGCAGAGCCAGGCCCCAGGATCCCCACCAACCCACCCTGCTCCCACCATCATCACCATAAACCCTTCCACGGATTTTGGCTCCTAACATGATTCCCAGGCTCAATCCCTGGGCACTGGCTGCAGCCCACCTCCAGGACACTACTTTTTTTCCACCCAAAAGGCCATATTTACATGCAAATTGCTCTTTAAGCCTCTTTTTTTTATCCATGCACATTTATTTGTACCTACATTTTCAGAAGTTAATGTAACTAATGAATAGGAATTAGAACCAGACCTAATATGCCAGAAACCAACACCAGGCTGGTGTGGATTGTGCCCTAAAATGCTCAAAAGGCTGGAGGTGACAAACATTGGCTCCAGCAGCCAAAATGGAGCCTGGCAGAAACCCAAACACACCAGTGAGCCCCCCAAAATGGGGCTCACTGTCCCAGCACTGTGCCCTGCTCACGGGGCAGGGGGTCCCAGCAGCCTGGTTCAGAGGACACCAGGCAAATAAAACCAGAGCCCCCCTTTGTAGGGCTTCCCAGTCCTGGAGCCTGGTCACAATTTTTGGGGATAAATGTTCAGGTCATGGGGATGTTCAGGGTGGAAAGGAAGCAGGGGTAGATGCCCTGTGCTGGCTGGAAAGTCACCTCCTGGCTCACCTGGTTGGCTTTTTCGAGGTTTGTCATGATCATGGCTACTTCATCTGCCCTGTGACGAGAAAGCAGGAGGTGTCAGTGGGTGCGGAGGCACAGACACAGCTCTCCAGCACCAGCCAGGGCTCCTGCTCTAGGCTTAGGGACCCCTGTGACTTGGGGTGCTGCTGAGGTCACTTGAAGTGTCTCAGCTCCTCAAGCCACTTGGCAGCTCGATTTGGCCTCGGGCACACAAAAACATCCAGGCACCACTGAGGACTTACTTGGAAGCAGCTTCTTCATCGTATTTACACCGCAGCTCCAGCAATTCTGTCTGGGTGGCCTTCAGTGCTGGGAAAAGGAAGAGGAGGGTGAGCCCCAGGGTGGGGGCTTGATCCCACCACCATGGCCAATATCTCCTGCCCTGGCCCCCCTACCTGCATGGAGCACTTTGATCTTCTCCTCTGCCTCTCCCAGCCGCGTGGCCAAAGTGACCTGTGCTTCCTGCAGCCCCCTGCCAGAGACAGGCATCACCCATGGGTGATGGCAGCCCCACGACTGTGCCCACCCCCCAGTTCCCCTGGGGACGCCCTCGCTGCATCCCCACCCTCAACCCTTGGTGACGCTGGGAAAAGACCCACTGGAAAGCATTCAGGTCATGTTACCTTGTGATGTTAAAGGACTTACTACCCTGGTTGTAAAAAAATTCATTTTGGGCTGAAAATGGTCCCAATCCCTGTGGCTGAAACCCCTCTGGGGAGGTGGCAGCCCACCCCTGCCTGTTATTAATTAGAGGGAGGGGAAGCAATCAGGGAAAAGTTGTTCTGCATTATTTATAGCCTACACTTGCCAGGAACTTACTCCCAGAGATCTGCAATTTAGGGTTTAAAGATTCCTCATTTGTTTCCCAGTGCAGCATGTTAAGGAATAACAATGAAGGCACCAGGAAAGCTGGGATCCTCCAAATTAAAAGGCCATTTAATGAGGTTCATCTGCCAACCTGGATTTAACCCATTTGTCCCAGCAAAGCCACATGCCAGGGAGATGGCATGAGGGGCCAACAGGAGGGATCTGCCCTTGCTCTGCCCAAAAACTGCCTGGGATTGGGGATGGATGGACAGACGGATGCTTGCAGTGCCCAAGACCACATAACAGGCTTCTGGGCAGGATGTGTCCACTCTCAACCCAGACAGTAAAGGAGGTGCAAAGGGAAGGAGGAGAGGGAAGGACAGACAGACAAGAGTGGGGACAGAGCCGTGTGTCCCCCAGGCACCCTGAAACGACCCCGGCCGCAGGGTGCGAGGCCCCAAGCCCCTGTACTCACGTACTTTTGCTTTTCTGCCTCATTTCTCTGCAGCGAGGTGTCAGTGCTCAGTGCTTTGCCCTCGACACTGGGGAGTGGGGCCTCGGCCGCTGCCACGAGCCCGGCCGCGGGGGATGTCCCCTCTCTGCGCCCTGCAGGGGGACACGTTGCACACAGTGGCACTGGGGACAGCAGTGGCGGCCACCGGGGGCCACGGGCAAGGGTTCTGAGACCCCCTGTATCCTTGGGATGCTCAGAGGCACGTGGGGGGACCCAGCTGGGGACTGCCACTGCCACCTTTGTCTGATGGGGTGGCCTGTGGTGGGGGGTACCTTTGATGATGACAATCTCCGGGTGCTTCTTCCAGGGGCCACCAAGGTCTTTCAGGGGGGTGGGTTCAGGCTCGAGGCGCTGGAGCTGCTGCAGCCGGTCCTCCAGGCTCCGGGCAGCCTCCAGCACAGGAGCAGGGTCTGTGGGACACAAAGGTGGCAATGAGAGGCAGGGACACCTGCCACAGCCCCTCCTACCTCCCCATGGACCTTCTGTCACCATCCTCACTACCTACCCCAAGGCAGTTGCCCTCAGCACCCCACGTAAAACCAGAGTAGGAAGGGGTGCCAGGTGCCATGGGGACACCCCTTGGTCCCACATTTTCTATTGCCATCCACAAAGCTGTTGGTGTGCTGGGGAGACGGGGATATCTGCTCCCTGCCCAGACCATGCAGGGGGTCCTGTCACCTCCCCGAGTGAGCCGGTGACACCCACAGCTCTGGTGGCCCCGTTTGGGGGCAGACAATGGCCTGGGTTTGTGCCGAGGTAAGCAGGTGTGCGCAGAGCCGTCCGTCTTCCCTCTGTCAGCATTACACTATCATTAGCTGGTGTCTGCTCAGCAGGGTGTGCCATTATGTCTCCCAGGGCTGATGTAATTATACATTGACATAATTAACCCAGCAAGCCCATTAAGCAGGCCAGCTAAAAATTCATCTATAATTATTTGTTGTGTGCATGCTAATGAGTCCATCTGCACTGCCATTGTACAACATGAACAAATTAATTTACAAGTCTGGATTTTTTAATAAGTTCAAGAAAATGCCTCCTATTGAGCCAGGTTAATATAGGTTTGAGGATTCGGTTTGTGTTTTGTTGTGTTGTTTTTGGTTTTTTTTTTTTTAGGAAAAAAGAGGGAAGAAAATAGATTTGAATTCTCCAGGGTCATGAAGTTAGACAAACAGGGAAGTGGGACAGAGCTGGGTGTGCTGCTGTACAGCAGGGACACGTGGCAGGCATCCAAGGGTGAAAAATAAGAATGGTGATGGGAAAAAAAATCAAAACAACTGGCTGTCCCTGCTCTGAACAGGATGCAGAGCAGGTCTTCTGCTGAGATAGCAGTGGTGCAAGATGAAGGACGTCCAGCACCACCAAGGCTGTGCCATGGGATTCAGGGTGGTCTGGGACTGTGCCAGCACAACTGAAGCACTGGGTGTCTTTGGGGTGAAAATGCCCAAAAAATGCAGGATTTGGCCCGTGAGCCTCGCTGTGAATGCCCAGCATGGATGATCCTGGCGAAGGAGCAAAGCCAGGACCTATGTCCCCCAAGATGGGGTCTGAGGGTCCCCCTGACCAGCTCTTGCCCTCCCATTCCACAGCATCGCTGCCATGGGGTGAATGACTGCTGGGCCCCACGTGCTAACACAAAAGAGACCCCGGCACATCCTTTTCCACAGGGAACAACCTCTCTTCCCTGCACAGGACACCACAGAGATGCTGGCCAGAGCTTGACCACAGGGTCTCAGCCAGAGGAGGGTGCTGAGTGCTGCTGTCACAGTGCTGCCTTTGGCACTGAACAGGTGACTTGGCTCTGGCTGGGACCTCCTGGGTGCTCATGGCATCCTGTGGCTCCCGGCACCCTTCAGGCCACTTCCCCACCCACGGATGCAGGAGCGTGCCACGGCAGGGTGTCACAGTGCTGTGGCATGGTCCCAAACCAGACTGGATGCTCTCACAGCCATTAATAACACCCATAAGTACGCGAGCTGAGATAACGACACGGCTAATTAAACCCCACGCTCCAGGGCCCCAGCTCAGGGGCTGCGGGGGCCGGGCGTCCCCCCCACACTTCCCCAGCCCTAGGGGTGTTGGCAGGAGGCTCAGTGCCAGCCACCTCTGCAGGGATAAGCACCAGGACAGGCCCTGTCTGATCTGCTCTGGCAACTCCTCTCACCTCTGCCCTGAGAAATAAATAACATGGCAGGAACCAGCCCAATTGATGGAGCTCCAGGGATTTTCCAGGGGTCAGTGTTTTCCCTCCTGTCAGCCCCAGCCCTGCGATACCCCCACCCACTGCTCCCCGTTCAGAGCCAACATCCCAGGACGCAGTGAACAGGCGTAGAGCTTATGGAAGGGAAAAGAGCCAGTGGTGATCCAGCTCTGCCACCCATGTCAGCAGGGGCAGCACTGATGCCAAATGCCTGGGCTGGTTTAATTCTACCATGTTGATACCAGGCTGGGAATGTGCCATCCTTGGCTGGGAGGCCGGCTCTGCCACCAGGCACCACGTGTTTGGATGCATTGAGGGGCTGGGCACCAAGCTCATGCCAACCTCACACCGACCTCGTGCCAACCTCACACCGACCTCATGCCAACCTCACACTGACCTCATCCCAGCCTCACACCGACCTCATGCAAACCTTACTTGCCCCAAGTTCACACCATGCTTGTGCCAAGCTCAGGCCAACCTCATGCCAAGCTTGCACCATGCTCAGACCACCGTGGACAACACCTCCTGCTGCAGGGCTGGAGAGAGGAGCCACTTGAAATTGAGCACACGGTCTGCTCCCACCAAGGCCCTGCAGACACCACACGGAGCCACGCGGGAGGGCTCAGGACACTGACCATGGCACAGGGGACAGTGTCGGAGGGAGGTGAGAGGAGATGGCACTGAGAGGAGATGGCACTGATGCCATCGTGGTGACACCAGTGGCACGGCCGAGTGACGCCAGAGAGGCACATGCCAAAATGGGACCTCGGGGCACCACCTGCCTGCTAGCTCATGGTGACACATGTGCCAGCAAGTCCCTGCCACAAATAGGCCCTGGTGTGCTTATCTATTGCCCCATACGCTCCCCCACTTCTATGTATTTTACATATGTACATGTATTTTATATATAGTAAAAAATAGAACATAACATAGAATTATATAATGGTTTGGACTGGAAGGAATATGTAAGATGTATACTAAAACATAAAATATCATATATAAATATATTAAGTCCTGCCACTAGCTGGCGTTATTGGCTGTCCTTTAGTGGCACCAGCAGTGCCACCAGCAGGGATGGGGACAGTAGGCAGGGGTCAATTCTGGTGTCCCCAGCACGGTGAGAGCAGGATCAGGGGTCTTCTCCCTTGCTGGAGAGGGTCTCTGCCACCAGCAGACTCTCCCAGACACCCCACCGCAGCACCGTGTGGCTACCAGAGCAGCTCCAGGCACTTGTGGTGGTATGGGGTGGGGAGGTCCTGAGTGGTCAGCACCTTCTCCTGAGCAGACAGAGCTCCAGGGAGCACCTGTGTCCCTGGGGACTCACAGATCATCCCTTACCCAGCCTTTGGCAGAGGTTTCCATGCCAGGGGCTGAAAGGTGACAACTGCTCCATGCTGCTGCCCAGCTCCAAGAGGAGCACAGGACACCCACAGTGCATCTGTGGTGCATCCATGTGCATCCACATGGCATCCACGAACATCCATGTACATTCACAGTGCAACCACAGTGCATCCTCATGCATCCACAGTGCATCCACGTGCATCCCTGTATCTCCATGGCACATCCACAGTGCCAACCCCTCTCCCTCTGGGATGTCACCTCCTCCACCCCCATCCCAACCTGCACAAACACATCTACTGGCGCCCTACGCATCCCTCCACCAGTCAGAGTCAGGCTTAAATCAAATCATCCCCAACAACAATGACATTAATTATGCTTTTAACACATTTTACTGCTTCCCCCCTTCTCTTCACGCCACATCTGTGTGAACAATATCCCAAAGATTTACGGTTTTCTCCCGTAATTACAGACACACACCAGCTCACTTATCAAAATACTTGCTGAGCAATCAGGCTCCGTTACAGTCTCTGCCAGAGATTTGTGTTGACAGCAGCCATTCAAAGCCAAAAAATGTCGAATCAGGACTTACAAAGTGTCACACAAAGAGTTCACCCAACAAGAGACACACGGACAAACTGACGGCCGGGGGACAATTTGGGGAAAAGGAGGGGAGAGAGGAGCAAGGGAAGGATCCTGTGGGATGGCAGGGGAGGGAGGAGAAGGTGTGTGTGTGTGGAGATCACAGTTTGGGGTGTGCACGTGTGTGCATGCGTGTGCAAGGAGGAGGAGCACAGCGGTTGCGCGCAGGGAGGGAAGATAACTGGGTTCTGGAAACCGAGCTGACATTTGGTTCTTGTAGCACAGGAGAAAATTTAATGAGGACAAAAATATGTCTCCCTAATTCCCCTAAGAAATCATTAAAACATTTTGTTATTCCTAAATGTCTGGAAAATGAATCAGTGGCCCTGCAGGAGCCCTTCTGTGCATCTTCAGCCATTCGCAGCTCCCTGTCCTCACCGTGCCAGGGGAGCCCTGGGCAGGGAGCAGTGGGGAAGGGGGTCCTGGCCTCTCACCCTGCCCTAGCACCCACTCTGCCAACACAAGCCTGGAGGCTACCCCGTGCCTCAGTTTCCCCCTCCCAACACGTCGAGCAGTGCCGGGGCTGCCCCTGGGGGGGTGGTGAACTTACCGTCAAAGAGACACGCGGGGACGGCCGCGGTGCTATGACAGGGGCTGAGCAAATGTATTCCTTTCCTAACGTCAAGATGCATTTGGCTCAGGGGCTGAAACCCAGCGACGGCAAAAGCTGTTCCTGCTCCTCTCTCCAGCGGGTATTTCCAGAGCACCAGGGGACGCCAGGCGTGCCGGGATGGGCTGGCTCCTCTCGGCACCGGCACGCCGCTCGTTAGGCAGCCAGGTCGCTGCTGTGTTGCTTACCTGGAGCTTCGATTAATTGCTTGTAAACACTCAGGAAAGTCGTCTCAGCCTCTTTGCTTCTCTTACTAAGTGCAATCACCTGCAGGGAAATGGAAAAAGGGGGTGAGAGATGGGCTCAGGGGAGGAAACCGGCTCTGCCGGGCCACCGGGACCCCTGCCACCCCTGCTCAGTGCACGGGTCCCCCCCGGCACAGCTCTGCTGGCTGCCTTTGGCTAAACCCTGCTGCCATGTCACATCACCCTAAATCATTGATGTGCTCTGAGTAAATGAAAATTATAATTTAATGTTGGCATTTAAATAAGAAATAAAGAAGCCTGCCCGTTGCTGCGCTGGCCGGGCCAGATCCAGCACCCAGCCTTTCCTGTACCGCATGGCTGGGGTGATGCTCCCACTAGCCCCTGGAACCTGGATGGGGACACAGTGCCCCTCTGACCCCCGGGGGGCTGGTGACCCCCACACTGGCTGTATGGTGCGGAGACGACGTGCTGCCTCGCTAATAACCCAACACCACAGTCATCTGCTGTGCTCCCATCCAACATTGATGAGCATGAATCATTTACCCCCTGGAATTTTTCAAGGCTGCTGCCCACCAGGGTCTGGTGCATTTTGTTTGCCAAGGGTCTCCTTGTACACCCCTGCAGTGGATGGGATGCCAGTGGGACACATGGACCTCGGTGTCCCTGCTATGGGAGCCAGGGATGAAGGTGATCCATTCCGTGTCAGAAAACACCCAGTTTGATCCAAACTGGGCCCCTGCGCCAACTGATACTGGAGGAAGAGACACCGACCCAGCCTTCAGTGGCGGCAGACGTATTGCAGGATCATCATAGAATAGTTCGGGTTAGAAGGGACCTCAAACATCATCTAGTTCTAAGCCTCCACCATGGGCAGGGACACCTCCCATCAGACCAGGTTGCTCCAAGCCCCATCCAACCTGCCCTTCAGCACTGCCAGGGATGGGGCAGCCACAGCTTCCCTGGGCAACCTGGGCCAGGGTATCACCACCCCCATAGTAAAGAATTTATTTCTAATGTCTAACCTAAATCTCCCCTCTTTCAGCCATTGTAAAAAGTCCCTCCCCAGGTACTGGAAAGTGCTCTAAGGTCTCTCTGGAGCCTTCTCTTCTCCAGGCGGAACACTCCCAATATTCCCAGCCTGTCCCCATAGCAGACGGCCTCCAACACGCTATTACCCACAACAGACTAGTTAATTAATCGACTCTTAAACCATCAATTGGCTAATTATCAAATGAAACCCAAACTTAGTGCCTCAGCCCGGTGGCAGCTCCCACGCCGGGGCATCCTTTCCCTTCTCGGTGCTGGCGGAGCTCCCGGCTCGCCCTGGATTGCCATTCCCTGTCACTCAAACTCCAAGCAAACCCCTCATTTGTAATCCAGCAGCTACCTGAGCAAACTGCCTTCGCCTTGCCAGGCTCACAGGCGCTGGAGCACAAAGATCATTTTTCTATTGTTACACTTGTATAAAGCCGGGGCTTTTTATAGCATCTCGTACACAAACCCGCGTCCTCGGCGCAGTGTTTCCAGCAGAGGAGGAACCTGGGGGTTTTTCTTCAGCCTTCTGCAAAAAAATGCCTGGCTTCAGGGTGCTCTGCAATAAGAAGAATCCGGCAGGAAAGGGAGGGGGGAGGCAGCCAGTGAGGGGTGGCACTAGGAACCCTGCTTGTGGTCCTTAAGGACATGGAGACACGGTGGGGCTGGGGTGCCCCAAGGTGGCTGCCCTGCGTGATCCCCATCCCCCCTCTGCTTCCCACACCCTTTGGATTTTGGGTGGGAGTGGGCAGAGCCCATCAGCTCAGTCCTGCCATGGGGTGACAGGGACACCCAGACCTGCTTTAGAGGAGCTTCACCTCCCCTGAGATGGTGTTGATCCAAAGGGTGCAGAGCAAAGAGCCGGCCCTTAGGTGTTCTCCATCATCACCTCTCCATCACCCAGACCTCCATATTGGGCTGTTCCCACTGGATTTTATTCCTGAAGTCACTTCATAAAGACAAAGGGCTTTTCAAGGGGAAGATCTGACGCCTTTCCCTCTCCTCAGCAGTGCCGATGGAGATCTGAGCATTCCCCACCAGGAACATCGTGGCTCTGTGGTGGACAGGAGCCCACAGCATCTTCACACTATGGTTCCATGAACCTCTTACCTCCCCATGGCCACCAGTCACCATCTCACCAGGGACAGATCCAGGTTCCTGCCTGGTTCATATGAGGGAATGAGGCGTTCACCCACCTCCAGCCCTATCCCAGGGGATGCACGTGAAGCAACTTCTGACCCATTAACTACCACCAGCATCTTAACTGGAGCCACAGGACCTACAGTTTGCTGGTGAAGGAGGCATTTCATGGCCATTTCATCAGAGGAGGCATTTGGGGACCATTTCACTGTCCCTGGCTCCTGCAGGTCCCCCTGTGCCAGGCTCTGGCTCAGGGCTGCCATGTTTCAATCCATTCCGATCCCAGAGCACCGCCAGTGCAGCCAATCAGCAGGATGATGAGCCATCAGCTCTTCCTGAATGCCACTGAACTTCAAGGAGGTGCTAGGAAATAAAATTAAATAAAAGGATATTGAAAATTTTCAGCGACCTTTTCTGGATAGGGATAATTCACCAAAATGCCAGGGGTGACTCCTGCAGTGCAGGGCACAGCTCACCCCAGCTCCTGAAACCACTGTTACTCCTCAACGGAGAGCTTAATTAACACGCAGAAGAAGCCCAAATCAGCCCTGAAATTGAGGGGTTTGTAGAAAAAAAAAACAAGCCCTGGCTCTCTCAGGACAGAAGCTGGGCCAAACCCTGTGTCCCTCCCTGAGAGTGATGTCACCTGTGTCATCAGAGGAGATAACAGCTACAAATGGGGGAGATGAACATCTCTGCAAGCAGCCCCAGCAAAATGGGGTGGGATGGTGGCATCTCCACTCCCCCCCTTCCCATTGGTGACACTAAATGCCCCGCTGGCCACTCGCCGGGCTCTCCCTCCTCAGGATTTGTCCATGTACTATTAAATTCTCCCCTCCCACCCCAGCAGCAGCACCAGGCTGAAGGTGAGGCCCGGCAGCCGCGCGGGATCCGCCGCCGCGTGATGAATTACATTTCCGCGCCGGGTCCCTTTCATGGCTGGTGACTTTCCAGCAAAGCAATTATCACTGCAGAATGCGTAATAGCCTAATTAATTACTATTGTCAGGCTGGCCTCCGCGCCATGATTATACCTTCCGAAGCCAACTTTTTAAAACATTTGGAAGCAGAAATATTGTTATAATTGACTGACAAAATGGTAAAGCTCCCCCGGCGCGGCGGAGAGGACCGACAGTCTGAGCATCCCCTCTCCAAAGGCGCGGGATTTGCATCGGCACCGGCGCAGAGTTTATTCTTCCATCCATCAGATCAAGTGCAGGATAAGTAGTGGGTTATTTCCATCTAAATACTGGTGGCAGCAAACCACAAATGAGCTCTTTTTCAGCGGAGAGGAACAGCTGTCGGGGGGGAGAAAGCGGCAGCAGAGACCCCAAATGTTGAAGAAAACTGATGAAAAAAAAAAATCAATTGATGCAAGATTTTGCTTTTTCCTTGCTTTTTTTTTTTTTTTCCCCTGATGTGTAAAGAAGTCAGGGAGAGCGGGAGGGCTGTGAGGGGGGAGAGCCTGGGAGGGAGCTGCTGTCCCCAGGAAGAGCTATGGGGGATGGGGACTGGTCCCCCGTGTAGACGGGGGTCCCTTGTCACCTCCCAGTGCCCCAGGTCTGACCAACTCCTTAAATCCATCACACATCCAGAGATACACTGGGCACCCACAGACCTGCTGCACATGGACAAGCCCATTGCACACAGACATAGACCCTTCATACATGTGCACAGACCCCTCACACACGTGCTCAAACCCATCACACACATGCACAGACCCACCATATACACCCATGCACAGCCCCATGGCAGCCCCCAGCCCCATTCTGCCCCCCCCCCTTCCCACTCCTCCCACCCCCACACCCCCAGCTCCCACCATTCTCACAAGGCCAAAAAGCAATTCATGTCAAAAAGATCAATAATATAAAAATAAAGCCTGAGAATTCTAGTTAAAGGGAACGTCACAGAAATATGTTGTTCACGTTCATGATTCAGAGATTAAAAAAAAAAAAAGAAGAATCAATAGAAGTTCTTCAGATGATGTTATTTCTAATGAGAAATATACCCAGACTGCTGCAAATAACTGCTTAACGGAGAAAAAAAAATGCATTAATAATTTACTTTATAAAGCATAGGATCCCGAATGCAAGAAAATTGCTGCTGGATCTTAATTTTGTTGTAATACTTCCTGACAAGTTCAATGATGCTTTGGCAAAGTTCCTGAAAGCAGAAGATGTTCAGCTCATTAGGTTATTTTCTTTCCCCTCTTTTTCCACAGCATCCCGGCCCAGCCAGTGCTGGGAGAAGGTGCTGGAGCTTTTCCCTTTCCCCACATGCCAGGATTTCTTGGGCTGAGCCCCCAGACTGAGGCTGGTGCTGCCAGGCAGGAGCATCCTCCTGCCTCCTCGTGACACCTGTCCCCAGCTGAGCTCCAGCCACCACCCAGCAAGCAGGGAAAATATTTCAAGCTTATTTTACCAACATAACTTAAGACATTTCTTTTTCCACCAGTTGGTTTAGTCGATTTCTTCCTTAATATTTTTTTTCCTTAATATTTTTTTTCCTTAATATTTTATCCTCTTTTTTTTTTTCTCCAGTCTTTTTTTTTTTTCTCTTGTCTTTTTTTTTTTTTTCCTTCTCTTTATTTTTTTAGTGCATCTGCTGACAGTTGGCAACTCCAAACCATCTGCTGCCAGCACACACACACCAAAAGGTTTCAGCATTGAACGCAACGTGGCTCAAAGGAGCAGGTTGATTCCTGACCGCTGGCATGAGAAGGTGCCACATGGGTGGGTTAATTCCCAGCAGGGCCAGATTCCTGCACAACATTATTTTCCTGCAAAATTGCTCTCCTCTGAAATTATTTTCCTGCAAAATTATGCCAACTTCCCAGGGCAGTGGCTCAGGTCCTGGGAGGAGCAGGGCAGTGATATGTGGGTCTCTTCATCCCTTATCCAGGTGAAGTAGAGGGATGAGGGGCTTCCCACTAGTCCCTGGCTTTGGGATGGAGTTGGGATGGAGCTGGGGTGGGCCCGGCAGGCAAACAAACCCCAAGCATCATAAAGTTTCACCTCCCATTTAGCAGAACAAAACTTTTAATTTAAATGTTTTCATCTATCTATCAGAGTAAAAAAAAAATAAGTTTAAAATAATGACTGTAATAAATGAAGGTAATTAATTGTAGTTTGTTCCTTTACTGTCTAGTCAGCTTAATTTTACCTTTTCATCTAATAATGAGAAAATAATTTTTGTGCTCTGAGGGTTAATGATATGTAACTGCAAGAGCTGCTAATTGCATGTTGCAAACTATTCATCAAAATCCCCATCTGCGCTACTTGATTATGTTTGCTAAATTATTGCTTTGAATTATCTTTCATAAAGCAACTTTTGTAATTAGCAGGGCTTTTGCTTTGCTCTTTTCTCCGTCACAAGGATATTCAAACTTTGTCCGTCTCAAGCTGCTGCCACCAAACTGCCAGCATGGGCAGCTCGTGGTGACAGACAGAGAGTGCCTTTCAGCTGATTTTGGGGGGGTGGGGGGAATAAAAACCAGGTTTATTTTTTACAGGTACAATTTATCCTCCTGGCCCTGCTCCTCTGTCCTCAAGGAAAAAAATATATAGGAAGGAAGCAGGAGCCTAAATATATATGATGTATTTGGGAACGGCAGGGAGAAGCGGCCCCAAAATCCCATCTGTCCCCACCCAGGGACATAATTTCAAAGTTATGGTTGTTTTGTTGGGGTTGGTTTTTTTTTCCTTCCCATTTCCAGGAAGAGGAGAGGGAAGGATTTGCATTCCTGACCCCACTGTTATGGGATCCTTCTCACCCTGCAGGAGATGGAACACTTGGCTCTCCTAGGCTGGTGACCATGGGAAGGAAGATAGTAAAGGAGTTGTTTAAACTGGGAAAAGAAAGAGAGGGGAAAGAAAGAGAGGGGAATACAGAAAGAGGAGGAAAGAAAGGAAGAGGGGGGAGAGAGGAAAAAGAAAAAAATATCTAGAAAAAGAAAAAAGAGGAAAAAGAGATAAATGAGATAAAAAGAGGGAAAAGAAAAAATTAAGAAAGAGAAAATAAAGAGAAAAAGGAGGGGGGAAGGAGAGGAAAAAAAAAAAAAAAAGAGGAAAAATATTAACAAACATGAAAAAAATGGGAAAAAAAGAGAGTTAAAAGGGTGCTGAGGACCCCACAGTCCTCACCCCAGGAGCCAGAGAAGCTCTTGGGTGTCCATCCTGCACCTCCTGGCCCTGAAGCAGCCCAAAAAGCCAACCTCAAGGGAGCAGAATCCACCTTTTGGGATAAAATCCCCCCAAACCTCCTGCAGAATAAAGACCCTGGGGAGGAGGAAGGCAGCAGCGAGTCGGGAATCGCATCCTGCTCTCCCTGACACCTTCATAAATCTAGAGCCACTTGGGCAGGGGCTCCCCAAAGGACGTAGCTCATCTTCTCGTAGCTGATCTAATGAAGACTATTGGAAAAAAATGCAGTATTTAAAAGACTGAAAATGTATTCCTATTGTTATCACTCTCTTTTATGTGTTTATGCACAGTGCATCGGAATGAATCAATACTGGATTGCCCTATAAATAAATGAGCATATCAGTAAACCCAGTAATAAAATGAAGTGATGAAAAATATGGAAATCAGTCGCATTTGTGTAAATTCACTTATTGTTTACTTTAATATTTCCTTATGCAGTTCCCTGGCCCCAAAGAGACAGATTTGAAATCAGGTAATGCTCAGCAGATGACAGATCCTAACGTGTGGCTGCTGGTGAGCTGAGGGTGCCGGCAGCTCTCCAGGGGTTTCCATCCTGGCACGTTAGAGGAGCAGAGGAAGGAGTCCCCAGAGAGCTGGCACTAAAAAGCCAGGGAGAACAAGAGGTATCCTGAGGATCTCTTGCTGGCATTGGGGACCAAAGCCCAGGCATGCAGAGGCACTGGGGATGTGGAAGGAGCATGGGGTTGGGGAGGACCTGGGTCATGCTCGAGGCTGGAGGAGATGTCTTCTGTAGGAATGTGGTGGGTCAGGACCATGTTGTCCCACCCCAGTGCTCAGCTCCTCCTCAGATTGCCTATTGCAACCTCATCTGGTGCATCTGGGCCACATCGTGGCACCTCCTGACCCACACCACAGCACCTCCCAGCAGTGATGGTTCCTTCCCCTGCCTGGAAGCTCTCCAGCACAGGGCCACATTCCCTGGTGAGACATCAGGGACCCCAATGGCAGCAGGGTCCTACTTTCCCTGCCCACATGTGGCACAAGGGCCACACAGCACTGGCCAGAAAGGCAGAGCAGGTGGATTTTATCAGCTTCAGAAACCCCACAGAGGTCAGGGACCTCGGCCACACCAAGGCAGGTCTCTTCTGTCCCTCCTGGGGATCTTCCTTCCCTGTTCCAGCCCCCTGAGAACTGACAGGGTGGGAAGAGGCCAGGGCTGGGGCCAGGTCCACGGGGATGGGGGCAGATCCTGCCCAATCCCCTGCCCACCTCTCTTCCCAGCATCACCCCATAACGCTGCCAGCTTTTCCTCCCACCCAGGCGGGCAGAAAACACTCCCAGCAAAGCTATTTAAGAGTTGCTCTTTTTTTTTTCCCCTTCTCATATAGATTTTTTTTTTTTTAGCCCCCCCCACCTCCTCCCATCTGGGCTGTGAGCCGGGTGCCAGCAGCTCAGCACCCAGCTCAACATGGCTTTTTATAAACGTCTCCAAATTCAAAGTTTCCTCCCGCACTGCCGGGATGCATCCAAGAGGAAACCACATCCCAACGGATGCTGTATTCCCCCAGAACCACCTCTGCCCATCCAAAGGAGACAGCGAGAGCCAGAAACCCCCATACCCAAGCTCAGAGGCTATAATTTGTCTTTGCGGCTAATTAGCTTCAATTCCTGGTAACCACTTACATCTACAGTTCCCAAAAATTCAGTTGCTGAGGAGGGAAATCCACCACCCTGCCGAGTTAATTCTCTAACAGCAAATCTCCTGGACCTCAGGTACATTTTCCTTAAAATTCCCAGCTGAGTTCAATTAAATGTTTATGAGGCTGCGCGGTTTCCCCCGCCACGCTGCCGGCGCCCGAGTGGCAGAATTAAGCTGCTTCTGGAACAAAACAAAACAAAAGGAAGGGAAAGGAAAAAAAAAGGAAGGAAAAAAAACCATAGGTGGTTTAGGAGCAGTGAGTTTGGAATATAACCCCCCCCCCCCAACTGATTTTGCTCTATGTTGTGCAGCCACGGCGCAATGGCAATATCGACAAGGGGGTTTATATGAATAATTGAAGAAATTCTGTATTCCCCGCAAAAGAAAAGGCAAGCCGAGAGGGTTGTTGAGATAATCAGGAGCTGCCTAATCAATATTCTCAGCCCCAGCCTCCTCCTCGCTCCTCCAAAAGGAGCAGTGCCATAAGCTCATCAGTAACTGTAAAAAAAACATCGCGCTCCGAGTGTCAAAATAGTCAAGCGCAGCATATTGTGTTGCCAGATTTCCCTCCCGGTCCACCCCAGTGCCAGATTCCATCCATCAGCAGGGAGGGAAGCCATCCAAGGATGACTTACTTATGCCTAAGTGTTCATAAATAAGGGGTTTAAGATATAGATGGCTTTTTAATTTTGGTGGAATGTGGGGAAAAAAATGAAGAAAGAAAAAAAAAAAGTGATGGGGTGGAGGTGATGGGAAGTGACCTGGCAGGTGCTGCCCAGTAAATCCTGCTGTCCAGCCATGCTGGGATGGCCCAGACCCTCCCAATCCAGCTTCTGTCGGGGTGAAAACTGCTGGAAAAAATTTACGCTGGCACCGTAACCCGTGGCAAAGCCTTTGTCTGATGGGGAGATACGATGAGAGAACGTGTCCCTGCCATGAAAACCTCATTAGACAGACTCTAATTGCCACCCTGCAGACAGTGGGAGGAGACATGAACCATAAAACTTGAGCTGGGGGTGGGGGGGGGGTGGTTGTTGTTATTAATTGCTTTTTGATAAATTGCTGATGTTGAGGCCAGGAGGTGCCTGTGTGGGGCTCGGTTCTGCCCCAAGCTGTGGCCACCAGTGATGCACAGCATCCCATCCCCAGGTCACCCACCCAACTCCCAAACAGGCACTTCTGGGGCAAATTTGATTTCTAACAGAAGAGCTGCCACCCCCAGGTCCCAGCTAGAAGACCTGCAGTTTGCTCCATCCTCATGTCCCACCAAACCCTTGGGTCCACAATCACAAGGCTCAGTGTGGCTACAGGAAAGCTGGGGAGGGACTTTTTGACAAGGGCTTGTAGTGACAGGACAAGGGGCGATGGCTTTAAACTGGAAGAGGGAAGATTGGTTAGACATTGGGAAGAAATTCTTCACTATGAGGGTGGTGAGACACTGGAACAGGTTGTCCAGAGAAGCTGTGGCTGCCCCATCCCTGGAAGTGTTGAAGGGCAGGTTGGATGGGGCTTGGAGCAACCTGGGCTGCTGGGAGGTGTCCCTGCCCATGGCAGGGGGGCTGGAACTAGATGATCTTCAAGGTCTCTTCCAACTCAAACCAGTCTGTGGTTCTATGATCCCCTGCTGGATGGGCTGTGGGGTGACCCCACCATCCATCACCCCTGACATAAATCCCTGATGCTGAAGATGTATGGAGCCAATTCCCGGGGTCACTGCTGGGTGTGAAATTCAGACAACGAAGCTCTGGGTCTCAAATGACTGCGTGAGATTGCAGCTCACTGCCTTTTATTGGACAATATAAATATTTCACTGTTATATATAAAAAATATTGGCAAGAAAGCAGATAAACCCGAGTCCCGTGTGTATGCAGAGAAGCAGGGAGTGAAAAATGGCCGTCAGCATCTTTTTAATGGCCTTTAGTGGGGTATGGGAACGGGCTGTGAAGGGGGTGAAGGCAGCAAGAATAGGGGACCCCAGGGACTCCCATCCCAGATCCACCAGGGCTATTCTGGGAATGGGAGCAGTGCCATTGGCACAGCCTGGACAGACAGATGGTGACATGGTCCGAGGGGTTGTGTCTTGATCCATCTGTGATGGAGAGCAACATGTGGGATGGGGAAAGCCTGGAAGCTCAGCACCATTCCCAAAACACGGATGATGCTCCCAAGCACAGGGCTGAGCCTGTGCCCACTGGATGCCCAGGAGGGATGAGCTGGGAACAGCCTCACCATACAGATCAATCACAAATGTATTTTCCTAACAGTTTTGTCCACCTTGTCCTTCTGGGATCACATCTGTCCTCATCTGCAGAACCTGTATGAGCACAGGGCACCCTGACTTCATGCTCACAAACACATCAACCCTTTCTTGTGACAACAACAGCAGGAGAGAAGAAAAAATAAAAAGCCTGTAGGAATCGATACCCCTTTCCCCCTCTCTCTCTCTCCCTATATTTTATTAAAAACTTTAGCATCAATATTAATGTTTAAATCCTCACCAAGCAGAGTTTAATTACCTGTAAACTGCATCCACAGCTACGTGGACTTTGCTCTTCACCGCAGTAAATACAACTGAGGAGGAGCAGTGCTAATGTCTCTGAGTGTCACCTTCCTGTCCTCACGGAAGTAGCTGTATCCAGCCCCCCCCATCCCTCAGCAGCATCACTGGGGAAGGGGACAGGGATGGAGCCAAAAGGCTCAGCCCCACCACTGCCCCCCAGGGCCTGTCCTGGGGTCACCTGCACCCCCGCAGCACAGATGGGGAACTGGGAGGGCTCAGCCTCTCAAAAGGAATCAGGGTTTCCAGCACATTATCCAAAGAGCTGGGATGGGATATGGCAGAGTGCAGAGATTGGAGGCACACATCAGATTTCCATTCCTGGGAGAGTAGAAAATACCGTTTTCTAAAGAGAACAACAACTGAGGGACACGCTCTAACGCATTGTCTTGGTGGCTGCTGGTGGACAGCTCCACCACACTGGTGTTTTGCCATCCTGCTCCTCACCAGAGGCCAAGGAGGGGCTGATGGAGGGGGACAGCCTAGTCCTGCTCCCTGGCAAATCCCCCTCCCACATCCTGCAACCTCAGCTCCTCCTGGCCAGCCTCACTAAGGCCCCTTCCCTCTTCCCAAGGCCGGGATGGCGACGGTAGCGTTTGAGGGCTCCACTTCCAGAATAACATTCATTACCATATTCATTCAGTGTTTATCTCGCAGATGTACGGATCCGTTACAATGGAGAAAAAAAGAGAACTCAGAATTTGTGCTCAAAAGATATTCAAATTAGTTAATCAAGAGTCCTTTTATTACATGTCTCATGTACCAGCAGCAACTATCCACCGAGATAAATGATCAGCTGCTAATAACTGATTACATTGCAGCAAGTGTTTTCTTATCCCTATTACCACCATGTTTAAAGACATTTTATAAATTTCTAATTATTGTAAATTGTTTCTCCTTTTGAAAACATCTTCCCATAGTCATCAGCTGTCAATTTTCCCTGCAAAAAAAAATCTCTCTCTACAATGAGCTCATAGCAAGATGCTTGGGAAGCAGAGAAAACCCTTCCTGGTGCCCAGCCGGCAAGATGCAGCTCTGGCCACTTCTACCCCAGAGCAGTAGGGGACCAGGATGCACCTTTTATAAGGAGACCAGAAAAGAAAAGAATGAAAGATAAAAGAAAGAAAAATAAAAGCCAGATCAATCCTGGATAGTGCTGCCTTCACCCACTGCACCATGCCAAGGTGGAACGGGCCATCCCCCCAGATGGATCCGCTCTCCAGTGGACCATAAAGAAATAAATAAGCAAGCCAGCAGTATGTAAGACAGCTCTTGACAAGAACAAGGCACCCGCTGCGACAGACACCAGCATCCAAGGGCAGATCTGGGTCTGGGAGAGCCCTAAATAAGATCCTGCATATTTTACAGATGAAAGCTGAAATAGTTGAGAGGGTTCAGAGCCAAGACTTGAAACCCGGCGGTCGGTCTCGAGCTGCTGCGCCAGCCCATTGCTGGGCTCCATTCATTGCTGCGATCAATCAGCTTGGAGAAAAAAAAAAAACAACCACAAAAACAACAATAAAACCACCCTCTGAACTCTTTTAGAGGCTTTAATGGAAAAGGTGTCTCCTTGCATCATCCCCGCGGGGGTGGAGCAGTGATCCATGCACCAGGAGGGTCTGCATGGTGCCAGGGAAGGCGACAGCATGGGCAGAGCATCCACATCCTCCTGGAAGGGACCTAGGATCCAGGAGGGGGGCAATGAGTCCGTTCCCCTCCACACACAACCTGGGGTGATAGGGGCTCTGCTGGTGATGTTTGCCACCCTAGGGATGGGGATGACCAGGACAGGAGCACATCACAGCCATGCCCATGCAGGGGGCTGGGAACTAGATGATCTTTAAAGTCCCTTCCAACCCAAATTACCCATTTTGTGATTCTCTGAAGGCTGCCCAGGGTAACCCTTCAGTAGAGGACCAAGGCGTCTGGCCAAGAACTCACTGGGCAGAGGAGGGCCCTTGGCTGCCAGGAAAGGGAGGAGCAGCCGGCGGGATGCGGAGCCTGGCACAGAGCAGCCGAGGACCTTCCCGGCTCCAGGGGGTCCCAGACCAGGGGAGGAGACGCCGCAGGCACCAGCCAGGCCATTATACGCTTTATTGATGCTGTTCTGAAGAAAGCTAATCAATATATTAGATTTCCCAAAGAAAGAAAACACCAGCTGCCAGAAGCACAGAACTCCTCCATCGCGGCGCATTTTTCCATCAAGCCCCGGAGCTGCGCGTGTCTGCGCAAGATGAGGTCACGTTCAAGAGGTGACCTCACGCTCCACCGACAGCCTGGTCAGGGCCAGGGCCACGGCCACTGCTTCACCACACTGTAAAGCCCAAATCCTCCCCTTTTATTTTGAAATAAAAATGTTAAATCCTCCAAATATCTTGTACCAGCAGCACTGGGGGGTGCGGAGAGACAAACCCAGACGGGTGCAACTGGGGCTCCCCAGGGAGCCCCCAAATCACAATGCCTTTGCATCCCTGCACAGACTTGGGCTCTAAGGGGGGTTCACATTAGGAAAACCATCCCAGAAAATGCTCTCTACCAGCCACATCCCAGCAGCAGAGCCATTCCTGCAGCACTGACGGGTCCCAAAAACAGCCATTCAGCCACGCTCTGGGACCAGAGAGAAACTGGAAAGCATCAATCCAATGGATGCACTTGGCAGCTGTGGGATCCCCAGCCATAGAATCCTAGCAAAACAAACCACAGCATCCGAGGTGCTGTGCTCCCTGCCACCACTCCAGGGTATTCATTCCTTAAACCATGAAAGCCAATGCAGTGGCAGCTCCAAAAGCCATTTTAAAAGGACAGAATAAATCCACATTGGACCTAACACTCGGCACCAGCAGGAAAGTGGACTGACGTCATGGGGAATTGATTAGTGTTTTAATAGAAGCAGAACATGGGGAGGGTTGCAGACCTGCTTCAGAAACCCAAATGTTATGCAGATTCACATTCAAAACCCCAAAGCAGGGCGCGTTTAACCAAGGCAGAGTAAATGTCCCACATTTCCCCAGGATTATCTGAACCGTATCAGATATAATCCAATGATCTGTAAAGTGATTATACCCAGCTGAATATAAGAGATCTCTTCTGGTAATGCAATATTTCATCCAGCTGCAGACATTAGGAGGAGGCAAACAAAGGAGGAGATTTAATAAGTGGAAATAAAACTATGGGCAGAGATAGTTTAAAATTTTTATATATTTTTTTTTGTATCGCATCTAATTGCAATCAACAACAGACATCTGACACAGTGACAGCATCAGCAAAATTGCTGCTGAGAGCACAGAATCTTTGTCTAAAAATAATCAGACATTCAGCGCGCCACTGTTTGTTATAATGGTAATCGATGCTGGAGGCTTTGAATTCCATCAATTTATAGATCTGCTCTGTTCTGCCTGGTGATTGTGTTCTGCACACATCCACTCCCGCTCCGCGCAGGCAGCGCCGGGGCACTGTGTGATTAAGATAAGCTCAGATTCCTTTCATACATTCCTTATCAGCTCTAATTCTCCACCAGGCAGAGATGTTCACAGCAGTTAAAGATTAGTTCAGCTTCTCAGACGCCAAATTCGAGGGTATTGATCAATAAATCAAATCACGGGCAATCAATCGCCCGATCCGAGGAGTCTAGCCGATGCATTATTACTGGCGCCTTCCAAAGCTGAAGCTTTTTTCATGGGTTTCATCAAAACGCAGCTTCCCTGGCTCCCCGCCAGCTCCCAGGCTGCCTAATAGACTCCACGGCAGAGGAGCTCCAGCCCAGCAGAAGAGCAATAAATTTCTCATCAAACAGCCGATAGAGAAACAAGATGAACATCTGTTTTGCTGCAATGAAACTCCTGTGTTCTTCAGAAGCTGCAAACCAGGTCTGACAGACCACCCCAAAGGCAGCTTTGCCTTCAACAAAGCAGCAAAGCAGAATATTTGCCGGTTATTTCAATCAGGTAATTTAAGAAGACTTTGCATTCTCCTCTCTGCAGCTGCCGGTGCTTTACAGACAGGATTCCTGCTCAGTCAATAATAAAAGCCATCCTGGGACCCTGTACTATGAAGGCAATTTTATGATACCCATTATGTGGCAATGTAACTTCATTAAAAGCTGTTTATTCCCTCTAAGCATTTTAAGCACTTTCTCTCACCCATAAAGAAGAGCCTCTCAGTGCTCTGGGAAGGTAATTTGTGCCCAGAGCAGCTTTTGGGTGTTTCTTGCTGGGATGAGGGTGGTGTTGGCAGCAGGATCTCCCCGGCCAGCAGCGAGATGGGAGCTGCCGAGAAGCAGCCATGTATTGTTTTTATTGTACACTCAAGATGAGCCATGATTCCTGGACCTCTGGTGAGGAGCCAGTTATCATGCCAGCTTCTTTTATAAATTAATAGGGACAAGCGCCCCAAAAATTCACCTCCGTCACAAAGATGGGCTGGCTCCTCTGCACACCCATTTGCTCTTCCACCTAGGACAATTTCATAGAATCCTGGAACTGTTTGGGTTGGAAGGGACCTTCAAGAGCATCCAGTCCCCCTTACATGGGCAGGGACACCTCCCACCAGCCCAGGCTGCTCCAAGCCCCATCCAACCTGCCCTTCAACACTGCCAGGGATGGGGCAGCCACAGCTTCCCTGGGCAACCTGGGCCAGGGTCTCACCACCCTCCCAGTGAAGAATTTTTTCCTAGTGTTTAACCTAAATCTCCCCTCTTCCAGTTTAAAGCCATTCCCTCTTGTCCTATCACTATTTGGGGTGTCCCAGCCCCGAGAGCTTCATTTTTCCAACCTGGTATAATAATTCAGCATCCAGAGATGGAGTTGTAACCAGAGCAAAGCAGGAGCCAGATCCTAACCCACAGCCAACAGCATCCCTGCAGCACACAAGGGTTGCCTTACTCCAAAGGAGGGACACAATGAAATCCTTAAAAACAACCAGCCAAGCCCTAAATATCAAATTCAATGCTCCTCATTCCTGCTAGTCATATTAGCCAAACAGAAAAAAAAATAACACAAAAAAACCACAACACAGAGTTCGGTCCCATCCTGGCACTCAGGAGAATATTAATTTAACGAGTTCATTTTTCCTAAGTGCAGCTGATGGACCAGGATGAGCTGGGGACATTTCTCCCAAATGCTCCAAAACCAAATCCTGGATGGGGCTATAAAAGTTAACCCATGGCAGGGAGGATGTTTGCCTCTGTTTAGGATTCAATAGCCCACCTGTCCCTCCAGGTTGATAGAGGAGGTAGGTCTTTATTTGAGACATCAGCCAACCATCAGTAAATCTCTCTTCATGCTCTGCTGATATTCAAGAGTCAGTGAAACCACCCTGCAGCCCCCTCCCCATCTAACGATGCATCTTCAATTAGCCAGTGGACTGGGAGAAATTATCCATATAGCAGGACAAGCTGACCCAAGCTTGTAAATTCTCCTTAAAATAACTGGAATTCAAGAGGAGAAGAGGTGGGGAACGAGGGAGTGCTACACAATGACTCACAGAAAGGCTGCAAATCCCCATTTTTTTGCTTCTGGCACATTTTCTCCTTCAGCCACTGAAGTCTCTCCCACTGCCCAGAGGCAGTGATGTCCTTAGAGAATGGACCTAAAGGTCCTTTTACTGCTGGACCACCACACCAGGGCATGCTCACACATCACTCTCACATCCTCTTAATCTAGCACTCTCCAAAAACCACCTCTAGGAATGTGCTTGAAGGACACAGCTATATCTTCAGCAATTAATAATCAGGACAGCCACTGGTATGAATATACACATTTAAAGGAAAAGAAAATTTCCTCCTTATTACCTTCAGAAAAACCTGCTCCTTTCTCCAAATAAACCAGTAGAGACTCATGAGCTTGCAGGAAGAACACAGGGCACAGCACACTCCTGCACTCATCGCTGACCTCGATGGCAATAGTTCAATATTCTCCCATAAACAAACACACAAACATCCACAAAATACTGTTAATGGTTTGGTATTTCTTTAAACAGAGTCACTGAGGAAAAATAGAATTACTAGAATACATTTTAATTGATTTACAACAGCACTTAGTAACAGGGATAAAAGAAAAACTTGTTTTATTGGACCTCCTGCTAATTAGCTCGACTGACTTTGGGTTAGAAAAGTGGATCCAGTGCAACCCCGCACAACCCTGAGCAGCACTCAACATGGAACAGTTTTTATGCACGGAAAATCCTTTAAAAGAATCCAAGAAAAACCACTGCCAAATGGTTATTGCCAAAAGATGGTGGAGGAAAGGGCTGCTCCAAGGATAGAACCACCAATGGGACAAAACCAGACCCTCCAGCAGATCCCAGTATCCCCTTCCCGCCCATAAACACGCCTTTATTGCAACTTTGATATATCCATCCCTTAACGACTTTTGAGGGTGGCAGATAAAGTCGACAGAAGCAACCCAAGCAACCAGCAAATGTTTAATATTCAATAAACGTGTCAATTTTACATACGGAGGCAAATGGGGCTTTATTGAAGAATTGGTAAACTTCCTCGGAGGAAAGTAAGTGTGTTTTAGCCTTCAAGGGGTCCCCGATGAATAGAAATGGAATGTGATTTGTGATAAAACTCAGCTGCTCTATAAAAGACGTTAAATAAATGTTGCTGTTTCACCAGGGATATACAGAATTGATTGCATTATAGACTGATTTGAAGATGCACGTTCCCTGCGAGCTATCTGCTCGCTCCTGCGCAGCCCCTTCCCCTCGCCTCTACATTTGCCTCAATGCCCACACAGAATTTTCTGGAAATGCCTTAAAAGCCACTTTTCCTTGTGATTTTGCCCCCTATGGAATCCTGAGCACCATCTCACTGGATCTATCCCAGCCTCAGGGAAATGCCAGACCCTCCCAGGCAGCTCAGTTCCTCCCAAAACACAACGTTCCTCTATTATTTGCACAGACACGAGTGATAGTGCAGAATCTGGAATTCCCATTAAACAGAACAAGGGGCAATGGTCACAAACTGGTAAACAGGAAGTTTAACCTAAATATAAGGCCAGGTTAGACGAGGTTTTCTGCAACCCGGTCTAGTGGCAGGGTTCCCTGCTTACGGCAGGGGGGGTTGGAACTTGATGATCTTTTATGTCCCTTCCAACCTTAATGATTCTATGAAATACTACTTTACTCTGAGAGTAACAAAGCACTGGAACAGGCTGCCCAGGGAGATTGTGGAGTCTCCATCCCTGGAGATATTCCAAACCCTCCTGGATGCGTTCCTGTGGAATCTGCTCTAGGGAATCCTGCTCTAGCAGAAGGATCAGACAAGATGATCTCCAGAGGTCCCTTCCAACCCTCACCATCCTGTGATAACAATAACAAGGGACGAGAAGTAATTAGAAATATTTTCACTGCCAAGACCCAAGCCAAGTCTCTCCATCTGCCCCGAGCACCCAGCACCAGGGGACCTGACCCATCGGAGCTGTGAGTGACACCTGGGAAGGGCAAGGCAAACAAACCCACCTCCCACAGACACACGAGAGGCCGACGGTACCACCACGGCGAGCGCAAACTGTGATATAATTGTGCTGCTGCTACATCATCTTTAATCAATAACATCCAGGGCTGCCACCAAATCCCTGCCTTCGCCAAGAAACAGCATGTTGTTAAAAAGCCCAATAGCTTTTTTTCCCCACTAATAGGTGGCTCGTTCCCTCAACCCTGCTGATTTTTTAAATAAACCTAAATTCCAATAATTGTTTAATGTTTATTTTTATTTAGCTCTGGTTCACCTACCCTGGCTCTCCATGTCAGAAATTGATATTTTGCTCCGGTGGCTGGGAAAATATAAAGTCAGGAAAATGTTGGTTATGTCTTGTCATAGTTAGATTGTGCGATAACTGCAGTTTGGGGCAGCCTCCAGCCCACCAGAGGATGGGCTCTGCTCCCCTTAAATTCAAATTTGCTCCTGTTTTCCAGGTATCAGCTTCCCCAGAACCTTTGGGAGGGCTCCCAGCACACAAGCACCAGCATCACAAGCTTTCCCACAAGCATGGGATTCTTTTTCTCCCTACCCAATGAAACCCTGGATTTAATCCCCAAAGAGATGCTCTCACTTTCCAGGAAGATTCATCCCTTTAAAACCCACCGGCGCCACACGTCAGTGCTGCTGCCTTCCCATCCTCCCCCACCACGAGAAGGTTGAAGGTGGCTCTGGAAAAGTACAGGAAAGCTTCAACCAATTCCTTTAGGAGATCCATCACGTCAGATTAGCAACTTACTTTCTTATTAGCTATTTTCCATCCTATCATATTAATATTTGTTTTCACTAATACAATGCAGGAGTCTTATCATATTAGCAACTTTCACATCACATTAGTGAAAACAAATACTAATACAATACAATACTAATATGACATGATCTGATGGGAAATTGCTAATACAATAAGACTCTCCTACCATATTAGTACAGAAACATCGTGTGTCCCAGTTACAGCTCTCTTTGAACCAGGTAAATTCCCAGCATTTCCAAAACCACCCATGTTCAGCAAGTCTGAAGGTGGAAGTGTAGGATGGGATGATGTGCAGGGTCAGGCACTGAGGACCCTGCTCTGCCAATGACCCACAGTAGATGCATTAATTGCAATAAAAATTCCTTACTCAGAAGTCAGGTAATGAAATTTGGGTCCTCCCCAAGTTGCAACCAGCTCACTGGGATAATGTGCCAGGCAGAAGTGCCACAAGGAGGAGGAGGAGGAAATTCAGAGCTTACGCTGGGGAGGAAGGCTGGACCACAGGAGGTGCCAGTCAGTGTCATGGTCCCTGGGACAGGGATGGTTCCCTGAGCCTCAAACAGTTCAAGTTCAGCACCAGGCCAGCAGTAAGACAGGATAGGTGCATTAGGAAAAGCAAACGTCTAAAATCCTGGCTCCATCGGGGCAGATGGTGTTGACAGGGACACTCACCCTCCCGTGCTGGCTTTATGCCCCCTCATCTCCAGCACCCAGAGCCATTTCCCTGCTCTTCTGCTTCAGTCCTCCCACGGGTCCCACCTAACACCTTGGAAGTTCTGCACTGCTCCAGTCAACTGTGCCACCAGCCACGGCAAGAAACGGCTCCAGCACGGAGAGAGGCAGCCAGCAGATCTCCTTCCAGCCATGCCCAGCTCCGGCACGCTCAGCAATTTTCTATTCTCTCAGCAATTTTCTGTTCTACTGAATTACTAGTTTGTATTGAATTAGTATTCATTTCCCCTAATATGATATATAAGCATAATCACGTTAGTGACTTTGATATCACATTAGGCTCCAACGCCGGCGCGCAGCCCGGCCCTGGCAGCGCTGGGTGGGAACACCGTGGCCAAGGAGGAGCCTCCAGCAGGAATATTCCAAATGTGGGGACAGATCCTGCTCTCTCTGGTCTCCCCCAGCCCCACCAAGGTCAGGATTTCTCTGCTCACTATGGCGAGATGTGAACCAAAAGAAAAGGCATGCTGCATCCTGAACATGTATCTTGTTTATCTGAAATAAAAGATTCCCTAAGGTGAAAGCACAGGAGCAGCCTCACAGAACCCACCCGCCAGGATGCACCCCAGTGGCACTGGGTGCTCCTCTCCTCCCAGAGCCACAGCAATTCAGGAGTGGAAAGCTGAGCAGATTTGTAGATCAGGGTTACAGCAGGGATGGGCGATGCTTGCTTCACTGCAGCTGAGAGCCAGCATCCTCCTGTGGGAACACCCCAGCCAGTACCAGGCCTGCCTCAGTTTCCCCCATGAGGATGCTCTGCAGGGTCCCACAGAGTCCAGCAGGCAGGCACACAGCCCTGATCCTTAATTAGCAGATCAAGCTGCAATGAGCACAAGCAGCAAGAGGGACAAGGAAGATCCCTGCCCTGTGGGCACACAGTGATCTGGGAGGGAGGGAAGGGGCCAGGGGCCAGCACGGGGCTGCCACCAGAGCAGCTCCAGAGCTGACCCCACACGGCTCAGCACATTTGGCAGCAGGACAGAAACAGCCTTTACATGTGGATGAGCAGCTCTGGGTGCATCACCAGCACCCGCTGCCAGCTCCAAGCACCCAGGGAGCGGCCAGTGCTCTGCCCCAGCCCTAACCAGCATCCCACGGGCCCTAATAAATTGTCTTCCCATTAATATGAAAGTGGATTTATTTTAATCCCCTGTCCACGAGGCTCCAAGAGCATCATGCCTCCATCCCAGCTGCTGTCACCCGCTGCACGGCACCGGCCAGAGAGCGCTGCCCATCAAGCACCACTCTGTGCCAGCAGCCACGTTGTAAGATCAGCACTTTTTAGATGCATTTTTCTATATAACATTTACATGTACACACACATATATATATATAAAATCCCCTGCAGCTGCCCATGCCAACACCCCAGGCGAGCCAGCAGCTCCCAGCACCAAGCCCCCGACCCAGAGGATCCCGCAAGGAAAGAGCCCCCATGCACAGATACACACACCCAGACACATTTTCAAATCCTAAGAAAATCCTGAGTCCTCACTGTCAGTGCTGTATATCACTTTGAGATATATACCATATTAGCAAAAAGAACTGAATTATATTGCATTCATGATGCAATTAAACACTTCACTAGGAATCAATGTAAAACTGATGAGGCCTGAAAGTAGTGCATATGGCTTAGAACATTATAAAACATTACCTTCACTCAAATCCTTTTCAGTAGCAATTTAAATCTTCTTACAGTTACTGCTGCCAATGGTAAACCATCTACTGATTCATAACAGTGCATGGGAACGAATGAATTTTTTTAAAAAATTTATTCAACTACTAAATTACCCATGAAACTGGAATAGCTGACAGGAGTAATCTGAATTATTATTAGCTCTGCAAGTATTCTGCATTAGCCAATTTAAAACCACGGCTCACAGGCAGAAACCAGTTAGTACAGGCAGGGTGTTAAATGACTGCCATAGTTCTTCATTTTACTGCTGCTTACGTTTAAAGGTCAAGAGATAAAAATTACATATGACTGCAAACACAGAAAGGGTGTTTATCTTTTTTTTTTTTCTACAAATCAGGTCAACCAGAAACTTTAAAAACATTTGGAGATACGATGGTATAAACCATGATGCCTCTGAACTACATCAGGATTTAGGAGGCTGCACTGAGGGGGGGGGATTGTTCTTCCTCCCCATCCTCCTCACTCCTGTAGATTTTTGTGCCAACAAGATGGGAGAAGATGAGGATGAGATGGTCTCGCTGGAGACACAAAACATGGGCATGGCATCATGACCTGACACCCAGCTGAGCTGCAGTTGTGGGGACAATGCTCCAGATCATCCCACAGTCATGGAAGGTCCCACTGGTGAGGACCAGTGGCAGCTGGAGATCTCCAACCCCCTCACAGGAGGATGAGCAATTCCACCCTGGCTGAAATCCCCGCTGGACTCCTGATCCATGGGCTGATCAGTAAAAAAGCAGAACTGCTCAGGGATGGGGACACCAGCTGCTCCCAGTGGGGCAGGAAATACCTCAGTGCCCCCTAAAAAACGAGAGGGTCGGCACCCAGGGACAGGCACCCACTGCACCATAAATCCCCCTCTTTGTAAAGCCCCCCACCTGCCCATCTGGGGGGCAAGGGAGGGGTCCAGCCCCCCCACAGGTACCTCCAGCACCGCAGGGCTGGGCCAAGTGCCACCACCAGCCACCCCAGCTCCCACCCATCCCTGAGGACCTCACTGGTGGCTTTGCCTGTTTTCCATGGAGGGAGAGGGCAGGACAGGGCGGGTTTCCAGGCGAAGCCCCCGCTGCTGGCGGGGAGGGGGTGTCTCTTTGCCTGCCCATAACACTGCATCATCCTTTCTCTTCCTATTTTCAGTTTTATTAGCAAAGCAGCACAATGTTTATACTAGTGGGTATTACATTTGCCAGAACAATTACGCTATGACAAATGGCACATCAATGCAATCCATCAACTCGGTCCAGACAGGAATCCTTTATCCTGGGCTGCCATTAATTCCCAGCCCGGGTCTCTGGGGTCCCATGCGTCAGTAACCATGACAACCCGGGGGACGCCGGGCAGCGCTGGCATCACGCCAGGAGAGATGGGCACCCTGGAGCCAGCACCTTGGCCTTGGGATTGAACACAGGATTGGGCTGGGGGGGGATTTGCATGGTGAGACCCCTCCCAGCAGCATCTGGACTGTGCAGGAGCCCAAAGTCAGCCTGGGGACAGCAGGAGAAGCTACGGAGGATGGTGGCACAACTCAAGCTATGGCCAATGTTTCCCACGTGGATTCTCCAGCAGGAGCCCAAAGTCAGCGTGGAGACACCAGGAGAAGCCATGGAGGGTGGTGGCACTGGAGGGTGGTGGCATAGCCCAGGCTAAGGCAAAGAGTTCCCATATGGATTCTCCAGTGTCTAATACACTGCCAGTGCTTGCACCCCCTCTCCCCACAGAGGACAATCATTTAAGGTGGTTTTCTCTGGCAGCCTAACAGCCCATTTTCATGAAAGTTTTAGAAAGCTTCCATCACCCATCATTGGGTTCAAATCAACCAAAGGGATCCAGTGCTAATGAGGGGGATGGACACCAAGGAAAAGCCACAGCCCTGCAGGAAGCCAGGCAGAGGGGAACTGGGCTCCCTGCCCAAGAACATGTGGTGTGGGCCCATGGAGCTGAAGGCCATGGAGTTCACTGTTCAGATGTACAATGGGCCAGTGGTGCCCTGACATCTGAGGAGCCAGCAACACATCCCACTCCACTCCCTGTTCAGAAGCAACCACACATCTCAGGTCCCACCAGGGAAAAACCCCAATTGCATCGAAGTTGGTTACAAGACAAGATACAGCTGCACTGACCCATGGCCAAAACCATCCACCCCTGGTGATGCCTGAGCTGACACAGCCCCTGCCAGGCTGCCCAAACCCCACGCTGGCAGATGTTCCCTTCCCACCCATGAATGCACAGCTTGGCCATTTCTTCCAAAAAAATTAGACACATTCCACCAGACAATAATTCCCAGGGGCATTCCCCAGACAATGAAAGGAACCAGCCATCACTGCTCAGAAGCCAAAACCAAGAGGAAAATCAGACTCTTCCCCCTGGCCACACTCTCCAAAGCACCAAGGGGTTTCTCCCATTTGGCCCCGACCCAGCGGTGCACACAGACAGCTCTATCTCCCTGCTTTTATGAAGCCATTACCAGAATCACCTCATCCCCATCCATAACACTCAATACAGGCTCCAAAGACTTCTCCAATCCAGTAATTAGATGCAATACTTGGATGGATGACACAGGGAGGGGGTTTTCCACAACCACTGCATTTTCTAAGGGTCTGCCCAAATTTTTAACCCCCTGAGCAGTCAGCTGTTGTCTGCATCCCACACCCAGAAAAGGCTCAGCTCACTTTTTGGAAAGGAGATGAGTTTGCGGGATAATGTCACCATCCCAACCCTCTTTTGCATCCATTGAGGTCTCCCATCATCCCAGCACAGAGACAACCACAGCATGAATACCCAGGAATATCCCCAGAGAGGCCCCATCCATCCTCACCCAGCACTGGAACCAGAAGCAAAATTAAGGGTTTTTCCCCCCATTTTTCCATTTGTAACAGCACCAGCCACTGCAGCTGCCACAATAAAACCATTTTCTTTCCAGCCTCTCCCATGTGCGGGGCCAGGAGACAGTTTTATCCCCCTGAATCCTGTAAATCATCTCAGAGCCATCCTCACAATTTATAGGCAGGACATTAAACATTATGGCCACTGACGGCATCAAATTACACTTGAAAAATTGAGTTCTGCTGGAAAATGAATTTAAAAACTAAATTAAATTAAAACCTAACCAAATTAAAATTAGGTTTCGAAACTAAAATGGCTTTTTAATATTTTCAGGAGGAAAAAAAACCAAAAAACCCCACAACCCTTCTGTCAACTAATAAAATTTGCCCGTGTCTTTTATAGCTGACAAGTCCTGTCTGAGAGCAATTCTGGTTATGCTGCATAATAAATAACTGGAATAGAAAACTGGTGGAGGATGGGACAATCAGCTGTGCCATCTCAGCTCCTTCAAAGTGGGCTGGGAAAGGACAAAAAGACCCTCAAAGCAATTAAAAACCAACAGTAATTAATACAATTTTGAACAAGCAAATCCAGCCGTGACTGCTCTGCTGTAAGGATGAAGACACAGCCCTGGTGGGACATCTGGGGACTGTCACAGCCCATTGGTCAGGTGTCATCCCATGAGGATGCTCAGCCAGGGGTGCTGGAGGGAGGATTGCTGATGACGGATCCAAGGGATAGGGAGAAAAGACCTCTCTAAATTTAGAGAGGTCTTTTCTCCAGGTCCATTCCCTACCAGATCTTCAGGGACTCCCACACCCTGCAAATTTTGGTCAGGTGGGGACCATGGACCACAGCACCCCAGCCAGGAGCTGAGATATCAGCGATGAAGCACCACAAGATACCACCTACTCGCTTTGGTTCCTGCTCAAGGCCCTCAGACCTATCAGCTGAAGCTTCCTGAAGTGTCTCCCCAACCATTAATGGCGGTAATTAATTCATCCCGCTATTTAAGCGGCGTTCAATGTATGAGCCTGCCTGCTCAAATCTTGATCTCGTGTTGTCAGGGCTTTGATAAAGGAGATACATAAACAGCCTGGGTGACCACACGTCTATTGATTATTAGCACAGGCAGATTTAACACAGACACCCTAATAGGACACATCCAAACGAGCTTCAGGAGATGAGAGGGATCAAGCACACAGCAAGTGGGTCTACACCGCCTTGGCTGACAATTCCCAGTATCCAGGAGGAGTTTTGCAGGTATTTCATAGAATTACAAACTGGCTTGTATTGGAAGGGATCTTCAAGATCATCCAGTCCCACCCCCTGCATGGGCAGGGACACCTCCCACCAGCCCAGGCTGCTCCAAGCCCCATCCAACCTGCCCTTCAACACTGCCAGGGATGGGGCAGCCACAGCTTCCCTGGGCAACCTGGGCCAGGGTCTCATCACCATCATAGCGAATAATTTCTTCCTAATGTCTAACCTAAATCTCCCCTCTTCCAGTTTAAAGCCATTGCCCCTTGTCCTATCACTCCCTGCCCTTGTCAAAAGTCCCTGCCATTTAGTCCCTGCAAAAGGAGGGAATAACAGAGGAATAACACCAGGCTGCAGGATCCCAACCCAGCACAGTCCTCCCAGCACCACGTACGGGAGCTAGAGACGGGTAACTGGGGCTCAACCAGCCCCAGCAGCACCAAATCCCTTTATAAATGCTCTTTTTATCTCTCAATATTATTTATTGCTCTGTTAAATTGGCAGTTCCCTCAGTGAGGAACTTTCCCTCCCCCCGACTCGCTGCTGTTTCACGAGATGCCAGACTGGGAGGCCAGCCTGCGAGACGCCAACCCACCCGGCCTCTTTCAACAACATTAATTATCTTGAGCTTTCCATAACAAAAAAAAAAAATCTTGACCCCACTGGCTGCCAATAGTGGAGAAGCTCATGGAGGAAAAGGCTTTTATCTTCACATCTCAGAGAAAAGCCTCGTGTTTGATCAGTCGGGGGGTTTTTTTCTTCCCTCTTTGTACATTTTGAACTTTATATAGGCTGATTAATTCCTCCTATCACTGTAAACTGCTCTGTACACTCTCGAGTGTTGACTTGATTTTCTTTCTATTAAAAAATAAATATCTTCATAAGAAATTAAAAGAGCTTTAGCACATCTTTGCTCCGTAAGCAAGTTGGAAAGAACCTGGCATCGTGGGATGGAGGAGGGGAAAGAGGTGAGTTGAAAAGGTTTCTTTATTTTAAATTAAAGTTCAGGATTAAAGGCACCAGGCTTTCAAGAGTTATTGTAAAAGCCTTTTTAAAAGTCCCAAGTGAATAGTCCATAATCTTATTTTAAATGGCTAAATTTAGAAGAAGAAGCCCTCCAGTCCTCTGAACTCCAGCCCTCCATGTCTAGCACATGGCACCAGCCAGGGCTCAGGAGTTGCTTTTTTGGGATTTTTTTTCATATGATCACTGTTTCACAATCACTAAACAAGATTTAAATTATTTTTGTAAGCCCTGGGTCCACAAAGCCTGGCTCTTCTGGGCTCAGTATCAACAGGATTAGAAACCATTGACCGTCCCCGCTGCCCATCAGCATGAAGGACAAAAGTCAGGAAGAAAAAACTGGAGCCATAGAGTTCAAAAGTTAATTTCTCCAGCCAGGCAGGGAAGGCAAAGGCACACACCATCCCCAATATCGACAGGCCAGATCAAAGATCCCATTTATTGTAATTTATTCCTTACTTTTTCATTTCACCAAATTACCTTAACCCTTACCTCTTACCACAGATCAATGGGCTGGCTGGCAGAAGCCCTGAGCTGGTCACAAAAAGTACAGCTTACATTTTACTCTCTACCTTGCAATTTAAGCTCCTGAATTGTGTCTAACAAATAAAGGATTTGACTGAGTTTGCAGCTATTTCAGATGATAAATGCTCCCAGATTTATGGCAGTTATTCATGCAAGGGCTACATTACATGTAAATCAATACTATAAAGAACAATTTGCTAAAAATACAAATACCATGTTTAGGCTTTAATGATATTAGCAAAGTGGGATTCTTTGTGGCTGGACATAAAATAACTGCACCTGTTCAAGTGCCCAAGCTGAGATCAGAATAGTGCTCCATAGCAGTCTACCCTAAAAATAAGGAATAACAGCAACACCCGCTCTTCCAAAATAGCTCCTGAAGCCCCGAGGGTCTGGGGTCCTCTGCTCTCCATCCATTTGGACATTTGGTTACAGAAGTAACAAAGAAATTGCAAACAAATGCAATATAATTTGCAAATAAAAGCAAAATAATTTGCAAATCAATTCAAAAGCTGCTGCAAACCCACTTGGCAAGGAGATTCCAGCCTTCTAGAGAGACCTCCCTGCTCCTGCCTTTCCCTCCCCCATTCTAAACCAGTGGCTTTTCCACCCTAAGATGTACACCCAGCCCACTCCTCAACCGTGGTCTCTTTGTTTTGCTGATTGCAGAGGAAAGTAGCAAGACTTCGGGTTTATTTTTGTCGTGGTTTTTGGTTTTTCCAGCTCCAGCCAGTGCTGGGCATCCCCATCCCACAGCGATGAGGGATGTGCCACCCACACCCAGGCAGGACGGGCTCAGGGAGAAGGACCCTTTCCCATGGGATCAAGGGCTGTGCTGAAGAGAGACATCTCTCCCTGTAACTACATAACTCAGAATAAAAAGCCCAACCTCAAACACAGCACAATTAATGCAGGAAGCATCGATCCCTGCACGGCACCAAGCTGGCTCATTAATTCCAGGTACTCCTACAGCAAATTCCAGCACCAGCCTCTCTGCACCAGGAGACAAATGGGAGAACATCGAAGGCTGAAATTCCTTCATGCACTGACCTTTTATCACCACCGAGCTTCAAAAACCCCACACCCACAGGCACTCCCCTCCCCAGACCCCACCCTGCAGCAACACCACTCCAGGCTCCATCACAGGAAATGCCAACACAGAGCCGTGATACTCCAGGGCAACACTGCTGGCTGCCTCCTGCCTGTCCCTGCCATGGCACGAGGTGATGCTGGGGTGCAAGGGATCACAGAATGGTTTGGGTTGGAAGGGAGGAAGTGATGCCTTTTAGGAGGAGAGGGATGAGCCACCTCCAGGTGCCTCAGCTCAGCCCCTGCCACCACATCCTTGCAAAACCACAGATTCCCAGGCTGGTTTGGGTTGGAAGGGACCTTCACGATCATCCAGTCCAAATCCCCTGCTATGGGTGGGAACATCTCCCACCAGCCCAGGTTGCTCCAAGCCCCATCCAACCTGGTCTTGAACACTTCCAGGGATGGGGCAGCCACAGCTTCTCTAGGCAACCCAGGCCAGTGTCTCACCACCCTCATAGCAAAGAATTTATTCCTAAGATCTCATCTCAGTCTCCTCTCTTCAGCTTGAAACTGCTCCCCTTTGTCCCATCACTCCCTGCCCTTGTCAAAAGTCCCTTCCCAACTTTCCTGGAGCCCCTTCAGGCACTGGAAGGTGCTCTAAGGTCTCCCTGGAGCCTTCTCTTCTCAGGGCTGAACACCCCAACTCTCCCAGCCTGTCCCCAGAGCAGAGCTGCTCCAGCTCTCTGAGCATCTCTGCGGCCTCCTCTGGACTCATTCCAACAGCTCCACGTTCTTCCTGGACCCCAGAACTGGACACAACCCTGCAGAGGGAGTCTCAGGAGAATGGAGCTGTAACCCCTCTGTGAATTCCAGGTGGGGAGTTGGGAGAGAGGAGCAGCCAGCCCAACCCCCAGCACCCAAACCACCCCCCCTTGCACCCTAAGGAACCAGGGCCCTGCCTGGGGTGGGATGCAGCAGATGGGGGGAAGGCAGCATCCTCCTCCCTGCTGTCCCCAACGCCAAGTCTGCTTTGCACTTGATAGAGCCTGACAAGAGCAACAATCACAGATTAGTACGAAAACTTCTTGCTTTTCAACAAAGGTTAATAAACAGTGACAGCATTAAGTCTCTTCTGATTAACTATGCTGAAAGATATTATTGCCGTTCGTAACGCGGGATCATTATTGGAATAAGCACAGTGTATAAAAATGAAATGTGAGTTTTCATCTCAAACACAGGCTCTCCAGGCTGCCATGCAGGCTGGGCACCTCACAATAGGTTTTTTGGATGAAATTCCACAATTCCCTCTGTGGAGAGATACCATTTGAACCTCATTGCCCTCCTAGCTTTGTGGGATTTTTCTTTCTTTCTTCAGCTATAACAAAGCCACCACCACTTGACTTGAGAAGCATCTAAAATCAAGCCACATGTTCTGGCTAAAATTAAGCCCCAAATCCCCCATCATTTCCAAATACAGCATCTCTGTGCTGCACTCCAGCCCCCAGTGTGGGGCACGCAGGGATGAGGGCAAGAGGGAGGAACTGCTGCACTAATTAAGGAGTCACTAAATGAAGCACTTCTGCCCATGTGTGACCATCTCTGTACTTCCTCTCCCCATGGCTCTGGGCAGAGACATCTCAAAGGGACAACATCCAAGGGCACAGTGTGCAGGGGGACAAACCCAGCAGTGGGGCCAACAGCACCAAGCATCCATGTTGGCCCAGGAGCCAGCCCAGTTCAGTTCAAAAGGACCTACAATGATCATCTAGTCCAAGATGTTCAAAGGGAAAAGGTTTTCTAAGAAAATGGTTGAAAGCAAAATTCCTGAGGTGAGAAGACAAAAGGCAGCACCTGGGCTGATGCCACTCATGTCCATGCAGCAGAGAGGGAAGAAGAGAACTTCCCAGAAACCTCAGAATTTGCTGTAACAAAACTATTTCCATGTCACATAAATGTTCAGGATTCCTCCCTCCTGCCAGGATTTGGCTTGGAGAAAAACCAGGGGGGAAGATTGAAAAGAAATAGTGGAAGTGGTTATTTTTCACAGAAAACACCACTTTTTATGAAAAACAAGCTGTGTTTTCTCCAGAAAAGGTTATTTCTGAAGATGTCCTCATTTGGGAAAACCAAATCTGAACATCTCCTAAAACCAAAGACTTCTGTTATTTTATTTCAGGAGGACTCTCTCATGTTTATCACTCATACTGATGGTATTTACACCCACCTCATTTCAGTCCACAGCACCAGGGCTAGTTTATAACATAATAGCTTAACTAGTCTATTATTATATATTTATGTTTGTTTTTAAAATCATTAAGAGCAGCTGCTAGTTAGCACCAATTGAAACCCCTTATCTTCTTTTCCAGATGAAAGGGGGGCCTGTTTGTTGTAATGAAGCCAGTTTGCACCTAGATCAAAGTCTCTGCTGTTTGCATCGTTGGAAAAGTGTTTGACACTCGTGTCAAACTACTTCATTACCACGCAAAGCAGAGACACTTAGACCAGAGGAGATTAGATGTTTCCATCAATCAGCAGCCAGAAACAGCCTCCCCAGTATGATTAAAAAAATAAAATACCAGGTGGTTTCATCCACTACACTCGAACTGTGGATGTGTAATGAAGCCATGCAGTAACAAGTAACAGCACAAAGCCAAGCCCAACAGCAACACACAAGCATCCCATGATGCTCTTTCCAGGGGGCACCAGCCAAAGGGAAACCCTACTTGATAGATAGGAAAGAAGGGAAAATAAAGACCTGAGGGGAGGAGGATGCTGCTGCTGGCTCATCCTGCCATTTCTGCCCATTCCTCTCAAATCCATCCCTTGCAGCAGCACATGGTCAGGGGCTACATGGTGACACGAGACCAGAGAACATCTGTATGTGATGCCAGGAGGAAGCATCAGGTCCCTGCACAACATCATCCCACCAGCATCACCGAGCTCTGCCAAAAGCAACAAGCGCACCCTAAACGGGCTATCGGATCTTCTTGGTGGTGGACACAAGGAATATGTTTGTTCAAGAGAAAATAGAGTTGGAAGCAACAACCAGTCATGGTGGAGCTTAGAGACAAGCCTGCTTAGATGTGTCAGTGCTGGAGGAGCCGTATGGGAACACTTCATCCCTATGTAAATACCATCCCCGTAATGCCGGCAGAGCCGCCAGCTCCAAGACCAGCAAGAAGGTATCAGCTGAGCAAATGCTGCTTGTTTAATTTCATACTGCCTTCAGGCACCTTCATCTCCCTGATTTTCCCCAAATGTTCTCTCTGGAAGAAGGAAACTTATTCCTCAGGCTCACCCTCCCATAGGATCCACATAGGTTTATAGAAGCAAGAGAAGAACAGCCACATGCCCCACACCAGGGATGCTTCCCAGGTTAATTCAGGTCAGAGGCAAGGTCTCCATTGGAGTGAGCCATGTGGGGCACAGATGCAGATCCTCTCCACCAACCTCTTTGCAAACTCCCTTTGCAAAATTGTTTGGGTTTTTTTTTTAGCAAAGCCCCTTGTCACCTCAACCATCCATCGATTCCCTGACTCCTGGCCAGAGCTCCCAGGATCCAACACTGCTGAAAAACACGACTGCAAACCAGGGCACTAAACTACACAGCCAAGATCGCCCTTGATTGCAAGTGGAGATGGGTTTCAGAAGCTCACAGGGACCTCATCTTGGGGCAAACACTGCTGGCCAGAAACCTGCTTTATCTCTTTTTTTGCCACATCCAGCAGAGGAAAGATGCAGCTGAACCAGCTCCATCCCATGGGAGCCAAATCTTGTGATTGCACCACTGATGCTGGGACCCACACACAAATCCGGCGCAGCGCCAGGACGCCCCAGCTCCCACCTGACAACTGCAAAAGAGGACAAATAACAACCCACCCCCGGAGCATCCTTCTCCAGGGATCACACGTGGTCTAAATCTGAGCTCTGCAGCCACCACCGGGACACGAGGAGCTGGCGGCCCCGCGCGCTTCCCGGCAGCATCGATCTCCCAGCAGTAACAACCAGTATAATTTTGCTTAGCTTCAAATACCTGGTGATCATGAATCCTTTGGCCACAAGGTTATAAAGCATTCTCTAAAACATGAGAAAAATATTAAGCCTGCTTATAGTTAATAATACAGTGTACACCGTCTGTCACCCTGGCTGTGTGCTATTGAGAGCCCACTATTAGACACTTATTTAAAAGGCCTTTCAAAGCTTCCCAAGAAAGTGCAGTTATGCATTTTAGTGTGGTGTGTTTTTTTTTTTCTGGCAAGAACTACTATAGATAAACATCAATTCGCTCCCGTGGATCACAGTCGCAGTAAATAAATTTTTCAGGAAGCTAAGTTCCATACAAAGCCTCCTCAAAGCTCCCATTTCACACAACATCGACGTTTGGCCTCTGAGAAATAAAAACCTCTAAGGTTGCTTTATCCAGAGCTAAATTATCAATTGTAGCTTCTTAAGAAAAAAATAAAAATGGAGCATTTCAATGAGAAAGGAGCGTGGGAGGCGAGCACCACAGCTGCTGGGTGGCAATGCTGGTTGGAGACAAAATGGGGCAAAACGAGGATTTTGCTGGGGATTGATCTGGACCCTCAGCGGCGGCACCGCAAGGAGGGAGCGAGAGGCTCCGGGCAGGCTCTGCAGCCAGTGATGGTGCTATTTTCTTTTATAGCTTTTTAAAGTAGCAACCTGGGATTATCCATTATAAAACATTTGTCACCAAAAAAATAACCCCCACGCCTGTTATAACAGTAAGAGTGGGATTGCTGGTGAGCTGCTGGGAGAGGGGGGATGCAGGGAGAGCTGCACCCGCAGCGTGCCGGACTCAGATGGCAAAACTCAGACCCCACCAGGGCACCAAAGTGCTTTTTGAAGCAGCTCGCTGGGATTCAGACATGGGATGGGAAGGAAAAGGGCATCTCAGCTCACCTCTACCCAGCCTGAGTGGCAGAGCTGGCATCCCACGGGGCTGCTGCCTGCCCAATATCAAGGACCTTGGGGGGCATATCCAAAGCCCCAGCACCAGGACACGCTGGCACTGTCAGAGCCAGGACCATGCTAATATTCAGGATGCTCCATCTGCTCTTTATTTAAAGAGATGCTGAGCTCTGCTTGTGTTAATTATTAGTCTAAAAAAAATTGAAAGACACAAACCCTTCCAGGCTCAGGTCATGCATCCTGGTAGGAAAGGGGGGTCTTCAATAGGAAAGCAAGTGATGGGTGAAGAGAAGAGGGCTGCTGCCAAAAGGCAATCTGTGTGTCCCCTGCAGCTAACCCGAACAAATCCAAACACCCTGCAGTGCCCCAAATTGTTGGAGCTTCATAACTAGCTAAAAGTCTTAAAAATCCTGGAGGAAAGAGGAGAGGACAATGTGCTGGTCTTGCTAACTCCAGATTTACCCAGCACAGCCTTTGACCAACACAAGGGCCTGTACCCACCAGCCTTGGGACTGTCCTGAATACAAATTCATAGACCCAAAAATGAACCCGCAGCTGCAAAGGAACAACCCCCTCACATGCCCTCAAATCACAAAAAAGCAGCAAAGCACCATCTGCAACCCCACAGGTGCAGTTTGCCCCCATCAGGTGCAGGGCTGGCCCCAGCACTCTTTTGGGTCAATCCTGTCTGCAGCAATGACACTAAGACCCAGGAGCCCCTCAGCAATTTGTTTACTCAGTTGCTGAACACCAGGGCAATTTTGAGAGTTAATAAGTTACCAGAGGAGCACAAGAACTGGACACTTAAGACCCACCATCCCCATCCAGGCTTCCTAAGCACCTGTTACTAAATGAAAACCAGGTCAACTGCCCCTCTTTACAAAACTGTTTTTTTTCAACTCATCTCAGAAAATAACCGGCAGACACTCAACAGGGGTCCACCATTTTCCATCACTAAAATAAACTTGATTTTGAAGTTGTGAATTTGCAACACCCATTGCTCCCCTGAAAAGAAAACTGTCAGGGATTATATAATATGCATATTTAACCTTCTGATGTTGCTCATGTTTTCAGCAGAAACTGATGCCTGGCCCGTGCCCACTGACAGGCACGAGAGCCCAACAGCTATTGCTGGGGCTACCAGCAAACACCTCATACTTGCAGCCTTATTTCCAGGTTCTAGAAGCCCTTGGGCTTATGGCACTGGAATAGCACCAGGCACTGCAAAACCCCAAAGGGGACCTCAGAGTGTGGCTGGTTGTGGCCACAGACTGGCAAAGAACAGGGGACATGGATGACCCCGTGGGTCTGGGACAGGGCATGACACCCAGCAGGACCAAGGAGCTCATCCCCACACTGGTGCTCAAATCACTACCTCATCATGTCAACAGAAAAACACATATTAATTTAATAAATCCATCCAATTCAAATAAGAGGCCACTCTTTCATTAAAAAAAAAGGAGAAAAAAAGGAGAAAAACCTGCCAGGAGCAAGTTCCCCCACAGCCATGATCTTAATTGATCCGTGGCAAGAGGGAAAACTATTTATTTAGGTTAAAGAGAATGCCAGAAGGCACAAGTTTTAAAAGTAAAATCTCAAAGCAGCCAGGGCAAACCCATGCAAATTAGCAACCCAACCAAGCCCTTATCTGTATCAACACCCACCAGCAACAGCCAGTCCCCAGTGCCCAGCCAACAGTCACTGTCACCAGCACTCCAGTGACACTCCCCCCAGAGTTATATTTACAAGACATTTACATTTTCTGTTATTTAAAAACAGAGTTTCACTCTCAGGGAGTCCTGTTGCAGTGGTTAACACTTGCTTCAAGCCAAAATGTTTACCCAGGGGATTCCATTTAATAAAACAATGCATTTAAGGCATGTCTACAAAATTAAATGCACGTGATTATCAAGATGCAATGTGATGTGTCATAGAATCATAGAATGGTTTGGGTTGGAAGGGACCTCAAAGATCATCTAGTTCCAACCCCCTTGCGTGGGCAGGGACACCTCCCACTAGATCATGATGCTCAAAATGTCATGTCAAGTCTTGTTTGGGATGATTTTTGTGCCCAAAATAATAATAATAAAAAATTGAAAACCCACCAAACATCTGCCCAGTTCCCCACCCAGTATTAACTTTTAATGGGATCCAACTCTCTTAGCATTAATGGTGAAATCAAAGTTCCTGCCTCTAAAGCTTTGCTCACAGCCAGGACCTCTCCACATCCCCTTGGGGTCTCTCCCCAGCTCTCCCAGCACCCACAGATTCATCTTGAAGGTGCTTCTTGGTGGCCCTCAGGGAGGGGAATTTGGGAAGGGCTGAGCCAAGCACCCCCACAGTGCTTTTATATCCAAGATTTGGTAATTGGCAAGTAAATGTTTTTCCATTGATAACAACAGATAGCTCAATCAAAGCCTCCACATGCCCTGGATCTCTTAAGCAGCCTCATGGATTTCCTACAGAATCAGTAGATGAATCAAATACCCAGCGTGAGGCTGCAGATAATCCTGACGATTTATTTTGGGGGAGCTGAGGTGAGGGAAGGGGGGGACCAGGCTCCAGCCCCGGAGAGGATTTGCGTATTAGTAAAAACAAACAGTCCTGTAAATAACGAGCCCCTCGTCCTGTCTCCACCACGCTACTCTTATTGAGTGAGTCAGATGTTCTGCTGATTAAAAATTGATCCATTTCAAAATCTAATCAACAGAATAGGATTCTTTCATATGTTATCAAGGCAGCTGCTGACAACAAAAACCAAACCTGTTATTAACCCATGAACCCCGATGACCTGAACCTGGCTGGGCTCTGCAACTGTAAATTATTCAGCAGTCCAAGAGCAATACCCGTAAAGCCTGATGAATTTACACCCCGACCGGAGCTGGTGGGGGTTAAAGCCAATATCACAGGCCCAGGGGTCCCTGGGGACACGGTTCACGACACGCTGCCACTCTGTGTCATGCCTGGGAATACATTACCAGCGTCTGGCCAGGCTAGCAAATGTCTAGTCCCTTTTTTGTTGTTGGTTTTTTTTTTTGTTTTGTTTCTTAAAATGAGTTCCTGGATTCAGCACGGCACCACAGGGAGCAGCCCTGCGGGCACAGCCGGTCTCTCCAGCCCCACATCGCTGCTGCTCAGCAAAATTCATCGAGCAAATGGTTTGCATCCCTGCTTAAAGCAGAGCCCAGCACTGCTGGATCAGCCATGGAGGAACAGGGAAACTTAGGGGAGCGACTGGGATTTTTTTTTTTTAATTACTATTTTCATCATTATTTTTAAGCCCCACTTGCATTTAACATCATATTCTCTGATCCATCTCCCACGCTGCTCGATGCAATGATGGAGACCTCGCAATGGGTTGATGCCACCCCTGGATATGACCCCCTGTGCTGCCTCTTGGATCCTGCTTCATGGGCTGGTGGCATTTTTCCATGGTCACACCGTGCCCCTGGGGACACCTGGTTGGCATGGATCAGGCTTCAGTGCCAAGCCTGGGCATTCAGGTGCTGCTGACTCCAACCTCCCACAAGAAAATCCCAAAAGCACCTGGGCAGGACACAGCCAAGCACCAGCCTCATGGCAGACTCCAACCACCAGCACATGAAGCAAGCTGGGATCACCATCAGCTGAGCCACGGCAGCACCACTTGACTCCCCAAACCTTAAATCAACATCTTCCTGCAAGCTGTTTGTTCTTTTCTGGGGAGGGGGGGAAAGTGGCAGGTTTAAGTGCAGGTTTTTATGCTTTTCAGGGCAAAGACCCTGCTGCCCAGCACTCCTGAACATTTTGTTTTCCACCCCACACTGCCCAGGTGCTGGTTGATCCACCTGGCATAAGAGGCCTGAATGGGGAAAAACTGGCGCCACATAAACCAGGCTCAGAGATAACAACAGCTCTTCTCTTAAACTGTAATATATTTATAAGTGTAATGACTCTCTGACCTCTCCTTAAAGCCCAAGTAACCCCCGGGGAGCCCCTCTCGGACCGACTGTGATCGATCCTGGCTGGGCTGCCTTTTCCCAGCCCCTCACAGGGATGCTCCACAGGTCAGGCTGGAGGCAAAACTCCTCCTGTCCCCCCAAAAACCCACTGGGTACCAGCACCACGCCGGGGGGGGGGGCTTGCTGGTTATTTAATAGCGAGCCCATCACCATCCTTCACCCCACAACCTCCAGGGCACCCAGGGGACCCCAGCAGACACTTCAGGACTAGAAACACCAGTATTGACTCTTTTTTTTTTCTGCTATATTAAGGCCGAAAGCGCTTTACAAAGAAGCAGGGAGCAGCGGCAGCACCTGCAGGGGCTGCTCCCTCCTCGGGCCCCGCTCCAGCGGGACCTCACAGCTCTCCCGGCCCAGGGAAGCGGCTGGAGTCACAGCCCAGCCCTGACGTCACACACTGATGTCATCTCCATTGATTTTGGATCCAAACCTCAGTCGAAGGCGTCGGGGCCAGGGGTGTGAGGGCAGGACTCAGCCCCTCTTATGCAAGGGAAGTGAGAAAGAAAAAAGCCTCAGCAGCCCGGCACAGGGTCCAGCCCTGCCGGCAAGAAGCAGAGCGTTTTTGTGCTGATTTTCCCATTTTTAAAGGTTAAAGGCTCCTGGCTGGCTATCCCCAGGCTCCACAGGTTGATTGCCCACCTAAGTCCAGGATTGGGGCCCTACAAGCTCCCCCTGCCATAGGATATCTGGATTAAAGTCCCCTCCCAGCACAGAATGAGCCCACCTGGCTCCAGGGCTTCATGGATGACCCGGCGAGCCCCCCCTGTGCACCCCAGCATCCTCCCAGGGATGCTGCCCACCAGCAGGATGCCAGAGTGATTCAGACACAAAGCACACAGCAGGGTTTTGCCTCTTGGTACACCAGATATCCTGTGTAACCACATTCAGTTATAAGGTAGATATTGGGGTACAGATCTTGGAAGATAAAATCGCACACAGGATGCAGCTCAGGAGCAGCCCCATCCCAGCACAGCCAGTGATCCATTCCTGCAATCTGCAGGGATGCTGGTTTTTCTTCCCATCACCACCATCATCAACATCACCACCACTATCATGGCCCCAGGACCATTCCAGCTCCACCAGGGCAGGGAAGCTCACCCAACACTGGCCATCCATCCACTCTCTGCTCCCTCCTCCCTATCTAATAATCACACTTGTGCAAAGCTGTTGCCGTACATGAGGAAAAGAGAAAACATCCTTGGAGAGCCTAACAATCAGACAATTTTTAAGATCATGGAGCATTAAACTATTCCCAATAGGGTTTACTAATCAAACAGCCAAATCCTTCATAACCAACCAATCCCTACAGAGCAATTAAATCCTTCCCCTTTAAAACACTTGGCACGCCGTCTGGGGAGAAAAAGAAAAATTTGCAAAATTCATTTGATAAATTAACCAGGGAAAAGAAAGAAGTGAATCAAGCTTTGTTCTTTTCATTTTTTTTTAATTATGGAAGTCACAATGCCTGAATAATGTTTAATAAGAACTATGAAAATTCCTAACAGTATTACAACACAACACAAAAGAATTAACCTGGTTACCGTGAAAAATTGCATATTTAATTAAGAACAGAGAGTTCAAAACTATCCAGAGATTTCAGAAGTACCGTTGCCTAAGGGGCTGAATTACACGCTCGCAGTGCTGCTAACAGTGCTGGAGCGGGCAATCATTACCCAAGTGTCCCCATTAAGTGACAATGGGCAGATGACATCAAATTCATTTCAAAAGCAACAGGAATTGAAGCATTCGCTTGGGTAGCGGAAAGGAAAGCGACTATCCTGCTGGCATAAACCAGACTGCTTGTTGATAAAGGCAATAATTAAAGAATAATGTTAATTAGCTGCTTTTCTTTGAAAGAAAAGTGCAGTGGCAGGAGATGCTGCTGCCTCTGTGGAGTGTGCGGAGCGGAGGATGGAGAGGGCAAAGCTGCTGGCTCTGGATGCTGGGACATGTGCTGGCCTGTGCCACAGGCTGGGTTCTGCCAGCCCCAGGCACCTATCAGCCCTTGGCAATGCCAGCGACAGGTTTTGGGGGATTCAGGAGGTGGCTGGGACCTACAGAGCACAGTCCAGCACTGGTGCTGGAGAAAGGGAACGGGAGCAGCACAGCCAGGACATCACACTGCTGCAACAAACACAGCATCAGGGAACACTCATGGGGGGAAGGGACCCCTTGGCAGAGCCTCCACCAGCAGCTAGGGTGCTGAATTCATAGAATGGTTTGGGTTGGAAGGCACCTTCAAGAGCATCCAGCTCCAACCCTGTGCCACAGGCAGGGACATCTCCCACTAGACCAGGTTGCTCCAAGCTCCATCAAACCCGCCCTTGAACACTGCCAGGGATGGGGCAGCCACAGCTTCCCTGGGCAACCTGGTCCAGGGTCTCACCACCCTCATGAAAGAATGTCTTCCTAATTTCCAATCTAAACTACCCCTATTTCAGTTTAAAGCCATTCCCCCTTGTCCTATCACTCCATGCCCTTCTCAGAAGTCCTTCTTCAGCTTTCTTGTTGGACCCCTTCAGGCACTGGAAGGTGCTCTAAGGTCTCCTCAGAACACCTTTTCTTCTCCAGGCTGAACACCCCCAACTCTCTCAGCCTGTCTTCAGGGCCCAAAAACGCAGCTGAGGGGACCTCATGGGACCCAGCACGACGCTGTGTCAGGAAGGGTGACCAGCTGCCATCCTGGGAGGTGCAGGGGTCCCCACGAGCCATCCTCCCCATCACCACTGCTGCCACACACACCGGCACCACAGGCGGCTTTCAGCAGCACTGCTCCCCCAAACCCTGTCCCCTGTCTCAGAAACCAGAGGGACGAGAGGGGTAATCATTACCCAGCTCCCGGGGATGAAGCAATGTTTGCAAAGCCCCGAGCGCCGCAGAACGAAGGCAGCTCTCCCCGGCGGCGCGGTTCGTCAAGAACAAACGTCCCCCGCAGCCAGGCTGAGCACCAACCCGCCGGCCCCGCGCCCAGCTCTGCTCACACCGCACGTCACCAGCGCCAGGTAACACTTTGTTATCCCCCGAGGAAGAAAACAAAGGATGCCCGAGGTCCCGACTTCGGTGTAAAACTGCAGGAGCGTTACCAGCGGCAACGCAGCGCGCTCCGAGCGGCTGCCCAACAGCCCGGCTCCCACCACAGGAATATTTACACGGGGCTCCCATTGGTTATTTACTTTTTTTTTTTGTTAGGAATCCGCGTTGCAGGCGGAGCAGGGAGCGCGCACACGCTGGGTTATTCATATTCAAAGGGCCACTGCTTAAACTGCAGCTGAATCATTGCTCTGGGGTCCCGTTGCAGCTTCGGGGAAATCATTAAGTGCTCCACCAACGTAGGCAAAAAAATAATTACCCAGCAAGGCCACAAAAAAAACCCCAAAACACCAACAACAAAACACAAAACAAACCAAAAAAACCACACAAACCATTTTGTAAGGAGGTGCCAGCGCGTTGGGCTGCATGAGATTGGGAAGCTCAACTTCAAAGCAATTTTCCCACCACTAAAAAGAAAAACCAAGCATGGCGGGGATGCTGCAACACATGGCAGACATGGCCGAAAGAAATGGTATTAATATGTGCTAATAAATGGAGAACCCAGGTGAGGTTGAAGCAGCTCATCACCACACACTGCCCTTCTGAGGGGACTCCTGCCTGAGAGCCTGGGGGCAGGAATTGCTGCCCCCCTTGTCTGAGGATCCCCCCCTCAGCCCAAATTTGGGGTGGGAAAGGGGGGATGCTGCTGGAGCCCTGTTCATTAACAAGCACTGCAGAGCATAATGAGCTGGGGACAAGCCCACAGCCACAGACCCAGGGCATGGGCACAAATATCATGGTGTTGCCAGGCCCCATTTTGGGGCAGTTTGCCCCCAGATGCTGGTTGGCCAAAAGACTCCATCCCTTGTGTCCCAGGAACAGGGAAACTAAGGCACAAAGCCAGTGTCCAAGGCAGCAACCAGGTGCCAGGACAGATCTCAACCCACCATCATGACTGCTCCACTCCATCCCAAATTTCCGATTTCTCAGTCTGCGACGGGGAAGGGGACACAATCCCAGTATTCTACAGTGAGTTGGGAACAGGAATCCCAAATTTTAACCCTCCCACAGAAAATCCCAACATCCCACACTCATCCTCATCCTCCCCATCCACCGAGCCCTGAGACAACAGGGTGAGGCACCCCCAGACCCCCCAGCCAAACTGGGAGAGGTGAAATCTCAACAAGGCAGCAATCCCAAGTGAGCCAGACCCTGCACAGGGCTGAATACTCCTTCCTGGGTTTTGCTGCCTCCACAAGACACACCAAAAGCTGCAGGGAAGCATGTGCTGCAGAAAAAAAAAAGGTAATTAAAGGCAACTCAGTCATAGATCTTAATGCAACACACACAAGAAAGTGTTACGAAAGGGGAAAACTTTTTAATAAAGTCTGCAAGTATATATTCCTCCTTTATCAACCTCAAGATTTATTGACCCAAGAAGCCATATTGACTGAATAAATCTTGATAATGACCCCAGCAGAAGTCAATACCTGCTTATTATCTCCCAAGTTGGGGAATTACATCTTTCGGTAATAGGAGCAAGATGGTACAAAATGTTCTGAGAAACTTTACCCAGCCTTTTTTTTTTTTTTTGGGGGGGGGGGGGGGAGGGGGAGGAAGGGTGGGAAGTGGGGATGGATGCCTCTAATGGGCCTTTTTCCAATCTGGAAGGGAACGTGCTACGCTGTTAATTCATTGAGCTGTAGTTTCCCTCTGGAGGTCTGGCAAGGGGGGAGCACGCAGGGTGGCTTTGGAACCCAACATTCATTTCCCTGGGAGGAAGGAGGCTGCCGAGAGGCTGCTGCAGCAGCTCACCATCGCCCTCCCTCCCTGCAAACAATGGCCCCGCATTTTCAATTTGCCATGTTGTGTCGGCAGCTCCCGGGATCATTCCTTGAAATCCAAGGCATGGGAATTCCCACAGCTGGGGATGTAGAGCACCACAATGGGACAGGCACCCCAGGGAGGAGAGGAGAAGCATCACTGCCATCCCACAGGACACAGCCACCCTAAGGAACCCAAACCACTGCTTTTGTCCAACCAGCAAAAACAGGAGGTGAAAATGGGGAAGCAGACAGGGACTCCCACCCCCAAATGCACAGGCAAGCAAAGCCTTCTGCATTTAAATATGGTGCTTCTTTTGCCAAGAGTTAACTTTCTGTTCAGCAGAGAAAACAGTAGCTATGGGACTAGAGCACACAACAATTATGCCTGCATTTTTATTTGTAGTCTCTGCAGACAGCAAGAAAAATTAACTGAAGGGAGCAGCTCCTGTGCCAACATATGGAGGGAGATGAAGAGCGAGCTCTGCACGCTCCGCTGAGGTTATCTAGTTAAGCAAGTGCCTCCTAAAGGACTGGCGGGCTGGGAGTGCACTGTTTGCTTAATCTGGTCATAAATAATAATTCGGATCACCAACCGTTTTAACATTCAGCTCCACCTGCATCACAAAGGCCCTGCTGAGCTCTGCCAAACTCCTGGCTGCAAGGCAGCGGGAGGTGACAATGACACAGCCCACAGACCCCAATAAAAGGGCTCTCCCCCATTTTGGTGGGCACAGCATCCCCAGGTGCTCTGCTGGTTGTCCCCATGCCCACCTCTAAGCTGGGTAACCCACCAGGAGGTGGCAGGGCTGATGCCCTTCCCTCTGGTCCCACACACACAAAAAAAATTTTAAAAATGTGTATTTCCATCCCTGTCCCCTATTCATCTCTTGGTCATAATCCCTTTTTTCCTTCCCTCCCCTTCCAAGGCCACAGAGACAATCCACTAAACTGGATCAGGAGGCCAACACATACATCTCTAATGGGCTGCAGCACACACACAATTAATTAATGGATTTATTAATTAGGGAAGAAGTCACTCTTCAGGCTGGAATTGGGGTCACCAGTTTCTAAAGTGAGAACTGCGGAGCTAAAGATAAACTCTCATTTTCTGCAGCTCTTCTTGTCTGGCAGCATCTCAATTATTCAGCCACAAGAAAAAAAAAACCACCCACATTTCATTTCAGGAACTTCACAGTCCGAATTTCTGCTGATGCACAACACAGACCCAACAGCAGGTGGGATGAGGAGTGTGGCCCATTTTGTTCTCCCCTTCACATATAAATTGGAAATATTAGAAATATCAAGTATTTGCTTCTAATGAAGGATTTGAGGGGGGGCAACAGTGGGATGCAGGATGGATGCTGCACTTCAGCCTGTCCCAAGGACAGAGCTGTGGTGGAGGTGAGGAGGAAAGGGACATCACAAAGTGGTCGATGATGGTGCCAGCCAGAGACAAAGTCACCCAGTTGCTGAAGTTCTAATGGGCTCAGTTGGGCTGAACCTCCTTGGTGGCACACAGAAGGGACAAGCATTTCTAGCTGCCATAGCCCTGGATCTCTAAACGAAAAAGGGCTCCTGAGTGAAGGAAAGAAACATCACTAAGTGTCCCTGTCAAGAGAGGGGCTACAGAGCACAGCCTCAGCAGCAGACAGCAGAGAATCCACATGAAAAGAACCATCATGAATGCCATGGTCATTGAGAACCTTTCAAGAAGAGCACACAACTATCAGACAACAGATAACTCAATCATGAAGCAGACAACTGCAAAGAACCAAGCTTCATTAGTGCTCCTGCTCCTAAATTGACACTAATTTTTGAAAGGGGACAATCCTGCAGCCCATGTTCCCCCGTGTCCCAATGCACAGGGAGCTGCTGGAAAGCACAAACCATGTTCACAACCCCACAACATCCCTCAACCAGCCCCGTGGGCTGCACTTGCATAAACCCAGAGATTTCAGCTTGGAAAGACAGTCCCCCTGAGATGGGAGCACCCAGAGCCCCATCCCAGGCTGCCCCCTCTTCCCCTTGGGCACAGAGACCACGGGCACCACCCGACCCTCCACCTCCACCAAGCAGGGGTGGGAATGGCATTGGTTGCTGGAGATGCTGGAGGAAACTGGAAGATCCCACCAATCTCTCCATAAGAGCCCTAAAAACCACACAGGACTGGGGGAATTGGCAGAGGTGAAGCTCCTCCTGTTCACAGCCCCAAAACCACCTTGGCCTGCCCCCTGAGGTTACCCAGCCCATGGGCTGCTCCACAACAACACTGTTTGTTTATTAGTCCAAGCTCCAGGAATTAAGCTTCAACCAAGAGGACTGATTGCCTATTTACTGCTGTCGTCTATATAAAGAAGAATTTTGACACATTGTTAAATGATAGCACATTTAGATAAGTCAAGCTGTCATATCATTTAATGGATGTCTAAACTCCCTCTGTAGCTGATATGTAAAATTTATGCACTTCAGAATATCATAAGGTTATAATATTTTAATCACATCCACTTTTTTTTCCCTCCCCCCTCCCCTAAACTTTGAACAGCAAAAAAACATTCCACAGCCACCCTGGGCTGCCAGCACAGCCAGCACTGAAGTTCCTGCCCAACTCAGCTCCGGCACGCGGAGGGAACATTTGGATTACGGGAAAATCAAACCAAGAGGATTTTCTTTGATGAACCAAACACTGGAGCCATATAGCCAGAGCTCATCTGCATAATGAGATGTGAAGACGTTTATAAAAGATGGCTATAATCGTTCTCTCTCCCCTCACTCACAGTTGTATTTATTATCCCAAACCAGCAGCTCACAACTCTTCCCATTTATATTTTTTTTACCGTTTTAGCACAGAACAGGTTAGATTAAACCAGCACCCAGCACACTGAGCATGTAATCCATACAATGCCAGCCAGAACATAAACCAAGAGCAAATTAAAACACAAAAAACCCATAAAGGTATGAATCCCACTCTGACAATTATACACAAGAAAGCTGTAAAAAAATACTGCATTAGTAATGTACACAATAAAACAATCTCATAACCCAGTGAAATATGCCTGGTATTATCTTCGATAGAATTTTATCTCTTCTCATTTCCGAGGCTATTTGCTGTAAAAAGGCTCAACGATCAAAAGTGCTGCCGAGGAGCACATTATCTGCATGTTTTACATATGCCCATCATTCATCAGGGTTGGTTGCTCAAACTCTGACATTCCTGGCCAGCCCCAGGCCAGCAGAGCTGCTCAGACACATACATTAAAAAGTGGGGGGTGAGAGGGGGGGGGAAGGAAAAAGCTCTTGGAAGAATAATAAATGGATTGTTTCTCTTCCTTTGTTTTGTTGTTGTTATTTTGTTTTTTAATGGAGGGCATCAGGCCAAGCTGGCACAAGGTCACCTTTCCCACCGTGATCCCGGCGAGGTGGCAGAGCTGCTACCTGGACAGGACTCAATCCCTGCTGCTCCCTCGCCAGCCCCAGCAGAGCTGCCCACCCCCCCCAAGCCCACCTCTCCCTCCCGCAACACCAACCGGCAAACCCACGGAAAAGTAGCTGCCAATATTTGCCTTTAAATAAAGGTCTGCGCACACCCAGGGAAAGTCATTAGCGCGTTGTAGCGAGGAATGCTTTTGTATCCGAAGCGCTTAGACCCCTAATCCCTTCCCGACCACAATGCCGTAATGAGCAGCCGTGGCAAACCGACCGGCCGCGGTACCTGCGGTACTTTTAAGGGTCGAGGATCACAGATGTAAGCACGTAATCTGCTTAAAAGCCAAAATGTATTAAATGCTGGAACTGTTGATAGAGTCCCGGAGCCCCATCACTCGCACTGCAATGTGTTTACTCCCCTACCAAGCACGCTGCATTTTCAACTCCACAATATCCTACAGGGATAAACCCATTTAATATCCACGTCAAACGAGCGTCTCGGCTTTTGTAGTAGATCCAGGTTGGGTTTCATCCCATTATGTTGGGAAAGCTATTGTGTTTAATCACCCGCCTCCCCGTTCCAGAGGTGCCTTATTTCAGGTCCCAAACTGTCAGCATCCCTTGGCGAACCTTCCCTCGCAACACGTTAACAAAGGACTTACCGGTGATTCCCCAGCCCGAGGGCACCACGGCGGGATCCGGCAGCCGTGACCTGCCCAGAGCCACAAAGGATCTCGCCCCCGCCGCATCCATCCCAGCCCCCTCAGCGGGCAGGACGGGCCAGCGACCGGCGGGTCCCCCTCGCCCTCCTGGCCGCTCAGGGCTGAGCGAACCCCCGCACCGCAAACCGCCGGCCCCGACTAACAATGGGAGCGCGGCGGGGCTCCGGCCAGCCCCGCGCATCCATCAGCGCCAGCCGGAGCCTCTGCCCTAGGGAAGCAATCCCAGAGCCGGCACCGAGGAAGGGAGCCCGGCGCGGGGGGTGCGGACACGACACCGGGGACACTTTGCAGCCCGCGGGCAGAGACCGCAAGAAACTTGTCGGAGCGGGGGGCTGCGCTCCCCGCAACTTCATCCCGCACAACTTCCCTCCCTCCCTTCCTCCCGCCGGGGCGGAGCGGCGACCGCCCCCCGGCCCCGCTGTCACCTCGGGGGGGGCCCGGGGCTCCATGGCCGTTAGCGCTGCTCCATGCTCCCGGGCGGCGCCGAACAAAGAGCGGCGGCGGCGGGGATCAATTTCTGATACCTATCGATGGGGAAGGGCGGGCGGAGGCAGGGAGGGAGAGATGGGGGGGGGGGGAGAGAGGGAGGGATGGGGGCGGCCACCCGGATCCCCCCCACACACACACACACACATCCCACTACCCCCCTCCTCCCGTGGCCGCCGCCACCAACCTGGAGCCGGCGGACATCAAACCGCGTCCGGTATCGAAACATCGATCCCACCTCGGCGGCCATCTTGGGGGAGAACCGGCGGAGCGGCGCGGAGGGGCGCGGAGCGGCGCGGAGGGGAGCGCGGGGACCTCCCGCCCGCCCGCCCCCAGCCCCGCCCCCCCGGCACCCCCGGGCATCGCCCCCCGGGCCGGCCGTGCCCCCCACCCCGCGGGTCTCCGCCGGGGAAGGGGCGCGGAGCCTCCGTCAAATTGTTTCTTTCTTTATAATTCACGTCAAAACGGTGTTTTCCGAACGCGCCGCCGGGGGGTGGGGGTGGGAAAATCGCCATCCGAAAGCCGCCAGTTAAACTTTTCCAGGTTTGTTTGTTTTTATGCCTTAACCTGACAAATCCAGCACCTTCGGCCCTGGGGGGAATTGCCCCTCTCAGCACCGCGCGGCCAAGAAACTCCACGTTCAGACTGGCTCAGGACTCGTATTTTTAAATGACTTAAAGCAGTTGAGCTCAGAAGAATTCAAACAACTCTCACACCAGAAGGCACTTGAGCATTAACAATACCTGTCCAGAAATACACCCTCTTTGCTTTCCTAGCAAAAAAAAAAAAAAAAATAATTAAAAAAAGATTCATGGTTTCTGCCCCATATCCTTTTGTACCGACTACACCAACAGGGCTTTCAAGCATCAATATCCTTTCCCAGGAGTAAACAACCTCCCAGCAGAGCTGTGTTTGCCCTGGAGGGCCCCAGCGCTGCTGGCTTTTGGGCAGAGAAGAGCTGAGCTGCCTCTTGGGGTACGTTTTGCAGGTCTTTGCAGACCAAGCAAGTGTAGCATCTTGAATATTCCTGCCCAGGAGCAGGTCCCACCCCGAGCTGTCGTGCAGACACGTGCACCTCCCTGCGCACGGAAGAGCCCGGAGCTCCTGCCAGGCTGGGACACAAACCTGCACCCCGGGTCCCCTCCCTGAGAGCCAGTGTGGGGGGAGCTGAGACCCCCATCCCAACCCCACGGAAGGGGGATGCTGTGCTGAAGCGTTGCCCCAAAAACAGTGGGGAGGACAAGGGCAGATGCAGCTGCTCCCTCTGAACACAATCACACTGCTCCCCATCTTACCTGGTGCCTCTGTGGAGATCCCTGTGCCTGGAGGGAGATGATCAGCCATTCCAGCTGCCTTTGCTGCCCATGTGCATGGACACCAGCAAACCCAGGACAAGCACTCCTGTTGCTGTCACTTGTAGTCCTTCCTTGTCCCAACCCCAAAGCTCTCAGCTCCTCTTGTTGCAGCAGATCTTGCAGCACTGGAGCATCTCTCTGTCCATGGCTAGGGAAAAGTAGCCCCTCAGCCATTCTGGTGCTTTGGCCCCATCTGGCAATCCAGGTATCATCCTGCTGCCATTACCTGCATTTTGCAGGGCTCTGGGCTTACGCTGAAAAGCACAATTTGAGTTCAGAAGACACCAAAGAAAAGGAACATCCTTCAAACTGCCCCTGGCTCCACAGGCACTTCTGGCTGTCACAGGGACAGGTCTGTGCCTTCCTTTCTTGTGGTCTGAAGTTCACCTGGGCCAGGAAAACTGTCCAAAAGCATAAGGCAGACACCCAAAGTGACCTTGGCACCATGCTGTAGCACAAACAGCTAGGAAAGGATCTTGTCCTTCTCATCTCTTCCACTCAGAGAAACTCGGAGCTGCTCGCAATCCCACAGTTGCAAAACGCCTCAGGCAGAAGAGCAAGTGAACAGAAAATCAAAGTTCAAAGAAAGGACTTGCAAGAGCCAAGGCAGCTTGTGTTAGAGCAAGCCTAGGTGCTCCCACAACCTGGCTCCAGCCTCTCCCCACCTCTAGAGCTAGCCAGAGAAGGGGGCTCCTACAGCAGATCTTCCTTTTGTTGTTGAAACACAAGCATCCACCTGAAACTGATGAACCCCAGATGGAATTGCTGAGCTGCGATCTTGACCTCGTTAGCATCAACAGCAAATTCTGTGGAAGCTCCAAAACCACAACCAGCAGTGCCTCTACACTGCCCCTGCTTGAGTGCACCCACCTTAAGCACCCAGCTTTGCCCTGGGACCCCAAGCACTATAAATACATCCTCTCTTGAATCCACAACCACAAAAATCAGAGAGACCAAACCCCTGGGAGGAACTGAGATTTGTAATGAGAGTGGAACTGCTGGCAGTGCCAGGCAGGTGCTTCACCTTTGGCTTAATGAGGCTGTAATTAGTCAGGGGTAGGAGCACAAGCTGTGGCAGAATGGATCCCTCCATTGGAATTAATTTCCATCCCTCTTTTAGGGCACTGCACAGGGGGAGGTTTGGTTATAAATGAGTCAATAAACCCAGGTGAAATGGATGGTTGTTACTGGGGTAAAAGTTGGTTTCTGCAGTTTGATGCCATGGTGTCCTCTCTATGCCAGTGGTGGGGATGGCTCAGTGTGCTCATGACCAAGATGCTCCAGGCATTTGCTGTTGGACACCATCAGAGATGGGTCCCAGCAAGGGGACCTTCTCCCTGCACCCACAAAGCTGATCCCACACCCATAAATCAGTGCCCTGCTCTGCCACAGAGGAAACAGAAGAGCCTGCTCATAAATCAGAAATAAAACTGACTTGGCATCTTTGGTGAGCAAATTAAATTGTGGGCTTTGGAGGAATGTTTCTGTTTGGCTAAATCATTAATAAGTCGATGGGCGGCATCAGGAAGAGGAGAGCGGCTGTGCCTTGTGCCCCACTGAGGGATGGAGAGCCATGGGGTGGCATGCTCCACCCCTGCTCCCCCCTGTGTCCCCTCAGGAACTGCCCCAGGGCACCCCAAGGAGCAGGGGGAGCCCAGTCCCACCACCCAGGGCTCGCCCGCCCCGGGGAGCGCTCGAGGCGCAGGTTAATAAATCAGTTTGTCTCCAGAAGGGTTTGCTTTGTGTGCCTGACAATAGCCCGTTGTAAATGGCAGCCCCTTGCCTCCTCTTCTGAAAGGCTTTTAATTAAAATATGGAAGGGGCTTTTCTGTGTACTTAAAAAAAAAAAAAAAAAAAAAAAGAAAAGAGCAGTCAGATTTCAACGCACTCAGTCTCAGGCGCTGATTTATTCCTGCCTTCCTGACGATTGTGATGCACATGATGAGTCCTTTGTGCAGTGATCCGGCCCCATCAGGCAGAGGGGGATGTTGGCAGCCAGAGCCATGTGCCAGTGGTGATGGTGGGCTCGCTCAGCTGCCGGGTCCCAGGGACAGGCAGGGGGACACAAGGGGCAAACCTGAAGAACAGCAGTGGCATCAGGGCTAGGGGCACGAGTCAGGCCTTGGGGCTGGCCAGGAGCTCAGGGCCAGCTTCAGTTCTGGGTACAGACCAGAAAGACCCTCACAGAGACCCTACCCAGCTGCTCCCAGAGTTCCATCCCCATCCTGTGCAAAGGAAGCAGCTCCTGTCAGCTGCCACCAAACTGAGCTGGGACGTGAGGTCCAGGAGACCTTGGCGGGGGTCCCACCACCTGCCCTGTGCCCCCTCCTGCAGGGTCTCAGCCTGCTCCAGTGGGAGAGGCCAAGGCAATCCCAGCAACGCCTGGCTTTGCCTGGTTCTGCCAGCCCAGGGAAGCCAGAGCCACCCCTCACAGCAGGGCCCAGAGCCATTCCAGTCGCTCGCCCGTATTGTCACAAACGATTTGTAAGACTGGCGAGTGTGGAAGCCCATCACTGCAGGTGATGGCTTCATAACCAGCACCCCTCTCTCTGCAGCCTGCCCCCTCCCTCCGGCCCCGTTGCCTCCTGCTCCCCTCCCTGCCCCTCTTCCTCCTGCCTTTCTCTCCACTGCCCCCCGCCTCCTGCCCCTCGCCCCCTGCCCCTCTCCGCTCTCCCTCCCTCGCCCCCGTTTCCGCGCAGCCCGCACGGCACCCGCTACAATGGCTCCACCTGGCGGACATCGCGGCGATTGCAGCGGGTCGGGCCGGGCCGGGGGCGCACGGCGGGACACGGGGTGGGGGGGGGGGACGGGGGACTGTGGGGGACATTGAGGAGCTGGGAAGGACACGGAAGCACTGGGGGACACCGGGAAGATGGAGGTACATGGTGGGACACCGCGGTGGGACACCCTTGGGCGGGCCATGGCTGGACACCGCAGGGGGATGCTCCGATGGGGACACTAAAGGACACGGGAGGGGACATGGTGAGCACGGGAGTGCGCAGGGTGAGACACCGCGGGCGCACAGCACCCCTCCAGCTCCCCTCCCACCTCGTGCACTGAGCTGCGCACGGCCTCAGCCCTCGGCGCCCCCTGGGTGTCCCAGGATGCCTGGGGAGGGTGCCCGGGACTCTCCACCGGCTGCACTTCTGCCAAGGCTACTTATTTCCAGGCACATTCCCCTTAAAATTAGCACATGCTCTTTAATTTTCTTCTTTTGTTGCTCTGCCCAAATTATCTCAACTCTGGCGCCACTCGCCGTGCGCGGCGGATAATGATGCTATTTATGGCTTTGTCAGTGCCCCGGCCCGAGAGGCCAGGACAACCACCTCCTCCTGGGGCCACATCCCGTGGAAAGCACAGGACACACCCCTGGGACAGGCCAGCAGCTCAGGGATGGGGATATGGTCTGTCCCTGTCACCTGCCCTCTCCTCAGGCCGGCCAGCTCCCAGCTCTGTTTTGCTGCTCCCCAGATCCCTGAGCTGGCCAAATCCTCCTGAACATTATTGTGGTGATAGATCCTTCTGAGTGAAAATAGAGCTGAATCCGGCAAAGCCGCTAAATTAAGTCTGTCTGGAATAGGTCGTCAACCACTGAAACCTTTGGAACACCAAGGAAATGGATAAAACCCTCTGAAAGCTCCTGAAGATGCTGCCAGCAGAGAGGGGCTGCAGAGGGGAGTGGGATTGAGCAAGGGCTACCCCAAGGAAAGGGAAAGATGCTCCCAAACCCCCACAAAATGAGAACTGTGGCACAGGGATCCTCAAGGCCAAGGGTACAGAGGGTGTCTGTGGCAGAGGAGATGGGCTTCAGCCAACACCAGCACCAGGACACATGGGCCACCCCCATAGCCCCCTTGGCATGAGCACCAGGGATGCAGTGGCCACCTCCACTGGCTTCAAACTGCAGCTCCAAGCTGCACAGGAATCCATCCTTCTACCTTTAATAAGCTTTCTCCCTTTAAAAATAATCATTACCAATAAACAGATATACCAGCCAGTGTATATAAGCATCAAATTAAGTAGCTACATGCATTTGTTATATTTGATATAGCCTTGTTAAGTGGAAATTCCTAGGTTTGGAATATGTATTGATTTCAGCAAACATATATTATTTTACTGTAAGTACCAACAGCCATTGCAGCTAATATACAACAGTTTAATTTAAAATGCATTAGTTTAATAAAAATGCATAAAATAGAAGAGAATTGCATTAGCTTCAATAAAAAATTCAATTTCATAAATATTATCCAGTGTTAAAATGCATTGATTTCCTGGAAAAATGTATTGGTCAGAGGTAATTTACATTGGTTTGAATGGGAATGTACCAGTGTGTATACATATGTATAAGTTTAGTCAAATGTATCTGATGGTGGAAAAAAATACCCGTTGGAGCAAAAGATATTCATAAGGAAACCACAACAGCCTGGAGTGGCTGCAGGGCTGGGTCTGGAGCATCCCAGTGCTCTGACATGGCCATGCTTGGGCAGCCCTGGGGCCTGCACACCCCAAAGTGGTGTCCAGACTTGGGGCTGCCCGTGGGCACGATGGTGCTGGGCTCCCTGGGCTGAGGGAGCCCTTTATGGGGCCATGGGCAGGACTTGGCTGGGGTGCAGGCACAGGGTGTCTCAGGCAGAGCACGTGGCTTGAAAAGAGCAGAGGCTAATCAAATCCTTTTGACTCTATTTTTTATGGAGCTCAAGAGGGGTTGTCCTATTAATTAGAAAGGCTTTTTCATGCAAAACACAGGCTCTTTTTGCAGATAAGAAGGGATGATGCTTGATTTTGCCAAGGCACAGATATGCATGTTATTCCCTGACCATCACTTCACAGGCTGCAGCCACTTCCCAACAGCTCTTTTGTTCACTAGAGAGCTCTGCATGCACATCTGTAAACACACACACAGATTTTAAGCACTCAGTTTTTCCTGCATGCCAGTTAGTCCCCCAGTATCCACAGCAGGGGAAGGAAAAGATGTGCCTGGAGCTTCTTCCACCCCCAGATGGGACCAAGGTCCTCACCAGCGGGACAGGACCTGGCTGGTGCAGTACAGAGGAGCAGGTCTGACAGTGAGAGATGAGCAGAGAAGCAGATGCACCCTCTAGAAACCACAGCAGAAGCACAGGCAACCACCTGCACCCCATCCCTGGCCAGGATTTCTGTAGCAGAGCCAGCCCCTCAAAATCCACAGCCACCATCTCACCTCCAACCACAAGGTGGGTAACACCAGGGAGGGACCAAGGTCTGAACCTCCTACAGACAGAAATGCTGCTTTCCCCCCGAAAAACTATTCTGGGAAACCTCCATGGCTCCAGGGCTGCCACCAGCCATGGCCCAGCCTGAACACAGAGCCAGGGATGGGCAATGTCCAGGCAGTGCTGGCGGCTCCACAGCTGACTGGTCCCATTAAACAGCTACACATCACTTCCCTGATGCTTATGGATTTTTCCTTAATGCCACAAATTAAGGTAATTGGGCTCGGCTGGCCGATGAATCTGGCTGAACCTGGCAGGAGGAGGGAGCATCCACCCCAAGATCGGTCCCCCTCATCCCCAGCTGTGCCCGGGGCTGGTCCTCACCCCAGCTCTGCCCCGCGGCTCTCTTGCCTGCCCTTTTGCTTCAACAGACACAAAACTCATCCTCAAATCCCTTCCCTCAGCTGCAGCTCCACCCAGATGAGGTGGTTGTTCCTGGATGAGGAGTTTTCTCCTCTCCAGGCGCTTTTCCTTACGTGTTTCCCAGCTGCCTCCTGAAATCCCCCGTGCAATGCCACCTGGTGGAGCGGTGAGTGCCAGGGATCAAACACGGTGTTTGTGACCTCTGGAGGAAGGAGAGCAGCGTCTGGGCAGAGCCTGGAGCTCCAGGGATTCCATTTCATGCTGCCTTTATTCCCAGCCCTCCCTGCTCACCCACCAGCCCTGGCACAGGGAGGGGACGATGCCAGGCAGGGGCATGAGCAGCGAGGTCAGCAGCTCCTGCCACTGGCTCGGGACCACGTTGGGCACAGCAGAACTTGGGGAGACCAGCAGTGGCTGAAGTGCCCCCCACACTCCCCCATCATTCCTACCGCAGCACACTCACATCACCAGGGCAAGGCGAGAGGGAGGAGAGATAAAATTAACACGCTAAAAATAGAAGACAAAGAAGACAAAACAGGATCACCAGCAGCTCAGCTCCTCAAGGGTGCTGGGGACAGGAGTCAGAGCCCAGCAGAGGTTTTGCAGGTTGGTGCCTACGGATTCAGTGGCTCACTCCAGCCAGGGTGGCCATGCCATGTTGAGCTGGTGGCCACGGTGGCCAGCAGTGCCAGTGCCACTACTCCTGAGGGCCACAGGATATTGTCCTGCACCAGCTGCCAGCGCCCGGGACGTGGAGAGTTAACTGCCTGTGTCTCCCCACAACCAGGGCGAGCAAGTGTTTGGCTTAAGGGGGTGACAGGTGGCTCAGTGGGGGGTGACACATGAGAGAGGAGCCTGCCTGGCTTTGGGGAGCTCAGCATCTGCCTCCAGCTGCATCCCAGTGCCCTTGGATGGGGAGCTGTGTCTGAGCTGGAGCTGCAGCAGGACAGTCCCTTCACCCAGAGACTAGGCAGCCTCTTCTGCTCTTCCGGGGGTGTTCAGTCTGGAGAAGAGAAGGCTCCAGTGAGACCTTAGAGCACTTTCCAGTACCTGAAGGGGCTCCAGGAAAGCTGGGGAGGGACTTTTTGCAAGGGCAGGGAGTCAGAGGGGGAACGGCTTTAAACTCTGTGTGGGTTGGGTTAGATGTTAGAAGACATTCTTCACTGTGAGGGTGAGACACTGGCCCATGTTGCCCAGAGAAGCTATCCATGCTCCATCCCTGGAACTATTCAAGGCCAGGTTGGATGGGGCTTGGAGCAACCTGGTAGAGTGGGAGGTGTCCCTGCCCATGGCAGGGGTTTGGAACTAGATGACCTTTTCTCACCCAAACCAGCCTGGTTTGGGATTCTTTGATTCAAGCACTACAAGCAATGGGACCCTGTGGCACCCAGGACAGTGGAGCTCCTCCAGCAGCCAAGCAGCATCCAGCTTTGCTGTGCCAATGCTGTGGTGGGGCAGGAAAGCTCCCAGAAACGACTGATGAAACATCCGTGTCCCAAGGTTTGGGGGACTGTAGATGTGGGTTGCCCCTGGACCAACTCCTCCCTTCATGTCCTGGGAAAGGGGAAAAGCCCGAGTGACACACACAGGTGGGATTGCTCCTGTGTAGTCCCCACCATGGGTCAGCATCTCCAGTATGAGAGCTGCAGGGCCTCCTGGCACTTCATTAACCTTGAAACCCTCTCTGGCTCACATGTCACATCAGCCGATGACAAGAGCAAGCTGCTACTCCAGATTAGAGGGAGAGGGAAAAGTCACAGACAGCAGGGCTGGGGGCAGCTAACTTACCTATTACAGCCAAAAGTGGGCATGTGGTTATTTTTAACCCGGAGTGGGAGATATTTATTGTTTCAGCCCAGGGGAAGCAAGGGACTGTCTCCACAACACCACCCGAGCACCAGCGGCAGCCGTGGAGCCATGGTGAGTACCAGAGCCTGGAGCTCCAGGGGGAACAGGCAACATCTGGTCACTTTTTCACCAGGATAGCTTTAACGGGCAGGGCGCCATGGTGGGATGACAGGGGTGTAACAGCCAAGGATCCGTCCCTCCTGCCCCACAAAGGGGGTGAGCAAGCCAGGGAGCATCTGGCTGCATTGAGAGCATCCCACTGGGAACAGAGAGCGGTGTCCCATGTGGAACAAAGAGGTGTCTCCAATGGTAGCAGAGCTTTCTAACTGGGGTACACCAGTCTGGAGTCAAAACACCATCTTTCTGCTTCTCCTTCCTCTGGCACAGTGAGAGGAAGGGCTGCTGGGTCCTCCAAAACTCTCCTGCTCTGCCTCTTCCTGGCAGAGCCCCCTGGTGAGAGGGAAAAGCTGCAGGAGTGGCCGTTGGAGAGAGGGACAATTGGCAGGGTGGGAGGGTGAGCAGCCCCGTCCTCCCCTCCTGTTCCTAAGACACATCAAGCCATTTCTTGTTGTTTTAAGCCTCAGTAGAGGTGGAGTCAGATTTTTTTTAAAAGCAAATATTTTAGCAAGTGCTCTGTTCTTTAGTAAGTTGCTGTGCAGCTTCAGCAGCGCTCCCAGAGCCGAGTTTCCACCAGGGAAGATTTCACCCAGCGCCGATCCTTTCACCTGCCCTAGATTTGGTGGGGAACTGATTTCCCAATTCATCTTTCCTCAGACCTATTTGCCTAAGCTCATCGGGAAAGTGGATTTGGAGCTGTAATTTAAGTAGCAACCTTAATGTCCCTCAGTATCTTGGAGGGTCACGTGCACCCAGAGCTCCCAGGCAACGCACGGGAAAACCACCAAGCACCCAAGTGCAGGGGCAGCACCAGCCCAAAGCTACCGTGAAGGACTCGACTAAGAATAGGGCAGTTTAATTCTTTTATTCCACACCATAAAAAGCCAGTGACTTAGTGACACATACTTGAACCCCTGCAGGCACCCAAAAAAGCCAAGAAGAAGATTGAAGGTGCTAATTCCAATGTCTTCTCCATGTTTGAGCAGGCCCAGATCCAGGAATTCAAAGAGGTAGGTGGGTCTGGTAGAAATGACCGAAGGTCATTGGTGTGATGTGACCTTCAGCCCTTTCCTCAGCACTTTCAGGTCAGGAGGTCTGGTTTACAAGAGGCAGCCTGGTTTGGAGTTGTTTCATTTTAAAAGTGCAAATAACAACTCGGTGACATGATTAAATACAGCATCGCCTGGAAGCGTCCTAGGAGCCTGCACCCTGCAGGGGAGATGGCAGCATCCAGCAGAGCAGGACAACATCTCCCAGCTGGCTCTTACCTGCTGTGTCAGGAGCTCCTCACAACGTACTCTCTGCACAGCTGGCACACAGTCCTGTGTGGACCCCACTTACAGTCCCCCAGTCCCAGCTGGGGGAGCTGATGGCTCAGGCTGTCCTCCCCAGTTGGTCTCATTGTCCAGGGGTGAGAGGGCTTTGTCCAAGGCACAGGGTCTGTAGGACATTAGGGTTTGGGCTGCCGTAGTAAGCTGCCACCCTGCATTGCCCAGGGGTGCAGGAGCCAGGATTGCTGCTGGATTGTTTCTCCCTCACTGTGTGAAGACCCCCAGAGCCCCATCCTGGACAGAGCTCAAAGCACCTTTGTCCCATCCAAGTCGAAGGGAGAAGGAAAGAACAAAAGCTTCAGCAAAGGCCAACAGCTCTCCCTGTGCTCCTTGCCCTCCTTTTGTGCTTCCAGGCATTCACCATCATGGACCAGAACCGGGATGGCTTCATTGACAAGGCAGATCTGAGAGACACATTTGCTGCCCTGGGTGAGTCCCCTTTTAGGACCTCCCCCTCTCCAACAGCTTCCACGGGGTTAGACCAACTAACTAAGAAACCAGCTGTGAGCTGGTTCTCCTGGATCTCCTGTGTTGCTGAAAACCTCCTGATCCAAAACCACTTCTGTTGGCTGGTGAGATCCTAGGTGGGATGACCCAGAGCAGCCCTTTGCAGCTCTCTTTTTTGTGACCCTGGAGGCTGAGAAACCAGGGTCTGAGATATCCAGTCCACATGGTCACTTCTGCTACTGCTGTTCCCTGTTGGAGATGGTTTCCCAGCGCTGTGTTCCTTCCTTAGGGTGGGGCAAAAACCTGCAGGGCAAGGCTCCCTTGGTGTGTCTTTTAGTCCCTGGTACACAGAGCAGAGCCTGGAGGTCTGCAGCATGTCCAGCTGGGCAGGGACACAGGATTCACCCAACGCTGCTTTAACCCAGGGCGCCTGAATGTGAAAAATGAGGAGATTGATGAGATGATAAAGGAGGCACCCGGGCCAATCAACTTCACTGTGTTTCTCACCATGTTTGGGGAGAAGCTGAAGGGTAAGAGGGCACTCAGGGAGCTGGGGGTGGAGGAGAGGGTTGGTGGGCACAGTGGCACCAGTGGCTGCCCTGGCAAGAGCACTGGCTACAGCAGGACTTTGACCAAACGGCGCTTTGGATTCACCCAGTATCACTCACCCAGAGGCACACAGCCTGCCCCCAGATCTGCAGGAGGCTCCACAGCCCCGAGGCTGGTGCTGGAGCTCTATAAATACACCCTAAGATTAGATAGATCCCTGATGCAAGGGTAGTGGTGACACCTCCTGCTTTGTGGGCACACCATGACCCTACATCTGCTCCCCCTCATCCCACCACCTACACTCAAGACCCCAGCTGCAGGGTCAGCATTCCTGCAGGGCCCATTGCTTCCCAGCCTGCCCCCCACCTGCTCCCAAAGGCTTTGAGAAGCAGGGGAGTCTGCAGCTGCCTTCCTCCTCATGTCACCATGTCACCTGCAGGTGCTGACCCAGAGGAGACAATCCTGAATGCCTTCAAAGTGTTTGACCCAGAGGGGAAAGGCCTGAAATCCGACTAGTGAGTGCAGGGGTGCCTGGGGAGGGGGGCAGTGGGAACCCCCACCACAGCCTCCCTGGTGCTCACTGCCCTCTCTTGTTTGCAGCATCAAAGAGATGCTGATGACGCAGGGTGAGAGATTTTCCCAGGAAGAGGTACGAGCTCCCTCCTGCTCTCCACCAGCCTCCCATGCCCTCCAGCCCCCCAGCCCCCCAGCCCTCCCCCCAGCCCCAAACCCCTCCTGTGCCACCTTTTCACCCCAGCTCTTTCCCAGCAGATCGATCAGATGTTCACAGCCTTCCCTCCAGACATGTCTGGCAACCTGGACTACAAGAACCTCGTCCACGTCATTACACACGGCGAGGAGAAGGACTAGCCCAGGCTGGGCGCTGGGGCTGGCACCACCAGATCCCCTCTGTGTGGGGGGCACTGGGGGGGGCCCTTTCCCTCTCTCCCTGGGGTACACATCTGCATTAAACTGCCTTTTGGTGAGAGGAAATCCAGGTGCTGGGGAGTGGTGCTTGGTGCTTGGGCTGGCGTGGTGTGTCTGCACCAGCAGGAGCCCCCAGAGCCCTCTCAGACCCCATCACCCACAGCCTCCCTGCCCCACTGCACATCACCCTTGCGCGCTCTCCAGCCCCTCTGTCCCACCATTGCCTGGCCCAGCTCCCAACCACAAACACCCCGTTTTGCACTGAGCTGTGGCTAAAAGCCATCTGGCCCCACCAGCCCAGAACCAGCAAAGAGCTGCCTGTGCTCCCCAACTTAGCAGGGACCAGCAGGCAAGCACAGGTAACCCCTCCTCCCCACACCCCTCCAGGACCCCAACATGGAGCAGCCACGGTGCAGGGCTGGGAACACGATCTCCAGCTCATCTTTGCAGCCACGTGGTGCCCGGGCTGCAGGAAGTGCCTTGGGGTTTGCAATGGCGATAGCACCACGATGCACAACTGTTCCCACCTCAGCAGATGTCAGCAGTGGGTGAAGCTGTGCTAAAATATCACCCAGCGACCATTTGAAGCCCGCAGAAGGTGTCAGGCTCCACCCAGAGAAGGGAGATGGAATGACTTGAATTTTGTTTAATTGCTTTATTTAGTTCTACTCTAGCTGGCAGGGATGGCTGCTCAACCTCGTTCCCCCACCCCTCTCTTCTTCGTCTGAACTGCTCCCGCCAGGCGTGCTGGATTCCTCCTGCCAACAGGAGCACGATGTTCAGGACAGCTTCTTGCTGTGGTGGGGCCAGAGCAGAGTTGGGTAGGACAGCAAAGAAAAGGACTTGGGGTCTCAGCACACCCGAGATCTGGCAGGAGGAAGGAGATAAGAGGACGCAGACAGACTCTTCCCCAAAGGCAGGTCCTTGCTCATTGTAAAACCCAGCTCCAACAGTCCACTTCCCTCAGCCATCTCTCCCAGAAATCACAAGCCTCCCCCCGCACAAGCTTCCCTGGCTGGAAAAGGGACGCAGCAAAGCTGTTATAATACCCCAAAACTATTTGTTGGTCTCTGGTGGGGAGAAGGGAGATGGGTGCAGAGGAGGAAAGACCTCAAGAATGAACCGCCTCCAGCTGCCGCGCTCCCAGCAGGCTCTCACAGCTCGGCGCTGCCTTGCCCCTGCTGGCTCCGGAGGACCAGCTGCCGCATCTCCTCGTAGTCCAGCGGCACGTCCACTGCGCGACAGAGCGGCCCCGTCACCCGCGGCACCCCGCCTTACCTACCCGCTAGGGCTGGGCGGGCTGGGCGGGACTGGCCGGGGAGGATGGGGTGGCAGCAGGGGATTGGGGGCCCTCCTCCCCTCCCGCACTCACAGGCCTCCAGGAGCTCGTCAGGGCCTTCCAGGGCCAGGGCGGGCGGGCAGAGCCGGATGGGAACCACCCTCTGCAGCAGCGCCAGGCCGGCCAGCAGCGGGATGGACACCGGCTCTTCCGAGTCTGTGTCCACAGTTGATGCGTAGAGCACCCTGGAGTCCTGCAGCAGGAGCTCGACGATTGTCTTCTCCAGGAGACCTGGACAGCGGGGAGTGTCAGGGTCACTCAGGGCTCCAAATCCACCCCCTGGGGCTCTTGGCTCCACAGGGATCTGCTGGTCTCCCCCAGGCAGCCTGTCTCCCCAGGGCTGATGGTCCCACCCCCGGAGGCAACGGGAGGGCTTGGGGCTCCACTGGCACATTTTATACGGCCAGGTCTGAGTTGTCTAGGAATTTGGGACCCCAAAGTCACACGAGGGACACCCCCGCATGATGGGGCCGGGGAAAATGGCAGCTCCATTAAAATGCAGCACGAGCGGGTGGTGGATGTACAAGGGTGGGGCCATAGTGGGGGGAAAGATGGGCAGCCCTGACCCACCGAAACACTGCAGCAGGTTGTCATCTGTGACCTCCCCTGTTCCTCCAAGCTCCAGCAGGACCATGGGGCAGTCACGTCTGGTCTCCTGGAGCAGAACCTCCAAGCGAGACTTGAGCTGGCCCAGGACTTTGCTGCTCATGTTGCATCGCTGTTCATACATGTTGGCTTCCTCGGTCGTTTCCTTTAGACTTGCCTATCGACAAAGATTTTGCCGGCTGTCACACCAGCCCCCTGCTCTCCCTGCCACCCTCAGTGCTGGTCAGCTCCAGTCTGGACACTGGAGACATCCCAGCAGAGGCTGTGGGATGCTCCCATCCCTGCAGGGGAAAGGCTCTAGGAAGGGGTTCCCAAGCTCCCCGTGTGCAGATGAGGCCCCAGGTGCTGCAGGACCAGGGCTGGCAGGAGCCCTGGAGTCACCAGATGCCAAAGCTGGTGCAGGGCCCTTTTCTGATCCACTCCTCTCCAGCCCTGGGCCAGAGCAGCCTTGACAGGACCAGGCTCCCCTAGGACACATGCCAGGAGGGACAGGGCTCTGCTGCCCTTGCTAAGGGAAGCCCCGGCCACCGTACCTCCAGCTCCTGCAGGACTTGAAGGCTGCTGCTCTTTGCAGTGTCCTGCTCCCTTGTGATGGCTGCAATTTCTTCCTGTGTAAACACAAGCAGGTGGAGGGGGTTCTGGCTGAATGCCCACCAGGCATGCCCCACAGAGGCTGGGGACCATCCCTCCTCTGCCCTGGGAGCAGGGACATCCCACTTGACCCCTCTGGGGACCACCGTCCCCTGGCCAGGAGGGCAGGTGATGGCCCCACAACAGGCAGCCCTTCTTCTCCCTCCAGCCAGCCCCACAGACGGCAGAGGCAGCTCTGGGCCCTCTTGGACACGGCAGTATTTCTGCTGGGTACATGGTGGCAGCATTGAGACACTTTTGGCTCCGAGAACGCGGCTCTCTGTCTCCTGGAGTTCTGTTGTTTGCTGCCCCTTTGCATTCTCCTCATCCCACCCGTGTGGCAGGCCCAGAGCTGGGCTCTGCTGTCAGCAGTCATGCTGGACACATGGGAGAGGAAAAACCCAACCCAGCCCAGCCCAAAAGCACCAGCTGAGAAAGGGGAGACATGGAGAGCCTGGAACAGACCTGGAGAGCCTCGATCCTCAGCTGTAACTTCTCCACGTCCTCGTTCAGCTCAGTGGAATAGCTCAGGCAGGCAAATTCCTTCTCCAGCTTTTCCACGCAGCGATTCAGCTCTTCTTCTATGTTCCCATTCTCCGAGAGCTCCAGCAGGTACCTGTGAACCGCCTCCCGGCTCTCCCAGCTCTCCCCCCGGCTTAGTCTCTCCCGCTGGGCTGCCTTGAAGGCTGAGGAAGAAGCAGAGAGCCTGGCTTGTGCATGTCCCCACGGGCTGCCCTTTGCAGAGCCTTCCCCCATGGGTGCTGTGGGGTTTGGCGAGGTGCTTGGGGGTAGGGCAGGCTGGAAGTCTCTTTATTTCACTCCAAAATGAAGCAAAGCTCTCACTGTCTGCATGGGATGGGGCAAACACAGTGGGATCCCTCCCTGGGATGATGAAAGGAGCCCTGGCTGACCATGGCGGCAACTCCCTGCCTCCACATCCCTCCCACTCTGCAGGGCACCCCAAGACACAGGGCTTTGGGTGGCCTCACCGGGTTATCACTGCTCAGCCTTTTCTCCTCTGGAGCAAAGGCTGGGGTGAAGGAGCCTGCAGGCAGGGGAGATGTCCTGCCTTTGGGGTGCAGTGCCCTAAGCAGCCCCCTTGCCAGCCCAGCAGACTCCTGCTCTGTGGTCCCAACTGCAGGTGCTTTCACTTGTCTGATACCTCTTCTCTTTTGGGCCTCTTTCTCTAGTTGTGAGCGGTCTCTGCGTTTGGTCACCATGAAGCTCCTCAGACTGTTCATGCTTTCAAAGACCCGCTGCCGCTCCAGCAGCCTGACACGCTCTTTGCTGTGTTTCTCTTCCAGTGCTGACATCTCTGCCAGGGTCTCCATCCTGCACACAGAGAGCAGCAGGTTACCCCACGAGTTGGTGCAGGGCTTTGTATTCCTGGCCATTCCCACCATCTGTGCCTGACCCAGCACCCAACCCTGAGCACCCAGCTCCAGAGAGGAGCAGCGGATCTTCTCTCTACCCTTGCAGCCAGTCTCTTGTTACATCCCTGCTCATCCCTGCCATTGCCCCTCACTGCCCAGTTTGCCACAGAGGGCTTTTGCAGTGCCACCTACCGCTGGTCATAGGCCCCTGTGGACTGCTCAAGAGTAGTGGTCATCTTTTGGGTCTGTTCATTCAGCTTCTGATGGAGCCCCATGGAGATGTTGTCCAAAACAGCTTTTCGGACTTGCAGGCTTTGAATCTCCCCTTTGAGCTCCTTATTTTCAGTCAGGGTGGTATTGAGAAGAACCGTGGCCTGGGGAGAAGGAAGCAAATGGTTTGAAACTGGTGCAGGACTGAGGGGCTCAGGTCTCTGCTGACAGACCTTGAGCAGGGCTGGGACAAATGCACCCCAAGAGATTTTAAGCTGGCCCTGCACTGTCCTCCTCCCCAGGACTGCAGAGGCAACATCTGATCCCAGCAGAGCCCTGGAGCTGGTGTTGCCCAAAGCAAGGTGGCTTTGGGCAGCTCTAAACAGATGCAGACCTTCAGGCTTCCTGGCATGGCACAAGTGCTGCATGTGGGTCACCAGGCTTGAAGGAGCCTTTGGGATATCCTGGGAGCCATCAGGCCAGGAGAACAAGCCAGGGCCTTTATGCAGCTTGTGTCAACCAAACGCATCTGCGCCATTTCCCTTTGTCCTCAGCAAAAAGCATTTTGCACACAGGCTCCAGTGTGGCCCCAAACATGGTCTCCAAACATCTGCAAGATGTTTGCTTACTGTTTGTAGATTCTTCTCTAGTCTCTCAGCCTCCTTTTCTAGCTGTTCGACATTGTGGGATTGCTTTATCTTGGCTACTTTCTGGTTTTGCTTCACAATCTTCTCTTCAAGCTCTAGTATCTGCACACACAGAGACAAAAAGGATGAAGTATAACCTCCACCCCTGTGTTCTGGATTCTTGTCAGGACATTTAGCCAAAGAAAATACCCTTTCCTGACCTGAGCTACAGCAACCATGTCATTCATGAGCTCACACTTACAGAAGCAGCTTTAATCCCCCCCCCAGGGAAATTCAGCCCCAGTGCTGGACAAGGCACAGCAGCCCTTGGGGCAGGGTGGAGGGATGGCTTTGGCAGGGGTATCATGCTGGCCAGACAGGGCTCTGTGCAGTCCCCCCTTGGAAGGATTGGAGGAAAACTTCTGCCAGAAGTGGGGAGCTGGCAGAGGGAATAAAGGCCTGGGAAGAATGAAGTTGAGGGGGGGGATGTTTTGTGACCCCAGACACGTCTTTGTGCCATCAAAGAGGAGCTGCAGAGAGCAGCAGGACAACAAGGTTGAGAGTCAGACCTTGCTCTTCTAGCCAGTGCTGCTGACCTGAAGGGTAGCCTGGCTCTCCCCACTGGTCACTGGCATGTGTCTTTTGCCTGCAGGCACCATCACATTCCAAGGCCTGAATTCCATGTATTTTACACTGAGGAGTTTCAGTCACAGGGCTCATGCTCTCACTCTGCCATGCTCAGACAGTCACAGACAGTCCAGACACTTTTACCTCTTTGTCCAGCTCAGCAAGCAGGCCTTTTCTCTCTCTGACCAAAGACTCATGAAAATACCAGCTGTCTGAAAGGTGCTGCAGCTTTCCAAGCGCTCTCTCTTCCAGCATGGTCTTTCTCTGCAGCTGGCTGAGCTTGAACCATGTCTCTTCTCGCTCTTGCGTCATGGACTCTATTTCTCTTCTGTAAAAACAGAACAACAAAGGACATGGAGCCCATCACAGCTGCAGTGCTGGAGCAGGTCCTCACCCCACGCCACATCAGCACCCAGGTTCCCAGATCTCGGCATGGAGGAATTTCCCCAACAAGAGAAGCTGCACTCACTCCTGGGACAGCATTTGCTGCCTCGCGTTGGCGTGGTACGATCTCCTCTTGGCAGCTGCAATCTGAAGTTGTTTCTGCAGCAGCCGAATCTCCCGTGCAGCCTCATTTTCATCCTCCTTCCGTTTTGGGTTCGATTGCTTCTTTCCCTGGTGCCACAGAGAGGAAGAGGTTGGTCCCTTGAGTAAACACAACCAGCGGTGGTAGACAGAGGAGGCGGACACAGGGGTTAATGGCATCACCACCTCCAGCTCTTTGCCACCACCTCTAGCTCTTGGCTGCCACCTCAGATAGGAGGTGATCCCCACAGCAGAGACTCCATAGCACCTCGGGGGGAGTTTGGCTTTGGATTGGGCTTCAGTTTTTACCTTTAGTCTGTTCATCTTGCTCATGTCTTCGGGCTAACTCAGCGGGTCACTCTGCGCACACCTCTGGAAAGGGGACGAGCAACCAGGGAGGGCACCCGGGCCAAACCTGCAACCCTCACCCCAGAGCTGTTCCCCCCCAGCCCCGCTGCAGCCCCCCAGGCTCCCCTCTCTCCCCCTTAACCAGCACTGCTCACCCTGCCACAGGGTGCTGTGGTTCCAGGCAATGGGACTGTCGTCGCACTTGGGTTTTCCCAAGAAACAGCCCAGATTTGCCAACAGAATCTCAGGAAAGGCAAGATCCCAGCACAGAGCTGGCATCCAACTCCAGTCCTGTGCCACCTGTGCACTGCTCCAAGTGCTGTGCAACTGGCACTGGTCTGCACGCTACATGGTGTCATCATAGTGGAGTATGGGTGGGTTCTCCATGGGGACCATCACCCAGGAGATGGAACAAACATGTTCCCAGGGACAGACATGGCAGTGCTGGCAGTCCACACTTCCATGGACCAAAAGGATTTTCATGGCCCAAAACCAGCCCTGGAGCTCCAAGGTCTCCCTGGCTGCATGTCCACAGGAAGCAAAAACCCTCATTTCACCAGTTCCCACTTCTCTTTGCGCTGTCTGCATTGGCCCATCCCCTGGGGCTTGGAAGCCTTTTGCCCCATCCCCAACAGTGTTTTAGGGCCACGGAGCTGCTGTCCCCTCCCCTTCCTTGCCTGCTCCCTGGACTTCTAACCTAGTTTCTCTCTGTTCTGCTCGTGGAGAAGCAGCAACCACCACATCCCTGCCATCACCCTCAGCACCCAGACCCCCTTGAGGTGCCCACCATCGGGAGAGCAGCAAGGGCTGGCACTGCCAACCCAGGGAAGGGTCCTGGGGGCAGAGCCTGTTCAGGTGTTCAGCACAGGGACAAGTTGAGGATTCCTGCCTGCTTCTGCCCTGTCCACACAGGGAAGCACCCATGGGCTGGGTCACAAGAGCCATGATGATCCCTTCCCCAGAAGCCGGAGTGCGTGGCCCGGTCCTTCCAGGGACTTGGCAAACCCTGAGATTCCCAGCAGGCAGAAGCACGAGACAGAGGAAATGTGACTTTCTCTGCCATTTTCATCTTAACCCATCTTCCCCGACTTAATAAGTACATTTTGCACTGATTGACATGGAGAAATTATTCCTTCAGCTGCAGATTTGGTGTCTAATTAAAGCTACTTTTACTGTTTTAAGGGCCCAATTCTGATCACTGTGAACAGTGTAAATCCATCCCAACTTCAGCAATTACTTCCCTGTTTCTCAGGTCTGGTTCAGTGGTGGCTGCAGGGGACAGTCCAAGCTGGGCTGGCTCTGATCTGAGCTCACTTGAGTGTCCCAATGACATACAAGAAAATCTCTGGAGTAAACTAGAGAATCAGGCCCATATTTTCATGCAAATTTTATACATTCATGTTACTTAATGCCTATTTATACCAAATCCAGAACTTAATTCTACTTAACCCATCTTCGGTGTTTGACACATGAAATCTGTGAGTCAGGGGACTATATATGGAACTGTCAGAACTTACTTTTTTCCCTCCTCTAAAAGCTTGGATTAAATCATCATCATCAAACTCCCAGAAGTTCCAGCTGCAGTGCTGGGAGGAGCAGGAAGACGCTGACACCTGCTACAGCAGCTGGTGATGGGGAAAGATCTCCTTAGTCTGGTGGGAAAACCTTACAGAGGAGATCCACACACACTCTGGGTCCATCCCTCCTGAAATGTCATCCTGTGGACCTGGAGTGATACCTTGGTCTCACGGTGTCACCTTACCAAGACTTGGCTTTGGAATGGCCTTCTCCCATGAACACATTCTTTCTGGTTATGCCAGTCTTCAATGAGCAAGACCAGTTTTGGTCCTAAATGCATTGCAAACACCTGGACAGTTGTAGATCTGCAGCCTTTTGCAACTGTCCTGAGTTTTGCCCTGTGTGTGTCTCCTAGAGAAAAGGTTTATTTCAAAATACACTCCTTCTAGTCCTCCAATGCCTCCTTCTCTCCTGGAAAAGAGTCAGCCCAGCAAAGCCACTTGCAGCCCTTCCATTTGATTTAGGAACATGTCTCCCAGTAATTACCCTGCCCTGGCCCTGCCATTTTCCTGCAGCAGAATTTCAGACCAGCTCCCACTGCGAAGAGCCGCTTTCCCAGCCCACGGCCGGCACCGCAGCCCTTCTCCGGAGGAGGAACAGATTGTTCTGAACACTCAGGTCCATTTGCCATTCCTCTGAGCTGGCTGCATTAGCTGTTTATTGCCACTCACTCAGCAACTGATCTTTTGCAAGATCACAGCTATCAGTTGCCTCCCCTCCCACCAGCCTGTGCTTCATGCCCCTCGCTGCGGGTTCAAGGCTTTACAAAGGACATCAGGTGATTTTTTGGAACAGGCAGTTGTTACCCAAGAGCTGATTTAAATTAAAGCTTAAAAAAAAGGAAACCTCAAGGGTTTGGGCTCCATATTTCTCTTGGTGTAAATCTGAAGTGACTCACAAAGAAGTGCAGAGGGGACACTAATCAAAGTTGGGTTACAATGAGTGTCCCCGGGTGTTGTCAGCGCACGTTGCTGGGGCTGCTGCAAGAGGAAGCTGCACATCCACAGAAATGGGTTGGAAGACTGAGCCTGTTTCTAACCCTGCCACTGATGGTGATTTGCCATGGGTCGGGTGTGCAGGAGGAGTCACCCCCACTGGCCAGCAGCACCCTGTCCCACCAGCCTTTCCCAGTGGCACCCCCAGGCAGGCGGAGGCAGGACCGGGGAGCGCTGGGCTGGCCGGGGCAGAGGGATGCAGGGATGCAGCCTTCCCCTGCCTGCTCACTGCTCAGAGGGAGGAGAGGAGCAGGAGGCAGCAGAGCTGTGCCAGTTGCTTGGCAACTCCCCTGCAAATCTCCATCCTGTCAGAAACCATTTTTCCCAGTGATTTGGATGAGTTTTGCAGGAGCAGGAGCAGGCCTGGGTGACCAGGTAGTTTTAAGAAGCCACACACAGTACCTGGAGGGGGTGAGCATCCTCTTTGGCCCGGTCCCATCCAGGCACGGGCCATGAAACACGGCTTCTGATGGGCACTGCACAGTGGGGAGGGCTGTAGGGGGGGTGATCAGGCTTCTTGGCTTCTTGAGGCTCCTACATACCCGTTTCAGCTTCTGCTCAGGGACCACAATGCTCTGCATCACCCATATCATAGCAAAAGCCAGGGGATGCAAGTCTTCCCTCTCCTCTCTGCAGGAGAAGCTCCTCCAAGGGGGAAATAATCATCTGATATGAGCCCAGGAGAGCTACTCCTTGGTCCCCCTGGCTGGGGAGCCCTCCATTAGCTGCCCCCTGCTCTTTCCAGTCTGAGAGAGAAGCTGAACTAGGCTGATCCAAGTTCAACCTTTACGTTCCTCCATCACTGCAGGCCAAGGCTGCAGCAGCACCACCCCCTGCTCATCCCAGCCAGGCTTTCCTCTGCTATCCTGCCCTTTGGACCTGGCTTCCTTGAGCCCCCAAACTGAGCCATCAAAGCTGACCCAAAAATCCACCTCACTCTTCCCTGACTGCCCAGCCTCTCCAGTCATCACTCTGCATGCAGAGGGGAAAGAGAATGAAGACGGGCTGGGCTGTTCCCAGTATTTCATGGGGAACGGGACAGGAGGGAGCATCCTCTGAGAAGAGCAGGACACTGGGGGCCACACTGGGCTTGGTGGTGGAAACAGAGCTGAGGAGAAAAAGGGCAGGAACTGAGGGAGGGCAAAACAGCCCCATATAATTGCCAAGCAGGCTGGCTTGTGTCATATACACACTAAATCACATGCAGGAACTCCCTGCATTTCTACTTTGCTCCACTGCCACTTGCATTTCCCACAGGAGATGCTCCTGGCTTTGTCACCTGTGATGGGCAGGAGTAGGTCAGGGTGGCAGCAGGTCCTGCAGGAGCCCAGAATCACCAACCATCCCTGAGGGGAAGGACGAGCCACCCACAACTCCCATTAACCCCCTCTGCACTTCAGCATGAGCCCAGTTTGGGAGCTGATCCCTCTGCTCGGAGCTAATGAAGGGGGGAAATTCCTCCAGGAAAACCAAACAGTTGCAGCCCAAAAGGCTTTTCCTTTCTGCAATTTTTGCGTAGGAAGAGTGGCTGGAATTTTCCTCTGGGCTGTGCTGACACAACCCCTTCTTCTCCAATGTGGGAGGGGAATTTGCCCCGCTGATTTTATATGCCAAGTTTAGATCGGGATCATGACACACTCCTCGGGTTTCTATAGATTCTCAGGTCACTTTGCAAACATGAATTAATCCTGACAACGCAGCTGCAAGGAAATTGAGGTTTTATTGCTCCTGATTTAAAGAGAGGGAAACCAAGACCCGGGCAGTAAATGCTTTTCACAAGGTTGCAGGGAAAACAAGCAGTGGAGGCTGGGAGCAAACCCTGGGTGCCCAAAGCTTTCCCACTTCTCGTGGCGCTGCAGAGAGCTCCTTCCCACACAAACCCCATGTGGAGCATTTTTGTACACCAGCCCAAAACGTAACTCTCTTTTATATTTAGCTCCCAGGTTCTGTAAAGGGACGTTACATAACAGACCTCAAGGGTGGCATTTTATAATTTACCAGCTCAACTTGTGCTGCTTCTAGAAGCCCGCCCGTGCAGCGTGTTCCCTGGTTCAGTGCAGAGCCCTCTCTCAGCTCCTTCTGAGCGGGCAGAATGTCCCACTGGGCACTCATCTGCAGTTTTAAAACCCTGCAGAGTGCCATCCCTCCAGCCCCAGCCCACCACACTGTCTCTTAAGCCATTAGTGCTGCCACCACAACCATTTTCATTGTTGCATTTTTTGCTCCTGCAAGAGGAGGGAAGGAGGTAGCTGGACGTGCTGCTGGCAGACGGCAGGTGGAAAATCCTCTTTTGGGTTGCAAAATGGTCCAAAGGGCCCTGACATGGGGAGCAAGAAGATCTGGGGACCCCAGCTGGGCTCTGCAGGGGGTCCCACCCATCCCTCCTGCAAAAAATCAGAGTCCCCAAAGCTGGGGGTGAGTGAGGAGATGCAGGGTGCGGGGATGGCCCTGCTGCCTTATGATCTCTGTATCCCTGCTGCTCCCACTCCCAGGCATGCCAGAGGGCTGCGGACCCCCATGTATCAGAAATGTGATGCTTTGCCCACTGGGATGAAGCCCCACAGAGAAGAAATCCAACCCTAAAGCTCCAGCAGCTGCCCAGAGCATTTGTCTGGTCCTTCCAGATCTGTTGCCCCGGCCCAACACGAGAGCCCGGCGTGTGGGGAAGGTCCCTCACTGCCACTTGTCCCTGAATGTCTCCTCTGCCTCTGAGTCATGGCAAGTTAAGCACAGACCCACCAGAGTGGGAAGAGCACGTTGCTTAACAGCTAGAGCTCAGCCACCTCCCTGCACCTGCAGCAAACTCTGGAGAGAGATTTTCCAGCAGCTTCAATGTCCCAGCCACCAGCATCCTCCCTGGACACTGCTGGTCCTGCCAGGGAACCTGAGTCTGCTCATTGTCTTTCTTGGTGTTCTCAATGTCTATTGATCCCTGAAGAGTCTGGAAATCTTGGGTGTAAGGGCAAGGAGGGAAACACCAGGGCACTGGCTGTTAGGATCCAGCCCTGCCCAGTGCCAGCACCCAGCCAGGGAGCCTGCAGGGATGCATCCATCACGGGTCAAGCCCAGTTGCAGAGCTGACACCTCCAAGGTGAGCTGGGGCTGGCAGGACAAACCCGACTGACAGCATATCTGGCTTAAATCCCTGCCTGCAGGCAGAGCCAAGAAGCCACGTTAAGGAATATGTGCTGCAGTGGGCAGGCTGGCTCACCCCCCAGCTCTGCAGCCCCCCAGCTCCCCTGGTGCCACCAGGCTGCTGCTGCTGGGGCCCAGGAGCAGACAAACAGACGGACAGACAGCCCTGCTGTGCTCCTCTCCAGGCCAGGACAACGGGGCTGCTCCCTCTCCTCTTTTGGCTGAGCTGAGCAGTCACATGAGTGGCCTTAAATCCTGCCCTGTGCCTTTTCCAACACATTATGTCTGCAATTGCATCTGCAGACTGGAGCTCCCTGGAAGTTTCACCACAAGCTGGAGCGCCTGGTGCCAGGGAGCAGCCAGAGCTCATCCCACTGCTCACTGCCCTCTCCCTCCAAAAGCTGAGCACCTAGCTCCAGCATTATTGTTACATTCAGCACCTGCAACAAACGACAGAAAGGACTTGGCACATGACTCAGAGAGGGATGAGGAAATGATCAGAAACTTCAAATCCTGAAAACACTGTTTTACTAAATATACATGTCCAGCCTGTTTCAGTGCGTGAGATTGTCTGTGCGCTGGGAGGTGAGTTTCAGTCACATCACTGAGTACCATCATCAAGCAAGTGGAACAGAAGAGCATTAATTAATCAAGCAGTTGATGGCACAGCATCTAAAGGCTGGGAGGAGTGAGAGGAGGATTTCAAGCATCACTTTGTGCTGCCACTGCGAGCCAGGGGAGCTGGGGACAACCCGCAGCCCAAAAGGCATTTCCAGAGCAGAACCAGTAAAACCACAGGGATGTGTGGTCACCCAGCAGGGGCATGTAGGACAATTTCCACACTGATCACAGCACAAGAAAAAAACACCACACAGAAACAAGCTCATTGTCATGGGGACCCAGTGTGTTCTCCTCACCTCTGCCACTTGCACCCTTGGGATTTCCAATCCCTCCTTGCACCCCTGTTTTAAGCCCCAGGAAATTCAGCAGGGAGCCACAGTTTCACCAAGTGACTCACACCTCTTTGTACTTTTATTTCCTCATGGTTCCCCAGTTTCTCATGCAAATGTTATGCTGGGCTGAGGTGCTGAGGCTCCCAGGAGTGTTTCTGGCATCACCTGCTGCTGCTCCTGCTGGAAGGAGTGAGGCTGGATGAGACCTGGCAGGTCACCTCACTTGCTGGGGCTGGGAAGAGACTGCAACATGTACCCTTCACAATAAGTAAATGCATTGTATAAACAAGTGCAATCGATAAAAACCAATTCAATAAATTAATTAAAATGTGGCTGAGGTCAAGCAGTGTGACACAGCAGCAACGAGCTGCTGGCTTATACCATCTCCTCTCAGGCAGCAGCAGGGACTGAGGGGCTACGGTGCCGGGGACACCCACGAGGCAGTGTGGTTGACAAGGGAGGGGGACACCCGGGGCTTCTGCCCATGCTCACACTGTTGTTAAAATAGAGAGAGAACTGGTGTCAGCTGGAGTAGGAAGAGCAGGGAAGACAAAGCAAAAGCTGGGAGAAGAAGCATGTCCTCCAGTGTGACCATCCCCATGGGTCCCCTCCGGAGGCCTCAGCTGGGACATGTGCACAGCTCACAGGTCTCACAGCTGTGAGAGGGAGAAAAGTTCAGCTGAAAACTACAGCTCACCTTTTTATAGGAGAATATGGGATCTGTTACATTCCAGCTGAAACCCTTCCAAAAAGCCAGGTGGGACATTTTCTATTTATATCTAAATAAAATCATTTATTATATATATATATATAAAGGGTTCTGGCAACTATCCCATGCTGAGAAAGACATTTAATTGAAGCCCCACAAAAGGCAGCTGGTCACACCAGCACCTGCACTTCTACTGCTTCCAGAAAGCTTGACAAACAGATGCAAAATCCAGGATGAATGTCAGCTGCCAGGTCCCTAAGGCTCTCCAGTGACCTACATGCTACTGAGAAAAAAGAATACCCAACACTTGTTGGAGGTTGCACTGGGAGAAGCGGGAAGGGTGGGATGGCTCAGCAGAGGGGAGGTCACTGAGCCAGGAGCTGCGAAAAGCACCCCCATGCAGACACTGCCTGGAGCAAACCCTTTCTCCTGGAGCTTGTGGTGTCGGAGTTACCCAGGAGCAGCTCTTGGCTGGTCCCTTCCTCAGCCTGTGTTAGAAAAGTTAAGTTCACAGCAAGCTTAACACGGAGGGAACTCTGCACAGAAGTGAAGTGGTGCTGGAAAAGGAGAGAAGGTTCAGCTCAAGTAGGTCATTGAGGCTTTTGCCTTCAATGGAGGCTGCAGGGAAGCAGGCTGTGTAGGTGCATGGAGTTTCTCTGACCCCTGGCAGGATTTCTCCATCTCTGGAGATGTTCCTGGCCTGCTTTGACTCCGGATGCTTGTGTTTTAGGCAGAACTACCTGGGAAGAGCTGGTTGTGTTGGGAAGAGTGTCCCATGAGAGGGTGGAAAGGGGAAGCTGTGATGGTTCAAGTTATCATCACATAAACCTTTGGGTGTGCACAAACTTTCACCAACTGTTCTCCTTCAAAAGTACTGCCTCTTGGCCTCAAAATCAGATTTTCCCCCTCATGCACAACAGGAGGAGACGTGTCCCCACCGCAGGTTTGGGCAAGTTGCATGAGCTGAATCAATGAGAGCGCAGCAGGGCTGGAGACTTTGTCCTCCATGTTACACCTGGTCCTGAGGGATGTGGCATGGATGGACACCTTGTCCTCCACTTCACACTTGTTCTTTGGGGGTTTCAACAGCAGAGGATGCCCCAGGGCAGAGCAGCAGCTCACAACAGCCTGCCCGAGCTGTGCAGACAAACCAGAAAGTAATCCAGGGATCAAAGGTGACTCCAGCCAGGGATTCCTCCAAATTTTGGTGCAACATTATGTAAGAGCAGCCCAGCTCCTGAAAACCTGCCAGGCTCACGAGCAGCAAGGAGGAGGTGGGAAGAAAAACAAATAAATAAGCACACGTGGCAGCTCCCTCCACAGTGCCCACGTTCTCAAACACTGCACAGAAGCAGAAGCTCCAGGTGTCTGGGAGGCATCAGTGGGATTGGGCTGGATTTTCAGGAGTGCAAGGGAAAATAAAACCTGGACCAGCAAAGCCACTGCCCTCTGAACACCTGTAGCCTGTCCCAGACTGGGAAGGCTTTGGAAGACCAGCCTTCAGGAAGCCTGCAGGCACCTACAGGTGGGATTTCCCCCATATTTCATCTGCATTTCAAAATCCCAAGTGGAATCAGGGATCCCCAGAGTGCCTGGAAGTTCTCTTGGTGTTCTCCCACCAGAATCCCCAGAAGCACAGCAGCCATTTGACCAACTGCAAATCAACAGACCTTCATCTTATCATTTCCAGTTTCCCACCCTCCCGGCAGCCCTCCTGGGCCTCCTTTTTCTTTGGTTTCCATTAGAGAAGCAGCTCAGCCATGAAGCAGAGCTATGCTGGAGTAAAGTCAGAGAGAGCTAAGAAACCAGCCACGTCCCAGCCCAGCTACTTGCAGGTCCCAGGATGCTATTCATGCATGAGGAGCATCAACAAAGTGCTTCCTTCAAGCCTTGCGAAGCTGAAGCTACACAAAATGTCCTGCTTAACCTTTCTGAGAAGCAATTGCCTCTCCCCATCTTGCAAGGCCTTCACCACGCCCTGTGACAATATACATCCCTCTGCAACCACATCCAGGCAGGCTGAGGTGAGCACAGCAAAGAGAAAAGGCAGATAGTGCTTTGTCCCACCACAAATCCACTGAAAAAGGGCTGAAAAGGCCTTTGCTGGATGCACAGCACTGGCTGCCCCAGAGGTTTTTTGGTGAACAGTTCAGCTGAGCCCCATGAAGACCCACAAGAGCCTTCAGGCAGGTTATGAAACTAAGGCTTTGGCAAAGCATAGAGATTCCTGAACCAAGAGGGGAAGACAAGGGCTCCACTCCTTGCCAAAGCGGTGTCAAGTGACCTGCTGGGGCTGCTCTCCACTCAGAGTAGGACAAAGCCTCCTTCAGCCCCGTTCCTCCTCTTTCTCTAAGCAGTGGAGCAGATCCCCACCATGCTTGCCCAGGGATGCTCAGTGGGGACAGGACACATCAATCAACTTGTTCTCTTGTGCCTGGTCGAGCCTTAAAACTCAGATTCCTGTAAGAAACTCACTGAGAAGCTGGAATGTGCTGTGTGTTCTTAACCCAAAGAGATACAGCAGGAAAAATCCTATTGTGGTCACTACTCTGTTGGGGGAAAAAAAAGTGACTTAGGACATTTTAATAGGAGAGGAATTTTATTGGTAGCATTTTTGCCAGTTTGAATCTTCCAAAACTCACTGACAGAACATTTTTCCATCGAAAATACCTTTCATCAGAGACCTATGAAGTACATCAGCTTTTACAAGAAAAAAAAAAAGAAAATAAGTAGGAGGGGGAGGAATGGCAAATCACATTTCTCCCGTGTCAAAATAGCTTGTCTCAAGATTTTTCAAGCAGAATCAAAATGTGATTGTAACAAACTTGAGCTGGACTTGTCACCACTGTTGACAGCTTCCGTTGGTGGGAGATTTCCGAGGGAAACCAGCTGCTGAGGCTGAGAAACACTGGGCTCAGTGGGAATCAAGGCCTGGCTCTGGTGTGCAGGGTACTTCAGCGAGGAGAGAGAGGTCTCCAGCCATCATCCTGCTGCTGGGTGTCTGGGAATGGGGCTTCCAGAGGCTTCTGCACATGGTTGGAGTCCTTGGGGAGCCCCACGGCAAAGCCAGAGGCTCTGGAGCAGCAGCCAGCCCCGAGCTCCTCGCCAGGGCCCGCGTGGTGCAGCCCTGCAGTCTGCAAGGTTTTTTTTGCTGGAGGGAGATCACAGCACGGGATGTTTTGTAAATAAAAGATGACACTAAGAAAACACCTGCCTGTGCGTCACCAACTCCCTCCTGAACAGGACACAGATCCTGACATCTCCAGATCAGCCTCGTGGCGCGTTCCAGCTGCTCCTCTTCCATCTGACAAACTGGCACCGTCTGCCCCCCCAAAAAAACACCCCTACAGCAGAAGAAATCTGAGGGTCAGCAAAATATTCTAGACACCAGCAGCAAGAAGCAGGCGTAAAAGCTTTATCTTGATTGTAACACAAGGAAACCTGGATGCAAACAGTAGGAGCTGTGAAAACATTTCAATCCTGGCTGCCTTCCGTGATAGGAAAGGGAACGTTTGACCCACAAGTCACCCCCTCTTGTTTGTGCAGTGTTTGAACAGTCCCTGTAGGTCTTTGTTTGAAGTGTACACAAACACAGTGAGTTTCATGGACTTAGCAAATATGTAATCCAAGGCAACGGGATGTGTGGGTGCCTCAGGTTTCTTAGGATCCACCTGGATCCAGGGATAAATTAGGGAGGGTTTCATTATTATCTGCATTTATTCACATACATGTGTGTGTATACAGGGTATATACAGATTATACACTCAGTATCTGTATGTGCCTGCCTAAATTATGTATAGATATGTACAGAACAATAATGAAACACTCCTTGTTTTGCTCCTGTATTCACATATATATATAAAATATATATATACTATATATAATATATATATATATAATATATATACTATATATAATATATATTGATTCTCTTTTAAATAGTAAGATTATGAGCAACCATACGAGAAACAGAACTGACAAGTGCAGGAGAGAGCAAGGAGAAATCAGTAGGGAAAGATATTATACACAGAGGCTGCTGAATGTTACTGACAGTGATTTATTTGCTGAATTTCAGGGGGGTAGGAGGAAAAGCCACGATGGTCTCAGAGCTGCACATGAGGTAAAAGGTACATCAGGATGTATTTGGCAAACCAGAATACAAACTGTAGACAAACAGAAGGAGGGATATGTGAATCATGAGCTTCAAAATTAGGGAATGCTTCAAGTCTGTGTGCAGATTTTAAGGACAAAGGGATCCCCCTGATTGTTCCCTCTGAATATAAATCATTGTTGTGAGCAACACCGGAGACCAAAAATAGTTTCAGTGCATTTATAACCCCTTTACTGGGTCCCTTTTCTAATCAGAGAAGCTTGTGTGGGGCAAGGCTCGTGATTTCCAGGAGAGAAAGGTTAGCTTGTTAAAAGGAGAATTCTGCAGTGGCATTTTAATCTCTCTGGCTCATCACAGTTTACTGCTGCCAAGTGAGGGTCCTTATTTTCTCTCTAAATGCGAAAGACCCAGTGCAAGAAATGCAGCCCCCTCCAAACAGGACTCCAGGCACCGGTGGCTGCTGTGGAGAGCGGAGCTGTTGGGTATCAAGGCGATGATGGGGCCTCAACAGACTCCTCTTCATCTGCCACTTCTTTCCCTTCCCTCTGGCTACGCCTCTTTTAAGGAGAACTGATGGTGCTTTGGAGCTTGCCTGACGGGGTTCAAGTGAGAGACATTCTTTGCCCTGACCAGATCCCTCCTTCCAGGAGTGCGGTGTTCCCAGTGAATTCCCAAGTACATCTCCTGGGTTACATCCTGGAAGGTGCTGAGCTCTTCACCCTTCACCCCATTTCCCAGAGCATTAATAGGAGTGAAAGGGACTCAGCACCCACACCCAAGGTGCTCAGATCCTTGCAGGACTCATCCCTGGAGAGGGGGTAACAGCTGAGATAAGATAAAGAGATTTCCAGCAAGGAACACAAGGCCATGAAGGCTCCTCTGGAAACACAGGACCCATTTCCCTTTTTAACTAATTTAGCTAAATCCAAGAGAACTTGCCCCACAGTTTTAGAAAGGATTTGAAAGAGAAAGCAAGCATTTGGTGCCAAAGACCTGGGGGTCGTTCCCTGGGAAGGTGGTGCTCAAAAAGAGATGTAATACTGTAAAAGCTGTCACGTTGAAGTAAATCTGAAGTAACTCTATTGTCTTCAACAGGGTTACTTTGGGCTTACACCAGCGTGACTAAGATTAGCGTATCAGCTTGGGCGTGCTCAGCACGATAAGCACTGGCTGAGGGAAGTGGACTGTTGGAGCTGGGTTTTACAATGAGCAAGGACCTGCCTTTGGGGAAGAGTCTGTCTGCGTCCTCTTATCTCCTTCCTCCTGCCAGATCTCAGGTGTGCTGAGACCCCAAGTCCTTTTCTTTGCTGTCCTCCCCAGCTCTGCTCTGGCCCCACCACAGCAAGAAGCTGTCGTGAACATCGTGCTCCTGTGGCAGGAGGAATCCGGCACGCCTGGCGGGAGCAGTTCAGACGAAGAAGAGAGGGGTGGGGGAACGAGGTTGAGCAGCCATCCCTGCCAGCTAGAGTAGAACTAAATAAAGCAATTAAACAAAATTCAATCAGAAGTGCAAACTGAGCAGGGGGAAAGGCCCGCACAGCCCATCTCCCTTGAAAAGGCAATGGAGATCCTCATTCAATGCTTGCAGCCAAGCTGCAGCTGCATCAAGAGTAAAGTAAGAGCAGAAGCGTGAAACAAAATAGTGAGATGCCCTTGAACGAGTCGGCGGGTTTCTCCGTCCATAAGGATTTCAAAGCGCTGTACGTTTGTTACTGACAGTACTTGCAGGGGGACAGAAAGGTATCTGAAGTTCCTGGAGAGCTGCAGGGCTTGCTCAGGCCACGGGCAGTCCCGTGAGGGAGCGGAGACGGGAGCTCAGGGCCCAGCAGGCCCAGCTGCAGCCGGCGCTGGGCACCGAGCGGGGCACCCGGGGCTCCGGGACGGGCCCCCGCCGCCTTCCCCGCCTCCCTGTGCCCGCCGCACGGCCCCGCGCGCCCCACCGGCCTTCCCCCGCAGGCCGCAGCGGCCCGAGAGGGAGAAGGCAGCCGCAGGCGCCATTTCAGGGCTGTTCGCGCTGGCTCCGGCCGGGAGACGGGGAGGCGGCCATTACGCTGAGGGGGCAGTGCACCCTCATGCCTGTCACCTCCCACCCACCCCCGCCGCTGCCTCCCGCCATCAGCAGGCGCCAAACGCCCGGCTGGCCCAGACCACGGCCGGGCTTCCACGGACCCGGGTCGGGCGCCCTGCCAGCCCCGACACGCCGCACTATTTCCCCTCCCGTGAGCGGATGGATTCGGCGAACGGGACACGGCGGCGGCGCCCGCCCCGCGCTTCCCGCCTGGCCTATAAAAAGTTCCCGGTGAGGCGCCTCAGGCTCGTAGTATCACTGCGCCTGCCCGAGCGCGCTGAGGGGACGGCGGCCATTTTGTTTAGTGCTGGGTCTCTGCTGAGACCGGCGGCCGAGGGGGGGTGGGGGGGGAAGAGGGAGAGAGAGAGCGGGAAGGAGGAGAGGAGGAAGGGGAGCGAGAGCGGACGTGGAGAGCAGTCGGGCCGGGCAAGTAGCGAGCGGAGGGAGGGGAGCCGCGGGGAGCGGTCCGCCCGGCCGCTGAGAGGCGATGGCGGATATAGACAAGCTCAACATCGACAGCATCATCCAACGGCTGCTGGAGGGTGAGGGTCGGGGACGGCGCGGGGCGGGCGGCCGCGGGCTGGGTGGCGGCCTGGGGGGTGCCCGGCACCGCGCCCGTGCGGCGCCGCCGCGGGCTCTGCGCGGTGGGTCGGGGGGACCGAAACGGAGGGGCGCTGGGGCGCTTTGTCATCCCGGGGCTCGCTCGCCCCCGCCGCCCCGGGCGCCTCTGCTCTGCAGCCCCAGCTGTGCCCCCAGCCCTTGTGTTTCTGAGCTGCTCCTGCCCTCTCGTCCCCTCCGCGCTCCCGCTGCGGTGTTGGGACCGGCCGGCCGCCCCCTTTCTCCTCCCTGGCAGCTCTGAGGAGATGCTTCATTTAGCCTTATTTTCGTATGAAAGTGTTTTTTAAAAACCTGGGGTTTTTTCTCTCGCCTTTCACACACGCACGCGAGGTCTGTTCTTGGCTGTATAGTCGGGGGGCTCTAGAAATAAGACTTGGTGCATTTAAAGAGTCCGTTGAGGCAGCTTTTCAGAAAACCAGCAAGAGACCAGCTTGGGTTTCAGGTTATGGTGGTTTTAGCTTTGATGAACTGCTTGCATTAATGTTCCCACTGGACTTTGACTCTTAATTCGTAACATATGGTGGCTTTTTTAGGTGTGAATAGAGGGTTGGTTTTCGGTGTTTCAGGCAGTCTGTGGAGGGCCTTATTGTCTTGCCATGTTAGTGCTTTGGGTTGAAAAGAGTTTCATGGGAGTTTCTAAATCAAAGGAAAACCTAGAAGTTGCAGGGGGTATCTTCAGCATCATCGGTTGCAGGGGTCAGCACCAGGCTAGAATTGTCGACTGATCTTCCCTGGGGCAATAGGCTGAGAAGCAGCCAGTCGCAAATTTTCTTCCAGTCGTCAAGGAAGTTCATAATTATTCAGAGAAAGAAGCTGGCCTGATCAGTCTCATTTTCAGGGCAAACATCTCGTCTGGACTTAAGCTTGAAGAGCTTGGTCAGGCATTTAACTTTTTTCCATTTGGCACAAAGTCATCTGAGGTGTTGCCGAGACAAATGGTGAAGAAATGTTTCAGCTTTATTACGCTCTTTACCCCTTAGAAGATTTTTCTTGTGTAGGGGTTGGATAGCAAAAGGTCAGGCAGAGGAACAATAGTGCTACTCTAGACATTATCTGGAGTTAAAAATGCTGTGTGTTATGGGATGACTAAACTGGAATAAGTAAAAGTAAATAGGGCTTCTCATGTGATGTGGTTTGAGTTTTGCCTGTTACCAGTTTAAACTGCCCTGGTTGAAATTAAAGGCTTCCCTTGGTAAATTTAGACCAGGATTTTCCTCTAACTTCAGTAGTAGGATTTGTAGATGTCAGGTCCTGTACGTTGTGTGTTCGGTGACATATTAAAACATGCCCAGTTTCACTGCAGGTATTAGTTACAATTCTGACTTCATTTCCCGTAATGTGACTAGTGTAATTTTCTCAAAGTGTGTGTTCTTAATATTGAAAAGGTGGAATAAGATAATCCTAGAAAGACATCATAATGGTTTGGAGTTACTTGCCTTGTTTGATGTTTCAAAAAGTAGTAAATCCTACATGAATGTGACATTCCTACCTAGACTGTACCAGTCTTAGACGTTTGGAGGTGAGAGATTGTAAAGCAGGCTTCGGAAGGATTGCTGACAAGATTTTTTTAAGAGATGGTTCATGCAGCTAAAGATGTTACCTGAGGTTGCGTCAGCTGTCAGAAGTGAAATGATTTTTTTTTCCCTTACTGACACTTAATCTGGAATTTTGGATTCCCTGAGGCAATGATTGTCTTTCAATATTTAAAACAATTACCAGCCTTAGTAGCCTGTGCTCGTGCTTCTTTTTGTTGCTTATTAAATGCCTATTAGAAAGATCTTTTCCAGACAGAGCAGTGCTTGACCCTTGTGGCTGCCTGTCACTTTTATACTTTGTTTCCTGAAAGGGCAAAATTATACTGCATTTTAGCAAACGCTGCATTTTTGGGAATGCTAAATGGTGTGAATCACTGGGCAAACACTGTTGTCTTTGGTTGTTTAAAATGTTCTTGACTCATCCTTTCCCTGAAATTGTTAAAGTCCAGCTAGGTAGGTGACAGGGCTGAACTTGTAAAGTGGAGATCTACATGGCATTAAATTGGAGGGGGAAAAAATATCTCAGGTGTGTGTGAGGATTCTACTTCTATTTAGATTTGGAGCAAAGAACAAATTCTTGTCCAGTGCGATGCTGGTAGAACAACTGCCTGATGTTGGTTCTACCTCGTCTGGGGTGCCTTGACCAGGAGTCCATTCCCAGGTGATAACCTTTTCAGCAGAGGTTGTGCAGAGATTAAAATCATGCTCTAGGATGAAAACACTGCAAAATCTGTTTGAATAATCAGCTTACTCACAAGCTGAGTTGCCTAAATCTTTTTGCAAGTTTTTTAGAGAAGTTTGGCGTTTCATTGCAGTTGTCTTTAAGCTGTTCACTGACATGTTTTTATAGCAGTTAAGTTCAGGTGATTTTGCTGGTGAAACACACAGGCTGTGATCACAGGGCATTATCCCTCCCTTTTTAAAGGCAACAAACCCAAGGATTAAGGAGATACTCGACAAAATCTTTCAAAGCAGGGAGAAAAATACAGTTAAAGACGTATTTCTGTTTTATAAAATGCCTTAGCAATTCACTTTTGGAAAAGACACAGAGAGCTATGCCAGTAGTGAATCTAGGCTGATGCTTGAGATAAAGTGGTTAAAGGGTGGAAAAATAAATAATTTTTGCTTTTGTTCTTAATACAAGGTATTGATAATGTGTTGGTGAGGGGGGTTTACTTGCTCTGATTAAATGACATGATTCTTCCTTTCTCCCCAAATAGTTGATATTCTCCTTCCCACAGGCTAAGCTGAAATTACTATTTGTTCCTTAAAAGGCCTGGAAGTATATATTTAGCTTTCTCATTCTGAGGTAAATATTTGAAGTGTCTTTCTTGCTCCAGATACTTACGGTAGAGCCATTATCTTCTTTACTAGTGAGGGCTGTGTTGTGCTAGGAACAATTTCAGGAGTACAGGTTGTCTCATTTTTGTCACTATGCTAACACAAATTTTCGTAAGAATAAGGCTTCTGAAGTGTGGTAAATTACAGAATCCATCACTGAATATTGAAATGTTTCCTAAGTGTCCTTAATAGTGGATAAAGGTGCAAATACTTACAAAGCTAACTCACTTTACTGAGGAATAAATAGGGACAAACAGGAGAGGAAATTATTCTCTTTCCATGAGGTGTAGGAAGCTCCCAGGAAGCTGAAAAATGAGTGGCATCTGGAAGGGGTTGCAGGAAATGAGAGAATTCCTGCTGAGCTCCAAGCAAAGAATGAGTGACAAATCCCAATATTTCCCTGAGCATGAGCATGGTTTCCTTTCCCTGTCATGTCAGATGGTATTTCGCCTTGAGGCCCTTATCAGTTGCCTTCATCTAGTGTGTTGGCAGCTCTTCACAGATAAGCAGGGTCAGGTTTGAAAATGGAGCTTATCATAACATACCTAGGAAACAAGACTGAAAATGTACTGGTCTTGGCAACCAAAAATTCACAGGGTAAATAACACAGCTTCAGCCTACATAAGTGGACAACAGCCCAAGCTGAAATATGTTACTGAAAATCTTTCCTACGTTGCAGCCTCCGCAAAGGTTCTTAAGGCACAAGTAAGTAGTGAGTGAAGGCTACTCTGGACAGCACCATGTGAGGCTAGGATGGAGGTAGCTGTTCTGAAAGCTGAAATCCTGGTTGGCACACTGAAAGCAGCAAAAAGACTAAATCCTCAAACTTTCCTATTTAGGCACCCACAGATTTCTATTCCCAGTAAAGCCTGTTGTATAGCTGTCAAATAGATATTCTCTCTCATTTGCTTTAAATGGAGAAAGAGGATCATCCAGCTATTAAAAACAGTTGAGCCAAAGAGTATGGATAAACTTGCGCTGACAACAGAGAGGACTGTGCCTGACAAATGCAGTTCTCTGATTTTTCCTTTTTTCTTCTAAATACAACTTTGATGGGGTCTGAGGGTAGCTTGCTTTTGGCCTCATACAGTGAGCAGAGTGTCTGATTCTCACAGATGTTAATCTGAAGTGTGGTCAGATTTCACTTCTGGTTGAGTTGGGATTCTGTGATAAGGTTTCTGATAGACAAGAACACTTGTTAACCTCAAACCATATAATTTCCCATAGTTTGTGTAGCATTAGCTTAATGCTGGTTGTTTCCTGCTGTGTTGCAGCAGTTTCAAATACTGGGCAATAGAAGCTCTGCATTTGGAAGAGGAGGGTTAGATTCCTGTCCCTGCTGTGGACTCAAGTCAGTTAAATTCTCTGTGTGTTGCCCAGTCAGTGAAGTGGAGGAATTTCTTACCTGAGTATTTGTGATCAGTGTTAGTACCTGTTGCTTGGAAGCTCTCTCCAGTGTGGAAGTGTGTTAAAAAATAAAAAGTAGCCTAGCATGGGCACTTAGTAGTTTCTTTTCAATTCTGAGTTTGAAAGTGATGTGATCAAGAGTTGGTAAGTGCCTGCAGTGAAGTAGAATTTTTTTTTACATCAGCCACTTTCAGGTTATTTATTCTCTTTATGTCTGTGGTGCAAAACTGGATGTGAACCTGTCATCAGGAACTGCTAAATCGAGATTAAAAACAACCTGCAGTATTTTTGGAAGTGTCTCTAAGATTGCAGAGATCTTAATGTAAAATGTGGTAAAACTGAGAGACTTACTTAAAAAGCCAAAAAGTGAGCTGACCTGCTGATAGACTGTTTTCTTGGAAACATCTTATGCATAAGCACTTGAATCTCTAGCAGTTCAGTTGACAGTGATTCAACTGCTTTGCTTAATGTAATACCGAAGGAAAAGGAGATGTTTGGATCACTGAAATTTCTGAGGTTTTTAATATTCTCCTATTTTTTAATACTTTCCCAAGTATCCATCCATTTCATATTGACCTAGAATAAGGTAATATCGCTCAGTTGTATAACAGCATTTGCCTTTGCTAAAGGATTGTGTGGCACCAAACTGGTTGGGAAAAGATAGTGAAGGGATGTTGTGTAGCAGGCTGCTGCACTCGACCTGCTTCTGGTCGTCTGACTGTTGTATGAGATCCCGCAGTTCCGGAGCCGTTTGTCCTTCACCAAGAAAGGTGTGGAAGTGACCCTGGAAGCCAAGGGGTGTTTTCACTCTTGCCAGCTGCAGCTGTGCTTAGTACTGTCTCGTTCTGCTTGCATCGAAATGACAGGGGTGCCGTTAAGTTCTTGCTCCCTTTTGCCGCCTTTCCCCCTCTGCTGGGTGGCTGTCGCACTGCACGCACCCCTGCTTACCGTGCGCCTTCATTTTAGAGTTGGTGTCTGCTGGTGCTTCCCAGCAGTTTGCCTTCTTGTCTGGAAAGCAACGTTAATTATAATAGTTGGACCCTCTGTCTGTATCTCTGCAGACATCATCCAGGCTCCAGGGAGGCATCTTTTCCATCGTCTTTTGCATCTGGTGGGGAGCTTTTTTTTCCAGAACTTCTCATACTTGTACAGTGGAGAAAATTGTACTTATTAGAAGAATGAACATTGACATTCAAGATAATGAAAAATTATTCTTAAGAACAGGAGCATCTCAGCCAAAAAAAATGGGTGGGAATACATGATTCTGACAGTGGTGCAGCACTATGTTGAGACAAGATGTAAATAAAATATTATTTTAAATGCACTTACTTTTTCCTTAACCAATTAATCTTTGGCTTGTTCTGCTGTCAGTTTCAGGCTGTCATTCCTGAGAGGTTGTCTCATGCATCCAAAGAACAAACGTGCATGCACTGTACTATCGAGCTGCTCTTTTGACTTATGACCAAGCTGCCAATTAGCATCATACTGTTTTATCTCCACAAGCTGCTTCATTTTGGTCCACAGCAGAGAAAAGAAGCTGTAAACACAGCACGCTTTTCATAGTATATTATTTTTTGCATTTCTTACTGGGACTAAGAAGCTTGAAGACTCAATTAGAAACCTTTTAAGAAGTCATTCAGACTGAACATCCTTTGTTCCCTTGCCGGCTCTTTCATTGTGGATGAGAAAATCCTTGCACTAAAAATACGGGTTTCTCAAACCAACATGCCCTTCTGCATATTTGATTCTTTTAAAGCAAAAAAATACTTTTCCCAGCTTTTCAGGATGCATAGGTCAATGACAGAAGAAATTGAACACACTTGTTTTTCCTATGCTGATTCCATGTTGGATGAAAGTGGTCAAAATGTCACCATCAGGCAGCGTGCATAGGAACTGAAGCAAACTGCCCTGTTCTTTTGTCCTTCTGGGGTCTGTGCAAGTGAGTTTGTGAACTGCAACAAAGCATCGTTTTGTCAAGGTTTTCTACAAGCAGATGTCTAAAACTTCATTAAGATTGTGCTGGTTCAATGAAAATGTCTTGGAGAAATGTAGAAAGCTTGTCTCTGAAACAGTTTTCAGATTTTCTTTTAACCTTCAGCAAAAACAAATGCATATGCTTTATTCATGAGCTGTAGTGACTCAATGGATTGCACACTGTATAATATTTTATAGTTTTTAATTTATGGATGTGGGGTACAGGGTTTGGTTTTAGCAATTTATAACAAGACCAAATCATGGAAAGTTAGATTTTTTTGGCTTCTCTGAAAACTAAATACAAGTAAAGTAAATTTAAGAGTAAATGTAAAATTTAAGAGTAGGAAAAATTGGAACATAAATAGTTCAGCCAGCTGATTATTCTGCAAGTTTCTGTTTGTTATTGCTCCTGGATATTTGGCATTTTGAATAATTTGTTCATGGATCAGGAGGGTTTGAAAAATTACTGCACGGACGAAAAAATTAATGTGGATGGAAAACCTCGTGTGATAAACTGCTGTGACAAAGATTTAACTTTAATTTATATGCTTCATTACTTCAGATATGTTAATGGCAGACAAGAAGTGTAGTGGTAATTCTAGTGTTGCCATGTAATGTCAGTGTTGAGTGATAATACACAGGCAGTGAATAATGCAGGAGCATGTATTGCTTGAAAGAGAACATTATCAAAGCCATGACTTTTAACCCACAATTAACTTAATGTCACTGCCCGTATATGCTGTAATTTGAACTAAAGTTTCCTTTTGAAGCTTGAGGAAATGTTCTGTGTTTCAGGGTATTGTCAGTGATTCTGTCGGGCAGCCTGTGCCACCATGACCAAGGTCTGTGGGAGTCAGTGTGGAGGTTAGAATTAGTTTGGCAGTAACACTGTAAGTGCTGGTAGAGATTGTGTCCCGTGACACTCAATTTTATGGATGGATATTATACAAACATTGTTTTATATGTGGTGTAGATAAGATGCACACTGACTGAACAATGTTTTCTATTCTTGATTAGTGGCTCACACAAAAGTAGGAAGCTTCTGTGCTAATCAGGAATTGCAGTCCCTTTAGAATACAACTTGTTTTGTTCTGAGTCTTTCCTAAAACATGTCCCCTGCCCCCCACCTTTCCTGCTGCAGTTCTTACTTGATTTCATGTAGTGCAAGGCCCACAGTAACAGTACAGAGATTTGGGTCAACTGTGGCTTCCAGATTTCTCACGCTGAGGTTAAGCAGTGTCAAGGGAGTTAGGCTGAAATCGTATCTAAAAGGTTATATAGGAATTCAGGAAGATAATATTGCACAGGTTCTTGTATTTGGAAGTATTTGGGGCTTGTTGCTTGCTTTTGTTGCAATTAAAGACCAAGCCTTTTTGGATGAGAACACAGATCCTTCAGTGTCAGTGCCTTAGGAGCTGTAGGCAGAAAGTCACCTGACAAGCCTACAGTGTTGGTGATTAAATGAAGACTTCCTTTTCTGCAGTTCAGAGAGCTTTCCAGAGAAAAGTGTAGAACTGCTTCACTTAAAAAAAAAAAAAAAAAAAAAAAAAAAAAATTGTATATATAGTCACATTGTCTAAGATGGGTTTTGTAACTAAATAGAACTGAACTGATGCTATTTAAAATGTGACATTTAACGGGGGAAGTGTTGAGCCATGAGTTCTGTTAAATGAAGGCAAGGTACAGCTGAAACAGAACACACTATCCTTCTTCTGGTAGCACACAGTGCACTTTCGCCTCAGCAGACTGAGATTACCCTGTTACCTTCTCATTCTGTATTACAGTGACATTTAGTCAGGCTCTTAAAATACCACTAGGGATATTATTGATTTGATAACTGACTTCTGACTCCTTCCTACAGTGCGAGGATCAAAACCAGGCAAAAATGTCCAACTTCAAGAGAATGAAATTAGAGGACTGTGCTTGAAATCCAGAGAAATCTTTCTGAGTCAGCCTATTCTACTAGAACTTGAAGCTCCACTGAAAATCTGTGGTGAGTGCTTTGATTTTAATGCTTGGAGAGTGGAGTGTCAGGTAAATGCAGACCTTAAGCAGAGAACAGATGCCAGATGCTGCTTTCACTTGTTAGCAGTGGAGCTGGTCACTGATGGTAGCAAAAGGAAAAATAAAGCCTTGCTGAGTGCTTAGGGCAGAGGAGTGGGGAGGAGGTAACAAGCATGGGAATTGGAGTGGGGACCCAAACAATCCAAACCCAAGAAGTAACTGGTCCAGTTACACCGGAAGGAATTCACTAAGTTTTGGAAAGGAGTTTTTGTATTGGTGAAACAGCGTTTGGCCCAGTCATGCCTTAACAAGGGGAAAAAAAGGAGAATTACAGTAGTTTATTGTAGCTGCTGTTCAGAGTTGAACAGTGGCTCTGCAAGGTTTCAAAGTCCTGCTGGAAACTTACTAAATTTCTGTATTGATTCTTGGAATTACTTCCTAGTTTGGTTTCACTATTCTTGCACACAGCTGTGTTCATCTTGCACACGTGTACATGTCTATTTATGCTGAAAGAATGAAGAATGTCCAAATAAAGGCCTCAAGAAATGCACTTTAAAAAGCTTCCAGCAAACAGAATTTTATCCTACTCTAACACAGAGGATTTACTTGAAGTAGCTTGTTCAATATTTATAACGTTGATAGTCTAAAACCATCATTTAGTGTTCTGCTTGTCAGAAGCAAAGCCATGGTTTAAAACCAAAGGCAGAAATACCAATTTCATTTTCAATACAACTTCACTGCTAGAATTCAAATTAGCATTTCAAGAGAATACCAGAGATGGTACAGAGGAAAACAAATTCCCCAACTGGTCAGTTTTCCATCAATGTTGCTATTGCTCTGTGGAAGTACCAAGAATGAGGTAAAGGTTCCTGATGTCACAGCCACTAGTCAAGTAGAGGAATTAGCTGGAGGTCATGTTTTCATCTGGACATATGCTTGGTGTCTGGAAATCTTGATTTTGTTTTGTATGTGTATGAACATTTTAAATGGTGCAGTTACACATTGCATGACATACATGTCTAACTGCAGAATGTGGTAATTCAGTATCTCAAGACAAACTGTATTTTTTAAAGTATGTTGGAGGCAGTATGCAACTGCAAGCTTTTTTCTTGTACGAAGCATCATTCATTTGATCTTTCCCACTTGTGTGTAATTTCTGAATCCTCCTTACAGGTGACATCCATGGACAGTACTATGACTTGCTTCGACTCTTTGAATATGGAGGTTTTCCCCCAGAAAGCAACTACCTGTTCCTTGGTGATTATGTTGACAGAGGAAAACAATCTTTAGAAACAATTTGTCTTCTGTTGGCCTACAAAATTAAATACCCAGAGAATTTTTTCCTCCTCAGAGGGAACCATGAATGTGCCAGCATCAACAGAATTTATGGCTTTTATGATGAATGTAAGTAATGCAGATGTGTGTGGCTTGGCTTGGCTTGGCAGAGCAGGGCAGCTGGTGCTGCAGTGTTAGAGGATTTTTTGCACACTTCAGGGAGGGGGGGCTTGGCTTATTTTAGGAAGGGAAATGTGTCCTGGTGCTCACAGTACAAAAGCAGGATGCAAGGGGGTAATTTTATTTATTGGCTGCTGTGTTAACTAACAGCTCTCACTGCTGCATGTTGCTGAAGTTCTTCAGATCATCTGATGAGAGATGAGAGTATTTTGCTTGATGTGCTTTCCCAAAGTTCATGTCAGTTTCTTTCATCTGAGGGAGGATCATGATGATGTATACTTGTGTTATAACTTCAGTTGAAAAATGGGCTGCTTTTCACTGTGGCTATGTTACAGTGCTTACAATCTACTTCATATTAAGACTTAGAACTTTGGAATGATTAAAAACAAGACAGACTTTGCCCTCCTCTGCATGCAGTCCTGCTGTTGCTTGGGCCAAACCCAGTGTTTAAAGCTTGTGTGAAGCTTTCAGTGTGACGTGTGCTTGGATTGAGCACCAGATAGTAGCTCTTTAGTAGGTGGCGTTAGCTGCAGAAGCTGTTACTTTGAACCAGTGCATCAGCCTTTCAATGAAGAAGTGTGCTGGTGTTTACTGGGCATCATAAGTGCTCCTTCTTACCAAACAGTGTTGCTGTGCAGTGAGTGACCAGCTCTGTCACTGCTGAGTGCCCTAAGGGCTGTTTTGACAGAGGTACACTTAGACCTTACCCTGACATAACAAGTCATTTGGCTGTGAGATAGAGGGGTATGTTCATGTTTCAAAGGATGCAACAATAAATCCAGATAATGGAGAAGAGGTAAAACTGGGAATTAAACTGTGCACTGAAGCATCCTCACGATTTCTGTTGTGGGACATGTTTGGCTTGTAACTCACAAGATGTACTCTCCACATTTTGTCCTCCTTCAGTGAGGAAGCAAAGATGTGTGGTATTCCAGAGCTGATTCTTCAAAGATTGTTCACAGGCTTAGTCATATATCAAATGTTCAGGGTTCACTGTGGCCCTTTCACCTTTGGAGGAAATTCTACACCATGAGGGTGGTGAGACACTGGCCCAGGTTGCCCAGGGCAGTTGTGAAAGCCCCATCCTTGGAAGTGTTCAAGAGCAGGTTGGATGGGGCCCTTAGCAACCTGTTCTAGTGAGAGGTGTTCCTTCCTGTGTAAGGGGGTTGGAACTAGATGCTCTTTAAGATCCCTTCCAACCCAAACCATTCTGTGATTCATATCTGCTGGGAGAGTCCCTTTGAAAGTAAAACTGCAGCAGTTTCATTTTTCAGTCTAGTTTCTTTACCAGAGAGACTTTATGTGGTAAAGCAGAGGTGTAAAGAGGTTTAAAGAAAATCTGCTCTCCAAGAATTGCTGTCTTCCTCTGAAGAAAGCAGCAAATGGCAAGATTTTCTGAAATGGATCAAATGCTTCAAGGGATGATTTTCCAGAGCAAAGTTTGGGCTGGTGAGTCTGACTGCCAACAGTGGGATGTTGTTCTGTTGAACAGACTTGTGCTGTCCTCAGAGCACTCTGCCAGGGTGAGAGAGACCCTTGTGCTTTCTCTAAAGCAACAAAGCCTTAGTAAGCTTAAGGCAGCCATGTTAGGTTGGTTGTAGATGTGTTAGAAAAGCATATTGACTGTTTTGTTCTTTTTCTCCAAAATGTCTTCTAGGTAAGAGAAGATACAATATTAAGCTGTGGAAAACCTTCACAGACTGTTTTAACTGTTTACCAATTGCAGCTATTGTGGATGAGAAAATATTCTGCTGTCATGGTGGTAAGTAATATTTCCTTAGCTGATATTTGGGAAACTGGAATCCTCTAGGATCAGACATGGCAATTCCATGTTTATGTTGCTGAAGCTTCAAAACGGTAGAGACTTTTCCCTGCCTTGGTTCCTGTGTGAGGTAGATTTGAGCTTGAATAGTGTAATTTTTGTGAATAATTGAGCTGGTAGTTTTGAAAGCTTTTCCTTTTATACCAGAAGGCACATTTAATAGCCTCTCCTTTTGAGTAAAGAATCCTTGGAGGTTTTTTTTAGACTTGCATGACTAGGAGTTGTATGTACATTCTGACAATATACATGTTTCATGGAATCAGAATGGTTTGGGTTGGAAGGTTCCTTTAGAGATGGTTTGGTGGAATCCCCCCTGTCAGGGACAGGGACATCTTTCCCTAGATCAGGCTGGTCACAGCCCCGACCAGTGTGACAGGTTTAGAGTTTTCTAGAAGTGGGTTCTGTTATTATGTGTGTTACCTTCTTCATGCAGCTTCTCAAAGTAATTACATATTGCACCTTAAATATTTTAGCACTTGCAAGTAATTACAGTCCCCAGGGAGACATATCAGTGGAAAATGGTATCAGGTCTGTTTGATGCTGTATTCAATTTTATTTAGTGGGACTCATTGTTAAAATAAACATAGCTTGTGATTTGTAGCATTAATGTCTCTCTTACTTAACAGCTCTTCTAACAGACACTTGCAAATATTACAGTGAGATCACTATAATCCTGTAAAATGTGCAAATGGTTTTGCTTATCTTGCCTCCAGTAAATCTTTGAGAAGGTGACTTGTCCTCTGTTACAAAAGCTTTAAAACAAGCGCTCAATTTTAAATAAGGTCAGTTAATATTGTCATTGAACTACATACAATTGCAGTGGTGAATCAGTATGAATACAAGTTACTTTTGTCTTTAATTAATACCTCAGTCTTGCCAAGTTGGACTAAAGTGGGAACTGCCTGTGTCTTAACTTTGAACAGGTTTGTCACCAGACCTTCAGTCCATGGAACAGATCAGACGAATTATGCGCCCCACTGATGTACCAGATCAAGGTTTGCTCTGTGATCTCCTCTGGTCTGACCCTGACAAGGACGTCCTAGGGTGGGGTGAAAACGACAGAGGAGTGTCCTTCACATTTGGTGCTGAAGTGGTTGCTAAGTTTCTCCATAAGCATGATTTGGATCTCATATGTAGAGCTCATCAGGTATTGTAATTTTGTTCATTAAATGATGGAATAATTGAAGTTCAAAGGGACCTGAAATGGTCATCTAGACCCACCCTACACACACAAAGTTGACACAGGAGTTGCTGAGGACCTTGTCCAGCTGAGTTATAAATACCTGCAAGGATCAAGGTTCCACTATCTGTGAACAATTTGTCCCAATGTTTAACATTTATTAACATGAACATTTTTTTCTTAATACATATAAACTGTGACTCTGATTTCTGAGCAGGTTTGTCTTGAACCTACACAGTCCTGGTTTTCTCACTGCTAATGTGTCTGTTACTGAACTGTATCCTGCAGTGTTCTTCCTGTTTGAGCGTCAAAGTTTGGAACTTGTGCTCCTTAGATGTAGCCAGTTTTTCAGCTCCTGGCTCTGTTCAAGCTGCTTTGCACCTTGGCAGGAAGAAGTTGTCCAGTCTAATATTTCTGCTTTTCTTTCTGAAGGTTGTTGAAGATGGATATGAGTTTTTTGCAAAAAGGCAATTGGTGACTCTCTTTTCTGCCCCAAATTACTGTGGAGAATTTGATAATGCAGGTGCCATGATGAGTGTGGATGAAACTCTAATGTGCTCTTTTCAGGTATGGTACCAGAATAATTCACCTCCTGGTTACTGCAGTCACACTTTACATTTGTTCTGTTTTGAATTGCTGCTTTGCAGTTGCAAGCCATAACGCTTGTTTCAGATAGATCTTTTAAGAGATACCACGTGTAGACAAGGATGTGCTTGCCCTCATGTCTTCAAAAATGTGCTAAGTGCTTGCCAGTATGAGTGGATGAACTGTTTTACCCTGGAATTAAATGATCCAAGCAAAACTATCATCTCTGAACCTGCTTCCATTGCCCTGGGCTCTGGGATCAGCTGCTCTGAGCCCTCTCATACCTGAGTGGGAAACACAATTTGTGGCAGATTTGACTGGACCAGATGGTCTCTGTAACGCCCTTACTAGTGAATGAATTGTTAGTTGTAAGGAAGCTAAAACGTTTTGCTAAATAACTGAACTATCGTTTCAGATTTTGAAACCTGCAGAGAAAAAGAAGCCAAATTCCAGCAGACCCGTAACGCCTCCCAGGGGTATGATCACAAAACAAGCAAAGAAATAGTCACTTTGGCACTGCCTTGTTGGGACTTGTATCATAGTATATAACCTCCATTTTTAAAACTGTCATGTGTACTGTTCAGCTTGCTCAAAATAGGTAATGTGTTTGTGGTTTTCCTTTTTAATTTGATGAATGGCATTTGCTGGTTGTAACAGCAAATTAAAGACTTTTCTCCCTCCCAGGAAAAGAGTTTTAAACTTCCCTTCCATTGGTGTTACGCTGTACACTCCACAGCATCTTCTCCTATCATCATGGGTAGTTCTACAACTGACTTCCTGAACCTGTAAATGCTTGTTTTTTTCCTTTAGGATCTAAAGAGGGCACTAGTGTGCTGTGAGAGTAGAGATTTGTTACTGTCAGAAATTACATGCTGTTTATACAAACCACTGTGAACTTTTTTATGTTAAAATTTGTTTTAAAGGGATTGCTTTTAATGTCTTGTCATGTACACATTAGTTTTATTGCTGTCAACATTAGAAGTAACCTTCAACCTTGCCAGTGTCACTGGTATGATGTATATTTAATTCAGACACACATCCCCTCTCCGTATATTTCAAATGACAATTAAAGCCATTATTTTAAGTGTTTGTGTCTCTTTCCTGAAGCCAAAGTTTGCTTAGAAAACTGTTTGTACATGACCCACCACCCTGAGCTGGCAGGGCTCTCTGTTCTCGCCTTCCTCCCAGAGATAAAGGAAGTCCTGACATGAAATAGCAGGTAGAAATGCTGTGCTGTTTATTCTGTTCCTGGTAAAAGTAAACACTTTTTTTGTACAGTTTCAGTAAGTTCCACCAAGTGGACTGATTTCCTGTGGCAGCCAGTGTCAGAAAGCTGGAAGTTCCGGAAGTGGATCTAGATCTGCCTGAATGGTTTTGTGCATTTTAGCCTAAAGAATTTGTTCTACAAAGAGGCCTAGAAATAGCTCCATAAGCCAACCAGAGGCACTGATCTTGATCACCGGTTTATATAAATCTCACAGAACTTTGTTTTTTAAAAACTTGATCTTTTTTGAACAGATACCAGTGTACAATACCATGTAGTGAAAATCACTTATTAAATGAAGAAATTGTTAAATTTTCTCAGTGTCAGTTTGTCACAGCCTATACACATTCCTGCTGTCAGAGGACCTGACTTAGATAAATAAATTGTTCTGGCAACCCACAGAATCTTGGTTTGGATTTGTCTAAGGCACAAGGTAGTTGGATTCAGATCTGGCTCTGGAACTTGAATGCACAAACTCCCCTTAAGTACCAGTCCCCTGCTTCCAGAGGGGTGGGCTCAGGCCTAGAGCTCCTGGGGTGCCTGGTGAGTGGCTGTGGCTCAGCAGAGCTGCTGCAGGCTGGGCACATCACCTCGGGTTGGGAACTGAAGACACAGGTGTCTCACCTGTTTTTTTCACATCCCCATGGCCAGGTTTGCTGTGGCCTGAGGCCTCCCAGGCTCCTCAGCAGCAGCAGGTCCAGGGCTACACATGTGAGAGGACTTGCTTGTCTCACCTGCTTACTGTTCTGTTCTGAGTGGGGTTTGTCTTGAACATATGTTGCTTTGTTGGGACTGTAGGTTTAGGATCATTGCTGAGGACAAGACACATTTCCTCTAGTTCTTAGAGCTGTAAATTGTTGAAGAGGGAAGAGTCAGCAAACTTCACACTGCTCTCTGTCCCATCAGATGAGGTGGCATGTTCAGTCTAGTCTAAAACTGCTCCAGTGATGGACTTCCTCTGCTTGGAGAAGTCTGGTTATGAAGAAGAAGTTTGTCTCTGAAATGCCCAGTACAGACAAACCACCAGCTCTGCTCTGGGACCTGCTTAGCAGATGAGCTTCCCTTCACAGATGGAGTGAGCTGAGTTTTTGACAAGAACGTGTCTTCTGGGCAGTCCCCAGCAATTGATTTTGGTTTATTGTGTATTGCTCTGCCAAATCAAAGAGCCTTTTTTCTACTCTGAAGGCTTTTTTTTCCCCCTCCCTCTAAAGCTAATTAATCAAACCACCTCTTGAGCTCATTAGATTAGGTGTCAGAGGTTGCCAGTTAAAGGCTTTCTCACAAACTTCCTTTCACCCTTTAAATCACAGTTGTGGTTTTCTTAATAGCACTATAATTTTTCTACCTCCTTGTAAAACAGTCACCTACATGTTTTACTGATCTCATCAATACTAGAGCACACACGGAACCAGTTTTTATTTGACTTGTAGCTGCAGGAATGCATTAACCCCCCTCTGCAGCCCTGAGCTCCCCAACCGCTCTGTGTATCACTGTCTCAACTTTTTCCTCTGTGACTTGTTTTTTTTCCTCAAGTGCACTTTTAGTGACACATGACTCCTATTCTGGGCTGTGTTCTGCCTGGCTGCATTCCCCTGGGGTGCTTCATCTACCTCAGGCTGCTCAGGTGGAGGAAGTCCTGCTGTGGTGGAGGTGGAAGGGTTCCTCCTCCACCACAGGCAGGAAGGAAAGAAGAGCTGCTGATCTTGCCAGGGGTTGTGGTCATAAGTTCAGGGGCACATTTCATGCCCATTTGCTGGTGGGTTTTTTGATCAGCAGAGGGAGAAAAGGAGCAGCAGCTGCCAATTATCTGTTGCTTTTCCATAATGATACTTGTGTGAGCATCTAGTTCATGCACACAATGGGCAGAACAGCCTGTAAACCTCCTGAGGCCCTTCCTGCCTCCCCACCACCCTTCCTGAAGCTCTGTAGAAGTTGGGCAGATTGGAGCTGTGGGGGCTGCCAGGCCTTGTTGAACGCCTCCACAAGAGGTAGCAGGAAAGTTATCATAAACCTGAGTTCTCATCAGTCTTAAGACTCTGGTTCCCCACAATCTACTGTAAATGCTTTACTTGGTGGCAACATCTGAGGCACCATCTATCAATGTGGAGTTACTCCAGGTAGTGGTGTGTTTCTCCTCAGTTTATCTGACAAAGAAGGAGTCCTCTTTGCCATCTAGCTGTCTAAGGGCTCTGCCGGCACAAGTCAGCTTCGATTGGTCCTGGGTTGCCTTAGGATGTGTCAGCACTGTTGCGGCTTTCAGCCCTGGGTGAAGCTGCAATGCTTGAAACCAGTAAGACATGAATGTTGGTGGCAGGGTCAGACCTGCTTTGGGGAATCTGTGGGCTTCAACCTTCACAGCTCAGGAACATGGTCCTGACCCCTGTCATTGCAGGGCAGAGAGCTCAGACTGCAATTAATAGCTGAGGCTTGTGATGCTGCTTGCTGTAAAAATAAGTGTAAAACTGGGAGTTTGACCTGCCAGCAGGTTGGGAGCAGGACTAAGGTGAGACCCTGGGGCAAGACAGCTGAGCTTCCCCTGCTCCAGTCCTGCAACTCTGGTTTCACAATTAAATTGCAACCTGGGCCTCACCAAGAGGTCTCATCTCATGGAGGAGCAGAACCTGCCTGCTTTGTCCTTAAAACCTGCACTCCTCACAAAAAGGGGCCCAGGTCTGCAGAGCACTCAGATGTGCCATCTCAGATCTGAGCAGGTGCCTTCAGCCACCAGCTGATGGTGTTTAGTGGTGTCAGCTGAGACCAAAATCCCTACATTAGCTGGAACCTCCCACAGTGAAACCTCTCCCTGGTGCTGTTCCAGGGTCATGCCTTTGCTGTCCCACCCCTGGGTGCCCATCTCTGCAGGTAGGTGCTTTGGGGTGGTGGTCAAGGGTATTGGTGCTCTAGGAGGGTGTTGCTGGTTCCCTGCTCTGGGATGAGGCACTAGAAAATTTTCCTGTTCTGGGAGGAGTTCTAGGCACTCTCCAGGAGGCAACCTTTTCCAAGAAACAAATTATTTGGGGTTTTAAAAGTGCAAAAATGGAGGGATATTTCTTCATTGAGGGAGAAGTAGAAACATTTCAGGTTTGTCCCAGCAGAGGTGGGACCCTGATCCTTTTTGCAGCTGACTTTGCTCAGGGCACTTCCAAAACCAGCTTGTGCATGTGTGAAAAACAGAAGGGAACCCCAGATCAGAGGAGGCTTTTAGATGAAACACCAGCCTGTAAATGGAGGCAGCTGAATTCAGGCCTGGTTTCTAGCTCCTATACTTCTGTAAACCTCCTGATCCCTGGACCTCCACCTACTTGTTAGGACTAATCTGTGTCCCCACTCAGCAGCCAAGCTCTGAGCTCAGCAGGGGCTCAGGATTTGATTCCACGGCTCTCCTGCAGGGCCGCTTAAAATAAGTTTAAAAACAACCAAGGTAAAAAAACAAGAAAGTTGAAACTCCACCCGCCGTGTCCTGTTCCGGCAGCTCCTGCTCAGGGACGAACTGCGGGGAGGGTGGAAAGCTGCGAAAACGGAGAATGTCGGAGCGGGGATCCCGGGAATAGGGATGGGGACCCCGGCTCGGGGGCTCTGGGAGCCGCTCGGAGCCTTTCTGGGCGCGGTGGGGCTGGGGAGCCGGGGCCGAGCCGCGGCAGCGGGGCCGCCCCCGGGCGGGGAGGCGGGGCCGGGCCGGGGGACCCCGCAGCGCCGGGGGAGGCTGCGGGCGGCGGGAGCAGCCGGGACCGGCACGGGGACGGTACAGGGGCCCGGGGGGAGCGGGGCTGGGGGCGGTGGGGCTCGGCCTGGGACGGGGGGTTCGCAGCGGGACCCGTCCCGTCCCGGGGCTGCCACGTCCTTCCTCTCGGGGGTCCCGCCCGGGGCGGGGGCTCCGTCCGGCTCTGGGAGCGGGGAGCCCTTATGGTGGCTCCGGGCCGGCGGTGCGGACACGGGGGGTTTGGGGACCTCCCGCTACAGCCCCGACCCTGGTCGCTCCCTCCGCCGGCTGCAGCCCCCGCGGCCCGAGCGAGCCCAGAGCCCAGGCTGCAAGGGCCGGGGCTCCATGGCCGGGGCATCTCTCCGGGGGGCACCAGCGGCTGGGAACGGAGCTGCCGCCACTGTGATAGCAGCGTGAGGCCACCTCCATCCCCTCCAGCGGGTGACGAGGTGGTCCGGAGCCCGTGTGCCCGCAAAGCAATGAGCAGACCCCGCCGCTGCCCCCGGAGACCTCCGGGTGCCGGGATGGAGGGAGAGCAGCCCCCGCGGGCCTGGGCTTTGGCCAAGGAGGGATGGAGCGGGAGCCCCGCCGGGCTGGGGGGGTGGTTGCCTGCTGGGAGGCAGCGGGAGCGGCTTCGGAGCGCTCTGTGGGCCGGGCAGTCGGGCCAGGTTGTCCGAAGAGGTACCCACAGGACAGGCTGAAGCTGGGGTGCCCCAGGGTGAGGTCGAATCTGGGGAGCAGGGGAGGGCGGGATTGCCCGCTAGCCTGGCTGAACTGCAGGGATCACCTGCTTATTTTGTCTGTAGAGGCTGAAATAAGGGGGGGCCCTGATGTTGAGGAAGGAAAATTATGGCTGTTCTTCAGCTTGGTGGTGTGGCCGGAGGGTGAGGAGGCTGCAGCCACAGCCACCCAAAGGGATGAAGACAGCTCTGGGAGCACAGCAGAGGCTTTGTCTCAGACCTAACACAGCAGCCTGGGAGAGCACATGGAGGAGTTGAAATCACCTGCTTCCAGCTTCTAACCGGCAACCTCCATCCCTCGGTGTCTAACAGAAACACAGTGGCTCTTTCCAACAGGGTATCAGCAGCTGCCTCCTCTGGCATCACGAGATGCAAGATAAGGGCTGGCGGGTTTTTTTTTCTCCTGTAATCGATGCTTTATCTTGAAATGTTTGGAAATACCTCACAAGGAAGTTTCTCGTTGTAGAGCAGCACCACGGGGTGCAAACAGCACCAGGGAGGGAGGCGGGGGCTCTGCAGCACGCGTGGGAGGTGATGCAAAACAAGCAGCAGCACCGTGAAGCAATTTCCCGTCAGCGGATCCGGTCCACGCCACCCGTGTCTGAACCAAGTGTCATGCTCTTGTCATGTTTGTTGGGGTGAAACGAGGGGGATTTGGCATCCTTGGTCAGCCCTGAGCGGGGAGGTGACACTCTGCTCTTGTCCCTCAGACGTTGGCAGGGTGATGCTGGCTTGATCCAGAGCCATGTCCAGGTACCTGAAGCACTTCACCGTGGTGGGTGACGACCCTGTGCAGTGGAGCAACAACTATCAGAAATGGGAAGAGGAGGAGGATGCTGGGGAGAATGGAGAGAAGCAGCCAGATTCAGAGATCAAGCTGGAGCCCACCAGGAGCCGTGTCTCCTTCCAGGACATGATGAAAAAGCTCTTCAGCTCCCACAGGTTTCAGGTGAACAAACCCAGGCCAAAGGGAGAAGAGGGTGAGATTTGGCCAAAAGCACCTGTGACAGCAGAGCTCACAGGGGGGGCTGGGAGCTGCACTGAGCTGATGGACACTTGTGCTGCTGCCTCCGAGCTGGGCTGCCCTGTCCTGTGGGAAACGGGGTGGTGAGCGCAGATGTTTCCTGAGCGGTGACAAGCGTCGCTGCGCGCCCAGAGGCACGTGCCCTCCCCTGCCTTCAGCTCCCCAAGAGCCCCTTGCATCAAGCAGTGGGAAGTGGCTGGGTTTGGTGGGGAGCCAAAGGTTTTTTTACCAGTGAGACTTTGCAGAAATAACCCAGCAAGCAGGGGCTGTGGGAGTGCTGGGTGGGGGCAACAGAGAGCTTGGGTTAGGGTTAGAGAGCTTGGTGCAACCTGAGCAGCTGAGTGGGGCCGTTGGGGCATGTCCAGCTGAAGGCTGTGTCTGCTCCTCTTGCTGATCTGTCTGTGCTGGACAGGGTTCACGTTGGTTCTTCCTCTCCAACAGATCCTGATTGTCTGCTTGGTCATCCTGGATGCCTTGTTGGTCCTTGGGGAATTGCTTATGGACTTGAAAATCATCCTCCCAGACAAATATAATATAACCCCAAAGGTAAACTGCAAAGAAATGTCAGTGTGAGCCATGATTTCTCTCTCATTGGTGCTCAAAGCCCACTAGATAGGATGACTGGGCAGGCAGGATCTGTACCTTCAGCCTTGCAGAGTCAGCAGTTGCAGGCACAAGGATGAAGGTCTCACAGAGCTGAATTACTCTTGCTACTCTTCTCCTGGTTGTCTTCATCTGGTCTGGCTTGCCCAAAGCCACTGACTGCCCAGCTGTGCTTGCTCTGGTTGTCCCTTAGGGCAGAAGAAACGTCCCCAGCCCTTCTTGTAAAGCCAAACCAGATGTGCCCTCAAGCAGTGGAGGTTTTCCAGCCTGTCTCACTCCCATACCCACAGGAGGGTTTCCTGGCCCTAAACTTGCACTGTCTTTTTCCCCAGGTTTTCCACTACCTCTCCCTTTCCATTTTAACCATCTTCCTGGTTGAGGTGGGGTTTAAAATCTTCGTCTACCGCTGGGAGTTCTTCCACCACAAGTTTGAAGTGCTGGATGGGATCGTTGTCATCGTGTCCTTCATCCTTGATATCATCCTTATCTTCCGAGAGCACGAGTTTGAAGCTATTGGGCTCCTGATCCTGCTGCGGCTGTGGCGGGTGGCCAGGATCATCAATGGTAGGTGATCCAGGAATCCAGGATGCAGGAATCCAGCCCTGGTACGTGGTCTGGATTTGTCCACCTTACCTGAGTTATCTGGGCTCGTATCCTTGTTTCCATCTCCAAGCCACCAGTGAGATCCCTTGGTCTTGCTCTCCCAGCAAACCCACATTTTGCCCACATGGTTTTCACTGCTGGAGTGTGGCCTTAATTAGGCTGTAATTTCTTTGGAGCAGCAATAATCTGTGACCCCTTGGTGATGGGGGCCCAGCTCTAGCACAGCAACAATGGCATGTTCCCCTGAAAACAACCCATAATCTATTCTTGCATCCCTTTCTCCTGGAGGGGGTGGCTCATGGCTTCAGTTTGCCCCCCATGATCCTTCTGGCCACACTCTGACAGGGGGTCAGGATAAATCCCAGCCTTCCTGAATCTGCTTCTATAGCAGGGGAGGTTTTACTGCTCTGATGTTCTGCTGTGACTTCATCAACCCCTCCAGGGTTGCTGCAGGTAACATCCTGATCTCACTCTGGATCTTTCTCGCTTGGGTTCAAGGGGTTTACCATCAAATGAGGAACATAAGATGTCCCCAGATTAGACTTTGCTGACTCTGCTGTTGTAATTGTAAATTGCTGCAACTAGATGTAAATTCAGACACTTCCGAAACAACTGCAGCTGGAAACATTTTTATTCCTTCTCTGGGAAAAGGTTTTGGGATTCAAGACGTGCAGCAATGAGATGATCCCCAATTCCTGCATGAGACCTCAGCCCCAGTGCTGTGCCCACAGGTGCAGTTGGGTGGGTGCCCCGGGCAGCTGCCAGGATCCTTAGGGAGGGATGGCTGGGGCTGAGCCCATCACCTGCAGCCCCCCCCACTGCCCTTTGGATGGGGAGAATGTGCCTGATCCCAGCTGGGAAGAGGGAGGATGTGAAAGTAGCTCACAGCTCTTTTGTTTTGGAGTGAAAGTCAGAGAAACCAGCTCGGCGTGGGACTGCGTGAGCCACGGGGACCTCAGTGTCTCTTAGCACACCATTTTACAGCAGAAAAACTGTTTTACAAGTACATCTTCCCCTTGGCTGCTCCTGGTTTTCCCCTTGCTCCTTGCCATGCCAGCCTGCTTGGAGCAAGAGAGGGGACAAAGCAAACCTGCCCCCGGAAGGCTCTGGGTGTTGTGTGTGTTGAGGCGGAGGCGCCGGGCTCGGTGCCCCGCTCGCTGTACCTGGATAGGGACCCGCTCCCAGGCAGGTGGGGCTGCTTGGTGACCTCCATGCCAACAGGCAGCATTGCTGCTTAGTCTGCAGAGCAAGGAAGCCCAGACCTGCTGCCTGGGGTGCTACCAGGATGGCCCACCTCGCTGCCTGCCTTGGGCACGCTGGTCTGCCAGCAGCTGGGGGAGAGCTCTGCTGGGTGGGAAGAACATGATGTTCTTGATGCTCTTAATGAGCTTTTTCTTTTCTCCCCTTCTTGGAAAAGGGTGGGAAGAAAATGTCTTTACTGCGGGGGCTGAGTTCACATGGAATAACGTAACAGTTTTTCAGTAGAGAAGTGACACCTCTGCTGTCATGAGAAACTGTGTGTCCTCCCTGCAGCCAGGCAAGGAGAAGCCAAAGCCTTGAGGCCCCAGTGATGTGTCATGTCCCCTTCTACTGGCCAGAGCCATCTGCCCCAGGGCAGGGGACACGGGATGTGAGCCTTGTGCCCAGGCTGTGCTGTGCACTGCTGTTAGAGCAAGGCTCTCCAGGCATGAAACCAGGTAAAACTGCAGCCCCTCAGGACCACAAAGCTGCCAGTTGCCCCCCTGCTCCCTCCCCGCCCCCCCCCCGTCTCTGCTGAGGGAGGAAATTCAAATTCAGGATTTGAGTGACATTCTGAGTGATTAATCCAGCTCCAAGGCCAGACTGCCTCTTCCTAGCAGAGCACTGGTATCTGAATCCCTGGGGTGGATCATTTAGAACCCTCCTTGTTAAGAAAAGCACTTGAGAAGGGTGGTTTGAAGACAAGAGAAGTGGAGCTGGAGAGGAACATGTTCAACTCCTTGAGTACAGACCCTGTGTACTGTGTTAACTTCCTGCTTGTGGCTGGTTTACACTGCACAACAAATCCACTGTGGATTGTTTCTCAGGAATCATTTTATCAGTGAAGACCCGCTCTGAACAACAAGTGTCCAAGCTGAAGCAAGCAAACCTGCAGCTGGCAACAAAGGTTGAACAACTGCAACACAGCTGTGTAGAGAAGGTAAGAAAACACTTTTCACTGAAACAAGGTTTACCTACTGGACAAGCTGGCCTGGGATCCATTTTGCAAGGTTGTTGTCAGCTTGGTTTCCTCACCAGAAAGCTGTGGGGTCAGCTGGGCTGAAGAACCACAGCCCTGCCTGCCCTGCCCGTGCTTCCCTTAGCTGCCTGCTGCCCAGGCATGACTGCCCCTGTCCTACTTACTGGAGCCAGCTTGTCCTGCTTTACTGCAGCATGAGACAGATTTCAGCAGCTGGGAAGATCTGTGGGAACCTGGGAAACTGTTTTAAGGTAAGAGCTGTATTCATGATTAGACTTTTGTCTTCAACAGGAGCAAGAAATTGAGAGGCTTAACAAGATACTAAAGCAGCACGGACTCGTCAGCGAGCAAAAATAGGAGGCCAGTTTTCTGAAGTGGGGGAGTCTGCCCAGGAGAGTGCAGTGTTGAAACCTACCAGCTTGACCTGAAAGGTTTTCCTGTCTCTCTGCTTTCTCTTGTATAGTGTTGTCTATAAACATTTTCTATTTGGCCACTCTTTGATTAGATCTTGGGATTGCAAACAGTTTCACTGGGGAGTGAATCACAGGTGCTCCCTGTAAGCAGTGATTTCATAAGACCTCCTTGTACAGTTGAAACTGCAAAGTAATTTAATAAAGACACATCTTTACATGCTACACAGCCACAAATGTACCATTTATTTTAAGTAACTGAGGTTTCCTGTGATCATGTTCTTTTGTTTGCAGCATCTTGTAGAAACTTGCAGTGCAAATGATAAGAATCCAGGGAATTTTCTTTTCCTAGGAGCCAACTCTTCATGCCTAGTCCATCTCTTCTTTGCCAACCATTCTTTTCCCATTGTTGGTAGTTTCCTCATTTCTGTTGCCCCTCGGGCCACTTTGTTATTTATATAACATTAGTTTCAAAAATACCAACACACCACTCCTTTAGTTGACAATCAAATCAGCACCAACGTGGAGGGAGACACGTGCCATCTGACATCAGGTGAGGCCTTTGTTCTCAACAGCAGGTCTGAGCTCTGACTCTGCCTTCTCTCTTCTTCCATTTTATGGGTTTTTTCTCAGCTCACTGGGCTCAAAAATCACCACATTAAAAGAATCAGAATATGTAAGAACAAGATGTAGGTGAGTGGACTGTTTGGAACAGTCAGACTCCAAAAGAGCCATTAGAAAGCACATTTAAAAGGACCAAGCTGGTGTTTGAACACAATGTGAACTTCTTCAGGTACTAGAAGGTCCCTGTGGTGAGACTGGTTTATAGTTGAAGAGTTAAGATTCAGTGAGTGGCAATTCTGAAAGGTGTTGGCTGTAGCTGGTGTCTCCAACTGCTTTGAGCCAGAGTCAGCTGGAAGGGTCATTGAGCTGCTCTGAAATCATAACTTCACTGCTTGGATTTTAAAAGCAAGGTAATTAATTAGTGGTCTGGGAAAAATAGAAACATGTGGCTTATTCATCTATGAAAATAGAGAAAGCAGAGGCCTTATCTAATAGCACATGGTTACTTGAATTAACAATTTGGCTTCCCACTTCATGTGGGGCTTTTTCAGCTCTAAAGCTTCTGAGAACCCTCCCAAGGGCTCCCACCCTCCCTCTTGGCTAATTTTAACCCAGTGTCTAAGACTGAGAAGAAACTGGGCCCATCCCAGTGACAGCCTGGACCCTGCTTCTTTAGGAAACAGACTAAAAATCAGAAATATGGTCTTTTTTTTTTTATGCATACTTACCTTAGACAAAAGGAAAGAAAAAATCAAAGGGTAACTTGACATTAAATGTGGGCCAGGCTTTGTAGCCTGGCTCTGCAGGTAAGGAAATATCAGTGAAAACAACAGAACTTGTTACAGGGATAATCCTCTCTCTTCCTGAGGGAAGCTGCAATGAAATGAAATGGTCATTAGCTTCAGTCTTTGTACAACTGCTTTGTTTGGACTGGGTTAGATTTGTAGCTGTTATTTGTTGTTTGGTTGGGTTTTTTTTTCATATAGAGTCCCACATTTCTGTTCATGAAAGCTGTGTAGGTTTTTATTGCAGCGTGTTTTGGCAAGCAGCCTGCAGTTGTGTTTGAGTTGGAGCAGAAGCTGTTGGGTGCAATACACTCTAGTATGAAGTGCTACCCTTAGATAAAGAGATTAACTGGGTCACTTGCACAGCTGATACCTAAGCAAAACAAGTAATTCCTTTCACCTTAAACCCTGTAATTTAATTACATACCTGCTTCAATGGGGTGGTAGTGATTGTTGCTGTAACGTTCACTATCCTGGCTTGGGGATTGACCAGGGATCCATATTTAGTCCACTTCACTTCTATTTCAAGGGATACTGGTATTTGGCATGAGCTCTGAAAAGTGTTACAAACTCCCTCAATGTCTGACTGGTACAGAAGCAAACACATTAATTATTCATCTGATTATCCTGGCAGAGTGTCCCCAGGAAGCTCATTGCAGGGGGTTTCCAGAGCAACTCTGCCCTGTCTGTGCAGGCACCTGCAGCCCTGGCACAGCACTGTCCCTGCAGTGTCTCTAGAGGTGACAAACCAGCTCTGTCACCACTGCAGGCAGGACTGTCCTAACTGAGCAGGGCAGGACTTGGACTCTTTGTGATAGTGCTGAGCTGGCTCTTTTTAGCAGGACAACTGATTTCAGCTGGGATTGTAGGAAATCCTTCAGTTTGCCAGGGCAGAATTTTGAATTAACCATCTTAAATGTTTGTAGGCCTTCCTTCTTGAACTGTCAGGTTTCTGTTTGCAGAAATAATTCACTGTTTGGTTGCAAAAGCATGAGAAGCTGTCACGGGGGGTTGGTGTAATTTGGCACGTGCCAAAGCCACCAAGAGCAGGGGTTGTGCTGCCTCATGAGGAAAAGGGCTAGAACAGAAGATATTAAGAATAAATTTACTTTATGGGTCACTGAAGTCACTGTTTCTGTGCTTTAGAGGATCCTTGCTATCTAGCCTGGCCTAAGAGCCCCAAGGAGAAACACTGATTCTGCTGCTTCAGCCTTTTAACCTGACCTCTTGTGCTTCATCCCATCTGAAGAGCAAGACTCCCAGCTGTGGCTACAGCTCATTCTGTGCCTCACACCTTGTCCTGATCCAGAACTGAGGTGCCTGGATATCAGCTTGATTAAAAGTAAACCCTGTCCTCTACAGCAAGAGTGTGAAACTCAGCATTTGTGAATGTTCCAGCAGGATTTTCCCTCAGCTTGTTTTTGCCTTTTTTTTTTTTTCCCCTCCCCCCCACAGGTCTGAGAAACCTAAGCTGCTTCTGCAGCACAGGTGCAGATCAGGACAGAGGACAGTCAGAGTGAAGGGAGTGGTAGCAGTGGTGTAACTTTCACCTGTTCTGAAGTGAAGAGGTGAGTTATTGGCACCCAGTCCAGCACATCCTGGGCTTGAGAATTTCCAAACGAGGCCACATATTCAGGAAAGCTTTGCCCCTTCAGTACATCCAGGAGGGTCTGAGTCAAGGGCTGGCATTTCATAGCTGCAGTAATTCTTCCAGAAAAAAGAGAAAAGAAAAAAGATAAAGCAAAACCCCTTGGTTTGGCACAGGAATAATTTCTTGCCCTCGTGCACCGTTCAAGCCTTCTGGCTACAACTGCTCATGTACACAATCTCTTAAAGAGAAAGACCATTCTTAATTAAATGTTTTTTAATATTTAAATACTCCATTCCCAATACTCCTTCAGCTGTATAAATATGCTGGGACCTGATAAGATTCTAATGGAAAGGGATTTCAGAGGGTTAAGAGCACTAAATTAAACACCTCCCGCCCCCATGTCCTCTTACCGTAACTTGCAGCCTGATATCATGTTATAACCAAATAATATTGGGGTTCTGGCCCCCTGTGCTGCCAGACAGTCCTGGTTGGATGTACTCTGCAGAATGGTGAGTTGATTGTATTTGTTGGTGTTCTGAATGATGCCAGATGTAAGACACAGTTAAAGGGAAATTCAGTACTTGGTGTGTATCATGAAGAAAAAGAATCCTTAATCGTATCCTTGAAATGTATCTGAAAATGCTCTAATAGCTCAAGATTCCTCTGACCCTGTGAAGCAGCAGTGGAGCAAACAGAGGAGGTCTAAATCTACCTCACTGAGGAGTCCCAGGAGATGGCAGTCAGGACTGAGTCATTTGCTCCTTTTTAAACAGCCCAAAAAGCAGTTTTGCTTTTGTTAAAGGATAGATACATTTTGTAGGTGTCCATCCTAGAAAGTGTTTGTGAAGATGGAGCAGAACAAGTGCTGCAAACAACATTTCACCAGGGAAAGGATATCCTTGGGGCCTGAAGCCTGCTCTTATGGGCAGTCCAACAACATAGCCAGGATTACCACTGAGAGGGACTGGTGTTGTATCCACCTGCAATGCAGACATACGGTATCAGTTCTTACCCTGTACTGGAATGGCTGGAAAACAAATATTTCACTTATTTTAGGATGATGATGATTATTAGGATTATTTAGGAACAGTGGTAGCAGGAAGGCTGCTCTGTAAAATTACAATAGTAATCTAACCCTGGGGCAGGCTTTCCTTTCACTGGAGGCAGTTCTACATGACATGACTCTTCTAAATGTGAAAAAAGCAGACTCTGGAGACCTTCATTGCCCAGTTCTGAAATGTTGCCTCATTTGTCTAGCCAGGGCAAGTTACACTTTACCTTGCTTCCCAACAACTGTTCTGATTCAAGTTTAATAAGTTTTGTAATTAAATGTCTTTCAACAAGTCATCCATAACATCTCCAGCAGTCACCTGGGTAAAGCTGATCTCAAAGCTCTGCTGGATTGAAAGTGCTTCTTTGTTAATTGCTCCCAAGACAAAAGCAGCAGCTGCTTCTATTATTTCTCCAGTGTCTGTGTATGTAATGTGATAACTCACCTGGAAATGAAACATTTTAGATATTAAGTACAAATACATAAGAGTACCAAACTAGAAAAAAAGGAATTTAAAACTAGGTAAGTACTGGTTTCTTGCTTCCTGGCTTGGGAAACACAACCACATGTATCTACCAAATCCTCAGCTGAGATAAGAGCCCAGAAAGTAAGAGGAACTGAAATAGGTGGCTGGGCATTCTACAATGTCTGGGCATTAAAAAGACAAAGACCTGCCTTGATATCTGAGGTAGGAGAGGCTTCTACAAGCCCTGGTACTTGGGACTGACCAGACACTGTCCCTTCTGATCTAAATTCTCCTACAAATTAAGACACATGGGTTGGAAATACTGCCTATTTGTTCTAGTTTGTCACTCATTTCCTGGCTGCAGAGGGAGAGAGTTTCAAGAAGAGGAAAAAAAAAAAAAAAGCTGTGGTCTGATCTGACAGACAAAAAGGTGACACCAAGTAGCCACATCAGCAGATTTACATATGAAGGATGTTACCAAACCAAGCCACCAATTAGCAGTGGTCAGAAACGGATCTAGGGTTAGAGCCTCTTAAAAACCAACTCCTTGATAAACCTCCTGTGAGCAGAAGCCCAATGTTCATCCATTTCAGATGAAAAGATGAGCTGAGCTGCACTGTGCTTTCCTGTACCTGAAGTCACCTCCTTCCAACCATAGTGTAGATTCTAAACTCAGTAACAATAGAAAAGGATTTCATCCTGTCTCCATGTTATGCTGCATATAATTATTATTTTGTTGCAAAACACTCTCTCTCATCCCAAAGCCAGTGTTCCTCCTGACATGTCTGCTCTGGAGATGGCACCTTGCAAGGCCTTTCTCACATCTTTGTAACTGGTGAACCAGAAATTATTTGATGCACACGTGGTTTCCAGCTAGTGTGAGGAGGAAAAGAACTGTTGTACTTACCCTAAAAACTACATTTATGCACAGTTCATCCAAAATCCTAGGGAGCCTGAGGACATCACTCCCATTAAGTAAAGTCTGTGTTCCATTCAGGGACTGGACAATCACAGACTGGACAGTAACATTCACCTGAAAAACAAATTCTTGTCATTTCTGAATCTTGGGTATCATTATTATTTTTTTTTTTCTGTATTATCATATTTGTGACCCTCCTGGGTTATTTTCTACAGAGACAGGAGTCAATAATCCCCTGAGCATCTGCTATGTCAGATGGATTGCTGAAGTTCAACCAAAGGTTCCAATTTTTTAAGTAACTAGAGAGAATTACTCAAAAAGAGAGAATTTTAGATGAGGGCAATGCATCCAGCTGAAATGTTTTCAGATAGTATTTTATCTTGGAGTTGCTAAATATCATTACTGATAGCCAATTAGAATATTTTAAAATGTATAGGTATCTGATTAAGTCAGTAAGAAACTCTCACTGACTGTAACCAATAATTTTGCCCCCAGCTGTTCCAACTAAGTTAGAAGGATACTCACCATCTGACTTGATTTGGGCACCTAGAGGGGAATAAAAGAACAAATTCAAATCATAGCAAAGGTGTGACCCATTACAAGTAGCAGTTAAGCAATTAAGGCTTAATGGCTTTGCCTATTTAACTCATTATCTTTACATTAACTTTTACGTGGTGGAAGTCATTGGATGGGCACTGCAGTTCCCACTGTGAAAGTAACTGGTGTTTGTGGCTGGGGGGCAAAATCTCCCACTCCAAGCCTCTTCTTCGCCTGCCAGTAACTGGAAAATCTCTTGGTGACTTCCATCAGTTTTCCATCAGGCTTTTCCCGGTAACTATCCAGGGTGTTCAGCAAGGAGCAGGTGACTCGTGTTTCCCCTGCACACCCTGTTTGCAACCACTGACAAGTTGACTTGGAGCAGGAGGGCAGCTCAGCTTGGTGGGGCTGTTACTGTGCATCGTTTGACCTATTGAGGGCGTCTGAGAACATTGTTGGTGCCGCAGAGCTGGGCAAAACCTCTTGTCACCACTGGCAGCTGAGGGAGGCTTAATACAACTGCCAGGCTGCTCCCACCAGAAGAACCGAAGAGGTTTTGTTGTCCCACTCCGAGGGTGATGGGTCCATAGTTTCAAAGTCTCTAAACAGAAGCAGTTACACAGCAAGTGGATGTGCACAACTGCCCCACTAGAACATCTCCACCAACTTTTCATGGCAAGGCAGAAATGTCAGCCTGGGGCCACCAGTCAGGCCTGCAACATATTCACAGAGAGCTCCATTTTGTCAAAAGATTTATTTTTGTGACTTCCCAACGAGTGTTCGATTCATATCTTTGGGAAGGGACAAAAACTTGGGCTCTGACCGTGAAACAAGTTCTGCAGAATGATGTCAGGATCCAGAGAGCAGTCTGCTCATCTAACCTCACAGCAGAGGCCACCTCCCTATGAGCTGGAGACCTGAAGGTGGTGCAGGTAAAGTCACATATTTGTATCAACACCTGAGGCACAGCTCAGCCATCAGAACCAGCTGTGTGAACAAAAGTGCTTGTGAAGCTTCAGTTCACCCTTCAGGGAAGGCTGATTTTTCTAACTGGGGCAGGGGAATGATCACAGCTCCTCAGATTCTGTTTGTGACCACGGTGTGAAGCATTGCAGATGTAGAGTACCCTGGCAGGGGGTGCCAGGCACCCCCAGTGCCCCAGGCTGGAGAGCAGAGATGAACTGCACCGATTCCCAAGACTTTCACAGCACTCAAGCTGGACTCACCATGATGGGTTTTCCTGCCGGACCTGCTGTCCCAGTTTGCTCCCAGCAAGCCTTCCTGATGTGTTCTGTCATTTCTTCTGCCGGCAGCTCCACCTGCTGGCACTGGAAGGGCTCCCTCCTCTGCCCTGTCCTCACCCTGTCCCCAGTACCAAGCCACTTTTCTCTTGTCACATCCCATCTTCAACTCCCTTCAGGAAGGAGAGCTTCCCACAGACCCTCCCTAGCACCTGCTCCACCTTCTCCAGATCTTGCCTCGGATCCTGCCTGAACGTCCAATGTACTTTGGACAGAAATCTGACCTCTCCCCAGCTGAGGAATCTGCAAGCAGCAGGTGGGTGACACGTTCCTTGCCGCTCTGGTGGGGAAGGGAATTAATCTTTTCATCCAGAAACATCCAGCTGCTTGAGCCTGTCCTGAGGTGTGCTTTCTCTTTCTGGTTTTGCCGCCACCAGGAGTTCCAGGTTTGGGTGCACATGAGAACACTCAAAGCCCTCCATGGTAGAGTTTTCTTCACCTCTTCCACAGGAGGATGTTCCAGAGGTGACACCTGTGAGCAACCCTTTGCTGATTTCAATTAGGTCCTCAGCCATCAGGAGAATGGTCCCAGCTGGGAGAATGTTACCTATTTAGTGGGCTTTTCTTTCCTGCTGATAGCTTTGGGCTCTGTGAGGAGACTGGAAAGGGTCTTTAAGCAGTGACTCACCATGGAGTACTAATTAAATTAATTTAAATAATCACATAAATTAAAAACTTGTTGATGGTGGAGAGGATGCTGTTTCTTGGTGGCCTTCAGCTTCTGGCAGGAGCTCTCAGGGTAAGACATGATGCATTTCAGTTTCAATTTTAAATGTATGGGTTTTTTTGTCTTCTATCTGTTTGGGGTGTTTATTCACACAATAGAGATCATTCTCCAGTTCAAAAAAGGAATGAAAAAGTAAGCTTAGCTTTGCAAACTAACGCCAGAGAGGATTTGGTAGTAGAGTGGTTACAAACCAACCCACTCTCAGTGGGGTAAAAGGTCATGTTCTTTGAGGTGTGTGCAATACCTCACTGTTGAAAACTGAGGCTTGTAAGAAGGTGTCTGTGCAGAGGATTCCACCTTACAGGTTCTTTTTTAAAGTACAAAGGTTTGCCAGCTCTTTAAAGCTCAGATTTCTTAGAATTGTGCACTCTGGGAACAGACTTTTGGAAAAGCTTGAACGTGCACAAAAGCAGGAACTGCTGCCCCTGCAGGAAGCACTAGCTCAGGGCCACAAGCTGCTGTCTTCGAGACTGTTATTTTGTTGGCTAAGCAGAGAACAGTCAGTGCTGCTGTGACCAAAGACTGAAACAAAAACGCTTCCAGAGGCTTTCTGTACAAAAGCCTGTTGCATGGGGAGTTGTTTTTTTCCCCCCCTCCCAACTCTCAATTTAAAAAATCCAAATCAAACACTGTACCCTTTAGTCAATAGAAGCGACTTAATTCTGGAGATGCAAAAAGATCAGTAATAGATAATATGCTACATGTTTCAAATCATACTTACTGCTAAAATGCTGGAGTTGATGTAGAAGCCCATACTCACTGCTTGGATGCTGCCACACGTCTCCACACTTACTGACCTTGTGCATTTTGTAGCCTGGTTTACTAAAAATGCTGGAAAAGAGTCACAAAGCACTGCTGAAGGAAATTAAAAGGGTAATTATGAAAAGCACAAACACAAAACAATGCAAGAACCTCAAGCAAAAGTGAAGGGTAACATCATTCCCATTGCAGAGCAGGTTTGATGTGAGATATAAAGAATGAGCTTCCTCAGATCCTCCAAAGATGCCAGCAGACAAAATATTGCTTCTTAACAAGAGAGGCTCAATAAAAACCAGACGATTTATTACTTCATCTTTTGAGATCTCTTAAGATTATGTTTTTTTTCTTTCCCAAGAGACATTTTGCTGTGGTTATTACCATGATTGTTATGATAACATAGTAACAACAGTGGGTCTGGAAAATGCTGGGTTTTGGTTGTGGCTGTGGCTTTAGTTGGGCTTTTTTTTCCCCTCCCCCTCTGCAGATTTTCAGGAAACTGTGCGAAAGGTTAAAATGTAGAGCTCAAGCCTGACTTGCGTTGCATCCAGGCTGTGAAAAGAAGCTCTTTGTACCAAAGGAACATCTCACAGAGGTTGCCCAGTTACGTCTTGCTCTGTGTAATACCCTCTTCCCTCATGGTGTCACCCTTGTGCTATTTTATTAAATCAATTATGCCAAATAGGATATTTTATTGTTGGATAAATGACTCATTAACAAGACTCTCAAATGTTTACATATCTAACTTTTACTATAGATGCAACACAACTTCCAATCTATGTCTAAAAAAAAAACCCAGAGAAACAGAAGCTGTTAGAAAAATACTTGTTCTGCATCTTTATCTGAATTTACATTCAAGTCTGTGCCAATTTATTGATTGACTAAGCTCAGGACAGGCAAAACACTCTAAAGCAAATAAACTGGAATTCAAATGCAATTTCCAACCTGCAGGATTCACATCTGAGCACCAAGAGGTGACAACAGGACTGGGCAGTCTTAGAAATGCATCCACTGTCTGCACAGGAACACCAAACTGCCAAAGAAAACAAGACTATTCAAGCACACAGGTGTGTTTCAGTCCATGGAAAGTTTTGGAGCATTTTTAGTAACAATAAACCTGAAGAAAAGTAGTACTTGATTTCCACTACATACTCAGTGTATGCTACTTTGTGCAGCAGTTCTTATTTTTTGAAAGATCTTTAAAAATCCAGTTCACTTTTTAAGTAAGCTAACACAAACCACGTCTCATTTTTACATTTCTGTATGTAAAGACCAAATTCAAGTTTGCCTTTTCCACAAGAACTGCACTTTTTTTTTTTAATTTGAAAAGCAGCTGCAAACAATGCTCCCTTCTTTTATGAAATAATCTAATACCAATTGCATCAGATAATGATTTACCTCATATCTGTAAGTTTCATTTGCATCAGCAGGATGTTGAGCATCTGGGTCCATGTTCCAGGTGTCGGGCTCAGCACTGAAAGCAGCACTTCCAAACTGCTCAAGCAACTGATCAAAATTTTCAGCAGTAGGCATTTCAGGGGAACTGAAGGAGAGTGCTTGGTCATCTGTCCAAACATTTTAAGAACAACACAACTTTTAGGAGAATAGAGAGAGTATTTAGTAACAATTTTTCCTCCTGGAGTTGTTAAAAACTCGGTGAGAGAAAAATACCAACACAGCTTTTCTTTAAGAAAAGCTTTTCTTGTTTTTTTTCCTAAGAGAAAACCTGGGCAGTGCTTTAATTGGTCATTTCACCCAGATCCATGAAAGCCCAAACTTAAAATTTCAGAGGTAAACCCCTTGCTTTCAAAATCATGGTTCTAACACATGTTCCAAAACAAAGACAGAGCATGGAAACTCTAGACACTAATTGACAAGTACTGAGATGACTATTGCACAGTCAGAATTAAACTGAGAACACAACATTGATCATTTCCTACTTCACTACAAGTCACTTCAAAGCTGGACATAAAGTTATTAAAAAAAAAAAGGCAATAAACAGGATTTTTTTCCACACAGAAGACTAAGAGTTAGAGATGTTTTAATTCCAGAGTTTCACAAGTGAGAGGATTGCAGCATCAGGACTGAGAACACAGAACAATCAGTTTTCTGACAGGTTTAGTTTCTTTTAATTTTTGTTTTTGGTACCTAAAGAGTTTATTAAAAAAAAAACCTAAAATTGGTAAAAACCCTCCTTACAGTTTGTAGCATGAATGCAGAAAATACTGGGATTGACTTGGTCAGTTAGTTCAAATATCCTCTCTGGTGGATTTGCTTCAACATCAAGTGAATATACAGCAGCTTTCTGACTACACAGGTGGCTGTCACCCCTGCAAACAAAAATAATAAACTCAGTGATCCACTATAAGTCAGTACTGACCACATTTTCAAGTTCTTTTCATGTACTGAGACAGCATTGAAAAAGAATGAAAGAGGTTACTCTTTTTAGCACAGTTTGTACAGCAATTGTGCCTCCTTGGGAAGCCTGTGTTGTTTTATACTGGGTGCTTAGTAATTAATAATAGAGAATTCTCCAATGTATTTTTATCTAGCAGAGGAAGCAGTGTGAGCAGCAAGATGAAGAAAGCTAAGAGACAGATGAGGGGGAAGGGAAGAGCCTGACTAATAATGTTAGAGCTAAAATAAGAAGTTGGATGGGATCCAGGTGGTGTGAGACACCAGAAACAGGGTGCACCACAGGCCAGGTGCAGCTCAGGAGCACTTGTATTTACACAGCACAAGTGGGAAGAGTGACCTTCATGGTAGCTGATGGCATGTGGGCCAGAAAAGAGCTCAGATTCCTGAATATTGGGGTAATATTCACTTTGGGGGGGGGGTACCACGAAAAAAATCCTGATTGAGATGCACTTCAAAGAAATGTCAGAGGGAGAAATAGGGAGGTGGAATAACCCCTCGGGGGTTGACATCATTAAATCACTCTTTTTCTGCTCTGTCAGAGACTACACAGCCTCTTCCTTGGGATCAGCCTTTCAGTAACTAACACAATTATGCAAATAATTATGTAAATAATGATATTCATACTAATTGCAGCCATTGGAAATCCCATGGATTTTCATGCAAAATGAATGTTTTGCACAAGAATTTGGAGAAAGAAACACAACTTCATTTTATGCATTTCTAGTTGACAAAGAATAATGACCTGAGACAATTAAGCTGTGACTCAGGAAGGCTGATTAGACCTTTCTGATGTATGTAAGTAGGGTGTAAGTGGGTAGCAGTAGTCATTGTGTGCAAGAACAGTAAGAAACCACAGTCTGGGATGATTGCTAATTCCATTTTCAAAGCACCAAGAATAAAGCCCACTGTTCAGATTGGCACAATTTCTACAGAAGGTGGGTTGAGGAGCTGTACATAGTGTTCTGAGAAGTCACACAGAGATGATTTATTTTTTTTTACATGACAATTTTGAAGTGAGCTTTCTTAATTCCTTAGTGGGAAGGTGAAATGGGGTGAAGGTGTTTTCTGATAAACTGTAAATAGTAAAGGAACAGCTACTGGCACGACTCTGTTGATATAAGGTTACAAGTTGCTGTTTGTAAAGGGACAGCCTGGCAGGGAGGCAGCAGGTTGGGACACTGACTTGTAGAAGTGGGGCCAGAATGATGCTAAAGCTACTTCATTAAGGCCTGAATTGATCAAGTTTCTAGCTGATATAAACCCCAATGAATGAGGTTACTGATAAATTGCTTATGACCTAAGGAGGTGCCAGGTGGTCCCATGGTATCAGCTTGCTTAACTCCCAGACAATGCATCACACTGATGCAAGGCTAAAAATGCAAGGGCAGGTTGGATGGGGCTCTCAGCAACCTGATTAGTGGTTCCTGTCACTGCAGGGGGCTGGATCTGGATGATGTCTGAAGTCCCTTCCAACCCAAACTATGATTTCCCCAACAGAAGTCATCACCACCTAAGCACCCAAAGACAGTAGCACAAGGAAAGAGGAGAAAAACAAGGAGTGTGAGTTTTAAAAAAGGGGAATAAGAGAATGGGAACTTTGCTGTTCTAGCTGGTTGGGATCAAAAGTTTACAGGCCTAGTGCAGGAAGGGCTGGTGAAATGGCAGGGAGGAGCTGGGATGGTGGGGGGAGATGGGTTAGGAATTGGTAAGGAGAGGACACAGGCAGCAAATAAAGCAGGATTTTCTCTGTCATGCAGCTCTGGATCCACTTACGTGACAACAGGGACTGAACATGTAGTGAAGAGGCTGAACTCGGCTGTGCTGCAGTCGGGGTCACAGCAGCAGTTCACATCACACTGTGCCACCAACAGGTCACACACACACAGCTTGGCCACTGCAGGAGAGAGGTACATTAGAATGACAATCAGAACTTCCCACACTGCAGCATGTTCCCTGACACTCTCATTTTTCACCCTGTCTTATTTCTGACAATGGTCAAAAGTCTGTACCCAAATTCACATGCTCTTTTTTTTTTCCCTGTTTAAAGCCCTTTTAAAAACCCATCTTTTCTGCTACTTAGCAAATCTATTGGGAACACAATAACAAAACCAAGGGCATAAAATCTGATGGTGTGTTCCCTGTGAAATAAAAAATACACTTGAGTTCAGAGGAGTTTTGAAGGTACAAAAATACACTCAGCCTACTGGGGGGGAGGGGGGGGAAAGAGAAAAAAGAGATACAAAGGTGTGCTTGTCTGCTTGTTTCAGCTTATTGGGGGAGAAAAACCCAACCCAAAACATTGATAGAGCAGTGAGATGTTTACAAGTATTGAACGTGTCCCAACTCCCAGTAATATATTTTCCTGATGTGGCAACGTAACCATAGTTGACTCCTTTGAAACTCTTTTTTCTGTCTTGGGATCCTGTGAGAAATATTGGAATAGTACAGGAAGGAATTGCCAGCAACACTGCAAACTGTCTCCTTAACCTTTATTTGGTAACTTCTGAAAACATTCTTAGGTTTTCAAGTTTATAAGTACAAAGAGCAGGTGTTACTGCACTGAACTGTTCAGGAGAGTTGCTGTTCTGGAATAAATCTAAGCTTAAGAAGAGCAGAGAATGCAGAAAGTTAAGACCAGCACTCTGTAGGGAGGACATTCTGAGAATGACTGTTCATTTAACTGGTGTTTCTCTTATTTCAACTTGACTGTTGCCCATTTCTCCACAGCTTCCTGGGTGCTCTCTGACCATCTGAACAGTATCCAGGTATTTCCTGGAATCTGTGAAGTTCTGACTGTTCTGCTGGCTGCGTTTAGCACTGGAATCCTTGGCTCACCTCGTAAACCAGGGCAGTCCAAACACGGGTGGTTAGATTGCAAGGTTGTGTCTCTGAGCTCTGGGGTTTAATTCTGTTTTCCCTGGGGAGTTAAGCTGCGGGACGTGTTTTATTTGGCAAGTACTTTAGGGAAGCTGGAGGAACGGCGACAACGCTGGGAAATGAAAAGCATCCCTGCCAACCAGCGGGCGGCGGGAAACACCTCCCGATCCCGCAGCGAGAGAGGTGTGCCCCGTGTTGGCAGAGCCCGGCGGTGTGTCCGTGCCCCGGGGGACGAGCTGGGAGCCGCCCCGGGGCGGGCGGGACCCCCGGGGCGGGCGGGAGCGCGCGGGGCTCCCCGTGCCCGGCTCCACGTGCGGGGCTCCCCGTGCCCGGCGCCCGAGCGCTCCCGGGGCCCGCCCGGTGAATCCCCCGGGCGAGGCCGGTCCCAGCGCCGGGCGGCTGCCCCGCGAGACGGAACCGGGCTGTGAGGGCGCCGCGATCGCGGGAGACCCGGAAGAAAAGATGCCGTGAGCGGAGCTTCCCTCAGCCCGGCACCCGCCGTCCTGCCCCGCACGCCCCGCCGCACCGGGCACCCACCGTCCGTGAGCGGGGCCGGCCCGCGGCGGGGCCGCGCAGCGCGGGGGTCCGGGGGGGCCGCGGGTCCCGCAGCGCTGTCCGCGGGCTCCGCGTTCGGCCCCGCTGCCCAGAGCGGCGGCGGCAGCAGCAGGAAGAGCAGGGCCCCGAGCGCCGGCGGCCCCGCCATGGCGGCCGCTGCCGGGCCCCGCAACGGCGCGTTCCGGGGCGGGGCGGGACGGGGCGGGCAGCAGGGGAAGGGGCGGGCAGCAGGGGAAGGGGCGGGCGGGTCGCGGGGCCCGCAGCCCCAGGGCCGAGCAGCAGCGGTGCGTGAGGCTGCCAAGGAGGGAACCGTCCCGCTGGAAGGGGCCTTGCAGTCCAGCCGTAACCTAAATCCACCTGCCATAAGCTCATCTGCCTGTTCAGCGCTGAAGTCACGGTGCTGAGCGCGGTATTTCTTTTAAACACTTCAGGGATGTGACTGCTCCACCTCCCTGGGCAGCCTGTTCCAGCGTCCAGCCTGTTTGTCGGTAAATAAATCCTTCCTAATATCTAGTCTAAACCTCCCCTTCAGCTTCAGGCCGTTTCCTCTCATCCTGCCGTTACTCTCTGGAGAGAAGAGGCCTGTTCCAGCTTAGGCTGAGAAGTGAAATAATTCCCAAGTGTGCACACCAGCCTGGCTGCTTCTTGGCACTCACCTGTTGCACAAGAGCCAGTTATTGACGAAGGTGGTGATGAGTTGTGCAAGGCAGCCCCCGGGCTGCCTCACGCCGTGGAAGGCTACCAAGGTCCTTTGATGGTACCAAAGGGCTGGTAACTCAGGATGGGTTTGAAATAGCTCTGTGTTGTGTGGCAAAATCCTGGAGCCATCCTCCCCTTGGAAAGACCACATTCTTCTACAGACACGGTGACGTGAAGGTGAGAATCCAGTGTGCTGCGTGGTGCCTCAGACCTCGTGTGTCTCAGACAGAGTAGTCTGGCCTGGGTCTCCCTTCTGCATTCCTTCTGTTAAAACCACTATAGCATACAAGTTCTGTATTTGCCTCCTTCCTTAGAGAAGAAGAACTGTTCAGTCTCTTTGTTTCTTTGATGTTTCTGAGATTAGTTTGATACAGCTGGGAACACTGCTGCATTTCCTTTCAATAACGTCTTCTAAATGATGATAAAATGTGTTGGGGGTTTTCTTCAGGCTTGAAGAACAACAGTAACCTCAACAACGCTGCCATTTTGAAAAGTGGCTGTAAAATTGGGATCACACGACCCCTCCTTTTTGCTTCTCACTAAGGCTGTGCCAGGTCTGGCTGCAGCCATACAGGAGAATATGTGCCTGAGTAGGTTCAGGACAAGTGTTGGTGCCCTAGTCTGAAAACTCCAGTGTCTGTGGCCCTGCAGGTAGGCACAGGGTGCAGTAATCACCCCAGGACTTGTTGGCAGCCACTGGAGCTGGAAGTCCTGCAGCTTCAGGGAGGAGGCCTCAGGCAAGGAGCAGTCCTCTAAGTAGAGGAGACTTGTTTTCCTACCTGACAGTTAATAAGGATGAAGATGTTTCTCCTACCTGAAAGTCCTGCAGACTTGGAATTTGTGGGCTTGGATGGAGAGTGGTGCTGTTGATTGTTTATAATCGGTTGTATTCTGTATCCCTTGTTCAACTGCAGTGTCATCAGATGAGATAATTAATATTGAACACCCCTACTCGTTAACTTACACATTTCCGATGCATTTAAAATCAGTAAAAAGGGCTGTTGACAATGCTCAAGGGAAGATATAATTTAATACATTCTTTTTGCATCCAGGATTACTTTGCAAAGCTGATGGTGCACAGGGGACCAGACTCCTAGATGGAAACCAAGCCTTGCTGAAATCTGTTGTGAGCTGTTTCCAAGCACAGATTGCACCCTGAATGCATGTGGGCAGGAGCTGGATGAATAAGGAGGTATTATTTCTTCCTGCATCTACAATTGAAATAGAACAGAACTGTGCAGCTGTTCAGTAGCAAAATATTAATGTAATTAATCTGTTTTTCTCGTGACCTTTTCTTTCTTTTCAGAAGTAAGTTAGGCTTTGCTCAGACCAACATTTTACCTCACCTCTTCCCCAATACTTGCTATAAAAGAATAGAACAAATGTAGATGTTCTGTCACTTCAGTTTCTTCTTTATTAATGTTTAAATTGCTAACTTGGAATTTCTTAACCGTAGGATGTGATAGTTCAGTAAAGTCATGAAGCCTCTCCAGAAATATGCACACACAGACAGGCTGCAGAAAGTAAAGTTCCTGCAGAAAGAAACGTAAAGAAAATTGGGAAAAAAAGCCCAACCTTTGTCATCTGGAGAGGAGAAAAGCCAAGTATAAGAAAAAACACCGGAAAAATCCCACCATCAGAAAACACACCTGTATTAGGCTTCTGAAACAGGTTCCAAAGAACAAACTCCACAGTGTGTAGGACAAGATCAGGACATTAATAAATAATGCATGTTCTCCATCACAGAGTTTTTAATTTATCCTTCCAACATGAGTTGATTAATAATTAAAAAGGGTGCAGTGAGCCTCATGTGGGAAGTCCAATAAAATTAAAATTCAAGCAGTTTAAGAGGCAGTAGGTTGCTCCCTATTAAAAAACATGTTTAGGGATTGACTATATTGCTGTTTTAATAATATTTTAAGCAGCAAGATTTTGATTTTCATTTAGGCTTTATAGTGTGGCATTTGCAATCCAGCATTGCAGGATTAACTTCCCTCAAGAACAGTAACACCAGGGGAAGTGACTGATTACAAACACAAATAAAATTAATACATATGTCTTAATGAAATGTCAAGACTAAGCAAAAAGCACTCACTTATATTTCAGTTTCTCTCATCCAGCCTTACTATGTAACTTTTACCTTTTAAAAATTACTTTAGATTTAAATAATTTAATTAGTTTCACACATCTGAAATTATTGCTGCTCCTCAAAACAAAAGACACCAGGGTTTTCAGAACAGTGCTCCAATTTCTGTCCTAAACTTAGCTACAAAGGTGCAATTCTAAGTGAGTAACTGGTAAAGTCAACATCCTGCTCTGCAGCAAGACAAGAACAGAAATACTGCACACAGGCACATATAATTTTGATTAAACAGTTTAATTCTATTTTGGACATTTAAACTAACTCTGAGTAGAATAAGTGTAATAACCACAGTCTTCTAAATGATGGTGGATGAGGTGTTAAAGCTGCTTCTTGGCTGAAGAGGTGATGTTCTTTCTGAACACACCATATCCAAGGCTTTGAACTGACTCAGGTTTTGATGCTAAGAAGTTTTTCGTAACAAAAAAATGGTCAAAAGAACTACTCCAGTCAGCTAGCTTCTCTAGGAGGTGGTATAATTCCTGTTACTGTAAACTTTTAAAATTAGGAGAAGATCCTAAAGGGAAAGAGGTTTGGATGTGTGTTGCTTGATCTAAATATATGTTTTCAGCTTGATGCCACTCCAGTTGTACCGTTGACCAAACATCACAGCCCCTGTTAAACTACAACAGTTTGTATTTTATGGAGAAGCTGATACACAAATCAGGTCTCCAGGATTTCACAGACCAAAGGGGTTTGGGAGGTCCTGGCCCCCCATTCTGAGATGTTGATCCTCTGACTCTTCTCTTGACTATTTCATGTGGAGCAGTCTGCTGTCATTGTCCTTCTCCCATTAGTTTTCTCTTTGATTCTAACTGTGCTGCCTGAGCTTCTTGGTCTTTTCAAGGCAAACACTGGGTTTACTCTATGACAGATGACTTTAAAAATCCAAGTGGACAGGCATTTTTAATTAGAGTCAAAACAAAGTCAAATAAACTGCATTCTGGTCTCGCACAACATTAGCCCTTAAATAAATAGTGAGAGGCCTGGGCTGCCTCTGTACAGCAGATGGCATTACAGGTGATATCTATCATGCTCCAATCCCAAGGCCAAGATAGTTGGGAGGGAGGACTGACGTCAGCTACAAGTGAATCAGTCTTAGCACAAGCTGAAAATCTGCTGGTGCCTTCGAGAGTTGATCCCGTTGTGCAGCACTTCTGCGTAGCGCTCCCTGTTGCATCTGTTAGGCTGCCTGAGCAAGCCTAGCAAGAAGGGTTCATTTTGTTTTGCAGCTTAAATGAGCTGATGTAAACGGATCGTGGACTTTGAGGTGGGAAGATTCCACCCAGCTGCAGTAACCAGGGGGATGCCCTTTGCCCCAGTTTTTGTGCCAAATTTGCGCATTCGAGAATTTTAAACAAGTGTTGCTTGGCAGGATATCGACCCTCAGGGTACAAAAGTAATAGTGAGTGAGACAGCAGGGCATGTACTGGGAGGGGTCTACAGGGAGATCTATCAGGACGGACACTGAGCAGTGGGGAAAGCCAATTCTGTCTGATTTCATTTAAAATGGTCGTTCTTTCTCTCACAGAAGCTGAGGGATCCTCTGAATGAAAAGCTGTAGCAATTTTTCATCTGCGTCATCGTGCAGGAGTGGAGGATTCCAGCAAAGGTTACTAGTTATGTAAATTATGTTGTTTTCCTTGGCTGTCAGGACAAACCTGGATGGGTGACCAGGAATGGAGGGAGTGTGAACTGCTCATGGCTTGGGACCCCTTATCAAAGTACATCAGGCTCTGCCAAGTGTTTGACAGACTTGTGCTCACAGAGAGTTTCTCAATCTGCGAGCCATGGCTGATTGGCAAAGCTCTATGGAGCAGCATCCCATCTAGCTCTGGGAAACACGCTGTGATGAGGCCTGGAGAACTCAGGTCCAGTGGGAAGCGTGAGGGGGGATCCCAGGTTGAGAAGCACTGCACACACAGTCGGCACAGGACAGAACACCTGCCTGAGCAGAGCTGCCTCAGGGCTCCCTGGCACCACAGACAGTATTGAAAACTCCTGTGTTGAAGAAGAAGGTGTTAGGCCAGGCTGGACTTAACCTAGAAGGGACCTGGACAAGAAGGAGGAAGAATGAGAGTGAGGGGAGGGAAAAAATGCCTCAGGCAGGGGGGGGTTACTCTGGAAATATTTGCTTCCCTTTCGTGCTAGAGGGATGGGACAGGGTGAGGCAGCAGCATTTGGTTTGCTGCTCTGGAAAGCCATCCTGCAAGTGCTGTTTGTCATCTCACACACCCTGACAGGCCTTGGCAGCAGCACACCCTTATCTCCTGCATGCTGGTGAATTTGGCTGTGTGGCAGTTTCCCAATTCACCAGGGCTGGGCCTGGGCTGCTCTCTGTGTTCCCTGCAGCCTCCTTCTCTGCATTCCAAAGGGCAAAATAATTTTTAATGTTTTTTTTTAATAACTTTGGATATAATTCCAGCTTTAGGCAGAAAATTTTCATCCATTGCTTAAGCCTTTGGCAGTTTGAAGGGGAGGAATATTGTCCCTGTGAAGATACCCAGCAGGTGAAATGCCTGCCACCTCTTCACGCAATTACAATGACGTGCCTCAGTGATGTTCCCCATGGGCTGGGTTGGTGGAGGATGCCACACAGCTTTTCCTTTCCCTGCACTCAGCTTGGGGTTCAGGCTTCACACCTGCCCCTGCATTACTTACACCCATCTATTGTTTTGTTATTTACATATCTCAGGTTCTGTAACTCAGCAGCAGCCTCCTTACGTGCACGTTATGCGGAGGCATTACATGAATTTGTGCAGGTTGTGCAGAGCTACCTGCTGGGAGCTTCCAAAGGGATGAGCCATTTTACACACCCACGGGTGGAACAGATGAGGAAGCTGCAAAAGATAAGTTTTTTTGCTCTTGTTTTTTTTTAATGGTGGGTCTTTATTTTCAAGCGTTGATGCCTTGAAGTTGTTGATGTGTTTGAAGTTGTCCAGGGACACACACACCTGCAAGCTGGCTTGTTTGCATCTAGTGCTCCCCTGGAATTGGTTTTAGTGGGTGTTGTGTGGTGATTGCATCGTGTGGCCTTCTCGGGAGGGTTTTGTTTAGCATCCCAGTGTCCCTCACCCAAAATGGATCAACGCTCCAGACCTTGATGGGTTTCCACAGAAACCAAACATCACTGGCTGCAGCGAGCTGGCTCTGTCCCGACCTGCACCCGCTGGGGAAAACAGGAGGAGCTGGCCTTTAAAAATAAATTTTTGTCCGGTGTGACTCAGATAACCGTCCTTAATAGCCAGAAAGTACAAACGGCCGCCGAGTCCCTTCAAGTTATGCGGAGCACGCCAGACATGCGGGATAGGGGCGTGGAGGGCAAGTATCTGGGTTAGGCGCAGCGCCGGTGTTGAAAACCTAATGGGAATAATTACAGGTAAAAGGGGAGCGAGCCGGGGAACCCTGTCCGTGTCCGTGTCCGTGTCCCTGCCCCTGTCCCTGTCCCTGTCCCTGTCCCTGTCCCTGTCCCTGTCCCTGTCCGTGTCCCGGCCCCGCGGGGTCCGGCCCCGCTGGCGGGAGCGGCGGGGGAGGCCGCGCCGGCCGCGCCGCGGGGGCTGCCGGGAGCCGCCGGCTGTTATTGTCCCGCAACATGCAAATGAGGCGCGGCGGGCAGCCAATGGGGGCGGCCGCCGGCTGTTGCGCCTGCGCGCTGCGGGAGGGGCGGGGCCGACCCCGCCGCCCGCCCGCTGGCTCGCGGAGGGCCGGGGCCTCGGCACGCGCGGGGAAGATGGCGGCCGGCGGGGCGCGGGGGCGGCGCGGCGGGCAGCGCCGGCTCTGAGCGGGGACACCCCGCGGGAGGCGGCCCGCAGGCTTTGGAGAGCAGCGCCCGCCGGTCGGGGAGAAGGCAGAACCCCCCTTTGGGGGGGGGGGGTGTGGAACGGGGCGGGGAAAGAGTTGGCGGCGCGGAAGGTGGAGGCGCTGCCGGCAGCCCGGCCGTGAGGGGCCGGAGCGCGAGGGCGGGAGCCGGCCCGGAGGGGTGAGGCGGCCCGCGGGGCGAGGGGCCAGGCCGAAGAGGGGCAGCGGCGCGGGCTGAGGCAGGCCGGCCGGCGGAGGAGGGAAGGCTGGCTCCCTGCGGCGGGCGCTCGCAGGTCAGGAGGCGGCTGCGCCGGTGGCTGCCCGCGTTCCTGGCTCTCGGCTGCTGGGCGCCCCACGCCATGTTCTCGGTGCTCTCCTATGGCAGGCTGGTGGCCCGGGCAGTCCTGGGCGGCCTCTCGCAGACGGACTCCCGTGACTACAGCTTGGTGACAGCCAGCTGTGGCTTTGGCAAAGATTTCCGCAAGGGCATCCTCAAGAAAGGCATGTGCTACGGGGACGACGCCTGCTTCGTGGCCCGGCACCGGACGGCAGACGTGCTGGGTGAGTGTCGGCGGGGCCCGCCTGGGCTGCCGAGGGGGCTCCGGTGGGTGTCCCGACCTCCCCCTCCCTCAGGCGCACATGGCGAAGCGGCTCAGTCCTCGGCTGCTGCAGACAAAGGAGCCGGTTACGCCTGTAAATGTCTGGCTGAGTTCTCTTTATGTAGTTTCGAAAGGAAGCCCTCGTGCTCTTCGCTGCAGCTCCGTACCCTCCTGGCTCAGCCTGGCGTCGGGATGGGGTGTTGTGGGTGGCGGGGCCCGGACCTGGCGGTTCACCTGTAAGGCCTAGTGGCTCCAAAATCCAGAGAAACGTCTTGGGGTGCTTTTCACTTTAGCAACCTAGGCAAGCCCCATGTGTATGTATTGCATTTCTGCATACGGGGTCACTGGAACGGACACTTCCTGATTTTAGTGCCTGCTGTGTCCTTGTCAAGTGAAAGGCAAAGTGACATTGAGACTGGTTTCAAATGTCAAACTTCAGTATTTGCTCTGTCCCGATTAGACTCGCAGGTTTGGATTCGTGTGCAGAATGAAGCTAAAGGGTTCAAATTTTAGAAGTAGTGAATAATTGTATATAATCAATAGAATCTGCAGTTTATGAGCAGCATTGCTTTGACAGTGCTTGACCTTTCTCCTGTGTAGTCAAGGTTGAGTTTGCCTAAATGACACTCTGCAGAGGTTAGTTTCTGAGCAACTAACAGAAGTACATTACATACACTGATTTTTTTATTATTATTTTATTTTTTTAAAAAGAAAAAAGCTTCCTCCCTTTGCCCACTTTTTTTCTCAAATTTGAAACTGGTGGGATTGCTCTGCACTGTCTCATGGCGTGAGGGTGCTTGGTGATAATTCACAATTTGGGGCTGTCATTGTAACTTGATTGCCATTTAATATAGCTGAGACATTTTTTCAGGAAGCTCTGAGTTGGTGCTAGGTAACAGCAGTTCTGATTATTCTCAAGGGAGCTGCTGCTGTAAGGGTGATGCTGCAGCTTTTGGGAGATGTAGAAAACCAGTCAGTGCATTTTAGATACCCTGCATCTTCCTTGTTGTTTCTGTTCCAGATAAACTTTTTTGTGTTAGAATCATCTGCTGGACAACCTTACTTTAGCATGTGACTGAGGTTGGCTGCCTTTAAAGTTCATCCTAGGCCAGCACTGATAAATAACTGAGCAATTGGTCTTTGCCTGTAGGAGGAATGCAGAATCTGCTTTACTCAGGTGGTCTCTTTGGATGGGGAAGCAGGTGGATTTAAACCTATTTGATGATGATCAGGGTTTTTTGGCCATATTTGGTAGTTACCAGATGGGGACCAGCAGCTTGTCTCGTCTTCCTGCTGGAATCAACAGAGAAATGCATTTCTGAGTTGGTCTTTGCATTAATTTTCATGGCAACTTGAAAACAAACAGAATTGTAACTTCAAATGGCAAAGAAGGCTTCAGACCAGGTTGTCTTAAGTACCAAGAAGAAAATAATTTAGATAGAAAAGCTGTTTGGTTTTTTTTTTCCCTTGTAAAGCTATTTTCATGTTAGTTCTTCAGAGCTTTTCTAATACATGTACCAAACAGCCAAGATCACTATACATTCTGCAAACAGTAATGCTCAGGAGTAGTTTTGATTCAATCTAATGTGATTTTTTTTTTCTTAATCTGTAGTTCTTTAGTTTACAGACGTAGTAGTTTGCTCCTTGTTTCTGCTACGACAGCCATCTCTTTGCTCTCCCTTGCTCCACCAGCTCTTCTACACTGCTGCAGAGTTTCAGCACCAGTGTTTTCTGCCCTCAACTCCTCTTGCTGTCATCACAAATCTGAGGTTCCGTGCCTGTTTTTTAAAGACTCAAATAAGTTTTTTTCTAACTCTATGCCTGCCTAACTCTGCATCTCAATAAAACTGGCTGAGCTGAACTGTTGCTTTTCCAGCTTTTTTCATCAGTATTAGTTTACTGAAGAGGTCCTGTGGTTTTAGCCAAAGTGAACAGTAGACACAGTAAGAGTGCTTTTAGAGAGCAGTAAATCTCAAGTGTATCACTTAAAGAGTTACTCTGCCCTAGTAGTCATCAGTGACAAAGCCATGCCAGATGATTAATTTTAAATGCTTCTGTGCCAGTCTTTTCTAGAAGCAATCTATGGGAAGCATGTGGGATGGAGATGGGTGTGGTGGAGTAGTGAAAGAGCTACTCTCAGCCATTTGGCATCAGTGCTTGGGGATCCATTTTTTTAGGTCAAACAAAAGTTGACTAGGAGGTGTGTTAGAAAAATGCTAAACACTTCTTTTGTTATATGTATATATACCCTGCATAGCCTCAAGGCTGAAAATACAAGTGTCTTCTGTTCCGGGCTTTATCCTTTCATAGTAATATCAACAGGAAGCTTATAAAATTCACAGAATCTTAGGGGTTGGAAGGGACCTCAAAGGATCATCTAGTCCAACCCCCCTGCTAGAGCAGGATCACCCAGAGCACATCACACAGGAATGTGTCCAGGTGGGTTTTGAATGTCTCCAGTGAGGAGACTCCACAACCTCTCTGGGCAGCCTGTCCCAGGGCTCTGTCACTCTCACAGGAAAGAAGTTTTTTTCTGATGTTTACGTGGAACCTCCTGTGCTCCAGTTTGCACCCATTGCCCCTTGTCCTATCACTGGACATCACTGAACAAAGCCTGGCTCCATCCTCCTGACACTCCCCCTTAACATATTTGTAAACTCTGATGAGGTCACCCCACAGTCTCCTCCAAGCTAAAGAGACCCAGCTCCCTCAGCCTTTCCTCATCAGGGAGATGTTCCACTCCCTCTGTGCTGGACTCTTTCAAGCAGTTCCCTGTCCTTGAGGGGCCCAGAACTGTCAATTCCTGTTATTTCCAACCGTCCTGTAGTTGTTAAAGGCTTGGTGGGCCCTGTTACTGGCACAGCTGAATGCTTGGGGTTTTTATCACTTCTTTTTGCTTCTGTCTGGGATGTACCTGTTAAGTTTTCATTTTTTCTTCTCATCCTGAGCCCAGGGAGAAGTGTTTCAAAACCAGTGTTTCCTTTGGGATCACTCTGAGAAAAGAAAATTGCTTTACTACTAATAGTGATCTCTAGAGCTTTATCATTCAGGCCTGTGTTTCCTTGTTGCTGCTGCTTGTGCCATATTGTACCTTTCTGTATGCTCACCACTGTTAGTGTCTTGGGTGTCCAGATCCTCAGAATATTCAAGTATGTTCTTGAGACTTGGTAGACTTTTTGTGCTACTTCACATCTGAAGGCATGCCTTTCTGACTTATGAGGACAGAAATACTGCTTTTCAAAGCTGAAAAACAAAACTCTTCAGAAATTGACACCTCTGTTTTTTCTTAGTGCATAGCCAGCAGACCACCGCTTTTAAAACTGAACTTCAACACTTATATAAACACTTATTTAACAAAACTAACCATTGAAGCTTCCTTATAACTTTTGAGATGTCTCATGTTTGTGGTCGTTTTTTCTATAGTTGTGTTCTGCTTTTTTGTTGCTTATTCCTGCCTTACGAGACTCCTGGTGTCTTTGCTAGTTTTTTATGGATTTTCCAAGCTGTTGTGTGACTCATTATTGAAACACTGCAGCAAGCAGTGTGCATCCCGTGACAGCATCACTGATACACTGCCCATGCGGGGTACAAGTTTGGGTGTAACCAGGGTCACTTGACTAGTTTTCCAAACTGCTTCTGTCCTCCAGCAGTTGTAGGAAAAAACTGTCTAGCAGCAGGGTGCTGTTTCTCTACTGCGAAGTTAAAATCTGGCAATTGTTTTATCTGCTGCAAATACTGATTATTTTTTTTAAGATTTTAATTTTTGGGGGGTGTTGTAGGGCAGCTACTTTAAACTGAAAGGAATTGCACTTTATTTGAAAATGATATTTGTCAACAGCCTGCATGACAAGTATGCCAAGCTCTAGAGTGGTGACGCCCCTGGAGTGTTGTTAGTCTCACTGTCATCAGGAAAACTACAAAATGGATTTGTAGATGAAATGTCAAGGTTGTTCTGGCAGCTATTGAGGAGGATGGGATTCTTTGATGCTTGAAGGTTGTATAAGACTATCTTAAGTGATTTATTTGTGTCATCCCTATTAAAGAGGTTGCTGCCTCATCCCAAGTTACCACACTAAAGGGGGCAAGTTGCCTCCTTGCCTTTCACCCACTCTCTTGGGAGAACTTGGGACATCTTAGAGGGAGTAATCAGTGATTTTAAAAAAAAAAATATGTACGTGTCTTAGTTTGTACTAGACCAAACTCAAATTTCCTTTTAGCTTGGGAGCATAAGTACTGTCATTTGTGGAGAAACTGCAGATCATTGAGAAACTTTCCCATTAACAATCATATTCACTGGCCTTCTTGTCAATACAGTTAACCCAAACATCAGCAGAGCTGTTCCGTTGAATATAAGCTCTTAGAAATGTGGTAGCTCTTCTGAGAAGGAAACTAAAATCTCTGTCACAGTTTCTGGAAGGGCATTGTGCACAAGGTACTCTGATCAGAATTTGCAATTGAACATGAACACTTGGATTAATTGAGTGGGCAGTTTCCCATTGATATGCAGATCTGAGCTCCAATAAAAGGCAGGTTCTGTCAGAAGTCACAGAAGGACACAAGCAAAGCTGAACAGGGTGCAGTAGGTGAGGTGTTAATCATACCTGTGTTGCAGGAAATGTTGCAAAAGTCTCCTGCTGCTTCCTTTGGCTCCTCTGCACAGTTAATATTGTGAGCCTGAGGTAGCCCAGGCTAGAGGTAATCTCAGTACAGCTTGGCTGATGTCTGCCTGCAGCACCTCTCCCTTTTCAGCAGTTAAGTGCCAACCACCAACAGTTCAGCCACAAAAATAAGCTCTAGGGTTGCTCAACACCCTGACAGATTAAGTAGTTAAAGCTACATAGGGAAGTTTTTACAGATCTTTCAGAAATGAATGATAGTTCAGTGTTCTCCTGTAGCTCCCAAACCCCACTGGCTTAAATAAAATTGGTAAAAGATCTACCTGGTAAAAACCTGTTTCGGGAGCAATAGTGTATTGTAGTAGGGGAAAAGAGAGAAGGAACTGCTGCTTTTTCCTGGAAGTAGATTCACAATTTAATGTTTTCAGTTCCTTGTTTCTCCTTCAGTTTGCTCTTCAACATAATCTTTCACTTTGCCTCTTGCTTCTTGTTCCTCATTATCATTTAGCCAGTTATTCTTCCAGTACTTTTCTATTTCATGCAAGGGTAGTTTAAGGTCTGCTGTAACTTTTAAAATGCACAGCATGAATAAGCAACCTTTCTTTTTATAACTAATTATCAGTCATACACAATCTGCCTTTAGGGATTTGTATTTAACAAGGTTATTTCTTTGTCAAAACCTGGTGGGGGAAGTGGACACCATTGTGATCCCATACATGCTGCTAGGAGAGTTCTGGCTGGCTTTGAGAATGCATCTTGCTTTGGATGAAGAACCTATCTAGGTGTGTGATGTACCTCATTGCTGATAAAACAAGAAATGTTATCAGTTTATCTCAGTTTTGATATGTTGACAGATATTGGGTGCTGTACTTCAAACATCTGTAGTGTGTCAGATTGCCCTTTGTTGCCATTTCAGCCTTTCTTCCACATTTGAGGCAAAATAAATTCAGTCACAAATATATCCCTTTGTTCTTTTATCAGAGATTCATTGCTGACTCAGGTCAGGATCTTGAGAAATGTAAAGCTCAGTAGGATGCCTGGAGTGTCTTGCAGAGTTAATTGTGGTTGCATGCAGAAGCAGTGTCCATCTTCCAAGAGATTTTTGGGACAGAATGGTACATTTGAACACTGGGCACAGGCAAGTTAGTTTGCCAGCTCACCAGAACTTCCACTCATAATGCTGTGTATATTAAGCAGGGTTTGATTAGTATCATGGTCTTGTTCTGAACTTGTTCAAACCTGTTTCATTTGTATTTGCTCTGAACTAGACATCTGGACCTGACTTACTAACGTGTGTGGTGAAGGAGTCTCAGCACCAACTGTTCCCTGGGCTTCTGCACTTAACCTTCTGTGTTGGCAGTCAAAACAACTCCACTTTTGCATTTCAACTGCTTTTAGTGTATTGGAATAAACTTTAACAAGTTTCAGTGCCAGTATCTTCACTTGCTCAGTTTCAGTGCTGCAGTCTCAGTCTTGAAACTTCAATACAACTGTCTCTCTCTTGGAGAGATCTTGATACACTGAGTCTTTATGAAATTAGAGCCAGTTTTTGGACTGACACATGCAGCGAGTGTTTAATCTGGCAGTAGTATTTGTGTATTTTCCAGCAGAAGGCAATGTAGTGGAGTGTTAACTCTCAACAAATCTGAAGAGTCTCCATAATATAGTTACATACTTGAGAAGTATTTATTATTTTGAAGTAATTTATTGTGAAATTTTCAGCTGCTTTATTTACAGTGATTGTTCATCTGGCCACAGGCATTTCACTGTGTCACATGGGCATTTGTGTAATTCCTGAATAGACTTGAACAGGAAACATCCAAAGAAATACTCTTTCTCTAACATTTTCTAATTTACTGAATAGCTTAGAAAAAGTCAAGGATTGTGGACAGTTCAACAATTCAGTACAAGTTCAAGTAAAAAAATACAATACAAATTCAGCAAGTCTTCTCAGCAGTTTGTCTTAAATGTGCTGTAAGTAAGGTGGTTATTTTCAGTTAAATGCTAGATACTGGAAGACAATATTCAATGTTTTATGGTGAAATGTAAGAAAATTAAAACCTGAGTAACCTTTTCACTTGTGAAAACAATAGTGATTTTGAATATTTACAGGGTTGGGTTTTTTTTGTCTGAAATGAAAACAAAGATAATATAAATGAACAGAGCTTGGCATTGCTCCTTGCGGTGATGCTGCCAGTAGCAACACCTTTGAATTTTCCTCTGGTGTCAGAGGGGAAAACATGCTCTTATATGGAAATGAGCCCATTTTTACGAGTTAAGTTTTTAGGTCTTGCTACTTCTGGAGCTTGAGATGTCTCACAAACAGTTTTGCTCCTTGTTTTGCTCTATGTCTAATATCACAAGGTTTTATTGAACTTTAGTCTCATTTACATTTCACCTATTTCAGTAGCAGCTTCCTCAGTCTGGTTTCAACCCACATACTCCTTCCCCATAAAGCTGTTGAGTTTATGTTGAGAATATAGAACGTAAAGGTACTGGGTTTATTTTAAAAACCATGCTGTGAAGGTAGGACAGGATGGCTAAAGATCTTCAGGAAGGTGAAAACCTTCTGAGAAGGTTTCTGGCAAAGTCAGGCTGGGAGGCGCTGTGTGGTGTCAGGTTTCTGTGCCTGTGCTCTGCCATTGATCGCGGTGGCAGGGGTGGAGGACTCCTGGCTCTGTGCCGGGGCAGGAGGAAGCATTTGACTGCTCTGGTAGCGCTCATGGGTTGTGCTTTCATTGCCAACAAGGTCATTTAGCTTAATTTAAATAAATTGACCTATCGTCTTCTAGAGATACAGTCCTAAAAAAAAAAAAAAAAAAAGAGGGGGGGAAAAAACCACAAACCTTTGCAAAAAAACCCCGGACAACCTGTGTTGTCCATTTTGGCCAAGGACAAGAAGTAGGTGCTGGTTGGGGGTACATGAGTAGCGAGTTGGTGAGGTGTCCTGGAGTGTTACAGTGGAAGTGTGGTCGTGGATCTGCTCATGGGTGGTGAGAGGGTCCTGTCAGCTTCTGTGCCAGCGATGGAGGAGCAAGCACAACTGTCCTGTTGATCTCCTAAGTGTGGTACAAAGTCAGAGGACCTACTTGTGGGGCTGTGTAGAGGATGATTGTTCTGAAAGGCACTGTCAGAATGTACTTAAAGCTGTTCATAGCTTGCAAAAAGCAGACAGGAAGGGAGACGGACAAAGGCATTTCATGGCTGAAGATAGAGGGTGAAGGGTGATGCCATGATTACAAATTCAAATTTCCAGCTTGGAGTAAGAAGTGAGCAAAGAAAATCAGGTGGCATACTCCTATTTTTTGTTTTAAAAACCAAAACAGGTTTTGATAATGAACCTTACCAGCTGCTTGCTGTGATGGTGTTCCTGTGCTCTGTGCTAATGCTGTGCTGCTTCTCTTTAAATGTTTCCCAAGAACACTAGTGCAGAAATGGTTACTGATTGCTTGAGGGAACTCAGTAACTTCTGATGAGCTTGTTTTGTAACCACCGGGGGAGGCTAAAGCTTTGGGCAGTCCTTGTCAAATATCACCTTTTTATTGCATTGGCCCTGTTGGTGCAGCAGGACTGCGTTCAGCTGGCAGAAGTACATCTGGGTTGTGTTCATCTTAAAGGGTAAAAAGCTGCTCCTTTGGTAACTTCATCTGAAGCAAATATCATCTGAAACAAAGCTTGGTTTCTATTTCAAGTTGTAGATCTAGCACTTTTTCTTAATTTTCTCATTCTAGACTTGACTGCATGGCAATAGAAAGCAAAGAGTTAATCCAGTGTTAACCTGAAGCTGTGGGACCTGTGAGGAGAGGATTAGTTTGTTCTTGGGAAAACCAGAAAAGGCATTTCCGAGAACGCCAGGGTTGCTGTTGCGTGAGCTGCTTCCCAGGGGCTGGGCCGAAGAGGTGAACACAGGCATCTGCCTTCCTATAGCATTCTTCTAAGACAGCAAACGGACAAAGCAGGTGTCTGAAAGGTTGTGCACTATTTTTGGGAGAAATCTGATTAATGTTGATAGGCTGTTCAGAATCTGGCTATAACCTCCTGTCAGATTATAGTTTGTGCCAAGGTCGGCTCTAAACCTCCCGTCTCGGTTTCAGATGGTGTCTGATGTGAAGGGCATTTGCAGATGAGGCAACTTAGTTTTACCTTCTCTGTCACATTTTCATGCATTTGCTAATAGTGGCCTTTTTTTTTTTTTTTTTTTTTTTTTAAGGATACTATTGTTCAGCAGCATAATCTGAGCTCTGAAATGCACTCTTGGTGCTTTTGTCATGAAGATTATTTTAGCTTTGTTGTGTTATAGAAACCTGTGCTAGAAATGGTTAGTCTCTTACATGCTGAGGATCAAAAAGATCTTTGATAAAACTTCCAGGTAGAAATATTTTTCTCTCTTAAGTAATACATTCAGACAGCATCTTATTTTTATTGTTAAAGCCAGTTGAGGAAGTTAAAAATAATCTGCTCCTTTTCCCCCCTATTTTCTGTGTGCATCTTTGCTGTTCACCTCTTTGGTTGCTTGGAAGCTTCCCAGGCTTTGGCAGAATAGGTCTAATTTTCTGATTCTGTTTGTCTTGAATAACTGATGTGAATTAACTGGATCATAGTCAGTTTTTACGCTCTTGCTTGGATGAAGCTGTAAGTGACCGAACTACCCTGGCAGGGGTAGGTTCCAGCATTGTGTTGATTACAGGGTTTTTTGAACACAGTTTAAAATGGAACTTTAGTTTCTACAGAAATTGGTGTTGCCAGATAGAAAGCATTATCCTTCCAGTAACTTTGGGCCACTGAGTAGTGAGGAAGAGTTTCTTTACAATTTCTATCCTATTAAAGACCTTACCAACCTCCACATTTAAAACTAATATAAACTCTTCTATTTGAATGGGCTGATAAAAGGTTAATGTGATTGAATCCCCGTGCTTCCCCTCAGATTCCCCATTAGTTGCTCTTTATTGAGGTCACCTTTCTCACAGGGCTCTTAGTGTTGGACTTTTGCCTTCTCTTCAGCAATTCAGATAATATTTAGATATTTGTTTAGGAGCTGGTGTCAGAAGTTATCTTAAAAATGCTCAGAAATTTTTTTCTTCATAAAAAATGTTTTTCAAGCAGGTGCTGTGTCCTACTTTTTAGTTACTGAACATTGTAAGTGATGTCAAAATGACAAACTTTGTTTTGGAAACAGTTTGTGTTGTTGTAACTCTTGTTTTCTGTTTTCTTCCAGGGGTAGCAGATGGTGTAGGTGGCTGGAGAGACTATGGGGTTGATCCTTCTCAGTTCTCAGGGACTCTCATGCGAACGTGTGAACGTTTAGTGAAAGAAGGACGGTTTGTTCCAAGTAACCCTGTTGGGATTCTCACCGCAGGTTATTGTGAGCTGCTGCAGAACAAAGTACCTTTGCTTGGTAAGAGAGCAAAAATGTATAAATGGGCTCTGAGTTGTGTGTTATCTTGACATATACTTGGTCAAGGTTGCTTAAATGTGTCATCAGCTGCTACAACAAATTTGCATCTTCTTTTCATTAACAAAAATACATAGAAATGTGTTGGTAGCATCCTGGTTTTCTGTTGTGTGTTTAAAAACTCTCTTGATTCATTCAGCAGTGCAGGGAGTGTGTGTGTGTATATTACAAATAAAAGGCAAACTTGCCTTGTATGTGGAGAGTGGAGTTATTCAGCAGTGCTTGCAGAGAGTTTGCAAAATGAATTCAGCAGTAGAACATGCCTTGGCTTGTGCACTCGTTCTTTCTGTTACACATGTATAAATAACTGTGCTCTGTTGAGGACTCTTAATGGTTGGTTGTGGCTTTTTGCTTAAGCTATGCAAGTAAAAATATTTTCTGACGATAACTGGATTCAGTTCTGCTCAGTCCTTGCCTTACTGCTCCTGTGGCCTTTTATGTCCAATGAACTCTAAACCCCATTGGCTGACTCAAGTAGTTTATATCATGCAGTCACTGGTACCATGCATTATCATTCTTTGGGATGCAACCATTACAGATTTTTTTGAACACAAACTAAAGTAGATGCTTAGCATATTCTGTGTCAAACTTGATTTGAGACAGAGCATCGAGCTGCCTTGGGATTGGTGAGCAGATAGGCAACATTTGGCCTCAGCTGAGGACCTTGAAAACAGAATACTTTTCTAAAGGGCATGTGACCTTTTTTGCACCAAGAAAGTGTTACCCTGCATGATCTGCATGCTTCTCACCTGACCTTAAGCTTCTATGCCAGGAGAGCACTGTGTAGGCTATATTTAACTTGCCTGCTGAGCTTTGGAACAGATGTTCTGGCATTATATGCCTAAAGAATAGGTTCAAACCTCAGAAGTGACCTTAAGTATCACTAAAATAGCAGTGGCCGGTAATTACATTAGGATTTGGGGAGTTTAATGGTGCTTATTTGTGCAAAGCAGATGTAGTTGTTAGTGATCTGCAGAGGGGGCTGCTGGGGAGAGCCCAGCAGGGCTGAGCTGAGGGAGGCAGCCCTGCTTGGCTTGACCTTTCCAGCTCTGAAAAGCAGCATATGCTGAGTCACAAGATCTGCATTCCACACATGGCCTCCTAGTTACACTCTGCTAATAGGGTTAGAATTTGAAACTAATGATCCTTAGTGTTTCTCCTTTAACTGAGAACTGTATTTTTAGAAGTAGAAATAAAACCCTGCACTTGTCACAGCAATGAGCATTTAGAGTTTATTTCAAATGAAGTGAAGGGAAAGGACTCCGTTAAGGAGTCCTTTAGTCCATTAGGCAATAACTTTTCCCTGCTTTTGTGCTTTAAGTCATGATACTTGGTTCATCAGAATTGAATCTAGCAGAACTTTAAAACTAAAATGGGAGGAAACTGTGCCATTTATTTAAATACTACTCTTGTATTGCAGAAAAATCTTGGATGCTGTCACATATATACAATCTGAATTTTTCCTAAGATAATGTTTTGACTTACGATCCAATAAGAGTGGACAAGTTCCTGTATATTCACTAGTGGACAAGTTAAGTGCAAGTGTATTGCAGGGAACTCCTTGTCTTAGGAAGAAAAACATCTGGAATAGGTGATGCCCGGAGCCAGCTGGACTTGTGCACTAGCAAGCCTGATTGTGCACTTAGCTCACTGTAAACTTGTCTGTCCAACTTGTAATTGTGCTTGGAAGTTAGAAGATGAAGGCTGTTCACCAGCTGGTGGTAAAGGGACTTATAGGTTAGAGACCAAATCATGAAGTGCTTTAGCTGCACTTCACCCTCTTCAGGAATGAAGGTTCTCTTAGTGGATGTGCTATCCTGTTTGTAGAAATGAAGTGACTGCTATGAAGGACTTAGTCTGTGGAGGGGCATCTTTGCAATACAGTTATTTTTGTGGCTTGCAACCAAGCACAGTGGGTGGTTACTTCCCAGTGAATGAATCAAGAATTCCTCAGTGCCCTCAGGCATGGTTGGGATAGTTCTGAGCACGGCTGACAAGTTGATATGCTTCCCTTCCATCTGTCCTGAATCTGGAAGAGTATTTGTCTCTGATACATATTTTCTTTAAAATTGTGGAGTTTGTATCCTGAAGTCATGACAGGATTATTATGTTTTTAAACATGGAGATAGCTCCGCAGAGCCATGCTAGGAAGAAAAGCATTTTAATGTTCTGACAGGAGCAGTGGACCAATACCAAAGAACTGCTTGCAATTTAAGTATTTGCTTGGCATGGTTTGTTTATAGCTGAGTGAAGCTGTGTGGGGAGCACCTGGCATTGTGTGGATGCTGCTGGAATTCTGTTAGCTCGGTGATTTCGGAATTTCAGTATTTTATGTAAGTTCTGTAAATCCAGTCCTATAGCAGAATGTGCTGACATATGTTGGGATGGAAAACTGTAAATAAAGTGGAACAAAACAGCTATGTGTCAGCATAATGTGTTTACCAAAAATCAAAGCAGGAAAAGTAAGTTCTGTACAAAAAGAATTTGTGTTGTTAAGATTCCTAGAGTTTTGCTATTTTTAGTGTATATTAATTTTGGTATTACTGAGTGTTGCTGTTTTTCCTGATTTGTAAGCTTTGCTAAATATGTGAATAATTGGACTGTGGATGAAATCAGCCTAAGAATAAGCCATTTCTGTAAGGCTAACTCCAGTTACCATGTTGTGTTTGCTCCCAGGAAGCAGTACAGCTTGTATCGTAGTTCTGGACAGAACGAGTCATCGTTTACATACAGCCAACTTGGGAGATTCTGGATTTTTGGTAGTCAGAGGAGGAGAAGTAGTCCATCGATCTGATGAGCAGCAGCATTACTTCAACACTCCCTTCCAACTGTCGATAGCTCCACCAGAAGCAGAAGGAGTTGTCTTAAGTGACAGGTAAGATGGGAGAGCATCTTAAATTTTTAATCCATGCATGTTTGAAACTCTCCAGAGTTGGCATCTGTGCTGCTCCAGTGCTGTTTGTATAGTGCAGAGCAAGGTGGGAGATTAAAGTATAGATCCAACCAAAGGTTCTTACCAGTGGTGTTCATTCCCAGTCCCTGTCTGGACTCCCCTGGGACTGGTTTGGAGCACTCTAATTTAGATATCTTGGCAGTGAGGAAGCAAGTACTTGAAGAATAGAGAAGAGGGACATGTGACTGTAACTTGTGTTTCCAAATAGCTGTGTGTCCCACAGCATTTTGTATTTGATCAAAACGAGCAAAAAAAAAACCAACCTGTTTGGCAGAACACCAAGCTGGGAAATGAGAGTATTAGGAAAGGACAATCTGTTCACAGAAAGGAGTAATTTCAAAGGCACACTTGTACTTGCGTGTTCCCCTAAGAACCTTGGGCTGATCCATCCTCTGACTTTGTGAAATCTTGCCAGCAAAATTAAAAATTGAAAAGTTTAGAAGTCAGTTTTCCAAGATGTGTTGAAATACAGCTCTGAAATAAATGGTTATGCACTCACTGAAGTGAGAACCCTCTTCTGAATACATGACGATGGTAAAGGGGTCTTCAAAGAGTGATAATAGTACCCAGGGGAATGCAATATGCACCTTAAGGTTTAAATATCAAAGCTGATACAGTAAGAGTTACAACTTGTCATGCCAAAATAGCTCATTTTGAAAATGTTGGATAAGTTGTTGAAACTCTTGGCCATTCTTGCATGTGGTTTTATTACTTCATCATAAGACTGCAGAGAGGTAGAACCCTGAAATCAGAACCTCAAATAATCTAACCTCTTAATTAGACTAAAATTAAATGATTGTTTCCAATTCCAGAACTCTAAAAACCTTTATTTTTCTGAGCTTCTGTGTCATCCAAGGGAAGAACAAAAAAATAAATAGCAGAAGGATAATTGATAATGTCCAGGGGAAGTCAGGAAAGCAGTCATCTGAGTCATCATGTAATAAGGAAAGCACAAGATAAATAAGCTCCCACACTGCAGTTCTGAATCATGATTATAGCTTTCTGGGTAGTTTCTGCCCTGTTCCTGACGTTAATTAGTACTCATGCATGTTGTCTAAGTGCTTCTCCAGTGTCTCTCTTTTTATATTTGTAGTCCCAGTGAAATGTTAAGTTTGGCTACATATGGGAACAGGCAGGCAATCTAAACTCCATTGACCTTCCTGAAGGTACAAATCAAAGCAGCTCTTCTGCTTTTCAGCACAGCCACATGGCATGGGTTGCAGTTTCTCCCTTTTAAAGCCCCCTGAAGATTCTCTACAGCTGAAGGGTTTGCCATTATGCTGCTTCTGAGAATCAGATTTTGCAGCAAGAGTCATGACCAAACCAGCTATTTTCTCCTCCTGATATTCTGTAATACATTATAGACATAAGTAGAACAACTGGCTCTGGTCTCCTGGTACCAATTTCCAGACATGTTTTGTATTCCATGGCATTAGAAAGTGGTTCAGAATCCTGAAGTGTTTTGGTCATTCCTGTTTTGAATTGTCCTGTCAAGTACAGCCCTCGTGCATATTTATGATGAGTGAGAGGGAAGCCCTGAGCTGCCTCTGCTTAATGGTTTCCATGGAGATACACTTGTGAGGCAGATTAGCTTGCAGGATTGTGCATCTGGGAATGTTAAATGCAAATCCTTTGTGGAAGAGCTGGACCGTTACCTGTTTGCAGTCCCAGTTCTGTTGGAGCTTTCATGACAAGCAATCCTGGTGCAGAAGCTCCATGTTTAAGTGGTTATTTCTTCCTTTTGCAGCAAAGCTTGCGAGTTACAAAAGCTGATGATGTCTAGTTTGACATTGCTTGGTGCCTTAGTGGAAGCTGGAGTCCTTTTCTTTTAACATTCCTGTCATCTTCACAGCCCTGATGCTGCTGATAGCACTTCTTTTGATGTCCAACTTGGAGACATTATTTTGACTGCAACAGATGGACTGTTTGACAACATGCCTGACTACATGATCCTGCAGGAGCTAAAAAAGCTGAAGGTAAGGCTGTGCATTCTGAACCTTTCACAGCTTCTGCACCCATGAGCCCTCACAGTTATTACTTTACTTTTGATGCACCTAACTTCTGTATTTCATACAAAACACCCCCACAACGTGCTGTGGTTTAGAGACTTCTCAGTCAATACCGTGTGTGAACAGCAGACATTGACCCCAAAGCCTTGTTTCTGGAAGCTGCAGCCAGAAGCAGCAGCTTAGGCATAAATTTCCTGAGGAGCAGCTGGTACCGTGTCACCAAGTAGTGATGGGAGGGAGGGGAGGTGTTCAGCAGCAGGCACTGCCCTTGGCCAGCTGCTCACACGTTGTATTTTGTCTGTACTTACAGGTTGTAGATTATAGACATGAAAATAGAGCATTCTCTTTTGGGTTGAGCTGTGTACTTCAAAAATAATCTGAAGCTTTTCTGAAGGCTTATAAAACAGTAATTGGAAAGCAGCATGGGTTGTCTGAATTATGGGTTGTAGGTGCTTAAAAATCGTTAAGGTTCTGTAAAAAAAATTTCCTGGGCAGCTTTTCCAGGTTAGTGACCACAAATGTTCTAAATAATAAAAAATGTATTAAAATATTTTAATTGGATGAGAACATGTAGCCTAAGGCTGTTTGCTTACAGAAAGGGAAGTATACTTAGGAGATATCAATATGTATAACCTCCCTGAGGAAACTGTTTTGACGTTATGAAATGCAAATAAGGTTAACATGTAGCATTATAGTGTGGTTCAAAAACAATTTTGCCTACTCTTACCCTGCAGCTATGGAGCTGAGGTGGTGTCAGACAGAGAAAGGGGCTTTAAAAGACAAACGTCTGAGAGGCCTCTGCCTGCACACCAGGCAGCCTCGTGTTTCCCCTCCCTCCAGTCCCCACTGTCACTCTCCTCGGTGCAATATTTGTGTCTGGAATTGAGAAGCGTGTGGCTGTGCTGGGCAATGGAGAGTGTCCCACTAGTGCAGCATGAGGTGTCTCAGAGGCTTTAGTCTGGTTGGTGAAGGTGATGGCAGCACCGAAGGTGTGTCAGTGGGCGGGTCGCTTACCTGTGTGGTGGTTACTTAAGCTACAGGAGCTCTACCTCTCTCTGCTCTACTCCCTCATTCCTTTCACTGTACTGTCATGGGCCTGGGTGGACACTGGGGAGGGAATTCCCTTGTGGAAGAAAGCTGAGCTCCACCTTTTGGCCTGTTTGGGAAAGGCACCGACAATTTCCTGGGAGGCTGAGCCAAGAGTTAATCGTGGAACTTGCCTGCTAATTCCCCAAACCGCGGGGGAGACTCTTGACAAGGCATTTTACAATAGTTGCAGAGCATGGTGGTTGTCGTGTCATGTTGGCCTGAGTAAGAAAAGTCCTAGAGTGAAGCAGCAGAGTTAGTTACTGGAACAGAAGAACAAGGCACTTACCATGCAGTCTGTAGAAAGCTTGTGTGCTCAGTAGGTTTTTTTCTCATCTAACCTGTGAATTTCCCCCTCTCCCCAGTGGTGCTCTTGTCAGTTTGTGTAAGAGGGCCAGAGGAGCAAGACTTCCCACTCAGGGCAAAGCGTAATGACCTCAGCAGAGCCCACCTTGTGAGGGCAGGATGGTTCTTTCTGTGGGAACACTGGTACAGCGGTACTGTACAGCTGTAATACCCTGTTTCCCTCAGGTGGGACTGTTTACCCCATTTTGGGTGCTAGTCTTCTGAGCTTCTAAATTCTGTAAATCCTCCAAAACCACATCTTGCAGCTGCTGGTAGGGAGTAGAGCTCTGGACTTCAGCTGGGAAGCTTTGCATCTCTAACCCAAATTTATAGAGCCTGAAGGATGGTGAGGGCTCCGTTTGGAAGAGAAGGTGAGAACTAGTGCCCTGTGAGAGAGAGGTCTGGCAGGCAGGGATCCAGAAAACCGACACACACCAACAAAACAACTCCCAGGAGGCTTCCTTGTGAGAATCAACTTTTTTCCTCCTCAATGTAGAACTCCAACTACGAGAGCATACAGCAGACTGCACGAAGCATTGCTGAGCAAGCTCATGAGCTGGCATATGATCCCACTTACATGTCGCCGTTTGCACAGTTTGCATGTGACAATGGATTGAATGTGAGAGGTAAGATGTGTTTTTTTTTTTCCTCCTACTCCTGCTATCTTTGAGAAACTGAAGTTCTGTTGTTCCAAAATCTGATGGGAAAACAGAGCACTCAGAAATGTAGCTGGCTGGTTTGGCAGGGACCCCAGCTCCTGAGGCAGGTCATCCGGGGCCCTGGCTGACCAGCAGCCTCCTGTGGGGAAGCAGCTGGAATGCAGGGAACTCAGAGCACTGATTTTATTTTCTTTTAATTTTTTTTCTTAACCTACTGTGTACACTCCTGCCCCAGGAATCCTGGCTGACGCAAGTTCTCCAGGATCTTAGGGAAACTGTACTTGACTTGTTCCTTGGAGTTGAGTGTGTGGATGATAAGAGTGTGTGTGTGTGTTGTTTTTTTGGGTTTTTGTTTTGGTTTGTATGGTTTTTCTTAAGGTTTTCTGTTATTGCTGCTTTTTAGTTGGGGTTCAGCCCACCCTTTGGTGGTGGGTGTGGGTTTTCTGGTTCAAATTTCTGACTCTTGTACCATGAGCACCTCCCTGCCCTGATCTCTCTTGGTTCTATTTCCTTCACTCCAAAAAGGTACTGACACCTGGTGGAGTTCAGAGTCCTAGCAAACACCTTTTTCTCTGTTAAATAAATCAATTCCCCATGATCTCTGTATCAGGAGGGTGGGATTTCTTACACGACTCTTTAAGTGTCTTTCCTAAGGCTGGAGACAATAGTTGTTCAGTTTGGGCTCCGTGTTGCTACAAGCTCCATCACTCAGTGGTGGAACTGCAGGTCTGGCTTCCCGAGTCAAAAAATGCCTCTTCCCTGAGCTGTTTTTCTAGGATTGGGTTGTATTGCTCTTGGTGTTGAGGTTTGGGAAGTGACTACTAAAAATATTAAGTAGCTTTTGGAAGGATAGACAGTAATGCAGTGCTGGAGAGGATGCTGGGGAGGTGTTTGATGGACAGCAGAAATTCCTGTGAAGATCCCAGTGGTTTTATTGCAGCTCGCTTGTAACAAAGCAGTGTCAGGCTTTTTGTACTTGTATTAAATAGTGTGCAAGAAACCAGGCTTTCTGCTCAGCTGGCTGACAAGTTCTGCCCTCCTCGTGGTGATCTCTCTGTAGCTGAGGAGGAGAGTGCTTTTTTGCTTTGTTAAATGTCTGTTGATCTCAGCCGCGTTTGGACAGGAGGCAAGGGAAGCAGAATTCCTGCACCTGCACACAAACCAGTTTTTGAATATTTATTTTTTTAGAGCTTCCCATGGGGGAATGTCAGGGATTGTAAGATGACCCATTGTGGTTTATTAAATAGTTTTATTTTCTGGTGTGACAGGGGGAAAACCAGACGACATCACCGTCCTTCTGTCCATCGTAGCCGAGTACACAGACTGATGTGCCCCCGTGTCGGCTCCTGACGTTTCTGTTCGCCCTGAGCTCCCAGCGTCACCCAGACGGTTTCCTGCTGGCAGGATTGCTTCCTTCCTTCCCAGCTGATCCCAGTGGCTCTCGAGCTCGTTGCCAGTCTTCAGACACAACCGGGGTCCTTGCTAAGAACCACTCTCCTCATACACTGGTCTTTGTCTGCCAGCAAGAAATAGAGAAGCTCAAGGCTTGAAGCATGTCTTTCAGAGCTTGCTCGTTGTCTTTTAAAGGGGGAGGATCAATCCTGCGTCGTTGCTGCATTGAGATGTGACTTTCAAAGGAGTAGAATTGGTTTCTCACCTTTCAAACTAGATCCAATAGCTAGAACCTCTGCTTGAGGCCATGTTACTCTATTTGCTAGGAGCGTTCACTGTTCATTAAAGGGTGTGTTACCGAACAGCGTTTCATGAGCATAGTCTTGTTCCAGTGGTAGCTGAGGTTTTGTGTTTCCAAGCTCCAGTTTTCAGGAGGTTTATAACTGCTGTAAACATTCTGCTCTTGCCATACCTGGTGTCAGCCTAGGAGCCTTTTCTAGTATGAAACTTCAAAAAAACCCATACTTAGTTCAAGTTAATATGGATGCAGATGTGTTTTGTGATTTCAGGTGCTTAACTGTGATCTTAAAAAGTTCCGCAGATCATTCGTCCATAACGGGCCTGGTATCTGGAGGTTTGGGCTGTGGATAACTACTTTTTTTTTTTCCTTTTTTTTTTTTTCCTTTTTTTTTTTTTTTTTTTTTGTAAAAACAAATTTTAACTCAGCCTCAAAAACCCAAGCTGGCCAAAGCTGAGGTCCTGTCAGCATTTTAACCCATCCTGCCAGCGTGGGGTGATGTGGCACAAATGTTGCAGGGGGAGGTTGCACAAAGAACAGACCAACCTCCACTCTGAGAGTCTTCACCTCGGTAGATGCTCCTGCTGTGAACACCACCCAGTTTGTGTTACTACTTGCCGTGCTTGTGTAGAACAGAATATGCTGCACCAGTATTAGTCCAGTTGATCCTTATCTTTCTGACTCTCCAACAAGCACCTCTTTACTTATGCTGTGGCAGCAGCACTAAGTACCTAAACAAACTATTAATGAATAATCAGCAACACTTTACATTTCAGTAACTAAAGTTTAGGGTTTTTGGAATGAACCTTAATGATGTTTACAGTTATCTAACAGCCACTTTGCAATATTACATTTCCTTTTGAATTACAGTAGCTCACATTTGTTTCCCCCTCTTCTAGCAAGCTTTCCTTTTTCTTTCCTGAGGTTCATAGAAAAAGCTGATAGTGTAAAGATATATATATTTTTGGTCAGTTTTTCATTAACTTTTTTGCTGGTAGAAAAGTATGTAGAAATAAATTAAAGCCATGTTTTTATATATATATATATACATATATATGTGTGTATATATATGTGTGTATATATATATATATGTATAAAAAAAGTCGGGTAATGTTGTTGTTTAGGTGAGTGCAGTTAAACTTGGTCAGTAAGTAATCTTACCTGCTCTCAAAAGGAGATTTTTACTACCTGGTTTATTGTATTAAAACTGTTTAAGTTTGAGGTTACCTCAACTTGTTTAAAGAATTTCTGTGGACTTGTACTGTATATTTGCGTAACTATGTCAAGCTTTTATTTAAGATCATTTAACATGTACCATGTACATGTCATTTTACTATATTTCAATGCATCATGCTTGTAACAGGCATTTCATTTATAATAAGTGATTAATTTGGAAGCTCTTCGGTAATTTATCTGCTATTCCTGAATTGGCATCATGTTAGCTCTTTTAAATCACCTTGTAATTACTTGTCAAAATGCCTTAACTACCCTAACTTGACCAAAATACTATTTTGGTGAGGGTACGGGGAGGATTATGTGAATGAAGACAAATTAATGAGTTTTGCCATCCACGGAGCAGTGAGTGGTGGAGAACTTTGCACAAAGTGTCGGTCCGTGTTGTTTTTTCCGATGGAACAAGCGGTGTCACCTCGCTGCCTGGGTGGAAGGAATGTATTCCCGCTGCAGCACAGGGCTTTTGTGTCTCGCATTCGGGAGGCGTTTCCCTCTCACATCGGGGGGGTCTTTTTACCTGCTTTCCAGTATTTCCTCGCGCGCTTCTTGATTAGAGCAGATTTGATCAATTCTTCTTCCCCTTGAGCTTTTCCTCACACTTACGGCGCTGCCCCTGCCGGCTCTCCCCCTCGGCTCTCAGCTCGCTCCTCCCCACCCCTCATTATTCCCGACCCGTTGGTGCCGGGGGCGGTTCGGGAAGAGGCGGAGCCGCTTTCCCAGCCTGCTCCGGAGCATCACACCGTGATTCTTTTATTTTCTCTTTTTAACAAAGAACAAATTGGGATTTATTATTTTTAGTATTTTTTTTGTTTGTTTCATTTGCAAATCATGAGTTTAATCCCTCGCCGGACACACCAAAGACCAGTAAAGCTTATTTAGCTTTTCCATCTGTTGATAAAGCAATACTGTATGATAAAAAATTGATATTTTTATCACATGCTTGATTGTTTTGGGGTTTGTTTGTTTGTTGTGTTGTTTTTTTTTTTTAAGATGTGCACTCTATAAACATATCAAACCTGATTTCTTCCTATGAACTTAAGCTGTCTGCGCACAACAGATTTTTTTGGGAAAGGAAATGACAGGGCCCATCCAATCCAAATAATGTTAAACGATGCATGAAGCAGTAACACTTCCTAGGAATTAGATTATTGTGACTGTTCACGAGAGGAAGGTCCAAGAAAGGTGTTCTGTGAAATGGAAGAATGGGTGAGCTGCCCCTGGGTGTTCCCAGGAGCAGCAGTGGGAAGGAAGTTTTCCAAACCAGTAACCCCAGGAGGTGACAGGGCTGGCAGGAGCTGGGGTTTCTGTTCCAGTGTTCCAGGGCTAAGAGGTGGTGAAGTGGAAAAACTGTGGTTCCTTGCTACTTTTATGGCTATCTTTGGGAGACCTGCAACATACAGTTTCCCTCTAAATCTATTTTCTTCATTTTGATGAAGAAGGTGTGGCTGAAAACAAAACAAAAATAACAGATTTTGGGACCAGGCAGTTAATGATTGAGTAAAGGAGAAGGGAAAGGCAAAGGGCTGGCAAGGATGTGAGGATCTTGTGGTGGAATCTCCATCTCTTGGTAACAGGCATCCTTTCTCCAGGGAAAAACAGATGATGTGTGTAGAAATGGACTGTATGAAGTAGCTTCTTACAAAGATAGCTGAAATAATGAAGCAAATCTTGAGTCTGTATCTAATGAGGATGCTTTTTTGTTGTTGTTAAAATGAGACTATCATCTATGCTTACCTAAGAGGCAATTATGTGCATTTCATGTCTGAGGTATAACTTATGCAGGAATAGTTCTGTAAATACATTTAAATGAATTGTAAAGATATTTAATAAATATAGTATTTATACTAAAATGTGTTTTTTAAAGTAAAGTTGACTGCAGCAGCTCTGTTTGTTAAGGCAGTGATGTCCCTGGTGGCACAGGGAGGTGCAGCCACCAGGGCTGGGGGTGCTGGGTTCCCCCTTGGACCTTGGGCAGGGTTCTCAAACCATCTGTGAGCCAAGAGGGGAGGGGAGAGCAGAACACAAGTCTGACACAGACACTGCTGGAACTCATCACTTTTATTTTTTTAAATGCATTTCTCTTCCAACTCTGGCTGTTCAGTGAAAGGCCAGCTCTGTACCAGCTCCTCTCCAGCTCCCACATGTGGCTGTGCCAGAGGGGATGGTTTCTTTTTCCAGCACTTGTAACTGTACAACAGGAGTTTAATTTGCCTGAAGGGGTGACACAGTTTGAGTGAGAAGGTGCTGGGGAGCTCAACACCCACAGCAGTGGGCAAGGCACAAATTCAGCCTAGTCAATAAATTTGTCTTGTGTCACAACAGTAGCCAATGGTTGTGGAATGACCCTTGCTGGGGTGAACAGGAACAGCAAATCAACACTTAACCTGTGCTGGCAGAGCAGGACCCGACACAGCACTTGGTGCTGAGTTGAGTTCTGCCCTTTTCTTACATATCTTGCAAGAAAAGGGCACCATTTGGGTGGGATTCCTGCTTCCCAGGCATTAGTGAAGTGCAGGTCACCACACAAGCTCAGGACACAGAGTCTCCATTGAGTTCTGACTTCAAGAACTGCAATTAAATCTTCTAAAACCAGAAACAGCTCAGCCATTGCCACTCCAGCCAGAGATTTCAAGGCAATTTTACTTGGATTCAAACGCTTCATGTCACTAGAAAACCTGAGAGCTCTGCAAGTTGCCAAAATCCTCCTCAGTGTCACTAGCTGTTGCTAAACTATGGAAGGTGTGACTCATGGCATCCTTCTCCTCACAAGAAACTGCTCCAAAAAATAAGGAATGAAACTGGAAAAGGCAACAGTTACAGAAGTAAGAAACTGCAATGTAGAGTTGTGGGCTTCATTCTTTCTGAAGCTTTTGCCACTTTAAAACCCTTACCAGCCTGCAGTGTGCCCTGCTGGAGCTCACCTGCCACCCCTGAGGTTCCCAGCCCCACAGCTGAAGGTGGCTGTGGTGGTTTGTCAGCTGTGCTGCTGTGGAAGCTGCTGCCATTGAAATTCCACATGCAACCCCCAGGCTAGAGGGAGCCTTGGGCTCTGCACCAGCAGAGGGATTCCACTGGAAGTACAACCAGGAGCCTCCTTACCTTCTGATAGTGAGATGGTTCCTCTCCATCCAGCAGGACATGGTCTTCAGCCATGGCTGTTCCTTCCATGCCTGTCACATCTCTCTTTGTATCTCTGGGAATGTTTTTAATCTCTTGTTTTACCAAAGAACTTGCAGGTTTCACTGACCCTGTGTCTGAGGCATTTCTGTTCCACTGGGGCTTTTTGGAAGCAACTGCTGCTGTGCTGCTGTCTCTGTTCATGGAGGTTGTTTCAGATTTACCCGTATGTGCCTTGAAGCTGGATGGAGAGAGCAGGTCAGGTCAGCAAGTGACTTTATGTGGTGTTCTTAGAATGTCTTTCTTTTCTGCTGATGACAAGCACTATGGCTTTAGATTCTCAACAAGGACCTTCCCTCCCTTCCTACTGCAACAGAACCCTGTGGAGATACAGGGCAGCAGAAGCCAGTAGGGAATGCTCCCTGCTGCACCAGGTTTATTGCTGTGGATGCTCCAGAACCTGCCTAGTTCATAGTTTCCTATGAACAAAGACTCCAGGATCCACACAAAGCTTTACCAACACCCTGCAGCAACAAGCAGGTCACTCCCTTTCCATCTTAAATCTGACTTGGCTGGAAAATGTTAAGCTTCCATCTTTTTTATCCTTTTAGAGCAGCCTGCCTCCCTCCCCCTTGAAGCCCAGTGTTACCTTTCCTGTGGCTGGGAGAAGCTGGGAGGCTGCTGGGAAACTGTGGCCTTTTCAACCTCAGACAAGGTAGCCAGGATAAAGCTGGCTTCCAGCACCATGTCCTCCACGCTGAAGGCGACAGGTCTGAACACAAACATTCAGAGACCAAACCAGAGTGCAGGGTCACACACATTGTAGGAGGAAACACCTCATGCAGTTCTACAGACACATTACAAAATGCCTCTGATAACCTGAAACTCTGTGGGCTGCTGAGGAACAGGAGATGGCTTCACGTTACAGATTTAAATCCACCAAGGAACAAATGCTACACAATATTATATTAGTAAAATCATAGTTTTAAATAGGTAACTTAAAATTTAATCAGAACTTGTATTGTTTCTTCAGGCTACTAAATCAAATCATTGTGTGCATTAGACTGAGAGCCTGAAGTGTCCAGGTGGCCTGTAGGTGCTCATCAGTCAGCAGGGCTGGCTCAGGAATGCTGGTGCCTATTTAGATGCTTTATGTGGAACTACTTAACCCTATCCTGCAGCTCAGAAATACAGCTTTTGGGATGGAGTGAACATCTGTTTTACTGTCTCAGTTAAATGTCCATTGAGTAACCTGCAGCCAAACCAGCTGTAGATTTGTAGCTGCAGTAGTTCCAGTCACGCATGTTCCAAAACGTACCTTCCAGACACATCAAAATGGATTGAGACAGGAAGACTGGTAACTTCTGAAAATGCCAGCAGTCCCTGAAGATAAGAGGTGGGTGATTAGTCACTGTTTAAAAACCAGAAGATTAACATTAGAACGTAAGCTTCTCCCAGCTGTTGTTTCCTAGCAAAAGGAGGGTACCAGTCTCCTGCTTCTAGAATGCATTTCTTGCCCTCCCTGCCTGGAGCTTTGCCAGAAAAGCTTCTGCACGTGGCACTTCTGTGGCCACCAAGCTTTTTCCTGTGCAGTTAGTGTGTTTACCCAGCACTGAAACTGTGTTTGTGTTGTTCTCAAAATGTTTCACTTGTCTTTCAAGTGTGTGGCCTGTGCAGTGTCCTGAAGATCCTGCTTTTTAAAGCTAATCCCTAATCAGCTGGTGAAATAACTGCTGCCAGTCAGGAGGCCTGGTGGAACATGTCCCAGGGCCACCCTCTGTTGTCCCGGTCAAGTCAGGCAAAATAACAGGAAATGTTTTATTTTACTTTACCCTCAATTCTTTAAGGCAAAATGTCACTTCAGAATCTACTCCAACTTGAAAGTAGTCAAATTCATCTGGGTTTAATTGTATTTCAGTAAGCATTGTCTTTGAAAAATCTGCAATAACAAGAAAGGGACTCAAAGGAGAGAAGTTGAACTTCACAAAACAATGGCTGTAACCATGAGGTTTTTATATCAGCATTATTTCAACAAATAATTCTATTTTATAGTGACCCACACTAACATGTTTATCTACACCTACTTCATAATTAAGTAAAATCCTCAATTTATAGTATATTATGTAGAATTAACTGGCTTTTAACAGAACCTATTTTATGTTTCCCTCTGATCTACCCTGATACCTGCTGCTGTTCTTGCAAACCTGCTTTGTCAACAGGGATCCCTCACAAACAGCATTACCAGCTGCTTGGTGCTGCACAGACGGGAAGACCAAAATGCCTCGTGGCTTCCACAGATTAATCATCCCTGCTGACAATCACCAGGGGACAATGAAGGTGGGCTCAGGCTCTTTGTTTTAAATTATAATCTTTTCCTGATACGCAAGTGGCAAGAGGAAAAAGGCTCTTCAGTTTCAGGTATTCAATTGTTCCTTGTTCCCATTAATCAGTCCGTAGTTGTTGGGAGGTGTGTGACAAGAAAGCAAGAGGGAATTTCCAGGATGTGTTACATACTCTGAGGCACTCACAGAAATGAAGCAGTACACACCTATCCAGCTCTCTTCCAGCACCAGGCTGCTACAAAAGCATTACAGACTGTTCCCAGTCTTCTGTTGCTCTGCTCAAAAGGGCTGGTTTGTTTTTTTTTTCCCCTAAAACTGTAGAAACAGACACTCTGGCAGAGCCCGCTGCAAGGCAGGGCCTACCATGTGCAAATGAAAACAGGTCGAGGCAGAAGGTGCAGCTTCTTGCTTGGAAAATGGAACCTGAGTGTGGAAGAAGCCAAGCCCACCAGCAGCTGCTCTGCTGTGCAAAGGCCAGGCTGTGTGCCAGTGCCCACAGAACACTGGCTGCAGGCTCTGTGTGGCATCACGTGCTACACAATAAGAACAGTGCTCATCATTCCTACTGTTTTCCTAGACTGTTTCTTTTTTTGGTACCTCATTACAGTTTTATCCACTCTTTTCTGACAATAACCTGTGTATGTTTCTAAACCAGCAAAATGTGTCACTCAAAATGTACTCGTCTTTTTCTTTTCAGCAATTTCTTCTCTGTTTCTTTCCAGTTTCCACCACTTGATCCTTCCCCCCTCTCCACTGCTTAAGCCTCTTCTCAGCACAACCCCCACCCTTTGCCCCAGGCAGTCATCTTCTTCTGCCTCATTATCCTCAGCTTTGGCCAAAACCATGTATGAAAACATCCCTTTATTCTGTGATAGACAAGAACCTACACTTCAAAACCACATTTAAATCGGCAACATTTGCTGGAGTCACACCCCAAGAATCGAGATTGTTCTCCACCCCAGATGCAGGTCAGGCAATGGCAGCACAGCAGCAGTAGCCCACTGAGCACACTGCATTGCCCTTACACTGGAATACAGTTCATAATGCTATCAATTCCATAATGATGGTATTCAGATTTAAACAGTTCTTTTTCAAACATAAAATGATCCCCTTTTTCCTGCCTGTTGCCTTTTTTCTGCAGCACAGTCACTACCTCTGTTCAAGCCTAGAGCAAGTGGCACAGTCTGTTTCAATTGGCTGCTCAGTCTCATACCTGCCACTGATACCAGAGAAATGTTATTAAAAACATACTTCCTTAAAATGTATTAAATCCAGAGGGTGGCAGTATGACTTCAAATCTCTCTGTAGATGTTCCCTCTTATAAAAATCTCACCCAGCCATAAAATGTATTCTCTGTTTGTTGCAACAGTTATTATTCCTGCAGTTCACTTGTTTTAAAGTCCCAGTATTGTTTCACGTCTGCAATTTCCTTACCAGTGTCTTCCTCGATGTAACTCTTGAAACAAACTTTCATTGGAGTAACTGACAAAGTTATTTCTTCTTGACTGGTGGGGAAGTGAACCATGATGTCAGCCAGCAGCCTGCAAGATTTCATTCACCATTACAAGAGCTCCTGCACACAAGGAACATATCTAGTAGCAATGCTGGCAGGGAAAGCAGGGTCTAGCTGCCCTCTGCCTCTGCTGGCAGGACAAGCCCAGCCTTGGATTCTTCCAGGGGTTCCATCCAAAGCAGATCTTGGCCTTACTGCATTCAAAAAAACATGTACTATTACCACTGGATTAATTGCCTATAAAATTATAGCACTGCTTTATTTGTCACAGGTGAATGTTGCTGAAAGGTGTGAGTTTGAATCAGACATGACACACTTCTCAGGGCTGGACTGGGCAGGGTTAGTGGGAGCGAGACAAGTTTCTGAAGTAGTAATGTGAGAAACCAAGCACTAGGAAACAGGATTTAGGAATTCAACATTTTGGACTGTGCCCTGATCTGATCTTTATTATGTTAATGACTATGACAGCAGTACTGCCTCCTGTGTTTTGGTCGGAGCTTTTCTGGTTGCTGTTTTTGGGCGTTTTGTTTTGTGGTGTGTTTCCCCCTCCAACCCCCCCTTCAGAAAAACCTTTTGTATTCATTACCTGGAGTGGACTTTAAGGATGTTTGGACACATGTGCTTTGCAAAAACAGCCTGCAAGGGGTCACACTCCTGAAAGGTCAGATTATATGTTTTTACAACACCTAAGGATAAAAGAAATGAACAAAAATCAATGCTGGTTTGTGGTTGTCAATGATTTTTTTTCAGTATTGTTTGTTCTTTTAGGAAATCTCACCAGAGAAAGGAACCAAGTGACTCCCTCTACCTACATGCAATTAACTCACCCACAACTAGTAAACTGGATTAACACACCAGTGCAGGATTCCTTCATCCTATCAGTCACACCCTCCAGCTTCCGGGTTTTGAAGAATCCACAAGAAATAAAGCTGACAACATTTAGCACGTGTAACTACTGAAGGGAAGAACATTTGTCTGATAAAGGCTGTTACAGCTCCAATTTAACCAGGTGATGTAGGTGATAATTCCAAATCATCATGTGAAAAGGCTGAAAGTGTTTGGCATCATGTTCCATCAATAATATTCAGTTAGTAACTGTACTAAACATTATATTGCCCTGCTGTTTTTAACCTGCTTCTTTGTGTGTGTAACCTACCATGTCTGCAGAGGAGCTGAAAAGTTACGTGATGATCATTAATATTGGTATAAATGCTGCATTTCTCTACGTTCCTTTCCAGCACATTTGCACATCTGAACACAGGAAGAACTGACTGTAAAACAAAAGAAGTGCAGAGGTTACTCACCAAGCAACTCTGCAATGTTCTTTCCCAAGTTTTGCACAGGTTGTCTCAAGCTCCTGCTTTGATGGCTTCCCCAACAGCTCTGTAAGCAGACACTGAGGCAGCAGACATGAATCCTCACCCAAGAGGCCAACAGCTCTGACTGCAAAACATCTGGTCAAAGCTCTCCTGCCTCATGCTGGTTTTGAAGGCTCCAGGAGGAGCACTCCCAAGGCTCCATGGGGCTTTCCTTCAGGCCAAGATCCAGCTGGTTCAGGCTTTGGGAACTGCAGGGCACAGCTCACCATGAAATACCAACACCCTCTTGTGCAGAACTCCTCAGAAGCACTTTGGTTTAGAACCATCTACGTGCCTCTGTGAGCCTCCCCCTGTAATTCCATTTGGAAACTGGGCTAATTGGCTGCTTACAAAGCCGTGCATAATAATCCACTAAAATATACCTTAATTATCAATTTACATGGGAGGGATAACTGTTTTTCCTTCTGACATGGCTGAGAGACAGCTGTCCAGCAGTAGTGTTGGAAAAACATAGATGAGAAGAAGATACATGCATATGCTGACCTTGAAGAATTCACTGATCTTAAGGCAAGCTGAAAATACAAGCAAAATAATTTATCAACTCAAAACTGTTTCATATCAAACCTGTAACCATTCCTAAGCCATGCATCCTTTGCATGGCTGCATCTCAAAATAAAGACAGGTGCATCATGCATTTAGTCTTGGTTAAACTTTTCACCTTCATTGTCACTGGTCAGAAGCCACTGATACAGGCACAGGAATCAAATTTAGGGACATTTAAGTGGCCCTGAAGTGAGAGTTACCTCAACACTTAAAGCTCAGCTTGTGTTTCAGGCATTTGAAGGACTGGAGTTTATCCTAAACCAAACTTTTTGTACACCCATCCACAGGATATGTACAAATGAGCAAAGGCATTCCCAGCACCTCAGAAATTCTTCAGGCTTAAGAAGAAATTATCTCCATTTCTGATTTTCCAGCCTCTCAGTAAATTAAGGTGAGTTGATCACTTTTAACTAAGCAACCTCTAGGGAAAACCCTAATTCTGCTGGAAATGGTGTTTGATTAACAGGAGGCATGTTAGTGGATGCTTTCTTCCTGTTGAGTCACACCAGTACAAAAACACCCTCTCTAGAGGCAGCTTCTGCTGGGGTACAAAACATAAGCCTTTTGACCCATGACAACAGAAATAAACCCCCTGATATTAATCCAGATGTCCTGGACAAACTTCAGCTTGGGTAACAGAAAACAGAAGAACACGAGGGGCATGAATTTTGTAATTACAATTAGAGAAAATATGGCATCTGTCCCTCCTGGAAGTGGAGGAAGCTGAGAGAAAACCTATCTCAGACTGAGGGTACCTGTGGAAAACAACACAATATTCAACACTGTAAATATGAGGCTTCCAGTAAAGATTTAAAAATGACAGTAAATCAAATTCACTTACACCTTTTTCTACGGGGTCAAACCAAAACTCATCACTAATCCGTGCTAGGGCATGTATTGCTCTTCCAAACACTGGCAGGAAAAGAAAACAGTGCAATATGCATTTTGAGTTAAACAACAAGTTATACTACATTTTCTCCAGAACAATTTAAGAGGAAAAATAGCAAATTTCCTCCACGTTTCAAAGGAAACTGAGGCCATGGTGGAAAACATTACTCTCCTTTCTGGCAGCACAAGCCCTGATGTTTTCAGAAGCTGCCTCCAATGAGACACACCTCAGATGTCACCTGTCCCTTTGCAGCAGTTGGTATGACCTGATCTCACCACAGATTGAATCGAATTGGACAAAACACCTCTGAAGTCAGAAATTAGCTTTCATAGATGGCAACAAGTTTGAGCCAGCAGTAAGCAGCTGGGCATCTGTAAAGACAGAGCCCTAAGAAACACAGAAGCAAGCAGTGGGATTCAAAATGAGCCTCTGCCCACCCTGGCACTGGCAGAGCAGCATTTTGCTGATTTATTTGGGCCTCTGGAAGGAGGACAGCATGCCCAGGGGGGCACCGCGGTGGCTCCTGCACTTGGAAGTACCACACACACATCCAGCCCTCTGCCCTCTGATCCGGGCCACATTCAGGGGCTTCACGTCGCCCCACAAAACTGCCTTTGTTCTTCTAGGGACGAGGAAGAGGCAGCTCCTCAGCTGTGCTGCGACAGCGGCAGGCCCGGCCGCAGCCCCCCGTGCTGCACCCCCCGAAAGCCCCGGGGAAGGGCAGGGCCGGGGACCCCGCTCACGCATCCCCGCGGCTGCCGGGCCCGTGCGGAGCTCTCCCGGTTATCTCCCGGCTCGCAGCCCGGCGCGGGGCCGGCACGGCTACCTCTGAGGTGAGCCCCCCCCAGGACGCCCTTCATGGCGGCCCCGCTCCCTCACGGCGCGGCGGGAAACGCCCCCCCCGGGACCCGGATGGAGCCGCCGCGCGGGGCTGCGCAGGAACGCGTGCCGGGGTGTTTTGGCCTCCGGGGGGCGCCGTAGCGGGCGGGCGGCGCCGGCCTGGCTTCCGGGAGGAGCCGCAGCGGGGCAGCGGGACGGCGGCGCCGAGCAGGATGGTGAGCGGCGGGGGGACCGGGCCCGCCCGGCCCCGGGGCCTCGCCCCGCCTCGCCCCGCCGCGCTGGGGGAGCCCGGGCTGGCTCCTTGCGGCCCGGGCCAGCGGAGCGGCGGGCGCGGGGCCCGGCGGTGCGGCGAGGAGCGGGCCCCGCGCCGGGCGCTCCGGGGAGGTTTTCTGTCCTGCCCGCCAGAAACGCGCCTGACGCCGAGCTGAGGTAGAGGGAGGGGCGGGAGGGCAGCGCCGAGAGGAGCTGCAGCCCCCGGAGGGCCCGCCGGGCGGTGAGGAGGCCGCGGGAGGGGCGGGCAGCGGGGGCTGCCCTGGGAGCCGGGGTTTGGTTTGGTTTGGTTTGGTTTGTTGTTAACGCTTCCCCCATAACATCAACAATTCATTAATTATGATTTGCCTTATTCATTTGGCTATATTTTCTTTTCTGTTGCTTTCTTTTGTTTAACATTGATCATGTTTCGCCCTGTTTTTCATCCCCCCCCCCTGTCTGCAATCAACTTCTTCATTCCAATAAGGCTGGGCACAGAGTAAGTTTACTCCTCTTGGCTGTTGCTAACACCGGTGGTAAGGGCTTGGTCACGTCACTAGACGATTTTAATGTCAAATGGCACCTATGAATTAGGGGCTGCTGTTCAAACCACCAATTTCCTAGTAATTGCACCTAATTCCCAGTAAACGCCAGATGTAACATTCTTTGCCACTATTTGATATTGCACATCCCCGTGATGCTTTTAATTTAATTAGTGTTATTGTAGCTTGCTGAGCTTTTCTTTAATGGATGGGGGCTCACATGTGGTTTGGGGGAAGATGCAGGGTCTGCCAGTTGGTCAGCAGAGGGAACTGGTGGGTGTTGAACGTGCACTCTGCTGACCGGGGGGTTGTGTGTGTCAGGAGGCAGTTTGACTGTATCCCACACGAAGTGTGTAACTGGTGCTGCATCTCTAAGTCTCTTCAGAGTCAGTAAGAGAATCTGCCTTGAAAAAGCAAAATCAGTTGTTACCCATTTTTAAGTGCATTGAAGTTTATCATCTATTAAAGGTTGGACCAGAAGCTCCTGGAGGTCCCTTCCAACCTGGCATTCTGTGATCATCTGACTGATGCTCATGAGAGCATTTTTCACTGGGAACTCTTGAAAGACCATCCAAAATGTGTCTTTTTTTGGTGTTGTTTTTCTCCCCCCCCCCCCCCCCTCCAGAGTTAGTTTTAATTTGGCAGCTCATTGATTGAAAAGCTCTTGTGTTGCTTTACCAGTGCTCCCACCACCTGCACCCCAGAGATCCCTGCCTTTGGTGGGGGCACTGGGAGCTTCCAAGTCAAAAAACCCAAATCAACCCAAAACCCAAACAGAAAAGTTCCCTCTGCCTTTTCTGGTAGCTGCATGGCCTAAAAATTTTAAAAGCAAATATTAAAAGAAGGTAATTTTTTAGCATAATTACAGCTGCTCTTACAGATCTCTGAGCTGTGTCTTTTCCAAACACCTCAGATGTTTGTCACGTCAGGAACTGTCTGACTAACAAAGCATTATGGCTGGAAGATAATGCTTCTCTCTTCACATGGAGCAGTTTGTCAGGCTCCAGAGCCACTGTTCCTGCACTGCAGTGGCCTAACACCCCATGCTTTATAGAGCTTTTCATCTCCTTGTTGCATAATTAATAACTTAATAAGCAATTAAATGCTTTGCTGGCATTATTTCTCTATTTGCAGATTGAAAGCCAGGGATATTAAACTATGGTCTTAATTAATCTGAAGCCTTGATTTTGAAGCCCCCATTGAATTAGGATTCTCCTTGCATCCAGTGTTCTGAAATTAAAGATAAAGCAGCCCCTGGGAGCTGCAGTCTGGGTCAGCATCTCTGCAGTGCCCTGGGGTGGGGTTTTGTTTTGGTTTTAAACTGTTGGTCCTTTCAGTGGTTCCTGCAGTGCAGACTCTGTTCAGCTCTGAACATGTGTTGCAAACTTGCTGCTTTTTTATTTTTGATAAGGAAGAAAACAGAAGTTAATTAAAGCAGAAAGAAACTTGGATGTAGAGTTTTAAAGGGAAGTGGCCACTATTTAGCCAGGTCTGGGCTTGAGAGCATGTGTTGGAGGTGTCTTATTTAGTATTTTTTGGATGTTTAAGGAGAAAAAAAAAAGATGGGATAGTTCCCAAATCTGTGTGAAATACATCAGGCAGCACCATGTTTCTTTTGTTGTACCTTGCAATAACTTTCAGCAAAAAATAAGGCAATAAAGTCTGTAGAATGTTGTGGTTTAAGCCCCCCCCTCTTGTTCTGTGTTAGGAAGGGCTCTTGTTTTCCCTCAGTAGAGCAAAATTCCATGACCATTTCATTCATATTTTAGTAGCTTTTCTATCAGAATGCAAAGTGGTGAAGCTGAGGAAAACATTGCAGTGCTGTTTCCTAATGGTTCTTGTCTCCACAAGTCTCTGTAACAATCTTTCTTTCCTGCCCTGGCACCTGGAAGTTGGTGTTAGTGTTGGGTGATCTTCACATTCCACATCGATGCAACAGCCTCCCAGCCAAGTTCAAAAAACTGCTGGTTCCTGGAAAGATCCAACACATCCTCTGCACGGGAAACCTCTGCACCAAGGACACCTATGACTACCTCAAGACTCTGGCTGGGGATGTTCATGTTGTCAGAGGGGACTTTGATGAGGTAGTGACCTCTCTTGGGAGTGTCCTTCTGTGTGCAGCGTTTGGGGGATTGGTGATGCAGGTGGACCTGGGCAGATGGGGGCACCTGGAAAGCAAACTGGGCAGAAGGGCTGTGGTTAGAGGCAGTAACTCTGCCCTTGTAAGACCACATCTGGAGTGTTGTGTCCATGCTGGGCTCCCCAGTTCCAGAGAGACAGGGAGATGCTGGAAAGAGTCCAACAGAGGCTACAGGGATGATGAAGGGACTGGAACATCAGTCATATGAGGAAAGGCTGAGAGACCTGGGGCTGTTTAGTCTTGAGAAGACTGAGAGGGAACCTTATTCATGTCTATAAATACCTGCACGGTGAGTGTCAAGAATGGGCCAGTCTCTGTTCCTGTGACAGGATGAGGGGAAACGGCACCAAGTGACAACACAGGAAGTTCCACCTCAACATGAGGAGAAACTTCTTCACTGTGAGGGACAGGCTGCCCAGAGAGGTTGTGGAGTCTCCTCTGGAGACTTTCAAGAACCATCTGGACACATTCCTGTGTGATCTGCCCTGGGTGTTCTTTTTGCAGCAGGGGGGTTGGACTTAATGACCTTCAGAGGTCCCTTCCAACCCCTATGGTTCTATGATTCTAATGTGAATGCACAGGGAGTTCTTAGCAGTATTTTGCATACTTGGCTGTGTCTGGGAGCCCAGCAAGGGACCTGCTGCTGGCAGAGCTCTGCAGTTCCTTGCATCACTCCAGTGTTCATAAAGCAGCTTTGTAGCTCTCCTTTTGGAGGAGCAGGGCTTCTTACACTGAGTATTATTTCCATAAGCTTCCCCCCTCTCTCTTTGGTGTTGCATGGAGTTGTTTTTAAAGATGAAGCTGCACATCTAATCTGTTTGTTTGTTTTTTAATTTTTAGAACCTGAATTACCCTGAACAGAAAGTTGTTACTGTTGGACAGTTCAAAATTGGGCTGATTCATGGGCACCAGGTTATTCCCTGGGGTGATATGGCCAGCCTGGCACTGCTACAGAGGCAATTTGATGTGGACATCCTAATTTCAGGACATACACACAAATTTGAGGCATTTGAACATGAAAACAAGTTCTATATCAATCCAGGATCAGCTACAGGAGCCTATCATGCCTTAGAGAAGTATGTGAAGTGTGGGAAATACCTGGGGGGTGGGGTGTTTCTTTGTGATAACACAGCTGAACCCAGACCTTGTGAAGGTTAATGGCTACATTTTAACTGAGAGGAAGGCTTGACAGTACCTGCTACATCTCCTTGACTGAAACAGTTGAGAGTGAAATACTTCAAGCTTCAGATCTGATGTGCTGTGCTTACAAAATTCATTATCAGTTTTTCATAGTGGTTTCTGTGAAGCAGTGCTGAAACACTGCTAAAACAGTTCCCCTGCAATTAATATGAATGTCTTTCCCTCTCTTTCCAGCAACATCATTCCTTCATTTGTGCTGATGGACATCCAGGCTTCCACAGTAGTGACATATGTCTATCAACTCATTGGAGATGATGTGAAAGTAGAAAGAATTGAGTACAAAAAATCTTAAATATGTCTTTGCTTGTCTGGTACTTTTACCATCTCATCCTGAACTGCAAGTTACCACAAGACTTGATTGCTAGTTTACAGCCCTCCACTTACTGCTAACAGCTTAACAATGTAGCTTCTCCACAATGAGTTTAAAACAACATTGTGTTTGCTTTTCTCTGTATGAATTGATTTGTAAAATATTCCATTAAAATAACTGTTTAAGTACTGTTCCTTAATGCTGTAATAAACTCCACTTGGTAGAAAACCTAAGGTTTATGAACTGTTGGTGGGAAAAATGCAACAGTTATAGTTGATTTTAAAATGCCTGATGCTCTGGTTTGGTGACTTTTACCTAAAGGAAAGGGCCTGAGCAGAAAGATTGAGGCTCTGGGGCAATGTTTGCTTCAGAATCCACTTGATATTTAATGTTGTCAATTAACATTCCCAATTACATTAAAAGAATGGATTGATAGATTCTGAAAACATTACAATTAACTTGTAATTTACAGTAGTAATTTCACTGTAGAAAATGTCACTTTAGTCTTTTTCTAATGAAGGCAGTTTCAATTACCACCATGCTTTAATGAATGAAGGTCTCATGAAATCTATAAAGAGGGAAGAGAGGCTTTTCTTCATGGATGGCTTATCTCTGCCAGCCCATGTGTGTGCCCTGGGCTCCACGTACAGAGCTTTAACCACTGTAATTCCATGTGGAACTTGTGCTGCTGGAGACCAAGAACACTGGCTGTTCAAGAAGGCTGGAGCTTTTGCCTCCTCATGAGGGAGGAGAGGGAACAAGGCAGGGAACAATGTATTTGAACAGCTCCCATTTCTCCTGGCTGTGAACTTCCCAGTAAAAAGTAAGTTTTGTCTCCTTCAGAACAGTTAGAGTGGTGACCTGTTTCCTCTGCAGATGTTGGCCTGTGTGTTAGAGCTTTTTTACAGTGCAGGATCTGTGCAAAAAGCTGGAGTGGTTGCCATGAAGGTTTAAGTTAAACTAAGGATTTCCCATAGACCTTGGAGGAACTTACTTCTGTGTCATAAGCTAAATAACTTATTTCTATTCCAAATCAACCTGCTTTACCTTAGGAAAAGCCCAAGCCTTTCAGCCTGGTGTCTCAGGAACCTCTAGGTTACTGCTTTTTCATGCAGTGAAACACAAGCCTGCTGCTTTCTCCTGCTGCAGCCACACAGAAAGGAACAAGGTTGAAAAGAAAACCTTGGGAAACATCATTCAAGGCAGGTCAGTGACTTGAGTGGAACATCCATTTGCTGGCAGCTTTATCATTCAAAGAAGGTTGATAGAATGCTCTAAGGCCAAAATGGATACCTAAGTCTTTTTATTTCTGCTCACTGTAAAAATTACAATTTGTCTACAAAATGTATTTTACATGAAGTACACCACTTACAGCTTTAAAAAAAAAGGCTTGTCACAATTCTGCAAGGTTGTGTTTATCTGATTTAAATCTTGAAGTGATCCTGACAGCAGCCATCAACATGGAGAAATACAAAAGGATGGAGAAGAAATAGCCTAGAACAGTTAAATCAGATGTGGAAAGCTCAGAGCAGCTTTTGGTAAAAAACAATTAAATTGTTTTGAGGTTTTAGTTTAATGTTCACCTGACCAGAATGAGCCTTCTTAATGCATCGTCTTCATCTTGCCAGTAGAGGGAGAAACAAGGGCAAATCAAGACCTCACCCATGACAGTTCTGTCCACAGGTCTCTTCTGGTCCATTTAGACACATCTGGAAGGCAGGAGAAGAACATTAACAGGGTTTAGGAAAAGACCTGTGAAAGTACTTGAAAGCATATGGCCTAGCATATTCAGGTCAAGTAAAATTAATTATTTGAATTAATAAAAGGACACTTTATTATAGACAATATATTTTACTAAAATAAGCCAGCTAACAAGTATTTTTGCTAAAAGTTGAGTGAAAAAGTCTTAGTTTAGAAGAAAAAGGAGAGAGTACTGCATGAGGTACAGAAATGGTTTGTTTTACCTTCAGAAGATCAGCTGATGAGACATCAACCAGAACAGGATTTCCATACTTCTCTTGATATTCCTGAATTAGGGCTGTTGCATCCTCAATGCTGGAAGAGGCAAAAGTTGATCAGTTAGTTCTCTAAAAAGCCAAGTATTTAAACTATATACACTGAAATGTGAAAATAAGGTATGACCTCCCATTTTTGAAGTCAGGTCCCATCATTTCTCAGTAGAAGCAAGCAAGCCATGACAAGCCTAGCATTTAACCTCTGGCTGTTAATGAACCACCTATATACTAGAATTTAAATGGTTAATTATTGGTTCCTGTCCCGTGTTGTCTGCAGGGTAACAGGTAACAAAGTGACTGGTAGTCCTGAGTATCTGGGGCCTGAAATGAGTTTGCAGCTGAGCACAATGAGCCCAGCTGCAGCCACTGATGATCCCTGATTAGAACCTGCCCTGCTCAGTGCCAAGAGCCTTTGTTTTATTTAAGTGGAACACGAGGTGTTTCTGCCTCCTGAAAAACTCAGCAGCCGAATCCTTTGAGATTCCTAAATTCTTGAGTACAGGCAGTTTGTTTATTTTTTCAGTGTTCTGACTGCTGAAGCTGTGACTCCAGGATGCCACCTAGCTGCGTTCATCTGCAGGTAAGGTGAAACGATTCAAAGCACAAGGGTTTGCTCTTTCACTGGGGTTATTTCTATTTTCACTGCATTTGATCTGCTTGCCAGCCCAGGCTCAATAATCTCTTTCTTTGGCCTGAATCACCCTGTAGAGCTCTTTCCTAAGTGTGCAAAGTAGTGAATGAGATTTTATTTCTTCCTTTAACTTAGCAATGCTTTAAAAAGTCTTGGAGACTAAGTGCTAGACAAGACTTCAAAGAAATGAAAGTAAAATGAGTGATTCAATTTTTGTAATTGCTCTCAAGTCATTCATCATCTGTCTTAATAACTTACCAGTTCTTCTTGACAAAGTAATCCACCAGTTCTTTGATTCTGTGAGTGTTCATCAGTTGTTGCTTCAACAGGGGAAAATACTTAGTTTTCAAGAATTTTTCATATAGCTTCTCATTTATTATACTGTCCAAAACCAAAGATCTGATCTGTAGATTGAAGTTAACATGTATTTAGAAAAGTAAAGTAGTGCTGCTGGAAACAAAGCTGTCCTACAAACAGGGGCAGCCCATAACCCACCACTGTGGGTACATGCAGGAAGATTTTCAGTTGCACGTGAATCAAAAGACAAAAATCCCTGCAAATGTTTCTGTATTTTAGAAGTGGCCATTATGTCAACTCATGCTTAGCAAGATGAGGAGAAAGAGGGGGGAAGAAAAGGTTCTGTGTCCACTTATCTATCAAAAAAGCCTCTAAGTTAAAGGCAAGTGAAGTAAATTTTGCTTACTTACCTGAGAAGCAAATGCCACAACTTCTCCAGTGTTCATGTGTTCATCTATTTGCTGCAGCACAGTTTCTGGGTTACACGTTGATAAGAAACCCTGGCAGAAAGAAGTTACAGTCATGAATAAGCTGAGAATGTTTAAAGCAGAAACTCTCCTTTCAGAGCAAGTATTTGATTTACTCAGGAACAATCAGTCTTTTGAAATTCTAGGTGCAAACATGAAAATTATCAAACCCGGATCTGTGCAGTGTGACCGAAAGAGTAGAACTCGTTGCTTACTCTCAAAGGCTCTTTTGCTGGGACTTCTGCAGAGTTTTCTGACTCATTGCCAGCAGACTCAAGTGTCTTACATTGATACTGTAATTTGGGAAAGTCTTTCTGAGATAACTTTAATGACTGGAAGCCTAAGAGTTTAAGATGCCTTTATACTAGTGCCTCTTTGCTTATGGGAACAGCTCATAATGCTTCACGTGGGAGGACAATGCAGAGCAGAAATAAAGGGGAAAAGAGACTGTCAAGATCCATGAAGAGGATATGGCTTTAAGGTTTACATTAGAACCTGTGAGGCATATAAAAAATATCTTTCCTAGCAGTTAGGAGCCTTCACTCACCACTTTCCTGAAGTAGGATTCAGTACTTTTCTTACAATCTGCTGTGAAACCAGCCCTCTGGTAGCTCCTTAGCAATGATCTGTGTTACCATCAACTTCACACTGCCCTGGCAGGAATATACCCATGGCTTGGGGTGGTGGGGGGAGTTTCTTCACTGGTTTTATGGGTGGGATCCCATATAATATCCTCAAAAGGCAAAGTCATATGACAAAGCTGCTGAGGGTGACTTGAAGCTGGCTGGTTTTGCTTAAAATGAGAAAGAGGAAGAGTTCACATGATCCCTTTCAGAGGAACAAATTTAGAACAATAGCCTTTGTGGTGGGAAATGCCAAGCAGCTGTAACCAGTGAGAGTGAAATAAACTGGATTTGTAAGTTACCTCCTTACAGTTTCTGATGAACATAACCTGCTTAAAGACATTTCCCTTGCACAGACAGAACACAAAAGTTATTGTTTACCTGAATTTGCTGCTCTCGTTTCTCAGCCTGAGGAATCAGCAGCAGGCACCCCAGGGCAAAGGCTGCAAGGTCCAGCTGTGCATATTGTTTAGCTATTCCAATGACATCCAAGTCAGCCAGAACAGGGCACCTTCAGAAGACCAGGAGGGAAGTTCTCAGCTATGATATGTATAACTGGATGGATTTAGTACTGTCAGTAAAACTGCTTTTTAAGCCAGACAGAAGAATTTTACCTCATCTTATTTTCAGAAACAGCCAAGCCATGTGAGTTGAAGTTTCACAGAATACAAAAGCATGACCATTTTCTAGCTTGAAAAAAAAAAAACCAACACAACCCAACTCCCAAACACTCAAGGCCCTATTTTGAGGGAAGTGTTGGCCAACTGCCCAGTGATGCCTTGGTACATGTGTATGACACAGCAGTGTAGGCATGTTCTTCAGCTGGGTCCTTTCCAGTATTTCCTAACTAACTTCTGGTTTCAGTCTGGCTCTCTGAGCTCTGGTTCTTCTCTGTCAGAGAAGAGCCTGTGGTGAGTATGGTAATGATTTATTGTGCTCTTTTACACTGTAAAGGCAATGCACAACTGGTTTATGTGCAGAATGTTCTGCAACACTAATACCACATGTTAACCACATTTATAGATGTGCAGCTGTAAGATTTTTGTCATGTCAGATTAATTCTTTGTAGGAAAATTAATTCTTTCTCTCTTATACTCTGTTTATGTTTTGGGAAATGTGCTGTATTTTGGGCTAAGATATTAACTGGATTTTTAGGGTTGACCCCGAGTCCTTTCAAAAAACATCAGGACAGGAAGAGATGTCCCTTATGGGGGCAGTGACTGGGCAGATCAATTGGTTTTCAGCAGTTTGTGGTGTTAAGTCCCCACTCAGAGAGCAGCTCCCAGTACAGCTCAAACAGCCAAGGCCCTGAGTTACAGCAAATTGTCAGCAGCCTCAGGGCAAGCAAGGAATTTGGGTTGTTGGATGAGAAATTACAAACAGCCATTCCCACTCAAACCAGTACAAATGTGGGATGTGGCATCTACTTACTTGAGCAGAATCACAAAACACTCACAACATTCTTCTAACTGCTTAGGACTCGGTGGACATGAAGCTAGGAAATAGAGAAAACATGATGGAATAAATATATAACCAAGTTACTGCACGAGCCTGATGGCAAATACCAACCCTACCTGTGAGAAATGGTGACAGGACTGCACTTCTCCAGGCTCGACTGAAGATGGGAATCTGTTGACAACAAGGTTTTAAAGTTGTTACTAGGTGTATGTGTAGACACAGACATCCTGACCCACTGCAGGTGCAAGAAGCCTGCCAGTGTTTTTTTTAATCCTAGATGAATTATCCCCTAACATTGCATTCCTCCTATCGTAGTCTAAGATTTAGCCATATTTTGACTGATGACAAAATTATTCTGACTTCAAAAGCCTCTCCAACTAAGTGTTTACTGAAGGAACCACAAGTGCAAAAGATGCTATTCCAGTAATTAATAATGAGACTCATCTGCATATTGCATTGAAAAATCATCAAAGAGTATTTTCCTGTGTAATACTCCCTGACATTTGGCTGCCATTCCCATACACACACAAATAGGATGCTGAACTCCTGGGGGTCACAGAGTATTTGCTTACCTCCCATAATGAATGAATCCCAGTAATTGCTATCAAAACTCTTCTTAGGTATTGTTTCTGAAAACAAAATTCAATATAAATCAGTGTTTGTGAAGATTTTGTGACAATCTACAGAACTGCATTATGCTTGTTGTCTCATCTGCAGTCCCTCAAGGTACCTGTGTTCCTCTGTGAGGAGAAACTGATGCTCATGATTTATAGTTTAGTACATTAAAATTACCACAAGAGGTAACAGTATATGTTGCCTCAGTAAATACATAACATTTCCAGTAGTCTTAATACAACCAGTGCTGAAAATTTGTTGATCCTGCCTTCTTTGCTATTAGTATCTACATCTCATGAGATGAAAACTGGCTTCAGTCCCTGCTCCTCATACAACCACATGGCCAGGTACATCGGTTACCTCCTTAGGCTGTAGCAAGATTACATAAAGTCTGACAATCAGAGGTAATTAAGATTCTGAATGACAAAAATCAGGATTACTATCAGAATGCACACATTTTAGGGGTAATATATTTCTTATGTGTATATGCATACTCATATATGCACAGTTGTGCCTGTGTGTGTATATATTTGCAGGCAAAACTATGCCTATTATGTTGTAAAATTATAATCCTATGAAGAAATTTTCACTTTATTTTCACAGGATTTAATCTTGCCATCTGAAGGGCTTTTAAAAAAAATCCTAGAGCAATTAAAGATCAAAATTCCCCAGCAGTGCTGCCAAAACACAGATTCCTCAAAGCTTTATCAGTTCATCCAAAAGCCTGAAGTAACCATGTAAATTATTAACAATTGTTCACAGTAAGTTTATAGTTTATGCATCTGTCACACTCTTTAGAAATCAGTAAATAAAAAAAAAGCCTTTTTCTCACCTCACTGCAGAGCTTTAAGCTTAAAAATTCCTTACCATATTGAAGCCAAGGAGTTTCTGCAGGAGGGCATTCCACAGTTGTGCATCATACACTTTGTATTCCAGACTGAGTTCTGTCACCAGCCTAACAGCCTAGAGGACAGCAGGGACATGCTTTATTTTAATAAATGTTCATGATTTTCAAAACTTCACTGCTTGCCAGAATAACTGCAGATTTTTACAGCATTACTGGGACCTTTAACTCCTGGCAGGCCCCAGCCAAGCCACTTTCAAAATTATTTTACACCTGTGAGGAAAATGAGAAGAAAACCAAACCCCCCATCTAAAGTGAGATAATTGATCTTCTGGTTGTAGGAAAGCTAAAGTTTATTTTTGATCTATCACTTTTAAATATTAGACTAGCATGTGTACATTTCAGCTCCTGATCACTTCCATTTTATGGCTATAAACCAGAAGTGTTACTGTTGAAGCCTTAGCAGACTAGGATACTTTTTTGTCATACACTGTTGTCTACTTGGTAATCACATTTACCTGTCTCAGTCTTCAGTGTAAGTTAGCTGTTTGGAAAACATATCTGGTAACACAAAGTAATTGTCAAAGTCAAATTCCTAAGCAGAGTATAACTTAAAAACATTAAAGTATGAGGTATGAGTACACTAAGATGAGCAAGTACTAGGGAATGATTTTGTGATGGGCAGTAATCAGCACATCAACGGGGTTGGGGTTTTTTGTTCACTCTGGAGAGGAGAGTCTTTAGGGTAACTGCATATTCATTGGTGTTTTAAAATGTAATTATGAGTAGCACATCAGGAATAGGACAGAGCAACATCTGTTTAGAAATGCATGTGCTGTGTAGAAAGGTGTAGGTTTCACACAAGGTGTAACAAACAAACAATTACGAAGGATTTAAAAATCAAACCGTGGGTTCGTGGCTGTGATTCTTCCATAGCCCTTTAATCATCCCTTCCTTGGGGCTCTTATGAAATGATTCATAAGTATATGGAATATTCAAGATTTCAAACTCTGCCAGATAGATGCAGCATTTTAGAAAATACCTGTAAAAAAAAAAAAAAGTCCCCCCCCAAATCAGAAGTTAATGATACACACAGTGATTATTATATTATAATTCACATAATCAAGCTCAGGATAATATTGGAAAATTGTTCTTCTGTTGCCTTTTGTAAAAAAAAAAAAAAAAAGACTGTATTTGTACTTAATTGTAAAAAAACTTTCTGGAAATTGCTTAGGGAAACATTGACCTGCACAGTTGTGCTTGGATCATCTCTAAAGATAAACCACTTACTATAACTCTTAAGATTTAATTCATGCCCAGAGATATTGCATATGTACAGAAACCCACATGTAGCTGTATGGTATGTTGTGGTCTAAAAGCACCATTTTCCATTAAAAAGCATCATTTTCCCTTAATTCCAGATTACCAGCATAGAAACTCTATTCTAGATATTTTCTAAGTTAGTTCTACAGATGTTTTCAGAGAAACAACATTATTCTGCTGGGGTTTTGGCTCCTTATTTTTGCAGAGGACTGTCTTTGCAAAATGACCAGTTCTGAGCTCTGATGAGCAGAATTCTGTACATATGGGTAGGAGAAAATGTCCTGGGTACTAGAGAAGCAACTGCAATCCATGCCAAATGGAACAAAATATTTCCCATGTAATGTCATATTATTTCCAGGTTTACAAATGAGGACTCTGATGTACTGGACTGCATGACAGGGAAGCTAAAAGATCTAATCATGCTCTTCAGAAATAGATTTTAAAACCTAAAAAAAACCAAATCAGCAAAAAATACTTATCCAAATATCATATTTCTTTCCAATGGCTGTTAATGACCAACAAAATGTTAGTATAAGGAACACCTGAAGAAGAAATTCATCTTACTTGACATTCTCAATGGTTTTCTTGAAGAGTGACTCCACAGTGTTGGTGTCTGCCAAGTAGAGCAGACACTTCAGGGCTCTGCTCCTGTGAGCAAATGTCAACTGAGTAGCACCAATTGGCTGAGAGGAGGGAAAAAAGACAGAGTCAGAAGTCACAACTGGCCACACTTCTAGGAGGACGCCTGTATAGCTAGTGTAATATTTTCTAACACTTTTTGATTAATTTAGTGGGAATATATATGCTAAGTAACAGCCTGGTTCACATCCAACTTTTATACTAACCAGTTGTGTCAATATTTGTCAACTTCAAAGAACACTGTAAAACCAGGTGACTTTGTAGATTTAAGACTATTCATGCAGGCAAGAAAAATATCACAAAATATATTTGCTAATTGTGAAAGACTGAGGGTTGAAGTTCTGCTAATGTTACCACTCCTCTTTAATTCCACCCAAAGTGAGCCGATTTGTTACACCAGCTTAAAGCATGTTCTAGAAAACATTTAATGAAGTTAGTTTTAGATAATATGGATGGTAAATTTAGAAAACCTGGAGTTCCAGGGCTGCTCTTGACAGTCAATAGCAAAATGCCATTAACACCACAGTTTTACTCCAAAGGGGAGGGAGAAACATAGAGCTCATACAAATACATGAACTGCCCAAAAGACAGATACAAAAGCCTCAGGTTGAAACCCATACAGTTAAGCAGACAACATTTGATTTCAATAGGAGGGAAACATTTCAGAAGGAACAAACTGAAACAAGAACTTAGAAACTTACAGATGTGGTAGATGTTGTAATTGCAAAAAGCATCCTTGAACTGTAGTCCATTGGTCGTGACTGAAGCAGATACACAACTCTGCAAAAATACATATTTTTTTTTTTAATACCAGGACAGCACAGCTACTGGAATACAAGGCATCAGTATTCATTGAAATAGAAATAGATTTCGCTGTCAAAAAGAAATTAAGGATAAGAGACACCAAGGATATAGAAAACAAGGAGAAAATGTCCAAATAGCTACTCTTAAGCACAGACTTCCATCTGGAAGTTATTGCATGTGGTGTTTCATTGTGTAAGTACTTGATGATTCAAAATTAATGTCACCAGAGAGTAAAAGTAAGAGCACAGCAGTGAGTTCTGAATCACACACATTGTTTGCTTTCTTGAAAAAGCCACATATAGTTAAACTTGCAAATTAACAATAATGGGCCATATTATTTGTAAGACAACACACGTACCTTCGGAGCTCTTCATCCTCCTGTACCTCTCCAAAGATTTCTTGAGTTTTCTTTAAAAAGACATGAAAACCTAGTTGTGAGAGTTCTCTAAACTGTTTAGATAAAAAGCTGGGTCATATCATTGCTTAAACCTGCTCTTAAAAGCTGGGCACCCCTCCTAATGCAGCCAAGAAAAGGGATTCTGGTTTTCAGTCCCTCCTTTATTTAACTGTGCTTGGCAGGCAGCACCACCCCTCAGCCCTCTGGCTGCTGTTCTGAAGCAGAGGCAAAACCTTCTTCTGCCCTTCCTCACCTACCCTCTCTCTTAGCTTAGTTGCAACAGAAGATTCATTTCCTTTTTGATCCTAGGCAGTGTGTGATGAAGCTGATAAATTTACAGCTCCTTTTATGCTGGCTACACAACCCTGCTGCAGCACCAAATAAAACATGTTAACCTCTACACAGAGAGAAGGAAAAGCATTTCAAGACAGTGACATATTAGAAATAATAGTAGAAAGGCACTGAAATTGTCTAATAATCTGAATTGAGATGGATCTTAAAAAGATTGCACTACAGGCTAAATAACCTTAGTCTGTTGAACAACTATGTATATTTCATGTAATTGGCCATTTTTCTCCAAAACCAGACTTACTTCTGAGGGCAGAACACTCGGACACAGCCATTTTTCCAGCAGCTTATCCCAAATTTTGTTCATATCCAAGTTGTTAATTTCAGCTATTTCCTTAGCTGCCATATGGATGTCTACACAAACAGGCAGAGACATGTATTTACAAGCCAGTACTATCTTGTTTAGCATTTTTTAAAGAGCTTTTTTCATGCTCTTTTTGAAACCAGATTATGGATACTCACCTGGATAATCTCTGCCAGCTGGATTTTGGATTCTTTGGTCTATACTGTGGTGTTCATATAGTAAAATGATGAGATTTGCTGGCTTCCCAATATACTTTAAATGCTCTCGAGTGTTCAGGTTATGTGTTATTAGGACATTTTCTGTTGCTGATCGTTTGTACTGCAGTTGTAATTTCTTCTGTAGGACTTCTGCTTTTTCATGTGCATCATCCTTTAGCAAAACACCACAGTTTTATACAAAACAGCCTCCTTTTACTCAAAAGCACTAGGAAAATAATTTTAACTTTATAGTCTAAACCAGTGAGCTGGGTAGCAAGATCTGTTCTTCAGATGTGTCACTAGAGCTGTATTTTTTCTGTACACAGGTGGTATTAACCATGCTGCTCTAGCAGGAAAGAACTGTAAACAAAGCTGTGTTGTGAAAAAGCCAATTAAAATATACACCACATCACCAGTATGTAAAATTAAGACGTTCTGAAGTAACATGGAGAAGAAAAAAGATTCAACTCCAAGATGTGACTAAGTATCAGAGAACTACTTAGAGTTCCTTGTGCCTCAACTCCAGACCAAGTTTGGGATTTATAAGCAAGGATGAGACTCTTATCCACCTTTCCCTACCAACCATTTAACAATGAGCCTGATAATTAAGTCAGAGCAGACTTTATTTATGTATACTAATGCAAATAGCTAAAGATCTAGGAACTCAAAGCAAAAGTTAGTAATGATACTGATCTGACAGCTGGAAGAGACTCTAACTCCTTCTCCTGCAGCAAGAAAAATGCACACAACAGGGGAGAGAACAAATTATTCTTTCTTAAAATTGCATGTTTGTTGTCCAGTCTCCAAGAACTGTGAGCCTAATTTTTGCTAGGTTGGGAACAGAAAAATGTTACTAGACAGAGATGGTTCTTCTGGGGGGTCACTTACAGTCACTTCCCCAAAAGAAAGTGCTCCCTGTGTCAGGATTGGTTAAGGTACAACTTACACACCAAATCCCAAACACAAAACACTAACATAAGTTCCTGACTGCACAAGAACAGTTTTGCAAGCAGTTTACCATTACCTTAGGTGTAGTTTTCTTTAGCCATTTATCCGCTAGATAGAGACAGAATTTCAATGCCTGAATCTGGTCAGGGCCTTTTTTAAAAAAGAAAAACAAAAGGGAGAGGAAGTAAGTAAATAAATCTTTCATTAATCCTTTGTACAGTATACAGAATGTCCATTTTATTTCAAAGAATTAAAAAGAAATTAGAAGCTATTTAAAATACTAGGAAAGCTCTAGTGCCTAGAGAGCAAAAAATGTTATCTCTTTGCATTCAGATAATAGACTAGCTTGAATTTGGCTGAAATGATTTGCTTTTGCTGAAAAACTTGTCTGAAGATGGTATGAACATGCAAACTTCAAGGCAATGTGGCTTAAAAAGAGAGAAAAGAGATTGAATAGTGATGCTGGGGTATAACATGGCTGCTGTTCTAGGTCAAAATCGGTTGTAGGAGACAAATGCATTTTTATTCTCAAACCTCCCCAACTTTTATCTGAAAAAACTGAACAAATGTTTGGCTACAGGTCAGCTTTTCAGTTCCCAGACCTATTCTTCTCCTCCCACTGCTTCACCCTCAGGACATCACACCTGCACCTTACCTGTTGGGAATTCTTGTGCAATCTTGTGAGCAATAGCTACAGCCCACTCTGGATTGACTATAGAGAGCAGATAGGACTGAATTGTCTGCACGGTTTGACTTGTTTCCTTGTTCACAACTGAAGTGTATCCAGAGTTTCTCATTTCATATATTTTTGGTTTCAGTTTTTTTTCAAAGACATGTCGAGCTGTAGACATATGTAAGGTGTCCAGTGAAACCTGGGAAACATCACAGCAGATGGTGAGTTGTCAGAAGTTCTACAGTGAGGCCAAAATAATGCATAAGGCACAAGCTCTTTTGAGTGTGTGTAAGAAGAATTTTGAAATAAATCCTTCAAGATGCTACTGTACCTTCATTAGCTTGGAAATCAACAGAAGTGTGGGGAAGGACTCCTCACTGAGCTCTGTAGCTGAAAGGAAAAGGACAGCTTTCCATGATAGTGTCACAGGCCACATGAAGCTTTCCCTATAAAATCAAGCACTTCCAGTTTATTGTTAGACACAGACCTCAATGGGGAGAGAAAATTTATAATCTGAAGTATCCACACTGGCCTGGGAAGTGGGATACACAGATTACTTTGTCTTTGAGAGGTCTTAAGAACATAATGAGGACAAAATTCTGCACTGCATTTATCATCTTAGCTCCACTGACAGCCAGACACCTCCCCAGCAGCAGTTTGGGAGCACAAGGGCTTTCAGAAGGATTTGGGATGAAAACTGCATTAATAAAGAAATATAATGAATATAAAACACATTGCAGAACTTCACAGTTCACAGATAGCAGAGAAAAGGGAATCAAACATATATCCAGCCACAAAAAATACTGAACCTACATATAATGCTCCAGAAACACTGTCCAGTTCTAAAGAATATCAGATGAAAGGGCAGTCTGGTTTGAGCAGCTGGAGATAAAGGAATCATGTGCTCTAAAACATATTGGTGCTCTATGTCCACAGGGGGAGAAATCCTTTTGTAAGATTCCAGATGCTTGAGGAGGCTCAAAGCCTGGGGAGGGGGAAAACAGAAAAATAAGAAAATTTTTTTAAAAGGCAAGAAAAAAGCAAAATAGCCACGAGCCTCTTTATATTTCTCCCTGTATGTTTTTTTGGCAGAGTAGGTACATATCTGTATTTTTTCTCCCTTCTATGAGCCATGGCTGAGAAACAGCTAGAGCACTGTTTCTTAAATGCTATTTTCTGAATAAGGCCTGTGTAGATTGTTCAAGTTAATTGAATTAGTCTGACTCCTTAATAACTCCACTAATAAACAGCACAGAATACAGATGTTATTAGCAAGGTAGCAGCACCATGACTGCACATACCTGACTCAGCTGGATGCTGGTGTTCTTTTCATCAGCATTTTGGATCACTTTCAGGACAATTTCAACAGTTTCATAGTCATAAGGATCAAGCTGTTCAAAAGAATGATCTGTTTTGTAAGATCTGTGATTTGTCTCACAAAACCATACAACATAGTTAACTTTTTCCATTTTAATGCCAACTGTATTGACATAACAGTGAAGAAACAGTATAAGCCTGATGACACACTTCTCTAAAACTAAATGCTTCCACTTCAAAGTCCTAAATCCTAAAAAAGTTGTCAGGATATTGCAGAAAGACCAAACATGAAGTGATGAAAAGAAAGAAAAAACAAACAAAAAACCCAACAAAAAGAGCCCCCAAAAAACCCAAACCAACAAAAAAAAAACACCCTGAAAATAGTGCTTTTTTTACCCCTATTCTTAATGTAGCACTTTGAAATATTTCCAGTGTGCTATGATTTTTAGAAGTGACTTTGATTATTTCCTGGTTGTTTTTTAAGGGAAGTTGGGAAGAAAGACTACATGTCTTTAAAGAAAATAAGAAATGTGGTTCTTTTTTTTTTTTTCCTAGAGAAGTAGAAAACTGAAACTTCTATGTTCTTTGGCAAAATTGGAAAAAAAAGCCTTTTCAAATTTCTGTGGAATTATTAATCTGTCATTCAAGTGACATTTGGGATGAGGTGCATACTCAGGGCTTCTCTGGCTTGTTTTGAGGTTTGTTTTGGTCTTTTTGTTTATTTTTTACCTTGTACAAGATTCCACTGAGGCTGGTGACCAGGTCTTTTGTGCTTTTCAGGAGAGGAATTATTTCTAGTGCTCTAGCCAGCAATGTGGAATGAGGTTGTTTCTCACTGTATTCTGCAGAGTCACCTTCAACATGATTTGTATTAGCATTCTGGAGAAGAAGTGTTTCAATGCACAGCTGCAGTGCAGCATCACTGTCCAGCATGAAGGTACTAGAAGATAACAGAATATTATTTTCTCTGTGACCTTTGGTCCTTATCTCCTTATGAATAAATTCATAGAATGATAGAATGGTGAAGGTTGGAAGGGACCTTAGAGGTCACCAAGTACTAACCTCCCTGCTACGAGCAGGGACACCTCCCACCAGATCAGGCTGCACAAGCCTCATCCAACCTGGCCTTGAACACCCCCAAGGATGGGGCTTCCACAATCTCCCTGGGCAACCTGTTCACCTAACTGCCCTAACAGTGAATAATTTCTTCCTGAAGTCTAACCTAAATCTCCCCTATTTCAGTTTAAAACTATTACCCCCTGTCCACCACTCCAGGGGGGGTCTCACCAGAGCAGAGGGGCAGAATCCCCCCCTGGCCCTGCTGGCCACTCTTTTGCTGCAGCCCAGGACAAAACTGCCCCTCTGGGCTCCAGCGCTCACTGGGGACTCATGTCCAGCTTCTCATCTCCTCTCACCCCAAGTCCTTTTCCTCAGGACTGCTCTCCAGCCATTCTCCCCACAGCCTGGATTTGTGCCTGGGGTTGTGCTGACCCAGGTGCAGGACCTTGCACTTGGCCTTGTTGAACTTCATGAGGTTGGCACTGGCCCACCTCTCCAGCCTGTCAAGCTCCCTCTGGATGGCCTCCCTTCCCCCTAGGGTGTCAACCCCACCAGATAGCTTGGTATGGTCAGTAAACCTGCTGAGGATTCACTCAGTCCCACTGTCCATGTCTCCAACAAAGATGTTTAACAGCACTAGTCCCAATACTGACCCCTGAGGAACACCACTCATCACTTGCCTCCACTGGGACACTGAACCACTGACCAATTCAGCAGAGTCTAGTACATGTTCTGATTGACACTTGTTTTTTTTTAAATGAACAATTGGCATATTACATTAATTAAGATCTATTTCATTTAAAATAGATTTCAGTAGGCATGGTTATTACTACAGCAACCATTAGACACAACTGATTTGCTTCAATTATTACCTGCAGTAATTCAATATGAGATCTGTGTCTACTTCTGGATTTTGTACCAGTGTTCTTATGAGCTCCTTCTTCCTGATTGATGGTTGTCTAAATACAGTCTCAAAAGAAATCTGCAGAGAAATAAACATTTTAACTTATTTCCAAATAAACATTTTAGACAATATCAAAACTAATTGCTAGTTAACTTTTTAAGTTTTCTTCAGTTTCAATCCAGAGATGTTTAGAGCAGGAAAGAGCAGTGCATTTGCTGACTGTGCCATGTGCCAAATAACACTTAAGCACTTAGTTATTTTCTAGCACCCTCAATAACTGTATTTCTCAATTGCTGAGGTTTATTCAAGCAGACAAGCAGAATGAAAAATTAAAGCAACCCCCCAACTTTCCTACATGTGAACGGAAAATTCGTCTAAAAATTACATTATACTGACATTTAATCAGTTAATAAAACCTTAAAATAAGTAAGTACATAAATAAAACTTACACCAAATTTACCAAGTTGGATGCCCCATTCTGCATCAGTAACCAATTCTTGGAATTTCTTCTTTTCTTCTTCTTCACCATACTGGTTAGCAAGCTGTGCTCCAATCAGAGCTACTGCCTAAAAGGAGTGAGAAGGGAAGTGAATAAAAGTATAATAAATACTCTGAAAATTAGGAATCCTCAGGTCTAAATCCTTAGAGAAACTCAAAACAATTCCTAGATGATCACACCCCTATGTCAAATGAAACCAAACCTGTCAGAAGGTGGTATCAGGGTTACTCTTCCCTTGAGCTGGCAGTTCAAGGCTACTTGAAATTTGATCTTTCTTTACAATGTTTTGCTAGTATTGTAGTAGTGAAACTAATACAAAAGGTTATTTTTTAGACACCAACTTTTTTCCAAATTCATATCACTCCACCTCCCTACTTCATTGCTATGCTTTACTTCCCATCCCTGGAGGTTTTTAAGGCCAGGTTGGATGAGGTTTTGTGCAACCTGGTCTAGTGGTGGGGTTCCCTGCTCGTGGCAGGGAGGTTGGAACTTGATGATCTTTAAAGTCCCTTCCAACCTTAATGATTCTATGATCTTCCTTTATGTTTTAATAGATGTATTCATTTATTCTTTCCATTGTTGGCAGCTGCTGTCAGAGAACAAGTTTTCCAAAATCTAATGTAGGCATAAATTATGGTGGGTTCTGAAATAAACAATTTCAAGCTTTTGAAGAAGTCAGGATGAAGTAACTTAATGCCTGGACTTAGAACATGTTTACTATTCACAGCAACTCCCTGTGCACAGTGTGACTCTGTGGCTTCTGTCTCAGTGACATCCTAAATGAGGAACTTTTTCCAACAGCTGTACCCTTAATAATGGCAAACTATTGCACTTCCATATGATATTGCCAAAGTATTTTTTTTTTTAAAGAAACTCTTTAACATTCTCTACTTGCTGAAGAAAGGCATTGCTTTTTGAATTTACCAAAACTTTTCTGTAATTTTGCCATGTATTGTTTATGACATCCCACAGCTTATTGAACATATCTTCCTTGGGCAAAACTGTGCAATATCCCAGTGCCAGGTTCTGATCTATGAGACGACAGTTGAACACCTGTGGGTTAGAGGGAGGGGAAAAAAAGTGTTGAACTTGAGGAATTTACTTTATTTAGTGTCTTTGTATAAAGAATAAAAAGTACTCTGTAATTTAAGGTGTATTGGGCCTTTAAGTTAGAGGGGAGAAAAAAAGGAATAAAAATGTATTTCAGGTTTTAGAACTTAAAATCTAAATATATTGAAGCCAGTCTTAACTTCCCTCAGTCTAAACTGCTTTAGAAGATGGTGTATTGCAAGTTTGGCAGAGAGCTTTCTTTAAAACTCCCCTTAACTAGGAGAAACCTACGAATCTAAAATGAAACCAGGATGGCAAATGAGAGAGAATGCCTGCAGATCATAGAGGCCATTATTATAAATTAGGAGTCCTTAAAGGATCCCACAAAGATGTAGCTCCCACTGTACACAAACTTCCAGGCAAAAACATGCCTGAGATGTGGTAGGAAGCTGTGAAGCAGCTGGGAATGCAGGGGACAGTGTTGTCAGGCCATCTAGCCCACCCTTTCCCCATTCTAGGATGGAGACCCCAGGCTGTGGAACCCAACCCCTTCCCACCACTGCAATTTTGTCACTAATTCCCTTCATCTTCTCTAGGCTTTTCCAAGGTGTGTGGTTTTTCTAGAATGTCTGAGTTTCGTGGTGTTTGACCACAGGACAATTTCAGAATGGGCTTTCTGCAACAGGAAATGTAACCCCTTTTTGATAGAGCAGAACACAGGGGTTCACTCTTCCCTTTTCAGAGCATTCTTACCTTGTGTAGTAAGGTAAGGACAGTGGTCATAATTAATGAAGTACCCTTCTGTTTCAAAGCAAGGAGAAAGTTTTTGGTTTCAGCTAGCATATTGCCATCATGTAGCTAGTATTAAAAAAAACACAAACAGGCAGCACAGTTAAAAACAAATTCTAAGGATTCAACTGCTCTTGTCTTTTATAGCATAATAGGAGGTACTATAATAATTGTATTTTTAATTTAATTAAGGTCTTATAAATGTCTCTTCTAGCTAGAAAAAGGATTTCTGTTTCCCAGTGCTTTTGAACAGACGAGTGTTTCTTGAATATTCTACTTGAAATTTCCCCCTACTAACCAATGATAAAACATTATAAATAATTCTTCACATTCATTTTATTCCTGGCCTCCCTGCAGAGACCAGAAGTTTCATTCTGAACATACTTGGCAAAGGGAAACAGAGAACCATGAAAAATAGAGAAGAAACTACCCCTGCTCCCTTCACAAAACAACTCGACATCTGATCAAGTGGTAGTAATTTTTAAAAGGTCGTGGCCACAGCCATTCTTATATAACCAGTCTAAACTTGTTAAGAGTTGGCATACTTCTAGGAGGTACTCTCAGCAAAATTCAGCATCATTCTTGCCATACCTTTTCACTGAGGGACAAATCCATGTTGTTGGCTATCCCGTGCTGCAGGCAGGATCCAAAGGAGCAGATGATCAGCCTCAGGGTTAACTCACACTGACTGCACTCCAGGAGGCTCTGCAGCACTGCTGAGATGGGAGTTTTGGCTGGCAGCAGAAGGTTCTGTCCTGTCATTGATTTCAAAAACAAGCCCAGAAAACAATTAGTCTATTGATATTAAAAGTAGTCTTCTTGGAATTAATATCAGAGCAGTTTTTCTTCATTAACTTGATGACAGAAGATCAGCTTTAGCTACCGCTGAACTCGTAAATTTTCAGGGCTTTTAATTTAATGCAGACTCTCATTTTAGTTCAAAAACCAGAAGCTGGTCATCTTGGAAAGGTTCTAATAGATCCTAGCTCATAGTGGCAGAATTTCAGGCTTTGACAGTATGCCCCAAATCACATGGCAGAATGGTATAAATTACCATCCAAACTGGTGTCTCCTCTGCTGAACCAAACTAACCCCCTAGTTTATGGTCTTAAGTGGAACATCCAGGCACCTCTTTAAAAAAAGCAACTATGAGCTAGTCAGACTTCTGTAGGTTTAACTTAAACCTTGTGTTTTCTAGTGGTCTGGTTTATACTTCCAGCATGGTGAATCTGCCTTCATGTTACCTTTGATAAAAGCACAGTTTGCCAGGCTTGTAGAGTCCAAAGGATACAGCTTGTTCTCTGAAAGACAGACAAACACCCATTGGCAGAGTGCCAACATCTCAGATACACCATGAAGACTAAAAGTACCTTAAAAAGGCTGTGCTGCAGGGATAGTACAGAAAATAAAGACATGTGACCTCCAAGAGCCAGCACTGCTATTTTTAACTCTAAGCAGAAGTTATTTTATAGCAAGGGAATATCTTTTCCAACTCGCAAAGGAACACAAGCCAAGGGGTTTTGGTAACTTAACTACTGTGTGTAAATCCCTCTGTCTTGATCAAACAGTCAACACAAGCACTTCATCTGTGAAAATAATAAATCTATTCCAATCAATCAAATAAGAAAATCCTTTGTGGGGAGATTTAGCACTCTGCAACAATATTTGCCATTATTATGCTTTTTAATACACCAGTGACACAATAGAAATTCAAGAATTTACATCAAGAAGTATTAGAAATACATAATTTTAAAATATTCAGTGCTTCTTTTAGAGAGCTGCGAGTGCCTTTTTTTCTGCATCTACAATGAGGAGAGTCCTGTTTATAATACTTGAAATCTTCAAAAAGTTCTGTGTATCTACAATGCTACAGAATACAAGGAAAATAATTTTAGAATAAGCTGAAATTGATCTTGATAAATCCTGTTTCCATTAGTGGCTACCAGGAGTTGTCTAGAGAAGATCATAAGAACAGGGCAAGTTTACAGTAATACTTCTCCAGAGCATTCTCCATGTCTTCAGGTATTTGTCCTTCAGATTCTTCCTGAACAAAAACCAAAGTAATCTTTACATTCTATACCCTCCCAATTTTTATTCTTCCAGGAGTTGGTCTAATTCATGTTTCTGAAATGGTAATTTCCACACTTGTGCTGAATTATGTATATTCCTCAGACAAAAATCAGTATGAAATAGAGATTTTAGCTTGACTGAATGTTCAGGAAAGTTGAGTTTACCGAAAACAGGCAGAAGAGAAGAAATAGTTTCATATGCAACTGGAAGAGCAATCTGTGGATCAAGAACTATCCCATCTTCATTAAAGAAGTCATCATAAGTCCACTCTTCATAAGGATCTTTATCTCCTCCAAAAGATGTTGTCTAAATAAGAACATTGTCAAAAGTACAGGCAATAAAAAGAACAGCTAGTCAGTCTAGCTGAGTCTTGCAAGAGATTCCAGTTTTCAAACAGAGAAATAGAACATGATCTTCTTTTTGAAAATGGACTCTACTCTGCTGATTTTTGTTCTATGGCCTGTAGCATTACTTTTCCTACTTAGAGTGGCCACATTTCTCTTTACTGTTGCATTTCTTTAGTTGTACAGCCAAAATACATTCTTAATTGATTTAATGGAGGCTTTCATAAACATCTTGGCCAAATATTACAAGCAAACATTTTTCAAGTGAATAATTTTTTTTTAGAAAATAACATTCAGTGCATCAACAGCTTGCCCAGCCACTTGGGTGTGTTCCATTCCAGCTGGAACAGCCCATTCATTTCAAGTAGCCTAAAGCATTGCTTGATACAAAAAAAAAAAAAAAAGCTATTCAAGAACTTGATCCATCTTCAAAAGTTTTACAAAACAGTTGTATTATGTGAAGGCATTCCCATGACTTTAAAAATCAAACACTCCCTGCCATATTTTAGTTATTTTAAATTTTTTAATATTTTTTAAAGTCAGCTCTCTGCACTCTCTAGCAAGTCCTGGCAGCAGCTACCCAATATTCACTCCCATTAGAGGGATTTATTCCTCTGAAATATAAGTGGACTGTGCTGCTTGTGCCATAGCTACACTGCTTTTAGTACTCCACTCATTACTCTTTAGGCTGGAGTACACACACATATTTAGGGAAATTTTTATTTGTTGAGTTGTGTGGAGTTCTCAGTTGTTTGCTTTTTAAACAAGCTGATGAAATATCACTGGAGAAATGGGGGAAAATGTATGTACAGTGAACACTATTCTATCAATCAAGACATTCTGCATATTAAAAAATATCTATTTAAGTTAGCAGATAGTACCTTTGCTGCAAATCCATAGTTTTCTATTTGGCACTGTCTGTACATTTCCTTGGCAACTGAAGTATATTTACATAGTTCCAGAGAATCTAACAGCAAATCTGCAAAAATATTAAAATCATTAGCATACTATGAGTAGAAGGTTCATGTCCTATGAAAAGGAAACATTTTTTGCAGCACCTATTTTTACAAAAAAAAAAAATAAAAATTCACTGTGTTTTCTTGTTTATGATATAGTTTGGAGAGCTGGATTCCCAACATGAACACAAATAAAAGAGAATAGCAATTACCTGGACTACAGACTGTAGCTGCTTGGCAAGCCATTTCATAGATCACTGCTGGAAGGTTCATATCTTTAGGAATGATCATTGGAGCATCAGCTCCCAACATATGACAAAGCCTTTGACATGCTGAAAACAGCAGCTTGCCTGTCTCTTCATTGCAGTGATTTTCATAGAGCTCCCTATTTAAAAAAAAAAATAATTAAAAATAAAACCCAAAAATCAGTCCTTAGGGCTTTTATTTAAGGCAAATTTCTGTTCTAATCATAATTCTTTTTTACTTATTTCACATGTATGACTCACTGCAACTAAAACTTCCATGACTGAAGTGAAAAAACGGAGCCTAGCTTAGAGATAGATACTGAGGCACATAGAACATGCTAATATTAAGAAATATATTTAACATTTTCTTTCTCATCTCATATTGCTTGAACACTCATTTTTGAACCCTTTCCTTTGCTCTCTATCTACCTACTTTGGCAAAGTATCAGAAATAGTCCAGAGAAGCCCATTAAAAGTTCTAATCTTGAAAACCTCTGCAGTTTTACCTGCATAGTTTGACAGCATCTTCCACTTTCCCAGCTTCTAGTGCTCTCAAGGCCAGTTTTTCTCCCAGTTCTTGCTCTGATATTTGCAGGAGCAAACCCAGTCTGTACAGCATTGATTCAGTGGAACGATTCTTGGCTGTACCTTCTGAATTACAATTCATTGCTTGGACTTTTTTGGACTTTGGCAGAGATCTGACAGTTTCATAAGCTTTTATGTGCTTCTCAAGAAGCATGGACATCAGTGAAGGATTCCTAAATTCTTCAACTGAAAGAAAGATATCAAAATCTTCCTGCAACAAAAAAAGAAATTGATGTATTTGTATTCATGTAACTTCCTTGAAAAGTGTTTTGGTTTTTAATCCTTTTATTTCTTGTTTCATTCTGAGAGTATGAAGTTGACTTTCCTTGTTTCTACCAATTACTGATTTATGAAACAGATTTTTGCAAAATAACAAAACTTGAAGGATACTACATGTTCAAATGCTCTATGAAATAATCAGGTTTGCAAACCATAATAAGACCTTGATAAAATATTACAGTATTCTGATTATAAAAAAATCTTTGAAGTGTTACTATTTAAGACTTCTGGGACAGTATCTAATTTTTTGGTTTAAAGGGACAACTAAATTCTAGTAAACTCGACCTTTCCCAGGCAGTATTTAAATTACTATTATTAGCCTTAGAATGTTCTCAAAGTCAATAATAAAAACAAACTTTGCACCTAAGTTGTAAATACAATTAATATTTAGTATCATCCATGTAATAAGAACAGTAAATGAAAAGCAGCTTAAAATTCTAAAGATACCTGCCTGCAGGGTAGCAAGTGTTTTAAACATTTTTAGGTTTGCTTCACATTCATCTTTCTTCAGAGGATTGTCTGTTGGAGGAGAAAAACAATTACTTTTTGACTCCATCTACAAACAAAATGTAGGTTTTTTTAAGTTCTAGGTTACCTTTTTGAATGCTGAACAGGAATTTAAGGATTTCCACGAGTGTCTTAGTCATAAACATTTGTGGTTTTTGCTGCAGAAAAGGAAGAGGTTCATGATTGATTTGGTTCAAGTGTTGCCAGTAACGAGTGATCCTCAGGCTTCTACTCTACAGTGTTTTAATAAACACTGTGCAACACTCTATACAGATCTCAAACAGTTCTCAAGGCTAAGATACAACCAGTTGAAAAGTAAGAGAACAGAAAATTCTTGTTAATATGCATTCTTTATAGACAAAGCAAATATTTTATAGCTGCAGGATGTATGTACTCCACACAGCCTGGTAGCTCTCACAGGACTTTTGAAGGTACCCACCCTTCTCCCTTTGTTCTGCCTTCCCTTACCCAAAATACCACCCTAGAAGAATCATTAACAACAGTTCTCTCCTGTGGTTGCAAGACAGTTTCAGTGCTGTCAAATGTGAAGCTTCACCCCACTTTAGTGCATTGCAAAGCTACACCTACAGCTTTTAAATAAACATTTTCCAAGCAACTAAAGAAAGAACTGGAAAATATGTAGGACTAGAGGTATGATAATGCAGCAGGATTTATAAATTATTAATCAAATACAGATAGTCAAGCCACTGTGTGGAGATAAAATAACACAAAATAATTTATATGATACACATAAATCAGAATAAACTCAAGTGGGAAGAGGCTTCAAGAGGTTACCTAGTCCAACCTCCTGCTCAAAGCAGGACCAGCCATCCCTTTTTGCTGAAAGACACAGGTTTTACATTTATAACCCCGACCTTTTTTTAAGCATCTGAGTAAGAACAGTATTTAGAATGACTTGTGCACACAGTTTACAATGTGAAATTCCTTGGTACCTCTTCAGAATTATCTGCTTTATTCTGTAATACCAGTGTTCCCCATACAGTCAGTCTCTCTGCAACTTTCTCAGCTTCAGCAAGAGTCAGAGATTTTAATAAAGTCAGAGATTCCTCTCCCTGAAAGGGGGGGAAAAAAAAAAAGTAAACCAGAAATAATCAAAAGAAAAGGGCATTTTCTGTTAGAAAAGCTAAGTTATGTGTAATCCCTTGCTTTGCTGCAATGGTTGCATGATGGGTAAGTTGGGTGAGCTGGGTAAGATTAATCTTCTGCTGATTAACTGTAAACCTCTTCAGAAAATACATTTACTGTGACATGACTTTGTTATATTCTCTGAACACTTTTTACTAAATCTGTGAGGCTTTCAGTAAAATCCATGTGCTTGCTTATTAAGGGTTATAACAGGCAAATTAAAATGCAGCTTTATTCATTGGCAATTATGCAATGCATTAAAACTGGTATGATTATCAAGAATACTGTGTGCTAATGAGGCAGAACAAATGTCAACATGAGAAACACTACTTTGCAGGGGAATCAGTTTGATTCCTTTAATCAAAAAGCCTCATTTCTTCAGGTCAAAGAGGTCCCAGTAACATAAACAAGGACAACCACAGGGTATAAAGGTAATCACACCTGCTATAATGTAGCAAGCAAAGTGGAATGTTTCTAGCTATGATATCAATCTGATTTAAAAATAGGTTCAGGTTTTTTAGCTCAAGCTGATCTAGTGGGAGGTGTCCTTGCCCATGCAGGGGGTTTGGAACTAGATCTTTAAGGTCCCTTCCAACTCAAACCATTTTATAGTTCTATGACTTCAAATTAACTTGGAAGAAAACTAGTAGATAAACTTCCAGCACCCTGTATCACAAGAGAAACATTCAGGTGCTCTCAATACTAAAGGGGCAGCTCTGTCCTCACATGGGCTATCATTGCATTAGAAGAAAGCTCTCCTGAGAAGACATCTTTTGTTGTTGTTGGCAAGAAAGCATCTTGTCCCAAAACAACTCTAGCAAAAACAGCATGTGAAAATACTTAGAGGCTTCAATCCCAAATTTGGTTTGTATATTGTAGGTCAGAATTTCCATCCTTTTTTCCCACAAGTGAAGGATGGCTCATGATGTTTAAAACTGACAAAGGTCTCATTTCCAGTGTTAAGTACAGGTAACTATGTGTTCAATTAATACCACCATCATAAAAAAAAGTTACACGTAAACCATGTATAAGGTTTCAGCAAGTAGCACAACTTGCCCCTGTTCAGGAAATAAGGCTCAGTGTCTTTAAATTCTGAAATCAACTGATATGAAGTACTTCAGTACCTTTTCTTTGTCAATCAGGTCTATCATCCTCAGAATGTAGACTTCCACAGTGGGCAACATATAAGCTGCTACAATTTTCAAAGCATCCTCCAAAGATGTTGGGGTATCTTGTTTGAGAATGTATTTCACAAGCCTCTGTAAGAAGAAAACAGGTATGGACTTTAGTTTGCTGATGTATAGGATAACTAATGAAGTAATTTATCCACACTACTTCTGCACTGTAATTGTACATCTCATGCTTGGCAAGTTACCTAGAAGTTTAAAATTTCTGTCTAGGGAAAAGTTGATGAAAACATAACTGGGAGAAAATGGGGCTTGGGGAAGAGAATTATCCTGGGGACTCTCAAAATTCAGGGAGCTCATCTGGCTTCACAGGACAGGAAGAAACTTTTCCAGAAATCCCTATGCTTTCTCTCTAAGAAAGGGGAGATGTTAAATTAAGGTTGGGCTAAACTAATCTAGTAATTCTTAAAAACAAGAGTTGGATTTCAAGTAAAAAATATGTCCCAACAGGACAAGAAAAACAGATATTAAGTAGGAGCTACCAGTTTCTAAGAGTTTTTGAAAAGTCTGGCTTCTAATACCCCATGAAAATGCATGCAGGTAAGCGTAGGGGTTTTTGTTGAACAGAAATAAGAGTAATGCTGATGATCACTTACCATTATCATCTGATTGTCCTTTACAAGATTAGTTTCCCTTATCCCATAGGCTCGTAAAAGCTTCTTGATCTCCATCAGTCGGTAACTTTCCTGTAGTAACTTTACTCTGTGGGCAAATTAGATCATTACTCATTTACTTCCTACCTATAACTATGCAATTTAATAATCATACTACATCAAATACACAGTATTCTGCCCTCCCAAAGCAGAGCTCTAATTGAAAGCACACAAAACTGAGGTGCAGACTGTGGATGGTGCCTTACTTGTCATGCTTCATTTCCAAATGCTGTTTTACCAGCTGCTCCACTGCTGCACTCCATGGTACCACAGCACCATGCATTATCTGCAGAACTGCATCAAATTTCAGCTATAAAAGAAACATAAAGTTTTCTCTTCAAAATAAGTTACAAGGTAACCATTGTTCACAAATGACTAATTGATTTAGGCAAGCATTTTATTTCTTGGCCCAATCTCCACTAGTGTACGGGCATTCATTAGTGTAATATAATGTGTCGGGTGAGCAAATGCTTCTAGTAATTTACAACACTGTAGAGCTTGAGCTTAATTCATAATAAAGTTGGTGACTCTTCCATGTGATGATATCAAAACTACAATTAAACTCTCAAGCAAAGAACATCACATGGGAGATTTCTGAGATAGCATGAGAAGGCAGCACACGATTTGTTCCTCCTCACACCACTCTTGTAAAAATGTACTCATATGCTTATGTCAAACTGTGTGTGTCATCCTGCACTGATGTGTTAGAGCCACTTGATGCCTGTTTTGTAAAATATACTTACATCTGTATCAGAGATGCAGCCAATGACAGCTATTGCCTTTGCCTCCCATGCAGTTTCAAACACTGAAGCAGACCGTGTTCGACAACGTTCTAGCAAATCCTGGATATTTTGATAAAGATTAAGATATTTGAATTCAGAAAGGATAGGAATGTCTTATAAACAAAAATCAAGCTTTCTGGACATGAAGGGACAGATTTGGCTGTTTCCCTTCTATCTGTTAATGCCTTATGATTGAAATAGTAACTATCAATAAGTTAATTGACAGAAGAAAGCTCATCTGAAAGCTGATCCTAAAATTCAAGTAAAAATAGCCATCAGATTTGTTTTCTGCTTACTCGTGTTTAAAAAGCTTTCTTCAAAAGGCAGAGAATAGAGATACCTTTATGTACTGCAGAAGAATTTCATCCTTTTGTAGATTATGCTCACAGAGGTAGGGTTTTATAAACCTCTCCAAAATGGATGGGACAAGCTCTGGTGCCAAAATCTTATCAAACATGCGAAACACGATAGTAGTTGCGTTTTCCTGGGCAGCAAATAGAACATGTGAGAACATCACACGTGTCAGTACATGATCCTCTACATCTCTCATAAGTAGTTCAACAACCAGTCTCCACTGAAATCAAAGGAATGCCATAAAGTCCTAGCATCCTCCTTTAGCTCAAATAAAAGCTCTCCTTCACCAAGCCCCTTATTGTTCAGTTGTACTCCTAATTTATCTGTTGCTAATGATTGCTCCACAATATATGACCTGTCACAAACTGCAGATCATGGGGTTTAAGCCATGCCTGCTCACATTATATATTTATATCCATGGTTGAAACAAGATTCATATCAAACACAACATATCAAATAGTCTTAGCAGCTTATGAACACAGGTTTAATCAACCAATCCATCAGGATTACCCTTTTGTCTGACTTCAAATAGCTTGCTGCAAGATTTTTTTCCTTCTCAAAACAATCCACCACTCGAAAGATCTTCTTGAATTACCTTTTCAAAATCACAGAGTGCCAGCCTGCAGTTGTATTTTCTGTACAGGTTTATCAGTTCTTGTAAGTCATTGACCAGCTTCTTTAACCTGTGTACCTCCTCACAGTCACCACATCTCTGAAACAGTGTTTAGAAGTGAAATGTTAGGAGACTTGCTGCAATCTTCAAGACCATTCAGTGCTGCCATAAACAGGGAGAAAATAAATTATTCTCCACATCTCTGCTATGAGACAGGGGTAGCTGCCTTCCAATGCAGCAAGGAAGATTCTGGTAAGATACTAGGAAAGATTTTTTTTCTAAATATAAAACCAGTGATGCTCTAGTAGACCCTGCAAGGGAAGAGGGGTGGGCATTTCATTGACTGAAAGTCTAAAGGACAAGAAAGACACAGCCAGGAACCATGTCACCACACCTGACATTTTCTTTGGAGTCAGAACCCTATTTTTAATGTGATTTTCCAAGAAAATGCACCATTTTTGATGCCTTGCAATGAACTGTCACCTCTCTGTGGGATACAGCAAAGAAAATCAAATATATTTTGGAAGTGGGACTTGGAGTAAATTTCTTTCCATTATGCACTTACAACATAGGATTTGGAAGTTCAAGACAGCAAATCTAACTATCAGAATGTGAGTGTTTCCAGTTTTCACAATGCACAGCTTTAAGCTTTATTCCTCCACTTTCATACTACCACTTCCATAGATGTTAGTACACCTAGAATGTGTAACATGCATTACCTAGTTGTGTTTGCACAAATCCAGTCTTCATAACCTTAAACAGCTGATTTTAATACCTGCTTTGCCAGGCCATAGCACATGCTTCATTGCAATTCATTTCAAAGAATGCTGATATTTCTTACCAAAGGAGCCCAATGGCCAAAAGTTGTCAGTCCCATTTCACCTTGATTTTTACTTGTAAAAAAAACCTCTGCCATTTGGAGTCCATTTTCTGGCCAGTTTGCCTGTCCAAAACAATTGATATTAGCAAACTATATCATACATCTAGAAATACCAGACATGCAAAGTTTCTGCCCTATAACTTACCTTATCAGTTAATTCAAGATTTCGAGCACCTTGTTCCAGCCATTTTGCTAATATTTTCTGAAAAAATACAATTACAAGTAGTTATGCTTTCTATTTAAGCATAATTTTCCATTTGATTTTTTTTTAAGATTCTTTTCAAAGAAATAATTTAAAATAGAAACTGTAGGGAAAATAATTTCTTGAAAAGACAGAGGCACAAAGTTCTGATGTTCAAAAAGAAAAGCCTGTAGGGCTGACTAGAAAATTATTTAGACTGATAAAATCACATTTTGCACTTACTAAGTCAGTCTTACCTGCCCCTTTGGCACAACTCTTCTTAAGAACGGGATTACAACATTTTTTAGCCACAAACATAGTTCTTTCAAAGGAACAGTAAAATGGATGGCATTAAGCAAGTTCTCCAGCATTTTTTCATCAAAGCTGCTTTCAAAATCTGCCTGAAATATTTAAACAGAACAATTACAAATATATGGAGTATGTGTTTATCTGATACTTTGTAAAGGTGTATCACTAGCAGAAAGAAGCAGTAGATTTCACAAATACATAGAGAAAATCTCAGTAATCATAGGAGCTTCTAAAAGATACAGCCCTGTTCAGAAGAAGTAAGAGCTTGGTGTTCTTAAACAAGACCTAATTGAAGCAATTTATTTGTAAATTTTGATAGTAGGATCATGTCCTATTACTTAAGAAAACAACAGACAGAGTCCTGGAAGTCCTGCACTAAAGAATGTAATACCCCATAGCCACTCTTATGAATGTGTCATTCAGAGTAAAGAATCCATGTGATTGTTTTCTAAGGAGTCTGTGATTATTTTCAAAGGATGTTAAGGCAGCCAGCAAATGTCCACTTAAAAACTCTGAAAGCTGTGCTTGCAAGGAAGTGAATGGAAAGTTATAACCACCACAGAATAAATAAAAGAATTGTCATCCTTTAGACCTAGAAATATGTGTTCTGACATCAGGAATACCAATTTATTCTTAAATCAGTAGGAAGTTCAGCCTTCTAAGGAGCTAGGTGAACAGGTAATCATTGTGCTAACAGATGAGACTCTGCCATAGACCTTTGCTTCTTTGAGAAGCTGTTTTGTAACCACACTGGTCTAATTCTGTTAAATAAGGCAGCAAAAATTAAGTCTTAACATCCTCTATAAATACCAAAATATGTCTGTGCCATCTCACCTGGTGCCTAAGCCAGAGGTACTGTGCACAAGGTAAATTTCCTTCTTCTAGCTGAAAAAGAATATTCTTGAAAACATCTTCATTGTTCAAGAATTCTGTCCAAGCAATACCACTGGAAGAGAGAGAAGGGAAAGAAACTATTATTGATGCATGTCAACTTTGAAGTAGTTTGGGTGAGGGAGAACCTCAGAAACAAACCTGAACTTATCTAGGCCAAAAGCTCCATAGAAAGTTGTGAGCCTTGCCTGAGCTCTCAATACCTGGATGGAGATGAGATTTAAAGTTAATATCTGGGTCATCAAATAGTGACATGACATGGATAGAATAAGAGGAAGAATGGAGGAAAATAAAGACTGTTTGAGAATTATAGTTAATTAAACAGGTACATTTGCTTAATGAAGCATTAATCCAGAATTTCAGGTGTGTGAACATGTTACACTGAGTCTCCTTGAAGGTGGATGAGGCCTCTCCAGTGTGGATAGGACTAAATAACAACACTAAGTGCCTAAAAGCACTTTAGAAAGCTTCTTCCTTCAATTTCTGGAGCATCTGAGTCTGAATCCTTCTTTGACTGAAGGAATCACTTATTTCTGAAACTTGTCATTACTGTGGTTCTCTTTCATACTATAAAATATATTCTTGTTTAGACTTTTGAAAAGTTCAGCAGTGATACAGTTCTGAGAACTCTACCATATACTTGTTTATCATAACAAGTTGCAGGACCAAGAAGTTTGTGCTCACCTCAGTCATGGATACCAGAGCCCCATCAGATGATGGAGCAATAGTTCTATCCTCTTTCTTCAGGATCTGAAACAAATACATGAAATGGTTTGGCTTTTAGTAAAGATAGGAGCAAAAACTTAGTACTTCTGTAAACTGCAGCCTTTATTTTAGTGTTGGACTCTGGTTGGATTTCTACCTGCATTCAGGATCAGGTGGATAATTTGTATCTCTGATTCTGCTTGATAAAGCAGGAAAGACTAAAATAACAAAAACAAAAATATGACATTTTGAGTTTTCAGTCTTGAAATTAATATTTTAAAGGTACTTAAAAGGACTGTTACTCAAAACTAAAACCTGCTTTCTGATGTGAAAACAGAACTGTAAGCTCTTTTTGGACCCTAAGCAATAGCAAGAACAAGGCTGGAACAAGCCTTGCTTTCTCTTTCATGTTTGGTAACATAAAATTTATAAAGAATTTACTTGTTGAATGATGGTAACTGAAGATCTCCACCCTGCTCAAGTTGTACAGAAGCATGAAATAAGAATGGATTAGTACAGGCAATTTAAACAAATGAAACCCCTTACTCTGACTTTAGCATAGTTCAGCATTTCTTGAGTGGTTTCATACAGTGGCCATGGAGCATTGATGCAGTAATCCACAACAAACTGGCTATCCTGTTTGTAGAAGGAAAAAAAATTAATTCCAAGCTCCTTTGTAATTTCAATTACTTTACTAGAGAAAGGGGGTAGAAATAAATACATACCTGAATTTTTTGCAAATTTTCTTTGGCTTCATTCACAAGGTCCAGCCAGGCTTTATGGCCATAACTCCCAACAGAAGCTGAAGCCAGTTTCTCTAAAATAGTGTTTGCTTTCACTTTGTGTACAAGCTGTTTAAAAAAAAACAAAAAACCAAACCCCACAGTTTTCATTTAGATGCACTAAAGTTTGAAGCAGGCAGCCTGCTTCAAGAAAAAAAGCAGAGGGAACATTCAAATTGCATTATTTGAATAAATCAGTTAATGAAGCCATGTGTTAAAAAATGCATGTGAAAATTATTTTTTTTTAGCAACACTGTTTCCTGCTACTTTAAGGGACAAATGTGCTTTCTTCTGATCCAGCAGAGCTTATTTCAATCAAAAGATGTACATCTGCACCACCTCTCACTGCAAGGTTTGTTAGTCATTGCAAATATAGTTCACCAGGGAGGTGTCTAACTTTGAATCAGCTTTCAAGAACAGCAAGTTCCTTTGTAAGGACACATCCCTTAAAATATTTCTAATATTTTTAATGCTTTGTTTGACTATAGGGTAAGCTTTTTAATAGTAAGTTCAGTTATACTAATTAATCTCCAGCTTTATTTATCAAGAACAGACAACTTACCTCAACATCCAGCCCAAACTGAATAGCAAAATTCTCTGCCTCAGTGAATTTGTGTTTGTGGAGTAAGCGACTCAGTCTAGGGGTGAAATAAAGTGCCAGTGTAAGTGCCAAAGCAGAGATGAAAGAAATAATAATAATAAAAGAGTGTTTCATGGAAACTAGTACCTATTTTCTGGCAAGGCTTCAGTTAAACTTCTCATTACAACAATAGAAACTGGGCCTTCAGAGGGTCTGAGGATGAGAGAGAACTATGTGAGTTTATCAACTGTGAAACTGTTATTTTTATCTAATAAAGATCTAGTAAGAAACAAAACATTATCTTACGTCTGATGTTTTCCATGAATTCCCTCCAAGAAGTATATTGTATCCTGTAGCAACAACAGAAATCATGAGGTGGTAGGGGAAATCAGTCATAAAGCACAACTGTAATGCTTGAAGTGCTTCTTACTCTATAAACAAACTCCTGCTTTATTCTCTGCTAAGTTTGCAGGGTTTTTTAAATACTTTTTCATTTTCACAATTCCAGTTAAGAGTCACTGCTTAGACTTCTGGCTTGGTATCCTCTTAGATATCCAACTCCACCAATCTTTGTAACATTCCTAATTCATAAAGTTCTCATCATCTTTTCTTAAAGTCTTTATAGGGAAGCAGTTTAAACAGTAAAAGAAGTAGTTCCCTCATCTCAATTTAAATAAATCCCAAATAAACCCAGAGCATTTTTCTATGCCAAAAGAACTTAAAGCTTCATACAGCATTTGGCTGTAATAGCAGCAAGAACAACTGGCAGGAATATTAAACATTGCATAGACCTGGGCCTAGAATGACACTGTTCAGTTTGCCATATATTGTATCTTTTTCTCCACCCTTTGGGGACACCATTTAATCTTTATTTGTATAGTTCCTGCACAGTATCTAGCACAATTTTGTTCTAATCTAACAAGAATAATGTAATATAATCTAAGAAGAATAACACACTACTCTCTTAAATAATTATACTTATTAAGATATCTATATTTATTCAAAGAACAACAAAAATCTAAACATACTGTGCTAATCCCACTTTGAACAAGTGAAGAAACAAGAGATATTTCCAATGAATAGAGCAGTTGCATAGTGGGCAAGGCAAAAACCATTAGATTTCTCATCTATAAGAAAAAAAAAAGGAGGGAGGTGAAACAAACAAGTTAGTATTTTTTTTTCCCCTCAAACCCTGGTGACAGAGTAATGTTTGCAGAATCATTTCTGGTTTATTATGGAGTTAGATGGAAGGACACTATTTTTCTAAGTTTTTATTAAAAAGCAGATCTCTATAATTTAATGAAGGTGAATGAATTTTAGATGTTGCCTCTTCATGAATTTTAGATGCTGCCTCATATTATATGTAATTAGATAAGTCACATTTAAAAAATTGTGTGATGTTCATCCTGCCATTCCATTTCAGTTAACTGCACTGACTGTACATGGAGACAGATGCTGAATAAGGCAGATACTGCTCTAAAGAAGTCTGTGCAGGTATGTAAGACAACACTAAATTTTGCTTCCCTATCTGTCTACCATCATAAAAAGCAAACCAACCAACCAACCTGTGGGAAACTGTTCTTTTCTTCCCCACATAAGTCTAAATAATAACCCCATATAATACATCCCATACCCAAAAAGCAGGGCAGCTCACCCTGGTCTCCACAGTAAGACATTGCAATGGTTCCTTACTCCCTAGATCCTAATACATAGATGGTCACATTTCAGTTGTGACTTTGAGCTCCTCAGAATTTTGTCTGCTCCAAATATATAGCAATCTTTTTTTTTTTAATTCCCCCACCCCTTTTTTCTGAGAGTGACTGCATAACAGCTGAGGAACAGAACACAGATAAAGAAATTCTACCTGTTTGTTATCTGGTATTGTCATGACTATCAGTTTAACATTGGCAAGCCCCTGCCTACAGAACAAGAGAAAAAAGAAAGCAACATATACTTTTTAAATATATAAAATTAAAAAAATGTACACAAAACATACAAAATATGTTTAAAGTGTGAAATATTCTGCCTTCTGAGTTTCAGACAGTTTAGCTTTCCATGAAACTGCTACATTAAAAAACCCTATAGTGCACCCAAAATTAACTGGTTTAGCATGTAGAGGACATACATTTAACTTCTGACATTTTTAAGCATTCCAAATGGATCTGATTCTTAGTTTTTTACACTGGCATAGGGTAATGGGAAGAGCCAAGAGTCCTGTCTTCTAATCTTAATCACCATAAATTTCTTTTGCATTTTACCAAATACGCAGATCTCCACATTTTGATTTCTCCATCTGCAGAATGAAGACCTTACTACTTTATCTACCCAAAAGACAGACTAGCTTTTTTATAACATCAGACTTGTCAGCTGTGTTATACACCTTATTTTAGACAAGCATTTCCTAAATGCTACAGGTTACATGCAAGATTCCTTAGCAGAAACAACAGATAAAGCACGAAAAAGCAGAAAGCACCAGGGTTTTCTTTTCTACTCCACAGAGCTAAGGATCCTTACAGACTAATTACTTTGTCCCACTGACTAGAAAGATTTCAACAAAGATGTCTAAGAATTCACTGCCACAGCAAATGAAGTGTTTGAGGCACATTTCCTGTAGGGACTGACAACTTTTCACTTTCCAGAACTAGTGCTGTTAACATTTTACTTACCATATGACTGGAGAAGAATCTGACTCTGTACTTAGAAGAAATTCTTCAATATGTATTAAAGGCCAATCCCAAATTAGAGTAAGAGAATGAACATCCCACATGCTTAAGATATTCTAGAAAAAAGAAATATTAAAAGAATTGGATATGGATTTCCTATTTTCTTTATAGAAGACTTCTTGAGTCTTTTTTAGCAGAATGTTAACACATTCCATAACTTCAATAATGACTAGGAGTGGAATTAAAAAAAATATAATAACATCAAGATCTGTGAATATAAGCAACTTTATTTTATAGACTAAATAAAGCTGGTTCAAGAACATTGTAAGACTAAACCAAATGATTACACATACCTCTGTATCTAAAACAAACAGCAGATTGTCAAGAACTTGAAGTTTTGCTGCATCTAAAAAATACCCAGTCACAGAAAAGTATTATTTTTCTTGAAAAATATATTGGAAGCAAAAATGCATTAAAATGTAGAACCAAGGACTGGAAAACTACAGATGTTTAACCTCATGTAACTTGCTAGGTCTGTAACAGTTAGCTTAACCAGAATTGGGAGGTACATATCTAAATTAAACTGAACAGTTTTGAAGCACATATTTTGGCTGCACAAGAAGTGTTCCATTTGGTATGTGTGTATTTACTAAGAACAATGAGAGACCTGAAAATGCCTCAGTATTTTCTGCCATGAAATAGGACTTCCACACTTGTCTGTAAAAAGAAGAAAAATTCTCTTTACCTCTGATCAGACTGGAATCAGCAAAACTTCTAACAGACACCAGGTGGTTGGTAGTGTCTACCTCCCATTTGGAGAGCACATAGTCCCCTTTACCCTGTCAGTAAAGGTAAAGAAAAATGGGGTTGGACATTAGAAATTTGGCCATGGACAGGTGTACTTGTTCAGCTGATCTGTAACTTAAAAACACTTGGAAAACTGCAAAACTGACTTGAACTTTATTCCCAGTGAATGTTGAGGTTCAGAAAAATACACTTATTTTTAATTTATCCTTTCAAGACTGGCCTTTACTACAGTAATTGTTACAGTCAGCATCCCTAAACATTTTTTGGCTGTTCTAAAAACAAGCCCATTTCAAAACATCCAGTTTCCATCCTCATAGAACATGAAACCTGAACCAAACATGCACTGAACTCGCCAAGAAACTGCATTGAACTCAACAAGTTTCTGTCAATCAACTCAGAAAACTTGTTTCTAGTCCAAAATAACATTTCAAAATATGTCTGTTTTTATTTCTTATTAGTTCTGGCACTTAATTCACGCTTAAGGGCTTGTTCAGTTGGGATCTTAATTGTTGCTTTGGGAAGCCTTCGTTGATTGTGGACCTGATTGGAAGACTTCCCAATTTTTGCTTTGTCTCTGAGCTCAAGGACAAGACTATATATAAACAGACCCACTAGGAACCACAGTGATTTACTAAGGTCAGGCAACCAGGGTGAAAATATTTTTCCCCCAATCATTATAACAGAGCAAGTTCTGAAATGACAACAGATATTTCCCTATGAGAAAAACTACAGCCAAACTACACTACTGTTCACCTTGAAATTCACAGTGAAGAAAATAGACAAAAAGTCTTAGTGCAGAAAGTTTCTTATCTTATTTTTCAACCAGCTAGAGAAACATTCAGTTGCAGTTAAAAAAAACACCATAAGTGATCACATAACAATTGTTACAAACACGTTCTTAGTACTTACCCCAATGAGCAAATGGATTTTGTTCACTGAGTTACTTATCACAAAATTCTGACAGCCAAGGCTGTGATACTCTTCTGTGGAAATGAAAGCTGTCTTGATCTGTCCTTGTAACTTGTGGGGTGGGGATGAAAGGAAAGCAAACCAAAGGGGAAGAAAAAGAAATTGTTTATACAATCAGTGGATAAAACCTTGACCTGCCCATTTCTCTATATACAGGAAAAGTAATAATCAAATGTACAGAACAAAGCTTTGTTCCAAACTTTGAATTAAAGGATGTCACAAATGAGCAGGTATTTCTTACTTTCTTTGCTGTAATCGTGTCCATCTTGTCAAGTGCTACAACAACAACAAAAAAAATCAGTGTTAATTGAACATTTCAACATTGAAAAAAACCCCACTAAACATCACACAGGACAGTTTAAACTTAACCTGACTTCTGAAAAACCTTAGGCAGGATTTTTGACAGGGAATATTTATCTTGATCACACTACTGAGTCATAGAAAATTAACTAATAACTGTACTTATACAGCATGAAAAATGTAAATTATTCCAAAAGCTCTTCAGAGCCATGAAGACTGATTATGGCTTAAAATCCTGTTTCCACAGTATTGAGTACTCTCTCTAAAGCAGTGATTTGGAGAAACATAAGTTAAAGGAATTACTGGAAGAAGACAAAAATAATTTTATTACAGAGCTAGTTGAACATCTGTTTTCCTTTTTTAAAAAATGCATTGAAAATCCCAACTTATTCCTATTAGAAAGATACATGGAAAAGCTTTCTTAATAAAGCTCTTCCTGTTCAAATGGAAATCCCAAATGGTTTGTAGATCATCCTACCTTCCTGAATTTTAGCAAGGGGTAGACACATAATGCAGAAGAATCCATTGTTTGTGAGAATGAACATATGATAAACACCTAAAAATAAATAAATCCCATAGAAATATTTCAAACTCAAGGAATCAAGTAAAGACACGACTCATTTAGAAATAGGACAGTGAAATAATGAAAAAAATATGACCAATAGATCTGGCTATATTGACACAAAAAAATTATCACCTTCAACAAGGAGTAGAATAAGTTTTTACATCTTAGTTTTGTTTGAAATTATGATTTTTGTATGCAACCATCAGACTGCAAATTCTGTTTTCATGACAAAACTACATTTAAGTGGAGAACTGAAGACTCTGGGGAGACCTTAGAGCACCTTCCAGTGCCTGAAGGGGCTCCAGGAAAGCTGGGGAGGGACTTTTGACAAGGACTTGTAGTGAGAGGACAAGAGTGATGGATTAAAACTGGAAGAGGGAAGATTTAGGTGAGACATTAGGAGAAAATTCCTTAGTGTGAGGGTGGTGAGACCCTGGCCCAGGCTGCCCAGGGAAGCTGTGGCTCCCCCATCCCTGGCAGTGTTGAAGGGCAGGTTGGATGGGGCTTGGAGCAGCCTGGGCTGGTGGGAGGTGTCCCTGCCCATGCAGGGGGGTGGGACTGGATGATCTTTTAAGTCCCTTCCAACCCAAAAGAGTCTGTGATTCTATGATTAAATACATTATATTATGACAGAACAAGACCAGGATCTATAGAACAGGAACTATTCACATCTGAGTTCTGATAGAAGGTGGAGACAGAAGGAATCCTTCCTTTTGGAGCATTTTTATGTGTTTACCACAGTCCTAAAAAGAAGAAGCATTGACTTCTGAATGTTTGTTGTTTTCTATGGCATTCATAAAATAATAAGAGCTAATTATCTTTAACAAAGAGCATTAAGAGAAGTGCATTTAAAGTGTATAATGCAAAGTGAAGCTGTATCTGATGAATTATTGTGTAGTCTCTTTCCTTGAAAGACATTAAAGGAGAAAAAAATCACAAAAATTGAGACAAGGGGGAGGGAAATAATCAAATTCTTACCTGCATCTGCATGATCTTTTTCAATAAAGAGACTTAAGTAAGTCTTTTCATTTGAAGATTTTTCAACCAAAATCTGAAAGGGGATTAATATAAAGACTATTATTCTGTGTTTTATATTAAAAAATGACAGGAAATACTCATCAGCAGCTCATACTTTAAAGATTTTTCTTTCATGAAGAACTGGTTCTTCCTATACATGCCACTTCTACATGTAATTGTTTCTTCATTACTTATGGGAATAAAAGTGTCACTTTAATCTGTTTATTCAAACTAGGTGATGTGTTCAAAACACAAGAATGATTACACTTGATATCTGGAGAAAAGGGAAAAAAACAACTCAAATTCTCAAAACAAAATGTTTTCAACAAAATTAAAATGGAAACTTTACTGTACCTTGGTTAGCAAGGTTTGTTTTGATGGTATGTGAATAAGATGGAAATTGCCATTTTTCTCACCGACCACAAGAAACTGTTTTTCTTGACACATACCAACTACATCCACGTTAGTATCTGAAAAGGTCCATGGCAAAATGACAAATATTAAGATTTATTTTTTAATAATAAACATTCATATTTGAAACAAGAATTGGACAATATAGTGTCCCAGATTTCTTCAAAATAGTTTATTTTGATTAAATAAAGTACAGAAAAGGTCATGCAGGGAGTGGTTTTGGTATCCATTATTCCCATTCCAATGAAAAGTTAGCAAGAATTCTAATCACATTCTATATAAATACTTAATGACATACAGAATCAGCAATCACTTTTTATTACTTAGGTGTTTAACTCCTTTTACAGGTTAGTTAGATATGCAAAATACTGTATTTTCATATAAAAACTTAGCATGTATTTTAAAAGTGAGTTTTAACTTCCAGTGGAATTCCAAAGGAATGAACTCACCAAACTGAACGTGCATCTGAAGGGACTGCCCAGTACTGTCAAGAAGTGCCACTGATCTGTCAACAACAATAATGCTGCCATCCCTGGAGCTGCATGCATACAGCTGTGGATTAACTGAGACCTAAGAAGAAAAAGGCTTTTTTAGAAAACTTAAACATTTAAAGTATGACAAAGAAGCTCTGGTGATTATCAAGAAAAACACAGCTTTGATGAATTCTACCTTTTCTGAAGATGTGATTTGAAGGAGCGTATCCACTTGGTACAATGCATTTCCACATTCGTGTCCTAAACCTACAGGGAGCTGCTCGTTCCCTGTGTCATCGTTTGTTAGAAGTTCGATGTCATTCCACATGTTTACCTACGATAAACGTTGAAGGAACACGCTGTAACGCAGAGAGCTTTAAAAAAAAAGGTAGATGAACACACACCGATTCCTGATCTTATTGTTGCACCGTGATTCTGTGTCTAGGAGGAAGGGCAGTACAACAAGCCTCCTAAACGGCGCGTTTAGCGAAGACAAAGCGAAGCTGCGAGGGCGACGCGGCCCCAGGGAACGTCCCCAGAGGGCCCGACTGGGCGCAGCTCGGCAAGGAAAGGTTTCGCGCCTGAGGCTGAAAGAAATTCAGTACCAGAGCGGCTTCCCCGCCTCGCCAGGCAGCGGACACCCTGCTCGCCGGGATCAGGACGGCGGCCCGCGCCGCTGTCCCCTCAGCGCGGTGACAGGTCCCGCCGCGCCGCCTCCGCCTTTCGAATTGGCGGGAGCCGCCGCCAGCGCTACGGGTCGGAGCCCGGCTCAAACCTCCTCCGAACGCGGACGGCACCAGTTGCTAAGACACCGCCTCATCCTTCTCCGTTCCCAGAGCGCCCCGCGGCTCCTGCTTCTCCCCCCCCCCCCTCCCCGCCCCGCGGTAACATCCGGGTGCCTGCAGGGAGAGGGAGGGCGGGGCGCGTCGCCTCGGTTGGGGAGAGCAACGGCCGCGGCTGCGGGAGGCTGAGCCGCTCCTGAGGCGTTCTTGAGGGGGAGCGGCGTCCCGGGCGCTCGGTCATGGCGGTGAGTGTTGTTGGCTCGGCCGGGTTTGCTGGACGAGGGGCTGCCGCGGGGCGGGAGGGAAGAGCGTGCGAGGCGGGGAGGGCTGGGTCGGGAAGCCGTGTGCGCGGAGAGACAAAATGGCGCCCGCCGCTCCTTCGCTTGCCGGCGCCATGATGGGCCTCGGGGAGGGGGTGGCCGCTTTTCACCCCCTGCCGCGCTCTCCGTTTCCAGAAGTTTCTGATTCATTTCTGTGGCCCTGGGGAGAAGCGGAGATGCCTTGTGACCGAGGGTCTTTATTTTCCTGGCCGGGGAGAGATGTGTTGTGGCCATACGAGCAGGCGTTAGAGGGACTGGGGCGCAGGTTCCATGGGAGGGGAGGGAGAGCGGATAGATGGGGCCATACTCAAGTTTTCGTTTGTGTAGCTTTCCCTGCCCTGTTACTTTTCTTCGCGTTTTGTCACAGGCCTGCCATTTTTAGCCTCTTTTTCTTGATTCATCCTTTGCCTCCATTCTTCTGTTTTTCTTGGTTAATACCGATAGGAAACGCCCCTGCTGTAGTGCTTCCTATCCTTTATAAAAGTGTGGCTATATTCTCTTAAAACCTGTGTGGCCTGATAACATATGAAGGTGTCTGTCCCGTAATTGAGTTAAAGAACCAATAAGAGTAGTTACCAAACTCGATATGATTAATTTTTTTCAAAAGTTATTAAATAGTCTGGAATGAAAAACAAAAACAAACAAATGAGAGTCTAAAGAGATAAAAACTTTTCAACATTTACTTTAAGAACTTTTCGGTGTTTAATCTGGTATTTTAAGTTCCTGTCTTGAAAGTCTGACCAGTGGTGAAACAGAACAAGAGGACCATAAACTTCTGGAGAAGATTACTCTTGTTTTTTAAGTGCCTTTTTGGTCTATACAACTTATTCTGTTAAGAATAAGATAAGTTTTTATGTAAAAGGACTTGAAGAATTATGGACTTTTAGTTTTGCACCTAGATTATAGGCATTATCTTTGAGGTTCCTGTGAAGTGTAGCAGGTGAGGGGCTTGTTCAGTGAGACTGAGAGTCTGTTGCCAATCCAGGTGGACTTGTAAGAACTGAGAATAGTCTCACTGAACTCTGTCAGCCTTTATTTCTGTGTTTTTGGAGAGCCAAGACATTTCTTTGAGGTGCAGTGCACAAGGGCATTAATGAGCAGCAGTGTGTATAAATCATGAGACTGGAAGCCTTGGACCGGTGGCAGAGGGCTCAGTTTCAGTTGGGTACTGTGTTTAAAAAGCCAGTGAAAATAGGCTGTTAGTGTTTTCCTTGTCTTCCTTAAGTGACTTTGAAATGTAAATTTGTAGAAATCTCAAAATTCCTTAATTTATTCTAGCTGGGTCTTTTGGAAACCTTAGATGAAGAAGGAAGAAGTGGAAGAAAGGGAAGTGTAGATAAGCAGATGATAAATAGATGTGGAATGCCAGCAATCATGAATGATAATATCACAAAGAGGGGAGTCACTTCCTACTCTTCAATTTCCTAAAGTTTTCAGGATGGTGGGTGGTCTCCATAGTATTCAGAACTGTCACTGAGACTGTTGAAGCTCTGCTGCAGATGCAATCTTAAGGAATAGGGGCTTTTGACCATATTTTAACTGGGTATTGGTGTACCGTGTGACTGGAGAAGAGCAGCTGCTTGATTTCTCTGAGGAAAGATTTTTACTCTAGATGTATCTTTGTACATATACAAATTAATGAAGAATTGGGCAGACTAAACAGCAACAGCCGAAATACAAATCCAGATACTTCCCTGTAGCATGTTAGGAAGAATGTCTGCCATTAATACACAATGCATTAATTACAATCTGTAATATCTGTTATAGTTTAAAATAACCTAGCTGCTTCATTTACAAAGTAATGTATTTAAATCGGCATATGAGGGGTTTCCACATGTCTTGTTCAGTTTGCAAATAAAGCTGCAGCTGGTAGAAAACCGTGCAAGTTCAAGACCTCTGCTACACTATATTATCTTAATGAATAGCATTTCTGAGCCAAATTATGTCCTTAGTGAAGTCTTCTGCAGCCACACAATGTTCATTCAGAAGGTTTGATATTAACTACCATTTACATGATCACCACAAGAGAGACCAGTGAATCTGTAAAGGCATTAGTGAAAGCACGTTCACCTTTTCAGTGTGCAGGTTTTCCTTATTGTTCCTTTCATTGCATTGCACTGGTTGGACATAATTACTTCTCTCAGCATTGAATCACAAAAACTGTCTTGACTGCTCTGCACAAGATAAGTTTCTGGGTTTAGTACTAGTTCATGGTTTAGAAGGGATGGAGGGAACATCTTGGGTTCAGTCACCTGACAAAAATGTGATACAGAAATTGTTTGGACAGGTGGATGTGACCTAAATGTACTCTTGTATCTCTACGCAAAACTTACTCCTTCTTCAAAAGTTTGCTGTCCAACACTAATTCAATACATCTAATTTAATTTATCCTCAAAGTTCACACTGTCCTTCAAAACATTGTGGGGATTTTGTGCTATGCCTCAGTAATGCCCCAACTTGTGAGGTGACTTAGATCTCTTGGGACAATACTGATCTTAAGTAATCTCAGTTCTCTATTTAAGTGTTGAAATACCAGTGTGTATGCAGCTACATCGTTTACTGCAAGTATATAAAGCTGTTGCCTACTAATAGTGAGATGGCAATGTATGACATTGTCTTCACAGAAAATAATTGTAAATGTGTGCTCAGAGGAAGTACTAAGTAAACAGGTTGGCTTTTGTTCTAAGTTTCTGGATTTTAAATATTCTGTCTTCATGCGCAGGGTAGCGATACAGAACGAGATGGAGTAGCCCCAGAAAAGTCCTCTCCAGAAAGAGAGAAGAAGAAGGAGCAGTCAGATGCCTCTAGTTCTCCCAGAACATCAAAGCATCATTACTCAAGATCACGCTCACGGTCAAGGGAAAGACGACGTAAGTCAGGTATGGTCTTTGTGTAAGGAAAGTTGCTTAGTGATGTTCTGGTGTGTGCTTGTAGAATTAAACTCTCTTTAAAGCTTTTTTGGAAAAAATAGTCTTAGCTCTAGTAACATGTTAGAATTGGGGGGGGGAGGAAAAGGAATCTACTCTTAAGTTTTGGGGTTTTATCTTCAATGTGTTCTGTTGAAGCTTTTCAGTTTTAATGATTGGAGTGCTAAGCCAGTGTTCAGGGGATGTGGGGTGGAGGGGGATGACAACTCAAACCAGAAAACCATACTACTTTGTCTTAATTTTCATTAGAGATGCTTAGACAGGGATCCTTTTGCATGGTAATAACAAATAGAATGTTACCTGGCTGAGGAATGGGACTGGAGTTTGACATGAGCTAGTTTTTCACTGTCATAGCTTAAGTAAATGCAAACAAAGAACTGGAAATAACAGCTGGATTTTGCTTTCTGCAGTAGATATGAAATAGTGCTGTTGGTTGTCTAAATCTCTATTCTATTTATGGGGTGGGCTTACTGAAAGGAGCTAGAAATATTATAGCCAGCTGATCTCTTCTTTAACTTGGTAAATAACAAGGAATTTTTTTCTTCTCCAGATGCTGAAGGAAGAAAACACAGAAGCCGGAGCAGAAGCAAAGAGGTAATTAACACTTTGTAGCGTTTAGGTAATTGTACAATACGTCTTAAAAAGCATCTTGTAGTAATGCACAAATGTGTTAACCTATATAAATGACTTTATGGTAAGTACAAGAAATTGGAAACTTTAAGCTTAATAATGGATATGGAGATCGTTTCATAGTGAAGCATGATTGCAGCCATCATGTTGACAAGGTAATAGTTTTATATAAAAATGCTTTCAAAAACTAGTAACTTAAATTACTTTCTTTTTTGTGGAAACAGCCAAAAGAAAGAATTCATGTGAAGAAGTAGAATGGTGTTCTTGATGACTTTCACAGAGCTTCCATTAAGCAAAAGCCTTGGGTGGCTTTATTCCTGGCCAATGTTCAGGACTTTCAGTTATACATACCCATCTACTTAAGTATATTAAAAGGAATTCCCCACCTGACTGAGCTCTGTTTATTGCAGCCTTTAATTGTAAAGACTGTCATAGTTTGACAAACAAGCTGAATCAGCTGAAAACATGACAGTAGAGCAAACATCTCAGAGGGCTGTCTCTTTTTTAAGATAAATGTGTGTGAATACAGAGGCGTGAGAAGAGATGGCATCAATTATACCTAGAAAATAACTGGCTTACACACCAGAGAAGAGGTGAAATGAGCAAACCAGGAGCATCAAAAGAGTCACAAAGAAGCTCAAGACGTGTGGGGCAATAACAGGCTGGGTCAGAAGAGGGAAACTTGACTTTTCTCTTGGGTCAGGAACTTCTCCTTCCCCTATTCCAATGGAAGCTCTGTTTAAAAAAGGAGAGGAAAAAAAAAAAGGAAAAATAATCTAGGAGAGTTTTTGTGAAATTGAATATATTGTTTAGCTCACATGATAACATTTCTATAATAAATCATACTCAGCGTGCTAATGCGCGAAGAGACTGAACTGAAGACGCTGCAGACTCAGATAGCAAAATTATAAGCCTACTTCATGATAAGGTAACTATTAGTCATTCAAACTCATATTTCCCTTAAAATATCTTGACTCCGTTATGGGATATAATGGTTTATTACTACGTGTGTGCCTGGAAGATGTGATTTTAAAAATAAAAATATCTTTTTAATGTTTAAAAAAAAAGACCTTGCTTAATGTTTTGACAAGTGTTTTGCTATGCTCTAGGATCTAATCTTACATCATTTATTTAGCAGTTTTAAGTTTCACAGAATGAACAGATGAGGAATAATGTCCTATGGTAGATGTACTGTTTTCATCCATTTGCAAGATTAAGCTCTTAGTCTGTAAACAGAATACTGAATATCAGTAATTCTTTCTAATACGTGTATCAGCACAACTGCTTATGTAAATACCTATGTAGAGTTAACATATAGGTAACATCTCAAGCTTCAGATGTGTTTTTATTTAAAGACTGATTATTCAAGGACTTAAGAGTAAAATACTGTAAAAGCAGGAAAAAATCTTAATGTTACTGTATACTTGAAGAATTATAATAAAATATTTATAAATATATATTAATAAGGAGTTAGAAAGGCTTGGATAAGTGGTTATAAACTAATTATAGCATCTTCTCCAAACTTGTTTCTTTCTGGAGAGAGTTAGAATTATAGGAAAGGTTTTATGAGTATTTAACAGATTTAGATATGCAAAAAAAAATCCAAAAAACCAAACCTCCCAGGAATTGAATTTTAGTCTAAAATGAATGTATCATGCTTACATTGTGGATTGAAACAAAACATTTAAACATAAGACTTAAGCGGGATATGGTTTTGTGCTAGAAAGCTTTCAGTATAAACTGGATATATTAGGAAAGGTGTTGATGTCATGACTTGATCTCTAAGGAAAACACTGGCAAAAATCAGGCCTGACCTTGCTAAGTATTTTTGGCATTGTGACTATAAAAAGGAATCTTTTTTTTAAGAAGCACTGCAGGAAGAAATTGCAGTATAGTGGAGCAGCATATCTTTAATTTAAAGCTACTGTGGAAGGTCTCAAAGTAATGCATATTAGTTTTAAACATTAAAAAAAACATGTAACTTAATACTTTGCTTTTTTAAAATGTTGGAAGTTAGTGAGTGAAGAGTAAACTTAACGATGGTTAGGAAGTTGTTTTGGTTCTAGAAGTAAAATAGTGTATGTCTGCAACTATGTATGGATTTTGGTAACTTTGGACATAGTAGGCTTAGGCAAATATTAAATACTCACTACAAATGTGTGTGTATATATGAGTATTCATAAATTGCCAGGAGCTTAAGGGTAGTTACTTATGTGTTTGGAATGGAGGCAGTAACTGAGAATTACAGTTTTGTTACAATGCTGTGAACTTTTATATGGAAACGCTGTTTTAGACAGTGGGGAGGAGGGGAAAAAATCTAGTGTATGTTTGCAACTTTGGGTAGTTGGTGGCATTAGGTAAAATAGCCATCACTCATGATTGAGTCACACTCCTAAGGTTACTAATGTTGCATCACAACTTATCATTTTTTATTTTCTGATACCCATACTAACTCTCTTTGTTGCACTATTTTCCTGAAAGAACCAACTTCTTCTTAAAACAGGCAAGAAGACATGAATCCAAAGAGAAGTCCTCCAAGAAGCACAAATCTGAAGACCACAATGACAAAGAACATTCTTCCGACAAGGGAAGAGATAGCCTAAATTCATCTGAAAATGGTGAGGATAGACACAAACGCAAAGAGAGAAAGTCATCAAGAGGGAGGAGTCATTCAAGATCCAGGTCTCGTGAAAGGTAAGTTGTTTCACATTATTCTTTTTTTAAGTGCATGTACTAAAGCAGCCTGTGGAATTTGTGTAGGCTTCTGAAGTACAATTGAATTATATTACCTGATTTAACAAAAGTGTCAATTTATACTGCATGCCTTGGTTTCCGTTGGGTAGTGCCTTTGCTCCTACTCGGTTGGATTTTTTTCAGATTGGTTCTGAAAAAAGTACAAAATATCTCCAAGGCTTTATATAGGTGATCAGTGTCATGTTTATAATCAGTATACCAAGTACAGAACATTTCTAAACTGTGTGTATTAAATGTGCTCTATTCAGTGACAGGAAAGAAAATATACTCTAGCAAACTCATGTCTTTTTACCCCTAAATCAAGACATTACTCAGAGATGATGCTGTCTAAGCCACCTTGCATGGTAGGCCACCTAGCACACTGATGGTAGGAGAACTGCTGGGACAGACAGGTTGCTGCCAGCAGAATTTTTCAGCCAGATCTGTGCATAGCTGAGGGGTTTGTAGCAAACATGGCAGCAGGGAACAAGCTTCAGGTAATGGTAGGCTGAGGGACTGGAAACTTGGGCATCTCTTCCCAGTGGTAGTGGAATACCATGCGGAGGAGAGTTTGTTGCCTTGAATTTAAGACTCCTCCATCAAATTAATTGGGCCTTGTATTTGTTTTTGTGATGTTCTCTTTAATGAACAACTAAAAATAACTATTGATGTGTATGATTGTGTACACAAACCCTGCTAAACTCCTCTTTTGTGGCTGGTGGTTGGTTTTGGTTCCACTCCCATTTTATTTCCTAGTCTTATAACTTAAACTGTTCCAGGCATCAACTTCTCTGTGTGTAGTTTGCAGTCTGATAGATTTTGCCCTGTGGTGACAAACCTGTATGTAAGTCTGTGAGTAGAAGCTGAATTGAAACATGAGAATATATGTAAGAATGTGGGACGTGTGTTTCAGACGTCATCGTAGTAGAAGTCGTGATAGGAAAAAGTCCCGATCTCGCAGCAGAGAGAGAAAACGACGTGTAAGATCTCGTTCTAGATCAAGATCGAGACACAGACATAGAAGTAGAAGTAAAAGCAGAACTAGGAGTAGAAGCAGGTAAGTGTTAACTTTCATATGCACTTGATGGTAGTGTTTTGGCTGAACTTTGTGATGGGCTGGTGTATATGAGGATGATGGATTTGCCAGTTAGTGTATATTTAGTGTAACTGTGTTTGGCTTTTCTCAGCTGTATTGATACAATGGGTTAAGGGCTGGGTAGTTTGCATATACTTACAGAAACATCTGTCCTTGACAGCTTAAGTGTCTCAGATTATCAGCTTCTCACAGCATGTTTTCATGTTAGCAATTAGAAATACTTAACCAAATATTCTGTGGGTATCTTAAAAAAACACTGTTTTAGAACTTGTGACTGAGAAAGTAGAAGGAAGGTAACTTAATATTTTGAGTAGTAATGGTTACCACAGTTCAAGCTCTTGTTTTCTTATGCCACAACTGAGAAAAGGATATTTAAATGATATTTAAGTGGGAAAGACTGAAGAATAAGATCCAGCTAACCTTTCCATGTGTTTGATGCAAGAGTAGTGTGGTTGACAATGCTCTTCTTAGTTCCCAGTGTCAGAATGAGGGGCAACAGGTACAAGTTGAAACATAGGAAGTTCCATTTAAATATAAGGAAAAACTTTACAGTGAGGGTGACAGAGCACTGGAACAGGCTGCCCAGGGAGATTGTGGAGTCTCCATGTCTGGAGTTACTCAAAACCTGCCTGGATACAGTCCTGTGTAAAGTGCCTTAAGTTATTCTACTTCAGTGGGTGAGTTGGACTAGATGATCTCTAGGGGTCCCTTCTGACTCCCATCAGTTCTGTGATTCTTAAAAATACTGTTGTGATTGTCTCTGTGCATGTGTATCATAAAAGGGAAGTTTTAACTGGGAATCACTGGCAGTCAGAGCAGATAAACTGCTCAGAAGCTAATCTTAATCAGCTCCACAAAGTTAATCTAAAAAGTGGCTGTGAACTATCATAGTGTAGTGTTAAGGTGAATTTAGAATTCAGATGGACTGTTTGTGATCTGAATGGACTATTCTGTGTTACTGGTTACCAGCTCCTTTTTGTCAAGTGTAACATGAGAGTATTTTTCATATTATTTTTTTTCTCCCTGTCTTGGGTGTTTCCATTTCTTCCTTAAACTTAAATTCTAGGTGCACAGATTTAAGCGCTCTAGCTAGGCACTTATTCTGGGTCTTTTGACAGGTTCATGCCTCATCTGGAATGTGCTAGAGTTGAGGTTTTGTTCGCTTTATAGTAGAAGTTTGTTTTCTGATACTGATTAATTGCTCAGTATTTTGGTGTGGAGTTCTCAGTCTCTTTGTGTGTCACCTTTGCATTCTTAATGTCCTGTAGGATTTTCTGAATGAGTAAGTTGAAATTTGACAATGACCACTACGGTTGAATTTTTTCACCTACTACTTGTTTAAAGTAAAACAAGTAGTTTGAATGTCAATTGGTTTTCCTTCAGAGCTCCTGAGAAAGTGTTGCCGGTGTTCCCAGTTCATTTAGTAGTATTTTCACTAGAGTATTTTAAATTGCATATTTAAAGGGTATAGAAGTTGGTTATGACTACTCATCGTTACGGTGGATCACTGGAGACTTAAGAATCTAGCACACTCATGTAATGCTCATCATCACTTGTGAAACTCTTAAGAAGACTTATCTTTCTGAAGAACTAGTTGAAGTACGTGGTTTGTGTCAGATTTTATTTTGGCATACACTTTCTACCAAACTTTCAACTGGGGTGAGTAGAGCTGGTGGGTCTTCAATTGGTACAATTGTGTTACTTGCATTTAATGGTGTTTAAATCACCTTTGGAATGATGTGTAAGGCTTCAGTTCCCCATTATTTCCAGTTATTATAGATTATATGCAGTTTCTGTTTTTAAAAGTCACTGTGAACATTTTGTGTTTAATAATTCTGTGAAAACTTCACATCCTGGGATAGTTTTTTTGCTTCTGCAGTGGAATTCCAATTACCTGAACAGCACATGTGGGAAGAAAAAATAAAAAAATAGTCATACCTTAGGAATTTCTTCAATTGGAAACATGCCTTGTTGAATAGTGATGGACATACTGCAAGAATTCATTTATTTTAAGTACTGGTTTTGTCTTGCAAGTCCTAGAGAAGAAAGATAAGTGGAATGTGTTTGGTTTTTTTTAACAGTAGCTAGAACACTTCATCAGGTTCTGGGCTTAGGTGAAACCTTTGAAAAGACTTATGGGACAAGCCTCAAGGGAAATTCTCCTCAAGCCACATAAACATGATGTGGAAACCTGCCCTGTTAAAACTCAATTGTGAAATGAATTCCCTCATTCATGAAAAGCAGTATTTGTTACAGTGAAAGGCTATGACAGAAGCATTTGTTAATTGTGGAGCTTAACCATCCCTTGATGGTTCTTTGCAGTCTCAAGCTCACATTTTCAAGTGATCTGTCCTCACTAGTGTTTAAACTAATCTTTCTGTTCTGTGAGGGTATAGACCCTCCTGGCAGTTCTTTTGTGGCATTTCTCTGATTAAATGCTAGGTGGAAAACATTACACGATCTTCTTGTTTCAAATGGAAATACTTAAATACAAAAGCTCAAATATTTATTTCCTTGATGTTTACCAGTGCAATAAAGCATCAGACCAAAGTCAAGACCAAACTACAGTAGTCAGCATGGGAAAAATGAAGGTATCTTTGAAACATGCATTACGTCTTATCTCAGGAATGCAGATCTGTCACTTCCTAGTGCCTGAATCTGCCTCTTGTCATCTTCTATGAAAAGATAAGTCTCACCTCTTTTGTATTCTACCAGATTTGTCATGTAAATAAGCATCTTATTATAACTTCAGTCTACATTTCGTGATTGTAGATGCTGCCCAAGTTGCAAATGGAAGAAACAGATTATCTGAATGCCTTTTAAAGTGGCTGTTGTTAGTTATTATCTTCAATGGTTAGTAATAAGATTTTAAGTGCAAAATTGTAGACACATCTTTGTGCATCTCTACTTGCTGTTTATGGCAAATCTGGGGAAGATGTGTGATAACTGCTGTAAATTTTGTTGGATGCTGCCAGTATCTGTGACTTCTTTGTTAAAAACATCAGTGTCAGAGGCTTAAACGGGGATAAACCTTTATCTCCTGTGCTGTAGATATTGGTGATCATGGCAAGGAGAAATATTCCTGATAGTTCCTTAGGTTTGTATTTTGGGTGGCTGTTGCTTAGATGTGACTAAATGTGTATGTTGTAGGAACAACTTGGGAGGAGGTGGGGAGCAGGTTACTAAAGGAGAATTGAGATGAAAATTTTGGTATTTTGCTTAAAAATGTCTTTGATACGGGTTCTTCTCAGATTGTCAGGCGCCAGTTGTCCAAAGCACATCTAGTGAAGGGTATACACAGGGGAGAGAAGTAGTAATTTTCCTGAGTACTATTCCAGTTTTTCAATCGGGCTTCTTCAAAATGCTCACTTTTAACACTGAGTGCTGTTAGGTCTTTTGTGGTTTTAAAACATTATTGTAACTCGGCCCATTTTACTGTTTTCTTGCAATTCAATTTATCAAGGCTTACATGGTATTTTTTCTTGTCAGGTTGTAGAATTAATCTCTAGAGTAGATCTGTTTGTTCTAAACACTATGTATAAGAGGGTAAAGAAATACCAGGAATTACTCATTGTTACCACTTGCAGTTGGAAATCTTCAGTTTTAGCTTTGTCTTGTTACAAAGCAGATGTGACTTACATTGTTCTAGAGTAATCTCTGAAAGCTGTTCTGGAGAGCTCTGCAAATTAAGCATGAAGTCATTTTTCAGAGTTGTAAACACTTGATGAAATGTTAAGGTATATATGTAGCTTCATTGTTTTAGCAACTCGTGTTGAATTTGGTTACAGGGAGAGAAAGAAAAGAATTGAAAAGCCCCGAAGGTTCAGCAGGAGTCACAGCCGGAGTCCGAGTCCACCACCTTTCCGGGGAAGAAACACAGCTATGGATGCACAGGAAGCATTAGCCAGAAGGTCAGAAGTTGTTAAGATTTTAATGATATGTCGTGTAAATAAGCTGCTTTTGGTTTCACATGTCTGAATATTTTTATTCTTGTGCACGTCTAGACTGGAAAGAGCAAAGAAACTACAAGAACAGAGAGAGAAAGAAATGGTTGAAAAACAGAAGCAACAGGAAATGGCTGCAGGTAGTCCATGTATAGTATGTTAATTCCTAAACAATAGGGGAAGTGGGAAATAGTGTAAACTTATGTGCTGGGTGTTACAGTACTGTCCAACAGATCTGCATGATGTCTTTCTTAAATTGTTAACTTGGTCCTTTTATAAACCACATCTAGAACTAGGAAATGTTTCCAAAACCAAAAAACCCCATAACAAACGTAAAACCCCAACAGAAAAGATCAGGATTTCTTACTGGTTACTGAGTATTGATGAACTGGCAACAAAAATGTGTGCTATGCTGGTAAATGATTTTGTGGTCTTCATTGGACCTTTCCTGGATGGATTATTAAGGAAGATTTTGAAAACTGTTACCAGCTTAGGTGTATTTAGAAGCATGAGATACAAATAACATGTATTTTATCATGCGTTTGTTATTGGGACATTTTTAACTTCTGGTGAAGGGTGATGTTTGGGGATTGTTTTGTTTGTTCAAGGAGGTTTTTCTGGGGTTGTCTGAACTTTTTTGTGATAGCAAATTACCTTTCTTCTGCAGCAGCTGCAGCCTCTGGAGGTTCTGTTATTAATGTTGCTGCTCTTCTGGCATCGGGGACACAAGTGACTCCTCAGATAGCAATGGCAGCTCAAATGGCAGCATTACAAGCAAAAGCACTAGCAGAGACTGGAATAGCTGTACCAAGCTATTATAACCCAGCAGCAGTGAATCCAATGAAATTTGCTGAGCAGGAGAAAAAGCGGAAGATGCTTTGGCAAGGCAAAAAGGAAGGGGTAACGTTGTTCTTTTTTACTTCCATAGAACTACTTTGGAAACAAATTGCACTCAGGCAGTTCAAGAATGCTTACTAACATTATTTCCACTGAAATTACTTTCATACATGTTAGGAAGCTTCCCTATTAACAGCAGCCCAAAGTAAAACTTCAGGAGTGAAAGGACTAAGATAAGTAGACCTTCAATGACAAAGGATTGTGGCACAAACCTCAGGAAAACCTCTAATGTCATAAAACTTAAGGAGGTATAATCTTAATGTTACTTTTGTCAATTTGTCTACACCTTGCAACTAAACATCAAATACAGATGGTCTCTTTTTGCTGAAAAGCAGAATGACTAAGCTATAGAAACTATAATTGACCACTCCTTTCTGTGACTGGAGAGATTTGGATTTGATGTATCTTGCCCAGTCCCAGACTTGAAAAACAAGCCTGCAAACCTTGCTAGTAATCTTTCAGGAGTAATGAATTACTAACAGTGGCAAAATCTAGAAAGAAGCCTTCCGATTTCTATTATTTATCAAATAAACGGTCTTGAAATTAGCAAATTCTAGACTGCCAAATAAAAAAGTTTCCTATGGCAGTTGCTTTTTCAGGAAGTTGCTGGATTCGAGTACAGGTTTTGCTTGCTGATACAATGAAAAAATTGGCACTTGAATATTTTTGTCTTTTGACACTAAGCTAGTGTGTTTGTTCCATTAGGTTGATGATTGTTGTGGTCTGTTAGGCAACCAGCTCACTTAGCTTTTCACAGACTTTCAGAAGATGCAAAAAACTGAAACTGGCTCACATGGCATTGATGGGAGGCAAAAGGGAGGAAAGAAGAAACCTCAATGCTTTCTTAAGCAGTTGTTGAATTGTGCTGTGTATTGCTTAAATATAGTGAGCCAAATACATTTTTCCATGATTAATTATAAGCCTGCATTCTGACGATGTTTCCAAAATTTGTGGAATACAGTACAATCTACTCAAGGAAAGAATATACCTGCATCTTGAAACCTCTGGTTAAGTAGACTTTCCTCATAGAGCTTCTGTGAGGATGCAGCAGAAGTGTCAGATGTCACTTGGAAACCTTTTACTTCCACCTGTGCTAGTGCTACACAGTTGGCTCATTTTTAATACAATTTTTTTGTTTGCTGCTGTATTGTGATATTAGAGAAAATAGAAAGTTGATACATCTCTTTTTTTTTAACCTGTACAGGATAAATCACAGTCTGCAGAAATATGGGAAAAATTAAATTTTGGAAACAAGGACCAAAATGTCAAGTTCAGAAAACTGATGGGCATTAAGGTAAGGAGTTCTGCATGTGCAATTAAGTTTAAAAAATTAAGGATAGTGGGTTTGGTTTTTATTTTAAAGTGTATCTTAACCAATAAAGATGTTAACCCGATACTACCGGATATAGTTAAGAACTTTAAGTAATTTTCGTTAAAGTTCACAAGTAGAGTCTAAATCCAAATTCAGTTCACGTTCTAGAATTCCATTGTTTCTGGCTGACAAGACAACTGTTGTGATCTGTAATATCAGTAGTAACTGTAGCAAGTATTCATAGTGTGATAAATCCTGTCATTCTGTATAGATGAGTTTATTGGAGACATTTAATGAGTTGGAAAAAGGACTTGGATAGAAAAGGCCTCAACCTGTTTCTTGACAGTAAGGGGGAAGCTACCCTGGAAAGTTCCAGCAGTAAAATCAAATGCTTGAATTCTAACTAGCTTTGGGAAAGAACAAAGAAAAATTGTTACCTTTAAGACACCTTGGTGTATGAAAACACCACTGAAGTTTTTCTTCTGTCTGCTTTCTAGAGCGAGGATGAAGCTGGCTGCAGCTCGGTGGATGAAGAGAGTTACAAAACGCTGAAGCAACAGGAAGAGGTTTTCAGAAATCTAGATGCACAGTATGAAATGGCAAGATCACAGACTCATACACAAAGAGGAATGGGGTTGGGTTTTACATCTTCAATGCGAGGAATGGATGCAGTTTGAAAAGGAAAAAAAAATGGCGGTTTTAAAGTTTGGGACTATGAAAGGTTCTTGTTCAAATGTTGGGTCCTTGTTCACCAAAAAGCTAGCATTCTAGCTTGCATGGGTGTTGCATTGACTTTAATTTATTGAAAAATACAATTTTTTTTGTAAATATCAGATAAGTGATACTGGTGTTAGTGTTGTAATCAGGTTATACCCACTTCCATTAAACTTGACAGAGCTATAGAAGGACAGTATTTTTAGTTAAAGTTCTACTTTTCAAACCAAGCAGCAAATGGGAGAAGCTCATACATGGATATTTGGTGTCCACTGTCTTGTGTACTTTTGTACTTTAACCTTGTACAGTTATTTTCAATTCTTGAAACATGAAAGAAACATTGTGTAGATGTTATTTAGCGGACTGGGCCAATAGGCACATAATCCAGTGCAAAAAAACCTGGTTAATAATAAAGACATTTTTTCTCTAAGGTCTTTATGCTAATTAAGTTGTCTTTTGGGCCAAACTCTAGGGAAATGTAATCAAGAAATGTGAGGAGAACTTGAAGTCAGAAATAGTGTTTGCTTTTCTTATTTTGAGGTAGGATTTGCCTGTAAGGAGATGGACACTATGGAGCACAGCTCATGTGATAAATGCTGAACTTAAGTTCTTTATTTTTTGTCGATTTGATAGTCACAAATTTTAGTAGAGAGGGATAACCAAACCACTGGTGAGGAAGGTAGGGTGTTGGAGCTCCTTGCTAATACTTCAGTATTTGAAAGGACTGAAAAGTGTTAGCTTTTTGTAGTAGATTATGTGAGCATGTTAAATGCACAAGGAGTGGGATTCTTACTTGAAAATAGTTTTGTCCTACACGCTGCTGCCACCGCCCTGCTTTATTATAACTTTTTTTTTTTTTTCGTACACCCCCTTATGCCGAGGAAGGAAAACAAAAGAACCAATCGACAAGAAAAAAGGAGCAAGGCAGCAGCCGGCCTCCCATTTTGGGGACAGTCCTGCCGGGAACTGCAGCTCCCGGCGTGCCGCGCGCCCGCCCAGGCCCGACTACATCTCCCCGAGGGCGCAGCGGCCCGGCCCGGGCGCGGCCATGGCGGGCTGGTGCCGCGGCACGCTGGGAGCCGTGGTCCTCGGGCTCGGCGGCGGGGCCGGGCCCGCCCGGCGCTTCCCGCTGCCGGCGGCTCCTTCTGCCCTTTGCCCCCTCGGCGGTTCCCCCGCCCCGCGCCCCGCCCTTCCTGCTGCAGCTTAAGATGGCGGCCGAGGTGGATTTCGGGGACCGCCAGCTCTTCCAGCAGCTGGAAGAAGAGGAGGGCCCGCCGCCGCCGCCTCCCCGCGCCTTCGAGGAGGAGGAGGAGGGACCCGAGAAAGCCCTGGAGGAGCTCTACGAGCGGCTGCGGGACCGCGAGGAGACGGTGCGGCGGCTCCGGGCGGAGAATATCCTGAGTGGAGAGGCAAGGCCTGCTCCGGGGAGCGCGGGGCGGGGAAGGGGCCGCCGCTCCTGCCGCCGTTCCCTTCCGGGCCAGCCTGGGCTCCTGCCCTCCTGGGGCTGGCGGCCGCCTCCGGCTTTGAGGCGCTGCGGCTTTTCCCGCCTCCCGGGAATCAGGCCTGTGGCTGTGCGGGGTGAGGCCCTGCCGGTGTCTGCCTGGGCCGGGCCCTGGCGCGTCCTGAAGGGCGATGAGAGCTGAGCCTGCTGGGGAGGGGGCGGCCTCCCCCCGCCGCTCCCCGCCTTGGCCGCTGCCACCCGCCTCGGTGCGGGGGCCGTTTTTCACTGGCTTCTGCTTCCATCGCTTAAGAGGAAGTTTTCACTGAAAACTTGTATCCTCAGAATGTCCAGCACCCCTGCCAGCTTCGCTTCAGTTGGCCGAGGAGGCAGTTGAGAACTTGAGTCCTGGGGTGACCGTTAAAACGCTTGACACTGAACTCCTGCTGTCTAGGGAAAAGAAAAATCTGTACCTGCACTTTGAAAATACGTTTTCAGCATAGCTAGAAATAATTTCAAACTTAAATTGTAACTCGTTCCTTAAAGTGCTTTTGGGTTACATTCCGTAGCAGAGTGGAATCTGAAATGTTTTTTATAGCTTATTTTATATTTACAAGTACGTGTGTCTTGCTGTTGACTTTTTTGTGGTGATTGTAGGTATTTTGAAAATAAAAGACTGTACATCTGACAATTCACCCATGTGCATGTAATGAATTACACTGTTTGGATTGTCACAGCTTTTATCTGGTTGGTTTGGGTTTGGTTTTTTTTGTTTCATTGTGTTTCTTCAGCAACACGTGGATTTGTAAATAGTCCTCTGAGCAGTGAAAAGGAAGGTGTTGAAGCCCCATTCCCTATTCTGTTGAATTCTTTTTGGGTGTTATCTTGTTTGTTTTGATCCTTTAATTAAGGTGTGTGTTTGTGTCTTCTGAAAAAAGTCATGTTCCTTAACAGTAAATTAACATCAAGAACTTAAAAGGAAGCTGAATATTCTGACTCGACCTAGGTATGTTAACGCTGACTTAAAACTCTTTGTTTGACTTGTGTACGTTTGAAATAGTTTGTCAGAGATAATAGCTGCCTGAGTTAGTAAGGTCTCCCATATTTTAGAAAGCTTGTTCTTTTGTCCCCATATCTGCTCAGACATTTGGCTTCTAAAATGCACTTATTTCTCAAAAGTCTTTTAGACTTGAGTATCAATGACTTAGTTTGTATTGCTGTAACTTTGTCTGTATCTCCCTGTTTATGAGACTTACATGGCCTTTAGGGAAAGTTTTCTGTAACGTTCATCAGTAGGTACAACAAGAATATTTAAATGGTTGAATAAATAAGAGATCTTATTTATAAAATTTTATCACACTTTACTGCAGTTAGGAGAAAATTTCTCTAGTGTGGTGGTGTTTTGTTTTCTTTCCACCTCACACCCGGCAAGCTGCTTTACTTAAAAGAGGACAGTTTATGTTGAAGTGGATATGAACTTCAGATGAACTTGTTAAAAGGACAGAACTTGTATTGTCCAAACATTCTTCTCTTCATAGACTACAGGCTCTTTGCTGTGACAAAACAGTATTTGCAATAACCACTGTCTGTGTGTCTGTTCTGTGCTTCTAGTGGGATTTCAGTGGAGAACTCCAAATGTGATGGACCTTTGTTACAGATTTTATTTATGAACAATGTCATTTCTAAGTAAGTACTTTCCAAGAAAAAGCAATCCTGATAGGAAATGGGACTTTTTTTTTGTTTATTTGAATATGTTAGTGTTTGTCCAAATGCTGGATACATGTTTTTTTCAGTAACATAAACTTGAGTGCGAGAAAGGATAATGAGCAATATGACAGATCTGCTGCTTTCATAAGCAGTATTAGTTATTATCATTAAATGAAATGAGACTTCAGGAACTTGGAGTGAGCCAAAACAGCAGTTTGAGTTTCATGAACCTTGTGGGTAAATACAGTAAATTAAACTTTCCTTTCCTCTGAGTTGATTTTGTAGTAAATGGTAAATGCTTAAAAGAAAAAAAAGACATCTAGCAAATATTTCAATATTGCTCATGTCTTTGTATACTTCACTTCTTTGCAGGCAATATCACCAAGAAATTGAAGATTTTGTTTTTAATTTAGTTCAGAAATATGAAGAGCAGAAGAGAAGTGAACAAGAAAAAACACACTTCAATATTAAGCCACAGGTACTTTAAAATTCAAATTGTTATGAGTGGGCTCCTTCTCTTCCATGTTTATGGTGGGAATATTAAAAAACTACACTATGAAATAGCTGAATTGTAGATGTTTTTTCCTGTTTAATTGCAAATCAAGTAACTATCAAACAAATGTTCTGTAACTCTGTTCCAAAAATAGGGCAAAGAATCAAGAAAGGACATAAGGTATAAACTTAACATACTAATTGAATGGGGATTGGCCTAACTTTGAGTATATACAAGAGCGCAGATGAACAACAGAATCTGGAAATTCCCACTTTTTTCTCCTATTTCAGAATGTTGAGTTTTCCTTAACATTGACTCTTGAACTTTGAATAAAAGGGTGAAATGGCACATTTCTCTCCACCTTTCTTGTAGCTTTTGAGAAGAATAAAGATGTTCTTATGCAGCATATTTTTCATCGGAGGAAACGGTATCATACTTTGGGCTGTAGAAGAAGCTTTTGGAAAGCATTGACTGATGTAGATGTCTCCATCCTACTAACTAATATTTCATGAAAGAGTGGAAGCTGTATTCAATGTTCTCTGCCTTTTGCATTAGTTATTTAGGAGCTCTTCCTTTTACTGATGTTTTAAATTAATTATTTGCATTTTTATCTTTCATGTCAGCCCTCCAGTGTTCTTTTAGAAGAGGACTGTAAAACAGCAAGCTCAAATTCTGTCAAAAAAATAAAAGAAGCTTTTAGTGTAAGTTTTTGACTATGTACTCTTCAATGGTAGGTCTGCTTCTTCATTCTGCATATTCCATATACACTGCCATTAAAATAAGTTGTTTAATTTAATTGATCAGTGTAATAGCAGTTAAGTTCAGCATGTTTTCACTACATTAGTGGAAAAAATGTACTGATTTGTATAGGTGTGGGTGTGTATTTTTTGTAAATTCCTACAGAGTGGGGGAAAAAAAAAACAAGCCTGCAAGTATTTCAAGCAGTGTAAAGTTATAGAAATGCTACCAACCTGACCTAAGTACTGACACATTTCTGACAATTCTCTGACTTTTTTTCTACAGGTTGTAGGAAGTGTTCTGTATTTTACCAATTTTTGTCTTGATAAACTGGGACAGCCTTTATTAAATGAGAATCCACAGCTGACAGAAGGATGGGAAATACCTAAGTATCCTGTTTACTAAAACAAGGGTGTTTTTTTTCTGTCGGTCACATCCAAAGAACTCTAGTTGGTAAATTGAGCTCAAATTTTGTTCAGTAGATTGTGCATTTCTGTCAAAACCGTATCAGTTGTTACAGATGAAAAGTTTCCATGAGTTAGTGCCTTTTTTTCAAGACATACAAATATTTTTATATGATTGGCTCCCTGGTTTTTAGAAGGCTTATGCTTGGGAAGGGTGAAGCCATATCCCCATAAATACATCTTGGGACTGTAGAAACTTCCTGGCCTAGTCTGTAATCAGGTTTGGAATGACAGCTCATTCCAGATATTAAGTGTTTCCCTCTATAAAATATACAGTTTAGGGGAAGAAAAGGGCTTGGCTAACTAAAAAATGCTCTAAGGTTTTTTTATTTCCCATATGTGGGAGCCAGTGGGAAAGTCTTAATGAAATTTAGGTATGGAATGCTCTTAACTTGCATCTATTTTAAATTTGGTTCTTTGCTGTTTATAAGAGGCAGAGTTTGAAAGGTGGAATTGAGGGAAATGTTGGAAAAAGTGCTTTTAATAATTATTTAATATTTTTAATATTGTAGTCCTATTTGAGAAAAACAAACGGGACAAGAAATTTCTCCATTTTTCTCAAGTAATCTCCCTTCCATCATTCCCCAGAATTACTTCTGCCCGAGGGAGTCAGTGCAAGAACCAGTTTCACAATTAATTTCTGCAATTTCTGTTTACCAAGCTTGTAATAAACATAATTTCCTAGTGTTAAAAAAATTACATGTATCTAAACAAAAATTGCAAATTGATAAGGTGGCTAAGCTGGGTTTTCCTGTGCCTGCTTTTGCCTGTGTTTAATGTCACCATTGGAAAGCTGCCTCTGTTACAGTGCTTTGAAACACTCTGGTTCTCCAAATGATACCTGGACTGTCTCCCAACCTCCAGATGCAGGAACTAGATTCCTAACATTAATTATCCTAAAATACAAAGTTAAGTGTGGCTAAATTTTCATGTCTGCCAGCTTAACTTTGCTATTGCACTTTAAATATATTTGCTGCATCTTTCTTAGAGCTCCCACAGGTGACATAAGCCTAAAATAGCATTTGCTGCTGAGTGAGGTGGTGTGTTAGGTACTGTGCTTCTAAATCACACAAGTACTTCACTCAATTAACACATCAGTCTGACTAGCATCTGGCGTCTGCTTTTCTTTTTAAAAGCAACTCTTAGATTCTGGAAGCTTCTGAACTCTGCTGAACCTCTTAGTCTTTGCTGTGTTGGTTCACTTGCAGCCCTTTTGTCTTTTTGTATGTTTTTAGACAAATGGGCTGAGCAGCTGGCACACTGCAGTCCAAAACCAAACACAAGTAGTATGGTAGGACCTGTCTCCACATGCTTGAGAAGTGAGTTATATTTTTGAAACTATCAAAATGTTATTCATAAGATTGCTGCAGAGCATATCAGAATTATCAGCTTAAAACTTCTGCCTATAAACCAGAGGACTGTGGTTTTAGCACGTGCTGATCAATGACAAAATTGGTTATTAGATGGAAATTGGGTAGGAGGAAACACCATAAACCCCTCTTAGCAAATAGTTTATATAGTTTTATAGCTTATACTATGGACTTCATACCAAAGACTCATCTGTAACAATCCAAAAAAGAGTCAGTGTTCCACTCAAAGCAGTATTAGGTTTTCACTGATATTTTAAACAAGATTGAAATTTTGCTTCATCCAGTAGCAGTTCCTTATTGAAATCTAAAGATATCAGCAAGTTTTCAGCCAGATTCTCTCCCTAGATGGACAAGAAATACAAGTAAAACCAAAAAGGTTTGTATTATTCTTAAATATAAAGTTTTGAGCTGAAAAGTTCAGATGTACACTCTAATTATTCCCCACTGTATGAAACACTTGAACATATTTTAAGTAAACCAGTGCTGAGCTTTGCAGTCAGCGAATTTCTCTTGTTTATTAACTTTATTTAGGAAGGGCCTAAAATCAATGTGTAAAAACTCTTTGAAGTTTATGCTTAGTTACTCTGTTGCTTGCCTTATAGTGATTTGTTTTATTAACCTTGCACTGGTGTACTATCATTCTTACTGTTTTGTGGAGCAACTCTCTGGCTTAGTTTTTCTTAAAAGCCTAAAAAAATATCTCAAGAATGGATTATATAGCTTTTATGGTAAAGTAAAGCAAACTGAGTTTCCACCTGACAGGTTGTGTAGTCTTCTTAGCATCTAAAGTCTCTGATTCCAGATGCAGTGAAGACTGGGCAAGCTTTTTTGTGGGAATTTCAAAGATAAAGGTGCAAATTCTGGTTTGATTAGAGCTGCTGTGGGAAGCAGGTTGAAGGATTGTCCTCATATATGGGATGGTGATAAAATACTGGGATCACTGCAGAGGGTTTCTGTTGGAATACTGTGTAAAGATGGAGCAGAAAACACACTTCACTTCACCTCATTAGAGGCTTCAAGAGGTTTGAGGGTGTGCCTGAGGGGGGTACCCTGAACATTTATCCCTGTGTCACCCTTTTGTGTCCACTTCTAATTCCTATCCTAATGTTCAGAAAAGAAATCTTTCTCTAAAATCTTGTAAGAGGTTGGGATTTCCCCCTCTATAATGGCATGGATTTACAAGGACAATTCAAGTTAAAGCCAGCTGCACTTCCAGTCCAGGTTTTCAGAGCAATTTCACAATATCCATAACATTCAAATTGTGGGCCAAGATTTCCCAAAGAACTAGTCAAGCTCTCCTGCTTGTTTCTACTGGTAACTGATTCTCAGTGTAAAAAGGATCAGACCTCTGATGATACAAGCAGAAAAAAAGCCATAGAGGTGTTCATGTTCTACAGGTATATTAAATAGACTGGTGCCCTATCTGTATTATTAAAATAATTAAGTGCATTTGACATTGCAGAATTATTTTTCAGGCTTAATTTCTTGTGCATTTTTTAAGCAGGCCAAAACCGCATTGTTTCAATTGTGGTTCTGAAGACCATCAAATGAAAGACTGTCCAAAGGTAAAGTCTGCATCAGTGTTCCCAAGACTGCTGCTCTTCCAGAAATATTTCAGTGTAACTGCACCATTTAAAAAAAAAAAATAATTGGGTGCATTGGGATCAGGATGTACAAATTATTCATCTCTGTGGATTATCGTATGCTGTTCATCCTTGCAAATTTTAGCACACTAAATCAGAATGTAAATTAATTTGTTAGCATAATGGTTTGAATCTCTCTAATTTATGGAGGGACATTTTTCAGTTTGAACAGTCTCCTGTTTTAGAGCTCCACTAGATTGAATGCTGCTGATTTTTTGTTATATAGTTCTCATGATTACTGCAGTTCCATCACATGGCCTGTGTGATGAAGGATTAAGCATGCTAAGAACGAGGAGTGCTAGTTTTATGTTGGGTGAAGGAGTGCATCTATTGTAAATTGTCCACATCTGAACTTCCCAATTGTATTATCTTTAAGCCACGAAATGCAGCTCGCATAAGTGAGAAGAGAAAGGAGTTTTTGGAAGCTTGTGGGGAAACGAGCAATCAGAATTTTCAGCAGCGTTATCATGCGGAAGAAGTAGAAGAGAGGTTTGGAAAATTTAAACCAGGAGTAATTAGGTACCACTTTTCCTTCCATTAGCTGTTGCACTGCTTTTCTGGAATACCTTTTCTACCTTTGGAGTGCCAGATGTTACTTTCTGGAGTTCTCTAACTCCATCTGCTACTCTTAACTATAGATGTGTTATGCTCAGATTTGTTTGATACATAAAATTTTGTTTAATGAATTTCACATATATTTTTCAGATGAAAACTCATTGCTAGCTAAGTAGTCCTGTCCTTTCCCATGGCACTTTCCCTAATACAGGGAAATACAAATTTTACTCTTTGTCCACTCAAACTGCAGATATATTATATTCCTAATAAACTAAAAATGCATGCAAGATTCTGAAAATGTTGAGCTTTGAGTGTCCCTTCCCCTCTTCTTTCTATTCAAAATGTTTTAAAAAATCATAATATGACTGTAGCAATCTCCAAAGAAATTACCAGTAAATTCAGTGTTGCGTTAAGCTGCACCATTCCTGTTGCCATAGCTACAGTTAAGGCCAGTAACAAGTCTCGTAAGTTGTTCTCATTGTAGAGTTAATTCTCATCAAATGTTTAAGCATATATATGCTTGTATGGAGAAACAAAAGTGTTAAAAATTATCTTTAACATCAGAGCTGTTTTTTTACCTAAAATTGTTATATCTGGTATTGACAGGCAACATAATTTGAGCTGAAACTAAGTTATTTTAACTTGATTAAAATTCAACAAAATGTTCATAATTTCCTTTTGTCAAAACTCAGTCATGGATTTTACTGGAGGACTTTTTGTGTTCTGTCTTCTTCACTTAGTGGGGAACTTCAAGATGCACTTGGTGTCACTGACAAGAGTCTTCCTCCATTTATCTATCGCATGCGTCAGCTGGGTTATCCCCCAGGCTGGCTCAAGGAGGCTGAAATGGAGCACTCAGGACTTGCCCTTTATGATGGAAAAGGTGGGAATGTGCTGCAGGAATGCAGTTTTCGGTCTTCAGACTATTTACTGCCTGCACCCTATTCAGGAGACAAAGTGCCTAGTTTGGAAACCTTCATCTTCCTCATGGAAGTGGGGAATCAAGTTTTCTTAAGTAGTGTAAAAATCCTCCCCTCTCATCTAGCTTTTCTGTGACAATGAACCAACTCGTGTAATTATTTGATTGCATAGATTAACATTCTGCCAGTGTGATTTAACTTGAATCAACCCTTGCAAATAGCCTGTTGTCAGATTTCCTATTTTTAATAAGCTTCTCTTTATGGTACTTTTCTAAAGTTTAATAACTTACATAAGAGTAAGAAGACCACCAGCAAGCAAATAATAAATTTCTTGAACCTCAGATTATCAAATAATTCCATCAGCTTTTTACTAATGACCAACATTTATGCTGCATTTCAGAGAACAATTCTGATGCTAAATTCTGAGGCTAGTTATGGTACATAAAGAGAAATATAACTATGAGTACCCTGTTAGGTTTCTGGGGCAGCTTCATATGCGTATCTGATAGATCTAGTCACTGTAACTGCTTTTGTGGATTACAAAACCTCTATTCACCCTCACATATCAAAATAGTTCTTAAATCCTGTGGTTTTTTTTCAGTAAGGTTCTTAATTAGCCTCAATAATAATATTTCATTGTAGATGATGGTGGAACGGATGATGAAGGATCTCGTCAACCAAAACGCATCACTTACGACGTCTCTAAGCTGATAAACTATCCAGGCTTTAATATATCCACTCCAAGTGGGATCCCAGATGTAAGTGGCTGTCCTCTGCCTTCTGAACCATGTCCTGAGTAACATTAATTGCTTTTAGCCATTTTGTATAACATTTTGTATTTTCCATCTGACAGTTACTGTGGGTGTTACCAGAAATATAATTTCAACTATAGAAAACTACATCAGACCAGTGCACAGTCTCTGGGAAGGTTTGTAACAGCTCATCAAGATGAGTCATAGCCAAAGACCCACCTATTACATAGAGCACATGAGGAAGCTCCTGTGGTTGCTGCTGCTGCACTTTTATTTTCAAAAGCATTTTAACCTGTTCTTAGTAGTGAACTTAATCACTGATATTAATGCCTGTGCCTTAAGAAGTACATTTTCTTTGGCAGCTTTACATTTGTCCATTTAGCAGCCTCCAAATATGTTTTCATTCAGTATTAGCCCAAGTTCTTTTGTCAGTTTTTTTTCAGTTTTCACTAAAAAAGTAACAGTTTGAATTCCAAGGTAAGCCTTTTTCACCTGAAGACTTATTCCAAGGGAAAGTTTGTAGGTTTGTTACAGATGTTGAAAGTAGTTGCTATGAAATACTTAAAGTTGTGTAAAGAGGATTCAAAGAAAATTATTCTTACTACCCAGTCACAGTGCATAGCATCATTGTTTATGTTCACAGCTGAGAGAACTTAGGTTTGTCAGAAGTTCCTACTTAAGATCTGTTTACTCTGATAAATAAGGTTTTTGATGAGAACTTGAATTCACCTTGGCTTGTTAATCTCAGTGTTTTTCTGTCCTACTGCCATGTTAGCCAACCATATGCAATTTCTCTCCTTTTCTGTAGGAGTGGCAGATGTTTGGTTCCATCCCCATGCAGCCATCTCAGCAGAAGGATGTTTTTGCTCACTACCTTTCTAATTTTCATGCGGTGAATACATCTCGTTGTTACTTGGGGAAAAAAAAAAGTTGTCATGTACTTAGTGTAGCTAATTATGATCTCTTGTTTCTCTTTTTCACAAGGGTATAGACTTCCTTATTAACACTGCTGGGTGTGAAATGCTGATGTTTGGCTTATCTGTTCTAGGAGCTTCATGTTTAGAACAAATTGCAGTGTTTTGGTTAATACAGGCAGATCCCAACTGTCCAGTATTTTATAGAAGGTTGTGGAAAAGGTGACTATAAACTTTTCCAGCCTAAAAACACTCTAAAGTTCCAGACTTCCCAAATAAGTGAAAAGCTTACTTGTCATGATTTACAGTAATCTTGTCATAGTGACTTGAGAAAACGCCTGGTAGTCCTGTCCTGTATCACACTCAGGTCTTTAATGTGCCTCTTACCTGGTGTTGTCTCCTACAGGATACTTCCTCTGCTCTGAGTCCCAGAGTGTAATTCTGTATGGAACTAATTGGTAAATTCTAAGCCTGCCGGGAAGGGACATGGCAGTATTTGTGCTGTGCTGGTTTCCTAAGACCTAAGTGTCCAGGTGGAAACTTGGTTGCAATCCTGTGTTAGGAATGCAGACAGTCTTTTGCCATTTGAACAAGACTCCAGTTCTGTTCAGTTGGCACTGAGTCTCACAAACTTCAATGTCTAGGTTACACACTGGGTCACCAAATGGTTGTATAGTTATGAAATTGCTTTAAGTATGTTCTTAAGGCTGCAAATGTTACATCGTGCAATTTAACACTAATTGCTTCTGTTTTCCTGGGTAATTTCTCTTCAGCCAAGTCCAAAAGCTAGCAATAAAAGGGCTGCCTCTCAGTCCAGCTCTCATCATTCAAAGCGACCAAAAGAAGACAATTTGGAGGTACCAGCAGCCGACATGGACCTGGATTCTGGTACAGTTACTCTCACTTTTTTTTGCTGATTTTGGTTTTAATTTTCAAAATAACTTGCTGTGAATTGAAATGTCAGGGTTCATGAAGAGAACCCAATGTGTTAGTAGTCAGTATGGTGGTAATTAATGCAACTGGTAACATACACCAGCTGTGTCCCACTGTAGTGGCATTTAGGCCTCTCTACAGTAAGTACTCACTGTTCTGTGATTGTTGTATCTTCCAATACCAAGTAGGGAGTTTAAAGTGTGTTCAGAGCAGCTGGAATGTTAAGTTACAAATTCTGATCTCTTAAGGTGTGTCCTAAAGAAGCTTCTGTTACCAGAACCTCCACATCTTTAAATATTTGGATGAAATAATGCAGAAAGCTACAAGCTCACAGCTTCTTAAAAATGAGTCAGACTCACAGGAGGACTTCAAAGTGTTACTTAAATGTTAGATTATCAGAGAAACTCCTGGCTTTCCTTTTGGATTTCCTATGAGGAAATCCTTCAGTCTGGCTCTGTGGAATAGGCTTGTTAATACATTCAATAATGTTATATCTTTTTTTTCCCCTTGCATGGCTAGCAGAGTTAAGGTTCCCCAAAACACAAGTTCAGTGGATCTTAAAACCTTCCAAAAGTTGTTTTCCTGTCTCAGTTGAAAACCAAGGATGAGAAGATACAGAACAGCTAGTTAATCAAGTGTCTCGTCCTAGTCGGATTTCAGATTTTAATTCATGTTTTTTGATCTGCTTTTAGATCTGGAAGTGTCACAAAGACCTCAAACTCAGAACAGTTTTGAGTTCCAACCTCCACTGCCACCTGGGAGTCCATCAATATCAACTCCTCCTCCTTTACCACAAGGAACACCCCCAACTCAACCTTCAACACCCACCCACACTCCTCTTCCCAGGACTACTCCACTGTCAAATCCTGATAATCCTGAGCCAAAAATAGTGGACTCAGTTATGGATGAGGATACTCTGACCTTGGAAGAGCTGGAGGAACAGCAGCGATTAATCTGGGCAGCACTAGAGCAGGCAGAAAGCACGAACAGTGACTCTGACATTCCTGTTGATACACCTTTAACTGGGAATTCTGTTACCTCATCACCCTCCAGGAACGAAGTGGATCTTGTTGCAGAAGTAAGATCATCTGACAAGGTGATTACAGTGGAAACGAAGTTTTCTGACATCAGTGAACAGACAGCAGGAAAGGAACATTCTATAACTAGTCCTAATCCAGAAGATAGTTTACTTAACTTAAAGGAAAATCCAGATAACACTGATTCTGAGGGCTTGCTGGATAACACCATGCCTGCTCCCAACAGTGACATTAACAATGGAGAAAATATGGGTGGTGATCAAATGCTCACAAGCATTAAGTCATCTGCAAAGAACTCCAGTCTTGTTCCTGACATGAGCAAGTTTGCTGAAGGGATAACACCATTTGAATTTGAAAATATGGCAGAATCAACAGGTGTCTATCTGCGAATAAGAAGCGTGTTAAAAAATTCCCCAAGAAACCAGCAAAAGAAAAAGACTTCATCTTAACTGCTCTTCCTTTGTTTCGTTATGTCCAAATCTCTGCTTCCTTCTGTCCCCTCCTCCAGTTTTACAAACTCGGATAACCTTCCTCATCCTTTTGTGGGAAGGAGAACATCTTGACAAATACAGCTCTGCCCCGTTCTTCCTTGGAACTGAAGTTAGTGCAGGGCCTCTGTACTGACCAGGACCACCAATGTGCACAGGAAATACAGAAGAATTTTCCCAAATTATATTCTTCCACTAAGGAGTAACAGGACTGTTGATTTGTTAAGAACGAGTTACTTGCCAATACATGAAACTCTGAAGAGTTTGTGGTTTGCTGTTCTTTACTTTGGCTAAGATTTTTATTGTCCTTAAGTTCCAGGTGGATTGGTGATGTTTTTTTAATATCTGTCCTTTGTACAATAATCTGTACTTTATACATTTTGCTAATTATCCTGTAGATAAGTTTAATATATTCATAATGTTTTTAAACACGTCTTAACATTAAGATTTCCCACATCAAAATCCTGGCAATTGGATGAAAATAATCAGGGATTACCACCATTATTGTCACCATTTCAAATATTTTTATAAACTATTTATGTGGGTCAGTTTTAATTACCACTGTATCTTTTGTAACATCATCCTTCATGTAAACTTGCTGTACATACATGTTGATTGTTGTGTACAGAGGTTTAATAAATGAGCTTTTATAGAAATATTTTTTAATGGGAGTCCTAAACCATCAAACTGCTGTTTTTTGAAAATCAGCTGCTGAAGATAAATATAAAAACAAGCTGATTAAAATGAGGTTGAAAAAAGTTAACTATTTTAGGAAGGGTCACAACTATTCAATTCAGGTTTTCATAATCAAGCAGCTGTGAAAATTATTTCAGCTACTTAAATAGAACCTTGCCATTCCATTCAGCTTTCATAATCTGAAGAATTGCCCACTTGCCAAAGATTAACATCGTAATAATTCTGCTGATTAATTGTTCTAACACTTTTTTTCCCTTCTCCTAATTGTCTTCAGAGGGACCTGTAGGTGACATGCCTGAACACTTTTGGCATTGCCAACAGAGGGAGTACTAGACTGACTTACCAGTCTGCTTTGGAGCTGGGAAAGCATTCGTCCTTGTATAAATGCAGAAAAGAAGTCTTCCTACCCAAGTGAGATACACAGTAAAATAGAATTTTCAAGTATCTAAGGAAAGATTTGTGAAGGGGGGGATGTTCAAAGGTGTTTTTGATAATATAACTTCAGAGACTGAATTTATCTTTTAAAATTTTTAGCTTGGCAGATAGTCCGTATTTCCCAAAGATCCTTATATGATAGTACACTGCATTTGGATGCTTAAAAGAACCCCAGGCTTTTTTTAAGTTAAAGCTTTTATATTTATTTCCTTCTTTTTCTTTAAACTTTACAGGAAGGGAAAACCAAAGTGTCTTTATATGTGAACTCTTTGTCTTCCAAGAGGCTGAAAAAGCTTTTTGCAGCATAAACCAGTTCAGTTTATCTGGTTGCATTTGGAAAGCAATGGTCAAGGTAAAAGTTCATTGTATATGCTAAAATGAAAAGGTTTTTTTAATTTTAATCTCCTTTAGGAGAAGCAGTGTTACTTTCTGTAACAGGAATGGGTGACAAAATAATATGTTGCTTCCAGCTTCTCTATGCACTTCAGGAAGTAAAAGTCTGTTGGGAAGCATCTGAGGATGTTGTGCTTTCTCCATGTTTCCTCTTCCCATGGAGTTAAAAGGGAGTAATGACAATTTACACAAGCCATTATGTGCTGTGTGCTGCATCATTCACAGGTGGATGATACTGTGGTGCGGGGCATGAGGTAATGATTTCAAGTGTACACACCTTTTGGGTGTGTTGAGGTGCTCATACTTTAAACATGCAGTTCTCTCTCCACACCTCAGATGATCTTTTTTTAATAGCTCTTATGAAATGTTGCTGCTTTAGCAGGACATGCAGCCCAAACTTTACAGGAGTACTTGTGTGCTTACAGATGCCACAAGATGAAAATCTTCTTTATATGTTTAGTACTCATTAGTGCTCTGTATGTTCACAACAAATTAATAATAATTCACCCTTCCACCTACTTGCTCAGAATAGATGAGTCTTCAATGTTTGTACAAATTCTCAGACTTAGCATTAAGGTAGCTGTTAACTTTATTGCTTCCAAGATTGATGCTGAAGGTATTCGAGTATGGATAAATCCTAGTTTGAATATGTTAAATCCTTAATTTTATAAGGCTTTGAATTTTGAACTGTTCAGTATTTTTTTATCACTTTGGCCACTCTGGTATTTGCTGCACACAAACTACTTGGAGATAGGGATTTTTTCCTTTTGGGAAGATGTCTTCTGCTGTCTAAAGCAGATATTATCTGGGGCAGCTTAGGGCAGGAATGGACTGTGTTTAGGTCTGCATTTTGTATCCAGTGGATTTTTTGTCCAAAGTGACTGGACTATTTGTTAAAGTCAGCAAATGTCCTTGACCCAATGCTCTGCTGCAACTGGAAGCATGTTGCAGACTGTCACCCTTGCAGACATAGTTCAGTTAAAATTCCCACGACTGGGATTGTTCCTGTTTAACAAATACAGTTTTAACATAACAAAAGGTGCTAAGCTTTTGTAAATACAAGTTGTCTGTGTGCTCAGAATTATTTTTATATTGCTTTTGTCCTTCTTTTGCAAAATTGTTAGCAGGTGTTTAGACTTACCCTGTTTTAGTCTTTGTATTATCCCTGTCTGGAATGTTTTGGGGGGTAAATCAAGTATCATTTGATATGTGATCATTCTTTTCTAATTACATCACTAGAATTAATAAACAGGTAGTATGACTGTTTTCCTGTATAACCAAAATCTGTATGACAAGTTGGTTATTGGCAGGCAGAATAAGCACTGGAGTAGACTGTTAGCAGGGGCCTGAGGAAGTGCTGAGCCAGGAGCTGCCTGGGGCTTGTTCAGTGGAAAACATTTGACATAGACACCTATACCATATATTGAGAACTCTTTTTTTTTTTTTCTTAATCTACTCATCTTGAACATCTTTAGTTTCAAGTCTGAGGCTGCTAAAATCCAAACCCATTTTCACTAATGATCTGTATAATCCATATATAAAAACAAAAAAACCAAACATATCCCCTCTTAGCCTGAACATTTCTTGGCTTATGTGGTAAAGTAGAACACAGCTGAGAATAGAATGCTTTCATTTGTTACTATTTTGCCTTTCAAGAAAACTTACAAAAGCTCTTGTAATACTTTTTTTTTTTTTCTTAAAATAAATTTTTTGTGATGTGTATGTTTTGATCTCAGAAAAGCAGACAGCCTGTGGCAGGAACTGTGCAATTTTTTTGTTTAATTTTTAGTGATTAATTTGAAATAAGGCTAATGGTACAAAATACTGGGTACTAAGTATCTTTTAAATTGTTCTTTTAAATCTTACTTTTCGAAGTGTCCTTTCTGTGGAAGTGGGGATCAATATGAGTAATGCTCTGAGAAGACCAAGCAGAACCATTAAGTAAAACTCCTACTGTATTTAGCTCTGCTGTAAGACATACAGTTAATTAGGGATGGGGAGTTATCCCTGCTGTTTCTTTTATGGTTAGGAATGAATTAATTTTGATATTTTAGCTACTTATCTATACATCACTGTTCCTATCTAGTGTTCCATATTGTTGCTGCATTGAAGATCCTTGTAATTACTGTTTTTAATCCGTCAGGGGTAACTACTCTAATGGTTTTTATATATTGAGACTGCAATCAGATCACACAACTGAGAAAAAGTTGAATAGCAAAGTATTTCTTGGTACTTTTAAGTCACATTCCCATGGTGATGGGTGTGGCATAACCTGGATTAGAGTTTACTAAAATGAATGAGTAATAAAATTGGTAATGAGGTGGGGATAGTGTGAGCGGGCGTATTTTCCCACAGATTCCTGTTGGCATAGTACTGATGTTTGTTTACTGCACTGGGAACAAAAAAAGTACTTTAAATGCTTCTACACATCTGAAAACAACCTGATCTGTGCAAAATATTCAGGGTATCAGGTGGTTAGTTGTCTCTTAAAAAGATTTGAATTTCTAACTTGCATTTTTATAACCTCATTCACAGTTCTTAAAATGTCATGCAAAGAGAATTAACAGATTCTACAAGATCCCTGAAAGATGTGTTAGCTGCTGAGAAGAATTTATTTTTACTGCAGACTTTGTGAGGCAGGATAGCTGAGGGAAAAGAAAGAAAACCAAAGAGGAGGAAGAAGCTCCAATATAATTAAAGTCTTTCAAACACATTGATAGTTGCCATGGAATTCGGTACTACCTTCATTTTGTGACACGGCTGAGGTGCTTCTGGTAAGTAAATGCCATTGAAGATTGATGCTGTTCCTAAGAATATGTTGTGGAGTCAGATTTTGGGGGGAAGGAGGGGATGAGTCAGAGGTGGGAATTGGTCTCTGTCCTTGGAGAAGCTGAAAACAGGATGGATTTAATAACATGGTAATTCGTGTGTGACAATTGGACACTTCCTAAATTTTAGTTAACTACAAGCAACAAAGATTTGACATAGGAGTTTTTGCAACGCATATTTAGCTGTCAACCAATGACTGAATAAAAATGTCTTTACCCTTTCTTTAGAAATGTCTATATATGTTGACCAATCTGATCATGCAGTTCAGAAAAGAGAGCCACTAGGACTGGAATCAAAGATATTCTGGCTCTAAATCATATTTAGTCCTTTAGAGTACCTTTATAGGAGTTGTGATTCTGGTCACTAGGAAATGACATGAAAAATCAATGGCACATGCACCACTTCATATGTAGAAGGTTTTTTAATCTGTGCAACATCATTCTCAAACCAGGACACCTTTACCATAGCCTTGCAAGGGAGTGTAGAAAGCAACTTGCACATTTGAAGTGTATTTTGTCTATTATTTCACCACTGTTATTTACTGCTTGCACTTTATTACAAGTTCTACAAGAACAGCCCAAGGCTGGAACTCTTTGTTTCTTCTAGAGTAAGCGTGCCTCTAGTTGCTCTGCTCTCTACTAGATACGAGTCTAATGTTGCTTACAAAGACACCTCATGTTCGTGGAACTGCACACTGGTGAAATCTACCTACATGGTAAAAAATTGCCTGTGAGACAAAAAAAATCAAATTGGTGAAAAAGAATTACACCCTCAGAGTAAAACACATTCCATATTGCCATCAGACCAATAGAGAGAGCTCAAATCCATGATACCAGAAACAAGCACAAAGATTCATAACTGCCACTCTCAAGCCAACAGATATTTGGGCGAATGTTCTGTGAAGTTTGTCTGACTAGTTTTTACCCTAATTGGAATTTGTGTTAAGGATTATGTCCATAGCCAGGAGCTGCAGGGTCAGTTTTTTGTTTTAAGCAATCATTTGCTAGCTTTGCACTTCTAAACACAATCTAACTTAAATCCTGAAGTCCTTATTCAGCTGAACTTTTATCACATTTTGCAGGGAGAAAGAAGGGTGGCTGTACATGGATTGGAGTATCTGTTTCGACATCTAATGGCCACGGTAAGAGATTCTATTTAACATTTAGGAAGTGAAATTCTAACAAACGTTGCTAAATGCTGATCTAGTTGAAACCCATTATCTGAGGGACTGCGTCACTCCGTTTTGTGCTTTACCATGCTGGGTGAATGCCAAAGAATGAAGCCAAAATGAAACACAAATTGCAATCAGACTCCAGCAATGGAACTGCTTTCTCATCACCCTTTTGTTCCAATGGCATCATGCAGAAACTAAATGATCTGTGAGACTGCAGGCTGATGTTTGCTTTGTGATTAATTCAGCAGTTATGGGCCAGCTCTGCTGCCTGTTTGTGAGAGGTAAAGAAGTGAAGCAGAGCTGTGTGATTCAGCCTTGGAAATTGGTATTAAATGGTTGGCGTTGGTGTTGGAGCTACTGCTACAAGCTGTTTAAACTTCAGCAGTGTTATAATGCCAGGTTCCAATGTGTTGCTTCACAAGCACAATTCGGTACTTTAGATAAAGAGAAGGAATGATAAATTTCCGGGCATCAGGACAAAAGGAAAATGGAGAAAAGACAGTAAAGTTATGTATCCCCTAAGAGCGATGTGCTTCCCTTCCCCTCTCCCCTTCGCGCCTGCCCGCTGCCGCAGCGCCCTCCCGGCGGGGTCAGCGCTACCGGTGCTCGGGCCCTTCCCCGCCGCGGGGCCGGGGACCCGCCGAGCCCAGGCCGCTCTCCACCGGCTCCCCGCAGGCAGCCGGGGCTGGCGGCTCCCCCGGGGGCAGCCCTCCCCGCAGCACCGGGGACGGATGAGAGCTGCTCCTTCCCCCTCAGCCCAGCAGGCCCGCGGGCTGCCTCGGGGCGAACAAAGCCGGGAGAGACAAAGGGAAAAAGCGAGCAGGGGGCGAAGAGAGACCGCGGGCGCGCGGAAGGGGCGCGGAGGGAGGCGCGGTTCCCGCTGCTGCAGTCTCCGCCTCGCGGGGCCGCGGACCGGCCGGGCGCAGACGTTGTCCGCCCGCTCCGCCCCCTGCCAGCCGGGGAGGCGCCGCTGCAGAGGGGGAGGCGGCGGCGGCGGGAGCTGCGCCCGGCGGCCGGGGTGAGGCGGCGGCGGGGAGCGAGAGCGGCAGCGGGAAGGAAGGGCCCCGCCGGGGCTCGGGCGGGGAGGGCGGCGGCGCTGCCGGGCTTGCGAACGGCGCCGTCTGAGGGCTGGGGGAGCCGCCGTTCGCCTCCCGCCTCGGGGCCTCCGCTTCCCGTCCGGACGCCTCGGCGGGCGCTGCGCTCGGCCCCGCGCCGGTGAGGAAGCGGGGGCGGCGCGGTGAGGCGCTGGGAGGGGCCGGGGGGCGGCCGCGGGGCGCGGGAGGACCTCGCGCTGAGGGGCCCTGAGGGGCGATGCTGGGCTGGGTGGGGCGAGGCCCCGGGAGCCGCGCCGGGCGGCCGCCCCCCCGGGGAGCGGTTGGCCTCCGCCACACGTGTCTGTCGTTCCCGCCGGCCTGCCGGCGCCGCCGTGTCAGCAGCCGGTTCGGCCGGTTCCCGAGCCGTGTGCTCGGGCTTGCCGGGCTCATTCCGCTCTTGTAGCCCAGGTGCGCCGGGGGCCTCCCGCGTCTCGTCTCTCGCTGCGCAGAGCGCGGTTCGTGAGGAGCAGGTAGGGACGGGGGGGCTTGAATGACTTTGCTCCAGTCCTACCCCTAAAGATGCAGCGCTGTGCCGAGATGTTGGTGGCTTGAGGGGACGATTCTGAGGGAAAGGGATCTGAATATTTCAGAACCTGCAGTTCTCAGCATCCCACATTTATATGCTGTTGTTCTACCTATTAATGATTTGGTTTATAATTTACCTAGGCGTTTTGGTTTTTTTAAGTCTGCTCCCTATGCCTGTCTTGTTTACAAAGCTGCTGATTTGCAGGTGAGCTGCTCTTGTGTCGTCCCACGGTTCCTGGTGGTTCAGCCAGGAGTTTACTGCCATGTTTATAGCCAAGGTTAGACCTGTGGGATCCCCAGGAACAGGCCCTGCTCTAGGCTCCTTTGCTCCCCGCTATAGCACTAGTGCTGCTACCTAAGGCTATTCAGTGTTCTCTGTGCTCAGCTGTCATGGGGCACAAGGTGATTGTTGCAGTTACTCAGGTGTTAGTGTAGCTTCTGCTGCATTAAAATCAGGTGTTTGTTTCTCCTTTCATTATAACATCTCTCTGTTTGAAAAGTTTAAAGGAGAAAAAAAAAAAGCAAACACCACCAAAAAAAATCTCTTCCAAAACATGGCATGGGGAAGAAAACTTAAGTCTGTGACTGTATATGTTGGTGATTAAAAATATGATTGTGAAATGCAGACTCTTTCCTCCACACCCCTTCACTTACCTAGTGTGCTGAATGGGCAGGGTTTTATGGAAGTCCACAGGTTGCTTTGAGATCCTTGAGCAGAAAAAATTTAAAACATATGATATCTGTATTAATGTGTAGGAAAAAGAAAGAAAAGAGGTACAAAAGAGGAAATACCTTTATGCCTGTTGCTTTGTGAAGAGTTTTTATTTAATGAACAGAAATATGCATGTAATCCTGAAACTAGCTATGTCAGAGAGTGTTTTTTCTTAAGTGTGTGCATCTGCTACAACATGTAACAAGATAGCAAATGAGATACTGTGCAGGAAAAGCAGATAACTTCCCTCCCCCTTAACAGTAGCACATCGTAGTCTAACTGACTTGTAGCTGTTCATGCTCTGACAGAACTTCTTAATTTACATACTGAATGTAGAATGACTCAAAAAGTTTCAGGGTTCTCTTCCTGAACAGTTCTTACAGGTGCTAGGTTTTCTGTCTGTGTTAAAGTGCGTTATTGAAGGGAGAGGGATGTGTTGGGTGAAGCAGAAAAGCTTGGAAATGTGACCTCAAATGTCTGTACCTTTAGCTATCAAAAGGGAGATTTTCTGTGGCAAAAAAAAACGTACTTTGTATGGTTTCTTTTCAAGAGAAGACTTCAACTTTCTAGGGAGGGGCAGAAGAGCAGCTGCTTGTATCCACATTGTGGAGGTGTAATATAGAAAATAAACAACTTTTTTCCTCATAATTTTACTGTAATAAGGAACAGTGCTTGTGTATGCTGATGGCTGTGACTTTCTACAGCTCTAGACAGTCTATGGACTGTGTCTGTTTGTCGTCATCTGAATGTGAATATCCAGGACAGCCTTTATTTGCTTAGCTTGGTCAGATTGGATAATTCCTTTAGAGTTCTTCCCTTTATCCTTTTAGTCCTGTTAAAGTGTTATTTTGGGGAGTAACTGAGAATATTTCAAAAGAAATTGAGTGGGCTGTCTTGCCAGTATGATTTTTCAAAACTGCTTTTCTTTCTCTCTCTAAAACATTCGGGTCAAATGTTAACTCCGTATGTTGAATTCAAGTTTTCTGATGTTTGAACATGATGACTGTGAATGAATGCAGCTCTTGTTTAATCTTTTGGCATTCCTTAGGGACTACTGGCTCTGCTGGCATGTAGAAAAAGTAATGCACTGGAATCCTTATTGGACTGGCATGTTTAGAAATGTCTCAAATGGATGGTGTTTTGTTATTTAATGAAAGGCAATTATATACTGCATTAGCTGTAATCTCAGCTGCCTTTAGCTCGATGCCAAGTTCTGCTGGAGCAACCATTTCATTCTTCTTGACCAGCAGAATTGAAGCCAGCTCTGTCAGCAGCATGGTCCCTGGTGATTTCAGACATCTACTAGTGTATGTCTGTGCTTGTCCAGGTGTCTGTCCTTTACATGTATTTCTTTTTTGCACAGTGGTGTTGGACTTGCATGACTTGCAGTGATACAGCTGGCCCCTAGAAATACCCACTAATCTGGGATCTAACTCCTGGCCTCCAAAAGGCTGGGAAGAATTCAGAAGATATCTCTAAGAACAGACTGTACAAGTTTCTACCTTAGCACCTGCCTAATTGTTTCCCATCTGGAATGTCTCATCAGTTGTTTGTACAAATGCAGAAGACTCCTGGATGAACAGTACCATACATTCTTTTAATTTATAAGCCATGCCTTCATTTTACTATTTCAAGGAGAAACATCATTAAAAGCTGCTCGTTTTTTCTGATCTTTATAATTTACTGTCTGTATTTTTAGCTTGTTTTGAGGGGAAATTGCAAGGCAAAGAAAGAAACTCTGTATTTGATAGAGTTAGTTCATCTGACACTCTCATTCTGCTTGTCTGCTGGGCAGTGCATCCATTCAATCACAGAAATATTTATTCAAGTTCTATATGTGTACTTCTACTTTTTTATATGCCAGCTGTATAGCAGTCGTGGTGCTAATTTAAAAGGCCAAGAACACAGAGAGGGGATACTGACTTGATGTTTTCAGGGTCTGAAACAATTTCACCCAAGTCTCTCAAAGTTTAATTTTTACTATAAAAAGCAGGATCTTTGTTTCAGCTACTTCAGTTGTAACTGTGTTAAGGAGAAGCCCTGTGTATTTGTTTATATGCATTTGATTTTGAGGCTGACTGGACATGATATTTTCCTTCTCAACATTTCATTTACACTTTAGATCCCAAATAACTCGATACTCTTCTATTCCAAAATCGTAGTTGTTATTGAGGACTGAATGCACTTACTGAGATGGCTGCAGTGCAGTATCCTCACAAGTCAGTGCAGAGAATCAAACCAATTACTCTGTTATCAGAATTCTTTTAGGAAAGGCAAGAATTTCCTTGGAAAAATGTAGGAAAATAATAAATATTGATAGTAGACTTGACAGAAGAGGTGGTAATTATTTACTTTCTCAGGTGAAAACTTTCTCTGCTTCTCAATCCTTGACTCATTCTGTGGAGAATGATGTGTGCTTAGGAGGATCATGTGCTTTCTGATCTTTTAATAGACTATAGCAGTGACACTTTTATGCATGTGTAGAGTGGCAACTTGAAGTGTTGGAGTTTGCATCATATTTTCTGTGGGGTTTTTTGAAGCCTTTTAACAGTTATCAGCTCTTCCTTATTAATTAAAGGTGGAGATCTTTAAAAAAATCAAACAGACTGTGTTTAGAAATAGCAACATAGATTGAGAAAGAAATACTTACAATGTTGCTAGCCTGAAATATTTTACTGTTACAGACAATCCTCTCTTATTTGTGCTTCATGTTCAGTAGTCTAATGCTTTATGTTTCAATGGTGATTTTTTTTTTTTTTTTTTTGGAGAATCTCAAGGCAGAGCAAATTATAGACTGGTAAAATGAGGTGACTTAAAATGTCCTTGATGCAGAATTAAAATCCATAAGCAGAGCAGAAGCTTTAATGAATTGTCTTTCTCTTGGCATTGCTCTAATATCTGACTGATGGTTTGAGGGTCCTAAGCCTCTTACTGTCTTTGATCTGATACATAATTTCTTTTTACAGTTTCTTAGTTATAGGAATCTACTCTGCCTTTTCTCCCTCCCAAGCATATGCAGAGAGAATTCTGCTTATTCAGTTTGCAGTGAATATCCTGCACTTTCCAAGGTAGAAAAATAGTAATTTTTCATATTTACCAACTTACCAGTGTTACTAAAACCCTCTTAAGTTTCAGTGAATTTGCATCTCATAATGGTTGCCTTTCTAACTATATTATATTCAAATTTTCTATTATCTCAACTCATCCTGATAACCTGCTGCTACCAGGTGTATTGATGGCAATAGTTTGGTTTTTCCATTTTGCTTCAGAAATTGGTTGATCTGATCATCACTGGGAGAAACTCAAGTGTGTGTGAACACAAGCCTCCTTCCTACTGGTTGGCCTGCTTCTGTGAAACTTGTGAGAATATAATATTAATTTATTTTTAGAAATCTCATGCCTTTTATTTTATTGAGTTGAAGTTATCCAGCAACAGAGATTTGTATGCAGGTCTGGCTGCCATAAAAGCCCTGATGTTGAAAGATAATCTAAGAGCCTTTGCTCCTGAATATGCTACAGGTCTGTAAACTTACACAGAAGACAGTTCAAGTCATCTCCATGATACAGAGACACAGCATCCACTGCCTGTCTCAGTTAAGAAACAACTCTGAAGTTGCTGGTTGAGCTCTAGATTAGCCATCTCCTTAATGAGGAACAGCATTGTGAGGCATTTGGATTGATTCCTAGACAATAAATTTTGTTCTTCCCCAATTTTTCTAAGTGTGCAAGAAAGCAGGAATGTCTTTTGAGTTCTTAAGGAAAGAGAGATTCACCCTTTGAAGTTACAGAAGATGAGTAGCTATTTATGGGGTTGCCCTTACACCATGGTGTGATGGTGCTTGATAGTGGGTTGAGTGTTGACAGAGCAGAGTGTTTGCATTACAGTGTTGGGACTGTTTTGGGTATCCCCGGGGTGTCTTTGTTTCACTGAGCATACCAGTTGCTTCAGATTAAGCAATGTTGATCTAAACAAATGCCGTTTGAACTGGAATTGAAAGATTTTTCAGGATCTCTGCTAGGGATCATATAGATATGAAGCAGTTTGGGTATGTTGTGAGCCACTTTTCAAGTTCTGTTCATCAGTTCAGTGACACTGTCAAAAGAGCTGTGTCATACCAGTGGGCACACTTCCCAAATTATTACAAGCTTTTGGTTTTGTATTTCTGTAATAGCAACAGTAAAGTGGATTTTGACTTAGACTAAAGATGTAGTGACACTTGGCATGCAACAGTAATTTGCTGGAGTCATCCCAGTAGCTTTGAAGGCACTTCAGAAGAGCAAAGGGTTGCTTTCATTCCATGAGTTTAATAGTTATGCCTAGTTAAAATAAACAGAGGTGCACTTCTTCCAAAATATGTTATTTATAAAATTCATATTTATATTGAGAGCACAATATGAGAAACTGAGGCCTTGTGCTTCCAATAGGATGAGTGTTTGCCTCTGTGAGGGTGTATCCCTCCAGGATTCACATGATGTTCATTGATTGGGCTGGAATGAGCTTCAGTAAAATGTCATACCAAGAATGGTCCTGGATAGTCTAGAGGACATTTTTTCTTATTTGCTTACTAAATTTTTATTTCCTCTGCCAGTATCTGCAAACAACAGACATGAGAGGGAAGTCTGGATTCCTTTTATTTTTTTTTCCCACCTGATCAGATGAGTTTTAAATACAGAATTTTTTCTGCCTTTAAAAGCAATGTACCAAACACTGGTTTGATAGGCACGTACCAGTCCAAACATTTTGATGCTGGCAGTGAGCAGAGCATCTAGTAAGCCAAATAAATGTGATCTGATGGCACTTAATGTGATAAACACTAAATTAAATGATACATATTATTTTGGTGTCACGTCTCACTGTAGTGATGCACCTGAATATATTCAGATCATCATATTACTTGATTAATTAACATTAAAATCCATGGTTTTGGAGAGACAAAATAAAACTGAAGTCATGTTTTTAAATGCTCCTTTTCTTCTCATTGCTATGTGTTGAATGAGTAATCAAAAGTAGACTCCAAAATGCCAGCCCTTATGTTGTTGAAACCTTAAAGTCTCAATTCTGTTTATTTTCTGATTTATATAAAAATTCTTTGTTAAATTGTGTTAACTTCTACTTAACACCTGAGGATGCCTCTGTAATCCCACAGTCTCTAATCACTCTTAAATTCTTGAGCAACATTCAGATAATGTTTGGTTTGACAGTGACTGCTTCTGAGCTGTTGCATCAGTACCACAATAATTTGCTGTTTGTGACTGACTTTGTTATCAGATGCCTTCAGTGCTTTCTGGCTTATTTCATTCTGAACTTGCGACTCATTCAGTAAATGCTTTGGAGCTGATAAAATGTGCTGAATTTGCATCAAGTCAAGCATGAGGTTCAGGGAGAAGTTCACTTGCCATTCCAGTAACTGCCTTCAGTGACTAAATGCAAAGAGACCTTGGTGTGAATTCATAGCTTAAAATGGTTGTTTTAGTAGTAAATGGCTAAGAATATGAAATGTGCTGCATCATTGCAAGAGAAGGGCTAAGGAGAGGAAAGGCTGAGAAGCCTGGGGCTGTTTAGTCTTGAGAAGAGAAGACTAAGAGGGGACCTTATTGATGTCTATAAATATCTGCAGGGTGGGTGTCAAGAATGGGCCAGTCTCTTTTCAGCGGTACCTATGGTAGGACGAGGGGAAATGGCACCAAGTGACAACACAGGAAGTTCCACCTCAACATGTGGAGAAACTTCTTTACGGTGAGGGTGACAGAGCCCTGGGACAGGCTGCCCAGAGAGGTTGTGCAGTCTCCTTCTCTGGAGACTTTCAAGACACATCTGAACATGTTCCTGTGTCACCTGCCCTGGGTGTTCCTGCTGTAGCAGGGGGGTTGGACTTGATCTTCAGAGGTCCCTTCCAACCCCTATGGTTCTATGATTCTAAGAAGTTGGGAAAAGTTAATGTATGAAGGCTTCCAAATCTATCTTTTTGGTTTAACCACTTTATAACTGTTACAGAGCTGACTTGAAATCTTCATGTGACATTCTCATTGGATATTGTGTACTGTGGAAATAATCGAAAAGATAATCCCAACGCTTGCAAAGTGGTGATTCAGTCTTTCTAATTGCCCAGTATGAACTATCTGCAGTAGACCCAGAGTGTGGCAGAGGAGGCATCATGTTCAGGAATACTTGTGCCAGGTTGCAGCTCCTCTCCCACACTCTGGGTGGGCTGATTTTGCCGTTTTCCAAAACATGAGCAACCTGGCTGTATAAGTTGAGGTAGTGGAGGCCTGAGCACACTTGTATTCCTCCTTGGAAACACAAGAAGATAGTGATAATAGGAAATGCTACTCAGGGAGAATGTGTGAGGCTATTTGCTTTCTGCTCTGTCCACCTCATCCACGGTTATTTCAGTAAGGATGTTGGTGGGTATGTCCTGGTCTGGTCAGCTGTGGACAAATTAATCTCATTCCTATCTGAACCTTCCAGAAGTTAATGTCTGTGATCTGGCACAATTTTGCACAGAGACAAACATTCTTAAAGAGGTAACAGCAGGAAGCAAATCGCAGTGCAATGTGAAGGCATTTGTTTTGTTCAAAGTAAAAATGTAGTTGTATTTTTAAATTGCGTATGAAGTAAAAAAACCCTCTAAATTTGACTAACAGCATTCTTTTAAGTGCTTTTGGAAGTATATATACTTGCTTTTTACAGAATTGTAATACCAGCCCAGGAGACCACAAACACAACTTCTTGATCTGCAATAAGGATTAGATCTGATACACTTTAAAGTGTTAACTTTGCAATGATTTTAGGAATTATGAAGTGTACATAAAGTTTGATTTGTAACTGTGAAGTGTCTGAACTCAGAGTAACTCATTGACCAGAAGACAAAAATTTCCAAGTTCAAAATTCCAAGTTATTTTCTCTAAACCATTGTCAGGATATTTAAGGAATGATTCACAAGCTTCTGAAAGCTTGGCAATAGTGGCAGGAAGACCAGGAGTATGAAATAGAAATTCAACAAATGCAGTTCAGGCTGCTATTTCAAATGTAGTGCTTCATGTGGAGAGTTTATTTTTCGCTCAGTAAAGTGAAGTTACTGGATTGTGCTGATCATTTAAATGTATTTTCCATATCACTTTTCTACAGAAGGGATTTTCTGATTTATTTTGTACATATGATGTTTTCTTCATGGTATGGTCAGAATTTGTTTTCTAGATACCTGCTAGTTGACTGCGACAGGGATTCATCTCATCTTCTGTGGTGACAGATCCCTGGGAGGTTTTCAGCAGTTATTTATTCTGTATGACCCTTTTAGTATATTTACTCTGAATCTGTTAGTCTTAATGTTTATATGTATTTTGCAAATCACTGCTCTGCTATTAAGTGGTCTCCTTTTTGAGCTTAGAGATGTGTTGGCATTGAAAGGCATTTTCAAACAGTCTTTAGTCTCTTAATGGTGTTAGCTATATTTAATATTAATCTTTTTATTTGAAATATTTTTAAGAACTTGTGCATGACTGATAGCAGATCATCATCAATTAAAATAATTGTTTCACTTTATTATACAAATAAACCATGAGAGTAGTGTTCCAGCCTCAAAGTACACTGCACAAGTCATTCTGCCTGTGTCTGTGTGCAGAAGACAGAGATGATGCAGTCTGTTTTGAGTCAATTCAAACATTATGTTGCTCAATTCTAGAATGTCCTCTTTGTTTCCCTACCAAATGGACAGACAACTTGCTCTTCTCCATGGAAACACTGCATCTCTTTCATGGTAGTTGCAAGTAGTGATGTTAACACATGTTCCTTCCTTCAGTTGTCAAGTAATGATCTTGAGTGTTTTATCAGACAAAACATTTTACTTTTACTGATGGCACTACCTGTCCTGGGGGAGGAGAGTATGAAGGTGGCAGCACCTTTATCTGATGTCAACTAAGCTTAAAGAACTATTGATGCTGTTACACTCTTGTCATGACTGTAGGGAGTGAGAGTGGAGCGAGCTGAGGCTTTTACCTTTTTCCCTGATTTCTTATTTAATTGTGGTTTAGTTATTTTTTGCAGTATTAGTTGCTGAAAATAAAAGTCTTGAAAGAAACAATGATGGACAGCTGTTTTCTTTTTATTGTAGGAACTGAGACAAGTAGCTAGCTGCTATTTCTTATGAGGACTAAAATGACGTCTGGAGTCTGTTAGGAGATGCTGGAGTGCATGGTCCTTAACATCACTTGATGCAGATGCATGTTCTTTCAGTGTTTTATGAACTCTCTTAATAAATGCTGCTCTGAAGGTTCTGTCTCTTTCTAAGACCAAAAGCCGCATTTTTCCTATTGTAGTAAGACAGTAATTTACCAAAATGTGTTGCCTATATTTTAGCAGGTTTTTGAATTAAGCTATGATTTCAGTAACTCTGAAACCAGGACACACGGGATTGTGTTACTTCTGGCCTAGTTGAAGGCCTGTATGTTGAGAAAAGCAAATGACACAGCAAATATATAACCCATGACTGTCGAGAGCAAGATTAAAATATGAATGAGTACCCAGAGCCAAGAAATGCAGAATTAGAACCTTCTAACTTGCTGCTAAGCAGAGGTTTGCTGAACATCTATGAATAAAAAAAATACATGAATCTGGCAAAATGTAATTTTGGGGGGTAATTTAGTGCTTGTTTTCTTTTAATATACGTATCCTTGCACAGTATGGATGGTTACTGCCTGGGTGGTACTTGGAATGCTCTTTGGGGGCAAGAAGAGAGGTAGTATATGGAAAAGAATGGTGGAATTCTGTAGGACAGCTTCCAGCTTCAGGGTTTTAGGAGGCAGCCTTAAGGGGGACTAGATGTGGCCCAAATGAAGTTGTTGAATTTCCATTTATCTGGCATTTGGCACTGAAAGAGAAGACTGTGAACTAAAAAGAACTGACCTGGATACTTCTTGCGTTTCTGTATTTGTACAAAATACTTTGTTATCATGTACAGTTTTTCCATTCCATGGATTTTAATGGGTTGAGGAAAGTAATGGAGGCATCATGGAGATCGAGGCATTGGAGGGGGGGAGGGAATAGGGCCTGCAGCCTGAGGAAGAACAGGTAGGGAGCGTGTCTGTAGAGAGAACAGGAAGGCTTTTCAGGTCCTTCACATGGAGTGAAGTGGTTTTGGAAGATCCTTAAAATGAAATATGAGGAAATCTGATGCATTCAGCTTTAGCAGGGAGGGCAGGTATGCAGTAGGAGGGGGGAAAAAACCCTCAGTGTTCCTGTTGTGTCCAGAGTGACATTTTAGGTGATTCTCCAGTTGTTGTCGTATTTCATGCTTACCCTTCTGCTTTGATTTTAGAGAGCTATCTCTCCTTTCATGTTCATCAGCATGAAAGGTCCCACTTAAAAATTAACAGTGAACTGGCATATGTCTTGCAAAAACAAGGGAGGGATTTTTCTCTTCAGTACCCAGCTCTGCAGTTGGGTGGGTGACACACTTCTGGCAATGCTAGAATGCTCAGAAATCTTCACAGTGCTGCTTTGGAGTTTTCATGGAGCGTAACTTAAGTAGTAGACAAGCACCATGCAGCCAAGGTGGTAATGAATGCTTTTAGAAGTATAATATAATTGCAGACAACTCAGAAAATGGCTTGAATTTGGTATGGCTGATCCTGAAATAGCAGAATAACTGTTTCCCTTTGTTATTCAGGTTCACAAAGCAGTGTGCCTAATACCCTTTTTGTTTTCCACAGAGAATTGATTTTTAGGAACACTAATGTGCTGGCTATTAATAATACACAAGGGGTAGCATTTCTGCTGCTAGGTAAAAGCACGGCTGGCTTGTCTCTTTAGTCTTCCTTCCTGAAGCATGGCAACCTCCTTCTCTAGTGTTTTGTTTTAAAACATACTGTGCACCCAGCCTGCAGCCCTGGGCACTGCTCAGGGTGGTTTTGGGAAGCCTGCAGCCAGCTCTGCCCGTGCACTGAGCAGTGCCAAAACGCTGAGTAAAGGGCAGGACTGAGACCTGCTCTGCAGTTCTTGTTTGTCATGTTCTGAGCAAACAGTTGAGCAAACAGTCTATTGCTGCATGCCTGCATTTCCTTCTGGTTTTTAAAGGTGTTTGTTTAGATGCGTGCTGGTTTTTTTGTTCGTGAGCACAGCTGTTCTGTTAGTGCCTTACAGATACAGCTCAGCAAACAGCCAAGCTGCGTTCATGCAGAGCAGTTCACGTTTTTGAAGCCTGGGGGTAGACCAGTCAGCTTACGGTTTGGAATTCATGGTTGAGAAAAAAAAGAAAAATACAGGTTTTTCACTGTAGATGAAAAAGCTTTTCTAAAGCTTTTGTAATCAGAAGGAAGATGCCTTCTGTGGCAGAACCCTCATGACATAGTTCCCTGAAAAGCTTGTAGCTGCCTTCCAAGTAAGAGCAGCTCTATCCTAGCAACTGAAGAGTCCCTCCTCCTCTTCCCAGAGGAGCCGAGCTGGGGCACTGCGCTGGGGACTGCGAGCCAGCGTGTCTTGTGATCCAAAAAATCACGTACTGCTGAGGTGGATGTTTACTTTTTAGTTGTCATCATCTAATTCTGTCAACGAATCTTAATTTTTCATTTCCAGTCTCTCTTTAAAACTTGATTGCTTTTATCCTGAAATCCCTGGTATTTTTTATTTCTCTTGCCATTAGTTTTCCAGTCTCAAGTTGTTTTTGCTGGGATATTGCAACACTTGAAAAATGGGACTGAAAACAGTAGAGTGTGCGGAGTGGTTCTATCTATGTGTAATGTTAGTAATGCTGTTAAGGGCTTTGTTTTTCTGTCTCAAAATAGCTTTTTATTTTAAAGCTCAAGATGAATACAGCAGCATTCAGTGAAGTGAGTTACTTCGATGTTTTAAGTTTAGGCTTGGTGTTTTATAATAGGGAATAGCCTTCAGAGGATGAGGAGTTGGAAATGCTGTCCTAGGAGATGCTTCTGGTTCTTATTGTAAAGCATCCTTTATTGTGCATTTCATGCACAGACTATTTCTATATATAGAAATTTGTTCTGCAGGAGTGAAAATCCTGATTTTTGTTTTGTGTCTTAATATTTTTATATACAGGTTTATTCCAGAGTTGGAAAAAACTCAAATAATATATTGTATCCATGTTTGGAAAAAGATAGTTGCTACAGACGAAGAGGTTAACACTGGTATAAAAGATGAGTATGTTAAAACCAAGTGGACTTAAGGCTCCTTCAAAGACCATCAAGCATGGGGGCACACTGCTGAAGACACCTGCATCTGTTGCAGCTGGTAAGGAGTATTTAAATATCTTAAGTTTACCTTCTCACAAAAAGCACCTTGAAAGCTAGGAGTGTACAATGTTGTTACTATTTCCATCAAGGAATTTTTGCTTGTATTTCTGATCTAACAAAAACGATGTGTACAACTTGCAAAAAATCTGAAGTTACTAATTGGATGTGATCAAGCAGTTCTCCTTGAGGAAACCTTGTCATGATAAAAATCATTGGAGCAGTTTTTGAGGTAAAACGTGTCAACTTTACAAGGTTTTTTTACCAAAACCTACATGAAATGCATTTAGTGTCTCTAGTCTTAGATTTTGAATTACTGTAATCCAGAGACTAGTGTTTTCATAGGTAAGAAAATTTGGAATTGTGCTGTTCCTTTTAGAAGTCATGCTTTTCCCTGCTTTTCTAACTAAGTAATGGTGCTCTCTGGAATATTAGTGTACTTGATTCTTGTTGGTTTCTCTTTGTGCTTGATGCCAGCTCCAGCAGAAAAAGCAGCTTCCAGTGAAAAGGCCTCCAGCACAACCACTGCAGATGCACATGAAGAGTTTGTGGATGATTTCAGAGTTGGTGAGCGTGTTTGGGTCAATGGAAATAAACCTGGCTTTATTCAGTTCCTTGGTGAAACACAGTTTGCTCCAGGACAGTGGGCAGGGATTGTTCTAGATGAACCAATTGGTAAGAATGATGGCTCCGTGGCTGGAGTTCGATATTTCCAGTGTGAACCCTTGAGGGGAATATTTACAAGACCATCAAAGTTGACAAGAAAAGTGCTGACAGAAGATGAAGCCAATGGTACACAGACAGCTCATGCTTCTAGAGCTACATCCCCAACCTCCACATCAGCTGCTAGTATGGTGTCTTCATCTGCTGCTGCACTTCCTCCTTCAGGAATTCCTCAAAAAACTTCACTTGCTGCTAAGGAACATTCAACTCCTCAGATTAGCAATCTTTCTAAAACTGCAAGTGAATCTATATCAAATCTCTCTGAAGCTGGATCACTCAAGAAGGGAGAAAGGGAGCTCAAGATTGGAGATCGAGTTCTGGTAAGATTGCCCTGCTTTTTGGTTGATGAATTGTAACTTCTAGGAAAATTCAAACCTTTTCTACTATTCCCTTGGTCAAAGTAATGTAAATTCATGCTCTAGCTTTCTTGTAATTGTCTTCTGTAGTCAAGCTTTTAGTGGACAGTTGTGCTTACTGTAGGAAGATCTTTGCAATACCAAGATAAAATGGCTAATTTGGCAGTACTTAATCTAGTCTGTTTTGCCAGTCTTTAAGAAAAACATTTGCTCTTTAACAACAGATTAGTTTAGCTTTCCAGAACTTCAAGAACTGCAGTCATACTAAATAAAAACTCAGCCCGTGACATTTCCGCGCAGCTTTTTTGCTGTTTTCGGGGTTGTGTAGAAAACCAACAGTTCAGTAATTAATTGTTCCCCTGAGTAGTGACAGGCAGCAACAGAAGTAGTCACATAATCCCACTGATCACCCAGGAATTACGTGTTAGGCTGGTGATGTGCCATGTTACTTGGCTGCCCTTCCTAAATTCAGAACCATAAATGCTTCTGCTGATGTATCATTCCGCTCTTTTTAAAAGGGAATTAAGTTTTGTAATTTAAAACAGTTTTATAAAAATAATTATGTTGTATACCTCTTATATTTGGATCAATGCAATGAGTAATTTTTGACAACTGAACTGACAAACACCTACTAAGAAAAGTGGGAAACTTTGCCTTGAAACACCAGACTGCTTGAAAAGGCAGCAGAAACCTGGTGATAGATTGTTCATGGTGTGTTCTTTTATTTAAAGGATCTGTATGTAGCCATCAGATAGAGCCAGGGTGATATTTGTATGTCCCACCAGATCTGCAGTCTTTCTAACAGATCTGATTTTAGGTTTGAAGTACTTGGGTGTGCCATGAAGCTGAAGAATTTTGATGCTATCTCTATTTTGTTATGATGCAATTTAAAATATTTCTATTAGGTAAAAATAAGGACAGGAGTAAATGCCCTGGGTTTACTGTAAGAACCCTGCGTAGAGAAAGTCTCATGGATTTTATTGTTTGTGCTGCACTGCCCAGTGAGATGAGGATTTTGCAGTGAAGGTGGATTTGGTATTTGAATTTTAATTTTATTTTTTAAAGGAAGAATTTTACTTCTCTTTCTGTGTAAACAGAGCTTAAATCATAGGGCCAAGCTGAAGAGGGTGTGAAGGAGACTGAGGTGAAGTGAGGGCAGGGTTTAGCTGGCAGCCAGAGATGGGCTGAGGGGTGTTTTCTTGGAGTGGCAGTGGGAACATAGATTTACCCATAATCCCCAGCTATTTCTGTCAGAGAGCAGAGCCTTGCTGCCTTCCACTCAGCATTGGTCTTTTAACTACTTGTTTGCCTTTTTCTCAAGGATCTGTGTGAGATCTTTAGGGATGTATGTCCTCTTTGGGTGGGAAAATGCTCTGATGCCTATGAAGACTTCACTCTAACTTTCCTGCATCTTGTTAGTGCAAATTACAGGAGCAGCATATCCTGAGTGCCATGGGTTGGTGGTAATGAGGGCCCAAATTCTGTTTGCTAAGTAGAACAGATTAAATGTAATATTTTGTCCTTCCTACTTCCTCTGTTTGCCTTAAGTCTTCCCGTTGAATCATCAAATTGTAATTTGAGGTTTTGGGGCAATTCCTGGCACAGCAGGTCAGTGATGCATGTCTGTAATTTATATGCCAGTGTAAGACTGTGTGCACAGGAATGTGAATGTTAAATGCACAGGATTCCTGTCTGCTGGTTTTTAACCCTTTTAGGTCCCATGCTCATTTTTTGTAGTAGATCCCAGACTCTGCTGATGTCACGTCTAATAATAATTCAGATGTAAGTATCTTAAATTGCCAGGGTTAGTACAAATAATAGTAAGCTTAGCTGAATAATCCATTTATCTGTAAATAATTTTTTTTTTCCCTCCCACTGAGCTCATGTCCAGCACTATGGACTGTAGAATTGAGCCATAACTGAGTAATTTTTGAAAACTGTCACCAGAGCCTGCAGGTAGCTCTGGTGGTTGGAAAAGACCTGCCTGTCACTGTAGCTTCCTTAGCCATTTCATCTCCATCCAACATACAAATGCACTCGGACAGCTCCATGTCACTTGTGTTTTATTTATACTGACAGCATAACTTTTCACTAATATGTTATACAAGGGATGAGGGGCTTGGTGGAATTGTAAGGCCCTCCTCAGCACAGAATGTCCTCTCTAAGTGACAGTGTAGGTGTCAAGGGCCTGAAGCACACTCCAGTCTGCCTGTGCCATTGCAGAACTCCAGTGACTGAATGCCCCCCCAGTCATCAGTTCTTGCCATTTGGACTGACTGCTGTGGAATATTTGGTGAAGGTTCTTAGAAATAGCAGTGCTGGGTGACTGTGGATATATGGGGAAAACAACTGCTGAGAATTGTGTCTGGAAAACAGTGAGCCTGCAGCAGTGAGAACTGCAGCAGTGAGAACTGCAGTTCAGCAGAACAATTAATTCAGGACACAAAAAAGCTCATTTGGGAGCCTTATTAAAATACTTAGCTGGAAAAGTATGTCCTTAAGGGCAAATTCTTAGATGGGTAAGACACAGCTCATCAGCTAAGATTACATACTAGAATGGACTCAGATGTGGCTCTTTGTTGATGTCTGTCTGTGATTTTTGGGTATGGAGTGTTACACTGGAGTACTTCAATCTGCTATCTTTTTCCTCTAACTTTGATTTTAAAATGTACTTAATGGGAGTTACCTTGAATTTATCTGTTCTTTTTTGTTGTTCATTTTATTTTTGTTGGCAACTGTTTTTGGATGATACCTTCAACAATAAAAAAGGCAAAATCATAACCTAGATCAGGAAGAAAAAAGCTCTATCAAGAAACTAGAGGCCATTCTGACAAATATTGAAATGCCAGAAAAATGCATTTACCAATTCACATCTCACCTCCTTGTCTTTCCTGCTTTACACTAATGTAAATGTGACAGAAGTTTGTTGAACCTGAAACATGGGGTTCAAAGCATTTCAGGCTTGACAAACTGATGTTTCCCAACAGCTAAGCTTTAGTGGAACATTTTTTTAATTCCTAGTGAGGTATTTGTGCTGTTCCTTTACATGAAAAGAAGCTGTAAACTCTCCACAATTGCTTCTGTGCTCCATCACAGCAAACTGCTGTATCAGATGTTCACAATGGTGTTAGGCTAAGGTAGCTTGATTAGAGGCTGTGTGGGCAAAAAATAATGAAGATACTATTAAAGCTGCAGTCTATGGTCTGTATTTTGTGTGGATAGAAGATGCCTTAAGCTTATTTTCTTACTCCTTAGTACAGATAACATTAGGCAGAATAGTGGTTCCATATAAACATTCTCAAATGCAGATTTGCTCACAGTAACTCAGGCTGGGCTGTGCTGAGCAATGCAATAGGTCTGGGGATGAAAAGATGCAAAAGGGAGCAGGCTTCACTTTTTCAGGGGGCAGAAAATGTCTTTTTCCAAAAGACCTTGTAAAAAAAAAAAGTTTCATTAACATAAAAATACAGACAGTTCTTCAAGGTGAGTGATGCATCTGCTGAGATGTGTTCCTCTGGGTGCCTGGAGAAAAAAACAGCTTGTAGTTGACTGTTGCAGCAGCTCTGCTGCAACTGCTTCCTTTTTTTCTCCTCTCAGTTTGAAGAAGACATGCTCTACACCATTAAACTGAGATGTAAACATCAGAAAAAATAGCTTGTGATAGTCACCAATATCCATAAGGAAAATAAGATAATCATGGATAAATTCAGAATGTCCTGTTTTCTTAGAAGTTCTCTTCCTTGGCACTCAGAGGAGTCAAAACAAATCAAAAGCAAATCAAACTCATGGAAGCAAATACCCAAGCTGAAGTATTAAATCCTAAAATGGATGTTCCAAAAGGAGAGGTACTTTAGGTTTCTGTAGTTGACTCCTTCTCAAAGGCAATTAGGTTAAAACAGCACACAAGCCCTCTGCTCTCTTGGAAATCTCTGCTCAGTGTGTCCCTCAAATCCCAGTATGTCCCTCAAATCCCAGTGTATCTGAGCCATATTCAGCAAGCCTGTACTTAGTTGCTTAGTTGACTTGAAGCTGAGCAGTTATTTTCACAAATAAGGATTTCAAAATACTTTATGTTAATATGTATAAATGTTGAAAACATAGGGAGATAAAGTACATATTTTAAATAATTGTGGTTTCTGGTACGTAAATCATTGTTCAGCTTTTTATTTGTTGCATTGGGGGTATAACTTTTACTGGAAAAAATAATATATCTAAACCAAAGAAAGAGTTATTAAAGCAAAGAGTAATTCAAATAGCTCTGTATTAACCATAATTTCCATTCTTGACATGTGAAGTATGTTCTGGAATCTGGATATGATTCAGTTGTTAGAGAGACAACATGAACTCTGGGCAGCCTGATGTCATGCTTGGAGATTGCTGTAAAGTAGGGAGTTTTAATGGGGAAACTGCATTTCCTTCATTGCCCTCGTTCAGCCTTTACTGGGTTAATGACGGAGTGCAAGGTTTTCAGCACAACTGTAGTTTATTTATCTGCTGAAAATTAGGCTACAATTTCAGCATTTTGAACCTTGAGTGAATAAGAATGCCTCTTCTGCAGAAGTGCTAGTGGAAGTGTTAAAGCAGATGGGGAAAGAATAACTGAAAACTACTTCGTTACTTTCAGGCTAAGCCAGTTTCTGTTTCCCCTTGGAGTTGCAGCCAGAGAACCTGTTTGCCCTGGTATTACAAGCACTTAGGATTTCTTCAGAGCCTGATTCAAAGTTGATTTTAAAAACAAACAAACAACCCCCCCTGAAATAACCAACCAACCTCAACTTGTTGAAATAAAAGGCTGAAACCTGCTTTGTGTGACATTGGTGCACCTGCCAAAAGTTGAAGCTTTGAGAGTATTTTAGGCATTTTCCTGGAGAGACCAGATGCTGTATTTTAAATAAATAAATAAAATGAAATCTTATCAACTTAAGGGGCCTTAGTCTTCTCAAGGGATTAAAGTGCTTTCATTAATTTAACCAGTTTACAGCTTCATCCTATTCTGCCATATCTGATGCTTGGGCCTCTGCCCATATGTTCACAGACGGTTCCAAACGAGATTTACTGGCATGTGCTGATGTGCCCTTTTTGCAAAGTTATTTGCAAAGTGACATTAATTTCTTCTTTACTCTCTGCTTTGTACTGCTCACTGGGAGTTATTTCTTGCTTCATTCTTTCTTATGAAGTTCTGAAGTCCTCTAATAGGCATACTGATAGGAGATGATTGTGGGATTTGTCTGCACCCATCTAACCTATCTGCAAGTAAACATGACGTAAGTCTGTCAACTGATTAAATTCCAGGGCTCTTAAAAGCAGCAAAGGGGGGGGAAAACATGTAGAGAGAAGTTTCCCTCTTTAGAAATGATCCTGTGACATTTTAAGTTTTTCATTTTCAAGTTTCTGTAACATCCTGAATAGAAAACCCACTTCAGAGTTTTATTTTTAAAATCTATGACCAGTTTGTAATGGTTAGAAAGACAAAAATTCCTTGGCATTGTTGCAGTTAAAGCAATGCAAGAATACTTTGTCACACTGCCTGTGAGGACAGAAATGGGAGAAAAACTTGGAAGTTGAGAGTGCTCAGTTGTGTGCTCGACCAGGGCTTCTTCTCCTGAGCCGGCTCATTGTGGCTGCAAACGTACCACAATGTTGGCTGCTCAGTCCTGCTTTCACTTTTCCCTGAAGCTAAGTTGGCTGTAAGCTGTTTTGATGGCTTTGTCATGTTGAGTCAAGGATGAAAGTAATTCTTGTATTTATGTCTATTTAGACATCGTTTTTTAGATACTGTAAAGTGGAATGGAGATTAGCCTGCCAAGTGGCTCCAGCAGCATGAAATACGTGTGTGAGAATATAGCTGAAGGACAGAGGGTACCCAAATGCTTTGTAATTCATTACCTAGGTGATTTTCTGTCTACAAACTGTGGCTTTCTTCTGTTGTTATATTTAAGTATTTTTCAGGGCATATTGCTACTTACCTGCTCCCACAGAAAGAAGGTGTTAAATTTATCTTGTTGCAGCAAGTTGTGGGTTGTGTCTATGAGTCATTTTGTTTTGGCAGCTCCTTATTTAACTCTAAATTGCATGTTTGTTACTAGGATATAATAGCAGCAATAGGTCACTTCTCCACATGCTTTGTTAGTAGTTTGTTCATGCAAGAATGATGTTTTTTGGTTGTTTTGTTTTGTTTTTTTTTTTCCCTGTGTGTGGACTCTCTGTCTTACTTCCCTTCCCCCTGCCTTCCCAAGGGGCGTGATATCCAGGAACATGTTGTCCTTGCTCATTTAAACACAGGATGGCCAAAAGAACAGTTTATTTACTTACCTTTTTAGTCTTTGCCTTTGCTTTTTTTGAGGGGGCAAATTCACATGTGGCTTTTGTAGTATGGAGTTGCTGTTAGATTTTTGCCTTCCTGCCTTTGTGATTGAGTTGATTGAATGAACTGAACATCAATAGCAGATCATTTTTAATTATTAAGCTGTTTTCCTGTGGAAGTATTGTGTGACAGCACTGTGTCTGTCTGAGTGTCTGATTGCACATTAGTTCTCTTGCCTACTTGGCCTTACTTTTGAACTTGCTAGTCAATTGCAACCAAATTGGGTAGAAATGTAGAGGTTTCAGAGGTAAATTCTTACAAGTTTCCTGGAAACAGATGGCCAAAGAGAAGGTAGAGAATCTAACCACTGGTTTTGAAAAAGCTGCAATTTACCTCCATGGGTTTTTGCACATCAGAGAATCCACATTATTATGGTCTCATGTAAATACTGTTCCCATCAATAGAAACAGCTGTATAGTCACACACTCAACCGTGATATCCAGTGCCACAGGAAGACTCACAGTGTTAATTCTGCTGTTCACAGAATTGCTGGTTTGAAAAATCTGGATTAAGGAGGCTGGTTCAAAGTTTAGTAGATATTCTAGCACTCATTCAGTCATGCCTTGATCAAGTGTCAGATGTTACAAAGATAATTCTAAAGGAAGTAGGATCAACTGAAGCTAGACTGTCTTAATAGCAAGAAAAAAAGACAGGCAAAAAGTGACAGGATCCAGATGTTGACAAACTAAAACATGGCAGTCTTGTCAGACATGTTTTACTTTCTTCTTTGAAACTATAGATTGAATGAAGAAAATTCAAGGATACTTTGGTGAGAATTCAGAACAGAGCTACAAATTTAAGCAAGAGAAAGTATCTTGCAGGAAAATATTTTAATAACTCAATCTATTTAATTTATGAAGGGGAAATTGAGGTGTCTTGCTTGAAACTTCCCTGCATGGTGAATGCCAGTAGCTGGAGAGCTCTGTACTCTTCCCAATAAAAGCATAATGAGAGTCAGTGACTAGAAGCCACAGTCAAATCTGTTTTATTTCAAATTTAAATGTGTTTCTAACAAAGGAGTGATTAACTATGAAAATAGACTGTCGGTGGAAGCATGTTTTGTGATGGATATCAGCTCTAAAAACATCAACACATTCAGTTTAGCTCAGCCCAGTTACAGGGTTAATTACAGATGTAACTGGGTGAAATGTAAAGACCTGTTTGAGGAGAGCCAGAGGAGATAATCTCACGGTTCCTTCTGCCCTTGAGTGGGACAACAAATCAATTCAATATAGTTGTTTTTACTAGCTGGAAATGGTTCCTCTGAACAAGAGGAATATTCTGATGAGCAAATCCCAGGTTTTTCACAGGCAGTGTTTGTTAGCCTGAATGGTTTTTGCTTTTTCAAGTGGTGTGTGTTTTGCATCTGAAGATGCCTGGTCTCTGTGACAAGCACAGAAATATCCTAGTGATGCATTTCAAGAGTCATCAAATCAGTACTGAGGCAGAAGGGCAGACAGAGCAGTTGTAACTCACTTTTTGACTCCCCTCAGCTTGTCTGAGTAAGTGATACTGTTTTGCTGACAGTTTCAGACAGTGCTTTTTTCTGCTCTTTTCAGAGATCCGTAGCTTTCAATGAATACTGTTTAAATAAATCATCACCTCTTTTTTTCTCTCTTCCTGGATTACAGTGCTTTATTTGTTTCCTCCTTATCTTTGGAAACATGGCTCTGCAAAGGTTCTCACAAAGTGTGATGTGCTCATCCTGATGTCCTTTCATCAGGAAGTTTTTTAACTGCTTCACATTAACAGACTCAATGTAATTTTTTCACTTTACATTGCATCAAATTAATGTAAGCTTAGTAATAATTTGATAAATGGAATTTAGTCACTTTTCACACGTGTTTGACACAGCACTAGTGAATTCCAACCTAATTTCCTCACCCCACAGTGACCTGCAGCCTAACCTAGATTCTCTGGCACATTATTGCTTTCCATTTTACAGCTTGACTATATTGAGTGTGATAACTGTGTAAAAAAAGTCTGGCAGCTCTTTTCTCTGCTCTATTATTTAGTGACCTGCCTTAGCCTGAATGAAGGTCATGGAAAACTGTCTTCATGATAATGATGTCCCATTTTTCCATATAATTTTTAGAAATTCTTTAATTAACCTTTTTCCTGTTTCTTTGAGAAACTGGGCTTTTTTTCTAGTCCCTCATGCACCACTGGGAAGTAGATCCACTGGCAAATGCAACTAGTTTTTTGGGTTATTGGGTTTTTTTTACATTTTTGCTATAATTCTTATAATTTTTTCCATAATTTTTCTATAATTCCATAGTACATGCTATAATTTTGTGAGCACAATAATTTTTTTCATGTAGGTATACATAATTTAGTGTAATTGTGTCTTAATGTTTTTTTTTTTTCCCCCCATTTAGAGCTCTTAGTATAAGTCTATATGTACAGAATCACAGAATGGTTTGGGTTGGAAGGAGCCTGAAAGATCATCAGGTTCCAACCTTCCTGCCATGAGCAGGGACACCTGCAGGGCACCAAGGCCTCATCCAGCCTGGCCTTGAACACTTCCAGGGAGGGGCTTCCACAACCTCCCTGGGCAACCTGTTCCAGTTCTACAGCCTTGTGGTGTAGAAGGGTACACCACCCTTGTGGTGTAGAACTTCTTCCTGATGTCTAACCTGACAGCTCCTGGACCAGGAGCTTCAGAAAAGCCTTTAACATCCCATGTTGTATAGTAGCACCTCACATTGCACTGCCAAGGGAATAAGTGATTATTTTCTTAGATGCCTTCAAGGTACCTGTCTTGTCACACACAGAGTTATTCAATGCAGGCTTTAAAGTTGAAGATTTAAAAGGTTTTGGCTTACAACTGAGCAAAACTGCCCATACAGACCCCTGCTGATGCTCTGAGCACTTCAGTGCTCTGGTTCGTGCTGGTGCTACGGATGCAGCTTCAGTATTTGCAGAAGGCAGGAATGCAGTGGTTGGTTATTCCAAGAAGCTTGACTAGGTTTGGAAAAAGCAAAAATTCTTTGGCATTCTTCCTTGCATCTCGTTCTAAAATAACCCTGGTGCCATGGTGACAAGACTAGTCACATGGCTCCTTCTCCCAGGGATCTCATCTTGTGCAGCCCCATATGTTCTCGAGGTGTGGGTTCCTCCATGTGGTTGCTCCCACCAGGCCTTGGCCAGCAATCCCACCTCTTGCTGTGTCGCTGCTGCACCAGGTCCAACAGGCACAGGTCATTGCCAAAGCTGCTCTTGCAGGTTGTGTCTCCTGGCTTGTGGTTTGGATGCAATTTCTTCCCAAAAAATGCTTTACTTTTTTTTTTTTAACCTAAATATGGAAAATGGGCAGAGCCAAGGTATGAAAAATAAAGAGTGAATATTCTGCACCCAAGTATAATCTGTTTTGTCCTGGAGCTAGCTTTACTTATCTAGAGGTTTATTTAGTTTGAGTTGGAGGGAACAGACTGCAGCAGTTTCCACTCTGTGCTTCAGAGGGCTCTTCTCTTGCCTTACCCCGTTTACCTTCCTATGGAAAGGGTTTGTGTGTGTGCCTTGGCAATCAACTCATGTTGTTTATTAAAAAACAAAATAAAACCTCAGCCACTTGACACAACTGCAGTGAAATTTTCTTGGACTGTTATGTAAGAGGAGCTGAGGAATCCCCCTGTGCAACTGCGAACCTGATTTGTCTTTGAAGGGATGCTCCTTATCTAGGCTGTTGTTCCAGGAAAATTGCTTTAGTGGAGTTTTTACAGCCTCTTAAATGAACTCCTGGTTATTCAGAACAGCCAGCTGTACAAAATTGAATAGGGAAACAGCACACACAGAGCTAACAGCTCTTCACCTAAAGATGTCTTACAAATTTATCTTTAAAGGAAAAAAAAACAACAAAAGAAACCCCAAACTTGCTGGAAACTGAGCAAAGAGAAGGACAACTTAGAAGACCTGGTATGGACTGAAAGTGCAGATGAGTCCATGTTTTTCTCTCACACCACTTGATTAAATTTCATTTTGATGTTTGCATTTAAGTTCAGAAAAAATTACTCTAAAAAGTAGGTTTTATATGAAGGTGAATAATGGGACAGCTCAATGGATAGTTCTTCCCAGGACACACTTTACCAAGCCATGTTATGTATTCCCTCCTCACCACCAGCCTCACAGATGTGGATTCCAAGTGACTCTTTTGGTTGGTTATGATTGGTTTTTTTTTCTGAGCCAGGACTCGTGCTTGTTTTTCCGAAGGGGAAGTTTGTCTGTTCTGTGCCAAGAACACCAAATACCAAAGGTTCTACTAGTTACTGTATTAGGCTGTGTCATGACAACTGTAAACTTTGTGTATTTCTATTCCATGGGGAATAATAATTGATACAGCCACTTAAAGCAAGATGTGGAGGTAATTTGCAGAGTAAGTGTTTCAAGACTCTAATGAGGAGAAGGGATCTGCCACCTTAAATAAGAACAAAAGAGCTCTCTGTCAGCTTTTGCTTTTTAGTAATATCAAAAAGGATTAGTTATTCTTCCCTAGTTTTCCAGGGTTTGTGTGGGTTATGTTTGAATTTCATTTCTCCTCCACTGGAGCCAAGCGCTGCTGACGGAGCTGTCGGCTCTGGGAAGTGGATGAGGCGGAAGCTGGAGCACAGTGTGTGTGGCAGCTCCTGAGCACTGGGGGGACACTTAGTGCTTTCATGCAAGATAATGTCCCCCATTCCTCAATTCCTCACAGTTAACCTCTTGTGTGAGCACTTCCCAAATGTATTAATCATCAGCTGTATCTGATCATGCACCTGAATTTATGGCACAAGCAGCTGCCTGTTCTCTACTTACCCTGGGAAGTTTCCCCCAAGAAATAGGATGTCTAGTGTAAAAATGTATTAAATCCTCACGTACTTTTGAGTAGATGAAAGGGAAAATGACAGTGTTTTTGTTAGAAGGTGACAGACATCCAAGGCTACAAAATATTCCTCACTGTATGATGTGTAAGTGATGCAAGTGAAAAAAACAATGGTCCTGAAAATGTCTGTGTTGAATCCAGTGAACCTGTCGAAGAGGTTTTCGTTGCCGCTTGCTTGATTTCATAATGCTGGATGCAGGCTGGGCAGAGTTTCACACAAATAGGGCACAACATCTTGTCATTCTGACCTGCAGGAATCCTGCAGTCCTGGCTGGTGGCCCTTCCTTCTTGGCACGTGGCAGCCACACTGAACACCTTTTGCTTCTTCACTTAATTTAATTCTTCCATCCCCTGGGCATTATGAAAAGCTGGGTCTTGCAGACCTTGCAAGTAATTGGAATAACTGTAAATATTGATTATTTTAAGTTTGCAAACAAAGGATTTCTAGTCTTCCCTTTAGGACTCTCTGGGTTGTTTTGGTTTGGTTTGTTGTTTGTTGCTTTGGGGTTTTTTTGGTTTTTTTAAAGTGAAACAAAGGTAAATAAAATTATTCTGCCCTCCTCAAGAATTCAAATAACTGTTTGTATCTATAGTTTTGCAAAGTCCTGGGCATCATGCTTCATATCAGATCTCTTAAATGCAAGAGGGCTGTACTGTGTAGTTTACCTGAACTATTCCTTAGAGAAAAAAGGACTCCTTTTCTCATGTCCTTTATTTGACTTTTCCTAACAGAATTAGAATAGGAAATAATCGGTTCTTATAAATCATCGTTTGCTGATGGAATTTGCTGTGAAACTCCACTACAAATCTGTTGCATTCAGTGCACTGGTTGTGCTGTGTCTTATTCAGTGTATTTTTAATCTTAGAGCTGTATCAAGTCACTAATAGAATTGTGGCCTTCAGTCATGAAAAACCTCCTGAATACCAGACTGGATACAGTTAAATACTGGGGAAGGTTGTTGTTGTTTTTTTCTTTAATTCTCTTACAAGCAATGTGCTGTGTGAACATGATGATACTGAAAGCTTTTTGTCCTCTGATGTTCTGATTTGGAAGTGCAGTCAATGCAGTTGTGTTGTCTTTTTGCTTTAGGTTGGTGGAACCAAAGCTGGAGTTGTGCGTTTCTTGGGGGAGACTGACTTTGCTAAAGGGGAATGGTGTGGAGTAGAACTGGATGAACCTCTGGGGAAGAACGATGGAGCTGTTGCTGGAACCAGGTTAGTCTGTCATCAGGTAGCAGCCCCTTAAAGATTCTGCATCTCTGTATATTCAGTTTCAGTTTTTTAATATTTTACTTGAAGCTTCCTATCAGGAGAGGTAGTTAGGCTGTAAGTCTGACTGCCTGCTGATGGAGGGGGGAACATTAGACACTGATTTGAATTTTGTGACACCTACACATCTCTGAAAGTCTGCATCAACCCCACCTCCAGGGGATTAGTTGATCTCTCCTCCCATGTGAATTTTACTCATAGTCTGGTAATGGAAAACACTATTTCCTGCCTTTTCAACGTCTGCTTTGTTTCTCAGCTTGGGATGAATGCTCAATTAGGAGAGTATCTCTGGGTCTCTACTAGCTGGACTTAAGGGAAATTTTCCTGAAAGCTCCTCTACCAATAGTTGCCTCATAGGAAAGTCTGGGAACAGTATTAGCTGCTTCCTTCAGTAAGTCATGCTTAGAAAGCATTAATTCACACCACAATTGTAACATGTGAGGTATAAGGAACAGCCCTTTAACTCATTAAAAAGAGGTTTTACAAGGATTGTGCTGCCTTAACATAAGTGACCACAACTTAAAATTTTAAGTGGCTTTTGTTTATATTTAACCAAAGATAGTTTTGTATAATGAAATGTGCATACGTGTATAGGTATGTATGGAATAAAATATAAAAATACTTGATTTAATTAAAATCTGACTTGATTGTAACTTTCTGCTATCACATTTGTTGTTGGCACCTCAGAGGAGTATATCCAAGAGGAGAGCTGTGCATGTTAAACTTTGAGTGACATTTTTAGGAAAGAAAGAGCTCTAGCTCAAGACCTTTCTCAATTGGGTTTCTGCTGTAATAGTGATGTTCAGCCTCTCAAAGTCCCATTTCCAAATATAGTGTTAAAAAAATAAAATTGCAATCTAATATAGATGAGGTTGTCACCAGCTGTTAACCTTTTCTTGAAGATTTTAGACTGTTCTTCTAGAACTCTGGGTGAAGCCAGACCACGTATCTGAAAAGACAGAAGTCAGCGTCGTCCTCTCATCAACCTGCTTTGCTTTTTCAAAGGTATTTTCAGTGCCAGCCCAAATATGGTTTGTTTGCTCCAGTCCACAAAGTTACCAAGATTGGATTCCCATCGACCACACCAGCCAAAGCAAAGACAACAGTGAGGAAAGTGGTTGCAACTCCCACAGCCCTGAAACGCAGCCCGAGTGCATCTTCCCTGAGCTCCCTCAGTTCTGTGGCCTCTTCAGTAAGCAGCAAGCCCAGCCGTACAGGACTAGTAAGCTTCTTTTGCTACTGCATGCTTCACATTCCCCAGCAGGGATCCACCTGGCACTTGCCTCTGGTCTACTTGCCTAAATTGAGACTAGAACACATCTTGGGGAGGGCACAATAAATGGACATTTCATTGTGCTCAGTGTTTCATTCAAAGCATGCATGAAGGAAGGAAATCTTAGCTAGCCCTGAAGAGCAGCTGAGTGTTTGAATGTTGAAGCTTTTACCTGGTTAATTCAGGCTAACTGAGTGATTGCAAATAAGAAAGGGGCTTATGATGCCAACAAACTGAAAAGGCATCAGTGTTCTCTGACTGGAATTTCTATTTACTTGTTAATTTTCCCAGCACTACCTCTGTCATATGGGGTTTGTGTTTGAGGATCTGGTATGTACTAAAGCTTCCACAGATCAAGCTTTTTTTATTAAGCATGAAGCTTCAGAATGTCTAAAATGTAAAAGGTTTTCCTTTATTGTCCAAGAGATGAGTCAGCTGAGAAATGCAGAAGTACCAATTGTCAAGTCTTTGCTGACAAGAAGCCTCTTTCTTTTTTTTTAGATTTTATTTTAATCCTGTGAATTCTTAAAGGCTGACTGTTGCAAAGTGCAGTGGCTCAGGTGAATTCTAACACTACTAATTCCACTTAATACACTTCCTGTGGATTCTTCCAAAGTTACTCTGTTACATAAATGTCCTCATCTTGGGTTGCAGCAAAACAGAAAACTGGGAAAACTGAATTTTAAAAAGTCTCTCTTATGGCAATTAAAAGCATCAAAATAATTGTTGGGTTTTTTTCCAGTCACCCTAGATTTTTACCTTTTTTTAAACCAAAGTACATAAATACACCTAACTAGCAGGAGATTACTGTAACCCCACTGGTCCGGAATGGGTGGCTGGCACACTGTCCCACTGACCAGCAGGTGACTGCAGCCCTTCAGCACCAAAGCAGATTACAAATAAGCAGAGGTCAGCAGTTGGTCAGGGCAACAGGATTAATACCTCCTCACAAAAAGCATCAGGGATTCTTTTTATTTGGCACAAACAGTGGGATTTTTGCTTCTTCCCTTCAGGAAGGTGCACTTCTAGCTGCAGAGTGCCCTCTAGTTTGAAATGGCTGCAGGAACATGCAGTGCTGCCTCAGGTTCAGGGCAGGCTTCCTGAGCTGATGGTGGAGCATTAATATGGGCCTCCCAGTTTTATTCCATGTGCTGTGATACTTTAAGCAACAAGAGAGTACAGTTACACATTGTAAATGTCTACAGTATATTTGCTTTTTTTCCCCTCTGTGTTGTGCCTTGGGGTTCTGCATGTTTTGGGCCATCATATATAAAGCTTCTGTAATCCATTATTTCTGGAATTAAAAGTCCAGCTTTCTTCCAACTCTTTTTCTCAGGCAACACGAGCATTTGGTTACCATCCGAGTTAAAATGACTGTCAAAATAATTCTGACACTCCTTTAAAAGTTAAGCTGCTGAAGAAACAGGATTTCCTGAAATCCATTTTGACACAGCAGACTTTTCTTGCTCCAGTTCCTAGGAAAATTAGAGCTTATGTGGAAGTTGCTGGGGATCCCACGTGGTCTTCTCAGTTATCCAGGGCTGTTGGTGTGTTCTTTCTCTGTGAGAAAAGCAACTGTCAGAGGAGGTGATCTGATGGTTTAAGAGGGCTGTCTGCTGCAATTTGTATTTATTGCCAATTCTGCAGGATGTTTCTCTGAAATCTTTCAGAGTTCTTTTGGAGTCAGGAATTAAGTCAAGTTTGATTCAAAGAGCTGGGATTGTTAAAAAGTAATACCTTTTGGAATGAGATGGATTCCAGAAACTGAGAGGATCTGAGCATGAAAATGGAGGTTTTTCTATTCTATCTTGTACCTTTTGAGTCACTTGATCCACTATCTGCAGTGATGCCCCATCCCTGGAAGTGTGGAAGGGCAGGTGGGATGGTGCTCTAAGCCACCTGGTCTGGTGGGAGGTGTCCCTGCCCATGCAGGGGTTGAAACTAGATGATCTTCAAGGCCCCTTTCAACCCAAACCATTCTATGATTCTATCCTATGATGATTTGCAGATGTATCCTTCAAGGCTGTGAGCAGACAAGTTAGGGAGTCCTCGTAGCAGAGGGTCAGTGTTTTTGTGATGACAGGAGAATCTGTCCATGTTACTCACTCTGTTGGGTATGTTGTCCAGTGCCAACATTCCAGGCTGTGTATGGCAACTCTTCTTCAGCCTTTTGATCTCTGAAAGGATCATGGAAGAAACATGCCTCTATTTTTGGGCAATACTATTAGAGCTAAAGGTTAACATAACTGAAAAGCAAACCTTTGTTTATTGTATTGGTTTTTTAAATGAGGCTTTAACTCAGATGCAAGTAGTCTTTAAGTTTAATCTTTCATACTTTTTTCCAGAAGTAATTTAATTCCAAGTGACATAAACATATGTTTTAATCAGATACCCATTATTGTTCTTCACAAGATTTTAGCTGTAAAGCTGGCTTTGTAGGTCAAGGTAAATTGCTTTTCATCCTGGATGTGTTCTTGCCATAGCAGAGGTGCAAAATGCTAGTTAAGAGATCCAAAAGCTTTTGATAGAGCATTTGCAAATGTTACACTGGTGCTGGCGACCCGAGGTGATGACTTAGTAACTAGAAGCCCAGTGTTTTTAACTTGCTACCAAAAGGCTGCCTTTTTTTTTTTTTTAATGCAAAAAAATGCTTAGAACTGCTAGCCTAGATGGTGAACTGCCAGCCTTTGTGTGCTCACTAAGTACACCTTCCACTGAGCCTTTTGTGTTCCTTTCAGCCCTTCTGCCTCCTACACAGCAGCTGCTGATTGTTACCAATCAGACTTACTGCACCTGTGGGACCATTCTAGAAAATGAAGTCGTTTAAATGCAAAAGTAGAAGGTACAAAAGGTTACGGAAAGTATTTGCTTTTCTAACCCAATGTTTGTAGAGCCTGCAGGTATCCCTTGTTTTCCCTTGAAGCAGGATGATTTTTAACCTCTTTACTTTGTGAAGTTGACAGAAACATCCTCCCGGTATGCAAGAAAAATTTCTGGCACCACAGCCCTGCAGGAGGCACTGAAGGAGAAGCAGCAGCACATTGAGCAGCTCCTGGCAGAACGGGACCTGGAGAGGGCAGAAGTGGCCAAAGCCACCAGTCACGTAGGGGAGATAGAGCAGGAATTAGCGCTGGTTCGGGATGGACACGACCGGGTAAGAGGTGTTGCTGTTTGTAGAATAGGGGCTTTAAGACAATTGACTTAATTTCCTAACTTGTGTTTTCTTATTGAAAGGTCTAGGAGTAGGAGATGTTCTAAAACTAAATAGTCCACACCCACGAGATCTTCCTTGTGGGAGCTTTGGCTTGATGAGACAGCAGATCTGTTTTATTTACCTAATTTTGAACTTCTCTGCACACCTCAATAAGCAATGATTTTATTATGTGCATATTTGAGTATGACAACATTCCTCTGCCTTGGCCCATCACTAAACTATGATTACTGAGGTATAGACACGTAACTTGGAAAAAAATTCCAAGATTTTGTTCTTATTCTTCCTGCTAATTAGCATGTACTGGAGATGGAAGCAAAAATGGACCAGCTACGAGCCATGGTGGAAGCTGCTGATAGGGAGAAAGTGGAACTTCTCAATCAGCTAGAGGAAGAGAAAAGGTAATTGAAACTGTATTTATTAGTATAACTGTCTTACAAATAAACTTTGCATTAAAAGCAAAATGCTGTGGTGGCTTGGAAATATGAAACACATTTTGAGTAATGCAGATTTGGATAATTATTGTATAAAATGTTTATTAAAATTAGTAGTAAACTCTAAGGTTTGTGGAGGGAAAGCCAAAGAAACTGGATTTTTTTAGAAGCTGTAACTATTGTTTGTAGCTGTATTTCATGCATCTCATGCCTTTTGTTGTTGCTTTCTGTTATGAAGGATTTTATTCCTACTCATGAAATTAATGGATGGTGCCTGATCTTCTCAAAACATTCTTCTTCCACTTCAAAAGAAAATTGGTATAATCTCATTTCCTGACAGTTTTGGATTAAGAATTTACAGTTGCTTCTTTTGTGAATAATTTATTATACCAGTCATGTGCTTCTAGGTAGGGTCTGTCTCACAGGAAAATCAGCAATGCCGTTAATCTTAATGGCTTTTCTAATTGGTTTTTGTAACCACTTGAAGAAGGGAACTGAGATGACCAAACAGGTGAAGTGAGGTTAGGAAAGGAGATGATCTGATAAATTGTTGGGGCAAGGTTAGGAAACAATATGACAATGTTTTGGTGGATTTGGATGCTTTTGAAAGGCATTCCTGTTGTGAGTCTGTGCTGTAGATTGCATGTGCCCCTGAGCTCAGGTGTCAGTTTCTGATAAGCCTCCTTCAAACTAGGAGTCACAGAAAATGCAATGGTGAACCTGGGCAATTTCTTTACACATGCTGCCTTTTTATGGGAGCCACTCTCACTGAATTTGCAAGACAAGCAGTTAGCTCTGGAATTGTTTGTATGTTCTCTGCAAAATAATGCAGTGGGCTTTTAAATTTAAAATTTAAAATAAATAAGGCAGCTTTGCAGCAGCAGCTGCTGTGGCCTGGCTGTGGCTGCAGACCTGCTTGTGCTGAGTGCCAGGTTGGGGGGTGGGGGACCTGGGGAGAATGTTTCCCCGTGCCCTCGGGCTCCCCTTCAGCCCTTTGCCAGGCAGCACCTGCAGCTGGCCAAACATCCCGTGGCTTCACAGATGCTTCTCCTTCCTCCCAACCACTTCAGCCTTTATTACTTGGAAAGGTCTCTTTAATACATTTTTGACTCAGTCTCATCAGAGACTTGAAGTCAAATAATCTTTAATCCTCTGTTTCCCAAAGCACATTGGTGAGAAGCACTCCCAGTAATAAGTTCTTACTGTCCTTTTATTTCAGACATCCATCACCTGTAGCTCCCTTTGATGCCATCATTTCTGCACCTGCAGCCAGGCTGCAGGCACCAGAGAAAAGAAGACGTGCTTGTCTCTTCCTTTGCATCATTATTGTCAAAAGGGTCAAGGGCAAAAGGGGGAGATCTGGCCCCTTGTTCACTGGGATGTATCAGAGTCAGGGCAGGGAAGAAATAACTTCACAAATTTTCTTTTAAGCCATACTAGCTTCTCACTTCTGCCTTCCCATTCTGAGTCTCCTGTGTGTGCAAGGCAGAGTTCCTGCTCGTGCTCCCATTCTGCATCTTGCAGTTCATCTTGGGCTGTCAGTTGTGATGCACATTGGCCAATGCACTTCTGGAAGGCCCAGGGGTATCTGGGATGTGTCCTGATGTTCTGGTGGTTTCTCAGGTGAATGGTGGAATATCCAGAATGTGAGATCAAGTTGTTCATTTAGGTCACCTTGTTTGAGGATGTGCAGAAGGGTGAAAGAATGAATCAGTGATGATTTCCTTTTAACTGATAAGAAATTGCAAGAAAATACTATATAGAGCTGCAGGAAGTCTGATGCCTTACTTTGTCAGGGGTTGTGTTTTAAAGACAGCAGGTTTCATGCTCTCTGATGCTTCCTGTGAGGGATTTCTCCTTGACTTGTCTGGCATTGTGGGGTTACAATCAGAATGATTTCACTGCAGTTCTGATTTCCACTGAAAAGTGAGCTTGAAAGCCTTTTCTTTCAGCATTACCTGAGTTTTATTGAATTGTCCCCACAGGAAAGTTGAAGACCTTCAGTTCCGTGTGGAAGAAGAATCCATTACCAAAGGAGACTTGGAGGTAAAATATATCCAGCTTTGTAAACAGGACATATAGTAGGACACAGGAATGCAATCAGTTTGGATCAAGTGTGCTGTTCTCTAGAGGAGAAAGGCAGGAATGATTAATAGGCACAATTCTGGTCCAGGCATATGCAAAGCACATGGAGGTGATTCCCAATTCTGCAATCCCTGAGTGACTAACTGCCCCAGAAATACAAGATTGCACCCTTCCCTGGGGCACACACTTCAGCAAGGGTTGTGCTGTGAAACAGCTGTAGTTGTTCAGAGTAAGTCAATTAATTAATAGAAAACTCTATTTTTTTTAATTATTTATTTTCTATTTTATCTTACTTATGCTTCTGAAGTGGCTTAAAAGTAACCACCAACACAGAGTCATTTTGAAGTTATGAAATTGCAAGTTAGTGTTTATGCCTTTTGAAGACAAATATTGAAGACTAGTCCTGTTTGTCTTCAGTCAATTTTGTGAATACTCCCTGTGCTTTCCTTACAGAAGATTGATTAGCAAAGAATGTTTTGTCCTGAGGGTTATTGTACACAAAATCTAAACAGCAATTAATGTGTGCAATTTTTGTCTTTCTACTTTTTCTATAACTGTAACACTGGAGTAAACCTCAGTATGTTATTGCACAGTCAGAATAGGAAACATTTAATGAAGGATTGTTCTCAGAGATTTGAATCCTGCCAATTTTTATCCCAAATTTCAAATTCAAAAGCAAGATACTTTTTAGTTGTTCTACCCTGTAGTTGTCTAATCAGAACAATATTAGAACTTCTTGCACAGCACAAAGTACAAACTTAATTAACTGGTGTTCCTGTTAACCATTGATGATCAAAGTGCTAGCCTTATGAAAATTATTCATTTCATATAACATTTCTTTTATTTTAGTCTTCATTCATTTTAAGATACCTATCTAGACTCTTCACAGAAAGCTCCTTTTATTGTTTAGTCTATGGAAAATGTTAATTTTTATTTTCTGTTAAATCAGTCGAAAGTCATGGCAGACCATCCTAAAGACTCTGGTTTGTCAAGCTGCCTAATTTAAGAGTTTAAACTGAATTCAAGATGATGAAATGTATCCTGTTGTTTGTGTTGGAATGATAGTACTAAGTCTGCAGGTGAAATATTTTTGTTTGTTTGTTTTTTAATTTTACTGATAGCGAAAGAGGCAGATTTCGGAAGACCCAGAAAATGTAAGAGGGCACGTAAATGTGCAGAGACATCCCATGTTAACAGATTGTGTGCAGAAAATGCTTATACTGATTCACTAACTGCATAATCTGTTATTGAAACATTGACTCTAGTATCTGTGTGCATGTTGCTTTCAGAGCAATTACAACATTTAGCCGAAGAATGTGTGTAATGACTAAACGTTGTGATCCCCATTAACTGCAGAGAGGGCAAATGTGTCATTAGAATTCCCTGGGCTCAGACCCTGTGCAGCTAATGAAGAGTGTAGGAGCTTGTAGGAAGTGACTGCCCAGGATCCTGTAAATGTCTTTCATTTAAATGCAGGATTTGAGTCATTTGTTTCCCAAAATCCTGCATGCTTCCCTATGGGCTCCTACTGCTGTTCAATAGATGCAGTGTGTCATTAGCTGATGAATTTTTGAGGGGAAAAGATGGTTATATTCCCCACCTCCCCTTATGTGTTTCATCTTTGTGCTGTGAAATGCTAAGGGGAGAGGTGATTAAAAAAATCTGTGTGTAAAGCTCTCTGGTGTTACTGTATCTTCATGTAGCTTCTCTTAGAATTATGTAGGAAAAACATGCCACTGGATAACAGAAATTGCCTTATAAGATGTTTAAGCAGCCCTCTTGTTTCCCCAGCTCAGAATAGTGGCATTTAAAAGCCCTCTCTTTGATTGGAGTCAGGAAAATGTATCCCAGGCTGCCCCTCTGCTACATCCCCAGCCAAGCTGGGAAGTTCTCCAGACTGAAACTGGTTTCCTGCTGTGCATTCTTAGGTGTTCCTTTTGCGAAGCTACTTCAGCGAGCTGGGTCTCCTCTATTCTTCCAATCAGGCTCACGGTGTGTTAGAATTAAATCTGCATGTGCCCTTCCTTTCTCTTGTTGTGTGCACTCCTTGTTTAATCCTATCTTTACTCCTGATTTTCCCTATCCTGATTTTTCCATTAAAAATGGACATCTTCACTCTCTGAAGGAGAGAAGTGGGTGATCAGTTTGTGGGCTTCATAATCTCAGTCGTGTTCTGTGGTTGTTCCCCCAGCACGAAGGGACTGGAGGTCCTCTTGCCCCTTATCCTAGACTGGTTATCAGCATTTATGGCTGCAGCACAATTGCAGTTTCACCTGTAGATGGAGAAGGTAACAGGTTTGTTTTGAAGTGACAGAGCAGCTGGAATACAGGAATGCTGAAGGCAGCTGATGACTGGTCTCTGAAGGCTGTTTGAGAGGAATTCTTTAAGGGTCAAGGCAGAGTGAGGCTTGTCCCATTTCCCTGTCACTCTTCACCTAACAGTGAAACTCTGGAGAAGGTGAAGATGCTCCCTTTGTTGGTTGGTTTTTGTTTTTTTCTTTTTATTTTCCATTCAAGCTAATCAAGGTTTTACAATCAAATTTCTTTTCTTTTTGTAGTATTCTCCTCCATTTACTGTGCTCTGTTCTCAGAGAGAAACATAATCATTTGACATTTCTCTCTAGACGATCAGGAGAGAAATTTGAGTAATTCAAAATTTTGCAGTGATTTTTACCTCAGGGAAACTGGGGCTGTCCCTTGGAAATCAGACTTGTTAAAAGGATAATCCCTCATGCTCTAAGAGGGGAAAAGGGTGTCCAGCAGAGATCTCTGGAATATTTTTTGTTAATCTTTTACTTCCATTTTGGTAGGATTTGAACTTATTTCCCCCTGTGGTATAAGAGATGGGATTAAAGAAAGCTCAGTAATCAGTGATGACATATCTGACCTTGGGAGTAGTAAAGCAGTGGCTATAAAATTAATTATCAAAGTGGTTTGGGTTTTATGTAGCATAGACAAACTGAAGGTAGCATATTTTGCAAAGTCATGCAGGGAGAATTTTGCAGTATTTGGCGTTTCTTGGTTTTTAATACATCCCTTTGGTGAATCAGAACAAGGAAGGTATGAATGCTCAATTTTTAAAAGTAGATGACTTTTCAGACTTACAGTTTTGTTGTGGATACTATAGCCAATACTAACCTGTCTGAGAGAGGGAACTGATGATAGCCACTTACAAAATATTGTCATTTCCCTTAGAATACTTGGTTCCATTTTCAAAGGTTGTAGCAAGCAAAAATCATGATCCATGTTCTGGTGGGTCCCCCATATACCCTGAAGAACTTCCACTAATAGAGAACCAAACCTGCCACGGAATTTCAGAAACGACACCAACCTAAGAAGCAAATTTTAGCATTTGTGGATTTTAGTATTTTGGACCTCTTAACTACATAGTAGAACAGCCAGCTGTTTTCAGCTGGAAAAATGTTTAAAAAATGGAAGCTGCCAGATGTCTGCATGCTTTTGGGAAAGGAGAGAACTTGATGCTGCCGGAAGGAACACTGTGCTTGGAGGAGAGCAGGCCTGAAGCAAAACAAGAGGGTCATCCCCATCCCACTTGCTCTGCAGAGACTACATAAGATCTTTAGCTGCTGCAGCTGGTCTGGAGACAGTGCTAATCAGCTTGTCACTCTATAAATAACACAGTTCTGCAGAGATTTTAAAATATCTTCTTCCACAGAGGAGCAGCAGTGTCCTGCCAGCTGCGCGCGCCGCTGTGCCTTTGGCAGCCATGTGGAGTGACTCCCCCATCTCCCTGCCTTTTGGGAGCCTTTCGGTCTGGTGTTCAGTGGGTGGCTGCTCAGGTTCAGGACTCTCTTCTGTTAATTGTAGTTCTTGGGGCTTGGGGGTTCTGTGTTACTTAGTTCTGCAGTAAATTGGCTAGCAGGTAAGCTGTGTGGAGAGCGTTCATTGAGACTGATGGATGCACCTTCAGTTAATAAACACATCAGTTGGTCTTCTTCTGGACATCCACCTTACCCTCAATAGGGGCAAGCCCTGAGAAGCTGCTCTCTTTGGCAAAGACACTGTGAAGCAACTACAGACATTCATAATCCTTTTATTTTGGATTGTTCAGTAACTTTCAACTGACAGGGCTGTGTCAAGATTGACACGATGTTTGGTTCTCAGTACTTCAGGAATAAGCACCTGGTTCTCACCTCTTTATTTCTTTTTTCCTCCCTTTTCCCCACTTCAGAGGTGCAGATCAAGTTTGAAGGAGCTGCTGAGCTTCACTTGCATCTCTCAAACTTCAGGCTATCTTGTGGGCATCTGGGAGGGTATGAAGCCAAATACCCAATATTCTGTGTTCTTGTTAAAAATTCTACCTCTTTGTAAGCAAAAGGCAGGAGGTATCAGCTCAGTTTCATCTGCTTCCTGCTTCTCTTTAGGAACCTGCTTACAAAATCTTACTTTTTATTCTCCTTCCACACCTTTTTCAGTATATTTAGACTACAGCAACCCTAGAGCATCCAGACTGGTTTCCTTTTTTGCCTGGTTTTGGAGATTCTTGTTGCTTGCTTCCTTCCTGAAAGAGGAGGACAGGAAGAACCTAGGAGGGTTCTGCAGTTATAGACAACAATTCTCTTTCTGTTTCTATTCCAATAATTCATACGATAACGACAAATGAATCTTAATGTTTCCATTTCTTGGCCAAAAGGATTTTTATGGCTGAGCTTGCCCAGGGAAGTTATGGATGCCTCCTTCCTGGAAGTGTTCAAGGGCAGATTGGGTGGAGCTTTGAGCAACCTGGTCTAGTGGGAAGTGTCCCTGCTCATGTAGGGAGTTGGAACTAGATGATCTTTAAGGTCCCTTCCAACCCAAACCATTTCATGATTCTATGAGACTTGAGACACAGCTACTATTTGAAAAAGAACAGAAAAGTTAAAAAGTTGTGATTTGTCACATGAGCTTCAGTGGTGAGTTTTTGTCCCCTGGTTAATAATGAAATTATTTTAAAATAGCTTTTATTAAAGAATAAAGTTAGTGAGATGACAAGGAAGGAGACTCATCATCCTGTTAGAACAGGTACAGGTGTATATACACAGGTATTTTTTACATAACTATTCTAATTTGTGCTGAAAACTTCATGTACTGATAAATAACTTCTACTTGGCTGCATGAAACTTTTTTGTTCATGTTTCTTCGTTTGTGATTATTTTCTTTTTTTTACATTTTAAATTTTTTTTCCACGTCAGTCCATTTACACTTTCAGTCCATCCTTCTCATCCATAGCATTTCCCTGCTCATTTTATCCACTGCATCTTCTCTGCTCATCATTGGTAGAAGATTCTGGCAGCACGGCCTGCATGTGGCTCCCTCCTCTTGTGCTGGCATGTGATGGTGGCACCGTTGTGTTCTCTTCCTTTCCCTTTTTACTAACAGACGCAGACCAAACTGGAGCATGCCCGCATTAAGGAGCTTGAACAGAGCCTGCTCTTTGAAAAGACCAAAGCTGACAAACTCCAGAGGGAGTTAGAAGACACTAGGGTAATCGTTTTCACTATTTAAATAACAAGACTTGATTTGTGTTGTGGAAGATTTCTGATGACACAGTCTGTTGGGTGTAACATGTGCTGGAACAGGTCCTTGCTTCTGCCATGATCAGAACCTGCTGCAGATGTAGATGGAACACTGTAAAAATTAGCATTAATTCTGAGCTTCAGTGTGGGGTGTGTGTATGCCTGTGTGTGTATGCTCCTTTTCTCAGAAGAATTCAGGTAAGATGTCTTAAAACTGCAAAACGAATACTTGAATCCAAGTCAGAAGTGACACATTACACTGGGAATTGACATGAAGGAACGTTCAGTGGTTCCTTTTTAGAAGCAGCACAAATAAAAACAAAAGTAGAGATCAACTGTGCCAAAGGTTTTAACACAAACTTTGTCTTTGGAGCTTGGTTTCTGAGGTTTTAACTAGTTGTTGTACTACTTGCTTTGCTAAAGCGTGCTTGGCAGTGACATTTAGTCTGGTTTTTTTTCCACCTATGACACAATCTTTTCATGGATACCCCAGTAACATTAATAATACTGTTGCCTGTCACAGTATTACTGGACAGAGTTTGTCCCAGGTCAGGAGCTGAGCAGATGTCAGTTGTTAAGGATAGTGACATATTCATGCTCACACGTGTGGCTTTTCTTGAAGCTGAGGTAGGATGCACATTACAAACCCAGGAATGTTCTCTATAATAAAGTACTTTTGAAGAGCAATTGCAGGTAATATCTTTTGCATGATGATGGTCTGATAAGGAGGTTGAAACTGTAACTTCCTCATTAGAAATAATTGTGGAGGCTCTTCATGATTTTCCATACTGCAAACTGCTCCAACAGTGAAGAGCTCAGATAATGTGAGGTCACTTTTTCAGAGGAACAATGGAGTGGGTGTAGAAGGAGTTTAAAAGGATTTGGAGGATAAAAATGTATTTGTATTTTTCTGGCATGAGATTAATTTGGAAGCGATTCCTTGAACGAATAAAGACCTCAGGGTTCTCTGTTCTTTTCCCATCTGCTTTAAGATGCTTCTGAGAAACATTTTGTCAAACATCAATAAAATACATAAGCACAGTGTGTAAGTTGCTATTTCTAGATAACTTCAAAAAATGCATTTTACTAAATTCCACCTTTAGAGATGACATAATAGGCATGCAAGACAAAGATGGGGACTTCTACACTTATTTTTTAAGCAGTGATTTATACATAAATGAAACAACAGTTGACCTTGTTTCACAGCCTTCCATGAAAAGCTTTTGTAAGCTTTTGATTTACTGAAGTTTCTGTAGAATTTCCATAGAAATAGGAGTTGGCCAAGAAACTCAAAGGTGTTCTGATCCCAAACGCTGGTACGAACAGACTGATGGAGGTAGTCTGCAACACTTCTTGGTTTCTTTTCAGTGGGGCCTCAGTGTCTTTGCATGAAACAAACCTTTTCTAATTCCTTCTTTTTTTCTTGCAATGCTGGTGATCACAGGTGGCCACGGTGTCGGAGAAATCTCGTATCATGGAGCTAGAAAGGGACCTTGCACTGCGGGTGAAGGAGGTGGCTGAGCTGCGAGGGAGGCTGGAGTCCAGTAAACACACTGATGATGTGGACACTTCTCTGTCTTTGCTACAAGAAGTAAGTTCTCTGCAAGAAAAAATGGCAGCAGTTGGCAAGGAACATCAGAATGAGCTGAATTCACTGAAAGAGAAGTTTGGAAGTAGCGAAGAAGCACTGCAGAAAGAGATCAAATCACTTTCAGCTTCAAATGAGAGAATGGCAAAAGAAAATGAATCCTTGAAGACGAAGCTCGATCATGCCAACAAGGAGAATTCAGATGTGATAGAGCTCTGGAAATCCAAGCTGGAGTCTGCAATTGCCTCCCATCAACAAGCAATGGAAGAACTGAAAGTGTCTTTCAGCAAAGGTGTAGGGGCTCAGACAGCAGAATTTGCCGAGTTAAAGACTCAGATTGAGAAGATTAAATTAGACCATGAAAATGAAATCTCAAATTTAAAACTGAAGCAGGAAAATGAAAAAGCTCTGCATTTAAAAGAAATTGAATCACTGAAAGCAAAACTGTTGGCAGTCACAGAGGAGAAAGAGCAAAACCTGGAAAGCCTGAAGACCAAACTGGAAAGTGTGGAAGATCAGCATCTAGTAGAAATGGAAGACACTTTAAACAAATTACAGGAAGCTGAAATAAAGGTAAAGGAGCTAGAGGTACTGCAAGCCAAGTACAATGAACAAACCAAAGTTATTGATAGTCTTACACCACAGATCAAAGCTGCTGAAGAAAAGCTTTTGGACCTTGCTGCACTTCAGAAAGCCAATTCTGAAGGTAAATTGGAAATCCAGAAACTTAGCGAGCAGCTTGAGGCAGCTGAGAAACAAATTCAGAGTTTAGAGACTGAAAAGGTTGAAGGAAGTAGCAAGGTTTGTATCAACACCCATCCTTTTATTTTCACTTCGCTTTTCCTTTACATTTGTACTGTTCTAATCTGCTGTAGCAAATACATCACAGAAATAAAGGGTTTTATTGAATGTGTATCTTGGTACCATCCAAGGAGGTTTAGAGAAAGTATTAACTGGGTCCTGGGTCTCAACAGATTCCTAGTGCTTGGTCTGCACCACTAAGCAAAAGGAAGATTAAATTCTTCCTGCATTTCTTGCTGCAGGCCTCAGCATCTCTGCTGAGAGCTTCACACTGTGGAAATGTTAGTTTGTTAGCTTATTTTGGAGAAGAATCCACCCATCATTAGTATAAGTTTTTAACCTTTGATGGTAGAGCTATTCAGATAGAGTGAGATGGGGCTCAGTGGAGAAATATCTCCTCTCTACCTTCTTTACCTATGAGAGACTACCTGGTCTCTCATAAAACAAGATGATGGAGGAGGCTGTTTAAGACAATAGGAAGCAAAAAGGATCCTGGTGGAACTTTTCTTTAGGACAAGGGTGTGCAGTGATGTTCTTGGGCCCTGTTTCACAGCATTTTTGAAGCACAGACTGCAATGTGAGATTTTAGCAAGATTACTCCTAATTTTGGATGAAATGTCTCTTTAAAGTTTGATAGAATGGCATTCAGGACTTGGAAGTTGTTCTGCCACTGCAGCTAGGAATGGAAGTACTAAGATACCACCTCGCTGTAGGGGTTCCCCACATCCCCAGCCTGTGCATGACCTGACAAGCTAGAGCAGGAGTTGTAAGAACAGTGAGAAAGTCACTGGGAGTAGCTTTCCTAAACCCTTCACAGATGGTTCCAAGATACTGGATTTCTGTGGACCTTTGACTCTTGCTCTTGAGGTCACACTGAATTTCTGCCCCCCAGTGTGGTACAGAGCCTGCTGAAAAATGACACCCCTGGACAGGCCTGGATATCCAGCTGGAACATAAATGGTACATTTAGAAGTGAAAAAAGTCAAAACAATAAAGAACCAAAACTACTTACTCAACTGATGCTGTAACTTTGATTGGAAATTTTACACGGACTCAAAAATGTCTGCCATTAAAGAATGTTTTCACCATTAATTCCAAGAGAACTAAATTTTAATGATTTCAAATACATTCCAAGATGCAGTTAGCACTGTGATCATCAGTGGAAATCAGCTTCTCTCAGTTAACACAGCACTTTTTTTTCTTCAGTTTGTTTTGTCTTTTTTTTTAATTTTTCATCTTACAGTGAGTTTAAATGTATGGTTATTTCTTTCAGATTCCATGTTTGATTTTCCTCCTTTTTCATTCATGCTTGTAATTTTATTTTACTCCATTTCATCATGTTTGTTAGGCTAGTAATCTGGCCAAAGAACTGCAGGGCAAAGAGCAAAAGCTTCTTGACCTTGAGAAAAACTTGAGTGCAGTAAATCAAGTTAAAGATTCTTTGGAAAAGGAACTTCAAGTTTTGGTGAGTAATACCCAATAATTTTGACTTTATCCTTTGGATTTTGATTTTCATGGTGAGAGTGTCATTTAAATCTGTGGATCAGCTCTGAGCAAAGTCTTGGAAAAGGTGTTTTCCTCATGAAAAGAAGGCAGGGGGCTCATGACTAATTGGATCCATCTCAGAATGAAAAGAGCATTTCACCTGACTTCACTGTTACTGGATGGTTTGTCTCAATAGAACTCCTCAGGTTATGGATTTCAGATAAAATACTAAACCAAAGCCAAAGCAGCATGGAGTTTGGGTTCAGACTGCTCATTGGGGCCCTCTGTTATAACTGCTGTATGAACTGATGCTCACTGTGCACACGTATTGCAAATGGGCTTTGAGGGGCTGTTGCATCTGATTTCTCATTTTGCAAATTTAATTAAATTTGTAAGTATTCTGTAGCTGGGTGGGATTTTCCTGAGTCACTACACCAGGGTTTGTAACAAAGACACTGGTATGGGATTGAGCAGAGGGTGGCAGGTGTCCTGTGAGCAGCATGGGGAGCTGCTTGTGTTGAGCAGCCCAGAAATCCTGTCTCCTGCTCTGGGCTCAGGCTGCAGCTCCATTGCTGTGCTGGCTGGTGCAGAAGTTACTGTGAAAATGTAGGGACTTGGTTGCAACCAAGGCAAGGGAAACTCTTGCTTTATGTTGCTAAATATGCTAAACCATAATTCAAAACCTTCAGATCAGTTTGTGCTAGGAGTGGAGACTTTTCTATTTTGTCCTTTAAAAACACCTGATATAAATTCAGTGGTTGAACTACACTGCTGCTACCAACCTCACCAAAGGTTTTATCCATTTTTTCAGAAAGAAAAGTTTACTAGTGCAGCTGATGAAGCAGAAAACGTTCAACAAACTATGCAAGGTATGTCTTCTGCTGAGCTAAACAAAGCTGCAGAAAATAAGGGCTGCAGAATAAAAAGGTGTTTTCCATGTGCTTTCAAATTTACACCTGGCAGGGCAGCAGTTTCAGCAGCTATGGGAAGGACAGGATTACTTGCAGCCTCTCTCAAGAGTAATATTCTTACAAGTAGGTGAAATTATCTCCAAGTAGTGACTAACTTTGTTTTCAAAATTTTACTTGCATAGAAACAATAAAAAAACTAAACCAAAAAGAAGAGCAGTTTGCACTCATGTCTTCAGAACTGGAGCAGCTGAAGTCTAGCTTGACTGGTAAGGAAGTAATAAAATGGGAAGCTTTGATAAAATGCATCAGCTTTGTGCTTGGGTTTGCCTCCTGCTCAGCTCCCTGCAGTGCTGGCACAGATGCACCTGCCTTCAAGAGAAAGCCCCTTAGGCAGAAAATGGCTTTTGTGGCACCATGCATAGTAACCCAACAAGGTGACCATGATGTTAGGAAAACAGGGCAGCAAGGGGGAAGATTTCCTGGTTGAGTGGAGCCTCAAACCAATAGTTAAATTCTTGTCTGATGTTGCAACAGACTCTGCAGCTGTGGTGATGGGCAGTACCTGAGGAGGGCTGGGGGACCAGGCTGCAGCAGTGCAAGGGTAGGACAGTTACTTCCCAGCAGCCTTGTCAATGAACAGTGTTTTCTTTTTAAGGACATCAGAAAGCCTGTATGTCAGTCTGGCTGTCTACCCCTTCCTCTGTCTCTGAGGAGGGGGTCTTGCTGTATCTCTCTAGTTGCACCTCTCAATTGAAAACCAATGCAGAAAGAAATGCACAATTACAGCCCTGTAAGCCAGCCTCTCGAGGCATTGCTGGGGCTGTACAAGTCACCCCAAGGGCTGCTCCTGCCCTTGCTGGCAGCACCTGCCCTGGACTGAGGCATTTTTTCCCTGTAGCTTCATGTTGCTTGCACTGGTTGTCTTCTGCTGCTCTGCTCAAGAGCTGCTGATGGTCTCACCTCTAAGATGTGCTTTATTACCCTCTGATACCCTTCTTGTGTCAGCCTCTCATGGCCTGAAGTTAAATTAATCACTTCTGAAAGAAAGATTCCTTTACTAGTTGCTTTTTTTACTATTTCTGAAGAGTTCTGACCCTTCTGCTGCAGTTCAAAAGTCAAACAATTGTAATTTTTAATTTTGAAGGTGCAATTTGCAAGCTCTGCAGCATCACTGTTGCTCTGATTATAGTTCTTGGCTATCTTCTAGCTAGGCTGTGCATACCCTTGCTTTTACATCGACTAGACTGCTAACCTTTGTCTTGCTCAGAGATGGAGAGGAAACTGAAGGAGCGAGAAGAGAGGGAACAGCAACTGATGGAGGCTAAAGCCAAGCTGGAAAATGATATTGCAGAGATCATGAAGTCTTCAGGAGACAGCTCTGCCCAGCTGACAAAAATGAATGATGAGCTGCGGGCAAAAGAGAGGTATTCTCCACTGCCAAGGCATTGCCACCTTTGTTCTTTACTCCTGCCCTCCTAGCTTCTCCTTTTATCTTTTCATAAGGATCTGAACAAGATCCTCCTGAGTGTCACATTGATGTGACATGTGAACTTATTCTATCAAGTTAAATTAATCAGAACAGTCTCCTCAGAGTGATTTGAACAGCATCTGACATTTACAGTTCTAAAATTCTTGTGTCACTTGCTTGTCAGGAGTAATGAACATTTTAATAATCTAGACTGTTTTGTGATTCTGCTTCTTAGTTATTTGATTACCTGATGAGCTTGGTTTGTTTTGATATATGGAAGACTTGGGTCATATTTTTGACTAGCAAGAGAAGATGTGGTTTGTTTCAAATAAAAAGTGTATGTAAAATAGTTGTTGTTTACTTTTACAAAACCCCAGACTGGGAGCAAGGTAACTGGCAGCTCTGTTGATCTGCACAAGAGCAAGTGCTCAGTCTCATGTGTGTATATATAATTTAGCAGAATATTCTCTTTATGTTAAATAATTAAATCTCTTTCTAAATGCTTCGACAGAATATAGAACTTCAGCAGAACGTAGAGTCTTTCAGCTCTGTCCCTGTCATGCTGTCAGCAAAAAGTAATGTTCTTTTATTTGGTCTTCCTAGGCAGTTGGAGCAAATACAACTTGATCTTACAAAAGCAAATGAAAAGGCTGTTCAGCTTCAGAAAAGTGTGGAGCAGACAACACAGAAAGCTGAGCAGAGTCAGCAAGAAACTCTCAAGATCCATCAAGCAGAACTGAAAAATATGCAGGATCAACTAACAGACATGGTAAGAAGAACATTAAAAAGCACTAGCTAACCATTTGGAGAATATTGCACTGCTGCCTCTTTACCTGTGTTGTTTTTATCTTCTATCAGAAAAAGCAAATTGAGACCAGCCAGAACCAGTATAAGGACCTTCAGGCCAAGTATGAGAAAGAAACTTCGGACATGATCACTAAACACGATGCAGATATCAAAGGTTTTAAGCAGAACTTGCTGGATGCAGAAGAAGCACTGAAAATGGCACAAAAGAAGAATGATGAGTTAGAAACACAGGCTGAGGAGCTGAAGAAGCAAGCAGAGCAGGCCCAAGTACGTATACTTTATTATTCTGCAAGTAATTTAATCTTTCTGATTCAGTGAGTCACTGTTTTCTGCCTGGCTTCATCATTTCATAGGAGGATTTTTGCAGTTTCTTTTTTGAACTTTTCCAGGGTAGGTTAATATTGGTTAGGGAAGAGAAGCATTGACAACTAACTGGTTGGTCTTCTCTAGATTACACAAGAATCCATGAAATACGGTTCTTTGATGGTAACATTTTATGTTCATAGATACCTGGCTCAGCACAACTTGTTGCAGCCAAATGATGTTACCTAGTTTTTAAATGCATGACTTTTAAATAAAATATGTTTCTTTTAAAATGTTAGACACCTGAAATTTTGTTCTCTGGTATGATCCTGTAATATGTGCAGCTATTTAGGAAGTAGCTTGACTCCAGTAATTCTCACTTTCTTTCTCCAGTTTTTGAAGTGACATTGCTGCTTGCTTTCATCCCTCATTAGTTATTTGCTGTAATCTTTGATGCTTTAGCAAAATATTGAGTGTATAAACTGGCACACAAGTCAACTTGAAATACCCCACTGATGTGGTGTTTTGAACTAAACAGGTCATGGCCGTATGTTTGGGACAGAATTATGAGGAGAAATAGCTATAGAAGGTGAATCTGAGAATTGAAAGTCAGTACCTAATATAGCTCCCTGCATTTTAATTCACTTGGACTCTCATGAAATCATTCCCTGCCTCTTTTCTAAGTGATTGACATTCAGAAATTTGTTGAGAGTCATTTTAAAAACAAGATTAATTCTCGTGTAGAGGAACCTTCAAATCATTTGATTTTCTTTAACCACCAAAAAGTTTTCCTGCAGATGGTGGGTGTTTTGTAAGGAAGCCTCAGGGGTGGCTGTCAGCAGCTGGATGTGCACTGGGTCTGTGTGTCAGGGTATACACATTTTTAAAACTGAAATTACAATAGCTCTGGTTGGCCTTAAACCACATTTCTCATTTGTCTGCTTGATTTCATGTTTGTTTTCCCTTTTCCCTGACTTTATTTCTTTAGTCCTTAAGCTCTGTGTTAGCATCAGCCAGAACAGAGATTGAACTAATGTCAGACAAGATGAGGGGTTTGATATCAGAAAAAGAGACTCTGGCACAGGAGGGGAATACTTTAAAATTAGAGAGAGGTTCCTTGTTATCCAAACTTGTAGAACTGGAATCAAAGATTTCGTTAATGCAACGAGACCAAGAACAACTCTGGACAGTAAACGAAGAACTTAAATCAGAAAACAAAAGAATCCTAAAGCAGAAGGAAGAAGCTGAGACCAAAAGCCAGCAGGAAAGCAGAGAAAAGGTAGCACTGATTTCTGAGCAAAGCAAATTACTCTCTGAAATAGAGGCAGCTCAGGCAGACCTTCTGAGGGTGACTCAAGAAAATGATGCGCTCCGGTCTTCAGAGTCAACCTTGCTCCAACAGCTGAAAGAACTTCAGGCCAACACAGATGCCATGGATGTGGCATGTCAGAAACACATCAAGGAATGGGAAGAACTGGAGAATTATCAGAAGAAACTTCTGGAAGAGAAATGTGCAGTTGTTAAGAACAAAGATGATGTTATTCAGAAGCTGGAAAGTTCTTGTGAGGCCCTGGCCAGAGATCAAAGTGAGCTCCTGCAAAAAGTGTCAACTCTTACTGCAGAGAGAGATTCGGCCCTAGAAAAACACCTGTACCTTGAAAATGCACAGTTAGCCTTAAAAAATGAAATGGACAGTCTGCTGCAGACAAGACAAAGTCTGCAGGCTGAGAAGGAGATGCTCCTCAAAAGCATAGAAGAGCTGCGTGTGAGTTTGGACAACAGGGTTAGTGAAAACCGAGCACTGAAAGTAAGGATGGAAGAGATGGAATCAGACCTCGAGACCAAACAGAAGGGACTTAAAAAAGCCATGGAAGACAATGCAGAGCTGAAGGATTCCCTTGCTGCTCTCTCTCATCATCTTGAGGAAATGAAAGCCTCAAGAGTCAGATCCAATTCCGAGTGTGTGCAGTTACTTCAGGAGAAAGAGGCTCTTTCTTCATCAGAACGAAGGCTTCTGGCTGAAAGGGAGGAACTGCTGACTGAAAACAGGGCGGTTGCTGAAAGGCTTGCTCGTGCCACAGCAGATGCCACACTTGCTGAGAAAGCCTTTACTGAGAAAATAAATGAGCTGAGCTTAGAAAAGGAATCTGTTTTTCATAAGTTGTTGCAATTTGAAAAGCACAATGAAGCTCTTCTTCAAGAGAAGAGTGAATTGGAGAACAAATGCTCAGAGCTTCTTGATGAAAACAAGTCTTCTGCAAATGCAATTTCTGATATGAAGAGAGAACATGAGCTGGATGTCTCGGCCAAGAGAGCTCTGGCCCAAGAGAATACCATGCTCCAAGATACCATTGAAGCCCTCAAGGAAGAGCTAAGTAAGAAGACTCAAGAAAATCAAGAGCTAAGAGCCTGTAAATGTGACCTTTCAGACCTTTTGAAAGAGGCCCAGGATGCCAAAATAACACTAGAAGATGAACTGGCTGCTGTGTCACATGCCAACCAGGTCCTGTCATCTTCACTCGAGACCTGTTCCTCTGACAGGGAAACACTGACCAGAGAGAGGACTGAATTGCAAGATAAGTGTCAGAAACTAAATGGAGAGGTTGAGGTTATGAAAGAAAACCTAGCCAGAGAAAAGGAAGCTAGAAAACTGGACAAGGAATTGTTTTTGTTGGAACATACGGAACTTCAAAGCAACATCAGCTTCTTGGAGAAGGAGACAGAAGAGCTGAGAGAGAAAAAGAAAGAATTTCTGACTGAGAAAGAACTTTTAGTTCAGGAGAAAGAAAAATCTGAATCTAAACTGGTGGAAATCATTAAAGAAAAAGAAACCCTCTGTGCAGAGAAGGAGCAGCTTGCTTCCAGTATTGAACAACTGAAGAGTGACTTTGCTTCCTTGTCTACATCAAAAGCAGAGCTCCAGGACTTGCATAACTCTGTCTCCAAGAGACTGGATGATCTTCAGCACAGGTATGAGGTGACAGAGAAGGAGAGAATAAAGCTACTTCAGGAAAATGACAGCCTGCTTGCTGAGCAGAAGAGTCAGGTCATCATCAAGGAGGAAATACTGCAAGAGAAGGAGAAATTCTCCAAGGCTTATGATAAACTGACCGAGGAAGTAGCACTTTTAGAACAAACTAATAGTGATCTCTCAGGCAAACTGCTGGTGTCTCAGGGCAAAAATCAGATGCTGCAGGAGGAGATGAACAATCTGGCTTTGAAACTAAAAGAAATTGAGACTCTCCAGGCCCAAACAGTAGCCCAAAAAATTGAGGTATTGAAACACAGAGTTAAACAATCCAGTATTGTTGTACTAATACTGAGCACTAACCCAGGGGTGTCCTCTGCACTTCATTGCACAATATATTACTTTGGTTGTAACTGGGAGTCTGAAAGACACTTTAATTATTTAAAAAATATATATATTTCTAAATATAAAAGCTTACCCTGCTGATGAATGTTGCAAGAAAACAAAGTAAACTGTGAATAAAAGGAAGTTTTGTTTCCTGAATCTGGAAGTTGATTAGCTCCTTCTGTTGAAATTTTCTGCAGCTTGAAAGCCAGAGTAGTAATAGATATGGTTTCAGATTAGCTCTCTGTGCAATTTTGTGTTAAATTACAACTAACTACAAATTTGAGTTGCTCAAAACATAAAACAAGGTACTGCTCCTGTAAATGCAATTGAGTAACAAACAGTGCAAGTGAATCACTTAGATTTTCATTATAGAACTTCCAGTCTGTTAAACACTTTGGCATCTCTGGTGTTCTTTTTATTCACAGAATTGTTCTCTATTCACCACCAACAAATTCTGTAAAGTATTTTGAATTTCAGTTTGTGGGGCTTTAATCCCATAAAAACACTTTGAATGCAAATTGGAATTAAGGTATCCTATAGGAATGTATTATTCCTACTGAGGTGTTTTCATGTTCCTGTGAATTATTTCCCTTTCTGAGGGCATAATGGACAACGCTGAAATAATGCAATAATTGGCTTTATCTCCTATTTAATTTCCAATTATGTTTCAAATTTTCAGCAGTTTTTTGTAACCCCATTTTCTGAAAATAGAGGAGTCTGTTGGAAGTGAATATCTACTGAACTACTACTGTCTAGAGTGGCTAGAAGTCTAAGAGCAATCACAGTGGTGGTAACTGGGAATCCAGGAATTAAAAAAGAAGAAATGGGGCTTCCTCAGTGGCAACACAAGCATGGGGCTATGATCTATTTCTGCATGGAACTGAATCTTCCCATGTCCATTTATTTTGAGACTTTATGCAGCTTCCAAATGCAAATAAATTCCCAGCTGAAGTCCTTGTTTAATTGGAAAGCAGTTGGCAACCACTGGAACTGTGCATAAAGTGATGTTGTTAATCTTTTGCTTTCAGAGCTCTTTTTGGTAATACTTTTTCTTCCCCGATTCCCCTTTATATATAGGCTGCCAAAGTGGCAGAAGATGTTTTCCAGACTGTGGAGAAGGTGACCAAAGAGAAGGATGCCATTCACAAAGAAAAGATTGAAACTTTGGCCTCTTTGGAGAATTCTAGACAAACAAACGAGAAGCTACAGAATGAAGTAATCACATTTAAATGCTTTGACATGAAAAGCTGTGCCTAGTTTGTAAGGAACAACTGCTGAACTGTTGAATTACAGAGAATTAGCTGAGGCGAGAGGGGATTTTGACATTTTCTCACCACAATACTCAGTCTTGTGAAAACTTACTACATGAGTGCACACTGGCGGAAAATCTGGGTCCTTTACAAAGCCATATGAATTATGTTCTTTTGTACTTTGCATGTGGTTTCAAATACCTCTACAGCATATCAAGTTTTGTCCCTTGAGTCTTGGGGCAGCAACAAAAATAACTTCTGTAAAGGAGCTGTGGATGCTGCAGTCAGTAGCTTTTGCAGGTCCCAGAATCAAAGAGACATGGGTTTGACCTGAGGCTTTATCAGTCTGGCTGCATCAGTGGCTTAGATGTGATGCCTCTGTTCTCAGTCCCCTGGTGGTAACCATGGAGTAACAACTCCACACTGCAGAGCTCTGAGTAGCAGGACTCCTGACCCACCAGAGTGGTCACTCCAGTTCTTACCTGTGTGCTGCTTGCTCTGGACAGCCTCTGTGATCTTGACATGTGTAGCATTTCTTCTTTTTTCCACCTGTTAATCAGAATTGTGGTCTGACAAGGCATAAATTCTGCCAAGCTGGACACTTCACATAAATACATGAGCACAGCAGTCCCAAAGAGCTTCCCTGTCCCATACAGGCAGCAGATCCTCTAGGGACCTGTTCCTCAGTCTTTGCCTCCCCACCACTTTGTGATACTTCAGGGTATGAAGGAGAGAAAATGTCCTCACTGATCCTTCTCACTCTTCCACCCCAGAGTATCTAGTCTAACATCGAACTGGCAGCTTTTCTGCAGACCCTGAGCACCCTGTAGCTTCTCCTTGATGGCTCTTTCATCTCCTGCAGCTCCTTTAAGGGTAGGGACCAGCTGGGCTAACCTAACAGCCCCAGCTTGTGCTCAAGCAGTAATGATTTCCAACGAGATCTGATGGCTTGAGAATTAGAAGTGGTGACGTTCACAGTGGCAGGGGTTTCACTTTCTGGATTAAAAAAAAAAAATCCACAGAGTCCTGTAATGCCATGAGAATGGCTGAAGATTATCCCTTATGTAATGTCGTGTGCTGCTGAATGTGAACAAATAGGGCTCACGGGCTTGTGGTGTTTCTGTGGTAGATGCAGGCTCAGTAAGACAGACAACAATTTGTCCTGTGCTACAAGGTCTCTGAAAGGAATTACTTGCTTATGGGTGCAAGCACAACGTTCAGCCAGCTGCTGCTCAGAGTATAGGGTATGGTAGAGCAGAACTTCTTATCAGTTATCCTAGAGGAATTCAGCTGATTTTAGCAACAAGCACCAAATTTCTTACTTTTAAAAAGGTGCTTGGAGTTGCGTAGCATGTAGAATGGAGGAGCCTTGGAGCTTTGTGGTTTGCATCAGGGGAACTCCATCAGATTACTGAAAGCTGCTCCTCAATGGACTTTGGTTCTTTGTGCTGCTTGACTGGATTGCAGAAAGTTTCATAACATTTTTTGTTAGACAAATGCTTTTCAGTACAAAAAAACTAAATTAATTTAAGGGCTAGAGATGAGAAGGTGAAACAGCTCAGCTCAGGCCCCCATTTTGCTGAATGTATTTTCTGATGCTACACCTAAGAATTGTGTGGTTTCATGAGTGTAATGAGGTGTTTTCTCCCTCTTTAAGTTGGACATGCTTAAACAAAACAACCTGAAAAATGAAGAGGAACTTAATAAATCAAAAGAGCTTCTAAATCTGGAGAACAAGAAAGTGGAAGAACTTAAAAAAGAATTGTAAGTATTTCATAGTTAAATCTGTTAAACCATTCCTTTGTAGTTACATTTAGCATACTTTTTTTGAAATAATTGTCTTTCAGTATCTCTGCAATATCCTCACTTATGAAGCAGGTATTAGGTCAAAACTAACTATTAGTTTGACAGGCATAAAATGTGCAATCATGATGTTACTCCTGAGTTGCTGAAGGGTATTGAAGCAACTCCTTCACTCTAAGCGTTTTGAAATAATTTATTTGTTGGAGGAAGTGCAGAGTTCTGCCACCTGAGGGCACTAGGTTATTTTAAAAGCTTTATTACAAAGAAATTCTGTTTGGATTTAATGACAAGTACACTTGGAGTGTAAGTTTGCTGACAGAAAATCTGCTTCTGCTTTTATTTTTCATTGATGACTTCATCTGGCTTCTTGTTGCACTTAATATCTATCTGGTACAGTACAAAAGCCATGTCTAGTAAAACTAGAGTTAATTGCTTATTATTTGAAATACTTCATTTGAGAAACTACCTCTTATGTACTGCAAACTAATGATGTGTAACATTGTACCCAAGCAAATGAACTGCAAAGCATCTGATACAAAGTAATCTGCCCTGAGGAATCTCATTGTATCAAAGCTTTTTGTGTTTCACCATGAATAAATATCCTAGTTAATGCTCCCCGGCAGTAGCTGCATGTACCCCCAGCTGTCAGAGATACAGTGCAGTTCCCATCTCTGTTCCCATCTGCTCTCTGAGAAGAATTTCTTGACTCCTTAAGTGAGAGCTAAGGGCAGCTTTGACTAACTAGTGTTATTGTAGTTCCACGAGTCATTTTGTGACAGTTCTTCACCCTTGCTCTGAGGTGAAGTTGGGGCACACAGGAAATCAGCCAAAAGAATTAACACCCATCTTCTGTTTGTTTGACAGTTTTCACTGCTTGCTTTTGACACCTGCACACTTGCACAGAGAGCAGCCTCCTTTGAGAAATGCAGGATTTCATTCCATGAGCAGTTCTACCTGCCCCAGTGCTCGTGGGAAATGCCAGAGCAAAATAATTACTTCCAGACTAATTGTTCTACTGGTGGAGCAGCCAGGGCGAGCAGACTCTGGTGTTATGGAAAGACAAAGTGTATTAGACTGCAGTTTGTCAAGCAGAAGTTATTTACAGAAGATACTTCCTTGACAGTCTTCAGCACTGAAAGGTGTTCTCATGATCCTGATCACTCTGGGTGTTTTTAATTTTTTTTTTTCTCTTAAGGTTAATCTTAGTCACAGACTATTTCTGAATGTGACCTCTAATCATGAGTGGTGAGAGACATTGGGGATAAGTGGAAGATCGTCTGGTTATTCTTTAATTTGTGCTTGTTAGAATTGTTCTGTGCATTGCCTTGTTTTAATTAGAGTAAGGAATTAGCTTGATTATAGGCATTTCTTGATCAGCAGTAATGTGGGCAGAGAGAAGACCTTTGAGAGGGCAGTTAAAGGTGGTCCTTTGTGTTGTGAGGAGAGCAGAGGGGAAATGTTGCCCCCAGGAGCTGTGACTGTAGATGGGACCTGCTGCTGCCTCTCCAGCTGGGCCTTCAGAGGCCACCACTGTCCTTTGTGCAAGAGCCTTCTGTAAAGCCAGGAGGAAGGGAAGCAGAAATACTGGAAGTTGTGTGTTCACTTAGCACTGGACACTGGCAGCTTAAAGTTCCTTGGCACTCAGCACCAGGGAGCATTTCACCCCAGTATTTTGTGTGTCCAGACTGCTTTCATGAACAAGCAGAAAGAGGAGAACTGGTTGGTGCTGCAGTTCAGCAAACAGTCGTTAAAAATAGGGTTGTTCCTGCATCAGCAAGTAGATGGTACCAAGAGAATTTAAACAATGTTCAGGGATGGGATCCAGCCTGTTTAATCCAGTCTAGGTGGATCAGATTGGAAATCATTCCAGGTGAGACCAGATAGAAGAAAAGGCTGGAAAATCTTGGTCATATTACATGCTGAGCTCCAAGTAAATCAGACTTCCTTTTGTGCCTTAAATGTGCCCAATAATAGACCACAGAGTCCTTGTATTTTGAAGTGCTTGAATAAGTTTCTGACTTAGGTGTTCTTCTAGCTCCCACAGCCATAAAAGTATTTTTAATATTCCAGTCAGGCTTTAACTCTGGGTAATACTGGCACATAGGAGTACTGGGACTCCTTATGAGAACAAAATACAGTAATAAAAATTACTGCTTATTGAAATGAAGTGTACCTTTTTTATTTTTTGAAAGGTGCCAAATCTCATAAAAACTTCAATTAGTCACTTGTGTTACAGACAGACATGCAAAATAATTTCTAAAAAAATTTGTTGAAAATAAACTTACTTTAGGGAAGCCACACAGCTTAGCTGCAACACGGGCTGATGAAACCTGCAAATCCTTTTTTTTTCTTCATCTTTTGTTTTGTCTCATTTTCAGTTTTGTATCTGTTCAATAATGGAATAGATGAGACACTTCCCTGTTTTGCCTCCTGTGATCTTGCGCATTCTTACATGTTTGGATGTCAGACCTTGTGAGGGGTATTTAAACGAGTGCAACTGTAAAGTGTTTTTTTCTTTTGCCCTTTTTATTTTTTTTGTCGTTTTTTTGGTTGTTTTGGGTTTTTTTAATGCTCATGTTTTAACTCTGGCTACAAAGTTGACTTCTGAGAGGGTCTGTAAACCCCATCAACACTGGCATCAAGCCCTGCCCTATGTTCCTGCACCCAAGCGCCGGCAGTGCACGGACCTGCCCGGCTGAGCTCACCTTCCAGTTCTGGGAGGACCTGACACATTGAAAGGAAAAGGAGTTTTGTGCTGCTGCTGCTGCTCTTCAGGGTTAAAGCCACCCCTGAGGTATAGATGGTCACCTTTATTCTACACCCGACACGTGACCTAGATGTATTTTTCCAAGCTGTGAAGCCGAATCTCTCCCACAGCCTTTCCTTGCCTCTCTGGTTCCTATGGTAACGATGCTCTCTCTGTCCTCCCAGCGAAGCACTGAAGCTGGCAGCAGCTCACAAGTCCCAGCAGCTTGCAGCTCTGCAAGAGGAGAACCTGAAACTTGCCGAGGAGCTGGGCAGGAGCAGGGACGAAGTCACAAGTCATCAGAAGGTAGAGTGGCTGGAAGGTGCCCTCACCCGTCGGAGGTGGCAGGGCTGCGCCGTGCCTGGGTGACGTTGGGCTGCATGTTTGTGCTTGAAAGAGGAGCTGTGCTGAGAAGGTTTTGAAATAAATTTGGAAGCCACCTGCACTGGGAGGGCAGAACCACAGGCTAACAGGAGGTTACGTAACTTGTGAGGGATACTTGGGAGGTTTGGGAATAAGCAGAAATTAAAAATGCTTTAGCCAAGTGTATTAACAGACACTTGCTATTTCTGTCTGAGTAATTTTGTTATACAACTGTGGAAATCTCCATCTACCCTGTGCTAAGGAAATGTAGTTATTTAATTCTCCTTATTCCTGCTCCCCTTTCCCACTGAAAAGAAGAGTATTTAGGATGTTTTTCAGAATGCTCTTTAAAACTACTTGGTTGGACTCTGTCTCTGAAAAGCTCTGTGCACATGTCTGCTTGTTTAAACTTCATACTGTGCATGGACATGAGCTGTGTCTCAGCCAGGTGGTGGGTACTGCAGGACTAGAATCAGTGTGGAATGTTTTTCTGGTGGCAGTTTATAGGAGAAAAAAAGGCTCTCTTAATTTTGTATTTATTATTATTATGTTTCAGTATATTGGTGAAATCTTGAAGTACAGGCTTAGTTATACAGCTTATAACACTGGTACTTGCCAAAAGAGACATTAGATCTACAGCCATTAAACGTGGTGGGTTTATTCCTGGTGGAGCAGTTCTGGTGACAGCCACACTGTGAAAGCATCTTCAGAAGATCTAGTCCAAAAGCAAAAATGTAAAAGACATGGGTTTATATATTGCCCTCTGAGATGACCCTTGTGCAGAAGAGGGCTGTGCCTGTTCCAGTGGAACAGATCTCTTCCATCCTGGAAGAAAGCCTAGCATTTTAAAGCCAAGAGGCTGACTATTCTCTGAGAGTTCTGTTTGGAAATACTTAGGATGGGTGACAACAGATCTGGGCAGTTTCTAAGCCCTTTCAGCTGCTGACAGAAGTGATGCCCGAGCTGCTTCATCCCAAAGAGCCTTTGGAGATGATTAAGGAGCGTCCCAGACGTGTGGGCTCAACCACTGACTCATCCTGCATCTGAGTAGCAGAAAGAGAATGCTGTCATCCTGAGCAGCCAGTGGCAGCTCTGCTCCCCACACCCACAGGTTTGCTTAAATTATTTCAGAACCTTTGAGGCAACCTGTTATTTTCAGAAAGAGTTGTAACTTAAAGGTTTCAGCAACATTGGTCAGATCTTTCTGCCTGTGCTAGGCAGCCAGAGTTGATAAACAGAGAGTCCCTGAGGGAAGGGACCCTTCAACCTACATGGCTGGCAGTGGTTGCTGCAGTCTCAGGCTGTGGCCTCCGTAGTTTCCAGATGTCCTTGTGAAGGAGTCCTGCTGCCTGCATCCTGCCTGCTGTGGAGCTACCAGCAGGAATCCTGCTCTCACTGCCCAGATGGAGACCATAGTCTGTGAAACACAGGGATTAGTCAGTCATCTTGCAAACTTCTCAGTTCACTTGCATCGTGGCCTTTTCTGCCCATGAGTAGGTGGCTCCAAGACCAAAGATCTGGAGGATCCTCTAGAGCTTGGACAAACAGTCTGCTTGCCTTCTTCAGCCCTTTGTGTTGCATTGTGTCCTCTTCTGTGAGGAAGATGCAATCCCAACCGTGGAAACGTGTGAATGCCATCTGCTGCGGTTTCTAAACTTAGTATTTGGGCTATAGTGTCTTTAGGTCCAGGGAACTGCACAGCCTCCTGAAAGACTGGGAGAGGCATTTGGTATTCCAGGGAGCTCTGTTGTGGCAAAAGCAACAAAGGCAAAATGGTTTCATCTGAAATGCAGGTTTCCTGCTGTGTCACATAACTAATGAGTGCAGCTCCCCTCAGTTCAGTATGGTTCAGTTCTCTGTGAAATGTGTAGCCCACCTGCCCAGAACTGTTTTATTTCCTGGATGCTCCTAAAAAGCATTCCCTGCCTCATTTGGAGCCTGTGAAGTACTAACCATCCTTTTCAGGCTGAGACAAACCGGCTCTTACCCCAAGCAGTAGGACTTTTTGTAATATTCTCTTTAGATCTTACCCAGCCTAAACCTACAGTCCCCTTTGAGTCTGGGTTCTCTTACTGAAATGGGAAGAAAACAATCTGGCCTTGAGGACCCTGACCTGACCCATGTCTGGGGTGAGCACCACCTCAGGGACCCCCCCGCTGCTGCCTCGCTGGCTTCGGGCCTCCTTGCTTGTCTGGGGAGTGGAAAAAATGTTACTGTGAAGAAAGGCTCTGTTAGATTTTAGAGAACAAGAATCTGTGGTAGCAGTGGAGAGGTTCACCACAGAGCAGGACTTGGTGCTGTGGATACTGACAAACTGGAGAGTGGGGAGGAAAGCAGAGAAGGCAGCAGTGCTGCAGTCTGTGTGAGTCTGTGCATGTGCCTATAAAGCTGCAGGAAGAAAGGCAGCAAGTGTGTGTTTTTTGGATTTTGAGCAGTGTTTTTTGGATTTTGAGCAGTGTTTTCTGGATTTTGAGCAGTGTTTTCTGGAGTTTGAGCAGTCACTGTGGTAACTATATAAATTCTAGCAAGTGTGTCAGTCAACTGGGTTAGTGAATCTGTGGCTGCGCGTGACACACTTTGCAAAATTAATGAACATGCTTTCATGAATGATTTATCCTGACATCTAAAGGTTAAAGTGTCTTGTACTAAGGATGCTGAGGGGTGCTTTTGTATATTGATCCATAAATAATTAGCTGTTTGCAATTAGTTAAAGATTCCCTGTCAGATAGACACTGAGCTTGGGGAACTTCTCTAGCTTCACATTATTTGTTGTGGGATTTTGGTAGCCTCAGACCTGCCCAGACACTTTATCTTCACTGGGAAAAGGGTAGAAACATCTCCTAGCTCAGCTGGTCCATCTTTTATTAAAGGTATGTGAGAAGTCTTCTCTGAGGCCAATGAAAGAGTGAGCAGATTGCTGGAGAAGTGCAGATGAGAGAAGGGGTGTCCTTCCTCCCCTTCTGCTGCAAAGCTGCTCAAAGCTTGATCTGTGCCTCATGCAGCTGCAACAGGGGTTTAGAAGTTGCACAACTCCCCTAAAATCTCCTTCATTTTTCTCTCTTTTAAATCCCCTTCTGTCTTGGTCTGTACAAAAACCACTTGTCTCTCCACAGCCAACCAGGAAACTAAAAGGGAGGAGAGATGCAGGGTTTATACTCACAATCTTGGAGCATTCCACAAATTAAGGATTTTCTGAGTTAAACAGGCACCAGAACCTTTTCCTAAAAGAAACTGATGCAAAAGAAGAGTGTGTATGTTTGGGGGTGGGAGGGAAAAGAGCATCATGGAGCTCTGAGGTCGTGGCCTCTGGAGAGCAAAGGGTGACTAATGTCAGTATGAGGGTTTTCCAATTGCAAGGGGCAGTCAAGAGCATAAACAGCAGCAAGTGGAGCTAGCCTAGGGTGAAACAAAGCCATTTGTTTGTGGAACATGGCCAAGTTAATGCTGCACAGTGTGAGCACAGAGAAGTGCTAGTGCTGGTAGAGGGAAAGCAGTCCAGAAAACCAGCTGGAAGAGTGTGATGCACAAGAGATTGCAACGTGAGTCTGGGGGAGGAGAGGGGCTGGATAAAATACATGTCAGAGGGGGTTCTGGAGAGGAGGCTGAAGAGCATCTAGATCACTGGGAATTTACAAGTGAAACATTTCTCAGAATTTTCATATTCTGTTTTTCTTTTGTTGTTGTTGTTGTCATCAGTCTGTGCGGATGTAAGGAGTTCATACAGGCTGCCTCTGTGCAGGAAGCAGACCAAGATTCTCAGAAACAGAGGGTGTACTTGGTGCTGCTGGGGAAATTGTTAGGTTTGACTTGCTTGCAGGAAAAAACCTGGCCATATTCCATACTGCTATGGCTGCTCAGTCTCTCTGTGGTCAGTTTCCTTGAGAGAGACATTTTGATTTTCTTTAAAACTTAATATAAGCCTCTCTAGACCCTTCTAGTATCTATTTTTCATACTAATAAAATTGTCTGGTTAAGCCACAGCAAAATTATATCAATTAATCTAAAACTTGGAAGGCTTAACAGCATTGCAGTACATGAAAGGAGAAGGTAAAATATCAGAAAACATGGAGAAGACAACTCATCTAGGTGAGCTGCATTGAGCTGAGAACTGGAGGCTGGCAGACAACCTCCCTTGTCATTCCAGTTTGTTTCACACTTTCTGTGCCTGTCTGTGCCAAACCTGAGTGTCTGCAAAGTGCTGAAAGCATCTGGTGAGTCAGACACTATTTGCTGTTGTTCCCGGGGCTCCAGTATAAAAATGCCCCTCTTGGTAACCCTGTGGATGAACCCTGAAAGCTTTTGAAATCTGAACAGAGATTGTTTTCAAGTCAAGGCACAGGGAGTTGCTACCATAAGCAGTTCTACAAGGCAGTAATTGGCTAACTTTGGCCACTGAATGAGAAGAAAGGAGGAGATGGTGAAAAAGAATTAATTAGCCTGAGAAATAATTAATTTCTAACTTTCTCAGAAGTTGTTACCCCAGTGTATCTTCTGTGGTGGGGCTTTATAGTTTTGTTGTTGTAAAAATTATGGTTGGTGGCTTTGTTTTGCTTTTCCTGCTGTGCCTGGCAGTTTGGACCCCCAGAACCTGCAGCAACAATGTTTTCAGCTGAAGGCCTTACTCTTTGTAAGGGCTCGAGGTGGGAGCTACAGGCTCAGGATACAGTAACAGACACCAGACCAACCGCTTTAGTGATCAATAATTTATCTCTTAATAATGGTACAGTAACAAATACAGATCAGCAGTACAGTTATCCAGATCAGAACAACACTAAATCCAGGAATTCACCAACACTGGACTGAATTGAACAGCCAGGCACAGAAAGGCTTGTGGTTGCCTTGGGTGTGCAGGGGCCTGGGGATATTGTGTAAGAGAATTGGAGCCTCACACCTCTCCAGTGTGCACAGGGCATGAAAATACTGTATAATGCAGCAACAGCCCCTCACTGGATACTGTTCTTGGTCACTGAATAGTTTGTGCTTGTGTGTGTTTTCCATTACTTTGAGGATTTGTAGGCCCTGTAGCCTCTCACATGTTTGTTTTATGATGATAATGATGGTCTGATATATTGTACTAAGCAAAAAACTCTTAGCGTATTAACTGTAGTCTTTCTGTACTTGTGTTTTAGCTGGAAGAGGAGAGATCAGTACTCAATAACCAGTTATTAGAGATGAAAAAGAGGTAAGTTGTTTTTTCTGGTGGGTTTAACTGTGCAGTCCTACACAAAACTTCAGAAAACAATGCAGAAACAGTGCTACGAAAAAGCAATTATTTTCTATTGTATCATAGTTAAAAGTCCAGAAATGGTCACACAGATTGGCTTACAGATGGTATCTTCCCCATTTTCCTTATTAAAAGTGAGAAGGAAATGTAATTGTATTAACTGAAGAACATGTTAAGCAGTGGTATTTGCCCATCTCCTCTTTAGTTCTGCACCTCTTGTGTTGTAGTTCTCTTCATTTTCAGTAACCAGTTTAGTGTTTTGGTTTAGTCTGCCCTGGAATATACTGGGTTGTCCATCAGTTTGGTAAATGTGTGCATACAGATCTGACCCATCCAGTTTTCAAGGAATAATGGAAAAGTACAGTGATGCTAAGGATTGTTAGTGTGAATAAATAAATAAAAGCAGTTATTCAGCCTTGAAGGGATTGTTCTCCTAGTCTGAGGATATTGAGTTTATTGTGGCACTAGTTACTGCAGTTCATTCAGCACTGTTTTTAAATGCCAGGACATTTGTCCTGGGTGACTGGGGCACCCATTTCTAAACTGTGCTGTTCAGCAAATGGCCCAAGTTACAAAATTTCCTGTCTTTCTGCAATATATATGTGTGGAAAGCTAATGGGTTGAGTGCCACGGTGTCTTCAGGAAAATGTGGGCTTTTCAAAAGCAGTTATGTAAATGCTTAGAGAAAGATGCAGCTCTCCATGACACCAAGTGTGTTCCAGGAAAACCAAACAACCCCCTGTTAAATTTCCTGCATTAATAATGGTTGCTACAAAGAACAGTGAGTGGCACTTGGGTATTTGTGCACATCCTTGGCTACTCAGCATTAGACACTGATCCCTTTTTTATTCCCTAATAATCTGTTACTTGGGAGCTGGGTTCACATCAGGTCAAATCTCTAGGAGCCCTTTTCCTGCCTTCCTCCCACCCGCAGGGATACTCTTCCTCTATTTTAGCAATATTGCAGCTAGGAGTGACAGGAGTTGGCTGTTTGTGGGTCGAGGGGGGTTGTGTGTAGCTGCAGCTGGTGAGGCTCACCCTGGGTTGCTGACTTGTCTGACTGTCTTTGAGCTTGCGCTACTTATCGATACTCATTTCATTCCTCTCTCTTCCCTCTCCTGCCCTTGCCTCCCCTGCTATATCTGTGTGTCTTTCATGGTAAGACTCAAGAAAGTCTATCCACGTTACAATAAATAATTTTTTTTTTTTTTTAAGTAAAGTTGTTGTACATATTTTGGCTGCCTTTGTCCCTTGGTGTCTTGCTTTTGTTTTGTAAAATACTCAGCAAAATATCTATATATATATATATATATTTAAAAAACCCAAAAAGTTTATATTTTTTACCAAAACAAAAAAGCCCCTTGGTGAAAATTTAGTTCTTCCTTACAGTATTTTGCATTTCTACTCCATGTTTCTAACATGTGGTTCTTGTTATCTTGCATTTTTAAAGCTTGCCCAGTAACACTTTAAGGTATTTGCTTCATTCTTAGAATTTCTTATTTTTGTAGTAAGGGAAGAATCTGGGTGATATTTTTAATGTTAAAACCAACCAAAAACCTCTGTCTCCCATGACTACCACACACTGCTCAAAATATGGTTTAGCATTCTCAAGAAAGTGACATTTTAAAATGGCTTGTGAAATTACAGGCATTTTTATTGTTGTTTTTCTCTAGTCCCTGCTGGCAAGTAGGTTATTTCAGACTTGAATGGGCAAAGAAAAAGTTTAAGTTCACTGAATCAGTATACTTTTTTTTTCCCCCTGATAAAATAAATACTTTCTACAATATTTTTCCTGCAAGTTATCACTGTGTAGTTATTTCTCATTTGACATAAACTCCTTATGGTTACTCTCTCCTATCAAACATCCTACAAAGATGCTGCAGGTGAGAGCACCAGTGGGGCAGCCTCTCTGCTGATGCTGGAAGCAAACTGTGATCTACACTAAACATAAGTAAGTAGTAAAATACCTACTAGATTTGTAGGTCTTCCAGTCTCAGTGTTCCAGAGGGCCTCCCACTGGAGCTGTCAAGTGTGGTTCCTGAAGAGACTGCCCTGTAAAAGAAAAAAACAAAATAATGCTATAGTTCAGAAACCTTTTTTCCCCCTCCCCTCTTGTTTTCTCTCCTCTTTTTTCTTCTCTTGTTTCTCTCCCCTTGTATTACAGCATGCCAGACCCATATCTTGAATTTGCAAATATATATTTATATGCTCACAAACTTGCTTGCCTTTTTCAACCACCTAAAATGCTTGTGGTGGTTGAAACCAAGCCAAACAAATGGCGAATTTACCATATTTGCACCAAAAAAAGGCATTATGTTTGGTCTTCAGCTCCAAGATGAAGAGCTGACCAAAAAGTGGAAATATTGGCTAAATAAATAACAAGCTGCTGTAGATGAAGACTGCCAACAGAGCACAGCTCCCCTCCCAACACACTTTGTGGGCAGCTGTGCTCTGTTGGCAGTGTCCCCTGTGTTGGTGGCACATTTCTGTCCCACACCACCACCTTGCTCTTTGGATCCCCTTCAGCAAAGCATTGAAAAGCCTGGGTTAGGCTGGAGCCTGCCTGTAATCCTGCTGGAGAACACAGGGATTGCTGGCATGCTTGGAGGGCTTTGCTGGCTCAGGGCTGGTGAGATCTGTTCAGTGCTGTTGCCCTTTTTGGGTTTTGTTCACAAGAGTTTTAACATGTGTTTGAAGGCAAAGATGGCACAGGCTGCACCTTGTTGTGTTTCTGCTTATATTAATTTTCTCATTGTGAAAATACACCAAACACCAAATCAACCTTTTGGTACTTGTTTGGTAGCTGCATTGGTTTTTCTAAACCCCAGATTCTCCGCTTGCTGCTTCCATTCCCAAGTATAATCTTAACAATGAAAGAATTGGATTAATTGTGCTCTCATTGTTGAGTTTCCTATTTATCTGGAGTGGGTGAGATTTCTTGTATTTCATAGTCTGATTATCGTGGCTCTCACTAACTATAGATACTGTGGATATGAAAACTTTTCCCTTTGGCTTTAATAGGTGTCCCCTACCCACTGAACATTGTCACACAAAGATGTTTTCTGCTCTTGATCCTTGAGCAGTCCCAAGAGAGTGTAGTTTTGGTTAATAACTGAAATTGTTATCCCACACCTGAGATGCTTTAAGTATCAGCCACTTTGTGCTTTCTGCCCAGTTGGTCTTCAGCACTCCCAGCCAGGGAGGGGAACAGCAGTCACTGCTGTGGCAGTGACACTGATCCTCTAAACCCAGATGTGTGGAATCCCATAGGAAACTGGCTACACAGGCACAGAGCACTGACAGGTGGCTGTGGGCACAGCTCAGTGCTCTGCACAGCAAGTTTCTCTCCTAGATAAGTAAGCACAGATTTCAAAGTGATAAGAATTTGTATTATTATTCTTTATAAACTAAAACCTTTCAGCTTGTCAGGAACTTCTGTAGCAATAGTTCTCATACCAGAGGGCAGTGACTCATTTGGGTGTGCTGTGTGACCTAGCCAGAAGGCTTGTTAGCATCATTGTGAGGAGGTCCTGGCTATGATGCCTTAACACCCCTGTCAGGACAGGATCAACTCTTACAGCTTTTACAGGATCAACTGAAAAGGCTGGGAAAACTGGACATCCCTACACAGAGTGGGCTGTGCCTGCTCTGGAGGTTTTCTTTTAAACCCTTCTTCCATGAAGCAATACAAATCTGACGTGGTTTTGTGCTGAAACAATAGTTGTTGAAGGCCTAGAAACTCTCCAAGTACGTGTTTCAGGAAATAATGATGTCACTGAAATTAGTGAGGACCAGCTGATATTTCCAGCATCATCAATGCTTTGCATGACAACCTGTATAATGAGCTTTGCATGTGTGTTTTGTTGCTTGTTAATGATTTTAAAGAAGTAACAAAACTGAAGTTAGGTTTTGTGGAACATTGTGCAACGTGTTTGTTTATCCTGTATCTCCCCAGTCTATTAACTTGCTTCTTTAAATTGAAATGGCTGCGATGATAAGCAGATTCTGGCATGTACTACCTAGGTAAAGTTTTTGCTTTGTTTCCACAGTTTTAACATCTGAAATGTTTACACATATATAAAGTCTTAGTGAAGTACAGCACTGAAATTTGCTTTTTTAAGAACCACTTCTTAAAGTAGTCTAATACTTGAAATTAAACGAAACTTCTTTAGGTGGTTACAATTATCTATTCTTTAGATGACTTCTGGTTGTGTTTGGTTTTCTTTTAGAGAATCAACACTAAAGAAAGAAATTGATGAAGAGAGAGCATCTTTACAAAAATCCATCAATGTTACTAGTGCCTTGATCACAGAAAAAGATGAGGAACTGGAAAAACTCAGAAATGAGGTAAATGAGGAACAGTGGGGGTGCCTCTTAATTTCAGATTAATTTATGGCTAGGAGTACATGGTTTTGTGTGCCTGCTGCTGAAGAGCTGGCTTATTCTTTTTTGTTACTAATTTAGCTCGTTACACCTAAGAGTTAAATCTTTAGGTATCTGTGCCTACTTAGGTGACTTTTAATGTATATTTTTGGTGGCTCTTTAGTCTTTATTCCTAAGGATGTTGCTGTGGTGCTCTGACTTCATTCTGGAAGGCCTGAGCATTCGCAAACAAAATTCTTACAGATCACTCTGCTCCGTGGAGAAAACGCTTCTGCAAAAACGCTGCAGTCAGTGGTTAAGTCACTGGAGTCTGATAAACTGAAACTTGAGGAAAAGGTGAAGAACTTGGAGCAAAAACTCAAGGAAAACAACGAACAGCCTTTAACTGTAACTAGCTCCTCAGGTAAAGGAGAGAGCCTCTTCCACTGCCCCTGTGCCTTCAGCTTTACTCTGGTAGATTTTTGCAACTGAGACTAGAAACTGTCACATTGTTTCAGTCTCTAACTCATTGTTTCATAATTTAGATTACTTGATACTTACACTTTCTTTTGTGTTTGTGTTTTTTTCTTTAAAGGTGACACTGCTGCTATTCAAGATGAAATTGCAAAAGAGAAGCAGGTATTTGATCTGAAAGATCAGCATGCTAAAACAGCAGTGTGTCTATAGAGTGAAATATTCTTCCAAAGACAGTTTCTCATCAGATTCACCTTGTAACCTTCTGCTTCTGAAGGAACTACTAATGGCAGGAAATACTAGGAATCAAGGGATGAGTGATACTGGAGAAGTAGTTCAGGTTACTGGGACACAAGGAAGCAAGCAGGAAAACATGGGTGGCAAGTTTTGATCTTCAGCTTGTTGGTGAGGTACAGCCCAGGAGAGCACACTCAGAAATTGCTGTTCTTTCCAAAGATTTATTGGATGTGAACAACGAATAAGTTGAGGCCCACCTGTATCTGTGGTGCTTGCCACCTTGGAGAAACTGGGTACTTGAACTCAGGTGATACTTTGGAGCTTCTGCAGTTGAAAATGTTAATCTTTGCTTCTTAACTGCAAAACTTTCCTCAGAATCAGGGTTGGCAGCAGTGGGGTGAGGAAGTTGCTCAGTTTGCATGTGACAGGAAAAAGGGGCATCAGAGAGTGTGATAATTGGAAGGAACATGGGAAGTGATGCTGTGCCACAGGCAGCCAGTGACAGCAAATGCCCAGGAAACACGGGCAGAGCAGAATTGCCTTCTGCTTGTTCTAGAAGTCCTTGTTAGATCACTGATGTCAATCATAGTGATTAAAAAATGTCCTTCCTTGTCTGTTTGGAGACCAGAAGCAGTGCAATTACCACACACTAATCACCAATCTTTTTTTTTCTGCCTCCTTGAATTCACCTGCTGATGGCACCACTTCCTTCCAAGCAGCATGAGGTTTGTTGCACTTCTTGTCTTCCTTTATTTTACTTACTATGTCCATTTGCCAGGCATTCCTTGATCACACTCAGCAGAGCTGCTGCAGAGCTGGCCTGCTCCCCTCTGGGGCCACAACTGTCTCTAGGAGATGCTGTCCAGGTGTGCTGGGCTGTCCCTCTGCCACTTCCAGGACAGCTCTGAGAGTATCCACCAGAGCTGCAGGCTCACAGGGACAGAGATGCTGTTCTGATCAGAATTACACAACTGGATTTATGTTCAAAATGGAAGGTTAGAAAAAGAGTTCAATCTGGTGGGCTGAGACCCACCCATGTCTCAGAGGTGTTGGCTAGGCAGAACCGTTTGGCTCCCTCGACAGAAATCACACTGAGGGTCTTCAGGATCCCCTGGAATCTCATGGGTGCTCTCTGTAATACACAGGTCCAGTGGTGTAATTTTGAGTGTTGTTCCTTTGTTGCTCACAGTCCTCACCTGCTGACTGTCCTTGTTCTTGGCTACCATAGATCGACTTCCTGAACTCAGTGATAGTAGATCTGCAGAGGAGAAATGAAGAGCTGAACCTAAAAATACAAAGAATGTGTGAAGCAGCCCTCAACGGCAACGAGGAGGAGATAAATAACTATGACAGGTATAAATCCTAGAGGAAAAACTTGGCTTGTGTTTTGGGAGGTGCTGGTTCTGTCAGCTGCACCCTGCCTGATCTCAGCTGTCAGGAAGGACAAATGGAGCTTTCTCTTGAATTTAGGGTGAATTAATCCAGCTTTCTTTTTTAGATCTGTTACTGTGGTGTATCTGGTGGTGCAGAGTGATCCTCTGTAGTTTCCAACCACAAGCACTGATGTAACATTTGTTGTCAGTCTTGGTTGGGTCTGGCCCTTTCCAAATTAAGTAGAAGAGTCTTTGCTGTGGAGAGGTAACTGGAGGTGGGGAGATCAGCCCAGAGAAAGAGCTAAAACCTATTTGATATATTGTGGCTTCCTATCTCTTCTCTCAAGGGGAAAAATAGTTTACATGTGTTTCTTTTTAAAATAATGTCTGCATTTGTGCAAATATTTGCACAAATAGCAGTTTGATTAGTAGATACTATAGTACAAGGGATTATGGGTGTACTGGAAGGCAGGCAGGAGATCAGAAGGGAGTTTGTTATTCTCCTTGTTGACCGCTGTGGGGTTCCCTGTCTCAGTAATTCTGAGACACCGTGTCTGGAGGGGCGGGGCGGCTGGTCTTTCTCCTTCACGAGGGAGAAGTCCCCTGCTTGACTTGCGCTGGCGCTGCTCTTGCAGTGAGGAAGAAAGCTTGTCAAAGAAGAAGCCTCGTCTCTTCTGCGATATCTGCGGCTGCTTCGACCTCCACGACACTGAAGACTGCCCGACGCAGGCGCAGATGCTGGAGGAGCCGCCGCACTCGGCGCACCACGGCAGCAGGAGGGAGGAGCGTCCCTACTGTGACACCTGCGAGATGTTCGGGCACTGGACGGCAGATTGCAACGACGACGAGACCTTCTGATGCCACCAGCGGCCGGGAGGAGGGACTGTCTGTGCCCTGAGGGGACGATTTATACCACCAGCATTTTTGCGTGCTGAATGTCAGGAAAAGGGACAGCGTTTCTTGGCCCCCTCGCTCCCCTTCCCCTTGCCCATCCACTCCGGAGTCAGTACCTTGATAAGTATTTTGCTCCTCTGCTAATAAATGCCCCATCCCTTCCTAATAAACTTAAGTGAACTATAAACAAATGATTTAACAAATTACTTTATGCTGTTTCTTCCCAGGTTCTGGGTTTGTTCCCACTCTTAACAAGAAATGCCCCTGTGCTGTTGCATTTATTGATGGGAAAACTTGTATAGGAACGAAGCACTATAGTGATATTAAAGCTTATTTAAAGACCTTAAAATTATGCTGTTAATTTTCATATTTGCACTAAACCATTTTAAGGCTGAATTTGTAAATTTAGAATTTTTTTTAAGCTTTTTGGTTTGTTGTTTTGTTTTTTTTTGACACTGGACTGGGTTGAGAAATGTTTCATCTTTACCTTCATTGATTGTGATTTCCCGGGGCTGTGGTTTGACACAAAGAAGCAGGTAAGACCCATGAGCTGCTGGGGGGTTTATCAGGAACCCGTGCTGCTGCAGCCCTTTTTTTCCTTTTTCCTTTCAGCTTCTCCATAGTGTGTGTGTGTGTATATATGCATATATATATATTAAAGTTCTATTTTGGAAAAAAAAAACAGGTTTTCTCTTGGTGTGTCTCAGCTCTGTTCAGGGGACAGATGCTCCGGGTGGCTGCGCAGTAACTGAACAGACAGGCGTTCCCAGCTCCAGGGCTGCCGTTCCCAGCTCCAGGGCTGCCGTTCCCGGGCTCGGGTCGGTGTGCGGGGGGAGCGCGGGACCGGGGGCGGGGAGGGTCTCGCGCCCGCCAGGGGGCGCTGCTCCGCCGCGCGCGAGAAGGGGCTCCGCCCTGGCGATCACGTGGCGGGGCAGGTGACCGGCGGCGGTCACGTGAGGAGATCATGGCGGCGCATCTCAGCTCCGGGCGCGTCAACCTGACGGCGCTGCGGGAGGCCGGGCGGAGGGAGCTGCGCGAGTTCCTGGACAAGTGCGCGGGATCCAAGGTGAGGGGGCGGCGGGGAGGGACGGGACGGGGACACGGCACCGGCCCGGCCCGAGCATCATGACTCTCCCTTCCGCAGGCCATCGTGTGGGACGAGTACCTGACCGGGCCCTTCGGGCTCATCGCCCAGTACTCGCTGCTGAAGGTAAAGGCGGTGGCGGCCCCTCGGTGTCCCCTCGGCAGCCCCTTAGTGTTGCCTTGGGGTCTGGTCCCTCGGTGGTCCCTCAGCGGCCCTTCGGCTGCCGCCGGCGCTCCCCGCGGTCAGCTAACGAACGCCCTTCCTTTCGCGTAGGAGCATGAGGTGGAGAAGATGTTCACGCTGAAGCCGGGCCGCCTGCCGCCGGCAGATGTCAAGAACATCATCTTCTTCGTCAGGCCCAAGCTGGAGCTGATGGACATCATCACAGACAACGTGCTGAGGTACGGTGGGCGCTGGGAGGGGGAAGAGTGGTGGCTGCAAGGGTTGAATTGGGGCTCGTGGGAGCCAGCCGGGGGTCCCACCAGAGGAGGGGACAGGTTTAGCCTGACACTGTGGTTTGTCACATCTGGGCTCAAAATGGGGAACTGCAGCCACTCCTGGAGTGCAAGACATGCTAGAAAGGAGACGGGGGGTTCACTTTGGCTGGTGATGCAGAGGGTGCACTCCTTGATATGAGGAGATACATTCATCCTGATTAGCTGGAACGAGTCGTGCTCTGATTGACCTGTCTTTTGAAAACCAAGTCTCCGTCCCCTGGTCTCAGAGACTGTGCCTGGGTAAAAACAAAAATCCTCGGAACCACACAAGTTGGAATGGCAGTTGCCAATAATGACCAGCACAGCGTTCCTTTTCCCTGTGAATTCAGTGTCCGTGGGCTGTGCCATCACCTGTGCAGCTGAGTTACCCTTTGCTGTGCTCCTCCTGACTGTGACCCTTCCAGGGAAGACCGAGGCCGCTCCCCCCAGCGGGACTTCCACATCCTCTTTGTGCCGCGCCGCAGCCTGCTCTGTGAGCAGTGGCTGAAGGAGCAGGGTGTGCTGGGGTCCTTCATTCACCGTGAGCAGTACAGCCTGGATCTGATACCCTTTGATGGAGACCTGCTCTCCATGGAGTCCGAGAGTGCCTTCAAGGTAAGGGCCTCTCTGGTCTTTGAGGGCAAACGCTGTGTGTGTTGGCTGTTGGTGTTGGGTACAGAGGCTCTCAGAGGGTTTGGGAGTGACCTGCAGAGCAAACTTGGCTTGATCTGGAGTGCTGAGCTGAGCGTGCACTTAGTGTGTTTTCTGACTAAAGGCTGAAGGACCAATCACTGCATCAAGCTGCACCCTCTTTCCTCCAGATTTAACAGGTAGTGTTACTTTTGCAAGATGAGTGCTCATGGGGCTTAAAATACTGAGTTTTTAATATATATATTAATATATATACTTAAAATACCGAGTTGCTGCCAAGAGCCAGCGTCAATATGGAGCTGAAGAACTGTGTACAGTGGTTAATACCATACACACTGTCACCTGCCAGCTGTGTGTCCTGTTTTCTCAGAATGCTGTGCCTGGGGACAGAAAGGTGTGAGACTTTCTTTGGCCATCTCTGCCTCATTAAGCATAGCCTAGTGGACATGTCAGGGCTTGCAATGTCTTGTCAGCAGCTCTGATGAGGTGCGTGCTCTGACTGGCCTAATTTGAGGGAGAGGATCTTTGCAGTCACTTTATGCCTCTCTTACTCTTCTCCATCAAACCTGAAGTAGTGTGGAGGGGTTCAGAAATAATACATTGTCTGGTGTGATAAAATGATTCAAGGCAGTAACAGCACAGGTAAGGTCTGTATTTGCCAACAGCCTCAGTTTTTTGGACCACATACTGCTGGGGGAGCAGCTGTGTTGGATCAACCCCTTCCATTGGGAATCCTTCTTGTTGTTTAGGAATGTTACCTGGAGAGTGACCAGACAACTCTGTACCATGCGGCAAAGGGGCTGATGACACTCCAGGCTCTCTATGGAACCATCCCACAGATTTTTGGGAAGGGCGAGTGTGCCCGGGTGAGACAAATGCTTCTGTTCTTTGGGACAATGCGTCTTGTTCTTTGGGACTGCCTTAAGGAGTGTTTGGTTAAATGCACCTGTGGGGTTTCTGAATCCAGCCACTGACTATGCTTGTCATATTGGAATTCTGGGATCAGGGCCACCAGGTCTTTGTCACCTCTGTCCAAAAGAACCATGTTTGTTGTTCCACAGGTCTTCCTGTCAGGAGGATTTATCTATTTCACATGCTTTCTGCTCATAGGTGCCCTTTCTTCATGTTTTCAGCAGTTCCTTCTGTGGAGTTTTAATACTTAGCTGCTCTGTTGGAATCAGAAGGGCTGAATGAAGTGAAGGGGGTGTAACCCACTGTTAGTGCCTTAGCTTTTTCATCTTTCCCTATAACTCACCCTTTTTTCCTCTCTCTGATCAACCTATGGTTTAAATCGGTACCTTTTGTGAGGGAGTGGCTTGAAGTCAAATCCATCTGTCATGACCTGCACCATAACTAGCCTGACGTTCTCTCTTTCCAGCACGTGGCTAACATGATGATCAGGATGAGGCGTGAGTTCCCCGGGAGCCAGAACTCCATCTTTCCTGTCTTTGACACTCTCTTGCTGCTGGACCGCAACGTGGACCTGCTGACGCCGCTGGCCACGCAGCTGACGTACGAAGGGCTGATTGATGAGATCTATGGGATCCAGAACAGTGAGTGCTGCTGGGCTGGGGGCGGGGGGGTTTGCTGTGTGCCGGGGGGGTTTCTGCTTCACTACATGATGATGACGGGGAAGAAGCTGACCTGAACTTAGTGCAAGGATGGGTCAGTCCCAAGGTCGAGCCCATCAAGATCAGCCCTGACTCTCTTTTTGCCTAGGAAGGGCAGTTGGGTACAGTGTGTGGATATTTTGGATGCTGGTGGATGAGTGTGTGCCACTCTGAGGGGAACACTTTGTGAGGCTATTCTGAGCACTCTCCTGCTCTGCAGGAGGTAGTCAGAAAAACTCCAGAGAGGCATTTATGGGTTTTAATCCCTCCTGCTGTACTGAAGACTGGCCAGAAGGCTGCCTCCAAAACTCTCTGTGAACAAGACAGCACTTAGGTGCTGATCACTTGTGTTTCTGTGTGGGTCCCTGGGTGAGCACAGGGAGACCCTTCTTATTTAACACATTTTCCCTAAGTCGTCTGCATGTTTACGTTAGCTTTGCTACTCAGAACTGTTTCCACAGCCTGCTTATCTTAACTTCTGATGGTGTAGTTCCAGTTTCCAGTCCTTATAGTTTTATTTTCTGCATTTGGCAGCTTATGTGAAACTGCCTCCTGAGAAGTTTGCCCCGAAGAAGCAGGGTGAGAGTGGGAAAGATCTGCCCACAGAACCCAAGAAGCTCCAGCTGAACTCTGCTGAAGAGCTGTATGCTGAAATCAGAGACAAGAACTTCAATGCTGTGGGATCAGTGCTGAGCAAGAAAGCCAAGATCATCTCAGCAGCCTTTGAGGTGAGACCTGTATCTGACCATGCATCCCTTGGGAATTCCTGTCATCAGAGAAGTCCTAGTCTGTGTTCAGCAGGGCTGTCACTGGCAGCTCAAGCTGTTGCCATGGAGTAATCCCCCTGCCAGGTAGTCTTCGGAAGCCCCTCCAGTCTGTGCCCCTGCCCTGGGATGAGATCAGCTCCACTTCAACTGTTCTGAGTAGGTGTTGGTTAAATCTCCTCATAAGAATCCTGTAGTACTGTAGATCCTCTCTTCTACCCACCCTTGTGTTCTGGGGCTTTTTCTATCCTCACTGTTAAAAGCTTGTCTTGGAGCTAGCCTCAATCACACTTCTGCTGTGTGAGCCTGTAGTTCCCATAACAGGAATTGTTGTCTTCAGCCTACAGAACAGTCAGGTGCTGTTTCCCTCCACAAGAGGCCAAAGGTTAATTTTAGCATAATGATCAATTCCACTTTGTTGCTGTTGTTGCCTGTTAGCTGAAAGGGCCTTTTCCCTTTGCACTGACTGAGCATGCAAAGAAAAGGCTTCAATAAATTTAACTCCAGAATGTACATTCATAGACTATTATGGCTGGCATAAAAAAAACAATAGGAATGTGAAAACGACAGTTGTCCTATAGGAGGTTTGACCTGTAAATTGGTGCTCTTGTCACAAAGCTGGAGAGTGCTGTAGGATGTGTTTGTGGTTTTGTTTGACAACATCCTGTTGATGATTCATGAAGAAACTGAGATCCCATATCTCTGCTTTCAGACTTCATGGTGATTCTCAAGACAACCTGTTACTCTTTGATTTTGTTTCCTTGTTTTTTTTTCTTTGCCTCTTCATTTCTGCCATGTTTAAGACTAGGCAGTGGTATGTTAACTGGAATACTGTGTGTTCAGCCTCATCTCCTAGTAAATGTCTATTACTGCAATATTAGCTAAAGATGCTAAAGGTGCTAAAGATGGATTGTTCATACTGGTTGCTAAGAAAAAAAAAAAAAGAAATTTAAGAAATTGTCAGAGATAATAGGTGATAATGAAACAGCAGCATATTGGCAGCAGAGGACTTCGTACATTGCAGGCTTCATCATTATCACTTTCTTGCCTGCACTTGCCCACTGAAATCCTTCACATGTGAGTCAAATTATTAATATTCTTATTCCAAGTTGCAGCAAGAGGCAAGTAGCCCAGATGACATACAGACCTCTGGACTGCTCTGAGAGCTGAAGTCTGTGTTTTGATTGATCCTTACTCAAAACCTGGGACACTGGTACAGCCAGGTACAGTTAATAGCAGGCCCTGCCAACCCAGTTCCTCAGCACCTTTCACTGCTGCCTTGAGGGATAATGTCCCCCAACCTCTGCTGCATTTGCCTAGAGCTCAGTGTTTACTGCAGCTAGCAAAGGAATTAATCCTTACATGACAAAGGTAGTTTTGCTGGTAGGGAACCCTAGGAACAGATAGTGATGGCTGAAGTCAGACAAAGGTTGAGAAAAGTGATTGGCGACACTGGTATAGTGGAAAAAAATCAACAGTCTGATGATTCTGTTATATTGTCCTGTCTCTTCTAATGATCCAAGTGATGTTACAAGTAATGCTGTGACTTTATTATAAGCATTTAAAGTCTTTTGTCTATAAGGCTGCGTATCTCTAGCAGTATCTGCTGTTGCAGTGGGTACAGTAAAAACTTATTAATGATAAAACACTCTAGTTGGTGTTATTAATCTGTACAAGACCTAACCCAAGTGATGGATTTCTTTAGGAAAGACACCACGCGAAAACCGTTGGAGAGATTAAGCAGTTTGTCTCACAGTTGCCTCACATGCAGGCAGCAAGAAGTTCTCTAGCAAACCACACCTCCATTGCAGAACTCATCAAAGACATCACCAGTGAGTATTTGTTCAGTAGTCTGACCCAATTTAAATACAGCAAGATGCAAAACAATTTGATGGACATCATTCAGCTTGGCAACAATTGGCTTTGCTCCATCCACTGCATCTCTGCTGAAATATTACATATAGAAAATAAGCTGTCAGTTGCTAATGTATTAATTTTAATTCTTTTCCCAAAGCATCTGAAGATTTCTTTGATAATTTAACAGTGGAACAAGAGTTCATGTCTGGAATAGACACAGACAAGGTAAGCAGATAATGGCATTTAGTGACTCTTGCATCTTAAAAAGAAAACAGCTTATTTCTTTGGGTTTTTTCCATAAGAGAGGAAACATCTGAGCTAGATGATGTCTGTCTCTTTCCAGTGTCAAGGTTGTTCAGCTCCCATGTGTCTCCTTGCACATTTGCAGTTTTTTTCCAAGTGACATGGATTGCTGAAGGTATTTGGAGATGGTGCTGTACCATGTGCTGTGTGTACTGCAGGTGTATACAGCTAGGCTGCTGTGACTTGTACAGGGATACCCTGTGCTGTGAGGGATCAGTGAAAGAGTCAAGACCATATATTTTTCAGTCAGGCATCAGTCAAAGTCTAGCTACTGACTGTGGCTTTAGAAGGAAGCTGGGTGCAACCAGTGCTGGATCACTGTTTTACAGTCTTGAGCTTCCTGGAGAGCAGCTGCATCCTCTTTTCTTGCTGTTGTGGAGATACTAGGCAAAACTAGATCTTTTTTCCCAGGTTCTTTAGGCATTTTTAACAAATCTTTAAATAACAGCTTTTTTTTTTTTTTAATAGGTTAACAATTATATTGAAGACTGCATAGCTCAAAAACATCCTTTAATCAAGATCTTGCGTCTCGTTTGCTTGCAATCTGTCTGCAATAGTGGACTGAAGCAGAAGGTTCTGGACCACTACAAGAGAGAGATTCTCCAGGTTGGGCTGTGACTTTTGTATTAATAAATTTCTGAGAAAATCCACACAGAATCCTCAGCTCTAGCTCTACACCACTTGCATTCTAGACAGAGGCATCTTATACAGGGTAGTGTTGACTTTCAATGTGTGCAGGTGGAGCCCTCAGGCTTCTGTCTGGGCTGACAGCAATAACACAGGAGGTGCTTGTGTGTGTTTTACAACATGGAGATACAGCGAGGTTTTGATCGTTGCACTTTTTTACTATTATGATGTAAATACTAAACAAAAAACCTTTTTTTAAACTAACATCTTTGCTGGTTGTCTTTTTTTTTTCAATCTGGTCCCGGATTATTGACATGGTATTAAAGGTGAATTCTTCATATTGCAGACTTACGGCTACGAACACATACTGACCTTAAACAACTTAGAAAAGGCTGGACTCCTGAAACCTCAGACAAGTGGTAGGAATAACTACCCAACAATCAGGAAAACCCTGCGCTTATGGATGGATGATGTCAATGAACAGGTGAACACCATATATCTAACAATACAGAATTTTGTGAGGAAGGGGAAACCCTTAATATTTTATTTCTTTATTTTTCAACTTTATTTCTGTGGTGCTGTTTTTCAGCATCAAGTAGCACCCACCTGCTGCTCACACTGTGCTCTTTCCTGCAGAACCCCAATGATATTTCCTACGTGTACAGTGGCTATGCTCCCCTGAGCGTGCGCCTGGCACAGCTGCTGGCTCGGCCAGGGTGGCGGAGCATAGAGGAGGTTTTAAAGATGCTGCCAGGTCCCCATTTTGAGGAGAGGCAGCAGTTACCTACTGGCCTTCAGAAAAAGCGTAAGTTTTGCTTTTGTTTTCCCATTTTTCAAAGAGAGAGGCATCTCTGTGAGGCTGGCATGAGGCAATTGGAAATCAGGGCTGGCAGAGACCAGGCATCTATCCCATCTCCCCCGCCCACTGCAGCACCAGACCTGCCCAGCCCATTTTTAACAGAGCTTTCTGGCCTCTCTAAAACTTGCAGTCATACACTCAGCCTGCTGTTAATGCACAGCACCACGTGCACTGAAAATACTAGAGACTTGTATTTTTGTTTACTTTGTCAATCAAGAGTACTAAAATAAACCCTAACCTTACACTGGGCTTTTAATAAGTAACATCACCCTGGTCAGCATCACTCTCCTAGTATTAAGCCTGAGCAGTTGGAAGCACATCCTGTAAAGAAACTCCAGAGCTTGGAGCAGAGTCTACGTTTCTAGGCCCCAGTCTGGTATTCCACCCAATAGGCTTTTCTAATTCAGCTGCTAGCTTTATTTCAGTTTTACATCACTGAGAGTTTGACCAACAGTTGAGGGGCAGGAGATGTAAAAAATGAAACTAAGACCACCTGTAAATTTCTCTGAAAACACAGGTCAACACGGCGAGAACCGGGTCACCCTGGTGTTCTTCCTGGGAGGTGTGACATACGCAGAAATAGCTGCACTGAGATTTCTGTCCCAGATGGAAGATGGAGGCACAGAGTATGTCATTGCCACTACAAAACTGATCAATGGAACAAGCTGGATCAAATCCTTGATGGAAAAACTGGAGCCTGTCCCTTTCTAGGGTCTGAGACACAGTAAAGGAGGGTCCCATTGCAACACAGGCTGGTCTTCTGGCATAGCTGCCTGAATGGCAGAGAAACACGGTAAGGGGAGAGGCTCTCCTGAGACTGGCTCTTGCTGCAGTTACCCTGATGCCACCCTGCACTTGTATTCCTACTGTTTGTGGAACTTCCTAGCAGACAAGACAGTGCTGAAAGGCACTAAGGATGAAATAAACAATGGGAGAAAGAGAGAGATCTCTGCTCATGATCTGCATTGGCAAACAAGCACTGGAGGAGCAGGGCTTTGCCCTGGTCCTATTTGGCAAGTTGCTGCTTTTTTTTTCTTTCAGTTTAATTTTAGTGGGAGGTGATTACTTCTTTTTACCCTCCTAATGTGCTGAGGAGGCAAGATGTTGTCTGATCCTGATTTCATACCAATATTCCCAGTCTTTCTCTCTCTGATGCCTGATACATTCCATCAGTGCACTGGATCTGTGGCTGTCAGAGATCTGTACTGGCTGCACCTCTGCTGTACCCAGGATTCAGTTTTCTGCCCATCTTTCTGATGAAAGCCTGCCCTGTACTGTAACAAGCTGTCTGCTATGTTAAATGGCCTGTAGGCCACATTCAAGTCCACTGCCCTGCTGGCTTTGACCAAGGCCTTCAATGGGTTTCCTGCAACAACAGTTAACTCCTTGAGCTATCCACATGCCTGTCAACAGTACCTGAACTCCCACCAAGGGAGGCTTGAGCCTTTTGCTGCACTTGCTCTCTAAAAGGATGGGTGAGATGGCTTGTTTGTCCTAGGTACACCCACCTGACTCTGAAAAGCTGCTCCAGAGTATGAATTACATCAGTGTGGCAAAACACACAAATACTCCCCACATGGGACTCAAAACCAAAAATAGCTACATCAGTGACCCAGTAAACAACAGCGGGTTTAAAACAGACACTTTTTTCACCCCTCCTCATTCAGTTTATAAATGTGGTACTTGCTGCCACAAGCTGTTGGAGAGCTCAAAATTATAAAATGGAATTTTCCATGGCATGATCTTGGTGGCTGGGCCCTTGTTGCTGCTGAGCCAATGTGTACAAGAGGCAGCTTCTGGCTCCGGAAGACTCAGCCTGGCTAATTGCTAGAGGCTTATTATGTCTGTGCAGCTGCCGGAGCCTGGGCTGCTTCAACAGCAACCACTGGGGGCTGGTTCACACTGCCCTTAGCTCTTAAATAGTTAAAACACCTACAAAAAAACCAACAACAAACAAACAAAACAAAACCACACCCCAAAACCCAAGGCACACCACCTCACACTGTAAATCACTCTCTTAACAAACATATCTGCTCTTGGTTACCCAGACTAATGTATACTACTTCCCCCTCAAAAAAACTTTCATTTTTCAAAGTTCTTACAGTTAGGACTGTGGGTTTCAGTCTGTTGTTTTGTAAGACTGAGTTCTGACAAATCAGCCCCTTCCCAGAGCCCCTGTCTGTTTAACCTCTAACTGGCTTATTAGAATAAAATGTAATTGATCTTTTTTTTTTTGAAAGTGTTTGCTCACTCTCTCTCTCTCTGGAATACAACAAATAAATAAAATAAAACCCTGCACTGTGGTAGCTGTTTCCTTCTCCCTCTGCCCCAGGATACCTAAATTACTGAAGGTGAAACTATTTTTCTAATATCTGGATGTTTTTTTCTTTAACCTTACACACTGATTACATGCTGTTCTGCCACTTAACATACTACATCAGAAATATTTATGAGACTTTTAAAGATAAATACATTTTTAATCCTCTGAGACTTCTTAAGGTGGGCAGGCAACTTGCAGACTTGTCTTAAAAAAACAAAGCATGCTGCAACTTTGCCAATAATGCAAGGAGCAACAGGGATTGCCTTGCTCTGCATTAATTCTGCAGTTGTACTGTCAAGCAGGTAATTTCACAGTATTTAAAACTGAAGTAGCTTTGGAGCAAAAATTAGATAATACTGTGAAGAAAAACATGAAATAGTGCAGTCCTTACGGAGTGTCCTTGGCTTGGCCTTGAAGATCTTTGTACTATCAGAACTTTTAGATTTTCTTTTTTTTCTAATCTTAAAAATTGAACTAATTGCAAGGAAATTAATAGCACTGATCAGGCTAGATTGTGAACTAAGGTCAGGACGTGAAAAAGCTGTACCAGGAGTGTAAAGGAAACCACCCAAAGCACCAGCTCAGTAGCTTACTTACCCTTTCACTCAGACCACCAAATGTGTATGTAACACAAAGTAAAACTTACTTCGTAAATAGTTGATGCTGGACACTTGGTAAACTCTGATTTATCACCACCACTGCTGCATATTTTTTGGCAGACCGTGCCCTGCACCACCACCAAGCAAGTCATGTGGATGCTCAAACTAGACAAAGTCTCTTCCTGGAACTATTCAACAACAACAACAACAAATAAAAGCCATCTTGATCAATTCTCTGGAGGACCAATTACTACTTAACAGGCTTCCTGAGCAGCTTGATTATGTTCTGCTTCTGTCTAAGGCCTTGCTGACCATGCGGGTAATAATTCGATAACAAGAGAGCCTAATTAAATTAAGGGGCCATTTTCTACATCATAATATCTCTGTAGGTAAGAGATTTGATTTGCAGTACATACGCTTCCTTCTCTCTGCTGTCTGCATTTGTCTGGTTTACAAGCAAAAAATAATAAAAAAACAACAACACACAACCAAAACCAACATTATCCAACCTCCACCCCAAAAGACTTGTACTTTTCATATAACATTCTTGGAAAGCAATTTTGCTAAAAATAAACATATAGCTTACTCTGTCCTCCCCCTCTCATTGCAAAAGAGCTGTAGTGCTCACCCTCTCAAAGGAATGACTTTTTGGGTGTGCAAGGGGGAAGCCGGAGCAGTGAAGGAATAACAGTGCAACAACTGGGCTGTCTCCAGCACTCAACTCTTCATTGACAACAGAGCCTGACTCAGTCCACACAGTCCTGTCCTGTGCTGCTGGTCTGGGATGATCCCAGCTGGATGAGAGCATCCCCCTCCCCAAATGGCCTGCAGAAGCAGAAGGCTATCGCAGCAAGAGGCACAACAGCCTTCCAGATGACTGCAGAATAGTAAGTCGAAGGTGACACAACATTTTGTTAAAAGGAAAAAGGCCACGTTTAAACTACTGCAGGTTCTGACCTGGTGAGACTCAGCCATGGTGCTCAGGCTCCCACTGCTCCCTGGGGACCAGAGCTGTTTGCTGTGCAGCATCGAGCGCCATGTCAGTGGGTAATTGGTCCTGACCACACCTAGTGCATTAGTCCTCATGGGCTGCACACGCAGCTCAGCACTCCTGGCTCCCAGACAAGCAGAACAGGAGGGGATCAAACTACAGCACCAAGTGTTCAGAAGCCAGGAATTCAAGGCACAGCTGCAGAACAAAACTAGAGGGAAACAGGAACCGTGCGAAGTAGAGTCCATCATCTAACCGGGTAAGCAGTTCATTTTTTTGTCGCTTTTTTAGATAATCAGAAATCACGTAAAACCTCAAGATAGAACAACTCACTGCTCTGAACAACTGAGAAGCCATAGTTGGTTTTTAAAATGCAAAACTCCAATAATGTATTCATGTGCCTGAGCTTAAAAAGAAATGACTGAACTCCTTTAAATAAAAACTCTTTATCACAAGAGCTCTTTAAAAAATACCCGAAGTGGCAGTGTGGGAATTCAGTTTACTTTGGCTGGCTTTAGACTGTTTAGAAGACAAATAATCCTTTTAGGTTAGCTTTATCATAAGTCTAGTTTACATTCCTTTATGTGCTTGACCAAGAGCGTGAATATTTTTCATCAGGTGCAGCTATGATCAAAAAAAGAATGTTTAAGTTGGAGAGACGATAGAATTTTTTAGATGGGTCTTCACAGTTTTAAGTCTAAGGAGTCAGTAACTTCTGTGAAAGAGTTCAGATTTTATATTAAATTAACAAATGAGCAATCACTTCTAAAGGGATGGATAAGTATGACTTTAAAATACAGCTAGAAGATTAATTCTAGAGCATCTTATCCTGTGTCTCCCATTTAAAGGTTATTTTTAACATGAGATATAAATATTTGCCTGTGCAAACTTGTATTTAAGCTCCAGTTTTCATCATTCTTAAACAAAAGGCTCAGTTTGTGCCAGTACCTCCATTAGACGCAATTATATAATTAAATATTAATGGTGGCTTCCTTGGAGGAATTGACCACTTTGATCAGAACACACTGTTGGTAATGCACCATCAGTGACCGCGCTGAGCGTGAAGCTTCCTGGCTGCACAGCCACTGACATGGGGGAAAGACAGCATGAGCCAGCTGGACTCTGTAAGGACCTCTGTCCCTCACTCACACAGCAGTGTACCCTGTCTGAGTGTCTATATTTTAATTTACTTAGTTATCAGTCCTGGTTTGGAGGCTTTGCTCAGATCCTGAACTCTTCTTCAACACTGTGCAGTTCAACAACCTTGTACAGGACTCCAAAAACAGCGCGCAACAGTCCAACCTGACACTAACAACCTTCTCAGAAGGACGGACGGGTGGCCACTCACCCTCCTGAACACAGCCACTTCTCCCCACGGCAGAGCCACCCCACTGCCTCTACAGTCCCCTTGCTCAGAAAGATTGAGCCTGTCCCTCTGCTTGCAGCCCGGGGCGGAGCAGGGCAGCAGCCCCCAAGAGAGCCTACCTGCCGCAGCGCCGGGAGAACCATGCCAGGGAAAACCATGCCGGACTCCTTCGTCATCCACTTCCTCAAGGTGCTGAAGGAGCTGCTGGCCTTTGTGCTCTTCAGCTACACCGTGCTGGTTGGGGCTCTGCTGCTTGCCGGATGGACGACCTACTTCTTGGTGCTTAAATGAGAGGCTCCTCTTCTGCTGCTGCAGCCACAGGCTGGCCAGGGGCCGCGGGCTCCTCGGTGCAGCTCCCCCACTCAGCACACAGGATGGCAGCCCCTTCCTGCAAGCATTTTGTTTCATTACTGCTTGATCATAATCTTATTTTCTTATGTAAAAACAAAAATTAAAAAAAAAAAACATCTGCATGCATGCACTTTACTGATCTTTGTGGCTCTTTGTCTCTGCTAGACATTCGCCCCTGTTCCCTGAAATATTTAAAAGCCTCCCAGTAGTTTTCTCCTGAGACTCCCACCCTGAGCACAGCAGAGGACAAAACAATGCAAATGTGACCAACACCTCAAGCAAACAAGTCCTGCCTTGTCTAACTCTGCCTCATTACGGGTGTGAAGGCAGAGATACAAAAATTACTCATAATTATTTATTTTTTTTAGAACTCCTGGGAAAAGACATTTTAAATCAGCACAAGATCTCCCTCTTACAGTTTTATGAGGTACGCTGCATGGGGCAGGGGCACCAACTCCACATTATCTACAAGACTATTATTTAGTGCTGTCCAGTGAGCAACACTTTTCAACAAATGCTTAAAACACGCAGTTAGCAGAAAGAGGTGCCTGTGCTACAGCACTACCTTGCTAAAGATAAACCATAAACCGAGTTTCTCAGAGAATAAATAGGGATTTCTGGTATATACAAAAAACCCTGATGTAACTGATCAAGGCCTTTCACGTAGAACTGTACAGGAAACCTCTGATGAGTAAAAACTGAGTCTCAAAGTATTTGATCAAGGCCTTTAATGTGTAACTCTACAGGAAACCTCTGCTGGAGAAGCTAAGGATTATCACTATCACGAAACCAACCAGAAGCACCAAATACTCCTGAGAAACCAAGCACAACACCAGGGTGGGCAGCAGCAGCACCTGTGGCAACCAGAGCGCTCTCAGCCCGGCGCTGGCACACAGCTGCGGGCTGCTCCGCTGAGCCGGGCGGCTCGAGCGGGAACGCAGCGGGGCTTTGGCTCGCCCTGAGCCGCGAACTCCTGAGGTTATTCCCATCCATCCCATCCATCCCGTCCCGTCCCGCCGTTCCCGCCCGTTACCTCAGGCTCGCGCCGCCCTCACAGCTCCGCACGCGCCGCTCCCGCCCTCAGCCACCGGCCACGCGCCCGCCCGCTGCGCATGCGCCGCGCCGGCCCCGCCCACCGCGTCGCGCGGCGCTGACGTGCCTTCCCCCGCGCTGCCGCGGCCCAAGATGGCGGCGGGCGGGCGGTGGCTGCGGAGCTGCTTCTCCCTGCTCAGGTACCGCGGCGGGTTCTGGGGGCGCGGCGGGGCAGGGATCCAGGTGCCTTTCCGTGCAGCCGCGGTAGCGCCCAGGCGGCGGTGCACTGGGCTGGAGTCAGCCTCCCGGCTCGGTTCCTTGCCGCTGAACGCCGCGCCCGCTGTCTTTGCCCCGTATAACCGCGGCTGGAGCGGCGGCCGGTGCCACAGAAATGGCCGTAACGCTCCTCATCTGTCTCCAGATGCCACAGCACAGCTGGGATAGCGCTAGCGGGAGCAGCTGTGGCACCCGAACACCGCTAGCCGGTGGTCTGTCTGTACCTGCAGAGTATACAACACAAAAGAAGGAAAACCGACCCGTTATTTTCAGAAAACTGCTGTACAACAAGAAACATTCTCACGACTCAGTGCTTCTGCTTTTCTGCTGGAATGTTTCAGTGCTGGAGTATTTCAGTGCTGGGCCCTGACCCCATGGACACCTCCACAACGTGGGATGTGTGTGAAACTGACCCCAGGAAGCCTGGAGTGTCAGTGGATCCCAGCAAACTGCTACCGGTCCTGCTGCTCAGCTGCATGTGCCATGGATCACCTTTAAACGTGCTTTTCAATTTTTTTTCAATATTACTGAACATTATCAGTGTGTTGGCAGCAAAGAAGATACATTTCCTCTCTCAAAGAACCAATAATGCAGTAGTTACTGTGCTTGTCTTCTTTTCTTGCACTTTTAATTAAGTAATATAACCATTTAAAACAAACATACTCATTAATTATCATGCAGCTGCATTACAGAAGCTTGGTAAAGACTTAATTTACCGGGAACAGCTTCTAGATGTTCTTTTCCTCTTTGATACCTATTTCCCAGCACACACTGCTTACTTCTTTCACTTAACTCTGTTTCTTGCCTTTCCAGACAAAACTTCCCTGTTCTGGCCGACATCAGGGGACGCTGCCTCTCGGGAGGGAAGGGACGATGGCACCAAGTGGTGGGGCTGGGAGTGGCCTTGTGTGCAGTCCCAGTCGTGGAGGTGAGGTATCAGGGCTGGGATCTGTTCAGCACCCGCTCGTTAGGAGCAGTTTAATATTAAAAACCACTTAGTTGGCATCTTACCAGCTGGTACGTACCCCCAGTACTTACCCTCAGAGTTGTATTCCCCTTCTTGCGGACCACAGGTGTTGAAGCCATGTAGTTTTTAAGGAAGAGAGATGAGGAGGACAGTGCCTGACCCTCAGTAACACCCTGCAAAAACAGTTGCTATGTTTTACAAAGGCAAAAGGGGAGTGAGAATCAGGCTGCCCAGCCTCCTAACTAACAGTGGTGCTTTTCCTTACCTGTTGCTAAGCACATCTGTATGAAAGTCAGTGCAGAGATCATGCAAACATTTCTTCCCTTTCAGAAGCAGAGCTCCGTCGCTCTCAGTAACGAAGCCTTGATTAAAAGAGCAGTTTCCTTGGTAACAGACAGCACTTCTACACTCCTCTCTCAAACAACCTATGCACTGATTGAAGCACTGACAGAGTACACAAAGGTGAGCTGAGACTTGACACACTTTGCTAGCAAGACCATACTGGAAATGACAGAAAAGACCTTTAAGATCATTGAGTCCAAGCATAAATACTAAATTACTTGGCAGTAACTGCACCTGTTAAGCCACACTTGAATTGGACTCTGTTTTTTTATGCATGTTAATAAAAGAGGTGTGGGGGTTTGAAGATGCCAGGTCCCCAGGAAGCAGTGGGGTAGGGCTCACTGTTCTGCTACACCAAGTGCAGAAGTTATTCTTAGCTTTGTTAGACTGTTGCTTTGAGCTTGAAATTGAGCCAGAATGAGCTGGTACTAAAGAAACTCCTCATAGTTGCTGGATACCTGCACACTAATAAGATACACTACCTTGTATTCCTAGGTATTTTACTTACCTTCTGTCCCCATTTCTAAGGCCATGAACTTCAGCTTCCTCAGAAGAACGGAGCGAGCCACATTTAAGTCTGAAACAACAAGATACAGTTTTAATTTTGTAAAGAAGTGGCAATTTCACTAAATTATTTGCATTCTAGTTGACTTCCTTATTAGTCTGTCAAATACATAGAGAGAGAGGTCCAGAGCATTACTCCAGGCAAACAGCAAGCACTGCCAGTGCCTCTGGAATTGCAGTGACCTTGAGAACAAAGCACCTTTGGAAGCATTCAGCAGTTTTGCTAATTGCTACCAGTGAACACTGAGACAAGGTCAGAGATGTACAGACTGCCAGGTGACTGTGTGAAATTATTCCTTTGCAGGCAGTTTATACCTTGGTGTCTCTCTACAAGCAATATGCAAATCTCCTTGGGAAGATGAATTCTGAAGAGGTGGATGCGGTCTGGCAGGTGGTGATAGGAGCCAGAGTTGATGTAAGCAGTTGTCTCCCTTCAGGCAGCAATCTGCCTCTTAAAACTGCTCAGAAAGTTCTCATCTGACTTGCTCACCTTGTCACAAAGGCCCTGGTTGGAAGAGCACTCAGATACTGTTACATCAAGCTAACAAATAACTTTGTTTTACTCCTAGATGACAGCAAAACAGCAGGAATACCTACGGCTGGAATCCAGCTGGATGACAGCCTTACGTCTCTCGGAGATGGCAGCAGAAGCTGCCTATCAGTCAGGTAAGCTCATCCATTTCCTTCCCCTCACATTTAGGCAGCATTTACTGAATGGGAATGGAGTTGAGAGAGGCACAGAATTACCAGTTCAGCAAACATACCAGTTTACAGCTACTACCTGGTTTTTAGAGGTGCTGAGAACTTAGATTCTTCTTCTGTTGGCTACAGGTCTGGTCGAAGCCTTCTGAGAACAAGGCCTGGAAACTTCACGTGGTTTAGACCAGGACCAACCATGCCAAAAAATACTTGAGGGAAGTGTTTAGTCATTTGTAAATGCAGTGTTGAAACACTGGGCTGACCTGTGATAAAAAGGGAGAATTATTGGAGTCGAGAAGGGGAGGAAAGTGAAGGGAACACCCTAATTCTGTCAGTACCTGAAAAAGACATGCAATCTGTGGAAGCACAGAAGGAGTATGGGAGGAGGAGGGATTCCCAGTTCAGCAGTGCCACAGACATTCCCACTGCTGGCAGGTGACAGGACAAGGACCAAAAATCCTGGGACATGATACCTGGGCTGGGCTTAGTTCTCAGAGCAGCCAAGCTGATGGCTCTGATCAGAAGCTGCTGCCAACCCTCTTGGGTGGGAACAACTCAAGGGGGCAAACAAAATTTTGAAGTAGGGATATTGTTTTTTAAGGTAAATGAACAGTACATGCATTTAGCAGTAACATAGCCCAAGAGCATTCAAAACACCTCTCAAAGCAGGCAATAATTAAAGACAGTCGCTTCCTTAATGGGAGGTTTGCTGAGTGCTCCTCTCACCCAGTGTGTTTGTTCCTTTCCAGGTGCAGACCAAGCCTCAGTCACAGCCCGCAGCCACATCCAGCTGGTGAAATCCCAGGTGCAAGAGGTGAGACAGCTGTCCCAGAAGGCAGAGACCAAGTTAGCTGAAGCTCAAACAGAAGAGCTCATAAAAGCTCAAGGAGAGGAATCTTCATTGCCACAGGGTGTTCTAGGAAGCACAGAGGCAGGTGATGACCCTTACCTTCGGGAGGACTGAGAAGAGTTTTAAGTGTCACCATAGAACATGTGAGAGTCAACCACAAATTGAAAAGTCCCAAACTTTTGAGTGTGGGATAGTGGGAAACTCCTGAAATAAGCCTATGATTCGATTTTCCCTCCCTGAAACAGGATTGCTTTACAAATCAAGTCCAAGCATCTGAAAGGCCTTGATCTTATTTGTAATTTATCATGTTTGTAATACTTATGGATTCAATTATTTAAATGTTTAACTATGCAAATGTGAAAGTTGCTATCAAGGATAGCTTGTTGTTAATTGTCTCTCTGCTGGGAGGGTCCTACAGTTCGTTTGATGTTTGTAAGAGCTCTCTAATTTAGAGGCTGATTGAGTACCAGCCAAAGAAGTGTATTTAAAAGTCCTTATTTTTCACCTGTGATGTAAATGGTGTCATTTAGGAGATACCTCTATTAAACTGTGCAAAAGCATCTCCTTGTGACTGTGCCTGTTTGTCTAAGAGATGAAGTGCTGTTTTCTATTGGAACTGAAAAGTTTGTAACAGAGCTGAGTGACAACTGCATCAGATCACACTGAGCTGCAGTCAGGGGAAGCATTTGCTGTAGGGCTGAAAACTTCCAGTGGAGCTACCCAGGCTGCTCTGGGTGAACTTCTGCAGTTCAGTGCAGCAACCTCTTCCACACAAGAGTCACCACTCATAACACATCTGCTTCCCCAGGAAGCAAAGGGAGGTTTGATTTTCAAGATACTGTGGTTATAAACAGCCATTGTAGCAGCTGGTTGCTGTGTACTTCTTCACAAAGCAGTGAGCAACAGTGAGTTTTAGATATTTGAATGCTTTCCAGCACATCTTTCAGGAAAATAATTCTCTCTTCTTGCAAGCTTAATGTTTCACTGCAGGCTTCAAACCACAGGTGTCTTTCACTGTTAATTTTCTAACTCAACAGCTTGATGTGGAATTTGCAGTATTAACTGTATAGACAATGTAAACCCAAGCTGGGATTGCTTTGTAGAATAGCAGCTACTAGCACCTCAGCACTGCTGATGTGTCAGTTAATCACCATCCATCGGGTTTTGTAAGAAAACACACATTAATCATGGGGTTTTTCACCACAAATGAGCATCTGATGCACAACATCTGTGTTGAGGGTGCTGCTACTAAATTGAGCTGTGCTTGACTAGGATTTTTTTCAGCTGTGGCATGAGCCTGCGTAGCTGTGTCTCGTTTTCTCTTCCTTTGAACCAGTGCACTCTCAGCTGCACAGAACTGTGCATTATAGGAATTAACAAAGCACTTTTTCTTGTTCCTGTTTCTCACTGGGTGCTGCTGTATCCAAGGAGGGTGGGACAATCTGCAATTCAAGCTCACAGGAAGATGCCAGTGCCAGGAGTCAGGAAGGCCCAAACATGGATTTGGGCTGGATCCAGCATTAGGAAAAAAAACCCCACTGTCACGAGCAGATTATTTGCAGCCACAGCACAACCACACCCTCAAGAGCCAAAAGCAACTTCAGGTCAGCCTCTAACCTCAACTGCTCCAGTTTAAGAACTTCTGCCAAGCTGCTGACCCAAATGCACACAGAGGTTCTGTTCCTTTGAGTATGCCACAAGAACCCTACTCAGATGCTGCATGGCAGAGAGATGGGTTAAGACAGATGAGTGCTGATACAGGAGTCTGCAAAGCAAACAATTCTTCCCCTTCCAGAGCCCGCTCCAAGCCCCCGTGCTGCCCCACTTCTTGTTTCACTGTACACCCTGCTCTCAGTTCACACAGGCTGTACCCACACACACATAACCTGCAGATGTGACAGGAGCCAACTTGTCACTTCGGTCAAGTCACAAGGGGAGTGAGAAGCACAAGTGCCTCTGTCTCACCTCCAAAATGGAGTGGAAAAGAGTTCCACACCTTCATTAGGAGGTGAGAGTTGCCCATCAGGGGGTTAGGCCATACCCCTAAGCCCACGACAGACATGACATCACACTCTACATTATGTTACTGAGTTTGCATTTGGAATCATCTAGTGGATCAGGAAAATGCTGCCACAGCAGCTCATGAGGTACCATGATACCCGCTCTGTCCAGTCTGGAGCTCTGGAACCAGCAGCAGCACCCAGAGAACAGTGCCCAGAAACTCAGCCTTGTTTACACAGCCAACATATCTGAAAGGATGTGCAGACAATTGCTCAGGTCTAATTAATCCCTGGTAGGGCTGCAGTGAGAAGACGCAGTAGCAGTTTGTACAAGACCACACTGAGGATGGACAGACACACACACCCCCTCAGCCTTGGAAGAGCAATTTTTTTCAAACACCTGCTCACATCTGGCACAGAAACACCTCATCCAAGTGGCAACTCCTGCCACAAGTGCCTGGGTCACACCGTGGGGCTGAGCAGGAACTACCCCAGGTGCTTCAGGAAGACAAGGCAGGAAGGGATCAAACAAGGAGCAGCTGTACTGCCAGGAGTTCCCCAGCCTGGGGCCACACAGCACTGCAGCAGCACACTGCTAGGAGGGCAGCCAGCCTGCCCGAGAGCTGGTCACACCTCTGGTCTCAGGATGTCCTCAGTCTCTGCAGTACATGCAACCACCTCCTGGAAGCACTTCCCAGGCCCCTCTGAAAGCTCCCATGTGGGTGGTGAACACTGGGCAGCTGGCACTGGACAGCAGTGACAACAGCACAACACAAATAGCTCTGATTTCTGTAATCACACACTTCCTCTCTACCCTCTGCCTCTTCCTAAAACTTTCAGGCTGCTTCCTGCCCACACACAGCAGCTCCTCATCTAGCAGCAAGACACCCTGAAGCTTGTAAGCTTCATCAAAATACCACCAAATCTTAGTTTCATATTTGGCTTTTCCTCAAATTAGCAACTCCAGCACACTCACAGATTAATCACTTCTGCAGCAACACATCTTGTCTGGCCAGGGGCAGCCAATGGCAACTGCTCACAGCAAAGGAAGTGGCAAGTTTCCATTGCCACACAACCTTATCTGCTTTAATATCAGCAACTCCTTCATGCAAATGCCCAGCATCAGATCTCAGCCTTCTCTGGCTTTTAGTTCTCTTAACTTTCAGGAGAGCCAAGAATACTCCCATGAAAACACTTTTCAAAATTGTATTTTATTTATACCCAACATAACAACAACAACAAAAACCAAAACACCTTCCACACAACATGAAAAGCTACAGCCACTGTCACTACCACCAGGATTGCTCCTCTCAAACCCAACCAGAAAGTGTTTGTGCAAAAGTTTCCAGTGCAAATAAACCTGTAACAAACTTAAGTAAAATCCCAATGGCTTGAGTTGGAGCCCAGCCCCTTGGATCAACATACTGTTTTAAGGCAATACATTTTTGAGGCTTTTTTTTTTTTTTTTTTTAATTCACTCCCTTTCTCCTGCTGTCTAGCAGGATCTGTGGGATTGCTGGCCTGGAACAGCAGAATAGTGGCCTTTCTTCCACCCCTTCAAGTAGTTGCAAGTGCTCTGTCACTCCTTACTCATCATCAGCCCTCCTACACGAGACTGAATTTGGCCAGTAGTCAGACACCAGCCTTGGTGTTGCAAAGCCTCCATAGCAGGTGACCCTTCACTCACGTCCCTGTGGCAGATATGCCTTCCCCTGGCTCCAGCCTGGCTGGGAGGATCCCAGCTGAGTCCCCTGTGTCCTGTCTCACAGAGCTGCTGGCCCCATCCCCACCCCATGACAATTCAACTGCTTCAGTAACTCATCCATAGAAAAAGAGTTACTGCAAAACAAACCCCTAGGGCTCAAGTACAGCCTGTTAGTAAACATTTCTACCATAACCTGGTTTATAGTTCGAGTACCCTGTGTCTGTCACCAGTCAAAATCCTGCTGTGCTGGTCAGTAGCTTCTCCTCCAAGCCCTTCTGTAGCTGTGTGTCACGGACACAGCACACCTGATGCTGTCATCCTTCACCAGTGCCCACATGATCCACATCTCAGTTGGGTTTAGTTTGTGGACAACCATCAGCTCCTTGTACAAGCACGGATCAAAAGGGTTGAAAGGTCTCTGGATCCCAAAAGTCTTAAAGCCAGCGTGGTTCTTTGGGGTCACTGTCATCTTTGCCAGACACATTCCCACAAAGACATCATCTATTGGGAAGAGCTCCATGTGCTCTGCAGTGCTCTGGAGGCGGCGCACTGTCTCTCTAGACATGACATAGCCCCCTCCACCTGCATAGAGGGGATAGAAGGGGGCTCTGTACATGGACTCTGGAATAAAGTATTTGACTTTGGTGTTCCTGATGGGCCGGGCGTTGGTGATCACATCCCCAACAAAGAGATCCTGTTCAGGGTCCAGTTCTTGGAGGAACTCAACAATATTGTAAGTGTTGACAAAGACATCATCATCACCCTTCAGCACAAACCTGGCATGCAGACAGTCCTCCATGAACCAGCGGAGGAAATGCAGCTCCTTGAGGGTCAAGTTGAAGAAGTTGTCAACAAAATCCCACTGTACAATGTCATTAAACTCCTGGCTCTCATAAGCCAGCAGCTGGTGCAGGGACCGCACCTGGACTTTGGCCTCAGAGCGCCCCAGAAGGAATACCAGCCTGACCTGCTTGCCCCTGATGGACACCTCCTTCCCCCAGGTGTTCCTGATGGCCGCCCGCCGGTCTATGTTGATTGGGGAGGACTTGATGGCCAGCAAGAGGAAGGTCTCTTTGCCACACCTGGAAGGCTTCAGCAGGACCGAGAAGTTCCGGCAGTGCTTGTACGTTAAGAAGACGCGGTGAAGCTCTGGGAGGGCGAGAGAGGAATTGGCAAGGGTCAAGTCTGGCAAACACTTGCTGGGTTCAGCATTCTCCACAACCAAAGACTTTGTTTTGGGATTTGCTATGTCCACTTTCTGGTCCGCTGAGGATGCTACCAACTTTGCCTCTTTCTTCACATAAAGAACCCAGGCCAGCAGCGTGATCGAGCAGGCGTAAAGCGCGAGGTTTTTAATCCTGGGATACATGGCGAGCTCCGGCGCAGCCCCTGGGCTCTGTGCGGTAAGAGAAGAGAAGCCGTTTGTGCACCAGCCCGGACACCTCCCGCTGCGCTCCCGAGGCGGCAGCCGCGCAGGGACCGAGCGCAGCACCCAGCGGGACGTTCCCCCCGCCGCTGTCTCTCGGGTCTCACCAAGGCCGGTGCTGCCGGCAAGGACGAGAGCGCTGCGAGGGCCGCTCACCCCCCGGGAAGGCTCGGGAGCCCGCGGGGAACCGCGGTAGCCCCGGGGTGGGGAAAGCCGGCCCAGCCGCGGAGCGAGCTCGGAGCCCGGCGCTCCGCGGTGCCGCCCGACTCGGCACAACCTCCCCGGGTCTGCAGAGCCGCCGAGACTCGCCGGGAGCCGCCGAGACTCACCGGGAGCCGCCGCCACGCGCAGCCGGAGGGGCCCCGCCCGGCCCCGCCCCGCCCCTCCCGCGGGCACCGGGCCAGCGTGTCCCGGGCGCTGCGCCCCGCACCCCCAGCCCCGCACCGCGCACACAAGCACCGCACCTTGCACAGCCGGCCCCGCACACAACGCTCCCCGCAGCCCAGCAGCAGCCCCAGACAACTACAAGCCCCCCCCCCACCCCGCGGCATCTCCCAGTTAAACCAGAGCCCACGCAGCGTCCCCGTGGGTTTTATTTCCCACTCACTCTTTCGCTACAGACACATTACTGGGTCTTCCCCGCAGCTGTGGTCACGCTCTCCTGGCTCTGGGCACCGGCTGCCAAGGGCCACCGAAGCAGCTGCATCTGGAACTGAACCGTCAGTGGCACCGGCTGGAAACCTTCACCCTCCTCCAGTTCAGCACAGTATGTGCTTTTTCTTTTTCCTGTGGAAAGAAATCAATCTGTCAGTGTCTTGACAGAGTAAATCACCTTAAAAGCAGCAGCATGGGGCGGGGGGATGCCCAGCCCCTCAGCACTGACTTCCAGGCCTTCAGGGAAAATCTAGTTGAATATGACTTTAGGTAAGAAGCCCAAAAAGCCTCTGTAAGCACCCCACTGATCTGGGTGTAATTTTGCTTTTTGGTAATTTCCCCCATAATTCCTAGGAGAAACAGAAAGATGCACAAAGAAATAATCCCAGGGATCCTGGAAAAATCAAGCAGGGGGTAAAATGGGACCTACGTGAGACTACTTCTGAAGACATCCTTCCATGTCTGGACAAACTGAGACAAAGTTTGCTGCCTTTCCTCTCTGAGCCATCTGGAAGGGATCCAAATCCCTCTGAGAGGACTTATTATTTGTGCCTTTGCTGATGGAGGGATGGAAATCAGCCCCAGCCCCCAGCTGTGAGAGTGCTGGTCCCTGCACAGCCAGGCTGGGTGCTGGGCTGCAGTGGAGCCCATCCCCCGTGCCTCAGGCAGGGACCCACTGCAGCAGCTCCAAGGTGCTCCACACTGTGTGGGCGATGAGCAGCTGGGGCTTGCTGATGTGCAGCAGCACTTCAGCAGCCCACCTGGCCCCCCAGCTCTGTCTCCCATCCCAGCCACAATCGGGGTGACTGAGTCACAAGGCCACGGTGCTGGGTGTGACAAGCTGTGGGGGCAGCAGATCTTAAGGCACAAACTCTGCAATATGCACTCAGTGGCCTCGCTGTGCAGCAGCCTGAGGAGGTGGCCACCACCTGCATAAGGGGACACCAAATGAAGTGCTATCTTAAGCACTTATCTCTCGTCACTCTGGTTTTCCTGCTTTTATCAGGGGCTTTTGGTGCACCCCACACCATCTCCAGCCACACAACCTCCTGCAGACAGGGTTCTTCCTCACTTGAGCTGAACAGAAGACCTTTCACAGACACACTGATCACTTGCAGGGGGGTGAAAGGGAAGTAAAAATCACCACTGCTCAGCTTCAGTGGTTTGACAGTAGCTCCCCGCTTCAGCAGAAGTCTGAGCTTACATAGCAAGTACACAGCTTCTTGTGGGGAACAATAATTCAAGGAGTTTTTTTCTTTTTTTCAGGTAGCTGGGAAGGCCATCAGGCTTCCTCATGTGAAGACACAACCGAGGGCTGCAGAGCTCTCAGATCCTCCCAGAGATGGGGACATTGCCATGGGTGATGGGGCATGTAAAAGCAGTCGAGAGCTCTTGGGGAAGGGGGCTAATTGCACACTTAAATTAGTGACTAAACCTGATGCCAGAGAAAGGACACAAGGCTCCTTCAGTAGCTTCAAGCAGTGCTGGGCCAGCCTGGGCCAGCTTTTCAGCATCATCCTGTCACCCCTTCCCTCCCCCACTTCCTCCTGCTCTTGGTTACCCCTCCGATGTGCTGGCACTGCTATTTCTGCAGTCAAAACAAGATTGCTGGAAAAATAACCTGCAAGAGGCAGAGTGAGGTTTGTCTCCAGTGGTTAAAGAACACTGCTGGCTGAGCAGACTGGGAGCTCTTCCCTGGGGAGGCAGGGGACACCCGTCAGGGGACGGGGTGGTCTTGTCGTGGGTGACAGCAGTCTGGGGGATGTTCCCAGCCCCACCACGGGCTTGCTGGGGCAGCTGGAGCTCCCTGGGCATCTCATCTCTAAACCAGAAAGAACAATAATCCCTCCTCTGCAAAGTGCTTTGAGATGCGAGTTGGACAGGGATGAGGACCTTATTGTGCATCCCAGACAGCGCTGCCTGCGCCACCCGCCACATTTGGCAGCACATCCCTCACCCAAAAATCTGCTTGGCCCTTCTCCCCTGGCAGGCAGAGCAGGTAGGTGTGTGTGTGGCTCCCAGCACAGCCACAGCCCACCCTGGGTGCTTGCTCAGACACTGCTTCACCGAGGTGTCCTGGCATGTGTCCCGCCCCCAGCCCAGCCATCAATGGGTGTATTCACAGACCAGGCTCAAGATGTGAGCAAGCCCCTGATCCCCGGGGCTGGCAGGGTGGCAGGACCTGTGGCTGCCTCCTGGCTGGGCACTGCTGCTGTTTGCTCTCACACACACCACCCTCAACCCAGCCAGCTCCCATCTCCATCACCTCTGGCAGATGCTGAGGGTTTCCTGCTGGCCTGATTTCCTCGCCCTGCTTTCTTTTTTTTGCTCTTGTCTTTGCCTTTTTTCCTGTCCTGTGGAGACAGACATTTCCATAGTCAGGCTGTGTTGAAATTCACTGCCTGCCCACAGTCCAGTGACAGCCACCACCATCTGCCTGTCACCCAGATTTAAAAGGGGAAAGGAAAGGGGTGAGGGGAGGCAGGAGCACAGTGGTGGGGCTCATCAGAGAATCTAGGAAGTAGAAATAGTTGGTACAGCTGGTGTGTGTTGCCACGCTGAGAGAGACAGCATGAGAGGAAGCACGACTGGTTATTTGCACATTCTCTGACGGAAAAATAAACTCATCTGTTTTCCTAGGCCCATAAAAAGAAGCAGTAGTCATTGCTAATATCAACATTAAGTAATTATATTAGCCATGATGCTTAGGCAGGATTATTTCAGCCCCACTTTATATGGAGAGGAGAACTGAGGGGTGGGCAGGCAGGTGCCTGGGCCAGCTGCAGGGCAGGACATGCTGACCCTGTGCCTGTCCCTGGCAGCCCTGCCTCACCACCCTGTCCTGGGACACACTCCTTACCTTCTCCTCCAGACTTGGCAGCTGCAGTGGCTGCTCAGTGATCAGTATCCCAAAGTCACACACAGTTGCCACCAGGTCCTCAGTGGCCACCAGGGTCTCCAGGATCACCCGCCTAGTGCCCAGGGTCCTCTGAATGGGAGGGTCGCTGCGGAATTCACAGGATTTCTCCTTCTTCTTTTTCTGCTTCTCTTTGGGCACAGACCCCTGCAGGGCACCAGCACAGGGACAAGCCTCAGCAGAGGGTTGGGGACCCTTCAGACAACAAGCAACCCCAACCCAGCCCCTTATCCCCCACTGCATCCAGACCAAGATGTGTGTAAAACAGCTGCTGCCTCCCTTCCATAGGAAAGGAGGACTTTGGAAAGAGGTGTGAGGTGGAGAAAAGATTGTCTGCCAACACCAAGCTGTCCCAGGAGAAAGACCTTCACTCTCCCATCACTACTTTGGCAGCTCAGTTGTGTTTGGATGCCGTTCTCCCCCAGCACCCTACCTTGGCACTGCCCTTCTGCCGCCCTTGTTTTGCCTTCCCCTTCATGACTGCATTTTCTTCTGGTTCAGTACTGACAGGCCATGAGACCACCTGTCCAGAGAGAGGAGCTGGAGCTGCAGAGGTTGGGACACCAGAGGACCCTGGTCCAGGGTCACTGCAATCCCAGGCTGCCTCCCAGAGGCAACACAATACCACTGCTGGGCCTCCCAGCAGCTCTTTCCCCTTCCATCCAGCTCCACCACACACTCACCTTCTCCTCCACGACTGAGACAATCGTTCCAGCTGCCAGGTAGGACTTCAGACCCATTAAATCCTTGGCAATGTGCTCCTTCCTGTAGCTGCAGTCGATGGTGTCTGCCCAGGGCTTTCCAGGGGTGACAAACACTTTTCCTGCACAGGGACACAAAATACTTCTGAGGAGAGACCCCTCCTTACTGAGGACAGAAGGAACCCTGGGACACAACTGGTGCCAATTTATTATCCATCAGCCACAGTAACAGCCCAGCTACAGCATTGCAAGTTGTCCTGATGCCACCACATGCCAGGAAGAGCCGTAAACCTGCCCTGAGCAGTGGGAGAGGGGATTTGTAATTCCTTATTACCAGAGTGGGCCTTGGGCCCCTCCATGGCTGCAGGCTCCTGCTGGCTCTTTGTTTCTTCTGTGTCCTGAGCAGAGCTGTCCACATCCAGGGTGGCCACCACGAGACTCTGATGGATTTTTGTATTCTGGAATAGAGAGGGATCTCTTGGCAGGGCATACCTGGTTGTGTTGGCATCAGGACCAGGGGACAGAGCTGCCTCCAAAATCCCATTCCCCAGCCCACCTCCAACATGGGAAGGGGCACCACTGCTGGGGAAAGGGTCTGCCAGGGTCAGTGGGAGGGAGGCTATGAATGCACTCCCACATGCAGAGCAGTGCTAGACTCTCTGAGAGGGACAAGGAATGTGGCCAGCAGGGACTTGTCCAGCCAGACGTTGCCATGTGTGAATTCTGTCCCCAGTACTGCTGCTGCCCACACCAGCTCCATTGGGAACAGTCTTGCTCAGCAGCCTGGAGGTGAAATCCCCCTTGCTGTGGCCTGACACTGTCTGTTGCTTTCAGGAGCTCAGTTAAGCACAAACCTCAGTGGTGCTCCTGTCCTCCACCTCCTCTCCCTCTGCAAACTCGTAGGTGACACAGTAGCTGTAGGTGATGAGCGGAGCCTCGGAGCCAGTCTCCAGCTGCTGCCAAGCGCTGGGATCAGGGACTCCCTTGATTTCCCCAACACTCACAACCACTCGTGCTTCACTCCTGGCCAGATCTAAAAGGAAGACAATCTTGCTATGAAGATGCAGCGTGCTTCTTCCAGAGTGAACAAGGTACAGAACAAGTGGAAGCCCCCAGGACACTGTGTCCCACCACCCGGCATCCCTCCCTGCCACCCTGTGCTAACGCTGTGACAAGCCACTGCCACATGGGGTCACCCCAAAGCCATGCAAACATCTCCGGCTTGGTTGCTTTGCATCCCTGGTTAACGTTTTAGACTCCAAAGAGCACAACCAGCCCATAAACTCATCGAGTAGGAACCACCGAGAGGGGCTTCCAAGCCGCCAGGTGTCCCCACTCCCCTGCTCTCATCCCCGCTGGGGATGTGCCACATTCAGAGGTGGCACTGCTTCATGCAGACAGTGCAGCACACACAAGCATCTTCCCCAGTGGAGATGTTCCTCTTTCAGCAGCTGAAGGGGGAAACACACAGACTAAAACCAGACAGTGCCTCGGAAGCAAAGATGGGGAAGGCCGTGACACGTGGCAGTGCTAGGATCATGTTTTTCCTGTAATCGTTGGACCTCATTAAGGCTAAAATTACCCTGATTGTCATTACAATGCTGCAGGATCCTCCGCCCATCTCCCCACTAGTACTAACAGGGTAAAAAGGTACAGAGATGTATCTCCATTTGAGGAGATGCAAGAAGGAAGGCACTACTGGATCCAGAGTTTGCCCTGACAGCTCCTACCTCAACCACACTGAAACCACCTCCTGAACCACGAGGTCAGCACAGACAGGTTCAAAGGCAAACACTCACCTGGCTGCATTGCCAACCCGTGGAACTGGTGTCTCTCATCAGGCTCTATGTGGATGTCATCAAGGATGGAGAGCTGGGGCAGGCTGTCCACGAGGAAGCCTCTGTAAGTGGGAATGAGAGCCAGTGGGTTCCCTTGGAGGACCAGGACACGGAGCTTCGGCAGACTGGACAGCTGGGAGACCAGCCCCAGCAGGTCTGTGAGGCTGTTAAAGCTCAGGTCAAGGGAGACAAGATTTGGCCTAAGGAAGAGAACCCAGAGAAGAAGGTTAAACAAACAGCACCCATCTGAGGACAGAGAGCTACTGCCCGGCGTCAAAAAAAAAAATAAAAATTGTTTCTCCAGCACCAGCTGGGTTAAACTGGGGATTCCAATGGCACAATCTCAAGAGGACAATTCCAAATTCCTGAGCCATATGGTCCATTGCCAGTTTGACCCACAACAACATCTGCCCACCTCCCTTCAGGAGCCCACACTGATCCCATGGCATTACCAGAAGTCCACAGTAAGGCACTTGTCCTGCAAAGGGCCACTCAGCCGGTTGTATCCCAGCCCCAAGTGCTGCAGCTCTGGAGGAGGCTGAACACACAGGTCCTGCAGATCAGCCACAGCGTTGCAGCAGAGCTCCAGGACCTTCCCAGGACAGAGGGAACAACAAACACTCTGCGATAAGCTGTTCCTGGCACTCCCTGATGCTCAGCACATGCTGTGTTCCCAGCTAGGAACCTCCCTCCTTGCCCTGCCATCACGAGGCACTGCTTGCTCACCTTCAGTGTCTGGGGCAGGTGAGCTGAGGTGATTCTGCTGATCTGGTTGGCACTGAGGATGAGCTCCTCCAGCTGCTTCAACTGCAACAGACCCTCATCCACCTCCTCCACCTGCAGAGAGTTTGGTTTGGCCAACACATTCCCAAGCCACCTCATGGCCAAGGTGACGTGGATGTGTAGTGTAGATCCACGTGACACACGTGTAACATGGATTAGTGCAACACATCAGGTGGGGAGGCCAGCAGCTCTACCCCAGCTAAGCAGTGACATCTGGGAAGACCCTGGGATGGGGAAGATGTCCTTTACCCAGAATGGTTTCCCTCCCAACAGGAAGACATGGTCTTCTGGCCTGGTGCCTTTACAGGACCCCAGCAGCCACACTTACTCCCTTGCCAGTGATCCGCAGGGACCTGAAGACCTGGAAGACGTTGGAGCCATGGCCGAGCTCGGGGTTCAGCACAGCCATCTCCCGCAGGTGCTGGTCCTGGGGGCTGCAGGCTGAAGGCAGGGCCCACGGGCCGTGCTGGTCCCTCAGCAGCTCCACCAGCACCTCGGGGCTCTCCTCACCCAGCAGCGCAGCCTCCTCCTGCCCGGCTGCCCCCAGCCCCAGCCGGCCTCTGCGGGGGCTCCTGCGCGCGTCCCAGCGGGACTCGTTCTGCAGAGAGGGGAGAGCAGAGAAGTGAGAGCCCTGCAGACTGCAGCCCCCCGAGGCTGTGCCCCCCGAGCTCCCTACCCAGCTGCCAAGGCCGCAGGGGAAGTCCTGCAGACCCAGGCATCGCAAGTGCTCCCGAAAAACAGCCCAGACACTGCGGCAGCCGGATCCTGCCATCCAGCCCGGCAGGGAATTGGAATTCCCTGGCTCAGCGGGGAGGCAGGAGTCCCGGTTGCTGGGAGACGGGAGGGACGCGGGTGCCCTGGAAACCAGGACCGAGCTCTGCAAGCGGCCGCGGAGCGAGTCTGGGACGGCACCAGCTTGGGAATAAATCCCTGGGTTTTCTGGATCTCCCCCTGGATTCTGGGGGCCGCTCCCCACCAGGGAAAGAGACGCAGGCCTCGTGCTGCATTTGCAGTGTCAGCCCTGTCCCCCGGGCAAGGAGCTGTGACATGGCATTTGCCATTTCACTTATCTACATCCTGAGTGTCGCTCAAGTTTCGGGCAGGAAGCAGTCAGGTTCTCAGCTGTGAAAACTCTGCTCTTCACTGGCATGGAGGGCACTGCCACCACAGCACCACGAGGCCACCAGAAAACAAAGTTCATGGCTAAAAATACCAGCTCCTACACTTGGAAAAAAGGTAGATGAGCCCCAGGGAAAAAAAAAAAAAAAGCCACAGCTCTGTCTAAGGTCAGATTCAGGTCTCCAGGCTCTGAGGGTTTCTTTGCTTTTTCCAGCAATGAGTGTTGAGGCAATGGCTACAGCAGCGTGGGGCAGCAAAACTTCCCCAGTGAATCGCGGGTGCTCTGTGGCATCTGGTGGTTACGTGGTGGAAAATTGAACTTCCACTCAGGCTGGGTTTTACAGGACAGATGCCTATCTGCTCCCTTATCAGCTCAGCAGCTTATCACAGCTGTGTACAGACAGGAAAGGATGTGCAGAGCATGCACAGGCTGAGAGGCCACCATGGAGTGGAACAACTAGGCAAACTGGTCTCCACAGCTCAGCAGAAAATGAAGTCAAATCTTAGAATAGTCTTTAAAAAAGCATTACTAGTGGTTGAATCACGTTCTGTGGGGAAGTTGAGCTGTAAGGATGCTGCTTATTTCTGTCACTGTTACAAATAAGTGGGCCCCACTGCCATTGATGCTGCACAAAGAGAAGTTCCCTGCCCTTGGAGGAAGACCAGCTGTGATTCCTTGTCCATCCTTGGCTGTACGTGTCTGGGGCAGCTGGAAGGGGGCTGGCAGTGCAGGCTGCCCAATGGTCTCTTTTCTGTGCAAGCACCTTACAACACACTGTGAGGCACTAACCAGCCACTGACCTCTCTGCTTACAGGCTGGTGGGACCTGAGTGCAAAAACATCCAGGCGAAATGTCCATTCCTGTGTCAAACCTTGGGATTCAGTTCAGCCTCAAGTTCTTGTACCAGTCCCAGGCACTTTCAGAGGAGCTGATGCACACACCAAGCTTTTTATCTTCAGAGACAGATTATTTCATGTGGAAAAGAGAACTCTCATTATTTTGACACCAAGCTGTTGTTCCCTTCAAGTCTTCTGGTGACTTGACAAACATTCACCTTTCAATCTATCACTACCTTTCACCACAGGGCTGGGAAGCACGGATGTATTTGTCACTTGGCATTGTCACAAAGGTGTGTTCAGAGAGGTTTCCTCTGCTCTCCTTTCTGTCCTAAACTATCAGTCGTTCTGCAGGTCCTATTCTGATCACATCCTCGTACTTGTAAATCCCAGGAAAGATTTTTCACTGTTTTGGGATGTGTAAGAATTTCCTGCAGTTTGTCACTGGAAACAGAAAATGGCCTCAGGGGAGTTAGAGAGAGGTGTGACAGAGATGGGGAGGTGGGATCCAGGACATCCTCTGCTGGGATAGGTGCGGGAGTCACACCTTGGAGCAATGATCTTACAGACATCCAGCAGAAGGTCACAGATGTTGACCTGGAGGCCTGACCTGCCTTTGCACACAAGCCCCTCATGGCTTTTTCAACTGCCAGGGTCGACCCTGCAGGAGAAGGTTGCTGGCTTTGTGTCCCAAGCGTGTGCTCCAAACATTCTTATTAAAAAAAAAACCCAAACACAACTGAGTTTATGTTCAAAATCCCCCATTTTGGAGAGGCCAAGGATTCAGATGGGATGTCTAAGCATCCTGAACTCCTCTTCAGGCAGATGATACAGGCCACCATGGGTGTCAGTCCGAAACTGCCTCTAGATCACAATCAGTGAAGACGCACTCGAACCAACTTTTGATTTAATCTTTTAAAAAATAAAAAAAACCCAGAATGATCACATGCGAAAAAATATATTTAAAAAAAAAAAAAAAAGCCCATGGAGGAGCCAGTGACGCAAAACTCCACAGTATTTAAAGGCAGCTCGGTGGGACAGAACTACAGCACTGCAGGCAGCTGGGACACCAACCTCCAGTCAGCTTTCAGCCACATCAGCTGCTCTCCAAGCCCACCATGAGACGCCAGGCAGGTGGGTGCAACTTAACCTTGCTGCACATGGTAAGGCTGCACTGGTGGATCTTCACCACGAGCTCAGCCCTCTAACCTCTCTATGCTTCAGAAACTTATCATGCTGCACAAAACCAGAAAGTTTTGCAAATATTTTGTAGAGGCTTGAGACAATTCATGGTGTTCTTTCTTTTTTTTTCCCTCTTTCCCCTCTTCATTTGTATGCAGAGTTCAACAGGTTTGCAATGTTCCTCTTCTGCTCACTGATACCTTTGGGCTCCTTGGCACCAACAGCCAACTCAGAAGCAAGCAAGTCGACTACAGGACAGACACAGAGGCATTTAACCACCCAAATACAGCTCTTGGCACCAATGATTGAAAGGCAAGCGACCACCTTGTTTAAGAACTACGTAAGTGCTGTTCTACATCTGCTATGTCTGTGTCCATGGAGAGATCTCTTGAATTATTCTAAAACACCAGAAAGCAATGTCTAGAACAGCTGGTGAAAGCCTGGACAACTTCACCTCAGCTAACTGCTACCTGAGATCCTCCAGACTAAACACATTGCTTTTTCTTGGTTTGCCAAGTCATGTTAGGCTTGAAAAAGGCATCTTTTTGGATGAAACTGGTCAGATCACTGGAAACATGGAGAGCATTGCCTTGCTATTCAGTCAGATCCTAGTGCTCCAGCAGTCAGGAGCAGTTCTGCTGAAAATCCTGCTCCCTCATCCTTCCCTTGGAGGTGGTAAAATGTACACCTAAGGCTCAATGCTTCAGACAAATTTCAATGCCTGGGAACATGTTCCCAAGAGTATACTATCAAAATCAATTTAAACATTTCCCCTGAATTTGTTCTTGAAATCAAAACCACTTTTGCTGAAACAGATCAAAGGAAATCTCTTGCATGAGGAACTTTTGCCCCCAATACTTAGAAAAGCTGAAAACAAAGCCAAGCAGGCTTATTAAGATGAAAAATACAGCACCATCAGAGCCACAGGGAGTGTGTGATACCTACTCCATAAAAGGAGTGTAGGTGTTAATGCAGTGATTGAAAAAGAACAAAAAACCCCAGCCATCCACCAACTGAAAGAGAGGTGTGTACTTGCCCAGGCATTCAAACACCAAGGGACTTCTAAGAATGAGACAAAAGAATAATCATTTCTCTCTGCTCTTCCTCCCCTATAGAACGTGTGTAGCCCTGTAACACCCAAAACTGTGAGGTGGCTAGCTGCTGTCCCCCAGGCTGAAGACATGGCGAAGAACATACCTGAATGCCCAGCTTTTGAGGCAGATTGCTGCATTTTCCAGATTTTTCACAACATTTTGCAAAACCTGAGAAGCGACATCGAATTAACCTGTGGTCAGAATTTAACCCGGTTTGTCGATGCAAACATCAACCAGCTCCACGTGACACTGAGTGAACGAGCTAATCTTTACACCTGCAAGAACCTGGATCTTCTGCAGAGGGATCTTGGCCAGGTCCAGAAGATGGCAATGGCCCAGAAAAAGATGTACATCTGGGTGGTTTTACAGAAATACGAACAGCTTATGCAAAATACAACAAAAAGGTACAGAAACGTTAACAGGCCAGGGTAAACAACAGTAATTTAAGATCCTAGAGACCTGGCTACATGTGACCCATCAGTAGGTATGTGACCAGCTTCATGCCAGGAACAACTACTGATCATGTGCTTGCTATTCTACATATTATTATAACTATATCATCAACTACAGAATCTATTTTAATCTAATATTTAAAGGATTAGTAACATAAATTATTGATTGTATTTATTATGAGACTATTTATACTGTTTTATTGGCAACAGCATATTAAAAGGATGGACTAATATAAGCCAGGATGATTTAATTAACCAATCAAGATATAAATAAGCAAACAGGAAGGCATGATTTCAGCAACTTGAATGTCTTCTATGTATCTTGCTATGATTCTTCCAAAGAAAACTTGATTGTCAACAGACTAATTTTGTACTTCTTTCTCTGCTAGTGAGCAGTATTTATGAATTTTTATAATACATCTATTTTTATACGTTTATTTAAGAATTACATCACCCATATATATTTATTTGTATTTTTCACTTTCATATTCTAACACTGAAAGTGATTATTGATATATTGGCTACTTAGTGAGTGAATGGTTTTACTTATTTGCTGTCACTGTATTTAGATAAAACCTGGAATTCAATTAAAATGAGATTAAATAAAACTAATACTGCTGTATTTCTGTGTATTTCTCTTTTTCTGCACTTTTGCACTGAAAACCTAGTGTTTTATTAAATAGCAAATTAACTAGTTGTTTCTGGTTGAATGTTAAAGTTACTAGAAACAGCACATACCTTCCTTTCAATTAGCTAAAATTAAAAGTTCAAGCCAATCTAAGCATTAGAACGGGTTCAAAAATTAGAACTATTTATCTACAAAAATCAGTTCAAATTTTAACTTTCTCTATTAAAAAATTAATTTTCCTTGAAATGCCCACTTAAAACACAAGTACAGGATTCCTCCTCTCCCTGCTGCCACCACCAGGCAGAAGCAACATCTGCTGACCTCGTCAGGTAGGGTCAGCAATTCACCACAAGCAGGAAGACATTTACATCTTGAGGACTTAGAAACCACCATTTCCAATGTTTAATAGCAGTGGAGAACCACTGCCTACTACCAAAATGCTTCATGTGAGACTAAGTTAGAGATACTAAAAAAATTAAATGCAAAAGAAGTAAGAAAACTGCTATACATTCACACACCTGACTCATCAAAATTCTCATAACCTTTATTAGGTAAAAATCACAAGGATGTGATTCACCAACACCAACTATCGTGCAATGATTTTAAAATAAAATCCCTCTATATATTTATCTATTACCTTTCACTTCAGCTACAGCCTCAGTCACTGAATAATGCTGCTTCCACTAGGCAAGAAAATCCAACATATCAAGGAGGGGACAAGAGAAGCACAGAGAGCTGAAGTGTCCTACCAGGGAAAAACAAAAATCAGTCATTAAAGGCAGATAAAATGCTGTTTGTTTCATTTATTTAAATGGACTCGAGCAGCTCCATGTCTAACACTGACACTGATATCATGTTATCCCACCTCAGTGCTGCTTTGTGGAGGCCCCTGGCCAGGCAGTTTGTCAGCAAAGAGCCCCAAAGCCTGCAAGAAAATAAGACCAGGGCCCAAGGCATTGGTGCAGCCCCTACAAGCTTCAGTTTTACCTTTCTCAGAGAAATACCAGGGTGACCTTTGACTTACCAGCCTGTTAGAAGTAAATGTAGAAATAAATAGACGTTTCCCTACTTAGTTTTGCCAAAAGAGCTTATTCTCACTGTTATGCTTAATGTCATGAACAGGAAGTGTCTGATCCCTTTAGGAACACATCAGAATGCCAATGCATTTGGAAAATTTTGTTGCACAAAATGTGAAGGAGCAGGCTGACTGGTTATTCAGGGTGAGGAAACACAAACACTGCAGCCCCCTGGACTGGTGGAGCTGGCACTTCAGCCCTCCTGCTTATTCCCAGTCTCTAAGCTGCTTCAGGGAAGGGGAGCAGAGTTGACTACAAAGGGTAGTTTTCAACAACCCAGCACAGAGCAAACACAGCCTGGTGGCTAATGCATGAGAAAAAGAACTCACTTGTAAGCTCATCAGAGTGAGCTGATCCTTTGAGTCAAGAGGGGCCCAAGAGGCACCATGTTTCTTAAAATAAGACCTTAAAATTAAGTTTCAGCAGCTCAACAGAGGACATAAGCCTTGTAATGGGAAAGCTCAACACAAGATCCCAAAGGGGTAACTTCAGCATTGCTAACAGGGAAACGAGCCCCTGTCACCCTTCAGAATTGCAAAAAGGTTGGCAGGTGCTGGTCCTGGTCCAGGAGCAATTCCACTTACCATTTCTTCACATCCAGTTAGAAAATAAAGGCGTTACAACCAGTTTCTTCCAAAAAATAACCTTTATTGTTTTGGTTGTAAATATAAAAAAATGCATTGCACAATTTAACAGACCTACTGAAAAGTGCTACATGTCAACAGCACAACAGAAGTTGTGTCATGCAACAGAACAGGAAACCTAGGCAAAGCAAGAGCACAACCTGAAGTCCTCATTCCTCCAAGCTTTTTTTTTTTTTTTCCCTTTTTTTTTTTCCTTTTTTTTTTAACAAGAATGAACTCCACTCACTTGAAACACATTTAAATACAAGGTAGAAGGAGAAAAAGAGCAATTTATTCACTGTATTGTTAACTAAAAGGCTTGCTCCTAACATTGGTATCTTTTGATTGAAAACCTTATTCATGTTGGAAAAGTCCAGATATAAAAGCAATTCAGACAATGGCTAGAAAATCATTCTACTATATACCAAGAATGTGTTGCTTCAGAACTGAATCAAGTTTTATGGATCAAGAAATAATTTGGTACTACGACTTCTGCTCTAAAACAGTAAATGAGCATGAAATCCAACCAAGAATGAAACAAAAGGAAACCTGAGGCCTTAACTGATGTTATGGGAACAATACTGGGGCCCTATAAAGGAAAAAGAAACCCAAACTGTTTCCTCTGAAACTCAAATATATAAGTTGAGTAGGATTAATAGGAAAACTTCTGTTGTCTCACCTAATCATAAAACCTCCTAAAAGTCATCAACAGGTTCCACAGTCCTCTGCAATTGGTATGACTGGATCCTTAAAGCATCTAAACAAGGTATCATCAGCCTTTTCATTTGGGGAGTTTTTCCATGCAACGAAGGTGGAAAGCAACCAAAAAAGAAAGAAAGAAGTCAAAATATAGTTAACAACCCATTCTGCTTTCAGCAGTATCTTCTAGTCGGCAACATCGAGGCAAGAATCATCCACCCCAGAAAGACAGAAAGTGAAACAGCTTTCAAATAACCTGCACCACAAAAGCCTTGTCTTACTGGATGTGTTTGCAGTGAGCTTCTCTCTCCTGCTCTCAAACTGCTCTCCAGGAGTTTCAAGTTTTAAAAACAAACAAAACACAATTTGCCTGCCCCGTCACCTCTACCACACACACTCTCAAAGGAATGTCAAAAGGTGAAGACAGAAAATAAAGGATGCTATTTTTAAATGCAATTTATCAGCCCTTTGTCTTTTCAAGCCATTCCAAGAGAGATTCAGAGATTCCATGTAGAGATTGAAGCTTTTGTGTTATTTCCTGGGTTTCTGTCACTGCTGGTATGACAGCAAATACATGTGTGTGCGCTTGAGCACCCAGGGTGGTGAAGTCAGCAGCAAAGATGCAAGTTTTTTCCATACATACACACAGGTTTTCCCACTCTCAGTTTCAAGTAGAGACAGTAATGCCACAGAGAGAAAAATCCTCATAGAACGCAGGAAAGCCCCACTCTGCCCATTCAGTGAATTTTCCACGCACTGTTGTAGGGGGAAGAACGCATGATTTATGAATGCACACAGGATGCCAAGATCTAAGGCACAGATGGAAACATTCTAGTAAGTCTCACTTCAAGGAAGGCTTCTCAAGGGGTCTAGTAAAGTATGGAAGAACATGCCAATCAGGTCAAACAGCATTAATTAGGAATCCTTTGGTTTTGTGCAGAGATCAGACTGCCAAAGTGAAGCACGACCTGGTCTCTGTTCCCACTACTCACTAATTCCTTCAATTCTACTTTGCTCCTGGGCTTGTACTGTTTACTCCTCCTGCTAACATGGAGATTCACACAAGCCCAGTACCCACATCAGATAACACACAAGTTGTCCAGAACTTGTTTGGGCTGAGGCCATCTACAATATACTGATCTACAGAATTCCAGGTCAGAAGGAACTACTGGATAATCTCAGTCTGACTTTGTCCGTATCACAGGCCGTGATTATTTTATCTAGCCACTCCCTCATTGAGTGAAGTATGTTGGATTTGACTGATCCTGACCTGTATTCCATTTTATGGGCATTCTTCAAAAGTTCAGCACCAATTCACTGCAGACAGACATACATCACCTGTAACTCTGGGTAGACTATAGGCACTGTGTGTTCTGCTTGCCTAAGTATGCTTTGGTGACACTGAGGAAACCAGACCACTTAAATGAGGGGAGAAAGTGTGACCAAGCTTTTTTTAAGAAATAGTGTTTAGACTCCCTAATGGATAAGACAGACAAAGGAGCTCAAATATAAATCAAAGTGGGAATCTATGCAGGAATCAATACATATTTGGTTAATGTCTTTTCATACCAATCCTCAGTACTTCTGCTATGCAGACATGAGAGTAACACAGCGTTTTTCCTCCTGTGTTTCCAACTGAGGTGAAATCACAGCCATCACCAGGCTGACTGATAAAAGAATTCTGATTTGCAAAAACAGGGTGACAAAAAGATACTGAATCACTGCTTCAAAGATCAGCCACATCATTTCTGGTAATTGCACTACATGGAAAGTATCTTTTCACTTTGCCTTCCCTCCTACACTCTTGCTTAAGTAAGCAATCTCTGATTTAATTTTTTTTCTCTTCATTATGTTGTTTGCGGTCTTTTAATAGTGCCATGAGCTTGTTTCTCCACCTCAGGTTATTAAAATAAGCACTTTTCCTCCAATTGTAACCAGCTCATGGTGCAATGTGTGTGTTTTTTCCTTCCACATCCAGACAAAAACTGCTAATGGCCAAAAGTTTTAGCAGTTCAGTCACACCAGCCCTTCCTACTTCTTTGAGGTTCTTCCAGCTTCCAATCCATTCAGCGAGATCTGAGATGTTGGGATTTAAGCTTAGAAGTCATCAGACCTCCCTGGGCTTTGAAGCACATTTCTAGTGCACTTTGCTTGTCGAGACAAAAACTAGTGCAACTTCAGCTGAACATGGTTGAGAACATGGTAAAAATGAAGCACAATCACAGCCTGACTAGCAGGGGACACTGCAGGGGAGGCATTACAGAATCTGTTCATCTGAAAAGTACAGCAAAAACACAAGTGGGTCTGTACTTGGACAATCTACCTACTGATTTATTTCTAAAAAACACGATATACATTCTGAACATGCAAATAAGCATGTAGATATCTATGTATCTATGCATCTCAATGAGATAGCTCAGTAAAGAAAGAACTTGAGGGATGCTCCCCAGCTAATCACAGTGTTAAATGACTTCACTGGAATCAAAGTTCACCATCAATGATAAATGGGAGGATTTAAAGCACTGATTTAAAAAAGAATTTACAAACTTATTCAACAGTTTTTATCCAGATGCATCCGAAAGAACATTGCTTAATTGATTATAAGATTATGTGTGAAAGACCTAGATACAGATGCCCCCAGAAAAATAATTACTGTGACAACTTTTCTACACTGTTTCAAGAAACTGTTCCTTAGCTGAAGTCTGGATTTTTGTTGGTTCTGTCACAGAGACACAAGTTTTCACACGTGCCACAAATCACAGAATTGCAGACTGGTTTGGGTTGGAAGGGACCTTAAAGATCCTCTTGATCCAACCCCCTGCATGAGCAGGGACCCCTCCCACCAGACCAGGTTGCTCCAAGCCCCATCCAACCTGCCCTTCAACACTGCCAGGGATGGGGCTTCACAACCTCCCTGGGAAACCTGGGCCAGTGCCTCACTACCCTCACACTAAAGAATTTCTGCCTAAGGCCATATGAGAAACCAGATCTACTGTAAAAAACAAACAAACAAAAAAAAAAGGCAAAGCCTCCAGAAAGGCACGGTGGTACTTAGATCATGCCAGATCATGCCATTTTGTCTTCTCCTTCAGCTCCTTTCCCCCCCAGCAGTTCCCTCCAGCCCCCAGTTCTTCAACTCACAGTGTCTCTGCTGAGGGAGAGGCCCTGGGGTTAACCTTGGGTGCCTTCTTCTTGCTGCCATCCTGCTCACACGTAATGACCTCTGCAATGACACCATTAGCTGCAACAGCTCAGGACAAAGAGGAAAGAAAAACACTGTCCGTGCTTGGACCCAGCTCCCCAAGCCTACTGTTTGTTTTTAAACTTTGGCCCACCAAGTGGAGGAGACTGGGGATAATGTAAAGAAAAACCCCAGCCCCCTAAGGGGAAGCTACTGACCCCATTTCAGCATGTGCAATGCCAGATGTTGTACCTGCTCCTCACCTTAGCACTGGGACAGCCTGCTCATCACCCCCAGGCAGCCTGCTTTTGAAACTGGAACAGAAGTACTCACAGGAGGTGTAAGATAAATATTACCCACAGTTTGCATAGCTCTTAAGAATCAGAATCAAATGATGAGTGGAATTACAAGGTCCATAGCGTTATTCCAGAGTACAATGAGCTGGAATGAATATCCCAGTGCTGTCTCAGGATGAACAATCACTGCTGTAAGGAGATCAAGTTTATCTGTGCCAGAGCACTGGACTTGCTGAGCCTGTCACAGAAAAATGTTATGCAGAAATTCAGGTTTTAAACCTATTTTTGTATGGTTTAGAATTGAGCATCACCTTCCCATACAGACCAAATTTAGGTAAGTCCTTCAGGTTTTTTCAGAGAGAAGGCAAAAAGAACAAGCAAAAAAGATGAAGAAGCAAAGAACTCCAAGTTTGTGTGGTTTGATAGAGATTCTGAGATTTTAAAAAAAAAAAAGCCACATGACAAACTCAATCCTTGTTTCTGAAGCACTACTATACATGTCCATGGATGTGCTGTACATGCACACATTTTGAGGCAGGCAGCTCAACTCTGCAGAGTGCAAGAAAACAGTTCATTGATTAAATTGGTATGAAATTCATGTATCTATCCTCGTCACAGACTCTGTGCAAACTGAAACTCCTTCCTTGCACTTGCTGCACAGCCTGCTGCTTGCAATGACTGCACCAGGAAAAAGAACAAAAATCAGGTACTTGATTTGCTAGAAAATAAAGCATGTCTTGAAACGGATCATATGCAATGATACACTCATTAAAATAAAAATACACAAAACACAGCCTGAGATTTTAATTTTAGTATTTTTGCCATGAGTTGACATCACTGATGATGGATTTTTCTTCTCCTTTGGTTTTTAAGATGATCCTGTTGAAAAATTCTCACCATTCAAGTAAAACAAACGGAACTGAATACCAGAAAACAAAAGAAAAAGCACATTTTGTTTCATGAAATCAGAAGCGTATTTCCCCTTGGAGAGAACATTCCTTGGTGTACAAGATTGACACTTCAGAGAACTTAGTACTTGAAGCTGTTTCATAGAAATGCATTTGTTGCATATAGCTGCATGCTGCATTGATGGAGAAATATTGCTGCCTGCAGGACTCAAACCTGCTGAGGTTACCTGAGCTTGGTGTTTTCTCACAGACTGGAGCACAGCACTGAGGAGGAACCAACACGTTACGACAATGTTGCATCTTAATTCCACACTTTCTGATGGCAGAGCCAGATGCCCTGAACAACGGGTGGTGGAGACAATTCATTCTAAAGTGCAGCAACAGAAAGGAGACTCGCCAGGCTGCTAGACTGGCAGGCTCTCCACCCCTTGTGTAAGCAACTCGTTGTCCTTGGTTGTTAAGTTTCACCAGCTGTTTTGTTCATCTTGTTCACTGCCTCAGCAGCTTGCTCTGGCAGGCGTGATGGGTCTGTTAGAATGGAGGTGCTTGTACTGAGATGCCGGAGGGTGTTCAGCACCACTGTGAAATAAGTTGGAAAAGTATCAAGAAAAGCCCTTAGTCCAACTTGAAACAGATTGGAAACATTTTTCCCAGTCCCACGCAGGATGGTGTCACAGTCTGTGCAGGTACCACAGGGCTGTTACACAACAGGATGGAAGTGCTTCTGCAAAACATGCACACCTCCAGACACAGTGACAGCATTACACAGAGATGTGCAAAAACTGTGCCCAGGGAGCAAGGAATGGACATTTAGGACTTCTTACAAACCTACCCATTTCTGCTACAAAAGAGCATGTTACCTGGCAATTGTAACTGTAAGTGTAAATACTTGCTGTATTGCAAGGGGGAAAGGATCAAACCATCATGCCCAAAATGAAGGTCATCCCAAAGCTGAATCCAAATCTCAAAAGCCTTCCCTTCATAAGGAGATAAATCACACTGCCAAACTTACTCCAACTAGAACAGAGTCTTTGAAATTTAAATGCAGCTTCAGACTGTTTAAATTCTGGTATCTATATTCAGCAATTTGGGGCTTTTTTTTCTCTACAAGTGTTAAGTACAAAATCAAGTGTTTTCAAAGTCAAAAGGGCTTTTTGTTTTTCTACTGAGATAATTAAAAAAGTGGAAGTAATATTCAGCATAGTGTGTTTTCTTTGTCATGTTCTGACTTTCAAGAAATGCTATTCACTTACTTGGCCTCAGAACAGGAAGAGAACAGTGCTGATCCAACCAGGCCATTGCAGTTTGATTCATATCCTTAAAGCTTGTTGTGGAAACCATTCCATTGAAGGACTCAAACAATGGCTTAATAATAATGCTGAACTGCAAATTATCACATGTTAAGGGGGACAACAAAGGAGGAGTTCAAACCATTCTATGGGAAAGGCTACTGCAGCTCTGTCTGCAGAGCAAAATATGGACTTTTAAATGGGATTGCAACATTTAAGAAAAAGCTAATTTTTAAAATCTGTCACATTAAGACAAAGGAAAAAACAGAACCTCAGTTCTTAGTGATACTCATTATTTTTCCCAAAATTCCTAAATAACTCCCCTGATCTCCTGCAACCCAGCTGCACATTGTGGCCCTGTCACAAGCACACGAGTATCTGAAACTTCTACGTACATGTCACTTGTTCTCTCTCTTTGTTGCCACCTTCTTCATGTAATACTGAAGCTTTCCCAGCAAATGGACAGGGAAGGCTTTGTGTACCCAAACCACTTACCAGAGGGCAAGGTGGAGCACCTGAATGAGTCTTGCCTGGTGTCAGTGAGTCCAACACAGCAAACAGTGTCAGTATTCAGCCAATTTTTCAGGCAGATTTTCCAGAAAACACTCAAGTTCTCTGTGACTGCAGCTAAACAGGGACCTCAAAGTACATAAGCGTATTCTCAGAGAAGATCAATGGTGCGGCAAGGATGCCCACACCAAGGACCAGACCTGCTGAGCTGCATCTACATGGACCAGAGCAGTAGCAAGCTGAGGACTTTCCTTTTTGGCTCTCTATAGTCACAGCTTGGGAGGACAGGCCCAGAGTTGGCAATAACCTTCCTGGCAGAAAAGGGGCAGGCAGAAATGTTAGCCTGTGGTGTATACAAGTGCACAGAGCACCACCACAAACCTCAGTTGGTCCCAGCTCCCAAGCTTTCAGATGAGCTTTCCTGGAAAGGAACTCAAAACAGCTTGTTGTTGCCACAATAATTCACTGAACAGGTTTCAGCTTACAGGTACATCTTTATTTCAGAAGCTGGTTGGATGATAAAACTCATCTGAAGGCTCAGGATCTGTGCTTTTACCAGGTTACTCCAGGTGGGATTTTCTGACTACACTCAGCAGCATGTGAGAATGTAGCCCAACCCAATCTCAGCCCTGTCACACTCCCATCTTTCTCACTGTGCCTAGAATACTTGAGGGGACTTGCATGCCCTTACAGACTTGTACAGAGTGACTGCAAGAACAACATGGGTATTCTGTCAGTACTCTAATATTCAAGAGTATCCTATTCTTGGGTTATCTCTAGCAGCCCAAGACCAGATTACTCACTTCCCTCCTGTATGCAACAGAAAGGATGGTATTTTCATATTTTTAACGAAACTGCCCTTCTCACTATTACAGTCATTTCACAAGAAGGAAGTATTTTATTATTATTAGCACTCACCCCATCACCATGTCAGCTTTTACTGCAAGACACTCTGAAATATGTCAGGGTCCATTAAGGATTCAATCCAGCAGTTAGAACAACTGTTCCACCACAGTTATATCCTGACTCTTAACAGGAAGTTTGGGGACATTACTTTGCATATCAACCTTCTTTTTCACCAACTACAAAAGCCTTTGTCTTTCCCCAAATATTACAAAACCCAGCTACACAAAATTGCATCTTCATCCCTGATAACTTCTGCCACTTTCTACAAGTGTCCCACTTGTAAATTATGGAGCTATTTAACATCTTGGAGCAGCATAAAACAAGCATGTTATCCAATCAGCTAACATGTGAGAGACTGTCTTTAAATAACCCCCTTCATGGTTATAATAAAGACCTCTATTTTCATAATTCATTTGTAACTGCTCCAGAGTTAATAGTGCTACAGAATCCAGAGGTTCCACATTTGCACCAGTTTTAAGCTAGAGACTGTGTGGAATCTTGCTGAGAATTCTTTCCTAAAAGGATGCTAAAAGGAAGAGTGTCTTTCTAGGGTCAACATCAACCAGGGAAAACTAAAGAAAGCATTTTCACATATCAAAGTATTAAAAATGCTGTACTTCATGCATGCACAAGCATGCAAATGCATACTCGTATTATACAGGCAGTTAGAGGGAAATAACCAGCACAGAACACAGATATAAAAAATGTAAAGTAGAAACAAAAAAACTCTATGAACATGGGAAGTTTAATGAGAAAATGGAAGGTTAACGCTACTGCTCATTGCTAATTACCAATATCCCTGAACTGATTCAAGCAAAAAATGTTTGATCCAAACTCGTTAAATCTATACAGCACAGCACAAATGCAGCTAACTTGGTTTCATTCAGTTTGTGCCTTTCTACCTCCTGCATTTTCATTCCCTCACAAGCACAGCTGCTGGCATTGGAGAAGCAAAGAGGAGCTAAGTTGATTCACTGTTGTAACAAATAACAATCAGAAAACTAAAAAAAAAAAAAAAGGAGTAAAAAGAAGACAAATGTGCAAGTTTTTACACTGCCATTGCAACAGCTTTGTTAATTGTTTGTAGTAATTTTTCCCTGAAATCTTTGCTGTTCTCTGTTCATTTTTTCAAGAAGACTAAAAGAACTACTATCACAAAAGCAGCCCACTAAATGTTTCTTGCCGTGTAAAAACCCACCAAGAAAACCTTGCCTTTGTATTGCATTTTGGTCCCAAGTTACCTCCCATTCTTTAAGGTGAACAAGTTCTGCCTCACAACAGCCTGTAAGGCAAGGATTCATAGCCACATATGCATGCGAATGAAAACCGAGGACTTAAGTATAAAGTCACAGCATCAGAATCTGGAGTTCTTGGCTCTAAATATATTAGTACCAAACCTCAAGTTCAGCAGTTTAATATAAAAGGATACAATCCAAAACTTCCAGTTCTGGAGGGTCCTGCTTCTCACATACTCATCAAACATCCTCCTCATGTGGTCAAACCTCTGCCGTGTTACAGGCACCCCGGTAGCAGGGAGCTGCTGCAGACAGGAACTGAAAAGATGATGTTCTGAGGTCAGAATCCCCACCAGAAAGGACACATTTCTCTTCCAGCCTAAATTATAGCAAAAGAAAAGCGTGTATCCCCAGTGAGGTGGCTTCCCAGTGCATGTCCCTCCCAGAATGCAGTTGTTATAGCCAGGAATACGTATTGCCTTCCCACCAGTTGTGTTCACACAGCAAAGCAACTTCTCAAGCTGCCACACAGGTCTTATTACACACAATACAACTGAAAACCAAGTATAACACAGTAGTTTCTGATGTGTAATTAGAAAAAGGGCACATTAGGAGTCCAGGAAAAAATTAGAGAGTAACTCCTGAGCAATGTAACAGAAGAAAACGTTACAGAGATTCTTAAGAAACAAATCAATTTAAAATAAAACCAAATGGACATGCTCATAGTTTTAAAGAAAAAGATTTTGCTTTGCAGGTAAGTCTAATGTAATGCCTAAGCCTAACACCTCTGTGGATGGAAGAAAAAACACTGGGGTTCTCAGCATGCTTTGCAATAGTACTTAATTATCATAAACGCAGAGAGGAAACTAAGGCACCAGGAAGGTGATTTATCAGTTATGTTCAGCCAGTGACAAGCTCCTTGATTCCAAGTCCTGTGTCCTATGTTCTCACCCATATTTTCCTACATAAATGGACTGCATTTGGAAAGAACACTGCAGCAAAGCCATCATGAAGAGTGTTTGATCACCCACGGATTAAAGCTTTACAGAACCATCATCACTGGCTGCTCCTCAGAATCATTCTAATTGATGTGATGCATCTTTCCCAGGTCTCCCGCTGGAAAAGAGCTTGCTGGAAATCCACAATGCCCATCCCTCAGCAATCCTGTTTTTTGTTTGGAAGTTGGTAGCAACCCCACTTCTTGTTCAATACCCATCTGTCGCTGAGGCAAACACTCCCTGTTGTCAGCCAAAGCAACGTTCAAGCTGCTCTGCTGCATTACAAAAAGCTCCCCAGATCTCACATGATGGCAGCGTTTAGCTCCTCGATCTCCTCCCGAAGGCGCCTGGTTTCCTCTTGCATCTGTGTTCTTTCCTGCTGTAGTTTAGCGATATATTCTACTGTTTTCTGGAGCGTGATTGCATGGCTGATCTAAACCAAACACAAACATATAGCTCACTTTCTGGAACAAAGCTAGACAGACCAAGAGTTTGTCCCTAATCTGCTGTAACACCCAAAAAAAAGGCCCTTCAGCACTTTTTGTTGAGTTGCCTTCAATGTGCACAAAAGCCCAGAGCCAGGCAGAGAAACACTGAACTCTTCGTTTCTCTGACTCCTGTTTGGACAGTAGTACAGAGAAATGTGGCTGCAGTGGTAGTTTTCTTCCACAAACTACATTTTTGCTATTTTATTGAAAGAATAATTTTAATAATTTAAAAAGCTTTATTACCCATCCTCTTAAAATACTTACAATTCTCAAGTACTGAAGGGTGTGCTACATCTGGTGGTAAGAGTGCTATTAGCAGCACTGTTTGAAGCTGATGATATAGATGATTTAGTTTGGGAAAAGTGAAGTTGTTATTATTATTAACCAGAAGGTAACATGGTCTAGCTATCACCAAAGAACACAGAAACAATGTCACAGATCTTTTTAAAAATACTCGTTTTCAGAGACAAATTAAACATCCATACTTGAGAAATAAAATAATCAGACACTTTATTAAAGCTGATGTTTCAAAACTGACTACCTTTCAAACAGGCTACTCAAATAACAAACTTATGGCCTAAATGCATAAAACTATAAAAATTATGTAGAGAGATCAACATGCTGCACAACAAGCTTTCCTATTTCCCATGTTTCAAAAGGTATTGGTATTTAAAGGACATTTAGAATTTCACTGCGCAGACAAGTCTGTGTTTCAATTCTTTTTATTTCAATCCAGTGAATTAAGTTAAATAGTGTGGCCAGAATAAGTTCTTAATTTGGACAAAGCCATTGGACAAGGAGAAGACAGTTGGGATTTTTTTTCTCTGTACATCTATGCACAAGACAGGTGACAGGGGAAAAAAAGCCCTGAGAAAATCTGCAAGGCTGTGGGCACAGGGCCAAATTCTTAAAAGCAGCTGAGTGCTACTAGATGTAAAGAGACCTAGAGGGATTTTCAAAATCATCTGCACTGGCCAGGCCTCTGACTCCTCCAGCAAGGTAGAGATTTCATTGGTGTAGGAAGTTTTAGAGGCTTCACTGGATGTTTTTGTTCTTCCTGTGGCCACTGACATGTTTCAACAGTACTTGCAGGGGCACAGGGCTGCTCTGCTGTGCTCTCAGCTGACCAAACACAGCACAGATGTGGTAGCAGGGCATGAAGCCTAAGCTAATGAGTTGTGCCCTTAGAAGGGTATATCAGCTCAGGCCAAACATCCAGGTGTGTTAAGCCAAGCCCAGCATTGTACCAACAGCATCCACCTGGCTTCTGGATGGATCGTGGTTCAGGGAGAATAAGCTTACAAGGGTGGCTGGACCACAGACCTTTTTAAGTCCAGCTCTGGGGACCAGAACCCACCCAGAATGGTAGAAAAAGCCAATACAGCAGAAGAAAGGTGACATAATAGTAAATGCAGAGTCATCTTATGCTGCAAATGTGACAAAAATCTTCATTACTGGGGCCCCAAGAGCAAGGATTGTAAAGTTCAATTTTTCTTCTATCCCTGCTGGCTTCAAAGCTGCAGCATCTCATCAGATAAGACTTGTTCAAGGTTTGAAGCCACATCAGAAGAACAATGTCTAATGGATGAAGTGCTTTCAGTCTTTTGACTATAAGCCTTGTTGGATTTGTCACCCTTCCCTTTCCAGGTCCCTCAGTTCAAGTGACTGGCTGACATTCTCAGTCAACAGTGAAGAGAATACAATTATTAACGAGTCTTTTAGATTGGCACTGCCTTACACACCATACTAAACTGTTAGTGCTGCCAAGTTACTTACCGACTTGGAGTTGGCTGAAACCAAGCTGTTCAGAGTACTGAAGCCAATCTTGATATTAAACCTTCTTTTTTGTTCTGAAATATGCCTCATTCTTCGATTCTGCATAAATAAAACCAGCTCAGTCTATGCTGTTCTCCTTCACTGTTCTACTATTACTATTTCAGCTACTCAAATTCACAGTGTCATTTTTGTTGAATTGTGGCATTCATAGTCTTCCCAGTCAAAGCCACAGCACTATAAATTTGAAAACAATTGTTTAAGTTATTAAAAAAGTGTCCGGTGTATTAAATTAAATTCCAAATCTTGTGGGTTTTCTTCCTCAAGTAAAAATGCCTATTTGAGAATGTTACACAATCTCCTTTTCTGAAGTAAAATTTCCATTTTTGAGGCATGTTATCAGTCAGGATCTTGTTGAATCCTTTAAGTTTAAACTATCCATATGATTTATTCCTCGTACATACACAACATCTACTGATGTAACAGACAGTCTGACCAAAATAAAAAAGAAAAAGAAAAAAGAATCCACAACTCCAGCCTATCTTAAAGATAAAGGCTTTGTCAGAAACTAGCATTTTCAGTTGAAACATTTCAAACTTAGAAGTTGCTTCCACCAAAATTCTTGGAAGAAAACAAAGCATCTGCACTTTGAGAATGCCCTGGGGGCAGAGCCAGCAGGAGCTGACCCGTCCCCCGGTCAATAACTGAGCAAAACAATGTCATAAAGCAGTGAAGTGCCTGCCCAGAAACACAGAAAACGCAGGTGCAAGACCAGAACTGAGCCTTCCAGCACACTCCATGCTTTGCCAAACTAAAAAAAACAATGTTACCCAGTAATACAGATCTGTTTAGGCTAACTAACACTGCAGAGGAGCAAAAGAACACATCTACAAAGTGGCAAACACCCTTGTTCCTCTATTGTCCCACAAAAGAGTTCCTAACAGCACACATCCAAAGTGATTCCTGTCAAGGCAGATGCGTTTAAATGACTATAAAGCCTATCGCGTTGCAGCGCCCTTACTTTTAAGGACACTCCTCCATCTAGTGGCCACATTCCCCACCATCGGCCTGTGCTCACGATTTGTGCCTTTGCTCACTTGCTCTCTAGCAGCAAGAACAGGCTGCAACTACTGACCGTGAGCATTTATGCCATGCAAAAGAACTGAAAACTTCTAAGCAACTCGCAGCATGCTCAGCAAGAGGCAGTTCGGATTCTCCTCTGCAACAGAACCAGAACCGAGTGCAACCATAGGCTTCAAGTGTTTAAACTTACCTTTCTGTCCCAGGAGTAATCAAGCTGAGACAGAGTATACAAAGCCAGAGAAGCCAAAAAGGGGTTGGCACTTGCAGAACGGCTAAGTAACACTCCCTTCCACAACAGAACGAATGGGAGGGTTACTGCTGATTGTCCTGCATTGGCTGGTTTTTGTGGGCAAGTTTCTCATGCCATCACAGAAAGTGTTCTGACCAGGTCAGCTTGGCCATGAGGTTCAGCCAGCTTTCAGGTGCTATCTCTAGACCACCGAGTTCTTACCCCAGTAATTCTCGAAGTGTTTTACAGCTGTAACTTGTAGAGTCTGTGGAGTTGCTTCTCTGTGGAGCAGCATAGCATCACTGGAGACATGTAATAACTCAGCAGGTCAACAACTCCCCCTCCAGCAATGGCCAGAGCCCTGCAGACTGAAGAGCCCCAACAGAACAATGGCAAAAAGCCATGGTTTAGAGAACTAAGCCTGAAACCTTTGACCAAGTAAACTGAGACCTGTCACAACACTCCTGTCAGCCACGGCAGGAACTGCTGTCATGACCATAAGGACCTGCAGAGGTGCAGTTAAGCCTGGCCCCTCTGGTGACATCCCTGAGGAGCAGAGCAGATTATTACAGTCTGACATGATAAATTGCACAGAGCAGCACAGATTCAACCCAAGCTGAGCCTCAGGCACAAACACTCCACTGTCCCTGAAGCACAACTTACTCCCTAGTCCATGCTCAGACATCAGGGCAGAAAAATAACTACAAAATAAAGAAGAAAAGCACTTGAAAGGAAAGGACACACACCTTAAATGCAGCCATATTAGGGTCAGTGGCAGGTTTTCCTGAGCAGCTGTTCTGGGGAGACTGCGGACTGGGGCTCTGCTCAGAGGTGCAGGGGGAACCTTGGCCTGAATTCTGACAGTCTCGGCCTTCATAAAGGAAGAAAGACAAGTCACATTAACAAACACCCCTGTAGCAAAGGCCACTGCTGAGAAGTCTCTGTTCAGAATTTAACTGAAATGCAGTCAGCAATCAAATTATACTCACTGCTGCAGCAACCACATGCTAGGAAATGTCACCATTGCTGGGGAAGCTTAGTATGTCATGGCACGAGGCAAATACATCTCAAATAGCAATATGCAACACTCCTTTTACACACACACACACACACGTTTCAGCATCCACCATCCTGCTGGACTCCCCCATTTGAGGCTCTAATGGGCTGGGATATGACAGGAACACTTAAGAAACTAATTACCAGCTAAACAATGTACATCTCTAAAACCAACACCGCTCTGTCAACATCCATGCAAAAGGAATCTTTGCACTTACCTACTGGTACCAAGGACTGTGTCTGAGATTCTCCAAACAATTACAGTTATGACACTGAACAACAAACCTATTTAATACTTTGTACACAGATGCCTTTCAAACGGGTTTAACGTCTTGGTGACTGTGACAGTACATCCTTTCAGAAAGAAGCCCCTCGGAAGCACAAAATCACCACTTTTGGGAATGCTGCATGGAAGTTCAAGACCAAAATTGCAAACAACTGGATACAACCAAAGCAGCAGGGTAGCAGGGCCTAAAAAGCTTTTAATTCAAATATTATCCAAGGATCCTCTCAAGACCCATTTACACCCTGCCTGACCAATGGAAACACACATGTATAGGTAAAAGAGAAAATTCTTACAGCTTTCTAACTTACTAGGTGTAGGTGAGGGAACTTGTGCACTGCTACTGTGGGAAGGGATTTGCTCTCCTTTCACCAACACATCCTGGACTACACTAGGAGGGAAGAGATGTGAGACTGTGGACTGGGTTTGTTGACTACTTGGTGCTCGCTGTGCTGGACCAACCAGAATGTTACTACGGATCTCCGTCACCCTGGGAGCCTGGGAACAGCACAGAAACAGCACAGAGAAAAACAGAGAGAAGGATAAAGAGAACAGGAAGGGGAGCATGGGGGCAGAGGGAGAGAAAGGATGAGACAAAGGAGTGAGAAAGAGAGAGAGAGAGAGAGAGAGAGAGAAAGAAAGAAAGAAAGAAATTTGTTACCTAGCCTTTTGCTAAAAGTAGCAAATTAATACATGATTAACAATCTGATGACATGAAACAAGGGCTAACATATAAGGAATTGGCAGGCACTGAAGTCAGACATGTGGCAGGACACCAGTATCCTTTCATAACTTAAAAGCAGTATTACAACACATCATCAGCATAATATACTAAAATCTATTTCCATCTTCCTGTACAGAACATATTGGGAAACCCACTCGTATACTCCAGCCATGCTTTCCAGCACATAAATGGAAAGGTGAGCATCCTGGGTCCCTTCTAGCTTCTGCACAATTAAGAAAAAGCACAAACCATCCCCATTCATAGTACTGTGCATACATGCCTCTTTGTAATCTTACTGTTGTGTGACACAGAGTCTGAGAAGACTAGGTAATGCTTCCAGGCCCATAAAGTAGATCAATTAAAAATAAGCAAACATAATGCTGAATGCACAAATGCACATGCTGAGTAACAGGTGAGATTAAGTGGACTAGTTACCCTCCTGAGCACATTACAGCTCTAACTACTTGCAAGTAACAGGTCTAGAAAACAAATAGATATTTTTTTCTTCTCCTTACTCTGACAATTCCAGCTGGTGCAATTGCAACATTAGACTGAGATGTGGCTGGCGTCAAAATCCTCTCTCTTTTTAAAGTTGCTGGAGTTACAATCACAGTTCTGGGCTGTCCCTGAAAGGCAGCTGAAGAACACAATTAAGTTAGAATTGTTAATGAGACAAAAAAAAAAAAGCTGGAAATTATTTGTATGAAATTAACTTGTCATTGAACCAGGGAATGGATTAATGGGCACCTACATTAGGTACCACTTCATTGCACTACATGTCACCAGCTTTCTGGTAATCTCAATCCCATTAATCCAGTACAAAGGACTCTAACACACCAGTTATTTCTGAGGCTTCTAGCACCACTGTCACTGTTTCAGGGTGAATTTACGGAGGTACCCAGTACAGCAGGGAGGTGCAAAGCGTCTTCATTCTATCAGAGGGGGATCATCTTCACTTCTCCCTTCATATCCATACTTCTTGGATCTCAGGCTTGCTCTGCTGACCCAGAAAGGGTCAATGCCAGAAACCAGCTGAAGGATGGATGCACATTCAGTACTTCATGTTTCCTTGTATACAACTTAAAATCTCTTCCTTATCACTTCACTGTACTACCTTCTTTCAGTATCTGGTTTTACAGCTGCTTTACATGACACACAAACACAAGACAACCAAATGAGATTGAGAATCAGCACCAAAATTCTAGAAAATAGGCTAAAGAACCAGGAGTTCTGCAGTGTTAAGATATGACTGCGAATAGCAGGAATTGCGTCCACAGAGAAAGTTACAAAAAATTCTCAAAAGAAGTCTGTGCAGGAGTCTTGCCCTCATGACAGGAATCAGGAACCTTGCTCTAAAGTGTTTTGACCACCAAAATTTTTGAGCATAACATAAATCTGTTAAGAACTCAATTTAACCAGTGCAGATGTACAGTTATTAACATGGCATTAATGCTGACAGTGCTCTTGCCCAGACTTTAAAGAGAACATGACTTATCACCCTGCATTGTTACTAAGGGAAGACTCAAGGAAAGACACAGCTTCTGTTTGCTTTTTGAGAAAACTAAACCAAATTACTCAGTTTCATTCTAGCCTGATTTGGCTTTATCTCTGCTTTGTACTAATAAAGTCATGATGCATGAAAAGTGTCCCAACAGTTCAGCCCCTGCCAACCCACCCCTCTGCAGTTCAGCACCAGGGTATTGAAGGACACACACAGCACAACAGGCAGACTGGGCAGGATATCTAATGTCCCCTCCCCTACTGTGTCATCTGTGATGAACAACTGTGTTTGGAATCAACTGAAGTTTCTGTATAGCCATTCTTAGAAAAGCCTGTGGATTTCAGAGCTTGTGTCAGTCCCTGCTGAGTACATCTGGCATAGAGCACTGTCACTGATACAGGGAGCTCCTTCTTTGAGCATTCCCACATATAAAGCTGGAATCCCAACCCCTCCGCTGTTCACTAATGTTCAGTGGGACTTAGGACATCCCTTTTGAGCTCAACAGATGCACTGCTCTTACCTGTGCATCAATGCTGCTGCACAGACTTGTTATTTCTGACTTCCACATTTGGGTCACTGTAACAATCAGCAGGTATTTGGGTGCCTCTTGACATTTTTCATGTTTCTATCCTACACATGCATCTTTTGCAGACTTTCCTCTGAAAATCAGAACACTTAACCTGAAGTGGTGATGGCCGAGTTCTTTCCTGTGTGAAGTCTTGCCCCTCAGGAGACAATCTGAGCAGTTTTTCGAGTCCTCATATCACAGGGCAGTAAAAGTTATACATCCTTTTCTAATACAGGTTAAAATGCAGTTTGCGTTACAGTCATGAGTTGGTTTGTTTGTCCTGAACATGAATGATGGGCACAAATGCCTCAGTTACAAGTACTGATGTTTATTCTCTTGCCATAAATAAAGCTCCGGTCTTTCCATAAAACCTTGGATTTGACCTCTGAACTCAATGTCCCAGCAGTTTAGGAGCACTGTGACCCCTGGACACGTGCCACTGCCAGGAATGAAAAACAGCAACAACCTTAAATCTAGATAAGAGACAAAGCCATTTGTTGTGGTGGTCTAGAAGTACCTGATGAAGCATTGGGAAAGTAAGAAATGGGGTGAGGCACAACTCAGGAACACCAAGAAATCTAGGAGCAAAGGCTTTCTGAAAATGACTTGTCTACAATGCTTTACTGGGTGAGAAAGGCATGTCTTGGCTGCTGAAGGTACACAGACTCCTGCTTTATAATGTACTACAGACAGAAACACTGATATTGAAAGCCTAGTGCTTGTTCCCAGTGACACGCTGGAGTTAGATCCCTGGATCTGTTCTACTTCTGAACAGTGATTTTTTTATTATTTTTTTTTGCTGGATAACCACAATGCCAGGCCCTAGCAGACACACCTACTCCTCAGTAAAGCCTATTTAACAATACTCCACCAGACAGGGCTTTTCTTGGATTATTGTTGCACATTTCAGGTGCCTGAAGTCACTTGGTCCCCAGCCAGCACAAGTCTAAAAACAGCATGCAATAATCCCAAGAAAAAGTGCACTGCCTGTTGTGTTTCAGTTTGGAGCTTTCCCACAAGAACCACCACAAGCAAAACTCCCCCTGCTCACGTTTGCTATTCCGAGCCTTGGGCAGCATCAACGGCTCCAAATCCCACCCAGTGTGGAGGTCCCAGCAGATCAGTTAGGCACTCAGACTCCAAGCTGAAAACCAGCCTGAGTCTGCAGACTGCTCCAGAGAAGGATCTCCAGCTCCCCCTACCTGTTCCTAGTCATTCCCCACAGAAGGATGGATTCTCATCACCCTGGTCCTGCTAGGAAGCACTGATGGTGGATGCGAGACACACTCCCAGGCTGTCACCTGGACCAATGCTGCTGTCCACTCTGACAGCTGCTCCCTAGCCAACACTGCACCTGGTGGTCTCAAAGAGCTTCAGGCACACCTAGGACAAACATCAGAACACATCCCAGGTGCTCCCAAAGGGTGTAACCCAGGACCCTGGTGTTAGAGCATATGCAAAGGCACAGGCAGGCATACTGGCTTGTCCAGGGAAACCAGATGAGTCAAGGACAGGGACAGATCTGCCATTCTCCATCCAACACCATTTCCCTACCATCTCCTACTCTACCAAGGCTGAATGCTCTGAGGAGCAGAGTTAGTCAGAAAAGAATTAAACATCCAAAGGAAAGTTTCTATGGGGCAGAAGCACGGAGCTCTAATAATCCCACGTGCTGATGCATCTATACAGCCCAGCACAAAGTTTACAAGGTGATTCTCCCTTCTGCAGATCAGCTTTTCACACTCACAACCAAACTGCTTCCAATCTTCGCAGCAGTCCAGAGCATCCCATTTAACAGTGTAGGCACACACCAGTGGGTTCAGGGATTCCTGGGACACCCTCAGGAAGCTATATCCTTACTTAATATGTAGACCAAGAAAAGCAGGAAGGTCTCTACCGCCTGCTAGTCCCACTCAGAAAAGAAAAACATCCCCCTACCAGTGCTTCTCACCTGGGGTGATGAAGGCATTCTTTACCAATAAGGACACTGTCTCAGGCTTCGGAGCAGGCACTATTTTTTGTGACTGTTTGGGCCTTGTCCCAGCACTGGCCAGGGGAACAGCCTTGGGGAGTGCAAATGTCAGTTGGGACTGCAGCTGGGGCCGGGGCTGCCCCTGCACCACAGCAGTCTGGAAAGTCAGGTTACAAGGCACTCCTGCACCTTGCTGCTGTGTGGCCAGGACAAGGCTCTGGCTCTGGCTGAAGGTGGTGGCAGGGGCATTGTGGGTCAACGTTGCAGAAGCTGTGTGGGTGATAACAGTGGATTCACAGAGGCCAAACTTCTGGGCTTCTGGAGCAGCAAATGCTGCTGGTGAAGAGCTTAAGCTAGAACTGAGAGGCACTGCAGGCAACGGGGACTGGTGCTGCTGCGTCGCAGGCTGGAGCAGTGGCAAGGGTGTCTGGAACACTGGCATGAACGTCTGTGGCCCACTGAGAGACGAGTCAGGAGTGAAGTCTGCTGGCTGGATGAAAGATCCCCCACTTCTCATGCTGGAACACTGGTCAGTGCCAACATCAGGAATGACAGGAGTAGGTACTGAGGAAGCAATCAGTCCGTCACTGATGTTTCCCGCTGGAAGCGTGTTGGGCAATGAACCCGAGGGCAGGACAGGAGACTGGCAGGGAAGGAAAATATCACAGATTCAGACCTGGCCTCTGAAACTCTTGTCTAAAGTCCTGAGAAGGACATGGCTCATGTCTGAGCGTCTCCATAGCAGACACGTGTCTGAGAAGAGGCTGTTATAAACACTGAGAAGCTCTCTTACCTGGGAAGAATGGCTGCTGCTGTCTGTTGTAGCTGAGCTGACAGCAGACACAGAAGGGAAATAATTACTGGAACGACTGGGTGTGAATAAATCTGAAATACGAAAAGTCACCTATTAATTTTCTACTTTTCATACTCAAGGAACAGCACTACTAGATATTAAAATTCAAGGGAAATACAAATATTATTTAGCAAATAATGAAATCACTAGATTTTTGCTTCTTACAACTGCTGCTGACTGAGCAATGAATTGTTGTCTTCCAGAGGACTATCTCTTCAGGGCAGCTTTACTCAACTTTCACACAATCTGAGGACGATACAAACATCAGTCCACTGTGTAAGGTTCATCTCCACACAGACAGCCAGGAGTGCAGTCTCACAAAACTCAAGTTACCTGCTGCACACTGCATGCAGGCCCAGCAAACAGATTTGACTCCTGACTTCCACAAAGATCCACAGCCATCAAAGTTGTCAGTAGCAGCTACTGTAATTTGTATTTCTTGAGAGTGCCATAAAATGTTCCAGGCCAAGCAAAATGTTAAATCACTTAATCACTAAGAAGTGTTAACTGAGAAAACCTTAATGATTCTGTGAGTTGTCCTGTCCATTTCTGATGTTTTATCTTTAATTACTCAGTGACTAAAGGTCTAAATGCTATTCTTTGGAAAGGCAAATTAACCACCAGGTTTAAACCTTGGAATAAACAATCCTGAAGGTACTCTCAAATCCAGGTAAATAAAGGACTGTGGTCACACTAACAAAGGAGTCCACCTACACATGCAAATAATGAAATAAGGAAACATGAAAAAAACATATCAAGTGTTCTTCATGTTTCACTCAAATCCCTTGCCTTCTAAAGAGAGCAGGTACTCACACATACAAGCTTCTGTTAAAAATGAGTTTATAAAATTACTCCCATTTTAAAGAAATGTACTATGTATCTCATTCTTACCCTGAAAAGGCTCAAACGTATCCATAAAATCAAAATTTGGCTGGAGAGGAATAAGCCCTGGTTGAATCATGTCAGCATTTCCTAAGTGTGCTGCAAAATTCAAGAGACAGATCAGATTAGCTTCACATCACAAGCACAGAACAGCAGTAGGAACAGAGCATTTGGCTGGAACACCAACACACACTCCACAGCCAGGCTTTGCTGGGATGTTTACAGAAAAACTGCTGCTGACATGAACTCAGCATCTGCTTTTCTTCAGAACTCCATCACAATTCTGAAATCAACGCCATTGGGGAATGCAACTTTCAACTGGTGAAATGGAAGAGGTGAAACCTGAAGGCTCTAACAACTGCAGACTGCAAACTTGGATGCCTCATGCTCCCAAACCTTCTGTTCTGCCCCTGCTGTACAATACACAAACTTGCTGGGAAGTACAACCTGAACCACCACAGCTCACAGCACAGTATGTTAACATAAACATCATCCACTCCATTTTGCCTCAAGAATACTTCATGTAAACCACAGTTGCTCTGGAATTGCTCAGGCAGCTTAGACATCCATGCAGCTGGGATGATGTACACTGGCCATCTACTGCCCCATGCCAGTCAGTGACTTGAGCTAAGAGAGCACTGGACAGAGCAGTGTAGCTCTTGGGATTGTTTTTACAGATGTGATTTGTTCTAAGAGACATATCCAAAGAAAAATACATTGGCCGTCTCAAAATACACACACGTAGATGCTTTGAGATAATAACAATGCCTTCACCACTGATAAAGCTAAATACTGCTCATTGCAGATTTATTCAAGGCAACATTAGAGGGCAATGGTAGGAGCAGCATGTAAAAAGCTATGACAGAAATTAAATTCAGGTGAATAACTGGGATTCCATAACCTGTAAAGCATTAGACACCTATATTCTCTAACCGATTTTTATCTCTATCAGTAAAGTAAGATGGATTTCTTAGGCAAGACTAGAAAAGCAGCAAAGCAACAAACCAGACTTCTAGAGGTTCCCACTGCAACATAGCTAACAGCCAACAAATACCTATGTCCCTGGAATTTGGCCAGGAAACGAGCTGATGTGAAGACAGTGTGGAGAACAGCGTGTCAGTGAACTCGGACATGAGCATGTCTGCATCCAAGAGGCTGCCCTCTTCCATGGGGACAGGGGTTTCCCTGCCATACCTCCTCTTCTGCCAGAGAACCACATCATCATCCTGCCAAAGGAAAGGAGGAAAAGTCAGGCTGCCTAGACAACGTAAAGCAGTCTGGTGCAGATATATAAAAACAGTCTTAATTTTTCACATTTTTAGAGAAAGAAACTTTTCCCTAGGAGCAAATGGACCAAAAGAGATCAGTGGTACTTCTAACAAGTTCAGCTCACTGATTTGAGCAACAACAGAAAACTTCAGCAGGATACCACGACACTCTGGGAAAGGTTTTTGCCCCGAAACCAGACGTTGACTACAAGGACAAGTGACAAAATAACTTCACAGACACCTTCTAGTTTCACTGACTCTACGTATAGTTCTGCACCTACAGTTTAATGATCCCTTGGCTTCAGTAAAGATTTAAAACATGCACAGCAAAAAAATCAAAGCAAAGCAGTTCCTTTCTCAAAGTGGATCTGAAGTGCAGTAAAGTGTAATTGCAATCTGACTTTGCACAAGGTATGTTGATATGCTTAGCTCCAAAAAGAAAAGAAAACAGAACCAAAACAACTAAAACCCAGTCAGAACAGTGCTTCTGATCATCCTTTTATACACCTAACAGAGATTTGATGGCTTTAGAGGCACACTAAATGGTGACACCATTGTTACTTCAATCATTTTGCCTTTTTTAGGATCCTGCCACATTACCTGCCCATGTTGTGGGCAGCAGAAAGATCTGCAACACATGGCACACATCTTCACAGGTCCAGTTACACAAGCAAGGCAGCAGTGCCAGCTATGACTCGGTAACACAATGTTACTGGGGGCTGTGCCAGCCCTCAAAGAGGTTGATCTTTCTGGGCACCCAATACTAATTATCATTTCTTCTCTCACAGCACTTTACATTCAACTTCTCCTCCATCCAATTTAAGCTACAAGTCTTAAATTGTCCTCTGAGGTGCAAAAACATTATGGTGTCTAACCTTAATTAAGGTTAAGCAAGATGCTTGTCTTTAGATTTCAATTACTGCAAGCTGCTGCACGTTACAGCTCTGACACTTACTGCAGCTTCTACATGTATCAGGAGTGTTACCTACCCTGACCAAACTTGATAGATCTTCATCTTTATGTTTCTGTAACTGCAAAAGGAGAACAAAACAGATGTTAAAGTCAGAATAGGTCCTGTGTATGCCAACAGAAGACCTGATTTTGCAGAACTTTTAAGACCCAGTCAAGCACAATTAGTCCCTGCACAATAATTTTTGGTTAAGTGGGACTAATCAGGTGCGTACACCTGTACTAGCTTGTCATCTGTTTGAAGTATTCTTGCATGCCAGCAAAAGCGACATCTAACCTCAAATAGCAGCAACATACTTATCAAGTTCAAGGAAGCTATTTTCACTGTGTAAACCAACTGACCCTTTTCTTGAAGTATGTTCTCCACTTGTGGTATTCCCTGATGACTATTTCAATTCTTCGTTTCCAGTATTTTCCTTCTGTTGCAATGGCCTAAGAACACAAACACATACCAGGAATTGCAAGGAATTATATCATGGCTGAACGTTCAGTAAATTGCCAAGCAAATATTCAGGCAGAAAAAATGCAAAAGAAAGCACGCTGATTCGCTTTGAGCTCATGTATCAGCAGCCCACAGTGTCCCAAAGTTCAGCTATCACAGAGCAAATCTGACAGCACTAACTTCATCTTTCCCACAATAAACAAGCAAGAGATGATGCCTCAGTGCACTGTCAGTATTTCCCATGTCAGCTCAACCATAAACAATAGTTAAGAAATGGCAAAAAAACCACTTTTAAAAGTTTTTTTAAATAATTTACTAAAATATGTCTAAGGCAAACTCTAATACTCTGTTCTGCAGAAAACAGGCAATGATAATTTCACAAGGTTACATAAACATGCACACACACACACACAAGAAGCTGTTAAGAATGACAAAAAGCAACAGAAATCTTATGTCCAGCTCTGGAAGAAGCACGACCTCACAGGGCACAAGCTAACAGCAACAAAAGGATCAGAACAATGCGGGTCTTTAATGTATCAGAGTGTATAAGTTAGGGCAGCAGACTAACAAGAGCCTTAACATAACTTTCTTGTGTTCCAGGGTCATCTCTGAACACAAACATCAACACAGTTCTTTCAGACACCTGAGACAGTTCCACAAACTCATCTGGAACTCCTCTGAATTATAAATTATTTGAGAGTTATGCAGTGTAAAGAGAGCCACATATTGCCTCACTGGTTTTCTGCAAGGAGCCAGGGGGCAGATGTTAGATTTCATTTTTGTTTACAAGAGCACAAAAATGGAAGAACTCAGTCATATTCCCTCTTTTTGTGAAGTTACTTTTACAGAGAAGAAGAAACATCTTGATTTCTAGAAATCACACCTCCTCAATTCAATAAAGGTACAGGAAACCCTCCCAGGGTCACTTAAGATTCAATCCTGCAGTCAGACATCACTCTGATTCCCCACTGACCTCAGCAATCCACAGCCATAAGAAAGCAGTGGCTGTCAACATCTTAACCATTCAAATTGCACTTCTATGACTTAGGTTTCACTAAACTAGGTCACAGACCTAAGTTATATAGATAATAAATGTCCTTCTGGTTGCACCTTGATTGCCTCAATATGATAAACTTGCAAAAATGGGTTCAACAGCACACCTGCTTTATATTAATGGTTTCTTCTAAATGAAGACAGCAAATAATTGTTATGCTGCTCTCATATCTAGCAGACAAGAAAATCTCCTTATAAACTCTGGAGCACATCAGCCTGTCCCTCAGGTTTTGCACACCTCTGGCCGACGATGCTCATCGACATCAACGGAGCCGTCCAGCGGAGTCACAAAGTGGCACACTGGGTTCTTGCGCTTCTCCAGGTCTGAAACAAGAAGGAAACTCTCAGTACTTAGCACATGCAGACTCTGCAGAGAGCCCTGTCACTTCAGTGGCAAGATGGGAGAAAAAGTCTGGCCAGGGTTTCTTCCAGATAGTCAACAGAAAATGGGAATGTGGCTGGACTGCTCAATACAGTCTCTGTGGGAACATCTCTAAGGAAGCACTGATCCAAAGGCACGGCTGTGACAGCCTCCAAGACATCTGGGCCTTCAGCAGAATTCTGAGCTTTTCATCAGACAGTAATTTCAGTTCCTTCTTGTTCCTCACATGCATGTGTCTCAGAAGGTATTTTATAGAAAGCAACACAACCTGAGGAGGTACTTACACTGCATGTACCATGCCCTCCAGATGGCATTATTGAGACGGATTTTATCTCTCCACTGAAGTTTCAAGCCTTTAAAATTTTTCCATTTTGGTGAAACCAGCTTTCCACTGAAACAAAACAGACAACAAATCATTCTGCTTTCAGTTTTTCTCTTCCCGCTCCTTTCATGACAATGAATGGCTCTAAAACTCTCAATAGAAAAAAGTACAAGCCCTGCCTGGCCAGTGACAACTTTAGCCACACGCTGCCCATGGCTTACTGATCTATGTGCCAGAGGTCAGTCCAGCTTTCAAGGCCCCTTCACGTTCTCCCCTGCCTGCTAACAACTCATCTCACAAGTATCTTCAGCAGGACTGAAACTCATTTCACTCACTTTTCTCCCTGCCAGTATCCCACCTTCCCAAATGCCAGCCTATGAGCTTCCATCAACTGAGAAAAAGATTGCTCAAAATTAAGCCCAAAACCTGGCCTTTTTGCACGTTTGGCCACAAGTAATTTTGGCTTGAATTTTGCTGTGGAACTGGATTAAGCCAACACAAGTTCACATCCATAGTTCCATTCGATTTTCCAGGCTGGTAACGCTGGAAAAAAGAATGAATTGCCAGTTCTGGCCCAAGAAAAACTAGCACCCACCAATTCTACAATGGTGGTCAACACAGATGGGCACAAAGGAACCACCAACAGGTTAGAAATAGTAACATTTCTCCAAGGAAAGGCTGGAAAGAGAAGTGACTTCTGTACGAAAAATCTTGGAAGGCGGGAAGGAGACAGAAGGAAAACAGAAGAAGCAACAGGAACTTCAAAAGCACTGTATAAACACAAACTACCCAGCCCTTAAAAATACACCTTTATGAATCATTAAACCATACCTCTGACAGAGCAGAGGAAGTAGGAAATATTCCTACTGTGATACATTTCAAGCCATGGATTAAAGAATACTTATTGTGCCTATTCCAGGTTCTTCCTCTCATGTGTTGTGGGTTTGGCCATACACCTTCCTAGTTTATGCCTCCTTGTGCCTCTTGCTACAAGGGAAGCAGACCAGCAACACAAACTGCAACCAACATGACAACACATGCAAAGGCAACAGGTTAATCTTGAAACATGATGAGCACCCGGTCAAGAGGTCGTCTTCTGTAGAGAAGAACAAGCAAATGAGTGACAGGAGCAAGATCACCTCCCAACACTTTGCCCTCTCAGAAAAGATCACCAAGCACCTGGTGAGATGAGAGTGACTCCAGCCATGAACTGACCTGTGCTCGGGCACGGTACATTTGCTATCACACAGTCTGGACAAAGGAACTCACAAAGAGATGAATCATTCTTCCCTGTTTTACCCTTAGGCTCCAAAACTATTGTGAGAATAGGAAGTACATCCTACAGCAGTGCCAGGGACTTCCCCTGGCTTGCCCAAGGCCATGCAGAAGCAGGCCTGAAGCTGGAGAACTGGTCTGGGAAACCTCCTGATAGTAGCTAATTTTAAAGAAAACTTGTAATAAAACTTGTAATACAAGTAAACAAGTAAAATGTCCTCACAGCCTCCAGAAAAGAAGCCAGAAAGCCAGAGCTGCCAATGGTAGGATAACCCACTACCACTTTTTTCAAGTATTTGGTTCATCATTTCTTTTCTCCCTTGCTAGCACTACAACTGCTGTTACCACTCCAGTATTCCCACAACGGTGACAACAACAGAGGAGCAAACACCAGACCTCAGCCAAGTGACAGATAAAGAAAAGACAGCACTGTTGTTGTTTTTTTTTTTCAATTTTATTTCTATTTGTAGCACCAGTTGTAGCAATAGTTTAAATCATCATCAGGTAAAAAAGATTTTTTTTCTTCTCATCCTCTTCAAAAATGAGCTGTTACTGTTTTGTATGCACAGGGAAGCAGGTGTAGAGACCAGCTATCAACTGCACCAAAAAGGACAATCCAAAGGAGCAAGAGAGCCAAGACAGCAAGTAAGTGACAAGCTTGTGAGCCCTGTGTCCAGCAGGGCCTGTGCTCACTTGCCCCTTCGGGGTGGATGCTGTGTGCTGAGCCCTTGGGGCTGTGCCATAAGACTCTGGTGCTAGAGCAGAAATAAAGTATAAACAAAACCTGGTACACAAAATAGAACATTAGCTCCCCCCGAGGCAAAGAGACTTGCTGGAGCAAGCAACTTCACTGACTGGAAATAACAGTAAACCATGTAAACCATTAGCAAGGAACATGAAAAACAATTATTAAAGTATTTGTGTTACCCTCCACAGCTGGGCTCTAAGATTCCACAGCCACACTCTGTGCTCACTGAGAGCTAGGAAAGCTCTTCTGGATTTATTTTCTTTTTCTTGTGCTAGCGCATCCATATGCCACTCTTTGAAATCCATCTCCCAAAACCCCACTTCTAAGTTTCCAGACTCTCAGTTTATGGAAAGATCTCCAAATTAAGAATTTTATCTCACTGTAACCCAGGTGCTGTGGGTCAGGGCAGACAGTGCATCTCCATCTATTTAACATTCTTCCCATCTGTGCAAACTCTCACCTTCACAGTGTTCACTGCATGGCCATCTCTGCCTCAAAACCACTGCACACCTCGTCTTGTCATTCCTTCTAAACCTAGAATGAAATACCTTTTTTTATCTGTTTCTCCTAAGTACATTAAGTTTGGAGACAGCAGATTAACATGCTGATGCATCATCACCACTGACAAAAATGCCCACATGCCTTTGACTGGGAAATCTGTCAACTTAATGTTCATCTCTCCATAGATCTGTGTGACTGGACAGTTTGGCAAAGCAACAAAACTCTAATAATCTTCACTCAGAATAACAAGAACAAATAAACTAAAAGGAACTGTAATTAACTCATGCATTCTTTGCATCTTCAAAGAGCCAATTAAAACTGGAATTAAAACACAAATAGTTTAAAACATTTTCTATTACACTTACAAAATGCTAAACAAAAGTAGTGCATCAAAAGAAGGAAGTGATTAAGAACCTATTCTTCAAATAATTATTATTTTTAGTTCCCATGGGAGCAAAGCACAAGTCCAGCTTAAGGTCACAAGTTAAATGACTTTAGCCTCAGTGGAGAGAAATCAGCATGAAGCTGACAGCAACATTTAGACACTATTCCAAATTCCAAAGTCAATGGAAAGTCAATTGCTTTGAAAAACATTGTGACTGAAAGCAGCTGCGAAGTGAAACTCATCTTTGGATTTTAAAGTAGCAAAACAACAAAACAAGAAGCCCAACTGCTGAGACTCACTGGCTGCTGCTCCTGCCAGCTCTCTGTCTCCTAACACCAACTCTGTCTCCACTCAAACTCCGACAATGCAGAGTAACCTGCTGACCAGCTAGAGGGTCACAACGTACGTGCAAGCAGAAAACACCGGTGCACACACAGTGCTCTTTCTCCAACAGCTGCTGCAGCTCTGCAGGAGTGGAGTGCTGCTCCCCACAGAGGGGTCAGGACAGTGTCCCAAGGGAGGCTTGGACCAAACACTCCATGGTACAGCCCGGGCAGCTGCATCCACACCAACCAGCAGCATGACCCAGAGGATGTTGGTGCTGCCCAGATGGTGCCAAGGAGAGGAGAGCAGAGGGAACCAGGTGCTCAGGTGTGCTCTGGAGGGCTGGGTGCTGCAGCACAGCCTGTGCTACCCTGGGTGTGCTGGCTCGGGTAAGCAATGCTGGAGGAGTAAGTGACTTTCAGCGCCTCATCACTATCCGACACAGGTCAAATCAAAGTGGCTGAAAACCATCTGGTGGATAACATGCAATACATTCCAGCAGCTCAGTTCAGTCTCCCATGCAGAAATCTCCACCTCCTGAGACCAGATGTCCTCAAATGATTTGATCACAGCAAACCAACTAAAAAAGCTTCAGCCAAACAACCAACAGAGCTGGAATTCCCCTTGTACACAGAGGCCCCAACATGCTTTGGAGGAGTCACAGTGTTTTACGAAAAGAAGGTGCAAACAACTGAGGCTGCAACTTCCCTGTGCTGTGGTTTTCACCCAAGAGTCCTGGGTATGCCAAGAGAGGCTGGAGTCCTTTCCTAAGTTTTTTTACATTTTTCCAGCTCAGGAACCACCTCAGGCAACTGAGATCCAAGAAGGCAGAGAGATAACACAGCATTGATCTGTCAGAGTAATAACATTCTCTGTATTTTAAAAATTCCAGTGAAAACAGCTGCAGTTTTGAAACAATTCCAGACCTTCGATCATCACAAGATTTGCAGCAATGTACAAGACACAGATGTCCATTGTGAGAACACCACTTGATTTCCCTTAAACATGTTTGATTTTAATTTTTTTCTTCAAGAAATTGCAATGTAATTGGAGGAAGGTATGCATTATAACATGTTACAAAACATGTTTTACACTGGCAATGTCTGTCCTTATGCAAAGTTTTGCCTCTGAGAATTTCATAAATTTCTTCCATATTAATAAAACCCAGAATAAAACATTTCAGGCACACAGAGACATACAGTACCTATGGAGGGTTCTTTCTTTCTCATTTCCATAGCTTATTTTATTTTAAAGGCCATCTGTTAAAGGGTTGCTTTTCAGAGCAGGTATAAGGCACACAAGACACGATTCCGAGCTGTTTGGAGACCTCAAATTTAACCTAGTGGCTCTCTTCTCTAACACTGAAAAACCATCCCATCAATAAACACCATGGAAGAACTCCTGCTGACACCAGGAGCATGAACCAGCTCTGATATAAGATGACTCACAACAGAAGAATCCCCTGTTTCCCTCCCTTGAATGAGAGGATTTTAAGATGGACTTGGGTCAGCAGAAAATCATGTGACACCACCACCCTCTGGGTTTGGACAGAAACAGACATTTATCTGTGTGCAAACCCAGAAGAAGTTTGGAAGTTTTTTCATTACTGATTAGCATTAAAAAGCACTAGCATTTTAAGACAAACTGATTTCTACAAAGAGCAGCTTAAGGGGCAGAGTTGTAAATATTCAGATAAATTCCATACAAAACAAGAAGAAATTGCAGAAGGCTGGTCTGGTCAGCTTACACAGCCTCCCCTTAATGTGTGGTTTGAACAAACTACATTGATTGATTAAATAGAAACTATATAGTATACTACAATAAGGCCTATTATTTTAAATACAGCTCAAATGCTTTATTAAGCTTCTGATTCAAACTGCAGTTTCCTGCTCTTTATTTACTTCAGAAACAGTCAAAATAGTGCCACAGCATTATGTTTCAAATCCTTTCCTGATAGAAGACAATAGGGAAGACTTTACCACAAATATCTATCTGAAAACCCCTCTTCCCTCGTTCAGAAAAAAACATGAAGTTCACTCTCCACACCATGACATGTGAATGCTGTTGAGTAAGAAATTTCTTGCTATCAAGTTATCTTGTGATTGTAGTCAACTAAATGTTGCACAAAAGAAGAAGTCCTTAAAACATCCTGTGAGGGAAGAAATGCATGATCTCTTGCTTAAAAATAAGGAAACAGTGATGCTGAATTATCTGCCCATGGCTAAAATGTGTGAGTGACAGCACTAGAAGTGGAACATAAGATTTTATTATTTTTTTTTACATACCACTGTACTCTGCATGGAAACACATAATTTACACTCTTTTTCACTTGTTCTGATTTGCATGGACAAAGAAAACCTCTGGCTACAGTTGGCTCGCTAGCTCAAAAGTTATTTTCTTCTTCTGTACTCAGAGAATACCTGGCCTAGATCTATGTACATGGAATTTAAACATAAACCTCCAAGAGCCATGGCTCAGATTCCACAGGCCTGATCCTGTGCCCAAATATATATACCCAGCAAACACAGAAAAGATACCTACAGAGCATGGAACAGGCTGCCTGGAACAGAGGTTGTGGAGTCTCCTTCTCTGGAGACTTTCAAGACCCATCTGGACACATTCCTGTGTGATCTGCCCTGGGTGTTCCTGTTGCAGCAGGGAGGTTGGACTTGATGAACTCCAGAGGTCACTTCCAAGCTCTATGGTTCTATGATTCTATGAAAAGAAGCTACTGCAGATCTGCAGGAATCACTTCTCATACAGATTGCTGGGGTCTTGTGTATTGCAGTTTTAAGTAGTTAACTATTTTGTTTTCAAATCTGAATTTTGTAAATTCAGTTTACAAGAATGAGCAACAGAAATGTATTGCATTTTCCTGTCCAGTTAAGAGATTCCCAAAGTCCTGGTATTAAAGGACCTCTTTTTTCTGCTTTGTTAACTCCTGCCTCAAAACCCACTTCCTCTGTGCCTTTTTCCCCCTGGATTACTTCCTGTACACAATCATGCAATCTTTTGAGGCAGAGTAAGATCCTTCCTTTGATTGCAGGGGATGGTAATGAGGCTCTTAATTTAAGCAACAGAAAGAAAATCTGATTTGATATTACAGTAGCTAAATAGATTAGTTTTTTCAGCAAGCTTCAGAAAAGGAACTTTTTGGCTTCTCCCCAGCATTTTTTTTTTGAAGGTGTGGTTTTAGTTTGTTTTTTAATCTCCAATTTGTTTTGTTGGGGAGTTGGGCCTGTCAGCTCAGCTTCCAAGAGCCAAAACTAACAGTTATTTCCCCAAACAAAGGTTCATTCAGAGAATCAGATTATATGCATTGTGTGCTGAAGCAAAGAGGCAGGCAAATGAAACAAAAACACTTCTACACTGAGTGAATGTGTGTGGGACTTGTGCAGAGGCCACGATTGAGCATCTTACTACTCATACCTACAAAGTAACCCCAGCTGCAGCCCTGGGATACTAACCCCAGACAGAACTCATTTTAAAAGCAAGCATTAGGGCAGCTCATTTTCTTGGCTACTTAGTTCATCCTCCTTACCTGAAACCCAGTAGCACACCCCAGCTTTCTGAAAGGATGTTATGTTGCCCACACTCCACAAACAACAGTAGGGAGCTTTGTGCTGAAGTTACATCAAACATTTTAAAACAACCAAACCCTTCCCAGAGTTTGACTGATCTCCCTTTAGAAGTAAGACTTCAATCTTGAAGAAAGAGATACTAGAACAGACATACATTTTTCCATTCACAAAATCACAGATTCTTAGGGGTTGGAAGGGACCTCGAAAGATTATCTAGTCCAACCACCCTGCCAGAGCAGGATCACCTAGAGCACATCACACAGGAATGTGTCCAGGGGGGTTTTAAAAGTCTCCAGAGAAGGAGACTCCACAACCTCCCTGGGCAGCCTGTTCCAGAGCTCTGTCACTCTCACAGTAAAGAAGTTTTTTCTGATATTTACATGGAACATCCTGTGCTCCAGTTTGCACCATTATATATTAAGAAGTGGTTAAAAAAACCCACAAAGCTATCCACTGGCAAACTGAAATTGCAACACCTGCCAAGGAACAGGTTATCTAGACTGATTTCACTCAGGAATGCTGAGGTATCCACCTCCTGAAAAGGAACAGGAAAGGAAAAGATCAGTCATACAGGAGAAGCAAACATTCCTGCCCCAACATAAACCTTCACTTAGTTGTTTCACAAATCAAGCATTAATTTATGTGAAGTTTGGTAGCTTAACTTCATTTGCATACATGAAGGTTCATAGGTCCTGGGCTCTTGCTCTGCTAAGGCCTGTGTCCACGCTGGGATTCACAAGTGGAGGCAGGAAGCGCAGTGCCAGGCTGAGCACCACCCTGGCTCACACCAGCAGACCTGTGCTTTGCCGAGGCAACAAACTGCAGCCTCCTCAGAGAACAGTAAGAGCTGAAAAACTCATGTTTTGCAAGTATCATCACATCTACACTGACAGCTTTTATGCCACCCTTACGTCAGTCACAGAAGGAAGTTTCACACTGTTGTTTCAGCCAAACATAACATGGCCACAAGCTGCTGTATGAAGAGGAAGGCTTGCAGACAGCTGGGAAGGACCACTGGAGAAATGGCTGCAACAGAAGCAGGTTTCATGCAAGCTGTGAAGGGGTGAAAAGAGCATGCAAACAGCACAGAGCAAAGGGGAATATAAAGAGCAGTACAAATATCAAGGAGACATGGAGGCTGTTACGTCCTTCAGCCAGTGTCTATTTAAAGACTCAGAATATTTAGACAGTTTCTCATTTCCAGTCAGAAATCAAAGGATATTTCTAAATATGTTCCTGCTATTCCAACATTTGACCAACATTGACTCAATTTACTACAGAGCTGAAACAGAAAGAAAGCAGAAAAAGCTTCATAAGTAATGTCAGTAATATTGCAATCAAAAGGCTGAGAAATGGGCCTCACCATCACCACCTATGACCGCTAACTCCTGGTCAAAACCTCTCCTTCATCCCTGCTGCACTTAAACATGCCCTTCTACAAAAATCACATACTTTATAATTTGAGAGAGCATTAGAACTTTATAAAATGTCACATACTTCAACTGTTAAAAATCAAGAGCTTCTTCAAAGAAGTACTAGATACCACCATGAAAAGAGACACGGACATACAGAACTTACAGGCTGCTTTGAGATCCCAGGTCAGAGGCAAGGACCACTACTTTCATTTGCCCAAATCTGAAATAGTGAGTCGGAGAGCAGCTGCCCAAGGCCACAAAGTATGTCTGTGGCAAAGTGAGAACTGAACGCCACCTGATCATATCCCAGCCACATGCCCCATCCTAGAAATACTACAAGCAAAAGTAAGTTTTAGCATGGATTAGATTTATGTACTTCAATTTACACATTCCCCAGCATGAGAAAATAATTTATGACATATTTTAACATGCTCAGTATGAAAATGGCATTAAAGTAACACTGCAAGAATTAAGCTCACCTGCAACTGGCATTATCATTTTACTTGCCATTGCTGTTTCTCAGCTTGTGTTTGGTCAATGAAAAAGAAGAAAGAATTATTTATATTTCTCCTACTTGGCTAGATAATTCAAGACAACATTTCTATCTCCCCAGCAAAAGGCTGTCCTGTTTTCAAATAAATGTTAAAGTGTTCCAACTTTCTAAACTATTTCTGGGGTCTTCTAGGAACACATCTGTTGGTCAGGTATCAGTGTGGGTAAGCACGAAACCTGCTCACAGAACACCAGACAGCTGTTCTCTGCCTGCATGTAGTTCAGTCAGTGTTGTGCCCTGGCCAGAACAACCAGAAAATGAGCATTTAGCATCATTCACAAAGCTGTCAAAACTATTTTTAACACAACCAGCTTGAGAGCTTTCATTTTGGGAACACAAGCTCTATTCTTTGCCTGAAAGGAGCAGAAGGCAAACATCAGCTTTAACACACCTTGTGAGAGCGAACAGATTTTCTTTGCTGCTTATCTTTACCATGTTTCTTTCCAGCTCCCTCCCTGCTGCAAATAGCCACCACACTTCTCCTCTCCATCACTCCCTTCCCTTCCTCTCGCCTCCCTGCTGCTCAAAACAGGTTTAGAAGATTTCAGTGAGGAAAAAGAAACATTAAGTACCTATCAATGTTGCAGGCAGTGTAAGAAGGGTAGGGGGTTCAGTTCTGTGATCTTTTCTTACAAAATCTGTTACGAGGTAGAGGAGCTTTCCTAGTGCTATTAACTGCTACAGTGATGATGATCAACACATTGCATTGACAAACGTGTCAACAAATTCCTATCATATCAATACATCTTGTTTTCCTTGGTTTTGATGCATTTCTTGTGCTCTCCAGTGCACAGTGAAAAGTGTCTTTTTTAGAACAGCTTCAGTATAGAGGGAAGTGATCCTACTCACTTGTTTCAGTCTTTTGAAACTTTCCACTTTTTCCTAAAACTTTATTTCTGCCACTGGCTTTTGCTCAGCCTCCTCAGAATCAGAATATTCATCACAAACAGCCGCTGGCAAGGACCCTCTAGTACAGAGCTATGAACACTCAGGATCCTTTTGAATGCTAAGGCCTTAATCTAGACTAATTAACCGATCAAGATGTGATGATCTGGGACCTTGTTTTAATACCTAAATTACGGTTCAAAGACTTTTCACACGCAGAGCTTCTGAAAAACCCAAACAAACCGTATCAGCGTGGCAGATCAGCACAGCCCTCTTGAGCAGCACTCGTACTGACAGCGACCCAGGGCTGTTTACCGTGCTCAAGAGGCAAGAGAAACCCGAAACCGGCACTTCTGCCACGGAGGGTAGTGTAACATTCTCTGCACAACGTTACGAGCCTATAAATATACCGTGAGACTTCAGGGATCTTATTCTGAAAGCAATTCAAGTAGCTTCTTTAAAAAGCAGAGGCGCTCCCCCACCTCTCCCCTGGTGCAACAAAGCCTTCAGAGCAGCTGCCTGCAACCGACTCCCTGCAGCATGAAAAACACCAGACCTCCTACCAAATTTAGTTATTGAAGTGTCCAGACTGCAACTGCACATACAGTTTATTCAGTTTACATAAAAGCTGAGCCAGAAATTACACAAAAGTCAGAAGCAGACTAAAGGCACCCTTGTGCTTCCACTAAGGCTACGGAAAGATTAAAAAAAAAAAATAAATTGCTAGAAAGATAATGTAGGGAGAAAACCCCTTCCAGAATGAACATAAAAACCGACTGGAATGAGGGAAAAAGAGAGTTTAAAGAAAAAAATAAAATAAAAGCACCTCTAAAAGGCCATGTGCACCTCACAGGCAAGTCTTTAAGAGCTTTGCTGAATCTACGAGCAAACAAATGCCTTGACAATCAATGAGAGGTGAACATCATCGGCCTGTGAAGCGGCAGCTCCTCCTGACCCCACGACAGGAGTGGCCACATCTCACAGCACGGCAGTGAAACTCCCTGGGATTCACCAATCAAAGACCACAGCCTCCCAGGAAGGCTGAACATTCAGAGAACGAGTAGTGGAAAAGAGACCTTCACCTCTGGGTCAGCAGCTCACACAGGAGCTGCGCAAACTTGTATGGAGCACTGCAGGAAAGGCTGTGCCAATGACCCTTCATTAATTAACTGCCACTCGGGTGGGAAGGCATACTAATGCTCCTGACACAATCCTCATCAGGCTTTTCCCAGATGACTCTCGTTGCCCATATAGGATTGGACAGGCCAAGGAAGATGCCTGGTTCCCACACAGAGATAGAGAGATCAGCCTGGTCCTTAGCAAAGTGGCTCCAGTCACACCAAATCCTTTGATACTTAATAATGATGGTGGGCACGATAATAAGCCCGGTCACTCTGCTCAGCACAGCACAGGGCACTGACCAAAGTACCATAGCACTTCCCTTTGTAAAGAAGTATTTAATCCCACTATATGTGATGAGTGTCAGAGAAAGACTTTGGTTTAATTGCAATATAACCTTTTACAGTCATTCCTTTGCTCACAGTAACCATCATGCTTAAATATCTACCAGAAAAGCAGTCCAGAAATTCTCACACCATTCACCCATGCACTAGTTAAAAGACACAGCTAAGCTGACTTACCCCCTTTCCTTACCAAGAACACATTATCAAACTGACCAAGATCGTTTATGTCCCACAGGAAGTGATGACTTCCCAAATAAAATATATGACAATATCAGCACTTTCTGAATCTTACTACAAACCGAACAAAACCAAAAACCACCCATCACTAACTGACCTTTGCACAAGTCTCTTCTTTGAAACAGTTTTTTTTTTTACATCCTCAAATCAACCAGCTTCAACCTTGACTTTGTAAAGTTCCTTAGAATGCTCAAATGAAAGATAAATAACATTTCTTACACTTTTATAGGTATAGAGAAAAACAATCTTTCTAAACTTCCTAGATCTGTTTCCCCCTTTTAAAAAGCCTGCTATACGCACACAGCATAATCACCACGTGTAGAGGTCAGACCTCACACTTACTCATGTCCTAATAAAAAATGCTAATAAAAATTTTAGGCTCCTTAAGCTCTACTAAGGTTTTTACTGGAGATTTGAGTGCTTTGGGTGTATGGCTGGACACTGAAAATAAAGGGATGCATGCTGGGCTGCTAAACAACAGCCTTCACAGATCAAAACGTTATTAGAAATAGCGATGAGTTGGCTTTTATTGCAGATTTCTGTGCATCTACTTACAGAGTCTCTTAGTTGAACTGTGCTCTTTAATAACATTTGTTGATTTGATAAAGTAAATGAGCGAAGGCTAATCACATGATTCCTGTGAAGGGTTAACTGCTTCCCACAGCAAGAGAGACAGACCAGAACACAGGAATGCCTCTTGTTCCCATGCCGTTTGATTACAGATTACCCCTCTGTCATACCAGGAATGACTCAGATCACAGATTCATCCAAGTCACAAACATATAGGCTGTCTGCTTCACAACACAGCAGAATAGCCAGTACCTTCAGGCAGGCAGTTAGGGAAGGCAGCAACATAGAATGAGGCTGTTATCACAGAAAGCAGCCATGCAGCAACACCAACCAGCCTTATCTGCAGCTTCCAGACCCAAATGCCACTGCCATTCTCTGTCCCATGCTGCCCTGAAGAAAACACACATTCCTGTACCAAGCAAAAGCTGTGAAATGAGAGCACGCTAAGCTGTAATTTTTACAAGGCAGAAGACGAGTCTCTTATTTAGAAGAAAAAAGGTGAGCAAACAATGAAAATGCTGCCTGGATTTTTTTCACAGCTGATACTCAAACCGTGCTTAGCTTGCTCTAGTTCTGGGTACCAGACCTGGTGTGTTTTTGGAGAGCTGTGAGGGCACCCACACAGGTTGGGCCCAAGGTCCAGCTCTCCCAGTACTCTGTCTGCAGCAGAAGACACAGGCTGTCTCCTTACAGCCCCTCTCAGCTGTAAAGGAAAATCATACTAACTACTGTATTAACTTCCTCCCTAAAAGCGGATTGAAAGAACTACATTATTCCCCCTTTTGCTGTGTTTATAGACATCCCTTTTTTTTTTCTCCCCACAAACTTGGGTGAGTTGAATATGTATATTGATTTGACAGGTCTCTGCTTTGCAAAGAGAAGAATGATGACATTTTTAATAGAGAACAGCCACTATGGTGGCTACTGCAAGGACTCAATGTCCCAGCTTTTGAACAGATCGCTTCAGGCTCTCAGCTGTTTCGCAATCTCTCCATTTTCAGTAGGTTTTAGGTGTCCAACATGGTTGTTAATTACCTGAAATAAGCACAGCTTCCTCCTTGATGGTACCTGTATCTACAATCACATCAGTTCTCTCAACACTAGGTTCACTTGAAATAAGCTGACAACATGCAAAGAACTCCTCCGGCTCTGTAGCAGATACAAGTATTTCACAACAATACCCAAGTCCTTTGACTTAGTCCTTCCTCTCTACAAGTTCCATATCCTCAAACCCAAAAAAGGAAATTTTGTGTGTGTTCCCATGTCACTAACCTGGTTCCCCCCAACCCCTCCTCTCAATTTTCTTTCTCAAGAGCTGTGTTATAACAAGCAAAACCAAGTTTTCACTGCTTGATGCTTTCCCACACCTACCATGCCACCACCCTATTTTACATTCAAGTTCTCACCTCCATCCTGTCAGGGACAGATGTTTACCAAGCAAACAGAAAGCTGGACTAAGATGAAGCATCTGTGCACATACTAATATACAGGAGATTGAATGTATACAGGGAAGCATTTATACCTTCTCTGGACACAGCAGAGAGTGAGCTGACATGAGAAGCATGGTGTAGACCTTCATGAGCTGCTAAGACACTAGCAAATTTCAGAGCCCATTCCTGAATCCATAATGCAGCTCAGCACAACTAGGACTTTGCTGCACTGCCTCTCACTCAAATATGACTAGTTGTCCTACTGCAGGTAGTTGACACTGCAAATATTATTAGCAGAGCTTGACTTGTCATGGATACATTTACTCACACTGCTACAGTTTCTTTACAAACACTCAGAAATTCATCACAATGAGCAGAGATCAACCATCCTAGAATATAAATTATATCATTCTTTGCTCTGAGAAATGTGGCAGCAGATAATATCCAGAGCCACTGATTGGCTGATCAGGAATGCAACAAGATGTTCCACTGGTCTCTTCCTGTTTGGCACTTGTGTCCTTACAGCTGCCAGGTGCACAACACAGGTATTTCCTTTTTTAATTTTTTTCTTTACTTTTCCTTTTTACATGCATGCCTTTCCTTTTTTACCTTGTTGATCACTTCTGTCTCTGACATGCTGCAACGTGATAGTTTTCAATAACTATCACAAGCTACGCTGTGTCATGCCACAGCTCCAAAAGCAAAAGTCTGCATAATAACAAAGATCATGAAGAGCAGCCATGGACTTCAAAGAAGAATCACAAAGAACTGAGAAGTTCTTCCACAAGTTATGCTCCATTTGGTCCCTGTCCCTTTGGGAATGGTGTCAATAGGGAAGGCAAATAGTGAATAATTTTAACTGGAGCCTAAAATAACCTGGATGCAAGATGCAACAAGAAGAATTTAGCAGAATGGCCTGTGATGTCTCGCATGCACATTCACATGCATGCACAGCTGCTAGATATAAGTAAATGCAGAGAGCCTAAGTTATTTTTAGGTCTATTGTGAAACCTCACTGTCACTTCTTTCCAGCTGCACCAAAGACACACCACCACCATCACACAGGCCAGGGCTGTGTACGCTTGCTCCTGATTTGATGGTCTGAGTCTAACCCTTGCCCTGCATTAGAATTTTACTGGGTAAGAATTCAGCCAAGGCAACCGAGCCCCTGGCACAGACAGGGCCCTGTGGACAAGAAAAATGCTTTGGACAACCAGCTCCTGTGGGCTGGGAAAGTGGTCTGGCTGTTGGATAGAGAAGTCACTTGCATTTGCTACATCCCTGCTAGAGGTTTCATAGCCATGCTGGTCAAGGTCCCTTCAGTTGACGTGTCCTTGAACTGCTGCAGGCAGAACACCCGTTACTATGGGACCTTGAGGGAAGGGAGAGTAAACAAAGTCAGAGAGTGAAAGGGAGGCCAGAATTTCGAGTAAACATCCCATGCTAGAGAGTTCTGAAAACAATGAACTTGACAGATTCCAGCACCAAAAGTGTCCTTGGAGCCTCTGCAATGTTTGCTTGGATCTTGTTATGCAGATACATCACTTAAAAAAGAACCCTGCTGATATATGAGGACTAACAGGCTTCACTGCTGGACTCATCAGTGAAAAGGCCTCATCCTGTTTATGGATGTTCCTGCAGATCTGTTCTCAGCAGCAGTACAAGATGCAACATGAACTCCTCAGGACACAGCAGTCCTGTACACTTCTGGCACAGCCCCAGGACCAAGCTCCTGTATTTACCACCACCACTCTGATGGCAGTAAGACTCTGGTGTTCACATGAGCTTTCCACACAAGCAGGACTCTTTCAGAAGAAAACCAGGGTAGATGTGGCATAGGAGGCAAGCAGTGCAGAGGAACACACATACACAACACAGAGGGTTCAAAACAGGGCAGACTAGCAAACTGCTCCTTTCCCCCCCGATCTGCAGGGTCCACGTATAAACAATGCAGCTGCTGTCTCATTCCCAAAACTAATAATGGCAATCCTCTTTCTCAAGAAGGATGAACCTATTACACAAGAGCAAGGCTATCTGAATCTTCTCCTTAACCCCTTGGTTGCCCTTAAGGCTCAATTCCTCTATTCTTCCTCACAAACCAACTGTGGGTACCAGTAAACCCCACCTAACGCCAGCAAAAATAAGACCACCCTTTCATCTCCCAACTGAGATGGAAGAAGCTTTGCCACGCTCACGCAGACACAAAGACATAGCAAGAATCAGATCCTTGTACAAGGACAACTCTTTATGGATTAAAGGGGTAGATGTCTCAAAAGCTTTCATCTTTCGCTCCTTCAGCTGAAAGCAACTTCAGCTCTTCTGCTCTGAACTGTCCCCTCAAAATTCATAGAATCACAGTCATGTCCTTCAGCTAATTGGAGTGGCATGTTCACTTTGTGAACAAATGTCTCTCTGCAGAAAGGGTCATGCCTCACACGGCAAGTGAGAATTTGACAGCTCAAGGAAGAGCTGCCCATTTAGACTTCCAAGGACAACAAAACAACTTTCCACAGGTGAAAAATCCAAATTCCTCCATGAATAATACAGCTCCTGTTGTTCTAAAAGCCAGAGGGTTTTCTAGGTTCACCACAAGGCAACATGAACAACAGATTCAGAAATACAGAGCTGATGCTCCCAATATTCAGGCTTCCTTGGCTCCAGGATAGCAATGATGCCTCTCAGAACCACAACTACCAGTCACGGCAGGAAGCAGTTCAGGGAATGCCACAGGCAGGCAGCAGAACGCTGCCTTCCAGAAGCATTATGATTACCATTAAAAATACCAGCCTGGTTCTATTACGCTGTAATTTGCATCTGTACGGTTCTTCATCAGTTACAATGGCCAGCAGCTTTTCTAACAGAGGTATCAGAGGCACATCTTCCTCTTCCCCTCCTAAATCTTTTTCCTGTTTGTCTCCTTTACTATTTAAGTTTGCAGCTGAAGTGTCATCTCTGATAGGCCTTTCTTTCAGACTCCTACACGAGCTCACTTGTAAACTTCGTGCCTTTGTTTTCCCGTTTCAGATAGACCAGTACACACATCTGGGTCTCTGAAGGGTTGAAACTGTTTTGATCATTTTTAGAAGGGAGGAAGGGAGGAAAAAGCAGCTCACTGATTTATCTAAGATCAACAAGCCAAGAAACTAAGGGCTAGTGAAAGGCTTTGTGCTTGTGTCACAAAGTAAATAAGCTGTGGCAAACACACACCAGAACATTTCCGATGGCGACTCCTGCTTTACTTACAAAGAGGTGTCTACATTAATTATATTATGAATGGCAACAAGACAGCCTGCTTTGAGTTCAAAACAAACAATCAAAACTGACCTTCCAACTCCCACTTGAGCAAACCAACAAAAAATTATTTTGAAAAGACCATGTTGAGAATTTCTATTTTAGTACTAAAACTATTAGAAGTGATTTTTGGAAAATCTAACTTTTCCTAACCCCATTTTTCAAGCCTTCCTGCTTCAGAAACTGTGACAGCAGCGTAACTCTAGCTTGCACTAACAACAATCAGATACAGGTTTTTCCATCACTGTCTGAAACACAAAGAACCAACTCTATTTTCTTTGGAGGCAACTAAAACAAGTACTTTTCCTAATCATCTTCATAATTGTTTTATAGACATGGTGAAGGCTTCCTTCCCAGACTGAAAGGAAAATTGTATGAAAGCTGTAAAATATTTCTATAGCCATCAAAGAGTTTAGAAAGCTTGTCTTTTTCCTCAGAAGTAGCTTAGAAGTTTTGTCTTTAAAGAAACTGCTTGTGCCAGTGATGTTAAAATATCAAAGGACAGATCAGGGAAAACTGTAGATGCAATTAATTTCTGCATACAAAGGAAAGGAAGTAGCAAGCATATAGCCTTAAGTCTGTTAATTAAAAATTAAACACCAGATTAAACCCGAACTGGTCTAAGTTTCTAAACTGGTAAGGTTTTCTGTTCTTGTTTTGTTTTAAAAACACAAACCTTTCTCTCTAACAGCAAAAGGACACAAGACAGCATTAGAAGCCAAGCCAGGAACTCCAGCTCTCCTGCCCTCATTTCACTGTGCAATCATCTGTGACTTCCATATCTGGGTCCATCTAGTTCACTCTCTCCCTTTATCACGCACTCCCTCCTGAAGTGCCTCCTATCTAACTCCCCTATCACAGATCAAAGCACTGGGGAAAAAGCTCAACTTCTTTGACTCCAGCCACACCTTAAATCATCTACCCTTACTTTCCATACCACCTCCCCTTTCATACCTACTTCTCCTGCCCTTACCAGCCCTACACCAGCACTGTTTCTCCTCCCCAACTCATTATCCATTCACCTTCACCTTTTTTATCAGATCTCCTCTGAGTATAACTCAATCTCTTTTCTTCTCCACAACGTCCCCATCATCCAGAGACCTTCTTTTCTTTGCTGCCATCCCATCCAACCCTGCTGCTGAACATTTCTTCACTCACCCATGGTCAGCCAGTTTGTAACCCGGGCTTCAAGCCCACTCAGTCAGCTGGAAGGTCATTTGTTTGACTTGAACTTCACAATAACTTACTTTTTCCCCCACCCCTGTTTTCACCCCTGTGACCTCCTCCTCCACCACCACCTCCATCCAGCCCACTATGTGGCTTTGTCTTGGCCCTTCTAATTCATTCAAAGATCCCCTTCACTCCAAATCTGAGTGTGCTTCTGACCTCGCTCCTTGCTCTCTCAGCTCATCCTCCTCTGCAAAAGATCTCCAAATACTGGTGTTAGGGGAAAAATTCCACTCACACAGAACAACTGCAGAGTTTGCTCTCTACTTCAAGCCTGTCAATTTCTGCATTAATTTAAAATGCCTCTCTGACATCTCAGAAATGCCTGGCCCTCAGCTCAATATAGCTACGAAGATCCTTTTATTTCTCCCCAACACTTTCCAGCTTGCTGCACCACTAGATACCCCTTTGTTTGATTAAGACTAATCATAGCTTTAGGATATACAGACAGATAAGCAGCTGCTGCACTGACTGTATATCAGTTCTGCCTTCCAAAAGCATGGATTTTTTTTTCCCACACGGGAGAGTAACAAACAAGAATGATTCAGTGACCTACTAAAGGAGCATGTGGAAAAACACGAGTAAAGCTAAGACCTGAATTTCAGGTTTCTTTAATTCCTCTTTCCACTCAGCAGAAATAAATTGAGTAAAAAGGGTGAGAAATGGAAATCAATGTGCTAATTTCTGTTGCCATCAAACTCTACTTCATTCAAAGCACATCGTAATCATGCAACACAAAATCTTCACTAGAAGTAATTCCAAATCTCACAGTTCAGCCAAGCTTTTTTCAAACCACGCAGAAGTTATTGAGAACTGGCAATCTGAGGACAAACCAGCTCCCTCTTCCCTATTTCAGCAACCCATCAAAATTAAGATTATGAAATCATGTTGTAATTAAGCCAGAAAATAACATCTGTTTACTGTGTGAAAACACAAGAGAACTACAAGAAAACATATAGATTAAATGGTAATTAAAAATATTATATCAACGATGCGTTTTTTTCAATAAAAATGTGCCTGCTGTGCACCACACTTCTGCAGTAACACCCTACACAGCAAGGTCCACAGAAACCACGACAAGATTGTGAGCTGCAGAGCCACCAAAATAGCCAGAAGCAGAACAAAAAAATTGTCCCTGTGTCTAAATCTGTCTACAAAAATTGTCTTTTTATCCTGTAAGTCATGTGGAGCCTGAGAGACACCAAAACCTTAATTTCAACCAAGGCTTTTTCACACTACCACTATTAAACGTTTACTTTGGCAAAATAAATGCATCTTTGAAACAAGAACAGCTCAGAGATCTTTCTACAAACCTTTCTGAGGTTCAAGGTTGTCAAGGTGGAATTTAAAAGTGAGTCTTACATAGAGCTTAAAAGCTTGTGACTATATCAAGCATTTGACATAAGCAAGGTAAGAGGCTCAGTAACAATGTCCTCATTCATACTGCCCTCAGAACATAGCATCCTTCCTTTGAAATGACCCTTAACCACAAGTACTTGTAACACGGCAGCTCTGCTTGAGTTAAGGCTCAATTCATAGGATGAATACAGGTGTTTTTATCAGAGTTGTTTCTACAGGCAGCATGTAAAATATATATAACTAAATTCTGGAAGTTTATAATCTCAAACCTGCTGTCACCATAGCTAAGAACTTCCCAAAACACACACTGCATTAACAAAGAATATATGGCAAAGGTGCTTTGGGAACAAGCTGATCCCTAATGTCAATGCACTGAGGAAGGGAATATTTTTGGCTTACACCTACATGAAGTGAAGGGGTCACATTGCTAAAGAGGAGAGATGAGATCTAGAAATGACCTGGCAAGCTTTTCAAAAGGTAGCCTTTGTCAGGGTTCCCAGAGCCCACTCTCCTCTTCCATGCAGCTGTAACCACATAGATCCACAAGTGTTTAGACAAGTATCTGAAGCCAATGTTAACACTCTTACTTAAAGTACAACACCTAACATGTTCCTTAAGTTCTTATTAGAAGGTGAGAGAACTCTGAGGCTACTTAATAATAAATGAGCCCACAAAGTCATCTTCATTTACCCTATCATACTCTACCACTAAGTAAGATAGACATCAACTAACATAATAACATGCAACAGAAGCTTAAAAAGAACACCAACCACAGTGAGTGTGAGTAGTATCTTTAATAATTCCTAAAATAGAGCTTGTGCTTTGTTTACATGATGTACATGACCACACACAGCTGCCTGGCCCATCCTCTCAACTGCAAAGATCTTAAAAGAGCACTGCAAGAAAGGAACCTTCATAGAGAAAATAAATTACTTCCAGGGTCCCAGAGCTTGATCAACCTCTTCTTTCCTTATAGAGCATGGATGAGACAGAGTGGGTCAGTACTAAATGAGGTCTGCACTGTCACATCCACTTTACAACTAGATAAAGTAACTAAAGAAACAAAGTAAATCTCCTTGTCCCAGGACTAATGCATTGGATTTCCTACTCCCTGCAACGATGACACAAGTCGTTGCAGTGTGATTTACCTGGCTGCCACCTCACCATCAAAACCCTGGAGATAAACTACCACAGTGCCACTGATTCCTACCACACATTTCTCCACATGCAGAGTTTGGAATACACAGACCTGTATTTCCAAATGCATATGTCAGGGTTTGGACCTTAAACAAACTGTATGACATTGTTCCCAAAGCAGAGCTTTCCACTGGGAAGTCTAACATCCCCACATTCCAGCCTGCTAAGCCAATAAATGGTTTACAGTGCCCTTTCATAAAGCATAATTTTTCACTTCCCATGAGTCTCCAGCTGCATTCTACAAGAAGCTGAACATTACTCTTCTGTTGAAGTCAACAGCTCTCTAAAATTAAGTGAAAAAATTCAGTCTCAGTCTCAGAAAAAAACTGCATGATATGCTGTGGTCAGAACATCTCAGAATACAGTTTGGGGGAGTTATTTTTGGGTAATGCAATTATTTGGATAATTGTAAAGTTATTAAAGGGCTTTACTAAATTAAATATCAAGATTACATATCACTTGACTTAATTGTGCTTAAGCACTGCAGGCCACTGCAGGCATAGTTTCTTATTAGAATGAACAGCATCAAAGGTCATTTTCATTTCAAAAAGCACATTTTTAAAAACTCTTTTGCCTATAAAGTGTCCTGCCTGCCAGAGGTCAATTATAGCTATCTACACACATCAAGACCTGCAAGGTCACAACGGTTCAAAGGGCTGAGATGAAGGAGCTGAAGAATAAAACTGGGGTTCCTCTACCCTCCTCAGTGTGGTGCAGTTCCCACAATCAATCTCACAAGAAAAACAGATGACATTTAGATAAATGCCCACGTGATACCTTTTGTAAACCCTGGTGTTTATAAGTAACTTATTGATTTAGAAGATTGTTTTAATCTCCTAACTGTACAGAGGAGTATGCTGTGGTCATATTTTCCCCTGTGAAATGGGTCATCTGAAATGAGGTTTTTCAGCCTCCACAACTGGACATATGACTGAAACAGCTATGGTGAAAAATTAAACTCAGGTTAGCTTGTACTGCTCAAAGGCATGAGACAATCACTTGCCTCACTTTCAGAAATAACTTTTTTATTATAAGAAGTCTGACAGCACAAGGCCATATTAAAGTAACTTATTTCAAATTACACTACAACTAGAAGAGCTCAGGCTACACTGTGTGTCCCAACGTGCTACAGCATAAACTGGGTCACTTTCACACATAAACCATCCCAGGTTAACGACCCAGGTAATCGAGAAACACTTTGCTTTCTAGCTCGTTGGTAAAGCTCATGGATACCACCCAGTTTCGTGCTTCTTTTTGAAACTTTAAACACTGAACTACTAGCATTAGGTGTCAAATGTAAATAAATATTGCACGCCAATGCCACTCTGTGACAGCAACTTCCTTGTTTTTGCATTTAGCAGAGCTGCAACACCCCAGCTCTAGAAACGTGATGAGTTACCTCACGCCCCTTGTTGCTGCTTCTGCAACAGCCACAGAGCAAAAACCACATTTCTTCACCTTCTAGTTTCACAGTTTTTGGTGCTAGTTTCTGCCCCCCCCAGTTCTTTCCTAGAGGGAAGTTCTATCCAGCAAAGGCAGGATGAAATGTGCACCATTTGTCAGTGCTAGACCGGACAATCATGGGAAAGACAAAGCTGAGGAGGCAACAGCAATGGAAACATCCCTGTATGCCCACCAGTGCTTCTCAGATCAGACTGGAAAGACAGCACAGAAGAAAGCTGGCCGGACATTCCCTGAAGAGGATATGGACAAACAGACTTCTAGGGTAGAAAGGTTCAGCCTACATGCTTAATTAATCATTGCTTAAATGGAGATGACTCCTCATTTCATACCCACGTCCATCACCCCAAATTAGACTTCCCAAAATTATTTTAACCCTTTTTAGACACAACCTTGTAACTGGTTTGTTAGGCAGATTTAAAACATCTATCACAAAACCTTCAGACAATCAGGCTGAGCCTGGGCAGGATGTTTCACGGTTGCAACTAAGCAAACCTTAAGGTATCCAAGTACAAACATACCAAGAATATGCTTTCCTTCGGTAGCCTCTAAGAAGGTATTATCTGCACCTTGCCTTATACTACCAACAAGCAGGATAAAATTATTTCTACTAAAATAGATTTGGTGCTTAATTTATACATGTACATCAGAGTTTGGTATTGCTGAATTAGTATCACAGAATTATTTCTTTGCATTAGATGTGATCCTGGCTTTCAAAATCCCAACGATACACTAGTGGAAGCACAACACAAAATAAAGCTGACAGAGGCAGATGAGAAGAGACACATGAGAAGTCTAGTTCTGTCCCGTTTAATACCTGTGGTTCCTTAGCATGTTCCTCTCAGCTTGTACAATAAGGGCAGACTGGTTGGGTTTTAGTCAAGTTTTACATTTTTATTGCTTTTGTAAATGCAAAGAATTTGTGTCCATTGTTGTACACACATCTGAGATTCGCTCTCTTGCCAGTAACTAATAACTTGCTTGGTAAAAATTATCAAAATGAGAAGATCCCTTACACACATTTTCTTGCTAACTGTACAGAATGCATAGTTCTATTGTTTCCTCTTCACTGAGCAATACTTAAATAGAAGAATTTGGGGTAGGCAAAGTTAATTTTCTTTTAGCAAGCTAATATGGTTCCTACGAATGAAAATAAATATTTCTGTTGATATGCTCAGGGGCATTTTCCAATATCTCTTTTAATCAACTTCCAAAATATGCTCAAGAAGGAACATCAGATTGGATTCAATTTCTGCTGTATCACATGGAACAAAAGACTCAAGCAGGCATATATCTTCTCAAAACACTTCTACCCCATAGCTCTGCCTCCATTTTGGATGACAGACAAAGGGAGTAAATGTGAATATAAATGTCTTATTAAAGAGATTAAAAGCAAACTGAAGTCTGAGCAAAAGGCGCAGATAAACCCAGGAAGTGCTACTACCAGCTGCCACCACTGGAACAAAGGAAACAATGACAGATCTTACTTTCTTGAATTTGTTGTAATAATTCTATTTGTGGGGAAAAAAGAAAAAGGAAAAAAATTGGCCGGTTTTCACCCAGACCGGGGCTCTTTTTACATTGCCCTTTAAGGATTTCTGCCGAGGCTCTTCAGCACTGTGTTTCCACTAAGTCCAAAGCCTGCCCGGGAGATGCTGAGCATTCTCCAGTGCCAGGCAGAGCCCGCAGAGGCAGCGCTCATTCCCACGCCGGGAACGAGCTCCCACTTCCCAACCTCACCCCGATTCCTTCCCTCCCCTCCCGGCCCCGGTGACAACCTCCCCGCTCCCCCCAACCCGGCGGGGGCCGGGGCGACGCTTTCCCGCCGCGGTCTCCGGCCTACGGAAAGTGCCCGCGAGGATCCCGAAGTTCATTAAAAACAAAACCGACAGAAACACCCACGCGTGGGGGGGGGTGAAGGGAGAGGGTTTCACCGCCAAAAGGCGACGCTCGGCTGCCCCCACGGGCACCCCCTGCCCGGGAGGCCGATCGCCTCAGGCCTCGCCCCCCGCCCCTCACCGCCCCCTCGGGTCCCCGGCCCGGTCCCCCCCATCCCCGCCGCCCAACCGGGGCTTCCCCCAGCGCCGCGACTCACCCCGCGGGCCCCTCCGCACCGCCCCCAGACCCGGGCCCGCCCTGCCCCGCGCCCCCGGCCCCCACCCCGCGGCCCCAGGGCGGCGGCCGGTACCTGTAGGCCAGGGACATGCACTCGAAGAGCTTCGTGAGGGAAGCGTCGATGCTGAGGCGGCCCCCGGCGCCTCCGCCGCCGCGGGCCGCCCCGAACTGATAGGTCTGGCAGGTCTGCTCGTTGACCGTATCGAAGTCGTAACCCTTCTTGGGCGGGTGCTCGCTGTGAGGCGACGAGACCATGAAGTGGCCCGAGTGGATGATCTGGGGGCCCGGGGGCTGCCCCCGCCGCGGCCCGCACCGCCGCCCTCCGCCCGGCGAGGCTCCCCCGTCGTCCGTGTCCGAGGAGTCTTCGTCGGGCTCCGTGCGGGCGGACAGCGGCCCCGCCGCCCCGAGGAGCCGCGCCGGCCGCATGAACACGTCGGCGGCCATTGCCCCGCTACCGCCGACCGAACCCGCCGCCACCGCCCCGCGCCGGGCCCGCCCCCGCCGCCTGCGCCCGCCCCCGGCCCGCCCCAGCGCCCGCCCGGCCCCGCGCCCCGGGCGGGGGGCCCGTCCCGCCGTCGCCACGCCCGGGGCCGCTTTCTCTGGATGGCCTCAGCCGCCTCTGAGGCAATGTCTCCTGAGGGAGAGCCCCAGGCCGCCATCAGCCACCCCGAAGGCCACTGGAAGGCACCCCTGAGGCCGCTCTGCCGCAGGGAAGGCAGCAGTCCCGAGGCTCTGAGGGCTGCTTCCCCCCCCGAACAGCCCCCGAGGCTGCCCTGGGGTTACAGGAACTCCTTCAGAGTTCGGGCTGCCCCCACCACGCAGCCAGAACCAGGCAGCTCCTGGCCACAAGTGACAGCCCTCCTGCTTTTCACCCTTCCCCTGACGGGGCTGCGGCTCGGGAGCAGCCCCGCGGGGCAGCCCGGCGGCACCACCAGCCTCCCCGCGGCGGGGGAGGGCAGCACCGCGGCTGCCGGGCCCGCTGGCCTGAGGGCTGTCCCAGCGCCTCCCGGGGGCTGCTGGTGTGAGCGACCCAGCGGGGCAATTCCACCCAGCAGGAGACAGAGTGCCAAGGGGCTTAAAAAACACTCCTAAACTTCCGGGATTCTTGTGAACGTGAGAAGGTGCAGAGGACAGCCCAGAACTGGCTGAAGAATGTTGATTTCATAGTGACCACGCTAGGAATATTTAATGGATTTAAAGTATCCTTAATGCAGCAAATGGCTCGCTATCTTCCAGAGGCAGACTGCAAGAAGCCAGGACAAGTACAGAAGTAGCTGGAGACCAGCAGCAGCCACAGCTGGAGGGATCAGCCTGCAACTGCAGAGAAAATCTCAGGACAGGGAGCTTCTACTGCCAGCCTGGTGACTCACACCTCACCCACAGACCTGCTTGGTGGCATGTGTAAAGCAAGCACAATTGTTCCAGGGGAAGTAAAGATCGGATTTGATCCTTCCCAAAAGCATAAAGGAAGCAATGGATCCTATAGGTCGACATGAAGGCACAGCAATAGGGCCAGTAGATGTGTTAGGCTGGGGAGAGAACAGCAGCTTACAGTAACAAAACCCATATATATTTCTGTACATATATACAAAGTCAATAGAAAAGATCTCTAGCTTGCCCTGTAGAGCAAACCAGAAGAGCAACTGTATTCTAGATGGCATACTCTAAAGCATTTATATTCAGTTACTTAAATTCTCTCAGTTCTAGATCTCTCACTTAAAAGAAAAAACAGGCTCTTCTACATAGTTATCGTCAGGAGGGAAAAAAGAGCCCAAACAGTACATTGCCACATGCTACTTTTTCAGCTCTGCAAAACCAGAAATAAGATCAAGGGATACTCAAAGGACAGAGACAGCAAGTCTTGGGCACAGAAGGAAGAGGCATTCCTGCAATACCACAATTACACCCTTGCAGTGATTCTCCATCAGAGAGCATGAACTCAAGACAGATCACCATGTTTTGGGAAGGAGCATTAGGTCCAAATACTTCCCCACACATGAAAGGAGCCCTAAGGCATGATCACATCATGTGAGGGATATGTTAGAAATCTTTACAAATCAAGACTAGCACTCAGCTCTTAGCACTCAGCTCTTGGCATATGACTAAAATTAAGAAAAGGCCACAATCTATTTAGCTTCAAAGCTGGTTATTGCTACCTTATATTAAAGTTGGTTAAAAAAAAAAAAAAAAAAAAAAAAAAGAGCTATCTCCCAGCAAGGCATTCTGACCAGGAGTACTTTAAATACAAAAAATGAAAACATTTCAAAACAACATTCATAATTTTACAGTATCCAAGTCTTACATGTAGTTGGCTAAGAACTACACCTGAACTCAGAAAATCATAACCACACAACAACAGCAGCACTGTATACAGTCCTTTCATGACAACCTGTACACTTACCTCACAAAATTGTAAGCCAGCCACACGTGCTTCTTCCTGGATGAAAAGAGGGGTAACTTGTCAAATAAGGTCACTAGGTAGCAATGCAATTTTCTAGAAAGAGTTAGCACACCAAACCAGCATTTAAACCAGGGGTAGCAGCTGTAAGCTGTGACTAACGTTTGATGCAGTTCAGGGTTTTCTCCTCTAGTTACTCTCAGTGCAAATACTACAGTTGCAAGGAAAGAGGCATCCCTTTAAAATATATCCAGTTATTTTGGAGACAGACCTCTTCCTTTGCCTTTTTAAGATCCGGATTTAAGTGACCAGCAACATGCCAAGGCTCCCAGCTATCCTTTCCTCCTCCACAGTAAGAAATTCCAGGATGCACAGGGCAACACTAAGGGCCCACAGCAGCATATTAGAGTATGCTTTTTGTTACCATTTTTTGAGGTTTTTTAGCAATCTGCAGTGCAAGGTGACACACAGGCCACCATCTTCTGGTGGTGTTCCTTCAACAGCACGGGCTTTTAGCATAGGAGGAGACAGCCATTTACCAACTTAGAATCCACTGTAACACACACAGAGCAGAGAGACATTAAAGCTATTTAAAAATACACCCTCAGTGTACTCCACAACACTTAGTGGTAAGAGATTATCCTTTTAAATCTACAGACGGGAAGATAAAACTTGCCGTTCTGCACAGGAGCTCAAGGGATCTTCCTGATGCCTCAGCCTGTGGGGCTGTCTGCAGGCACTGGGAGCCCTGCCACCCCCTAACCATTCCCCTGGCTCCTCTGCCTCTCCTGCTCCCAGGCAAACCACAGGGCCAACCTCCAGCTCCTGCCCTGCTGCTCACTCCTTCACCAGCACAAGCCTTACTTGTTCAGATGCCTTTAATTCTGAGGCTCATCTTGAATTACATCCTCATTTCTACCTGTTATTTTCTCTCTCTCCAATTCCACCCTATACAGAATTGCTTTATATAAGTCTGCTGATTTAATTCACTAATCCAGAGAAGAAAAAAGCCTAACTAAAACAGGTAGTTTTCTTCCCAGGTTAGCAAATTTAAGCAGCTGATGACAGCATGCTCAGAGCACCAAAACCAAGCTGGGAGCAGGCAAGCTGGCTGCAGCTCACCCTTCTGGTTGTGATGAGCCAGCAGGCAGTTCAGCTGCCAGTGAAACTGCGGGCTACTTTGGGACTGAGCACACACAACACTAAAAATAAGCTGGACACATTATATCCATTTTGAATGTAAAGAATCTTTCCAAAACTCTGAAGTAGTTTTACCCTTGCTAGCATCAGACCTGAGCGTGTTTCCAGCAGCTCGTTCCCACGCTGTGCCCTCCTCCCTCCGAGTTACCACAACACACAAGCAGAGAGCACCAAGCCGACATAAGCACCTTAAATTACCAAATTATTCCACAGTTTACTGTAATTACGTTGGCCAGATCTATTTGTTTGCTGTTGTTACAACAACAAACTGCCCCCACCCTGCTCAGTGTCCTGCTACAGCATCAAGACACCTCTGGTGCACCCAAAGGTGAATCAATTTACAAGTTACCAAATAAGACACCACCATAGAATGCACATTTAAAAATACCATTTGTAAAACCAGAAATTTATTGTAAATTAAAAAAAACCAAAACAAAACCAAACAACAAAACCAAACAAATTGAGATTGTTTCCTGATAAAAATTATTCACGCAGCATTCATGTTGTGTTTTTTCAATTTTATTTTTGAAATGAAACCATTGTACATTGTACAAACCATAACTACCGATGGAATAAATAAGTGAAAAATTATACTGCTGTACAACACACACACACACACAAATCATAAGATGGAAAACGATTAGGTATTGAAGAAAACAAAATTCTTTACACCTTCTAACAGGCCCTTAGATATAAAGAACATTCCAAAACATGACAAAGTTTATGTATGAAGATAGCCACCCAAAACCAATATTTTATACTGCCTTGTTGATTAATTTTTTTTGTTGTTGTTGTTTTCTAAGTGCCAGCACTTTTTGGAATGTTTAACAACTACTTTCCCAAGCATAAAAATTCCAAGGAATAGTTCTGCTATAAAATGTTTGGCTGAGTAAATCTCTTATTCAGAAGGCCTTCCCACATGTTCCACAAACTCAGCTAATTTACTTGCTTGCCTCTAGTTTCTTTCTTTTTTTTTTCTTTTTTTCTTTCTTCTTTTTTTTTTCTTTTTCCTTTATTATTTTTGTTTGTGTTTATTTGTAACTGAAGCTCCAACATTCAGCATTGTAGCAAGGAAGCACTTCTGGATATTTGCACTATTTCTAAAACATCAGCTGTATGAGAACTTTCAGTCATCTTGAGGAAAATTACATCTCTCCTGCTTTCAATAAACCTTTTTACAATGAGTTCATAAAACAAGTTTCTGTTAGAGATAGGTCCAAGCCAAAAAAAAAAAAAAGCTGGATTTAGATTTGATTTCAAACCTCAGGTCGATTTGAATTCCATGTTCTGGTTTGGTCCCATCTGTACTTTCTGGCATTAAAATGTGTTTAATCACATCCGTTGGCCCATAAATGTTATCAGGCACTTCAAAAAAAGACTAATAACAGTCTTATACACTATTTTGGATTTCTTCCTATCAGATAATGTCAGTCTCTTCCCTTAGAGACTGACAGTAACAGGTTTAAGGAACCCAAATCTATCTGCTTGTTCAGTTGTCTGTTGTCACTAGAATCTCTGGTTAAAAAAAACCAAAATTCTGAATGTATTCTGTATAAGCTGTAAATAAAGCATTACTACTTTAGAAATAAAGCCTCTAGGAATATGGTTATGATGCCTTGTCTTGTAAGCCACAGAACAACTAACAGTTCTGAGCAGAAGCCACAGGAGAGAAAAAGAAGTTTGTAATTAAACCTGTTGATGTCAATAATGCCAATAAATGCTTCTATCTAATGAAAAATTTGAGGTATTTTTAGTGCTATTTATATATTTTATTTCTTCCTAAAGTACAGGAATTAGTTTCTAAACAAAAAGTCTATTTACTCCCTTGGAAACATCTACAAAATGAAAACTAAAGACTTGCTGTGATGCACCTGAAGATAGGGACTAGTAAACATGACTACTTGTCAAAGGTGGCATCAGATTTGTTTTGTTTTAGCATTAAAAACAACAGAAAAGTTAGCAAATAAAAAATATTTTAAAGTTTGAATCTTTCTAAATTTGCCCATTTCATATATCAATAGAACTTCTCACAAAATATCACTTAAATCTGAATGTAATATACATACAAATCAATCATCATTGACCAGTTATCCACATTTTAGGCATACACACAATTCAAGAGAGAATTCTACCGTTTCATTGCATATATTGTGCAAATACAGTTTTTGGCTCCTCATTTCCTTATTTTCAGGATGTTAATGGGCTTCATGATCAGACCAGAAATCCCAAAAACTTATTAGGGAGCACACTGTTTTCATGAATGATTTGCAATCGAATTTTATTCAGTGAAAATCCAAAAAAGTTTTATTTGCAACATAAAGGAAAAGCTCTGAAACTGAGTGTCATATGTTGTTTGGAGTTCAATCCTACAAACATCTTATGGAAGGTCAGTATTGGCTCCCCACTCCTCCCTTCCTCCCTCCCCCACCTCCCCATTGTTTTCCATAATAAAGTGGTAATTGCAAACTCAATGCAGTAGTCTAAGTGCAAGCCATTTTCACTACTGGAGAATTCAGAAATAAATAAGCTTAATGAAGAGCTAATTATGAAAATGTATCAACTGGAAGCCTTTCCCCCCCCCCCCCCCATTTAAAAAAGTATTTACAGTTCTTAGCTTACAAACTATATGCAACCATTTTCATAGCTGTGAGATTATATTTGAAACTACAAGTTCCATCTCTTACAGAAAGCGAAGACAGAGTAAGGGCCTGATCCTGCCATCCCTTGGTATGTGTGTGTGTGTGTGTGTGGTGAGAAATAAGCACTTCCCACCAACACCAGGGGTTTATAACCAGGAGCTCACCCTGGAAGTACAAAGACCACTGTAAGATCAAGCCCTTGTGACCTGGAGCAGATAGTTCTGCACTTCTAGATGCCACAAATCAGAGGGAGTTGCACATACTTGATGACTTTACATCAAGTTGAGCATAAGCACACTTCAACACAGCTGGGAAAGGAACATTTCTAACAATGATGTAGGGACTGTGGATACAACAAGGCTTATTTACAAGACTTGCTGAAAGAAAAAAAAAAAAAAAAAGGAAATCCCAGATACAGTATTAACCTGGATCACAGAAGTAAACATCTTATGAAGAAACAGTACAATGAAATCCAGTTCAGTGAAAACATGATATCAAAAAAGACCAACTGAAAATAAATTCACTGTGCATCAATCCCTTTGATCCTATTTATGTACATAGTGGAACTTTTCTGTAAAGCACGTTGTACCCAGTACAGAGATCTGGACCTAATACGTTAAGTATTTTAACTGCTGTGTTATAGTATATATTCAGATCTGGACTACAAATGGTAAACAGATCATGTTAACTTCTGATGAAGTTAAGTATTTAGAAGACCAAATTTACAGTTGCGAATGCCATGCATTCAATAAAAGATCTCCACTATAGCTGCTAACATAAAATACCAAGCTCCTTTTTCTCCTTGGACTCCAAGAGTGAAAATGGCTTCCTGATCAAATAGTATTTTGTAAAAATTTGAAGCACCAGGGATTCAAAAATCAAAAACAAAACAAAAAACCCCAAACGAAAAAAGAAGACAAAAAGAGAAAAAAGGCTTACTACATGGCATTATACAAACATAGGCCACTTTGCAAAGGAGACAGTTGCAAAACAACTTTTAAGTTAGCACTGTTTTCAGAACACAAGGCACGAAACAAAAGCAGACATCACGCCAGAACAATGAACTTCACATGAAAGCTAATACCTGACCTGTACCATCCTTAAATATCTTACAATGTTAAATAGAGAAATGAAAAAAAAAAAATTACAGCAGCAACATAATTGTAATTTTGACTTTAGAAACAGTGCGTAGACCCCTCCTGAGTTGTTTACTCCAACCATTTCAGAGACAGTAACTTAAAAGTTCTCAATGTTTGTTTCACAGGAAAAAGTTTTCAGTGTCTGAGAAGTTAAACCTTTGTTAGGCTTTCTTGGATTTTTGCTTGGTAACTTGAAAAGTTAGGAGTTCTGTCCTCATCCAAGAGAAGATGCTTAAGTAAGGTTGTTCTATAATTAAGCCCACTGATGTACCTTACATAAAAACTGACCAGAAAAATCTATAGTCTAAATCTCTTCAACATTTTGTTGGGAAGCCTCTACTTTCATCTTTTTAGAAGGTGGCACTCCTTCAGAGTCCTTAGGGAGGGGGAAAAGAAAAACAACCAGGTTATCATTGCACTGAATTTCAGACACCACAGATACCAAACAAAAAGCATGAACAAATCCCCCCCAGTGTGTCATTTGTAAAGCAGAAGGCATCCCCGGAGGCAACAATGACATGACCAAGTGCATTTGCTTCCTGAAATTACTCCTCTACTCACACCTTACTTCACCTTCTTGTAATCTACTGATAAAGGGAAAATTCTAGTTCCAGGCTAAAAAACACAGTGAATATTCCAGGCAAACGGTGATAGCCCAGCCTTCCCTCAGCTCCACACTGGGACACAACACACACCAGGGGCACACCCATTTTCTCCTGCTGTTCCCAAAGCAGCCTCTACAGGACAGAACAAGTAAGGCTTGGGAAGCACAAGGTGTGCACTGCAACAAACCAACCACCTACAAGGAAAACCAGTGGACTGAGGGGTGACAACTACAGGGATAGTTCTTCTCCCACTCATCTGGAATTTTTCACTATACCAGTGAGTAAACATTAAAACAACTTGTACACTAAATCTAAAAACATTAACTTTCCTAACCGATGGTTTGACAGTTGGACTCTGTGATCTTAGAGGTCTTTTCCAACTGAGACAAAGCTGTGGTTCTGTAACTGCTACATAAATTTACTTTCATATAAGGTATTTTACTTCTGAATGGTCCTCCAAGGGGCCTGTCCAGTGGGTTAGGGACAAGCAATTTATTAACATGAATTTTTAATATTCCCTTACATATAACTAACACAGACTGGTTTGGGAAACTGAAAAGTAAACCAGACCAATCTAGTCGTACTGCTCAAACTATGTGAAATGCAAGAAGCCCCAATCAAACTAACCACAGAAACAGATACATAGTATATTTAATATTCTACAGCTGCCTTAACTGTCATCACCTTTGGAAATGGGCCTAAATAGACAAGTGGCCTCCTTACATACGCTTTTTGATAAAAAGCTCTTTTCCAAATTCCAGATAATTGGGTTTTTGCACTTAGAATTACCTGAGAATTTTTAGATGCCTCTGTAATTATATCGTTTTCTCCAGAGGACTGAACTTCTGCTTTCTCTGAACTGTTCATGGAATTTTCCATTGAAGACTGTGAATTCTGTTCATCAGAGGTATCTGAAATTTCAAAAAATAATTTTAAAAACACAAATGAAAGCATCCAGCAGGAGCTTTTAGGATATCTTCTCATTAGCGACATCCTAAACACGTAACTTTCACCCACGTGTAGCCATTAATGATAACACACACAACAACTGTGTGAATTTAATGAATTGGGCTCAAGCTCCAGGACCAAATCCTCTGGCTGCTGCCGGCAGAAGACAACTGCTGGAATTGGTCCCTAGAGGGAGCTGAGCCCTCGCTCCCCGGGAACAGCCCCAGGTCAAAGCCACAAGCACTTCCGAAGGGGCTGAAGGGGCAGCGCAACTGCTGCAGTCCAGAAGGAAAAGGCAGCTACAAAAAGGGTTGAACTGTGGTTACCAATGAATCTAAAACTGTGTAGCTAAGGAGACAGAATGAACTTATCCAGACCAAAATTCAGCCATATACTTAAGATCCACTTTTTTTGCTTGATACTACTTTTAAGATAATGTAGAGAAATTCAGTTAGCTGGCTTGACCATTCAGGTTATAGAATTTCTTTATTCTGTTGCCTACTTGTGGAGAAGTCTTCCAGCTTGTTATAGCTCTTACCTGCTTCCAGTTTTTTGAGGTGTTTTTTTTTGCCTTGTTTGTTTGAAACCCTTCTCTCTCTCTCTCAAAGCAAGACTTAGAGAGGACTTGAGCACTCATTCACTCAAAGAGGGGACAGGGGCACTTAAAATGTCTTTACAGGTTAAAGATCTACTGGCCTTTGGGTGAGGGGATCCCTATTTAAAACTGCCAAGCCCCAGGCTATTGAATGCCTGCAATGACTTGCTTACACAGCAAAATCTTCTGAATGCACCTTGAATGATTTTCTTTTAAAAATCCACATTAGGCATTTCTGACCACCCAAACTGTCCCCTATGTTTAAGGAACCTCCCTGATTTCACTGTAGTAACATGAGACAGATGAACAAAGTCATCAACCCTACCCAGCAAACAGTCACAATTCCAGAGGACTGACTGATCATAACACTTGGATAGATAAAGAATTATTTATATAAAATTTTTAACACAACATATAACAAAAAAACCCAAACCAACCAAATAAAAAACTCCACAAAAAAACAAACCAACCAAAAAAACCCCCACACAAAAACCTCCACATTAATAATGGGCTTTTTTGCCATTATTTTTCCCTTTCCTTTTACAGTAACTGGCTCTGGAGCTAATCCAGAGAACTCGGTGTGATTTTCCCTGAACCTAAATTTAGTCAGGGGGACACATACGCTATGTAACAACTTCACACAAGCAGGTTCAGACAATATTAAGACCTGGGAGTAAATCCTTAACATTTATTGTGACCAAATATGCTAGTTGAGATTTATATTTTTTAAGGATATGGCATTCTGATCTGTTTTAATTTGGTGACAATTCAGTTGTCAAATTTTAACCACAATTAACAATAACAACATTTCACATACCTAACCATTCTGGGATTACCGAGATAAAAGCTCCAAAATTAAATTGGTCTGTGGATCTACTGAGCTAAGAACTAAATTAGGAGGGTGTAATATAATTGCTTTGCTATGAGAAGAATTCTGCAACCAAACAATCAGAATGGTGTTAAGGACATCCTTTATCTGTTGTAACAGGATGGAGAAAGTTATCTTCCCAGGAATATAAGTACAGAGCATGTTTCAATTACTCAAAATACCATTTAAAGAGTGAGGTTCAGAACAATCTCTCAACACACATGTATTTTTAGTCTGTGCACAACTGCAGTAGAATCTTGTAATGCTTCCAGAAAAATAGGACAGAATTCAGAGCTAAGTTTTGAATACATAATTAGCAGGTTAATAAAAAAAGACAGCTTACATTAAAGTTTACAAAATTTAATGAGTAATTTTGAAGTATCTCAGCTTTATTTTACTGTCACACCGCATAATGAACATTCATGGATCTATAAAAGTAATTATTTCCCAGAATTTGTGTGACTATATGGTAGCAGCCATTTCAAAGATGATTTTAAATTATTTCTTCTTTCAAGACTGAGATTATGACAACAATAAACTAAGCATTTTGTTTGTTCTCTCTTTGAAAAGACCCTGAATGTCACTCTGACCTTTCCAGTTGTATGGAGGGATCACTGGTAGGCCAGAGAGATTATGACCCGTTTTCTGAGAATTCAGAAACCATTTATTTCAAATTGTTATTATTCAGTTCCTAAAAGGGATAAGCAAATAAATGATCACTGTTGTTTGGCTTTGAAGGTGGCATTTTCAGCTTACCTTCTGAACCAGGCTGCTCCTTTGCTTCTGTCTGAGTTTCGTCAGGCTTGACTTCAGCGCCGTCCGCTTGTGCTGCCAGGTTCTGCTCTGGGGCTGGACTTGAATTACTGCTGTTTTCTTGTTTTATTGGAGAAGCATCAGCTATTGAACTCTGGTTGCTATTGTCATCTGGTAATAAAAGAATTAAAAATAAGAAAGTCTAATTTGACAAGATAAAGAGACACATCTTAATTCCTCTGTATCTACTCCGATCAAGTCCAAGCATTTAGTCCAACATTACATCAACTTTTTACCACACCACCACAATTTTTGCTCTTGCAGCCTATACTGTAATACAGGAGCTTCCTAGCAGTTACTAAAAACCAGAAGACTTCAAAAAAAGGTGCTCTAACCAATGTTATACAAGAAATTGCCATACAATAAAACCAGAAGATTTTTAACTCATCCCAAAGAACCCACAATGTTGTACAGATTAACTGAAGTGACAGTCTCATTTCAGTAGTTCATATAACACAGGCCTAACTAACAAACAAACCTACAAAAAACACAACAACAAAAAACTAAACAACAAAATCCCAACAAGGTACAAAGACAGGCTGAGGGAGTTGGGGCTGTTCAGCCTGGAGAAGAGAAGGCTCCAGGGAGACCTTAGAGCACCTTCCAGTGCCTGAAGGGGCTCCAGGACAAGGGGTAATGGTTTTAAACTGAAAGAGGGGAGATTTAGGTTAGACAGCAGGAAGAAGTTCTTCACCATGAGGGTAGGAAGGCACTGGAACAAGCTGGCCAGGGAGGTTTTGGCTGCCCCCTCCCTGGAGGTGTTCAAGGCCAGGTTGGATGAGGCTTGTGCAGCCTGGTCTGGTGGGAGGTGTCCCTGCTCGTAGCAGGGAGGTTGGAGCCTGATGATCTTGAAGGTCCCTTCCAACCTTCACCATTCTGACTGTCCAAATTATAATAGGTGCCACTGAGGCTTTGAGGGTCTTCTGGCTCTTGAAGCAGCAAACTTCCCAAGTTACTACTTCAGCTGAGTGCAGTATTTTGAATAGTATCTATTTCTTTTTATTTTCATCTTCAGCTCTGCTAACAATTTTTCTTTCCCCACAGAGCACAAACAAAAATGGCATTTAAACAAGTGTTAGAACATCCACAGAAGAGTAGTCTAAGGTACGAAATAAGTATGTGATGCTGTTTTCACTTTGACTCAATCATGTTGTCCATACATCAGAGCAACAGAAAACTGGACAGTTGGGTTACACATCCTCAGCAGTCTAGTCAGGGAACTGGGGCTGACTTTCTCCCACTCACCGTGCATGTCCATCATCCCTGGAGAGGAGCTGTTCTCTGGAGTGGTGACCTCAGAGCCACATTTTTCATCTTTGCCTTTTTTTTTGTTCTTATTTTTCTGAAAAACAAAGGAAAAATCCATGTTGCAATATAAAACCTTTCCCACTCATTACTTCTGCATGCACCTCTCGATTTCAAGTGAGAAATAAAGCCAATAGAATAATAAATGACATTATCAATAATGCACTAGTCCCAATAACTGCAGAGTTGTTTTTCTAATTGTACTCTTCATGACACAAAACACTAGGATATAGAGTATTTTATCCAGAAATTCTAGTAAAGGTTAGTACTTAAATATGTTTTCCATCTTCAAACAACTGCACAACATTTTAGAAAAGTAGAGGTTCTCAGAAATACCCCTCAAGCTACAAACACGGGATCTGAGACACAGTGATTAACTGGCTTGCTCCAACTGAGTTGGAGAATTTGGGAGGTGCTGGCCACTAACACTGTACTCAGTCCAAACAGCTACAAAAACAAGGTCAGAAGAATCACTGCTACACCAGGAAAAGGGAAGAACATTGCTGATCAGAGGCAGGGCTAAAATTCATGAAACTACCTGATTTCTGAGCCCATAACTCTGCCCAGTGTACAGTTAATGTCTACTAACACACAGCTACAAAACTCAATAAATTCTCCCTTCATATCAGAAAGCTTGTAGAATACACCTGGACAACATGGATTCAAGCACAGCAAGAATGGTAACAGATCTAGAATTTTAACACTTAAGAGACAGCTTTTTACCTCCCTTCCAATGACCAACACTGCAGCCACCTCCTCCTTCTCTACAGCTAATGCTGTTTCTTTATTAAAAGATTAATTAAGAAAAATCAGATTGGCCTAAAGCAAATAGCATAAGCAAGCCTACATGAACAATAGGTCACAACATCCTCATGACTGAACGTATGGGCTGCAAGCTGTAAAACAAAGGGAGAGCAGTGGCACCCGGCGCGGGGAAGCTCTGCCCTGCTGAGGGATGCAAGGGATGCAGCACTGGCAATTAAAAGCTGACGTAATGAGTCTCACAGGAGCAAGAGCCAGCTGCTCTGCTGCTGGAGGATCCTGCTGCCTGCTGAGGACACAATTAAAAGCCTGACTCTAGGAAGAACTCTGCAATCCAGCTATTCAGATAAAACAATGTCCTCCCCAATACGGGAAAGAACTACGGCCATGCTCAAATGTTGTCTAAGAATGCAGAAGAAATTAAACAAGTGATGCCTAGAAGGACTTCTCCCTCTATTTTAAATAGATTATTAGGCTTATTTTTAAACTATATTTTTACTTCGGAGAAGCCTGGTTTTATTGTCCAATATGTGAAACAGGTGAAGGCACACAGACCTCTTTACCTCTGCAAAATGAAAGTTCAGAGGCAACATAATCTCTCTCAGGTTTGGTTTTCTTTTGTTGTTGTTTTTTTAAAGTAAAAAGGACACTTTTGCCACAAGAGAAATCTTGAAAAATGTCTGTGAGTATTTAAGCTGACAAGTTTTTTTTCAATAAGGTTTAACCATCAAAGTGCTGAGGTTCTACAACAGCCTTACAGACCTAGTAGGAGTAAAGAGCCCAGCTAATTCTAGTTAAAAAAAATGTCAGTGGTTTAAGAACAACATGTGAGAGAGGGAAGTAACCTGCCTAATCTGTGTTCACTCAAATCAAAGACAACTTCCATTTGAAACATGAGGCAGATCCCATTCTCCTGTTCTAGTAAAAAGCAAGTATGCTGTCTGCTCCTTCACAAGGGGGTGAAATTAGATATAAAAGGATGTCCATGACAAAATCAGTCCAGATGACCTATATCTGGTATTTATTATTTTATATATGCACTTTTGTGAGAACTGTGCAATTGTGAGAAGCTCCAGAGCAAAAAGACAGAAATCTTACAACATAAGTCTGCAGCAACTGCACAACAACTAAACCTAAAGTTTATGGCTCAAAAACTACAATTAAACTCTGTGAGTAGAGACTGTTAAAAAAACCCATTCTTCTTAACAAAGCATCTGACTTCATGTATCAGACAACCTGAAAATTAATCTAGAAACTCACTAGAAATTCTATTTCAAAGTTCCATGGTACTCATCATGCAAGCACAGCTTAACTGTGGGAAAACAATTTCTAGAAGCCATGAGCCAAAATACCCTAAATCTCTCTCTCACACACATAGATAGCACAGCTTTTCCCCCTATGTACAATAAAAACAAGTCCAAACATCTGACAACTAGAAAGAATGAAAAAGTTTCTGTAAAGAAACAAGGAAAACTTCCCCAATTCACCAGAGGTTATTTTAGAGATGCTGCTTGAGCACTGGGGAACACAAGAGACTCACCACAACTCTGACAGTCACAGGAATCTGGTACAACACCAAGGGTACAGAAAGAAACAAACGCAGTTAAAAAAACCAAACAAACCATAATAAAAAATAGGTCTTGAATTTGGATTTTGAGTAAGACAAGATCAAGACACTAACTTGTCTGAGAAACCAACATTTTACACAGTTATTAACACAGTAGTTTTCTTCCAGATAGGCCTCATATTTGAAATAAAGTAAAAGCACATGACAGCCCAAGGAAGGAGTCCCAAACTTGGGATATATATTCTACTGTATCATTAATTTACTGTGGTACCATGGATTAGTTTTCTCTCTATAACAATATATTTATGAGAGCAACATGCATTTTCAAAACCCATTTGTAAGCTCTATCACTTTGATTTTTACACTTATTTCTATGCCATGTGATTTTATCACAGCACATGAAGAGTGCATGCTAGGAACATAAACACGATGCATGCATATTTATCAAAACAAAAGATACATCTCAATAGAAGCATGTTTATTGTATTGCTTGGGCTGCACATCCTAATACAAGTCACCTCAGTTCCACAGGATTTTCCTGCCCTTCACTGTTTTGCAGCTATTTTGAAGAAAAACAGCAGTGATGCACAAACATTCTCTGCACAGTTCCAAACCAGCTACTTTCCCTTAAAGCATCAGGCAGAATTGGGGAAAAGCAATTCATGTCAACTTTCCCTTCTCACCTCCCATTTATGTTAGAGAAAGGATTAAAAAATCAGTTTCAAGCTGCATGTTTTCACAGTTATCTGAGAGTTGATCCAAGCTGGCTCCAGGAAGACTGTCACCCACTGAACCATCAACAGCACTTTCGTAGAGATCACCATTTCCCTAGAGCTCTTCTAGTCCAGGGCTTGCAAGACCCACACCAGCCTTAGCTTAAAGGCTCCAAGAAGAGTGAGCATAATTCTTTTGACTTTCCCTGAAGGTGAGTGGCTACATCTTGAAAAAAGCAGGATACTTACATCATCCACTTTAGGCTCTGTTACTGGGACCCATTTGTAAATCCTTAGGGATGTGTCGCCAACTGTCACCCACTTCTTCTCCCTATAAAATTACAATGCAGGAGAAGTTAAAGTTAAATTTCAGATTCAAAAGCAAGTGATCTACTATTGTAAGTTGTCAAGGATTTAAATAGGCTATTAAGGAGGATGATCTCTATTACATAGTCTTTAGTACTGCATTGTGCAAATTGTTCTTTGCATTTCAAAAACTTGTTAGAGCACTGCTAACCTCCAGATTTCTAAGGGCTGTTACTTGACTAGGTGAATAACTGCTGTAGCAGTAATAAGATCTGGATTAAAGGTACAGTTAAGAAGAACAGCTATTGAAAATGCAGATTTATGCCTACAATTTTCACTTAAGTTTCTAGAGAGCAGAAGAGGTTTTAGACAGACCTGTGTGTTTTGATTGTCATGAAGCTGTTTAATGGTATTAGAAATCTAAATGCATTTTGACCATCTGAGGTTTATTTCTGGGCAGAAATTTGCTGCTAGCAATTTAACATTCACTCAACCTCCTGTCAGACAGCTCTGAAATTCCAGCCTTAGAACCAACAGCCTTATTGGTACCAATATGTGCCATGATGCAGAATTCAGACTCCGGAGAGCCAAGCTCTCTTGGAAAGGAAAGGCTGAGGCTATCAAGAGAGGGAAAAAGCATCACCTGGGGCACTCTGAGCAGACCCCTGCCAGCCAGCCATGAAGTGGTGACACTGACAAATGGTGAAGGAGCTTAGGCTGGGGGGCACCACTGCATTAGGGGGTCACGTAGACACAGGGCGCAGAGATGGAAAGGATGCTGAAGGGATGAATTCCTTGAGCTCTTTACATCAGAATATTAAAGGAAGGTCCACAATGCCAGAGAAATTTCATCACGTTTCTGTGATCAGTTTTCAGGTCACAGATTACCACTGCTGGTTCTTGGCTTTGCAATACAGCTCTGCAAATGGATCGACTAAAAGTTAACAACAAAGACCAATTCCATTAAACATTCAGGAACATCTGAAATTAATTTGGCATGAGATCTCAAGCACATGTTTTTAAAAACCCATTTAAAGAAGAGATCTGGGATTCAGTTATAGATTAAAAAAAAATTTTAAATGTTCTTTGCAGGATGGGAGAAGCTGGATGTGACTCCAAATATATATGTAATAGCTCCATTTTTAGCAAGGGCTTCCAGAATCAAGAGCAGCCACATTGTACATATGCCACAAACATCCTCCTGACTATTTGTCTTAGCTACTAAAGCAAATCTTACTTGCTTTCCCTTTAGAGGAGACACTTTCCTGTTTAAAAAAATAAAAAAAGGCTATATATGGCAATTTGGTATGTTTTGGATCTGTCCACAATGGTATTTTAATTAAAGTACAAAATTATTTCTGATTCATTTCTTTCCCACTGCTCTTCCTGGAGCACAGTTTTTCCTCAGTGTGTTTAGATACATCCATTTGGGTATTTTAACATGTGTCAAAACCCAGTTATATGCTAATTTGGAGCTCTACCACTAGATGTGATAAAATGACAGTGGAGATGAGGGCATGTCAATAATGAGAGCATACTTAATTGTGAGGAGATGATCATGATGATATCAGGTTGCTCTTAAGGATACAAGACAAACTAAACTTAATTTTACTTAGGAAAACCTTTCAAATTACAGAAATAAAACTTGCTGGAGTTTTGTTTTGGATGTGGGGAGAGGTGAATAAATGCCTTTAAAAAAAAAAAATAATCAAGATTTTAGTCTTTTCCTATAGCAAAATATCACTTAGAGATGCTGCACTGGAAAACCAAAAGTTCAAGATACCTGTTAGCATCTCAAAGCAGCCTCACACAGCATCTTCACTGGACAGACTGTAGAACACAGGAGGAAACCTAAATTAGTAACTTTTTCCTTCTAGCATTAAAGTTAGCCCTGACAATTCTTTTGAGCTTCTTAAGTACCACTTCAACCTTCAGCTCTAGGGATTTTTTAATTGAATTCAATACACAGTAATTCAAACAATGGGAATAAGGATATTTTGTGATGGAAGTACACCAACATCCCAGTCCTGCAAACACTTCTGGCTAAATCTATTATTGCAATATTTTACATGGTTAAGCATTTACAGTATGGAGGGTTTAAGACCATTAAAGTATTAATAAGGAAAAAGACAACCTCCCCTAGAACTTAAGAAAAGCATTGGCAGCACAAACAGGCATTTGTTAACAAAGAAACATTATGACTTTCAGACATTTAAGATCAGCAGGGTAAAATAACTTCAGGATTTATTATGTTTATTGCAAATAAAACTTTGAATATTATCTGTAACACTTGCTGCCTTTCCATTTCAAGCCAAAACCCAAAAACCAAGCCAACCAAACAAAAGAAACGCCCAAACCACTTCTACTCCGAACACTCACTTTTTCTCTTTTGTGCAAAGACACCATCCAGGCTGCTTACCAGGGACTTTTCATTCAGCCAGAATTGACAACTTACTGATGCTGCCCACAACAATGAGCTTGCTAAATGCTGCACAGACTACAAAATATTCTGCACAGACTACAAAATATTCTCACTGACCAAATGCCAGAGTAGGAACGAGGAATTAATGAAGCTTGTGCCCATTGTGGTGTGAAACCTGAAGTAGTTACTCAAACTGTTTTCTTCTCTGTAAAATGGATCTCCTGTTGAACCCACTCATAGAATCATAGAATGGTGAAGGTTGGAAGGGACCTTCAAGATCATCAGGATCCAACCTCCCTGCTATGAGCGGGGACATCTCCCACCAGACCAGGCTGCACAAGCCTCATCCAGCCTGGGCTTGAACACCTCCAGGGAGGGGGCATCAACAACCTCCCCAAACAACCTATTCCAGTGCCTTCCTACCCTCACGGTGAAGAACTTTGTCCTGCTGTCTAACCTAAATCTCCCCTCTTTCAGTTTAAAACCATTACCCCTTGTCCTATCACTGCCCTCTCAGATGAAAAATCCCTCCCAGCTTTCCTGGAGCCCCTTCAGGCACTGGAAGGTGCTCTAAGGTCTCCCTGGAGCGTTCCCCTGACCTGAATTCCACCCCCATAACTCCATTCCACCTTTGTTAAGCAGTCACTAGGCAATATATTTTATTGCACTGTCCCCCTGTTATACTATATAGGTTGGTCTCTATATTGACTGGTGGATTGGAGAAGGTGGTTTGATGGAACACCATTAACCTGAGAATTAATGAGGCTAAAAATGTGGCATTTATCAACTTTACCTGCCCCTGCCTAGTTCATAAACTCCACAGCTTTACCAAAAAATCTACATCTTTTTCTGGCTTCAAACCTCTCCTGCTCCTCCATTAATGACTCAGACATAACAATAAGTGGTAAAACTTTAAAATACATACAATAATGTTTTTTCCTGTAATCTTCCACACTGGTATCCTAAGTATTTTAGTTACAGTAAATTCAGAAACTGGTCAATGCATCAAAAACAAACCCTTACATTTATTTGAAATTGTATTAAAGCATTTTTAAATGCTGAACCGTATCTGCACAGCATTTAGAGGACAGCCAAGGATACGTAGGGCAAGCATTAGTATCAACACTTCTTTAGTGGTTATGCCTGAGGCATACTAATATCCTAGAACTCACATAATTATACACTCAATTCCCCACTCTAAATAGCCCAAGACTCTCAAATATATTTATCTTTTGTATATTAACACTAAAGCACCAAAGATTAATATCAAATTCCATGTATAAAAGTAATATACCAGTGAGCAGACACAACAGTGTATATTACACTTATACATAAAGTGTCAAGGCAGCTTCTGCAGCAGCAGTGAGTGCTAGAAACATTTGATGGCACGGAAACAGAAAGCCTTTACTGCCAATAAATTATCATTCAAGAAAAGGCTTTCACAGTTGATTGGCCTTTTACCGTGACTACCATTTATCACAGTGATCTGTATTGACACAAGGATTTGCTCCCACATACCCCATCTTCTGCTGATGATCACGAAGTGACGTCATAATGCTGAATTTATCACATCACACTCACTTGCATTGCAACAGAGTTTGGTGAAAATCACAGAATTATGACCTCCCTGTGGGATCAAGCAAAGGAGAAAGGGGAATGGGAAAGAAAACGCCGTTATTATACACAAAAAGTGCTGTAAGAGGCACCAAAAAAAGATTGTTTTTTGAGACGTAGGCTTGCTTTTCAGGGCACACCTATTGCTATGAAGATGTTTATGTAGTGACTAAGGTGAGGCAGCCCCAAACATACATGGTGTTTCTTGTCCATGTTGCAATTACAATATCATGTAGCATGAATGGACAAAGACTAATCTTTCAGATTCAGACCTTCTCTTTAATCTTATCTAGATATGATGCATCAGGAGTGTCCCCTCTACCTCCCATAGGCCAGCATGTTTTTAAACTAGCTCTGCTAAGCTCCACCTTGCAACAAGCACCTTTTCTTACAGTAAAGAGGAACATGGCTTATCCATGACAAAACTCTAACATACACCCAACTTGCCCTGAAGTCAGAGAGCATATCCTGGCTCAAAAAGCAGTAACCATGAGACAGATAAAACGTAGCATAACTCAAGCATGATAACAGCATGTCTGGGCCACTACAGCACTTCACTGGATATTTTTACTTCAACTGCTACTGAATTACAATCTTAGCAGGACACCAAACAAAGCCAGCATAGCCAGATGAAACTAGGGTGCCAGTCTGGTAGTTGCCAACAGTCTTTTTCCAAAGACATCATGTTACAGAGCTCTGTGTCATAACTACCCTTCAGAGTGAAAGCCTGTTGCTGTAAGAAAAACCTAATGAAGCTCCATTTCAGAGCATTGACTACCACACAAAAATGTTTTAGCCAAAGTCTGAATGGAGACAGCAAACAGAAAAGCGACAGCAACACTGTCTAGAAATTCTCCTCTAAGTAGCCACAGCCAATGACCTCAACCAACAGTACCAGGTAACATGATCTCACTGCCCGCGGTGACTGCTCCTCAACTCCTACACCACAGGCTTTGTTTTAAGCTACATCCCAAGACATGTCTCTACAGCCAACTCCCTGTCATAATAAATAAGTAGCACTTTCTGTGAGCACTTTCATCAGTTGCCTAGGCTCACCTCTTCTTCATAAGGTGCTGTCACTATCCCTAGATCATGGCTTTGGTGTGTCAGAAAGGGTCAAAAGACTTCTGCAAAAATACTGCAAATCAAAGACCAGGCAATAGTCAGACTTCCTCATTCCTGGTGCACCCTCTAGATCAGGGTCCCTATCCCCATCAGCCACCCCATACCTGCACCCTTACATGTCTGGACAGTTGTCCAGAAGCCCAGCAGTGCTATAGACCCGTGCAAATTACTTCACTGCCTCCCAAAACATCCTACCACTTAGGCTTGCCTCTTGCCTATTTTATACATTTTCTTCCATTTAATATACCAGACTTTTATAAACCAAAGAGTGTTTCCAGTATTTTTCTAATGCTGGTTGAGGGCATAATAGTTTTTGCTTCTCTTCTTGAGAACCCATTTAGAATCCACACACACCCATCAATCTTTAAAGACAAAAAACAATCCTGTACCTGTCAAAACTCATTGACATGCATCTCTCAGAGGATTTTGTTAAACAGACTGAAAATAAAATTTTAAGTACTGTTAAAGTAAGTAGAACTACTCTCTTAGCACTGGAAAGTAAACATTTCTGCCACACAAATACAACACCACTACGTACTCTGTAAGACACATGGCTGTGTTTTTCTAAAATAGATGCTCATTCATGAGAGTACTTTAAACAAAGCAGATAGTGACATTAATCTCAAGACAAAAATGTAATGACTTCACTGTTTACTATGGAGTTGCAGTAACAGCAGAAGTGCTAGATGCTCTACAAACACACATGAAGACAGGGCACCTGCACCAAAGGGCTCCCTGTCTGAGGAAGAACACTCATTTTCTAAAGAACAAAGTTCTGCACTGATGAAAACTGCTTTCCAATAGGCACATCCATGGACGTGGCAGTACAGGCACACAGGAATATTGCAGAGCCAGGCTTCCCAGAGCAACAGGACTTTGGGCAAGACACACAGAGCCACTAACTCCAAGGAGTTCCCAGCTCTGCCTCTCTGCTCATCTCTGGCACGCGGCGCTCTGAGCGCACGAGCCTCGGAAAACTCTCTTCTAGGAAACGCTGGATCTAAGGTATTTTAATCTTCAGTGGCTGCATTTCCACAGAAGAGCTGTGGATGGCAACAAATTTCTCCTATTATGCAAATGAAACTGCACACTTGGAAATTGCCTATGTGGCTCTTCTGAAGATGCAGGAATTGCTAGTGTGTAAAGTTGAATTTAACAAGCCAAGTGTTCTCAAAACATTTAAACCACAAGACAGAGAATCTCTCCTGACAATTTCCCACTGTACTTGACTGCAGGTAGAGTGGATTTGGCTTCAAATTATGATTCCTCTAAAAATAATTATTTACGTAAATACTTGTGAGATGCACACACACAAAGCCGTACAAATACTTCTGACAGTAATCAAAAGAAACACTGCACGATTCTGTACTGGAACACCTTAAAGCAAGTTGTCTTTCATGAGGGTTTAAACCGCACAAAATCTATTTATACAGTAAGATTTCTGTTTTATAGAGGGAGCCATAGCAACTGGCATGATGGTAGAGAGCCCTCGCCAAGAAAATAAAATAAATTAGACATTGTGTTGAATAGTCATGCTTCTGCCCCGACTCCTCTCCAAAATCCACAAACTAAGATTCAAAGGAAGTATGCTGTGCTCATGAATGGAATACCTACAGACCAAGCAGTCCCACACATCCAGCAACACTCCCTTTTGAACAAAAGTCCTGTCACGTCACTATATATTGTTCTGATCCTTCAAAGCTGGCCCACGAGTCAGCAAACAGCATTTTAAAAACAGCACCGGAGTAGAAGAGAGTTCCTGAAACCAACCGAACTGTGGAGCTCGGGCTGCTCCAGCTCCCCGCACAAAGGCTGGATTCTTTGAAATCCCCATCTCGTGCCCTGTGTTACTGGACACACACGTCCCGATTCCTTGTCCAGCTCAAGCCAATGGCCCATTCATCTGCTCAAGGCCATTTAAAACACAACAATCCACCCCAATAACAAACACGTTTCATTCTGTATTTCACTCTTCTTCTAAACGAAAGCAAAGCATGAACTGTGGGTTGCAAGAAAAGTGTCCTCTTATTTTACTGGGTTCCAAACAGCTGAGTTATGCAGAGCAATACCAACACAAGGGATTTCCCCGTGAATTTCAAATGTTTAAATAATTCATTCTAAGATGCATGCACAAAGACTATCGAACAGTCAACTTGCTGAAAGACAAGAGATTCCCTTTTGAGTCACACTGGCACTGCTCTTTATCCCATCCAAAAACCCTGGACCGACAGTTCAGCCCATTGCAGCGACTGATTTATCATATTGTTTAAACACCTCATGTTGATTTTCCTAACAAAAGCGGGGGGGGGGGGGAAGACAAAAGCGGGAAAATGCCAAAACCCGTTTAAGGCCTAACAAAAGGGAATCATTTCACCAGGGGTACAACCTTCAATTATATACAATTAATTCCAGCGGCAATTACACGCCCTCTCCCGCTCGGGATTTACACCCGCCGGAGCGTTTGCGGGAGACGATCCCGCTCGGGTGCGCTGCGCTCACGGGCCAACCCCGGCAACTTGCAAGGTGAAATAAGTAAATATATACGCAATCACGATTAAAAGATAAACTCTTGGGCGCTTTACACGGGTATTTCAATGGCTTGTTGCTTTTCAAACAGAATCACACTTCTCCGGGCTCCGGCTCCACGCAGCCCAGGCGGCGCGGCTCCTCCAGGCCCGCTGCTCGGGGCCCTTTGTGGGGAAGTCGACGGGAGGAGCCGGGCCCGGCCCGCCGCCCGCCGCCCTCACCGCCCGGCCCGGCCCGGGACCCGCGCAGCGGCGGGCCGGGGTCGGCGGGGAGAGGCGGGGGTCGGCGGGGAAGGGGCTCGGCCGCACAATGGAGCCGCCTCTCGCCCTCACACGCCGCCGCCGCCTTCATGTGACTCGCAGGAGCGAAATGGCTTCTGGGTGCCGCCGGCTCCCCGCCCCCCGCGGCCGCCCGGCGGGCTCGGGCCCCTGAGGGAACGGCGCGGGGGACGGGAGGGCGGCGGGGGTTCGAGGGGAGCGGGGGCGGGCGCGGGGTCCCGGCGCGGCGCGGCCCGCTCACCATTTGCGCACTTTCTCGATGGCCGCCATCACCCGTTTGATATCATCCTTCGCCCGGCTCCGGGTCTCGGCCCGCACCGACCGACCCGACATGCTGCTGGGGGGGGGACGGCGGCAGCCTCGGCAGGGAACGCGGCGCTCGGCGCTGCTGGCGGTGTCCGTCCGTCCGTCCCTCCGCCCGCCCGCACAATGCTCGCTCCGCTCGGCGCGGCGCTGCTCGGCTCCGCCCGCCCGCCGGGCCCGCGCACTGCGCACGCGCCCCGCGCCGCCGCCGGCAGCCCGCGCGCGGGGACGGGGGGAGGGGCCGGCGCGCGGGACGGGCGGTGTGCGGGGACAGGGTGCGGGACAGGGTGCGGGGACAGTGTGCGGGACAGGGTGAGGGGACAGGGTGAGGGGACAGGGTGCGGGGACAGTGTGAGGGGACAGGGTGAGGGGACAGGGTGAGGGACAGGGTGCGGGGACAGGGTGCGGGACAGTGTGAGGGGACAGGATGAGGGGACAGTGTGAGGGACAGGGTGCGGGGACAGGGTGCGGGACAGTGTGAGGGGACAGGATGAGGGGACAGTGTGAGGGACAGGGTGCGGGGACAGGGTGAGGGGACAGGGTGAGGGACAGTGTGCGGGGACAGTGTGAGGGGACATGGCATGGGGACAAGGTGAGGGACAGGGTGAGGGGACAGTGTGAGGGACAGGGTGCGGGGACAGGGTGCGGGACAGTGTGAGGGGACAGTGTGAGGGGACAGGGTGCGGGGACAGGGTGAGGGACAGGGTGCGGGGACAGGGTGAGGGGACAGTGTGAGGGACAGGGTGAGGGGACATGGCGAGGGGACAAGGTGAGGGACAGGGTGAGGGGACGGCTCGAGGGGACAGCGGGCGCCGCGGGGGACACTGGAGCACTGGAGTAGGCTGCCCAGGGAGGTTGCGGGGTCTCCATCTCTGGCCATGTTCAGAACCCGCCTGGATACAGTCCTGTGTAAAGCGCTCTGGGTGATCCTGCTTCAGTGGGAGAGTTGGACTAGATGATCTCTAGGGGTCCCTGGGGTCCCTTCCGACTCCCGCAATTCTGTGATTCTGGGACCGCGGGCAGTGTGAGGGGGCCGCCAGCGCCAGGGCGGGCCGAGGGGACACCTTGGCGCTGTCCAGGGGGTGGAGGCGAGGGGCTCAGGAGGGGCCGGGGGCGGCCCGGACGCCTGGCTCCGGGGCTGTCCCCGGGCTCAGGGGCCGCCGCGGGGACAAACCGGCGGGGCCCGGGGAGGAGCTGCCGGGGCGAGCCTGGCGGGACCTCCCGCCGAAGGGGGCCCGTGCGGCCGAGGGTTTGGCCCCCGGCAGTGCCCGGGCGGTGCCGCGCGGCTCCCCGGGGTCCTGCGGCGGCCGGCAGCTCCGCCAGGGACAAAGATCCCAGCCGGCTCGGCCCGGGGATGCCGGAGCACAGCCCCGTTCCTGTTAATCAAAACACCTGCCTTGTTAAATAGGATACTTAATAAATCCATTCTATGCATGTTTTTTTGCTTTGTTTTTGGACTGGGTTATAAGGTTCCTCAGCTGCTTAAAATAATTCCAGTAATTTCCGTGGGATCAGGCTGGTTTTAAATGGAGGAGGATCTGCTCCGACATAGATTTATGAAACATCAGTAGACGGGCAGAGAGTTCCATGCGAAGCGAGGCTCTGCTGAAAATTTCTGCTGTCACAGGCGGGGTGTGCTCTGGTCAGGGTGCTGCTGCACCCCCTCGCCCTGCACCCGGCGCACGCCTCGCTGCTTCTACTCATTGTACCATCACAGACACGTTCAGAGCACATAACAGCCACCTCTGATTAAAAAACGTTGCCACTGAAAGGAGCACTGCTGAAGGGCCAACGTTATTATTCAAATTGATGCAGAGGATGATGTAAAGAAGGAAGCGCGTTCAACAGCTCTTCACTGATCTTTATACAACAACTTATATCAGCCTCGTTATGTTGTTTATACAAACACAGGAAGGTGCCATCCCAGTTGGTATTGCACTATTAATTGGAAATACAACTTACAGAAAGAAGTTTTAAAGGCCAAAACGGAAACCTGGTTTTAATGTATATCACAGCATTCTTTTCTTTTCTGAGGTCCATTGGATTTATAATTACCAATCCATTCTAACCTTTCCAAACATTTTGTAGACTACATTTATCAATGTATTTAATCAATGCAATACTTCTACACTGCTCTTTTGCTGTCAGGTTTCACAAATAACCACTGTCTTAAGACAATGAAAATGGACTGCATCTGGCATAAACCCACCTGAAATGAATTCCAGGGAGGTGCCAGCCAAGGGAAGGGGTGGTCAATGCAAGGACACAATGTACAAACAGCTGCCCCCACATAGGTTTGATCCAGTAGGTTTGGGGCATGTGCTAAACTGGAGACTTTGTCTTGAGTTTGATTAACATGAAACTGTAATCTTTACTTCTTTAATCAACACAAAATACACATTTTTAAGATATTTGGATGAGAGGAGGCTGGAAAGTAGGAAAGAGGAGAAAACTTTGTGACAGCCATGCCTCTGTGTCTTCTTAGACAGGAGTCATTTCTCTGTTCTGTTCTTTCTTTCTGGTTCAGCAATAGGCAAACCAAGAATGTCAGCAGCAAATATCTCGGCTGTGATTTCCTCTGGAATTTGTTCTTCAGACAGGGCTGCTGCACCTGGAGAGCAGTAACACCACCACAACACACACAACAGCAATGTAAAAATGGATTTCCAGATCAGTAAAATTTATAAGCAGCAGTAAGTGGGTGGAATGCTTTTAAAGATGTATGAAGTAATAATGAAAAAGTACTGGTTTAATAGCTTTGCACTTCATGCATTCATATCAGGGGCCAAATCTGCGAGGCCACGAGTCTCACCTTGCAGGAGTTCCTTGCCTCAGAAGGGTCAAGGGCTAAATGCAACTTTACACTCTGCTGATTTGATGTGATTTTAGGATCCCAAGGAATCTGGGGATTCCAAAGTCAGTTTGCAACATGAGGCAGGTCCCTTCAGGAGCTGAACCTTGGCTGCATGTGTCCCATTGCCAACAACCAGATGTTGTTCTGGACTGGTGTGGACTGGGATATGAATTGTACAAAAAGGTGGCACTTTCCAACGGTTCCAGCTACAAAGGGCAATGCCACTTGGCTGAAATCAATGCTCTAATTTGCTCTTCTAGACTGGTGTGGAGAGGGACATAAATTGTAGATGAATGTGGTGGTTACCAGCAGCTCTCTTACAATGGGCATCACTGCCTAGGTAAATTTAACACTGTAATTTGCATCTTGTAGGATTCCTTTTTGCCAGTGGACTTTGGCATGTAGACCTTCCAGTGTGTGTTTCTAATTTCAGTTCCAGGCCAGCAGATAAACAGCAACACAATCTTGTCAGGTCCCAGTTACCTTTCACTGCCCATTTATTCTCAGATACACACCCACGCAATTGCTGCGTGGATGAAGGACAATCTATAGCTCTGTGACTATTTTTGCAGTCCTGTCTGAACATTTTTGACAGCTCCTGACCTAACAGGGTAATGGGTTTGCAATTTAAATTATTCTGTTTGGGAACTGAAGCAATCCTGCTTCTGCACCGTGTGGAATGCTAATCTTGTACCTGAGGGATCATTGGTGTCCAGCTCAGATCCTTCTCCCTCAGGATGCCTGCCCAGCAGGGTGGTGAGACACTGCACCAGCTCATCCTCCGTCATACACTCTCCTGCACACAGCAAAGCAAAACCAGCCTCTTAGGTTATGGTGCCGTTGGCACAAAATCTAGAAGGCAACTGGAGCAAGAGCAATGTACAAACAAAACAGGACTGTTTGAAAGAGGATTTGGCTTCTCCGCGATAGAGAGATACACGGTGCCAACTGAAACGTGTGATCCCAGCATAGGAAAATGTTGATCCTAAGGAAAACTGCTCTTGCATATTGCACTTTGGGCAAAAATATTTATCAAAGGGAGAAATTCTGATCCAGATGGCTCTTCAGGCTACATTGCACTTGCAGGGGCTTGAAGAATTCCTGGCACGGGACAGACCCCAGTCCTTGACGCCCTGTGCCCATGGCTGTGGCCATTTCCTCTCAGAGGAAGAGGAAAGTGCAGGAAAGCTTTAATCTAGTATCCTGGAATAACCTGGACATAGTGCTTATTCCTGGTTGGTGGTTGGCTCATGCCCTGAAGCATAAAGTTATAGATCTGTTATGAAACTGTTCTATCTGATGTATCTATTTATGGATTCTCACACCATCCATATAAATAATTAACCTTTCTCACACCAGTTGAACCCTTGGTTTCCAGGGATGTTTGTGGCAAGAAGTTTTGCCAGGTGATGTACTGTGTAAAAAGGCATTTCCCTTTACCTATTTTAATGCTCAGCTGCACTAAATGCTCCCTGATTCCACAAGAAGAACAAGGCAGTGGAAGTTCATTATACCTCTCCAGGGCATTGGCCATAACTGTATTTATAAATGTCTTTACAGAGCTCCCTCTGATTCAGCTGAACTAAACCATCCCCTTTTTTCAGCCTTTCACACATGGATTCAGTCCAGGACTAACCAATTTCATCCCTTCCTCCCTGTCCACCTCTTTATATTGCCTTTCTGGAGGCTGTGTGACTGACTGGAAGAGAGAACAATTATTCAGACAAGGGTATACTGGAAGGATGATACAATTTGCCAAGATCCATACTCATCATCTAACAGACAAGATACTTCAGGCCAGCAAAAATTTCCAGAACAGTAAAAGAAGCACAACTGAGACAATAGATGTGATTATTCAATTTAAAATTCTAAGGCAGGTCGCTCCACATGCCTGCCCTGGTTACCAAGCTATAGCTCCAGATTAATTTTTTGCTGCAGTGAATATGTTCTGAAATTGAAGGCAGAACTAGCAAGCATAAAACTATTATTAGAAGAGAAATAACTCACCTCTGTGCTGAAGCAGCAACAGTAAGTCTCCTCTGTCAATAACTTTGTCTCCATTCTCATTATCATAACCAAGAACCTGAAACGCCTGTTGTATTTGTTTCATTGACAAGCCAAATGCAGGGCGATGGTTTATGTAAAGTTTGATAAAATCCCCTAAATTGATTTCTGTCACTTGTTCTCCAGTATCCACATACTTGCTGAATTTTACTTCATTTTTCATATCTTCAGCCTAAAGAGCAAGACAAAACAGATTGTTACAGGTTTCCTTTCTAAAGAGCACGTGGCCAGGTTCTGATCTCATGAATGCACGTGCCATCATTGTGCACCTCCTGGTACCACAGCCCCCAGGACCACACCTCAGTAATAACCAAACACTCAGCAGCTGAGGATGGACACGGCTGATGGTTACACAGTTGCTGTTATGATGATTTTTGGTAAAAACAGGGGTAGCAGATCTGTAGCAATTTTGGATTTCCTCTTTTTTCTCACAACAGGCACTTGGTGACTTTGCAGCTGTTACTGGTACCTCTGCCGCAGCTGTGCCTGCTCTGGGGACAGAGGGCAGGCAAACCACAAACCAGTAAATACATCACCCTGCTACAGAGGCATGTGCATGAGAGTCCCGACATAACCAGGCTGCACACACTGTCTATATACACCCTGGCATCAGCAATCCTTCCCCCACCCACCCAGCATGTGCCTGGTGCAGCTCTGCCTCTGCACAAGCCAAATCCGAAACTGGCTCAAGGGGCTGTTGCCCTGCACGGCTGCATCACCCGCTCTTTCCTCGGGCAAACAGGCAAGCACCGGCTCTGCTGGATACTAGTGGTTTTCCTGAAGTCTGGTGCTGTGAGTCAGCCCAGCTGGCAGCTGTGCAGAGCGTGTCCAAAGGGCAGGACCTGCTCCTTCCCTTGGTTGTACCTGCGCTCCAAGAGGCAGCCCCTTTTGGAGATACATGGGCAGCAGAGAAATGCCAGGAGAATTCCCCGTGCCAACACGTACCAAGCCTGCTGCTCCCTGGGAAGGGAAGCTGATGCAAGATCGCTCTGGGGAGGACTTTGCATTCAGCCTTGGGCCTTTGTCCTTGTGTCACAAGTTTTTCCACTGAATGAATCCCAGGGAAGAGGGAAATCTCGGCTTCATATTTTTCCTGTGGCAAGTGACAGGCCAGGCAGGAGCAGTCATTTTCACTCAGCTCTGGCTGATCTGTGATTAGGTTTTGTATCAGCCCCACTGAACTATAAAAGAAAAATATCAATTCCCCAAAGCTTTGCTAGTCAGCCCAAGCTGCCTTTTCTCTCTCCTGCTTTGCCTTCATTAAAACACCCTAGAGAGAGATGAAATTTCCCACTGGATTTTAATACTGTCCTGCCTGCTCTGAAAGCAGATTGTAGGTTGCCTGGTTTCACAACAGCTTAACACTTCTGCTTCCATGCCCAAAATGCTGGTTTAAATGTTATGTGGGGAGGGAGGGGGTTAACAGTTATCCTTTCAGAGACTTTTTTCTAGGGGAATATGTTCCCTCCATCCCCAAGAAGCAAACATGTAATGAGCTAAGGAAAAGAACTAACCAAGTATGAGGGGATAACGCCACAGCTTGACCAAAGACCAAAGGAGCCTTGGCTCAGATGAACATTTGCTGGTTGCGGGGGCTCCAGAGCAAGTCTGTTAGGTGGTGGCTGTGGCAGAGGTCCTGCCTCCCATCTGCTGGTTTTCCTGGCCGAGAATACGCCGGGGCAGATGGGGCAGCACTGACTCACAGCACCAGCTCAGCAGCCTGTGGGGTTCCTGAGCAACGGCAGAGCTGAACGCAGCCTCCCCCGCAGAGCAGCGACATACTGTGTCCCTTGGGAGAGCCCCTCCTGCTCCCAAGGGTGGTGCAAAGAGGTGGTTATTTAAGCCTCCTTGCATGAGATCCAGTAATTTTTTCTAATGCGCTTTAATTAATCTTTTGCCAGATTACAACATCACAAATGAGGTTTGTATACAATACAAACTGCCCTGTAGAAAGAGCCACAAAAGGGGAAGAGGCAGCACTCTTATTTAAATCAGTTGTCTTTGTCTGTTGTAAAATTTGATGCTTAAAAGCTCTTGAGAAATATTTGGTAGGAAACTCCACTGCTGCAACCTGAAAAGCAAGCTCAGAGAGAGCTTCTGCAGAGCTTATCAGTTATGAAAGAGCCTTAAGTTCTGTGGGAATAAGAGCTGCTGTCTCCATCAAAAATCATTCTTTCATCAGTCCCAGGCAGAACAGGAAAAGGAGGCTCTGTCAATGTCCCAGTGAGTGATTGTATAGAACTGGACATTCCCACCCGTGCTGGTGATGCATCTAGGATGCTCTGGTTGGGTCTCCATCTGACCTGAAGGGACTCAGCTCATGACCCATCAACTACACGCTGCATGCAAAGCAGCTCAACCACCAGTCAGAGAGAGACCAAAGCACATCACTGCCTGCACACCAGGCATTTCAGCACATGAACTGTGGGAAGTTGGAGGCTGCTGCCCTTGGGAACTGAGGGAAGATTGATTCCTCAACGTTATCAGTTCACCCTCTGAAGAAACTCACCTCTACAGAGCAGTGTCAGAGCCCTCAACCTCCAGAAGACTGAGGTCATCTTTTGTTGAACACTTCTGAACCTTCAGGCTCCAGGTTTGCTCAGCCTGCTCCTGTGGTTGCCCAGCTCTCTAGTGAGGATTCATTACTTTTGGGAGAATTTGCTGCCAAATTCTGACCACTACTATATTGATGCAGACCAGGTTAACCCCATTGAAAGCCAGCAAATAGCATCCAGCATGGCAGTGCTCAGAATCTGGCCCTCAGGACATCTGCTAAATTTAAACAGTCTTACTCTATTATTTTTTTAAATAACAACAATAAAAGCAACTGACTGACCTCTTCCTCTGATGGATAAAATCCTATTGCTCTCATTACAGAAGGAATTTCCTCCAAAGGAATGTGTGTTGACACCTGTCTGGGCTCCAGTGTGTCAATGCCGTGGCTGTGCAGCTGTGCATAGTAAAAATAGTCTTCCAGTTCCTGCAAGGGATCCAAACAAGATACTGAAAAGTTCAGTTACCAACAGGCACGAAAGATAAGACTTCTTTTAAGCTTGACTAACAGGCCTATCAATGAGATTGTTGTTAAAGGCGAGCTGAACAAAAAAATTAAAGAAATGTCAGGCCTGTATAGATGAATCTTGAGCTCCAACCAGATGTTCCCAGACAGCGTTCGCAGTGAGCATAATTACCCTGAAGAATTTGCCTTCTCTGCCACCATCCAGTAGGTTGTAGAATGGGATCAAATCCTTTCCACCCAGGGAAGCAGCAGCATCCAAGGCACTGGCAGAAGCAGAGAAAAGAAGGGAGAAGAAGGGTTCATGTGAGGAGAGATGTCACGTTTCCCTTTCTAGCCATTCTTCACAAACACTTTCAATAAATAAATAAAATCCCTGGGCCTCAGAATTCAGGAAAGAAAAGCATTGCCTTGAAACATGTATTATTTTATCATCACCCTGCACTTCTACAGCATATTTCATACCCAGGTTTTACATACAATAGCACAGTGTGGGAATTAATTATTACTGAATGGTCCTCTTGTTTAGTGGAATGAGCACAGGGCTTGGAGCCAGGAGCTTTTCCATGGACTTGAGCTTGGTATCTGGCATTTAGCTTTTCTGCTTCCTTATAGAGACATTGAGGGAGATGAATTAGCTAGATCAGCATTTTGAACATGCAGAGAGGGCTGGGGCTTGGTGTTTGCAGCAAACCACACAAACTTAAGCTCCCTGTGCCTTGACCTACCACATTCTTCCCCAATAACTCAGAGCAACCCATTACGCTACTTCCTCTGCCATAAGGGGTGACTGTGTCACAGGTGCAGCCCACGTTACACTGAAAATGTCCCAGTGCCATCTCTTTGTTTCAATTTCATAGGCAGCTGGAGCCAAAAGAAACCATTTGGCTCGTGCAGATGAAAAAGGAAGCCAAGCCTGGTAGCACAGCCACAGCCTGGCATTGCCACCCAACACCCCAGGCCTGGCAGCAAGGCTGCAGCTTTCACACACACCTCTGCAGTGCTGCTTCCACTGGGCTTTTTGCAAGCTCCACACTTTTTTTTTTTTTCATAATTAAGTTATTTGGGTATTAAACACAGTGGAGATGCACAAGATGCCAGAAGCAGCAATAAAATGATAATTAGCTCATCAAGGGCTTCGCTCTGAAAACAAATTACATTGAATTGCTATGTTGCCTGGACCCTGGCCAACCATTATAAAGAAAGATCATTTATATTCTATTGCCTTCCTTAAAATGTCGCTTATTCTGACCCCCGACTGCTTAAGCCACACAAAGTGGAAAAGAAAATAAATAAGCCCATTGCTTTCCCATCCAGGTTTCCTTTGCTCTGGCACATGAAGGTGATCTGGCTCAGCACCCTTTGGGCTTTCCTCAGAGCAAGCAGTACCTTCAAGAAATGTTTTAGGCAGAACCAGCACGTGTCTCAACCACAAAGCCTTGGTCCTAGGAAGGTGGGGGGCAATGGTGTCTCACAGGTTCAGGACAGTCCAAAAGGCAAAAACAGGAGTGAGGGTTAAAAGCCAGATCCTGTGGGGCTGATTTGCCAGAAACCAGGAGATATGTTCTGTGCTGGTAGGGTGACTTGCAGGGAAAAGAAATCCAGCCACAGACTGATAGAGACCATGCCTCACTATCCATCTTTTCTAGATCCAACAAGGTCTAAGCTCCATTTCCAGTCCTTCAAGTGTGTGGTTGCTCCACACTGGCCTAGCAGTTTTCAGCTCATTCTAAAACTGCCTGCTCCTTCCAAGGTACTCATGTGCCTGCAGCCATGCTTGCCAGGGCAGAGCCCTCTGCTGTGGTCCTCAACATGCAAAGAAACCAAAATATCTATCCAGCTTTTGCCAAGGTATCTTCCTGCCCCATGGGAGCACACGTCTAGCAGTGCTGCCCAGGGGACCCGGCAGAGGGAATTCACACACTTCCAGAGAAAGGTGGAAGAAACCTGGCAGTATTTATCACTGACCCTCCTGGTGAGAGCCTGGGAAACCTCATTTGCAGAAGCAGCCTTCACTCCTCCAGCCACCCCCTTCACTGCAGTCCATTTACTCATGTAAGCAAAGCTTTACAGGATTAAGGTGGCTTGTCCTAAATCCAGCCTTCAAATGCAGGGGGGATTTCCTAGCAAATGCTGGCCTATCCCTTTTGGAGAGCAGACACATTTGTATCAGTATCCGACCCAGATGCTCCTCTTGCAGCCAGAGCTGCTCCTCTGATCCCTGGACTAACCCAAACAATCCCCCATCACACCAGCCAGGCCCTGACAAGCACCAGAAAATCCTCTGCTCATCTTCTTACCATTTGGGCACCATTTCCCAAACTGGAATATTTTTATAGGCACTATGGCCACTGCCTGTGAGTTCTGCTGTTTTAACCCCTGCTATGGACTATGTAGCTACATCACACAGAGGGAAGCAAAGCCCCCCAAGAAGTGTGTCCCTCCTGGTTCAGCTGCCACACCACACAGCTTCTTGGGTCCTGACAGGTCATTGCAATCCAGCCTGACCCCACTGCCATTCCCCATCCCCAGCATGGCACGTGCCCACTCTGCTGAGCTGTCTGCAGGAGCTGAGACAGAGCTTTTGGAGAGCTGGTGTGAACAGAGGGCATGAGGCTCCACTGTTAATAAACCCAGCTGCAGGCCTGGTGTCCAGGAGCTGGCACCCCCCAGGGATGAACAGAGATGTTGCCATTCTCAGCTCATGCTCCTGTCAGGGAATGGTGGGTCTCCTGCTCACACAAGCACTAGGACACATTCTCCAGCCTGTGACCTCCCTTGCCATGCAGTTGGTTGGCCTAGTCATGGGCACTGTGTTGTGGAAGGAGAGAAAAGCTGCAGGGCTTTGTCACCTGCACCAAAAAGACCAGTGCTAGAGAGCCCTGCCAAGTTGCCCCATCAGTGCAGCACTACCCTACACACCAGGATAAGCACAGAAATAGCTGGGAGACCTGGATTTACCTCCTCTGGACACAGAGACCTTTTACAACAAAAGCCCTGTTCTTAGTGTAAATGCTGGGGAAGATTTGCTTCAGCTGTGTTGGCCAAGCAGCTGTGGAAAGCTGTAACAAGACTCTTCTCTCCCTCCTGTGGTACTCACTTGAGGTTGACCTCCCATTTCATAACAGTGCAGTCATCCCCCCCTGCTGTAAAGACGTAACAACCATCGTAGGAGCAAGCGAGGCCAGACACACCATCCGGGTGGCAAATGAAGGCTGAGGACTTGTGGGGGTTCCCATCAACAGGCAAAATCTGCAAGCCCACCTGGAAAGAAAGAGGGAGCCTGGGAGTCCCATGGGAAGGTTACATCCTCCCCCCAGGAGCTCAGCTCTAGGGCAGGACCAGCTCACACATGATTCCATCTGCACTGGAATTCCCCCAGGGACCACCTACAAGTGGGTGGCCAAGTGGAGCTCCATACCTTGTCCTTTGTGATGTATGCCAGATGGCATCTCTGGGGGTCCACAGTGTTTGTCGTTGGGAGGATTTCTACCTTCTCCAGTGGGGAGCCATAGGTTGGTCCCAAAAGGGTCTTTCTAAAGGCAAACAACATTTTCAACCATTCTAGGGCTCACGAAATATTCTCCCTCTCTGAACAGCTGCTTGGTAGATATGGGGAGGTGTGGTGGGTGCAAGGGCTTTGTACTACTGGTTGAGATGATCAGATAGGACAGGATCCCTGGCTAGAAGGGCCCACACTGGGACTAAAAGAGGAATGCAGTGCTCAGGGATCATTGACAGTCCTTCTGCTTTGCTCCTGTGGGCTCCTGTCCCTTTATCTGATGTCCAACTGCTGTGTCTCAAGTCCACATGCTGGGCAGATTGAGACCCACCTGCAGGCACAACCTTATTAGATGACACACTAGTGAACAGCAGAGTGGACATGAGGATGGAGCAACCTGGTGACCCTAGAGTCCTTCCAAGATCTGAATCACAGAGGGGCAAACACATGTTCATGGGTGGGAGTAGGGCAAGAATGTAGACAGAGGAGAACAGAGTCAGGATGGGGCTCCCAGGGAGTGGTAGACAGGAATCTCTCCTCTACCTGCATATTTTGGTTGTTGTGTTGTAGAGCTTCATTTTGTAGCAGTTGTTGGCAGTGAGGATAAAGGACTCCGTGCTGAGCTGTGGGTACCAGGCCATGCACAGGGGCACAGCAACCTGCTCCAACCGGTCCCTTTGCAAGACCTCCAAGTGGTCCTTGCTGCTGCTGCTCAGGTCATACTCAACCTGGAGGGAAGACAAGCAAACACAGCAACTCTTTTGTAGACCTTGCAGATTAATTGGATCTAGGATTCCTGGCAGCAGCTGGGGTGGGGAGCCAGCAGCAGCAGAGTCTCAGACACATCAGAACAAGCTGAGAAAGAACTCTCCAGCAGGGAGAAGGTTAGGAGCTGCAGAACCAAAGACTGAGTCTCCCTTAATGCCCTTGTCTAGCCCCCCCCACTTCAACCTCAAAACTCCATTGCCCTTAGACCTTCACATCAACCTACCAGCTGCCTGTCTTCCCCAAGGCTCAGGAGCCTGGGCTCCTTGCTGTCTAACTGGACCCCAAAGAGGATGCTCCGGATGGGTTTGTAGTGGGAGTGCAGCCCTGCTAGGTGTTCCCAGCATCTGATCCCATCTTGTAGGGCTTTCTTGTAAACAGTCACTGCGTATTTCTCATCCTGGAATAATAGTGCAAAGTTCAATGAGCCACAATCCCCATGCACGGTCCCTGGCTGGCAGCAGACATCCCCTCTGGGCTTAGCTTGGCTCTTTCAGTTCTGGAAGTCCCAACAGGAGGGTTAGAATCAGCCAGGATAAAACACCAGGTCAGAGAGATTTGGGCAGATGCTCCCAAGGGCAGCATGATCCTCAGCCTGGCTGGACCATCCAAGCTGGCAGGTCTGTGGAGTGGCTGTGACTGGTGAGGATTTTACAGAGTGACTCTTCAAGCCAGGAAGGACTTCAGAGTCACTAAAGAATGGCAAGACCCTGGCCCAGGTTGTCCAGGGAAGCTGTGGCTGCCCCATCCCTGGCAGTGTTGAAGGGCAGGTTGGATGGGGCTTGGAGCAGCCTGGGCTGGTGGGAGGTGTCCCTGCCCATGCAGGGGGGTTGGAGCTGTATGATCTGTAAGGTCCCTTCCAACCCAAACCAGTCTGTGATTCTATGTTACAAACCCCCCAGGAAGGGACAGCTCTCCAGGATCATAGAATCCTACAGAGGATGGCCAGCAATTCCCAGTCCCAACAAAAGCTGTGCCACGGGGGGCGCACATAAACCACTGAGAGGGAAAGAGAAGCTTACAGCAGTTGCAAAGTACTCTGAATCATGAGAGAAGCTAATATGGGTTACAGGACCATGTGAGAACTTGAACTCTTTGCAGCTGGACTGCAGGGAAATAGCATCGAGGACGTGAACGCTTCCATCAGTGAAACCAGCAGCCAGGAAATAACCTGAAAAGCGTGACAGAAAATGCTCATGACACGATCACCCCTCCTGGGAAGCCCAATGCTTGGCACACAGGGAGGTGATGAGGCCAGGATACCTTCAGGGTCGTAGGACAAGCACTGGATGCTGGCCTTAGTGAATATCCTGCTAACCAGGTACTTGGTCTGCTGGTAGTCCCACACCTTCAGCAGCCCACAGTGACTCCCCACAGCAACCAGTGTCTGCTGGGGGTGACAGGATATGGCATTCACAGCTTCCTTTGCCTCTTCCAGAACTTTTTCAAAGTTTGTCCCAGCTGTTGCAACACGGAACACAGTTGCATCAGAGGTTGAAAGGATAAAGTTCCTGTTTAGTGCGAGAGCAACAGAATTTGATGAGTCAGACTAGCTGGCTCATATCCCTCCAAGCAATATTACACATCAGACTCTTTCTGGCAGCTCAGTTGGACAATCACTTATATTTTGTGCCGTGCAATATGCAAACACTTCTTGGCCTGGAAGGCACGTGGCACTTTATATTCATGACCTGGTAAATCTCCACAGGAAGACACTGGAGCTGGTTCCATTTTCTACTTGGGCAGGCAAACCAGAAGATGAATGACATCTGGGTGGCTTTTGCTGTTTTCAAGTCACTGGTGTGTGGGACAAACAAACGAGCAATTAAAGATACTCTGAATAGCCTTTTCACATCTCATGCCATCACTGTCAATGGCTCCATGCTGCCCGAGCTGCCACAGACAGGGTCAGAGGAGGGTTTCAGTCCCACGACACAGACAGAGCGGCCACCCGACCAACCACAGTGAAGGGGGCCCTGTGGCACCAGTGATGTGTGAAACAGGCATCTGAATAACTATGCACATTATAGAACCAACGTGTGCAGTTGTCTGTCTGCCTGAGGACCAAGAGCCTGGGGTTAAAGGGACAGGAGAGGACCACAGAGATCCAGCAGCTGCACAGAAAGAGGTGTGTTGCTGCAGCTCACCAGAGGAACCTCAGGCTCTCTGCTGGTTGGCCCCTCATGGCCAGACAACACTGCAGGCCTGGCCCAGGCACTGGGGGATGCTGCACCTCTTGCATGCCCCTAGCTGGACTCTTTAGCTCTTCAGCTGCTTGTCCTTTTGGGGGCAGGTGGGACAAATAGCTAACGTGAAAACCTGCAGATAAGGAGTATAGAAGGGCACATTCTCTCCCTGTCCCACCAGGAAGCCTGGACACAGGGTTGAAACCTGCTCCAGCCAAGGCAGGAGAACACAGGGCAGCTTTCAGCTGACCATCTCCCCAGCTTTCAATCTACAAGGCAAATGCAGGAGAAGACCTGAGTTTATAAAGAGGCACTCACCTGGTGATGAAGGGATGGCTTCTGGTGATGGTGGAGGGTGGGGAGTCACCAGGAGGATCAGGAGGGGTTTTGCAGAAGGAGATGGACCGAATGGGACCCACTTTGTCGTGGCTGTAGCAGGCAAGGATCTGCAGCTGGCCAGTGTAGAATGTGACCTGACCTTTCACATCCCCTGTTACTATGCAGCTGCGAGGAAGGGAAAGCTTTTGATCCACACGCTGATGGGGAGCTCCCAAACACTTCTTGGGCAGAAGCAAAACTCTTCCCTTGTCCTCTGCACAAGCACGTGAGGAGAGCCCCGTACCGATGTTCAGGAGGAGAACCCGGGGCTGTGCAGAAGCCACCAGGCTCTGCTGTGGCCCTGCAGTGTCCCCTGCCCTGTTCCCAGGGCTGCCGAGGCGTCGGGCGGCCGTCTGCTCCCTCTGCCGGTCCCGGCCAGGAGGCTGAGCCAGACCCACCGCGATCCTCCCTGACCCCCGGGGGCTGCGCTGCCCCCGCGGAGCCCGCATCGCTTCACCACGAGTTTGGTTAGTTTTGTTTTGTGGTGTTGGTGTTGTTTTTTTCCCCCAGCCAAATTCATCGGTGGAAGAAGCCGAAGCAAGGGCTCGTAATTCAGCAGCACTTCCCCGGGTGAATTTCCCTGCTCGTCCCGTGCTGCCCGGGGACAAACCCGCAGCCCTCGGGCACGGCCCCTCCGCACCAGCCCTGCCGCTGAGCTGCCTGCCCCCGCACAGCTCCCCCCGTTACCTGTCCACCACCTGGAGCACCGTCAGGCTGTCCTCCTGCAGGGGCACGACTTTGGCGGCCCCCATGCTGTGCGGCTTGGCCAGCAGCTCCTCGGAGGGGCCGTGGGGACGGGCCTCCTCCCACAGCACCAGCTTCCCCGCCGAGGTGCCCGTCAGAGCTTGCGAGTTGTTAAAATGAAACACTGACTGGCTGAAGCGTCCCACCAGGGTGCCGAAGGTCTGCGGGGGGGAGCAGAAAGGCTGGGGGTTCTTCCTGGGCACTGGCTCATCCTTCCTCAAGGAGAGATGTTCCTGCTTGGTCCTTCCGCGTCACATTCCCTCCCTGTCCCCCGGCAGGAGCCCCGGGAGAAGGTGCAGTGGGGCACCCCTGGGAGAGCGAGCCCCTCTGGACCTCAGCTCGGGCAATCCTGGCGTGTCCCTTCAGGAGACCAAGGGGGACAGGCTGGGGACACGGCTGCTGCTTTCAGGGGGATGGGAAGGGACAGCGCTGCTGCCAGGAGGAAAGCCCAGCGGGTGACAAGCTGCGGTGCCCCCCGTGCTCACCTCTCTGCTCAGGGGGGGAGCTCCGTACTGCAAACCGGCATCGCCCTGGGGAAAGCGGAGAAAACATCCAGGACAAGCGCTCGGGGACCCTGCTCTGCAGTGCCAGCCTCCCCCCTGCCCACCCTCCGGGCACTGGCCCTTCACTGTGCTGACCAAAGCAGGGCTCTTGGGGCAGACAAGCTCCAAGACCCTCTAGGGAGCTCAAAACACCTTCTCCTCCCACCCGCTCCCCCCCCTAAACCTGCTGACCGTGGGGAGGGGCCAGGGCAGGGGCAGCCCCCGCTGGTGGGCCCATCTGGCCCCACCGCCCGTGCAGCTCCACAAGCAGGCAGCCCTCCGTGCCCCCCCCAAGCTCTCCGGAGCCCCTCGGGCACCAGAAATACATCTTCCCTTGTTCCTACTTACCCACAGGTAAAATATCACCTGGGTTTTGCTGTTGCTGACAAACTCGTAGCGATTTTGAGGGTTAAAAATTACATAATCCTGAAATCAAAAGGTGCAAATCACATCAGCACCAGGCTGGGCTATGCCTTCTGCTGATTCTTTCACACAGAACATCTGCTTTTATTCAAAACCCACTTCACCACCTGCACTGAACATCGAGGCCAGATTCCCTGTGAAACACCTGAGCTGTGCCCTCCCTTCTGCAAGCAGAGACAAGCTGGTGGGGCTGGGGGCTTCTCCTGCCCTGGCACTGCCAGTGCCTGGGTGGAGGACATCCCACCAGGGGTGGGGTGCTCTGCTCTGCTCCCACCAGCAGGGATGGGGTAGGATACTGCCCCCCATCTCCAGCTGACATCTCTCAGGAGCCCCATATTAGACAGGTGCAGGGGGGGGTGTAGGGGAGGAGGGGGATGCCCAGTCACCACTCACCTGGTGCCCAAACTCAGGCTTCAGCTCCGTGCTGCACACAGGTTTCTCTGTGGGTGAAGTCCACTTCCAAACACAAACTTTCTGGCAAAGAAGGGAAAAGCCAAGGGCCATTTGTGACTTCTGGGAGCTCGGGGGGAGCCAGATGAACCCCGTTCCCTCTAGCTGCAGGGGATGAGGAGTATGAAAGATGGGAGCAGGACAAACCCAGCAGGGAGCTTAATTTCAGGAAATAATACTAGAAATTGCTTCAGTGAAAGCAGACTGGAATCAGAAGCATTCCTTCCGACTTAAGGTCCATTTTCTCAACTCCACAGCACTCACTTTAATGAAATCCAGATCTGTCTTCCACTGGCTGCACAAAAACCAAGCCATCACTGCAAACCCACTCTACTTTTCTCCTGCTCTCCCCACCCAAATTCCCACTTCCCTTCCAGAGCACCAGGAAAAACTTCTGAGACTCTATCCCACAAGGATATGAAAGAGGAGATACTTTCTTTACCTGCACCCTGCCAGCACCAATGGTTGCCAAATATTTCATGTCCTGGGAAATAGCAATAGCACTGACCCCCTCGTCTGAATGGCTCTCAAAGATGGTGCGCACGGGGATCCTGGGGGGGAAAAGGCCTCATGGGGGGTCACAGCAGCACAGTGGGTTCATGGCATTTGTTTGACACAGCTTGTAGCCCAGCACCTCCCCAAGTCTGCCTGGGGGGGTGGAGTCTGCCAACACCACAGCTGATGCTCAGCATCATCTTCCTCCCTCCCAAATAAATGGCTCTGGCAAACCAGCCACAGGTGGTCTTTTAAGAAAATTCTGCTGTGGCCTGGAGGTGTGAGGTAACTCTTAGTCTGGGAGAGCTCAGCCCCACAGGTGTGGGTGATGTGGCCCTCAGATCCAGTTTGGCTTCTTGGCCACTTAAACCCATCCCTGTGCTGCTCCCATTTCATTCCCAGCTGTGGCTGGAGTCAGTCCTGGCCAATTTACTGGACACAGGATGTTCCTAAAGAGGAGGCTCCCAGGAGTTTACCCAGAGAAGGAGTCCCACACGATGATCAGGGGATCTGGCCCTCCGTCAGCAGTGGCGACCCAGCGCCTGTCTTCACTCACACACAGGCAAGAAATGGCATTTGTGTGGCCCTGGGAAAAGAGAAGCAGCAAAGTGCCTCAGAGGCCCCAGACCTGGTGGCTTGTTAAAGCATTCATACAACTGTTTTGCTCATGAGCTCCCGTTGTCTTCCCTCCCAAGGGTCCTGTACTCTCATCCTCTCAGCCCAAATTTTGCATCCCATTTTCCACAGAGTCTTCTGAGCCCATCACCTAGTCCCTGTCCCTTGCTCTGGCTGCAGGTCCCCACTGCTACCACCCCTGCAATCCAACACAAAGCACTTTCTACCAACACATTTTGAGGATGGCAACAGCATGGGAGCAGAAGAATGCAGTCCTTTACATGGGCTGCTCCTTGACTCAGTTGTAGATGACACCCTCAGCTGTGGCAAAGACCACAGACTGCTCCAGCTGTGAGCAAGTGGAGGGCACTGGGAAAAGGAATGTAGGAATAGGGTTTAGGAGAAGGAGAAAGACATGTAGGCTGAGTGCCAGACCTGCAGGTGGTACTGCCTGTTCCCCAGGACATCGTGGATGACCACTGTGTGGGAAGAGACATACAGGAGCACCTGCTCCTTCCCATCCATCAGGCTGTGCACGGCCAGGCTGCTGTTGTAGCCAAACACCCAGGACAGGCTCTGTGGGGAAGAGGAAGAGTTTTTGTCCTTGACTCTTAGTACCCAGGGCTGAAAAGCCACAGAAGGACTCTGGGGTGATGGGAGAGAGCGGGGCAGGAGCACTGGGTGCTGTGTGGACCATCCTGGTGGCACCATGCCCACTGGTACTCACGAGGGAGTGAAGGCTGTTCCACCTGTCCTCCTGGAAGAGCATCCCTGGGGTAGCTGTCCACACCAGGCTGGCAGAGCCATGGTGCTCCTTGTCCTCTCCCCTCTGCTTAGCTGGCTGTCCATCCTGGGATGTCTCCATGGGCTCACTGCTTACTCCTGTCCTTCCCCCAGTTGGATCCTCTGCCTGCACACACGAGGACACTTCCCCTCCAGTGGAATTTTGTCACCGTCCCCTTAAGCAGCAGGGCTACTCCTGGGTGGCAGCTGGATCATCTCCAGCTCCGTGGACCTGCATTTGAGCCAACACCAAAACCTTGCACAGAGAAATTCCATGGAAATGGAAAGAGGGCCCCAGGAAAAACCCTCCCTCTGGCCCCGGCGGCAGGACCGGCTCAGGGACAGCCGGGGACCCCAGGTCTCCCCGGGGTCACCACAGCGCTGTTCTGAGCCCCTCCAGGCCTCGGTGCCTCCTCAGCTGTCCCGTCCCCGCTCCCTGGGGACCCCACTGCTCACCGACACGCCAGCCCCGCTTCTGTTTGCTTGATCCGACTGTTCCCAGGCAACGGCTGCACCGGCAGCGCCAGCGGCCGCAGCCCGGGAAGCGCCGGGGACAGAGCGGGGCTGTGCGGGGAGAGACGGGCGGACCCTCCTCATCCCCACCGCCTGCTGGTCACCTCTGCGCTCCAGCACGGAAATCCTGCTTGTTCTGGCTCCTCTTCTGCTCTGGTCCTGCAGCAGAGGTCTGAGTGTGGTCTCAGGCAGAAGCTCAAGCCTCACCCACAGCAGGTTTTGCAACGGAACCTGTTTATTACACGGGTTGGGGTTGTTCAACCCTTTCTAGTCAGGACACCCAATTGGAGGGGCTGGGGACACAGGGTTAGAGGACAACTTCTACAGAAGCCTGGCAGAGCTGAGAGCCAGCTGAAGCGTGCAGGCACCTTCCATGCTGAAAGGGAATCCCTGAGAGCAGGAATTAATTGGCTGATGGGGCTGGAGGGACCCAACCTCATTTCAGCAGTGGTACAGAAAGCTGGGATTTTCTAGATCACTTCATCCCCAGAGGCACAAATGCAAAGGCCTGGAAGGATGTGTCCTGTGAGCTTTTCTTCTCCTGGACTGGTATCCAGGCCCAGATTCGTCTGCAGCTCAGGTCAAAGGCAGCCACAGCTGAGACACCCGGGCACACCCCAAGCACACATGGCCAAGGCCAAGACCAGCCCCTTGATGGTCTGACATTCCAGCTGCCAAGTGATTTCAAATTTATCCACGTAGTTACACCTACATTCCGTTTTTCAGGGACAGAAGATGGGGCAGCTTGTGGACAGACATGTTTAGAAACTGCAGCAGCACCTACAAATACAAAAAACCCTTTTGCAAAAAAACAAGGCTCCCAAACCCAACATTTAAAAACTGTTTTATGCAAGTATTTTGGCACAGTGGCCCCCAAGAGCCAGCCCTCCTCCAGAGCAACTCCACAGGGGTACTGACCTTGTAACCACAGACAGGGGACATCACACTGCTTCCCAGGGGGATTTCACCAGGGATTTATGAGATGTAGTGGCCTTTGTGGGTCACAGCACCTGGTGCAGGCCAGCAGAAGAGGCTCACCTCAGAACTGAGGCAGGATTATGCCTCCTTCCTTCAAATGACTGGGAAGAACACAAGAGCATCTAAGGTAGACCAGGGTAAGACTGTGTTGGATGGGGATTATCTAGATACAATCTCAGCCCAGGAACACTGCCAGGGCTGCTGCAGGAACACTTCCTCTGCAGCACCTGAAGCCTGCAGGACACCCTGAGCAAGGAGCTTTGCTTTGAAGCTTTATCACTTCAGCAAGGATCTGATCTCCTGGGCTGCATGTTGAAACATCACAAGGATAAACCTACCCCACTTAACACAGAGCCCTGGGTGAGAGATTTAAAAGCCTGGGGTTTTTTAAGTAAGTCCCCTTTTTCAGTCTAGTTCAGGCCTGGTTAATAACAATTAAAACAAAATAGCTCATTATGTGTGATGTTACTTACACCACAACCTGCTCATGAAGAGCTAATGGAAGATCTGCACCTTACCTGGGGCTTCAGCTCTGCAACGTCAGAGGGTCAGGATTTTGTGTCTGTGCCTTTAACCCACCCACAATTATTGCCCAAAACAGTAACTTTTACAAGAACAGAGAGAGGCATCAGTCCATTTTATTGTCTCAGAAGAGTACTTTGAAATTCCATTGGAAACAAACTTACAACAAATCCAGCCATCCCAGAAATCCTCTGGAAGAACTTATACACCCCAAAACCAACCACTACAAATAAACAAAGTAAAAAAGTTGTCAAGTTAGGAGTACTTTTATCATGACCATATGAAAACACTAGAAGTGAAGTAGAATCATAACACCTATTTCCTTATTAACTTAAAATAATTAGTTGTCCCAAAGATTCTTTTATGTTTAGTGACTTCAAAATTTGCAACAACACAGGGAAAATAAAGTATCAAACTTGTCTATTTCTTGTGATCTACTATTATTGACACCCAAAAAGTGCTCAGGGACTTTTTAGCATGTATTTCAAGATATTCAATGAGGAATTTAAGAGGGAAAAAAATCAGGAATGCTCTGTCATCACCAAATAAGAGCATTTAATGCTTTTTAGAGCCTGTATCAAGTGATGTTTGGGTCTCTATAGCCTCACTGCAAAGTGATACAAGGTGTGAGAGATGAGAAGCCACATCTTGCAGCTCTGCAAGCTACTCCTGATGAACCAGTGCAACTGAACTGCAGTCAGACATTATTCTATCAGAAACCTCTTCAGACTGTGAGTCTGGCACCCAGAGGTCACAGCCTCTGAAACATTTGTTTCAGCAAGAACATGAAGGCAAGTTTTCAAACTAGATCACAGTCCAGAAAGCAGGCACAGGCTTCAGCTTTATTGCTTTCCAAGCAATGGTCATCTTTGCAAGGGGATGATATTGCAGCTGAAAAAGAAGGAAGAAAGAGACATTAAAGTCTCAGTTCTCAAACAAGCTTAGAAGATCTGACATGGCCTGAATCAGACCCACCACAACCCTCCTCCATTGGTCTCCTCTACCAGACAAAGCAGCCACTGAAACCTTCCTCCCTGGTACCCCCATTGAAGTCAGAGCGGGCAGCAAAACACCCTGAGAGCAAAGCACAGGGCTGTCCCAGCTGCAGGAACGTGCTCTGAGCTGGGTGAAAGCCTCCTGTGCTCTGGCAGGTGAGGGAGCAGCTTACCCCAGGAGACCCTTCCCTGACCAGCGCTTCGGAGTCAGCCCCACGTGCACCTTTTTGCCCCCGCGCATCACGGTCACGCTCAGGGGTCTCTGAAAGGGAGAGAAACGTAAGAATAAAAGAGGGTCACTTCCCATCACCAAGCCAACTCCTTCCTTTGTTTCGTTTTCTGAAGCACCAGAGGATCACTGGGCCCAGGGGAGCTGCTCTTCAGCAGCTCCCGTTCCCATCCCTGTGGCTAGATCTGAAAGGAGGCAGAGCTTGGTGTGGAGACATCTCCCGGAGACTTCCCACTGTGAGGCACTTGATGGCTGTGGCAGCTTCTCTGGCCAGTCCACAGGGTGGCAGAGCCATGCAGCCTGATGCTGCAGGCAGGCCCCAAGGGAGAACAGACCATATGAGCATGCACCTCTTGGCTGTCTCCCATCCAGCAGGAATTAGCTCAGTGCTGTGAGAGAACAAGGCTACAACAGCACAGACTGAATCTGACACTGTTTCTAACATGGAAGTAATGATCTAAGTTGCACAGAAAGAGCTGTGGCTCACAGGAACAGGCAAGAGAATGCAGTTACAGCAGAACAAGCTCACCCCTTCGCTGTGCTGCACCACTGTGGCAATGTTCTGAAGGTTCTGGAAGTTGTTCACGTTGACAGAACCAAACTCCACAATCTCATCATCGACCTGAAGTCCCTGGACAGAGAGAGAAGAGAAATGAGCACCTGCCTTCTCCAGAGAGGTAACACCACAGGAACATCACCTTCACCCAGCCACCCGGGGAGAGCTGTGCTGTGACACTCCTCTTCTCACCACTCAGGCAACTGGACTCCTTCACACCCTCTCCACGTCCTCAGGAAGCAGGGAACCCTCACCGACGCCTCCCCCAGCGTATTCCCACTTATCAGCAAGCGGCACAGAAAGCCATCAGCTGTGTTTTTCCTCAGGGTCCAGAAGCCTCCCCAGGGGGTGTCAGACCCACCAACTCACAGAGATGCTGGCAGGGGAGCCCGGAGTCACGGCGTTCACCCTGGCAAAGGCCCGTGCCAGGCCCTGGCCCAGCGCCTCCGCCCGCGCCTCCGCCTCGTCCCGGGCCTGCTTCTCCTTCTCCCGGGCGTGCAGCTGGTGCAGAGCTTCCTCCACCTGCTTCATCAGGGCCTTGTGGTCATTCTGCAGACCTGGGGGTGACACCACGAGCACTTCAGGGAGTAGGAGGGAGTTACCTCTCCGGGCTCTCTCTCAGCACACGTGCTGCTCTGCAGCTGCACGAGGAGGTTCACTCTGGATGTCTGGATTGCAGCTCCTGCTGCTGTATCTGGAGGGTCCTGGTGCCAGCCCTGCTCACACAGCCCAGATCTTTATCAGTAGAAGTCAGACACAGAGAAAACCACCCCACAAATTCCAGTAGACACACAAGGAAGCAGGGCTTGGAGACCCACAGTCACCTAGAACCTGATCTAGTGGGAGGTGTCCCTGCCCACACAGGAGGGCTGGAACCAGATGTTCTCTAAGGTCCCTTCCAATCCAAACCAGTCTGTGACTCTATGAAATCCCTGAGCAGCTTCCATCAAGTCACATACTGCATCTAGAGCAGAAGCCATCCCCACAGACAGGGCATGGGGTGAGCCTGGGACAAAATAAACACCAAGCTATTTTTTCCCCACAGTTTATTCTACAAACACCACAAAAACGTTTCACTGTATCTCACAGATCCGACGTGGCTCCACAGCAGAAGCAGAATCTCAATGTCACTGCAACAACATGTGGACAAAGGCATTTTGCTGACTAAGCTGATGGAGCATCGAGTAAAATAAGCAAAAAGCAACCTCTGAGCAAGCCTGGGGTGGAGCTGTTGAAGAACTGCAACCAACAGGCAGAATGACACAGCACTTCAGTTACCCGAGCGGTTGTACAGGGATGAACAAGGAGATTTACTCCAGTGATGGAAACCTGCAGGTCTCTCAGCCCATTTCGGCTGGCTCCTTCCAGCTGGAAGAGAAAGCTCCCCCGGCCTTCCCCCCCCTCCTCCTCCTCCCCCCGCCGGCCAGGCCCCCCGCCCCGCCGAGCTCCCACTCACAGATGATGTTGTGCCGGGCGGTGCGGACTTGATAGAGGTCGATGTCATCGCGGGGAAAGCCCTCGGCGTCCACCAGCGGCTCGTTCATCCCGACGCCCTTTTGCTGTGAGGAAAGACGCGGCCGTGGGGCTGCAGCCCAGCCCGGCCCGGCCCGGCCCCGCGGCCCGGCCCCGCCGCCCCCGCCCCGCCTCACTAACGTCCTCCAGCAGCTCGTAGTAGGCCTTGATCTGCGCTTCGATCTCGTCCTTCCTCTTCACCAGCTGCTGGACATCGCTGACGGTGACGGCCCGACCGCCCGGCTGCGCCATGGCCGCCGCAGCGGGACGGCGGCCGGGAGCGGACACACCGCGTCACAGGCGGCGGGCGGGGCCGGGGCAGGGGGCGGGGCCGGTGGGGCAGGGGCGGGGCCACGGCGGGGGGCGGGGCCGGTGGCGGGGGGCGGGGCCAGGGCGGCAGGCAGGGGCGGGTCCGCGCGGTGTCCCCGGCGCGGGTGTCGCAGCAGCGCTGGTGCCACCGGGAGTCCCGGGGTGCGGGTGTCCCGGGGTGCGGGTGTCCCGGGGTGCGGGTGTCCCAGGGTGCCCTGCCTGGGTGTCCCGGGGTGCGGGTGCCCCGGGGTGCCCCGGCTGGGTGTCCCGGTGGTGCGGGTGCCCCGGCCGTGCTGGCCGCAGGCGGTGGCACCGCGATGGCACTGCCGACGGGGGCACCGCGATGGGCGGTGGGGTGACGCTGTGCCTCTCCAAGCCGCGCCGCGGGGCAGGGCAGCACGGGGCAGCACAGGGTTGTCCCCAGGCCGTGTGGCAGCAGAGGACGCAGCCCCACCACCGGGTCACCGAGCTGCTGCCACCTGCCCGAGCTCCCCGCTCACCGGGGATGAAGTTGGCGCTGAGTGTCCCCGAGTCCTGTCACACGGCCTCACCCTGCCCGCTGCCAGATTGTCCCAGCTCGACGTCAGCTGGGGGGGATGACGGGCGCAGGACAGGACACGTCCCCAGGAAGGGGTGAACGCCCCCGCGGGCAGGTGGGCGGGCTGGGGGGGGTGTTGCTTTGGTTGTATCACCTTCCGTGTCCCCAAGCACGCAGGGGACCGGGGATATTCTGTTTCAGGGTTAGCGTGGCCCTGGTGGCATGTCATAGAATCCCAGACTGTTTTGGGCTGGAAAAGACCTTAAAGATCATCTAGTTCCAACTTCCCTGCATGGGCAGGGACACCTTCCACTAGACCAGGTTGCACAGAGCCCCATCCAACCTGCAGGATGGGGCAGTTCCCAGCCCAAACCAACCACATCTCTGGGTCACAGAGGCTTTGGGGTGGGAGAAGGTGGAGTCGAGGAGGAGCTTCCCATGTCCCATCACTATATTAAACGCCTTGGTGGACTCCTGCCCTCTTTGCCGCTGTCACGTTGCCAGGTCACAAAAATGGTGAGACAATTAAATTAAATAGCCAGGGCTCGGCAGCTTGGGACATCTTGGGAACTTTACAGGTTTAATTTCCGCCTGAATTGGGACTTTTCAGCGACTGTGTTGGAAGCCGTGTCCAAAAGCTGTTCCTCGTACTCCGACCTTTGGATTTGAGCTCCCTGGGGGCTGAGGTACCTTCCTGCTAACACCCCTCTTTTCTGACTCTCTCTTTCAGACATCTTACACAGACAAGGGAGAGAAGGTAAGAGCTGCCTGTGTCCCCGCTCCTGCTGCCCTGCCTGGTGGGAAACATCAGCTTATGCTGATGCAAATAATATCCATTCCTTGCTCCTTGATTACCTGGTACAATCAGAAGTCAAACTCCTCTCTGGCTGGGCCACACGGGACTTGGTTCCTCCTCAATATTAATAATGGGGATTAATTTCCTTTTTCTTTCTGGTGTGGGAGGAGAGCAACGGAAGGGACACGAGGGATACTTCCCAGCCTAAGCAGAATCCTCATTTATTGCAACATCTATTTCCAAATGTTGCACCTGTTCCCCACCGTTTTGCCCCATAAGCAGCCGGGTAGGAGGGCGGTGGGGAGCAGAGTGGGGCTGGGGGTTGTCTCAGCCCTGGCAGTTGTGTTAGAGCATTTCGGGGTGAATTAATGTTTAAGGCAGCAGAGCTCGGGGAGGGGGCAGCTCCCGGGGAGCCCCGGGCAGAGCGGGTCCCGCCTGTGCAGGCGCTGCGGGAAATGCCGATCCCGGTGGTTGGTTTGGTTGTGGTTAATTCGGATGCGTCTGCAGGAGATACTTTGGCAGAGTCACGGTCGCTGCTTCTCCGCTGCTCCGGAGAGGAGCAGAGCTGTGGGAAAGGCTGCAGCTCTCAGCCCTGTTTTCCCCCTTCCCTTTAGCCCCCGCGAGGCCGCTTCATCCATTTCCACTCCATCACCTTCTGGGTCGGCAATGCCAAGCAGGTGAGAGGCGGCGGCGGGGCCGGGGCGGCTGCTGCGGTTATTGGCTGCCGGGTGGGCGGTTCATCCCGGCACCGCCCGGGTCCCCAAGCCTGTCCCTGGCTCGGTGCCCACCGGCACGGCCTTGGGGACCCTTGCGCAAGGCGGGGGGCGGCTGCCCGGGGGTGTGTGCTGGAGGGGGCTTGGGCACGGCGAGCTGGGACGAGCTGTGGGCACCAGCCGAGTGAAAACCCCCTCTGCTCCAACCCGAGCTGCACTTCACCCAACCCGGCAGATGAACCGGGCACAGGCAGAGCTGTTTCCCTCTCGGCAGCAGCTCCCTGCCTGCCCATGGCCACGGCCACCCTGCTCTGGAGGCAACACTTCCCGCTGAATTTGGGGTCCCTTTTCCCCAGTATTGTCCCTTTCTCACCTTTGCTTGCTCCTCCCAGGCTGCTGGAGGGGAGCAGAAAAGCTCATCTGCTCTACATGCACACACACACGGACACATGTGACCATATAGCAATAGGACAAGGGGGGATGGCTTTAAACTGGAAGAGGGGAGGTGTAGGTTGGATGTTCTTCACTATGAGAGTGGTGAGACCCTGGCCCAGGTTACCCAGAGAAGCTGTGGCTGCCCCATCCCTGGCAGTGTTGAAGGGCAGGTTGGATGGGGCTTGGAGCAACCTGGGCTGGTGGGAGGTGTCCCTGCCCATGCAGGGGGGTTGGAACTAGATGATCTTTAAAGTCCCTTCCAACCCGAACCAGTCTGGGAGCCTATGATTTGCACACTCAGTGGCTGTTCCCCAAGGGCTGTCGGTCCTGTCCTGGTGGGGGGAGCCCCACGGGAGCTGGGGCCCAGCAGCACCACAGCTTCACCCAGGGTGGCTCTCACCTGCCCACAGGCTGCATCCTACTACTGCAACAAGCTGGGGTTCGAGGAGCTGGCGTACCGGGGGCTGGAGACCGGCAGCAGGGAGGTGGTCTCACATGTCATCAAGCAGGACAGGGTAAGGGGGACAATGCATCTTGCCGAGGTGTCACTGCTGGGGGGCAGGCTGGGGGGACACTAGCTGGTGTCAGGTGTGTGGGTGCTGCCCAAACCTCTTTGCACTATTAAACCCTGCAGCTGGGTGCATCTGCCCCAGCCTGGGGGCACCAGCACCTCCCCATCCCTCACCTCTCCTCCTCTTCCTCACCAGATCGTGTTTGTTCTCTCATCCGCTCTCAACCCGGGGAATGAGGGTAGGTGTTGTGGGGGCACGTGGGGAGAATGGAGAGGGGAAGGGCTGCCCTAGAGCCAAGTGCCTCTGTTCATGTCTGGGCTGCTCTTTCTCTGGGCAGAGATGGGGGAGCACCTGGTGAAGCACGGTGATGGGGTGAAGGACGTTGCCTTTGAAGTGGAGGACTGTGACTTCATCGTACAGGTAGGCAGCCCCTCGGCTCCCTCCTGCATGGTACCCCGAAATTGCAAGGGGACCCGGGGAAGGGCCTGGGCCCATCTCCTCCCAGCCTTGGGGAGCTGCAGCAGGAGAGGGTCTCTCTTCTTCTGCCCAGAAAGCCAAGGAGCGTGGAGCCGTGGTGGTGAAGGAGCCCTGGGTGGAGGAGGACAAATTTGGGAGGGTGAAGTTCGCCGTGATCCAGACGGTAAGTGGCAGGGCAGCTGTGGGGGCTGAGACCCCCCACCCCCAAAGCAGGTTGGACCCAGGTGATTCCCCAAAAAACCAGGCCCACCACACTTCTTTCCCCCATCTCACAGTATGGCGACACCACCCACACCTTGATAGAAAAGCTCAACTACAAGGGCCTCTTCCTACCAGGGTACCACCCACCCCTCTTCAAGGACCCCCTGCTGCCAAAGCTGTGAGTACTTTCCAGAGGGTCCTACCTGGCTCTTTGCCACCATGCACTGGTGAGATGCCCCACCCAAGAGCCAGACAGGTCCCCACCACCACATCCCAGAGCTCCCTGTGGTGTGGGGTGCCCCCGAGCTCAGCTGAGAGCTTCCCCCTGGCTTCCCTCCGCAGACCAAGTGCCAAGCTCAGCTTTGTTGATCATGTCGTGGGGAACCAGCCCGACCTCCAGATGGTCCCAGTGGCAGACTGGTAAGAGTGGGGAGAGCTGGTGGGAGGTGAGATGGTGGTCTCATCCCCTTCAACATCAGTGGCTGAGGCTAATTAAGCCAGAGCAGAAGTTTGTTAGTGCGGAAATGGAGCAAGGGACATGAACGTGCCTTTTGTGGCCTGGGCAGGTACCAGAAGAACCTGCTCTTCCACCGCTTCTGGTCAGTAGATGACAAGCAGCTGCACACTGAGTTCAGTGCCCTGCGCTCCATCGTGGTCACCAACTACGAAGAGACCATTAAGATGCCCATCAACGAGCCAGCACCTGGCAAGAAGAAATCCCAGATCCAGGTGAGCTCACGCTGGTGGCTGATCCATCAGGCTGCCAGCACCTTGAGAGGGCCTTTGGTGGAGAGACCAAAGGGTCAGTGATTCAGAGCTGGAACAGACGTGCTGTGCTGGGGTGGCTGCTGGAAAGCAGCCCTGGCTCTGCTCAGGTCTGCTGAGGGCTGTCAAGCCCAAAGGTGGTGACTTTTTTTCCCTGTAGGAATATATCGACTACTACGGCGGGGCTGGAGTGCAGCACATCGCGCTGAACACCTCGGACATCATCTCAGCAGTGAGTGCAGCCCTGGCACTGCTCCACCTCTGCCCTGTCCCACCTGGCATGGTCCTCATCCCAGGGGGTGGTGGACTATGACCCCCACCAGGGTGTGAGGACACGGGCAGGCTGAGCAGGCTTTGTGCCATGGTTGTTTTACAACCAGGATTAACTGCCCAGGGAATCACTGGAAAGGGACCTGCCTGTAGCTGCAAGCTGGCAGATGCCTGTCCCTCCAGCTTGAAGCAACTGGGGTCTGCAAGGGCCCTGATGGCACATGCTGTCCTTGGGGGGTGGCTGGTGGGGAGTTTGGGCAGCCCAGGCTGCTGGGTGAGCCACCATAGCCCATCACCCACCTGAGGCAGATGCTGCTCTTGAGTACTTGGTTTTGGGCTCCTCTCCAGACCAAAGGATCTCCAGAGGTACTGGGGGGTCAGGGTGAGCTGAGGTGTCCTTGAATGGTGGCCAACTTTCTGCATTGCCTGGAGAGGGCATCTTGAACCCTCCCGTTCCTGGTGTCCAAAGCAATAAGGTGGGACAGGCCCCCATGCCCAGGGTTGGTCCACATCATAGAAAAGCATCACTCTCCTCCCAGTGCCATCCGTCCCAGGCCACCCTCCTGGCACAAACCACCCCACAAATGAGCCCCAAGCCCAGCCCAAGCTATGGTATCCCTTGTTTTGCAGATCACCAACCTGAAGCAGAGGGGCATGCAGTTCATGGACGTGCCATCCAGCTACTACCAGGTGCTGCGGGAGAGGCTGAAAACGGCCAAAATCAAAGTGAAGGAGAACATTGACAAGCTGGCGGTGAGTTGGACCAGCATGAGATGGAGGAGGTTTGCACAGGGCTGGACCAGCTCCCCAGAGTGTTTTGCAGGGGTGAGGTCGATGCAGAGGGATCCCCTTGCTCCTCTGTAGGTCTTTGAACTGTTGCTGTTTCTTTTCTCCAGGAACTGAAAATCCTGGTGGATTTTGATGAAAAAGGATACTTGCTCCAGATCTTCACCAAACCAGTTCAAGACAGACCCACGGTCTTTCTGGAGGTCATCCAGAGGTATAACCACCAGGTTGGTTTGAGAATTTCATTATGACTTTGGCTTCCAGACCTCAGGGCCATCAAGCCCCTTCGCCCAGCCAGCTCTCATGCTGCTCTTTCCCAGCCAACAGACCTGCTGCCCATCCTTGCAGTCTATAATGTTGTCATCTCCACAGGGCTTTGGTGCTGGGAACTTCAAGTCTCTGTTTGAAGCAATAGAAATGGATCAAGATGCAAGAGGAAACCTGACGGTCCTGGAGCCCAACGGGGAGACCAGGCGCATCTAGAGCACGGCAGAAACGCTGCCCGCGGCCCTAATGAGCTGATTCACTAATGAACCAGGAAACGGCCAATGTTTTGGTAAATAGCCCAGACCTAAGTGTCATAAATCCAGGGGAGTTGCTGCCAAGTTGGAGATGTAAAAGGACTCAACACCTACCCTGACCCAGCGCTGTCCTCCGGTGACTTCTTGGGAGAAGGAGCGTGGGAAACAGCAAACGCGCTCTTAAAAAGCAGTTTAATCTGATCCAAACCACTGAATTCCTAATAAAGGGCAGATTTGAGGCACTTGCCAAAGGCAAGCAGCTACAGAGCAAGACAGAAGCAAGAACTGGGAGGGCTTAAATTTAGTCTATCCAAGGTTTTCTGTTAATTTTAGCTACGCGGGGAGCGGGGAGGGGAAGGCACGGAGGCGTTTGCTTCTCCGTGCGTCTCGTTTTCTAAAACTTTAATTGCTTTTAGACTCAATCTTGAATCTGAATTTGCTGAGATTAAATACCTGGTTTTAGGGTAGCTACAACACTCTGGAATGAGACCTAATCAAATGGATGTATTGCAGCCTTCCCAAGGCAACACAGTCTTGCTCTTAATACCTGTAAATTCCTGAATGAATGAAGGTTTTGGGTTTCTCCTGTGTTTCAAGAAATATCTGCTGGCATTGGCAGCAATTCCTTGGCTCAGATCCTGGTTGCATGTGGAAAGTCCCCTCTGGGTATCTCTCTGGTGTTGCCACTGTCCTTGGCAAGTGGACTTTCCCCACCAACACAATAAAACCCTTTTCTGTCACAGTTTGAGTGTCTGGCAAGCCAACTCTGCTCCATGCTCCCTGTGGCTGCAGGTCAAATGCTCCCTGAGGTGTCCACAGACCTCAGAACTCCAGAGCTGAGGAACATCTAAGGGTCTTCAGAGCCTGCAGGACTCCCCACTGTCGCTTATCTCTAAAGTCCTGGTGCACCCACCTCTGCTCCCCAAGTTCAAACCCTGAGCAGCCAAAACCCTGCCAAGCCTCTAGCTCAGGACCAGCTCCTCAGACATGAATCCCTCCACCAGCCCAAGCCCCTGCCCCATCCTGCCCCCCTCCAGACTGTGCCTCTGCCCTGTGCCAGCCCTGTAAGGTTTGGCTGTCCTGTGTCCCCCACCATGGGCAGCTGCAGAAACCTGAGTTGGGAAGTCACCTACAGCCCCAGCTCTCTGCTGTCCCCTCCATGACCTCCTCTATCAGCTGGTTTGTTTTTGTCTCTGCTCTGGGTGTCTCTTTTCTAAGGCTCAGAGCAGCCAGTTTGATCCCCAGCAAGGATGGGGGGGCACGTGGCTGGCTCCAGGTTGTGCTTCCACCCACATCCAACCTTGGTGGCTCCCCGTCCCCTCCTCGTCCCCTCCTCCCGGAAACCTGATACCATCCTGCATTTCAGATTTGAATAAACTAACCTAAAAGAAAGAAACCAAAGGGCCTCTGGCCCCAACAGCCTTACTGCATCACCCCAACCAGCAGCACTGACACCTTGCTTTGTAGCTCAAGGGCTTTCACCTCCATAAAGTTAAGAATATATATCTGTGAGCTCAGAAAATGCCAAGGCAGCACCAGGGGTTGGATGGGTTCAGGATACCCAGCCCCATGACCCAGGTGAGCACCCAGCTGTGCCTCAGCTCTTAAAGGTTGGAAGGATTTTTAACACTAAGAAAATGTTCTTTATCAACTTTAAATCACTCACATATTTCTTTCATGCAATATAATGTTGCTTGAAGTAATTTCCTGCTCACCAGAATTAAAATTTCCAGTAAGCTTTGCTGAAAATCAGTTCTTTGGGCTGCTCTTTTTTCTAGATCTGGTTCCTTGAGCTCTGGTGGTTTCCAGCACAGGTCTGAGAGCAAAAAGCTGCCCTGGCTACATATTAAGCACAACATCATTTTTCTGTAAGAAAAGTCAGTATATTTATGGTTTGCTTTATAAAAGTTACTATAATACAATGGTACATAGTATTCAATTCACAAAAATATGAACAAATATATACAGCATGACACATCCACAACAAAAACACTTTCTTCAAAACAAGATACATACTGGTGACAGGTTCTATATGCACAAAACATCCCTAAATTTATAAATTTGCTTAACGAAAGAAAAAGCAGAAATCCTAAACCTTCAAAGCAGAGTTGTGGGTTTTTTTAAAGGAACTTAAAAAGATTTAATTTCATTTATTGCAAACCATTTTAGCTACCTCCTTTTAAAGGAGGCCCTTTAATTTTCACACTGAATTTAAAACAAACTGTTTATAGAACCAGAAAACTGCAGGATTGGGAGCCTGGGGTTGTTCTCTTTTGCTTTTAAAACTGCCCATTTGTTTTAGAGTGTCCGTTACGATGTGTTTCTTTTCACTTGGACAAATACTACAGTGGCAATTAAGGAGGAAACTCAAAAAACAAAACAAATATTAACTTGAAAAAAAAATAATAAATCCAGTTGCAAACTCACTTAAATACATTTTAGGGTGTCTATTAGACTGTACACATTTCCTCGCTTGAAATAAATAGATTCTGCACATTAGGTTTCAGACTGAAGGGGGGGGGGAAAGAAGAAGAAGCCTTGACTTGGCAATTTTTTTTGTCTTCAGTTTCTTAATGCTTCTAATTCCATCTATTTATTTGACAAAAAGACATATTTATACAGAATTTACATTATACAAAGCTTGACACAAGCTGTAAATGCCACCAGCTCCTTTGCTATACTTAGTCCTTCTTCCTCCCCATCTCCTTGACATGATTTAGAGCTGGAATCTGTTTAAAAAGAACTCCAAATTACAATAGTCACTTTTAATAAATTATTTACATGCTCTTGAAGTACAAAGAAATCAGCAAAAAAATTTCAACATGTTTCTACAAGAAACAGTGTTTGAAGAGAAGATTCTTGAGTTTGCCTATGTACAGAAGATGCATCTTTTTTATACTTCAAAATCCTTTTTTCCTTAAATTCTTATTTTATACAGAAATGCACTGAAATGATCCCTGAAAAAGGTCACAAAAACCAGAACTGAAAGGACTGTATACTTTGTTGGAGTTTAAAAATGTTGTTAGTTTGTTTTTGTTCTTCTTGTAGAAATAAACTGCTCTATACATATAAATACCTGCAAGATGATCCCCCCTTCCCCTCCCGGATCCCTGATAAGTCACAGACCACTTCTTGGGACCAAGCTGGAATGGCAAAGAGGGTGTGAGCCCACGGGATCAATGAAGCTGTTGGGCAGTGGTGGGTGGGATTTAGAAGCTTTCTAGAAACATCAACCAGGAAGGCATCTGCGCCCTGAACTCAAGCCAGCTTCAGGTTGGGAAACTACAGATTTCAGTTACTCTCCCAAACTTTTTGCACGATTCTCTTGGATCACTTCACCCAGCAAGACACAATTTAGCAGGGAGCACAGTCAATGCCTCTCTCTTTTTATTTTTTCTTAGGTTTCAGTTTAAATTGGGGATGGGCTTTTCAGTGAGCAAAACCACTCCAGTAAATCCCTGCGTGAAGCAGCACGTGCTGCTGAGGTCTCTTGCCAGTCCTTGCCACTATGTCCATGGGGCCCCATCCAGGCTGGCCTGTGACTCACACACCTTCTGCCTTTCTCCTTCCATCTCACTCCTTTCTAAGCACGAGCCAAAGTACCTGGGAGGGATTACAAAGGCCTCTCCATGGGGCTGCCTCCCCAAACCACACCTGTGCCTGCAGGGCTCTCCCCTGCCCTGATGACCCCTGGCTTGCAGGGACAGGGCAGCCACAGGCAACTGCAGCAGCTCCTGGAAATCATTCAACCAGAAATAATCCTCACCATTAAATGCTGGTTTGGGGCAGCTCCACAGTATGAGACAAAAGCTGTGTGGGGAAGACTGTGCAAGCCAAGGTTTATGGAGAAGAAAAGACAAGCCTCAGGTTTGGCTTTGAGACCAGACCAATGTGATTTTTCAGAATTGCTGCAGGTCCAACATCTCCATTTCCTCCTGGTGGGTTCCTGGGAGCTCAGCTCTTCCAAAAACTCACATTATTTGTCTGGGATCCTGAGAAGGGATGGGTCACGGGCAGTTTCAGAAGTAACCAAGGGATTTAGATGCTCATGGTCTTTAGCATCCAAAGTCCTTTGGTGCTCCTAAAAACGTGGAAGGACCCCAATTTGTAGGTCTTGTTTCAGAACATGGTGACCTGCCTCTCCTCAACAAAGATTAAGGCAAACTACAGGGGCTATTCCCATCCAGAGCACACAGATACGCTGGGAAATACAAAACTGTCAGTAGGTACTCAGGGGTGGGGCCATCTGGGGTGTCTTCAACCCACAAAACCACCATTAATGCACTGGCTTGATGGACCAGAGAGGGAGAAGGCCAAGGACACCAGCAGGACTGCCACATGTGGGGGCTTCAGTTCTGAGACACAGGAAACTTCTGTGCATTTCCAAAGCTTTGAAAGTAAAAGGCCAAGCTGTAGATGCCAACTGGAGCATCAACATAACAAGATTAACCTTATTTTTAAAAAAGTAAAAGAAATTGAGCAGCTGGTTTAACTCCCAAATGCTCCTGCCATCACTGCAGTTACAACCAATGTTCAATGACAGAAACTAGTTGTGCTTCTCTTAATTTTAGGTTCTGGGTCACCATTACCCAATTGCTGGGAAGATTTACAAAGAGGGGGGGGAATAACAAAACAAGAGCAAAACAAAAACAGAGATGAGACTATGGACTGTCCAATCTCAGGGACAACTTCCTCACCCTCAGATGGAAATGCAGGCAGTATTAAGGCAGCTTGTAGCTGTGTGTGCCTGCTCTTTCAGGCCTTTTGACTGAGGAAGAAATTCAGGTGCAGAGGCATGTAACTTACATTGCTCCACTCTGCAGTGCAGGCCTGGCAGCTCCACATAACAGCTGAAAAAACTTCCAGGAGACTCTTTTGGCAGCTTGTAACCTCTGATCATGGAGATGTGGTCACACAGCAATTACCACTGATTTTAAAAGGCTACAAGAATACAGCTGTGCAATTTGTTCTGTGGGGAGAAGATGTTTAGTTATGCAGATAATCTTCCCAGTTCATAATTACATTGCAACTTCCCCTTACAAGCCAATTACAAATATTTTAGTACAACTAATCTCTAGTTCTGAAGCAGGAGAAATTCAATGCAAATAGAAAAACTGATCCTGTCTATACCTGAATGGTTGTGTAACATCTCCAGATCACATCCAAAGAAGTGTTTCTTTGGTGTTTTGCCCCATTTTAAAATGGAACCTCTTGAAGAACTTCAACCTTCACCTCAGCACATCTACAAGGACAAAATGTATCAAAAAAACATTTCAAAACATGCCTTCCAAATTTCATGCTGTAGAGGGGGAGGACAGGATTGCTCCTGCAGCCTGCTCTTGGGGACACTTCTACCATGTTCTTACTGGAGGGATGGGACCACCCCAGGGCAAGTTACTGAGTAACAGAGGGAGGAGAGCAACATGGCACAGTTTGCTCCTATCACAGGAAGCATCTCCCACATTCAAGGACAGAGCAAACACTTTACATAAAACGCTGGAAGGGCAGGGAAAAACTGGTATGTGACACACATCACCACATTCCCCCACCTACAGGAAGAAAATCCTGTTCTAAAGGTGGGCCATAGTGTAGCTGACAAAGAGGGCAAGATTTCTACGGCATCAATGTGGGCTGAACTGTCCACTTCTTGTCAGCCTCGGCCTATTTTGCACGTCAGGCAAACCGACCTCCAAGAAACAGGCATCCCCAAGGGCCACACATTGTGCCACCAGCCACAGCTACACCACTGACTCGGTTTCTCACTAGCAGTATCCCAGTATTATTCCTGTAGGGGTGCAGAGGTTTGGATCCCCCAGTTACCAGCACGGCACATGAAAACGAGAGGCGAGCCCAAGGCGCTGAGCTGAGGTCTGTGCCTGACCTGACTCTTCCCCGGGGTGTCCGGCTTCGGGGACTGGTTCAGGCTCATCCCTAACAAAAAGGCAGGACAGTTTCACCTACAGTCCCAATGCAGACATCTCCACATACACACACACCCAAACACACACACACACACCCATTCACACATCCTTCAAGCCTCTGGCTTGCTCTGTAACATCAACCTTACATCTATTTACAGCTTACTCTGAGAAATCTGTGCAATTTTAGCCAATCAAGCTCCCAACAAACCCCTATACGGCATTTTCAGTCTCTGCTTCACATTTAAACGTTGAATGTCTTTTTCAACCAACAAAACTGATGAGAAAAAGGTAGCAGCATTTATGAAAGGATGAAGGTTTATAACAATTTAAAAAAAAAAAAAAAAAGGTACCATTATCCCATTACGGAGCATGAATGTAGGGACTGAACAGAGAAGCTAGTGTTTGGATAGACCATGTCACACACTGGTAGTCACCTTTTTGTGTGCGTGTTGGATCTGAAAAGGAAAGAGCACCTGAAACATGAACAGTCCTCGTAAGCGTGTGCGCTTTTTGCTTCCATTTGTGATCCTGGCAGATGTGTGAAACTTGCTTGTTGGTTTGGTTTTCTTCTCTTTTTTCCTCTTTTTTTTTATATATTTTTTTTCCTTTTAAATTTTTTTCTTCCTTTTTTTCTTTTTTTTTTTCTTTTTTTTTCTTTTTTTTTGGCAAAGTGCAACCACACCTGGTTACCACAGTTCTGACAGGGGCGAAGGTGCAAGTGTGACGAGAAACCTCGAGTTCAGTTCAGGGTTCCCCTGCAGTTCTCAGAGCCACAGAGACATGGGATTTTTACATCCTCGATTGGAAACTTGTAGTCATATGTAATTTCCTCATTCACATTGATGTGCTGTTTGGAGTAGATGACAATCTTCTTTTGAGACTCCACCGTGATCACTTTAGCATAACAATTTGGCTGCAAGGGTGACAGAACATAATGATTTAGGCTCCCAATGGCCATGGCTTCCCAGCCTCCACACAAGCCAGAAAACAGAGCAGCCCTTGTACTTCTCCAAAATATACACATTCTGGTTATTTTTTGGTGCAAAACCATGTGGATGATGCTCCACCAAGTTGATCACAGGCTCAGAACAGGTTAACTAATGCTTAATAATCTGTCAGGCAGACAGGACTTTGGGTGCAGACTGGCAGCAGAGCAGAGGGGAAAGCAGCTTCTCTACCTGCCAGGGCAGAGGATACTTTTCCCATGTGGACACTAGAAGGAGACTGTTCCCACAGAATAAAAAGGCTAATTTGTTTTAATTTGTTTGTTTTAAGGAAATATTAATTAGAAATGTTTGGACAGTGCCTGTCAGGGTCGCCGAACACAGTCAGGAGGATTCTGAGTTCACACTGTCTCACTACGTGTTTAATTTCTCAGGTCTCTCAGGCCTCTTTGCACTAGTTTAGACTCTGCTTCGATCTGCTGCAGCTCACTAACATTTAATCCTAACCCTGTAACTGGTGCTACAAGTCAGAGTCAGCAAGGGCTCAGTGGGTTCACAAGAACGTCAGAACAACCATGGGCAAAAAGAGGACACTTACGTTGCAGCTGTGATTGATAAACCTGGCGAAGTTCCCGCATTTCGTGGCATCGATGATGGTGTCGTGATCCACCCTGAACATGTAACTGCTCCCGATGCCCTCGTCCTCGTATCGCTTCTCACGCATGTCAGCGATGACCTGCAGGACACCCCAGGAGCAATGTCAGGACACACCTGGGATCCCTGAGCACTCATCTGAGCTGTGCTCAGGCCAAAAGACACATGATCCTCAATACCCCATGAGAACCCAGCCCCACTGAAACACAGCTCAGGGTGGGCTCCTTGAGAGCTCATCTCCTGAAGACCTGAGCGCTTGGCTTCCAGGGGTTGTTGAAAATCCCACCCTTGCACCTCCAAACCATGTCCTCTCCTGGCTCACATATGTCATGCCTGACCCCAGGGACTCCAACCCCTGCTGTCATACTCAAGCAGTTCTCTGAGGGCTGGTTTTGGCTCAGGTGTCACCCACAGTCCAGCTTACCTGCCTGATGTTCTGACCCACGTACTCAATCACCATCTCATCAGCTGCAATGGGCTCCATAGCAAAAAGGCCCCAGTCGTGAATGTGGCTCTTGCAGAATTTTAGTTTTTTCTTCCGGAACTGCATGAAGAAAACACCCCAAAACCCCAAGCCTGAATTAGCCACAGCACAGGAATGGAAAGGCCACCCTTGGGTCCAGCATCCACAGCACAATCCAAGCCACCAGCAGTGCTGGGGTATCTCAATCCAATTTAGTTTCCTCCTGCCTTGCAGTGACAGGAAGGCAGGACAGAAGTCAGAGGAGGTCCCGCAGAGTTGCAGTACTTGGGTTCTTCCCATGACCACACACTGTAGAGAACAAGCCCTCTGAGGCCATCGCTCTCTGTTCTGCATAACCCAGATGGTTCTGACTAGGGCCCAAGCTCTGTAATCATCATATATTTATTTACAGCCATTTATCAGCCAGCTCATGCCCCTGCTTCTCACAAGTGAGCACCCTGGACCAAGTGTCATGTTTTTCCTGACTGCTCTGTTCTTGCTTCTTCAGGTAAATTATTTGTACTACACATTGTATTAAGCTGCATTGTTGTACCAAGCTGTCTCACATGGAAGAACAGGAGAGTCAGGTACCATTCAGCCTCTTCTGGGAATGCTGAGATGGCCACCACCAAGGTGAGACCAAACTGGCAGGAGGTGCTCTGCCTTGGCCTCAGCCTGCTCCCAACCACCCCCCGTGCAAACAAAAAAATCTGTGGGATGACCTACCTTGAGTTGGTTGAACTTGAGCAGGTCACTGTCACAGCTACCAGTGAAGGAGGAGAGGAGCCTGCGTTGCTCTGACCGCCTCTCGGAGCCAGCCCGGGTGGAAGCGTGAGGTTGGGCAGGGATGCTCATACCCTGGAGAGGACAAATGGGTGATCAATGCTGACCCAACACCCTACAGCAACCCCTGGTGCTACAACACATCACTGCAGAACGCGTGGCCTCCTACAACACCCCACATCAAACACTAACACCTCCCAAGCAGCTCCGTGAGGGCCAACTCGACACAGGAGCAGCAACAGCTTCTCCTCCCTCCTTGCCAAAAGGCAGGAAGCATCCACTGTGTGTGACACCAAACCCCATTCACAGAAGACGTGTCCTCACCTGCGTGTCAGCTGGAGGCTCCTCTGCAAAAGCTCGGCTGTTGTTGAGGTATTTCAGTTTGTCCTTCTTGTCAATTTTGTAGTAGCCTTCACTCCGTGCACAGCCCGTCACGTGCTCTCGCATCCCATCGTCCCGCTTCTTCTTCTTGGGGGTAGAAAAGCTAGTAGGTGGGAAGAAGTTAAGGAGAAACACGGCCACTGGTGGATATCAGACAAAACTTACTGCAGCTATGTGGAGCTAACACCAGGAGCTTGCGAAATTATGCAGGTTTTGGGAGGGTTGCACAAAATAACAGTATTACTGAAGAAGAAAAAAACATCACTGCAGCACACATGCCTGCAGGAAAACCAAACATGGTCTTGCCTTCTTGCCTGTGCACTTTGGGGAACTAAAGTAAAGAGATAATGAAAATTTAAACATCGAAAGGTTAAGCTGTCAAGAGAAACCTGCTTGAGAAAGGATTTCCCCACAGCACCCACCACCTACACTGACAGCAGCTGCCCAGCCATCCGGATGTACCATTTTCTCTGTTTTGAGTGACAAGCTTTTGTTCTAGCTCCAGAAATTTCCTGCAGCCACCTCTAGCCCTGAAGACACCTGCACTGATCTCCCAGCAGCAATCATCCCACCCACCAGGGCTAGGAGCAGCACAGATGAGCCAGAGACATTCCTCAGCCCAAAGGGCTTGGAGAGAGATGCTGCTCTCACCAGCCTCCATAAATCAGCTCCTTCAGACCCGATAAGACCTCATGCAGATGTTTCAAACCCCACTGCCCTGAAGAGTCAAGAAAGCCTGCAGCTGGCCTGGCAAGGACTTGCTGCACTGAGCAGGCAGAAGGCACCTTCAGATGTTTGTCTTCTGGAAGGACAGTAGAGCTGTACTGCTGGCAAGTCACCCCAAAAACACAGCTACGAAGCCTATGACAATTGATATACACTTAAAAATGCTCCCTGTGAGTCATAACATGCCCTTGACACCAAAACACTGAAGCAGAGGGACCACAAAAAGCAAGAAGTGATGACCTTGCAACCAGGGTGCTGAGGTGTGAGCTCGCTGCAGGGCAGGTGAACCCTGCAGGTACTTTCACACCCACCATGCAGTGGAGCACAGGATGAACCAGCAGCTGCCTGTAGATGGCTTTTAAATGGTTTATTTAAAAAGGGACTGTAGATTTGCTGTTACAATAATCCTTATCACCAGAGAATCAGATTTCAAATATTTCCCCTATGGAAGTTCCAAACACAAGCATATTTCAGGGCAGGGTCACAGCCAAGCCCTGCCCTGAGTTGTCCTCTCCTGCCTTTCCTTGCCTGTGATCCCCCATCACTGCAGGGACAGTCACTCCTGCTTTGAAACCAGTCTGGTTTTAGAACTGCTTCCCAAACAGTGCAGACACAGACTGAGAATTACTGGGGATGCTGCACTTCATCATCTTTTAATATAATTTTAAACAAATAGATCTATTTTGAGGGTGTTGTACTGGTATAAAAAGGCAGAAAATTATAAATTCAATCTTACATGTTTGCCTTTGAGATGCAGAGAAAGGATGAAAATGCCCAGCTCAGCACTCTGCTCCACCTGGTTTTTGTTAGTATCACATCACTGACTATTTTACATGGGTTGGGCTTTTTTGTTTTTGTGTCTGCCAGGGAGTAGAGGATGAGATATTTTAACTCCACACAATCTCCAACAACACACGAGGTGGTGCCTTTGTCTTCTTCAACATAGCAGGTTAAAGCTGCTAGCACCACTAACCCATCATTTTAGGCACAGATGGTGAGATTATTTTAACAGCAAGTTTCACCCCCAAGTTAAAGCCCTGTACATGCAGACTGGAAATTCCACAGGTAAGCTGAAAAAAACCCAGGTCTGGTTTAAATGCAGACAGAAGCTTCTCCCATTAGCAGGGAAATCTTCCCCAGAAGAGGTGCATACAGATTTCCCCTGCAGTCCTAGACTGAAAATGCAGCAAAAACCACCTCTGCTCTAGTTCTGTATTGCAGCTTCAGGGAATAAAACAGCCTAAAATTCCCTGCTGGTAGAAGCAAGTGCTATTCTAGTAAGCACATGTTCCTTCCACCAACAAACTTAGTCTTTGGCATCCTGAGTCCCACACACTGAGGGCATCGTACATGTGTTGTGTGATGCAGAGCACCAGTGAGAAAGGATATAGGGATGGAAAACCCAGAGGGTGTCATTGAGCCAGTCCATACCATTGTCCTGCTGCAACAAGCGGTCGTACGTGATACACATGAACTTGATATCTTCCTCATCGATGCCTCCGTTCCAGATATCGTACAGAATGGTCATCTCCTCAAACTCAGAGCGTGGCCTGAACTGAGGCCGGGGTGGGGAATACTCAGGGGAAGGAATCACTGGGAGGTCCTCAGGTGTCTTCTTCTGCCTTCGCCACTGTCTCTTAGGCTTCACGTGAGCTTCTTCTTCCTTGAAGTCTTCGTTCCACTGGTTCTCCAGTTCTTTAAATGGCAGTTTCTCTGCAACTGTCTCAGCTGCTATTTTCTCGTGGAAACCGTCATTCCTGAAGTCCAGGGTGACAGCTTCAGGGTCTTTCAGTCCATAGAAAGCATCAGGATGTCCACTCAACAGCTCTTTGCCTACAGAACTTTCCACCAAGGCCACTGGCACAGGAGGAGGTTCTATGGTTTTGCCCGAGTACACATCCAAGGAGAGGACAGAAGGTGGTGACCGTCTTGGCCGTCCCGGCCTCCTTTTGGGAAGAACTGAAGGTGGTGGTGGGGGAGGAAGAAGAGAAGCACCAGTGGGTACTTCTGGTGAGAGCAAAACAGATTTTCCTTCTGCCTTGCACTCCTCGATGGGCATTCTCCCATCGCCATGCATGCATGGCAGGGCTGCTACAGGTATTGGCTCATCAGGTGGCAAAGCCATGTCCGTGTGGAAATCTGCCTGCGGGGGGCTGGCAAAGGGGATAGGGGAAGGAACACTGTTCATGCTGATCGTAAGGGAAGCACCAAGAGGCTCTTTAAAGGGTTTCTCATCTAGCTCATCCTCTGACTGTTTCTTGCCAGACAGAAGGCAAGGAATGGTAGCACCAGCCTCTGGGAAAGTAGGTGTGAAGTTGAAGTCTCTCCCAGGAGTCCGAGGAATGCCACTGTTAATGCCAGGAGATTGGGACGGGTAGGAAAAGGGGCTCCCTGGGACTTGAGGGGAACTGAGGGTCAGACTGCTGCCCGTAAGGGGAGCATCGCTTCCTGGCGTGGCTGGAACAGTGTCCGTGCTCTGTGACTTCGCAAGAGGGTGTGAAGACTTGGAAATGTCCCGCCCAGGAGTCCTAGGAATCTCCTCTTCCACAGATGTTTTGGTCACCATTAACTGTTCAGGGAACTTTTCTGGAGGGACTACAGATTCTTCTTTACCAGGAGTTGATGGTAAGGGAAGCATGGAGGATGGCACCTTGTGGGCTGGAAGCAGAAGAGTGTCAGTCTCCGAATGGATCATCACCTCCCGTCCCGGCGTGCGGGGCAGCCGCTCATCCTCCTCTGCTTTTCCCGCCGCCAGTTTTGTTTTAACACGAGCTTCTAAGCTGTCATCAGACTTGGTAAAGAAGCCGCTTTTGTGGGACAGAGGTTCTCCAAAGACTCCCACTGGAGTTGAGAGACAGAGTGCATCCTCCTCATCTTGAGATTCAGGCTTTGGACCTTCCTGGACCTCGGGCTCCAGCACGGCAGCAGGTTCAGACTCTTCCTCTGAAAGGGGGAAGAGAGAGGAGAATCAGGAGCTTTGCTCCCACTCACTTGCCACTCACCAGTAAAGGCATGTTTAAGATGCCACAATTACAGATCAGCTTAATTCCACTGGGAGGCTTTAAAAACTCCAATGCTTTGCCTTTTGGAGGCACAGAGTGTGGAGTAATTAGACGCTACCACAGACTTCCCTAATGGACCATAAAAAAAGCACTATTAATTTGAGGATTAGCTACAACACAGTCCAGAAAGAAGGTTTTCTGCTTTCAACCCCCCTGACCACCTCTTCTACAGACATAAAAAGAATTAGCAGATTGCAGGGTGAGGATTTTGGAGGAGAGCTGTCAGAGCCCCAAGCTATCAGCTTTTCTGATGTGGGAAGGTAAACTAATTGCAGGGCCAAGGAGCAGCCTCAGCTCTCCAAGGAGGGAGCAGCCACAGGAGGAGCGTAATGCTCTTGAACAAGGCATGAAGGGAACGGGAAGCCCTTGTAATGAATGAGGAGACACTCAGATGGTACCAATGAGGCAATTTATATGCTGCTCTCTCTGCAGTAGCCTCATTTGTCTGGAGTTAATTTACCCCCTTAGGGCCAGGGCCAAAATGCATCAACAGTGAATCTTGTTAGGCAGCTCAAAATAACATTTTCAAGAGGGAGAGTCTTTTCTGCACACTGACCTGTCCCAGAAAGAAGCTGTACAAACAGGCTCTTCTTTGCCCTGCCCAGCTTCACATTTTGGCTCTTGACAGCTTTTGGATTTTATGGCAGCCATGGAGTGACAGCTTGTGCAGGGACTGGATTTCCAGCTCTCCCAGCAGCAAAACACTGCTCAGTCCACAGACACCAGTCCTGCCCAAGGCTCACACTGCAGGGCACACTACACGTGCTCTCCCTGTTGGCTCCAGTTTTTAACTTTTTAATTCTCCCCTAGCTGCAGAATTTGTCAACCCATATGCATCTCACTCCTGGTTTAGTACAAGGTTTTTAAGTTCCTTGGGTTAAATACAACACTGTACTGAATAAATAAAAGGTTCTTCTTCCAAAAAACCAGGAAGTATCACTCATTTGAAAGGACTCAGCAAAAAACACCCACAAATAACAACAGGAACCAGATATAATTCTGAGACTCCACTCACCTGCCCCATATAGCCTCCTGGTCACATACTGCTTCAGTATTTAAACCAAAAGGAGGCAGGAGTGACTCATTAAGCACGGATTCCTGTTCTGTTTTAGAGCCATGGCTTTTCTATCTTGAGCTTCAGCCACCACACCATCCAATCAGCCACCCTCAGACAATGACAACTGTTCAGTTCCTGTAGGGAACTAAACTGGCCCAGGATAAGATTCTGGATACAATAACCACAGTATTTTTAGTAGCAGATGGCTTGTGTAGAGCTCCTTACTAGGAAGGAAAGTTCAGCACAGACCTCTTTCCCTGTACAGATAACCCCGAGCATAGAGCCAGGACTGAAGGAAGGAAGAAAGAGTATAAGGGAAATACAAAACCATACATATTGGATGCTGTGAGATACTGTACTTGGAAATGTGGTAAAAAATGCCAAGTCACATGGAAGGGCCTACCTGGCCTACAGATGGGAGACAATGCAAGTTTTGTCTCCTGGTCTCTTTCCATAACCAAGTGTTTCAGTGTTTCAGCAGCAATAGATGCTTCTGGGACTTCACCACATTCACCTTCCCCTGCCTTGATTTCTTCCATGACTTCATCTTTCACCGCCAAAGCTGGCTCTGTGAGTCCCAAGCCTGTTGCATCCATGTAGTCATCCACAGGATACAGCTCCAAAATTGTCTCCCTCTCATCATCAGGAAGCTCATGACCAGCAGGTTCATGCTCTGTATCAGCAACCATGGCTTCTCTGTCTTGAACTTCAGCCACCTCCTCCTCCTCTTCCTCCTCCTCATCTTCATCATCCTCATCATCCTCATCTTCATCATCTGAGTCTGAACTCGACTCAAATTCAGAGGAGTCCTCACTTTCATCAGATGATTCAACTTCAGCCTTGGAAGACGATGGACTTGCTATATCTGCAAGAACAAGTTACCATTAGTTCCCCTTTCTGACTTCATTAAACAATCAGGGTCTACCACAGGAGCAAATATCACTTCCACACTGTAACAGGGTGGAAACAGCACCAAGAGCAGCGTGTGGGTTGAAGGAGATGCCTCTCAATTTATTTTTGCAGACTTACAACCCCTGTACTTGGATGCTTACAACAATCACCACACAACAGGCAGTTCCACGAGCAGCAGAGCTGGTGCTGCCTGGGTGGGTCTCTTGGTGGATTGGTTGGTGTTGTACTAAAAGATTTTCTGCTGCCTTCACACACAGCTTTAAAATATGGAAGCTACCACCTTCCAGACAGAAACTGATTGGTAGGACAGAAAGCTATTCAGCAGCTAAACCACCCCTGTTTGAAACCTGGTTCCTTCTCCTTCCAGCCACACGTTTCATAAAACAAGCACAAACTTAGCTGGCCTTAAGACCTCTGCCCTTCTATCACATTGGTCTGAGATCTCTCAGGGGCTGGAGAGCTGCTGCAAAGGAACCCACAGGCTGAGGGACCATGGAAGCCCCACAGGTAACAAAAATACCTGTATGAGTTATCTTGTGTAAAACTGCCCTTCAGTGAAAAGGAGGTGCACAAATCAAAAAGTCAGCTCACAAGTGCAAAAGGCAGAGCAAACCTGACCCAAAGGCTACACTTCCTGCTTCTGCTGGAACTGCTTACCCTCCTCGGAGTCCTGCTCCTCCTCCTTGTCACTTGTGTCTATGCCTGTCTCCTCTTCCTCATCATCTTCATCCTCATCATCATCTTCATCATCTTCATCCTCATCATCATCTTCATCCTCCTCCTCATCCTCCTCTTCCTCCTTTGCAAGAAAGCATTGTCAAAAATTAACAGGATTTGACTCTGAGAGCTGGCTGTCACTGGAGCAACCACCAGCCATGCTCAGAGGTGCTGATCAGAGAACCTGAAGGGGGAACAACCTTGCAGAGGTTATCTTAGGACAGACCCTAAGAGGAGCACCCATCTTGCAGAGAAGGTAACTCTGGCACCTGGAATTACTGTGTCCCCTTTTAATGACAGACAGCATTCCAAATTGCAATCACAAACCACACACCTTGCCAGGTGCTGCTTTCACCAGGCCTCGCTCTTCCTCCTGCTCCTCTTCCTTCTCTGAGGAGGACTCTTCCTCTTTCCCTGATGTCTCATCTCCCTCTTCTCCCTCGCTGTCGAGCTCCAGCGGCCTTGCCGGTCGCCGCCTCAGCCCCACTGCTTCTGCATCCTTCTTTGACAGGTCAGATGTTGTATCAGAAGCATCCCTGTCCCTCTCCAACTCTGGTGAGCAAAAACAAGACGGAAATTGCCATCAAATACCCTGCCAGCGAGGGAGAGAGTTGACCACATAATGGAAACTTCTCCTTTGGAAAGATGAAAGGAGCGATGTGTCCGTGTGGTGTGCGAGTCCCCAGGCTCACAGGGGTTACTGATTTCACAGTGCAAGTGAGGACAAGACTGTGTGGGGTGTTGAAACACTAGGGATGGCAAAATGTGGAAGGCCAAACTGACAAGCTATGGGCAGAGCACCCAGGAGACAAGGCATGACTGAGATCAGAACAAGTTAATCAAGCTTAATGCCTTCTTGTTTTATTTAAGGGCTTTATAAAGCCCTGCTACTGTAGTTTGGCTTCAAACCCACTTGTTAATCTGAATCAACTATAGGGCACAACTAACTTGAACCCATGTTTGGGGTTTTTTAAAATGCAAAATAAAGGGTATTCTAAGCTTTGTATTATCTCTACCCTTCCCTGCTTCCAGAGAAAATGTTAAAATATTTTCAAATCTACTTTTCTGGAAAATAACGTTGTTGTGTTTTTAAAATCAAAAGCAGGGCAAACTGTCTCTTCTGTGAGTTCTCCCACAGCAGGACCAGTGAGCTGTGAGCACGCCCCTGGATCAGTCCATGAACTCATCTGAGCTCCCTCTACTGGGTTACCAGCTCTGCATCAGCAGAACTAAAATAGGTTATGAGTTACTCATAGGGCCTTAAATTTCCCGCCAGTGAATTTAAGAGAACTGAAGCCAGAGGAGCTGATCACAGTTTTGTGAGAAGCAGGGTTCTGGCTCAGATCCTTGACTCTGTGTCTAACTGTAAGTGAGCAGCTGCTGTGAAGTTTAAAAGAATTCAGCTTGCATGTGGTTTGCATCTTGCTCTTGTGCTTCAAACAAACGTGCTTTGCAAACCTTCATCTTCATCATCAACAGAAGTTGAAGGCCGGATTCTCTTCTGATCCCCTGCCGAGGCAGCTTCAGGTGGCTCCTTTCTTTTCACCTGAACAAAAGACATAATTAGCATTTCTAAAAGTTTAGAAAGGCAGAAATCAACTTCTTAAGCAAATTGCTACTGCTTTACTTTGCCATGGTGACTTACACCCAGAAACCAAGGGCTGCTTCCCCAGCTCCTCATCCCTTTATTTCCTTGCAAATAGAATTTCAGTGTGAATGAAATTCTACCCCTTCAATTTGCACTAAAACACTCTGTGTACCAGCATGGTGCATGTCATCACCAGGTAGTTTGAAGCTGACAGAGAAAACTCCTGAAAAATGCATTGAGTTTGAGAATGTGGAACAGGAAGAGAGACTGAGCCTGTGACATCTTAAAGAACCTCAAATCAAGTTTTATTCTAAATCAAGACTGCAGAATCTCTCATCCCAAACCTTTATTTGAACCTTCTGTGCATTCAAACCCCTCATTTCAGGGAAGCTCTCTACCCTCCCCTGTCCTGCCCCCGGCTTTTTTTTTAAGATACTTCTCTTTTTTATGCAAATGCTTGTTAATGTAGGTGACCCTGTGCTGACAAGTCTGACTGTAACTGCACATGAGGCAGAGAACACTTTTAACCAAACTTCAGGTGAGACTCAGCTGCTAAACTGGAAGACATTCTAAGCAAAGAAATAACTGTAAAGTGCTAGAAGCACAAGCACATTTTTCCAGTCATGCTGAAAGGCTGTGTCCTAAACATGAGCAAATGTCCCATTTACCTTGCAGAGCAAGGAGATCCTTTACAGACTATTCCCACAAGCGGTGGAGGAATAGGAACAAGGATCCTTGATGCTGTCAGGAGCAATTCTGACAGTGAACACAAGTGGTTAAGCAGCCTGCAGGGCCCTGGAGAGGACTGATCTCCTTATGCTCCTTTAGGAAGTGTTGCCCTAATGGAGAGAGATCTTTGTTTACCTTGAAGGATGGCAGCCGGATGGCCCCTCGTAACCCAATGCCCAAGCCGATCCCCTCGTATCCCAGGCCTTCTCCTTTGTTCCAGTTCTCCAAAAGACAAGATGCAATTCGATCTTTTGGCTTTGGTTTGTCCTCCAGTTCTCCTCCAGACTTCACTGGAGTGAGAGACGCCTGCAACAGAGAAAGCACACTTGAGAAGCCAGGTTTTCTGGGGAGCACAGACTCTGGAAACCACTTAGACAGTTTAGGTTTGTGAAATTGCCCAGGCATCAGTTTCTATGAAGGTAAGGGAAGGACATCTGAAGATGCACCACATGGCCACTTGAAAGGGAGAAGGTGCAGCTGTTCTTCTTGATAATGAGACCTTCCCATGTCTGAGAAGCCTTCTCCCCTTTGCATTTTAAGAGTTATTTTCTTTGCACAGGGCACTGCATCTGATGGAGACAAACCTGCTGGGACTCCCGGAGCAGTGGCTTGGCATGGGACACTAAGTGATGTTGCATTTGAAGTCATCATGCTGTAAGGTAGCAGAGCAGACACGTGTTTTCTTCGCTGAGTGTTTTAAAACATTATCTCTATTTCCTTCACGTGCAGCTTAACAGCTAAAGTACCTCACAAAAGAGGACAAGGGAAATGAACAGACCCATTAGCCCCCACAGCTCCTTTCAGGTCTCCCCAGTGTCTGGTGAGGGGACCACAACGACCACCTTCAGAAAGGCCAGAATCCATCACAGATGCTAGAAGCAAAGGTTATAAAAGGGTGAGGTGAAAGGCTACGAAGAGGTGCAGACATGAACCCAGGCCTTACAGACCAAGGGAACACATTTCTCCACCCAGACAGGAGCAACCAAGTGTCAAGGAGTAGCTACTGTACAAGTGTCCTGAACTCTGAAGGGAAGCTATGGAGCTGGGACACACCACCATCCTCACACACCATCACCCCCAAACTCAAAAAAGTTGCAGGACCACATCAGATTTGGTCTCAGCTACAGAAGAAATAGAGCTACACATACACCTACACATACAGCTCTTACAAATAACCCCAGCATGCTTTGGGCAAGTTAGCCTGATGCTGTGTTGTCTGCCTGCCTCTGCTAACCTCAGGCCAAGGGCACTGGTGGGATTGGCCACTCACATCAGCCAGTGCTGCAGCAGCCTCTAGAAGTGGGTTTCTCTTACAGATGTTAACAGAGCTCTTTCACCCAAGCTGGCTGTAATCACTGAAGAGTAAGTGTAAGCTCAGCTCTCCTGCTAATATGGGACAAGACTAATGGGAATATCAAGCAGAGAACCGAGGCGGCAGCACTCCAAGGCCAGGGATGGCTGGTTATTCCTGACTCTCTGCTTAATGCATCTTACTCAGCTTTCAAACCCAAACCCATCACTAGATCCAGGAGCAGAGAAGAACTTTCCCCTAGCTCAGGCAGGTCTGTGGTACATGCTGTCTTCCCTAGCAACATGCTCCTTAGCAGATTTCACCCCATATTTTTCCATCCTGCCTGGCCTAGGACACCAGCTTTACCCCTGAACTTTCCCACCTTTCAGCACAATACTTCTTGGCAATCCATCAGCTGCCCAAGTCAACTCCTTTGATGGTATACGGTGGCCAAAAAACAGAGTGAAGAGAGAGACACTGAGGCACAGGAGGTGACAACTGTGTTGTCTTCCTGTGCATCATTGAAGGTTCACGGGCTGCCAGCAGGATTCTGTAGATAATATTTACAGTCCTACTAAACTTGAACATTGCTGGTCAGTCAAGGGAAAAGAAAACCCACAAGGCTTCCTGTTCTTACACTTGGGGAAGGTCAGGGAGATAGTGGACCCACAAACCCTCTGACCAAAGAGGGATACATCTACTGCAGAAACAGGCATATGGTGGAGCTCATGAGCTTCCACCTACTCTGTGAAAGAACAGGAGGGCTGCTGCAGCTGATGGCCCAAGGGTAGGAGATATTATAAGATGCTATCTCTCCCTCCAAATCTGCCTCTTTTATTTCTAAAGAAAAAAAATATATAAGCAAGCGCATATGTTGTCTTATTTATACTTCCAAACCTCTGAAAAGAATGTAATTTCTTTCACTACTGTCAGTCAGGAAAAATAAGAGGAGCTCCAATTAAAAGTGTTATGAGGGAAGAAATGGGGATGGCAGTGCCTGTTTCTGGAGGGTCATTTCAACTCAAACAGTGCCTAGAGGTCTTGGTCCATTCTGGAAAAGTCTGTGTGATGGCAAATTATGTGGGAAACTGACCTCCAGCTGCCAACAAGGGGTCCCAACAGTTCACCCTCACACCTGCATAAAGACACCAGGTACAGTTGAAGGTGAATACTCTTTTTTTGTTTTCCTTTTGCAAAAGGAGGCAGCTTATGACTGAGAAGGAATCAACGTCAGGGGGTGCCCAGTCCTAGCAGAAAAGAGGCTCTGGAATCTGTGTGATTTTTATGCATTGCAACAGTAACACATGGCCTAGCAGAGGCTGCTCCAGGAGTGCCCTGAAGCAGTGATGGTTCTGGCATTTCTGTTCCTGAACAGAAAGCACAGGTGTTATTCCATGCAACGATGTTGGATTTTCAATTAGGCTGCTCACATCCAACATAACCTGTGGCCAGAACTGCAGCAAGCTGCTGTGCTACAGTCAGCTTCCCTTCCCAAAGTGGATTGCAAATTCCAGGTTAGGGAGGAACATGCTAAATCCAACCATAGCTCAGGATCTAAGAGAGCTCAAGCAGCCACCAAAGACCTGCCTCAACTTGCTTCTTCACTGTGGAGTGAACAATTTCTTGGGTGCTTCAGTTGCTGCTTTTGCAACCATTTGATGTTTCTCTCACTGCCCTAGAAACTCAGGGGCCTCCTCCAAAAATCATCAGCACACTCTGGCTGGTGGGAAGCAGAAGCTATGAGCATTAGTCAGGAGGAGAGGGACCAGGCTTCTTGTTGCACATCACACCAGCCAGCTCTGAGCCAGAGCAAATCACACCACCATAAAACAGCTGTTAAGCAGAAGCATTACCAGCCTCTCCACAAAGCCAAGGAGCTCTTCCAGGCATGGGAGTGAACATGCAACAAAAGCAGGTGGTGAAGATCTGGCTCTGAAAACTGGCATCTGAAACAGAAGATGCTGCTGCAGGCTGTGGTGTTGGTTTTGGTTTGTTGGTTTTTTACAATAATTTACTGTAATACTAATTTTGAGGTTGGCATGAACCTTTCTACCTTTCTCTTTTTTTGGTAGTGACAAATTCAGCACATATTAGTTCAGAGAGCTGTTCCCTGGCTGCAGTGCACTTTAAATTGGCTGAGAAAGGATCAGACGACTCATGCAAAGCTGTTTTCTTAACTAATCCCTGGAACTCCTTGCGTATTTGGCCAATGTTCAGCTTTTGAGTTAATTGCTGCTGCTTACACGTGCTGGGGAGGTGGGAGGAGCAGAGAGAACTGGAAATACCCACAGATCTCAACACACAAAGTGGGGAACACAAAATAGTGGCTTGGTGGTTTCCAACACTCCTGTTGCATCTGACTTCAGCTTTTTAGAGCTACACTTCAGCTTCCTCTTAGACTCGAGAAGCCCTTGCACATTTGTCTCCTGATCTCAGGGTAATTTCCTCCTGCAAACCCCTTCCTGGAGCAGCCAGCAGTGCCCCAGACCACCACCAAAAAAAAAAAAAAAAATCTGCTAAACTCTTCTAATTTCAGGCCCTAAAACTACTGCACTGAGGGGGAAAACAGAAATGAGATTGGGAGGGAAGTGAGTAACCCTGGGCTTTTGGGGTGTAGGGCAGAGAAAGGGCTGCCCTGAGCTGGCCCCAAAGCTCGAGAGGACAAGGAGGAGCAGATCAACCCCAAAGCAGAGAGATGACACTGGGAATTAAACATTTCTTCCTCAAGCCTACGTTCAAATCATTGGGACAGTGAGAGATGGGGCAGCAGGTTATTCCCAGGTGAGCACTTCTGGCTCCACAGGTGTTCAGACAGAACTGCACAGGGTGTCTCCATCAGTGACTGGTCAGGATGAAAACTCCCAGCCGTGTTTGATGGCGAAGCAGCATGAAACGCCTGCAGACGTGGACTGACACCAGGATGAACACTCAGGTGCCAACCTGTCCCAAGGCAGGTGCCCGCAGTGATGGAGCACCCACCAGGTATCTGCAGGCTGAGGTCTGCTGCCCCCAGCACACACCCCTGCCACCTGCCTCAGCACAAAGACCAGCCCTGTGGGGAGGCACGGAGGCAGATGAGGGGCAGAAACATACATGCCTCCCATTTAATTTCAGCAGCCTCAAGCAATAAGGTTTCTCACAGCAAAGTTATTCTGTTTTAGTTACCATAAAATTTTAGGGTTGCAGACTTTTTCAAGTCACTTCCAGACCCATGCTCACCCATGCCCTGGCACAGAAACCGTGAAATGTTCTCCCCAGGATCCAGCAGAGAGTATGGGAAAGCCTACCTTTGCCAGACGTTCCTTCTTGTCCCACCAGTCGTCAAATGCCCGAAACGCTACCACTTCGACCATCTTGCGGTTCAGGTCCCTTTTCATGATGGCCTTTAGTTCCTTCACTATGACCAAGAGGACTCCATCCACAGTGGCTTTGTGGGGATCTTCCTTCTTTGGCTCATAACCCGGTGGTGGAACCGAGGGGTCAAACTTGGGCAGTGGAGGCCACTGCTGTCCACGACCAAGGGCTGATCCCATGGAGAAAGGGCGGTAGGGTGGAAGATTCACAAACTGCATCCGTCCCGTCATGAAAGGCGGGTACTGGTACGTGTTCTGTGCCTGCATCATGCGGCTCAGCATCTGAGTTTGCATCTGGAAGGACATTGGCATGCCACCCCACTGGTTGCCCAAGACACTTATCATATCCACTTGCATGACAGGGAACATGCCAGGATGAAACGGAGGAAGAGGAGGCAAGATATGAGGCGGAGGGACCCCAGGGGGGGCAGGGAGCGGAGGTGGGGGGACGGTGACGGCGGGATGGGTGGGTGGAGGTGGCGGAGGTAGCGGCGGAGGCATCGGGAAGGCTGGCTGTGGAGGTGGAGGAGGAGGAGGAGGAAGAGGAGGGAATCCTGGTGGTGGCAAGGGTGGGATCGACGGGGCCATCACGGCCGTGTTGCTGACAGAGGAGTTCACCACAATGGTTTTGGCACATTCTGCACTGGTGATGGGCGCGGGGTTGGTCTCGTCGTCAGAGATTTCCATGTCCTCCCCTGAAGAATGCTGACCCTGCCACATGAGAGACAGAAGAGGTGAGGAGCACATTCCTTTTACATTAAATACCACAGCACTGGCTGCTTCAAACCACAGCTATGTTTAACACACGTTTTAATTGGATATGGAGAAAAGCGAGCGATGCTCTGAAAAGACGGGGCCCATTGAGCAGCTGGTGCCTATTGAAGCTTTTCTCTTCCATGTCAGACCTCAGGAAGCAGAGAAGTAAAAGCTTTCCAAAAGAGCATCAGTACCAACCGAACAAAAACCTCAGCTTCTGTGGAAGAGGAGGCATTGCTCCCGTGCGCAGTGAAACACACACAGTGCAAACATCTTTCACTGCAAGACACATTATCTCTTACTTGCATCTAATACTGACAGTGCATTACACCATGAGCTTTTATTCCTTAGTTTTCACAACACACAAAGATTTTCCTGTCTTTTAAAATTACAATCCCTGATTCCTTTGCTGTCGACTCTTAACCTCTCATTGTGGGAAGACAATACTTCCACATTGCTGCCGCTCCTAAAATTACCTTGACTAGACCACTGCAATTCACACGGGGAAAAAAGAACCCCAAATCTGCTTAAATTGCCTTTAAACATCATAAATGCTGGGATTTGGAACACAGCATGTGTCATGTTCCTGGGCAAAATGAATACTTTACGAGTCACAAGAAATACAGACATAAGAGTTACAGAAAATGCTAAAAATTATGTCCCACCTCCACTGTTCAAAGGGATGGAAAACATCTGGATTAAAACAGAGGATGCCTGCTTGCTGTGAAGTCTCAAAGCTGCCTGATTAGGTCCCACACAACAGAAAGGCCTCACCAGCAAGCTCCATCTCCAAAGGCAAATGGTCCCACCTGCATGCTATGTCCTACAGACACTTCAGTCCTGAAGGTGTCTCCAGCACCAAGAAACCACAGGTATGACTGTCACATCCCTCAGGTACCATTAAAACAAATCCTGGTAAGAAACACAGCAGCCAAATACTGCTGGAAGACATCTCCAACACAGTGACAGTTTGACTAGGAAACATGAATGGGGTTGACCTTTCACAACTGGGATGTCAGCAAAGATAGGAGAGAGCCCCAGCTGCATTCTCCTGAACTATTTTTCCCATTCTTCCTTTTTTTTTTCCAGGTAAAATAGTCAAAACCCACCACTCTTGCAACAGCAAACATCCGTCAACTGTTTCCAGGACTGCACAGCAGAAGCACTCATCACAACCTTCTCTCCCAGGCTCTCTACAAGCATGACTGGCTTGTCTCCTCAAACAACTTACCAAGCACTTCCTTCCTCCCAACAGCTTTGCAGTAAAAAGCCAACAAACAGTTTGCGTGTTGTCACCAGCTGATTTAAATAAAAAGCATCCCCATGTTCCCCAGCACAGACCAGAGTACAGAGTGATGCTCCACCTCTGCTGAGCTCTCCTGCCTGCCTTGGATGCCACAGGCTCTAGCCCATCTGAGGCAGTAAGAGATTCAAGATCTAGTGGTCTCTAAGTGCCTCTCTGTATCTCAGTCTTGGCAAGAGTTTTGGAACCTGCTGGCTGTTTTCAGCCAGACTTGACTGAGGATCCCAAATATGTTTACTTCTTCCATGTTTCATGCCAGCAGGTGCCTCTTCTGTCTGCTCTCCTACGAGTTTCCCCAATCTGAAAGAAAAGAGCAACAAAGCTCAATCCTTATCAGACATTGGTGAACCTGCACTCGGGAGAGCTGCTGGGAAGCAGCCTTTGTTGGCAGTCCTCCTCCTGAAGCTGCTGTGATTTGATTTTTAACCTCTGAATTTTGCACAGGGCTAAAAGAATAAAAGCAAGAGCAACTGAGTTGATGACTCTGCTATGAACTGTAGCTGTATGAAGTCGAGCAACCACAACTATCCAATTCAAACCAAACACTTAAGGTTTTATCAAAGGTCATCTCTGCTACAGCATCTACCACCAGAGAGCAGGCTGAGCACAACGCTTGCAACAGCAGCTTTGCAAATCCTCCTGTCACCTCCCCTCGCCCTGGCTTCCCTGCATTCCTCTGCTGCAGCAGGAATGCAGGTGGGTCACCCCCAAAAAGCCACTCGTGGTTTTAGTGATCTGAAAACACCCAACCTCTCAGCTCAACAAGGAAACCATTTGGGCTGAAAGCACAAGCCTGGTGAACCCTGCAGCGAGTGCTACCGACACCCTGCTAATGGTACTGGAGAGGGAGGATGTTCCTGGAGCTGCTGGGTTGCTTTAGTGCATCTGTGCGTGCAGGGAGACACTCCAAGGGCTGTTTTGTAAGCCCTAAAATGAACAGCTAAAAAAGGAGAAGTAGAAATGACAACCCACTGCACTTGAGTCTTTCCAAAGCCAAACTGTATTGTGTCCTCCTGGAGCTCTCCACATCTAGGCTAACATTTCACACCCTGCATCCTCTCCCCCAGCTGCTCTATTGCAGTCAAGTCCCACACCGAGGATATGGGGAACAACAGGACATTCTGCAGTTTCAGCTACCACAGATCCAGTGAATGGGGCAAAGGAGGAGTGAAGATGACAACTGTGGCAGGTATAAATAAGCTTCCCACAAAACAGACCCATTTTCCAGTAAGTGAACACAAAAGACACTGTTAGGAGCAGTGGCTCAAACTGCAAAAGCTGGAGGATGCTAATGGTCAGTGATGGACAGGGAGACAGGAGTGGTCAGGCTACCCAACAGACAAAATCAGCTTCATTTTCACATTCATCTCATCTGAACGGGTATGGGGGAAAGTCACCCCATGTAACCTCAGGGGAGGACCAGCACTGGGTAGTGTCATGGGGAGCTCCAAGCCACAAGTTCTCCTGGATCCCCAGTCCCTCCTGCAGGATCCTGGACCCTCTCAGTGCTACCCAACACCAGTCTGAGGCACAGCTCAAGATGGGTCTCTGGTGAGCACACAGTACCAGTCCCAAAGTGCCTGGGCCAACACATCCTCCTTTCCTGGAACACCAGGAGCCCAGGGCAGCCTGTCTCAGTCAATCCTGCCAGAGGAGACCCATGGGCTCCTGCCCATCACCCAGAGCCCACTCCCATCCACATCAGCCCTTTACTTGGTCCAAGTACCAAAGAATCCTTTCTGATAAATGAGGTTGGTTTTCCTTCTCGGAGGAAATGCCAGATAGAAAAAGCCTATCTGGAAATTGCAGTGAAGTGGCAGGACTAGACAGATCCCACACTGTAGTGCACTGCAGCTTTCTTCATATATCCATTTATTTTTACTTAAGCCTTATTTTTAAGATTAATCATTTTTTAAATTATTATTCTGGTGCTCAGATGGGTCTTCAGGAAGCAACAACAGATTCTCTGCTTCCTACAGTGTTGGGCTGACAACTCACCTGCACTTACACAGTGAACACAGTCTGTGCTCCAGTTTTATCCCAAGAAAGATGGAAAGGGAAAGAGATCAAGTGGCAGGAAGAAAAAGATCAAAAAGGCAAAGGGTAGGGGGGAAGACTACACAAAGTTAGGAAAGAGGTCAAATCAAAAGAAGATCTACAAGGAAGTCTTTAAAGCAAGTTAAGAAGAATGAATATTTACAGCGGAGGAGCAGTTAGAGGAAAGTTATATCTAAGGGGGAAAAACAGGGGCACCAACTGAGTGAGAGATCAAGGTGCTGAAGGAAGAACCAAGGTGAGACATAGAAATACCTTTTGTTATATGAATTTCTTTTCATTCACCTATCTGAACCTGGGTTTTCTGTAGTTTCTGCCGAATACCTCTCAGGGTAGTGCTGAAAAGTAGCATCAGTGTCCTCCCAAAGAAACGGCCTTCTTCTAGCTGGCCTCCCTCTTTGCCCTCACAAGGGTATAAAAGTGAGCTGATACATGGCACACGTACTGCTTGGAGGATGTCAGTGTCAAAAAAACTGTGTCAATCAGTCCTGGAGTTCACTTGCACATTTCCGAGAGCATCTGGTACAATGCCTCCAGAAAACCTCCCTTCAGCCCACTGAGAAAAAAACCATTTCCAACTAAATTAATTTGTGCTGCTGTCTTTACTTTGCATTAATTAAATTAAGAGTTAGCAAAACAGGTATTTAATTATACGCGTGACACATTTTTCCAAAGGTGTTTTAATGATGCAAATTTGTTGAGATTCTCACCAGCGTAACTGGTTATAAATGGCCTCATTCATGGTTCACCCAAAATGTTAACTGCCACCTTCCAAACCAGCACAGTGTGTCTGAGCACAGGCAGAGCCTCTGGAGTTAAGTGAAGGGAACATCCCAAGATCTCACTCCTGGATCAGCCTCAGTAGTGACAGGGTAGAAGCCACTGAATGCAGGGTATTGGTCTCATCTCAGAGCACTACCCAGCATTTAAGCAAGCAAATGTTCATACCCACAGAAGGAAGAAGCTACATGCTAATATTTGCATGCAGAAGTGGCATTTTCCAGATGTGAAGAGGCTGTTCTCTCCCTGACCCAGAGGAGCACTGACACTGGCAGCAGTTGGGAACTTCATCCCATGTGCCATTTGGTACCTTTCCTACAGGTAGAGGAACTTCACATGCTTTCATTTCCTTTTAAAAAGGCCAGCTGGTAAAGAATTTACTCAGAATTTCAGAACGCATTTTGAATACTGTCAGCTTGCAGCTAATGTCACTGAAATATTGTGCTGGATACCAAGTTACTTACATGTGAGGTAGGGAACTTCTACCACTGAACGTTGCAACTACTCGGTCATAGCCTGGCTGAGCTCTTAGTGCATCAAAATAATGAAATGCAGGATCAATGGCATTCAGCATGATGCAAGGTCATTAGCTTTAATGAAGCATCCCATGCTTGCAATAAGCAGCAAACCTTTAAGCCTGCTGCAACTTGCATTCACAGAAACCAAACAGAACAAAAAACTTTACTCTTTAAGCCCTAAAACATGGAAAAGTCCATATTTTAATACTGACAATCTTTGCCATTTATAATGTTAAGAAACAGTTTTTCAATAAAGCTGGAGCTAAAAGCAGAAGTGGCTCTTGGACAAAAAGTTTTCATAACCTGGTCAAACAGTCATCACTTGGTTTTTGGATTAAGTGCATCCAAGAGTCTAAAAAAAACCATAATCCAGAACTGAGCAAGCCTCACCCTTTATTTGTATGAAAAAAACGGGGAAAGAAAAATCTTCAGAGTTGAGGCAGAAAGAACAACTGACTGAGCAAGGTCACACCACAAGTTGCTGACGGAGTGGAGAACAGATTCCATGTCCCTCTGACTTCCCATTCCCAGCTGCCTCCCTGAGCAGAGCTCATGCTGTGCTCCTTGCTGTGAGTGACAAAGGAAAGGGCCCTTGTACCATACACTGAGGCTCCAGTGTGAAAATAGACCAAGTTCCCTAAAACACAACTCTCTTTTCCCAGAATCCTTCAGCAGAACACATTAAAGAGAACAAGACTTTTAAACGTGCCACATTTCTTATAATGTTGTCCAGAACTAAAAGAAAGCCTGAGGATGCAACAAGCTACCTCAACTCCTCCTCAAAGACACATTTTCAGTGAAACACTTCAAAACAAACACAAGCTGATTCAAGTTTGGCCCACCATTCGCTCTGCTAAACAGAGTGAAATACCTCTTGCTCTCCAAAATCTACATACTGGAGCACAGCGAGGGCTTCAGAGAGTATTGCTTTGTTCCTTTTTAGCTAGAGAAGAGCCTGTAGGTTCCACACATTCTTGGCAAAGCAGGTGAAGGGGAGTCATGCCTCCCAACTGCCTTCTTGGCTTGCAGGGAGTGCAAGACTCAGGCACAGTGACATGGCAGAGGGACTGTGCTAAGCACTCACACCTCACAGTGTCAGGAGTGAACAAGACAGACTCGGTACCATGTTTACAATACACACAAATATTTGTATTTTGCTAACTCTAATTACAGCTCTCGCTGTGCATGAACGCACAACAAGGGTGATACTTTGCTGGTGTTGCAGAAGCAGAGCACAGAAGGCCAGAGCTACCCAAGGTGGGTAGTTAAGCTACAGCAGCAAAGGAACACAGAGCAAGCTGCTGCCTGCACCTTCCCACATGAGCTTTCAAGCCTATTCAGATAACCATGCCCGTGGTGGCTCCCGTCAGCCATCACACCATCACTGCAGCCTGGATCTACCCTGAAGTTTGTTTACTGCAGCCTCCCTGGACACCCCAGGTTGGTTACTCAGGTCTTTCTACCTCCTTTGGGCAGCCAAGAGAGCACCCGTCCTCCTGCTGCTGGCAGAGGACACAATCCCAATCACAGCAGCTTTTAATTGGGACAAAGACAGCTTTCAGGAGGCTGCACTATAATCAACTACCCAGCTCAGGAGCAGGCAAATGGAAAGAGTAACATATTACAGATCAGTTATTAGAAATATCTTCAGCAACATGTATTTCTCTCTCAAGAACAGAAGACTGCCATGTTTTTACATAGCTATGTATTTATACAGCACTTTGCAAATCCAACTCACAGGCAAGGGTTGCAAATGAAGAAGAGGCAGAACACAGACCAGGGTCAAGAACATAGTTCAGGGCCATGGACTCACCACTGTGGCCCACAAAAAGGGGCACCCAAAAGGCTGCAATGGGGCAGCGATTTCTTGCAGGAGGAGACATGTTACTTGGGTGTTTTGGTTTCTTAATTATTGATTGCTAAAGTATCTCTCACTACTTGAAAAAGAGACTCCAAGCCCTGTGAGATGACAGTATCCTACCTGACACATACCCTGTCTTGGCTCAGCTTGTGTTTTGGTCTGGTACTTGCAGCACCTCTTTGGCACAGACTATCCTCTCCACACCTACAGGGCTGCACAACGAGTAGAACAAGTGACAATAATATTCAAGTGCTCACTGTAAACAAACAACACTGTAAACATCAGCTTAACTTACGCCACTTTTTTTTTTTTTTTAATTCTAATGCCAAGAGGGAACTTGAAGCCAACACCTCAAACCACAGAAGGACAGAGAGAGAATTCCCCAGAAGTCCCTGTCGGTCCCATAATAGGGGGACAGCATGAGGAAAAGCCACCATGGTGCTTGTTTGTGTCTTGCAATGTGCTGCCTCAGGTGCTAGGCCCTAATTAGACTGTCCTGCAAATGGGGAGATGCCAAAGCAGGGACTGGGAAGCATGTGAGGAAGGAGCTCACCTGGGCTCTCAGCTCCTGGCAGGAGGGCCTCTCACAAGGGGGAAGCATGTGGAGCTAATGCTTACAAAGGGAAAAGGTAACCAGATCTTCACTGATCCAGAAACAAGATAACTTGAGAAAGGTGATCCCAAAGGGATCAGAACTTTAAAAAATCCCTTCTCTTGGCAAGAGAGCACCATACGTTATTTTTCAACACGACTTCCAAGAACCCACTGCAAGAGCTTCCTAGGAGAGCAAGCCTCAGAGCCATAAATTAACCCAGTGGGGAAACAACTGCCAGATTTGCCTCAGTAGAAAACCTAGAGATGAACTGGTAAAGAGGGCAATAAGTTGCCAGAGGGTTTGCTCTGTTAATGCTGAGTGCATTGCCTTCCAGAAAAGGGGTGGTTTAATTCAGGTCTTTCTCCCTTCAAGAAGAGAAAGTTTCATGGTTATGATGTAGTTAGAGCACTGCTGTTGGCAATATGATTGAAGGGACATTTGGAGAAGTTAGGCATTGCCCCTGGGCTTCTAGAACACAAAAGACACAGGCTAACACGACATCCTTTGGGTCCGCATTCATTAACACTGAGACTAGAAGCTTCCAGACCCCCTGACTACACAGATCTGAGCCAAGACAAACGTGATCATACAACTGGGCAGATCACAAAACACAGTGAGAGCACAAGATGGGGAGTCACTGACCCCCAGCCCCAGATCAGGGATGCCTGGGCAACCCACGAGTGCCCTGATGTAATGCCTGGACAGTCGCGCCTTCTGCATTATAGGAACAAACCTGAACTGGCAGGGCCAACATGTGCCAATTCAGGAGCTGTCACATGAGGCCAGCGTTTTTCATCACATATGGAACACCCTCAAATGGGATTTACCATCTCATGGAACTATGGCCTTTTCCTTTAAGTCTTAAGTAGATCTTACTAAGGGGGAAAAAAAGGTTTCTTTATGGGAGGGGGGAGAGGAGGAGGTAGGGAACAAGGAGGAAAAGAAAATGATGTTAACATTGGGGAGCCACGTAACAACGCAAGCTCTTCCCACAGCAATGGTTGTTCTGGTTTCCCTATTTTAGATGGGGGGAAGGGACAGCTGAAGAGCTATTTGCAACCGAACTTCAAAGGCTTCAGTCGGCTGGGAAGCTAAGTCATGCATAAAAGGATGGTAGAGAGGCAAGAAAATACCCCCTACAGATAAATTAGTCAGGGAACGTTCTCTGCTTCTCCCAAAGACTTTCATACAGCCAGGCTGGCTTTACCCAGGTAAAGCCCTTTTCAGACACCAAGTTCAGTGATGCAGAGTCCTGGGAACAAACCAGCCAAATCCAACAGAGGCACTAAACAGTCTCTCTGAAAAAGAGAAACGGACAGCAAGCATGTCACCTTCTGCCATCTCAGCTATTATCAGTGGTCTTTATTCTAAGGTCTGTCCACACACAAAAGATGCAGAGCTTGAGGTAGCATCTTCCTTTCTAAAGACCCAAAGAAAAGTAAGGAATTCAGGAGAAATCTCACTGTACACAGAGAACTCACTTCACAAATAAGTCTGAAATGCACCATTTTGCTCTTCACACTGGTGTGCAGAAATGCACACACATGTTTAGAGAGCAGAAGGTACTTTACGATCAAAGATAAAGGGAACTATCAACATTAGATCAGAGTCCATCTATAAGTAAAACAAAAATGCAATAACTGCATGTGCAGAGTACACAGGTACCTTACACTTCAGCACCAGGCAGGAGCTCACATGCCATTCCCTGAGCTTACCCTCAAGCCTTAGGTCAAATGGAGCCACGAATTCAGATCTTACTACCAACAGGGTGATAAGAAAGCAGATAAGCTTGGAAAAAAGTCTAGCTTCCCAGCTGACATCAGCCTACTGAAGAATAGGCTGTACACATCTTGTATTTAAACAAGTTCTAATCGGCAGAACTAGGCCAGTTTGATATTCTCCCCCTCTTAAGTATTATTACTATGCCCTCGAGTACCTGCAGTCATGTGGCTGTTACACTTATGGCAGCATTTTCAGGGCTCTGCTCAGGGCTCTCTGCATTCCCACCCTTAGCCCCAAGACCAGCTTCATGTGCAAGATCTGGATGTCTGCAATGCAAACTGTTCCTCAGAAGGGAAGTAATGAAGGAATTGAGGTCTTGAAGGACAACGGGCAAAAGAAAAAAAGAATAGCTTGTGTGAGATCATCCATCAGTATCATCTTTTAATGCTCTTCTGCTCGCTGCCATCTGCTCAGGCCCAAGTGCCATTAAGTATATCCTGAGGCAGCAGTTCAGACACTTGCCTTCCTTCTCCAGAGGCATCCCAGATGATGAGCCTGGCTCCTCCCTCTGATCTCAAAAACCTGGAGCTACTCTGGCCCTGAATTTCCAGGGTGTACACCTGATCTGTTCCTGGGGCTGGGAACCAAGGAGGCTTGACTGTTTTCAGTACCTGCAAGAAAACCCAGGAGTCTGTAGCCCAGAACAGCCCTTTTCAAACAAGTACAGTTTTCACTCTCCAAAAAATGTGGAATTAGCAAGGGAAAAGAGTTTAAATCCTGATTTTTATGTGAACCCTTTCCTTTCCTGAACATTTTTGCTGAGATTTCATGAGTCCTCCACTGCTGGCCTGGGAGGTCACACAGACTTAGCACTACTCTCCTCCAGGCAGCTCTCTTCTACCCCGGCACCAACTATTGAGAAGAAATATGAAAGCATGACAGAGGGAACATACTGTTAATAAGGTCTTTATGACCTTGTCTGCAGAGCATGACCCTGGGGAACAAGAGGCTCATGAGACAAAAACTTCTCTCTTAACTTGCTGTGGCCAGACTGTGAGCCCTTTGCAGCAGTGATCACAAATGATGACTGGCACCCCAACGAGCTCAGCAGGCTCCACTCATTTTCTGAGCATTACGACACAACAAGTCCTGCCCAGCAAAGTGCCACAGATGCATTAAAACCCAGCTAGACCACAGCAGATGCTTCACTCCAAGGAGCCTATTTCAAGCAGCTAAAGTGGCTGAGTAGAGATGTTCTTCCTCAAAAGTACGGGTGAGGCCTGCAAGAAACAGTTCCCCTTTGGCAACATTTCTCTTCTCTTAAGGATCTTCTCTCTGGAGGCATCTTGAATTTTTCACTGCTTTATTTCCTGCTTAGATTTTCTTTCTCTTGCTGTATTCTGATTTAACTAAGTGCAGTCAGAAAGGAGAGAATCAAGCACATCAGCTGAGGTATGTAACATATTCATTAAAGCATTAAAAATCTCCCTCATTCTAAGACAAAGCCTAAAGCCATATCCAGCCAGAAAAAACATTGAATTTCTCCTCTCCAAAACCTGCTCAGTGAGAGAAAGGCAACTTTTTCCCCATATCACTCATTTTGGGTGCTGGAAACATAACCCTTGTGGCTGCTAAATGTTGACTGATCCCTCAACAAAACTAATCTCTGTGCAGGAGATGACACTTCCCATGGCCTTCTAGAATATACCCAAATTTTGCTATTAGACTGTTCCCAATATTTGCAAAATAAATTGTGTAGCTGCAACTGTTCTAAATTCCCAGAGTGGAAATATCCCACAGCTGGGCTGCATTTCCACGGCCATTTGTGCAGGCATAAAATATTCAAAAAGAAGACAAGAGGAACCTATTCCTTTCCCCTACTTGCTCCTCTTTGCCTTTAGACATTAGGAAGAAATTCTTCACTATGAGGGTGGTGAGACACTGGAACAGGTTGCCCAGGAAGGTTGTGGATGCCCCATCCCTGGAGGTGTTCAAGAGCAGGTTGGATGGGGCTCTGTGCAACCTGGTCTAGTGGGAGGTGTCCCTGCCCATGCAGGGGGGTTGGGACTAAATGATCTTTAAGGTCCCTTCCAAACCATTCCATGATTCTGTGATTCCCCATCTGTTCCCTAATTAGCAAGCAGGAGGTTTAAAACAAACACACAGAAACACTTTTCACCTAGAGCAAAATGCAGCTGTGCACCTCATTGCCACAGGATACTGCAAAGACTCAGAAGTGCAGATGGATTTAGAAAAGGATTAGATGTGGAAGACAGGTCTACCAGCAACTACTGAACAAGATCAAGTCCTAATCTGCTAATCACAATAGCAGAGAGACCCCCAGGGGAGCACCAGCACAAACAGCCCTGCTGCTGAAGGGATTTTGCATGGCAAGAACTGCTCTGACCTCCCACTGAAGGTCTGTCAGTAACCTTGAGGAAACAACCCCCAGCTACATAGACAACCAAAGAAAGGTAAAGTTGTACTTTTTCCCTGCTTACTCAGGAGTCAGTCCAAAGTCCCTTTCTGTTCTCTCTTGCAGCAAAGCCACCGTCAAGCTCTACCACAGATTATCTCTCAAGAGGAAGGGCTGCATGCACCCAGGCAGAGCTGTTTGGCAGCAGCCAGTGCCAGACAACCGATGCTCTGCTCCTCAGACCCACCAGCCCAGTCCTCAGGCTCCTTCAGGCCCCCCCGTGTTGGTGACACTTACTTTACACACTTCCTTAATACTTGATTTAAAGAGCTCTGCTAAAATGATCAAGGTGACTTATTAGATGTGATAGCAAGGTTGTGCCTCACTAGAACTGAGTTACACTGTGTGATACTCTTGATACCAGAGCTCAGTTAAAATAGTAAAAATACTTCAAGAACTGGGTCATAACAAGGGTCCAACATTCATCCTTCTTACAAGTCATTTTGTACATTGAGCCCCAAAATCACTTACAATAAAATCTAGTCCTAACACAATCTCCATCCCAATTCAGAAGTCTAGAAACTACTAGGAGCTGTCCTGATTTTTTTTTTTTATTGTATACTAAAGGCACAGTACTATATAAACTCAGGTCTTCTTCAGCTTGGGACACTGAAAGCAAATCTATACAAATCCTTTCAGAGCAAAGTCAGAGGCCACATGGAAGCTGCACCCACTGCACAGTGGCTGACCCCCAAAAACCAGCACAAATCCCCCTGTGCTGTTCCTCACATCTCCCTTGTCTGCTTTCCCTGTCTCCACAACCCCACAGCAACACAGAGCCAGCTGAGCTGGGCTGCAAAAGCCACCCAGGGTCCCCCGAAGGACCATGCACCCACCAAAAGGCACCTCCCTGCCCACAGCCTTGTGTCACAGCCCTTCTGCAGGACATGCATCCCAGCCATGAGCCAAGACAAAGTCATGCCACAAGATTTCCTCAAGCTGAAGTCAGAGCATCCAGCCCACCAGGGACCACAGCTTACTTCTGGTGTCTTGCAGCCAGGCTGGGTGCTCCCTGCACAACACCAGCTCCCGGGGAATTTTAAAGCAACTTCAGATCAGGTCTCCATCCTCCAGTGGGACTCTGCTGGGGCCATGCTGACTTTGCCACTAAACCCACATCACCTTCCAGCCTGCTTCTCATTGACCTAGAATATGCCTCAGGTTTGCAAAACCATCTCCTGTTACCACTTTTCTGGTGTAATGTGGGAGATACATCCCACCTGACACTGTATTAACAAGCAAATAAATTCACTGAGATTCCCTTCCTGAAGTGCATCCTTTTGCACACATCTCCATGGCAGAGACTCAACGGGCAGATTGCCCTTTATGTTTTGTGTAATTTGAATAATTTTATGCAGTAGTAAGGAATTTTGTATTTTCCAAGTAATTTTTTTCTTGGACAATAGCAAAATGCTCGTAGCACCATGATAACAGTTGCTCACATTATCTGCATCCTTCAAAGACAATATTTCAATTATCTGCCCTGGAAATTCTCAGCCACATCTGCTGACCAAAATGCCATGTTTGGCAACTGCTTAGCAACAAGGACTGGATTGGGAAACTGTCCCCAGAGCTATGTGCCCACATTAAACCAGCTTCTGCTGCCACCAAGTAACACCGTACCACCTGAAATATATATGTTTTGTTTCGCTTGGGACACACAAGGCACCAGAAATAACAAGCTCCTTTGGGAGAAGGGAAACCTGGAAAGAAGCTGCCCACTTCAGCAATCCCTCCCCAGGCTCCAGAGTGAATGTCTCCTTGACATGTGAGATGCATGTTAATCTTGCAGAGCAGGAGAAGGACACACCACTTGGACACAAGCACAAAACTATACAGCTCACTGTGAAACACAGCTCTGTCTGGAAAAATCTGGATTTAAGAAAGTAACTCTCACTCCACACCACCCACAAAAGCAGCAGACATGCAATTTATTGACCAGGCCAGTGAAGGGCTGTTTCAACCCCAGGAAAAAAAACAACCCAGTCCTTCCTTCATGTCATCCAACCTGTACCATCCTCAGCCTTCTTCTTCCTACAGATCTATGCAATTGCACTCATGAATACAGGGAATTCAGGCAGTGGTGACCCTGAGGACATCCCACCTAGAATGCTTGAAGGTGTGCAGGCACGGAGGAGAGATGGGAAGGACTGGACTCTGGGGAGACCACCTCTGCTTCTCCTCTTCCTTCACTCCTCGCCATTCTGAGAGCCTTCTTCCTAACAATCTCCCTGACTCACTGCCCGATATGGAGAAAGAATGAGATTGGGCAAAACAGAGGCAAGCTGGTCAAAGGTGTGCAATAAATTGCACTTAGCACAGTTATCAGCTCCACATAAACACATACTCCACAAAACACGCATGTCCAGAGCAACCAGCAAATCCAAATGCCACTAAAAAAAGCCGAAGTTGATACACCAAAGCCCCAACAAAGTGAAAACTGGAAGCTCTGCCTCTGACTCGTCTGCAGCCAAACTCCCAAGCCCTAAGAAGTGCTGCCAGCTTCCATTTCAAGCAGCAGTTTCACTTCCTCCCCGGGCCGTGCCCATGCGGCGCTCGAGGTGTCCTCTGCGCAAAGCGTGATTGCTGAAGCCCAAGCCACCAACAACTTCCTCTACTCAAACTGCTCCTCAAGCAACACTTTTGCAACGCCCAGAGGAGTGAACCTATTCCAGCCTGGGGGGAAATTAGAAACCCCAATTTGCCATCTTGCTGGTTTGTAAGCAGCTTGACCTCATCAGGCCTGTCTGCACTGCTGGAACCTGGGGGAAGCAGCCACTGGCTTTAGTTTAGCACTAAGCAAATTTAAAACATTTTAAAGTACTTTTAAACTTTTTTTTAATACTTAGGAGCTGAGAATTTTTAGCAATCTTTTTCTCGTGATGAATGGGCATTCCCAGAAGCAAGCACTGCACTTTCATAATAAATCCTGAGACAGCAGTAACATGTCTGGGTCAGAGGAGCCCTCGCCGGCAGGTACGTGACGCGCAGAGTTAACGAACACACAGGTTTCGTTTTGAGTTTTGCCCCATCTTCACTAGGCACAAACAAGTACCCTAAACTGAAAATCTAAATTAATAGAAGGGGGGTGGCAAAGTCATGGGACTCAAAACTGATGCATACAGGAAAAAAAGCCACATTCTACTGATGAACTGCCTCTATTTAGAGAACTCCAGGAAAGGCAAGAGCCAGCAGAAATTTGAATAAGCGCTCGTCTGTTCCCTGCTCTGTGTCAGACACAGACACATATAGAACACAGCGGCTGCTCCATCTTCTTCAAAACCAGACCCAGAAATTAGTGCTGTTCTGGTGGCTGCCAGCACAATATGTTAACAGCAATTATTTTCTCAATATTTCTACTGATTACCTAACATGCTGGCACATTTTCTCAGTGTCACTGCATGTTGCAACACATGCTGCCATCCAGTAACTTGCCTGCATTCCCTTGGTCACTTTTCACAACCATCAGATGTGAAATGCAAGCAGAATGATAATGGGTTGGAGAAACTGAGAGGAAAACGTGTCACCTCAATGTGAGGATTCACAGCCTGCATTTATGACATCTGAACATTCAACATCATCACTGCAAAACCCTGCGTGTTGAAAAGATTAGGAAAAACTCTGTAAGCAGCAAAATGAAGATGCCAGGGGCTCTCTAACTGTAAATGGTCTGCAGAGCTCAGACTTGCAAATATTATTCCACCATAAGCTGTAAGATATGGTTAACCATGGTAATTTGGAGCTAAGTGTCCAGAGCAGCAGAGCATCTATAGGTTACATAAACACAAAATAAGCAGTGCTCTACCTCCTAACAAGCAATTCAATTATACATACCCAGCTCACCAGGAACTGAAAATTTACAGAAAGTCACTGGTGGCAAAACAGACAAACTGAGCTAGTGGCAAGAGTATAATCTGCAACAGTGATTTATAAGAAGTCATGGCAATGTTACTTCTATTAGGTATGCAAAATGCAAAAGCCTCAAAGTCTTGGCCTGGTGTAAGAGAGTGAAAGAACCACTCAGCCTCCCAACCACAGCCTGCTTTCTATTTTTCAGTTACACTCCAGAGCATTTTACCATTTCTAGCTGTGTTACCAACAAGAGACATGTTCTCTCATTCTGCTGAGGTTGTTAGGTATGCAAAAAACCCAAAGCATAAACAGTCAAATATTTCTCCTTTTGCTTTTTCCCTGCCATGAGCACACATGTACAAGGAGGTGCATCACCAGGGGCACCAGGTGAATCCTATGCAATTCTGCTCAGAAAAGGGGACTGTAAAACAGACACTGGGGCTGTTCTCTCTCACTGCTTCCTATATTGAAGACATTTGGCTGGTCAAGCCCCCTGCTCTGCTAACCACCAGCCCTGTGAGCACTCCAAGAATCAAACTAGAGCCAAACACAAAACCTCAAAAATCAAATACAACTTAGCAAACATGAACTGACTTCTCTACTTTGTAAAAATTTTTGTAGGAGCAGCAGGTTCTAATGTGATAAATCAAACAGACGTACAAGGAAGCAGCCCCTGCCTGTGGCCTTCCAGTATCAGCTCTGGAAGAAAACCCATAGGGTAACAATATCCTGCATTTCCACTGCTTTGGGAGCCAGGATACCTTGGCAAGGTTATCTGGGAGCTGACCCTCAGCCCTGAGCATCCCTGGGAGGATACAGGGCTGTAGTCCTGCCCCAGCGTGCCCCCTCCTCTGGGCACAGGGGCAGAACAGATCTCTGAGCTGTCAAAAGGGTCCAGTGTAGTGTCATTTTTAAATCACCTGTTGAGAGATTTGTGTACTGCCTTCCTTTTCTGAATAAGCTTAAACTCTGCAAGATCCCCTGAAGTCCCTGTGGCTTCTCACTGCTGTTGCGCTGGGTCAGGGAGGGCAGAACCAAACCCATAGTTTAAGCAGCTCAACTCTCATTTAATTTCACAGGTTTAGCATGTCTCGTGTAATTCGTGTGTAAAACCACAGCAGTCATCCAAATCTTTGCCACCTGGGCATTGGCTGGCTGCATTTCTGGAAATTCATCGTCATAACATACACCTATTTTCTGAGTTTCCATTAAGAACCAGTTCTGTCAGGCATGATCGCATTCGCAAGAGCGCAGGAGGCAGGAACATTTGAAAAAGTGTTTATGAGACTGGGCATAAATCACAGCTCTTAGGTTTTTCTCCCTTATTCAATTAAAAAAATACATTCAGAGCAACCATTCCCCACATCTACCCCTCCCCCCCATCTCCCTCCAGAAATGATGAATCCCACTCTAGCTGTAAATTGGATCCCAGGTGTACCCATATATATTATACATACATAACAGCTACTTATGGGCATAAGGGCTCTTGCACAGTTACTGTGGAAACCAAGGTATCAAATTTCCTGGCTCTTAAGTCCAACGTGCATTTACCTTGAATAAATCACTTCTGCACACTCCAGCCCAGAAACATCCCATAGTAAAGTGTGCTTGGGTTCATCTTTAGGAGGCTCCATCTAACCCACTGTCCATGCCCCAGGAGCACAGGGCTGCCCCCAACCCTGCACAACTCACAGATGGGAGTGGGGGGCAGGAGGAGAGAGAGCATTATCCTGCAGGCAGAGACCAACTGGCTCCTGCACAGCTCCAAGGGGCATCAGCCACCTCTGGGGCAGCCACTGCAGGTGCTGCTGGCAGAGAAACCCCCCATAGCTCCTCTCGCTGCCTGGGCAGCATCAGGGCACTGCTTTCCTTTGTGACAACTGAAAGTTGAACTTGGCTCTGTAGGAAAGGGGAATCATTTACCAGCTACTGAAACACAGCCCAGTCTGGATGGGGATGCAGCAGTGTGGAGTGGCACAAGACATGTAGTATCTTGAGGAGAATGTCATCACATCCTGCTAATGCTCCGGAGGGACAATGTGACACTTCAACATAAATTTCTTCCAGTTCTGGCCATGAGCACACAAGAACCCATACATACTTCAATGCAAAATGCCAATTCAGCCTCATGTAACCTCAGGGGCTTCAGCAGAGCTCCCTGCAGGGCTGAGCCTGACCCATCTCATCTATGTGTAAGCACATCTCAGAAAATCTCCCTGGTTAACTGTTAGAGGATCTGCAGCATGCACTCAGCTTGTCACAGGGATGGTTGATGCTGTCCTGTAAGAGGTTCCTCAGCATCCAGCATGGCATTAAAAACATTCACAACAGCCAAGTGAAGCAGTGGGGGTGCTGGTGACAGCAGTGGGTTTCGGGGTCTCTAGGGCAGCTGTGCACTGTGTGACTTCCAGTTTACTCCCAAATCATTTGCTAAAATTCACAGCGAGCAGCAAGAGAACTGCTCTCACTTAATTCATGTTTCAGGATCTTAATTTTTATTATTATCTTTGGCATTTTTAAGGCACCCCTCCCACCCCAGTAACTAGGTGATCAGCCAAACTACCAGGAAGACCCAAGTCCATTGATCCCCCAATTAAGAAGTATTTTTGTACTTCTAAACGTGGAAAAATACCATTGTCAATCACATGGCCTTCCTATTACACCCTGGCTATGTTCAAGAACTAGTAAGTTCATCAGATGAAACACAAAAGGCATCATCAATATACAAAGTGCCTTGTTATAAACCTGTCACTCTCCCCAGCACACACAGGCAGGGCCTCTTCCTGTAACAAGCCAAGCAAAACCAAGACCTGACTCAAATGGGATGTCAAAACATCAAATTGTACTTACTTAACCTTTGCACTTCTGAACAGTAAAGATCCTGTGAAGAACCAATTCTCACAATTCTTTCCTTGTTATCTCTCAGGAACATAGGAAGGAAAGTTTGTACATTGCTACTCTCAGAAATTTTCTTAACAACACGGCTGGGCTGTTTTCTTTCCTTGCCATCTTCTAGTCTCTTGAAAAAGCCCTCTCTGCCTCATCTTCCTGGCTGGCAGGTTGTGCTGTTTATAAAGGATCCCTTTTCTCCCTTACCTTGTACTGCCCACATCCTGCTCTGTTCCACCTCTGAGTGCTTGTCCCTTGGCTAAGCCCAGCAGGACTTTCTCTGCAGACCATAATCACTGCTCTGAGATTAGTCAGTTAGGTGTTGCAGACAGATGCACAGCCCTTCCTCTCCCACACCCAAACTCCCTGCCAAGCTCTGGCTTAGGAGTATCATACCGGATTTGGAAATCAAACTCCAGGGTCTTGCATGATAAATCAGAGCAATTGCTGGGGCTTGGCTGTACCTCCTTTACTTATGGCAAGTCTGAGGTGTTTAACTTGCCTGATGATTTGACAGTGCTTCACTTACAGAACAAATGCTACTATATTAGCAAACATTGACAAAAATTGTGCTTGTTTTGATGAGAAACACAAATAGGTCCTTGAAAAGCACCTATTGTCTAAGGAAAAAAACTTCCCTGCAACTTTGCTGGCAGCCATATGAAGCCTGAGATTTTCCTAGCTCCAGCACCCGCCCAAAGAGAGCTGGCCTGGGGCTGCTCCGACCCTTCAAGAGCCAAATATGAAGTAAATAAGTTTAAACTCTCTGGCCTTTATTGCTTCCTTATGATACTTAACAAGCTCTCCCTATGCTAATATATCACTTCTGCTCTGCACCCCACACCACATAGCCACTAGAAATATTCAGCTCTGCCTTCCCTCTGTTTTGCTGGAGGATTCTCTAAAGGACTGAAAGTTGAATAGTGGTATCACAATAGGCTGAAGCCAGTTTCAGCTTTCCAGCCCTTAGACAGACTCAATGCCCCTCTCTAACTCAGTTGGAAAGCTGCAGCTCAAATTTCAGCCTATGTTAAGTCACTGTTCAGCTCTGCTCCTTCAGCAGAAGAGAGGGAAGTCAAAAGTGCCTTTTTCTAAAGCAAAAAACTAGGGGGAAAGGGAAGGGAAGGAAGTAAAAACACATGGAGATCATTCTAAGTGCATCAGGAGTCAAAGGCACAGGCAACTTCTCAAACATGCCAGAATGGCTTAGTGTGATTTGTAACCAAGAGGAAGGCTGAATAAACAACTCCAACAACAAACATCAAACTGTTTTTGGGGGAGGAGAAAACTAAGGCAGCAGTGACCTGCATGGAGACCCTGCTACCACCTTTCTGACTTCTGCAGAGGATCAAGGCATTTCTATCATTTTGTACCACAGAACCATCAACGTGAACTTCTGACACCAGCATCTCATTAAGTGGAGACAAAGACTTAACATGGGCTTCAACATCAGCATGCTGCTGCTCCATATCACAACCTACAAATACAACATCCCAGCCAGTCCCAGAGAGTGCCTGACCCCACATACCATGCTAGCATTCATCCATCTTCCTCAACATGCTCCAAACTGGCTGCAACCGACTTGCACGAGAGTAAGGACAGCAGATACAAGCCCAGAATGGCAAGGAGGTAAGGGATGCCTTCCTCAGTTTCTTAGACAAACTATGAGCATCCCCTCTTAAGACTGCCAGACCGAGCTCAAGGAATCAAAACTCCATTCCTAATTAATACATCATCAGGTCCCACAGGCCAGAGACTTGCCTCCCAAGAGGGAAGCCTAGGCCAGCGTAGTTGATGAATGAGACTTCAAGCAGCTGAATTGTTTCAAAGGCTAAACTGGAAACAGCAAAGACAAGCAGGTTTGGAAAGGGACATAGAAAAAACAAAATATCCAGTACAGTTACTTCTTTTTTTCCTGAGACCTGCACTATGTTACTGCTGCAGCATTTTTCCTCCAGTTAAGCATTCTGCAAAGCCTTTACCTACAGGAGCAGCTCCCCCTCTCCTGAAACACAGCTGAAAACCTCACACCTGAAAACCACTAGAGGAAAATCTGTGCTGTCAGCTCAACCCCAGCAAACTTCCAAGAATAAATTAAATTGATCTACCACACTCGGGGCATTTGCACAAGATCAGCCCTCCTGGATGGCTGAGGTCCTCTTACTGGAGTTCTTGCCCACCAGGGACAGCAGTTTCATTTGCTTGCACCACTGTTCTAAACACTGAGGAGAAAGGGTCTGGCATTTGCAAAAATGTGTATTTTGACCGTTCCCGGACACAGCAGAACAGGACCGACACATCCACTGCAGCGATTCTCAGGTCTGTTGCAACAGACCTCCCAGACACACCATGCAACGTAATTTCTCTGTCTGCTGGCACCACTCCACACCGATCAGCTCTCGCTGTCCCTTCAGCCACAAATGCCCCGGCAGAGCCACCAAGCTCCGCTCTATTATTGGAAGACCCAGCGGAGCACATCCCCCACAAGCCAACTACCTCCCCTTTGCAACTGAGCAAAGCGAGTATTAAACCCCAGCAACTGTCTCCTGTTCAAACCAGATGGCACAAATAGCTGGAGAGCTATCAAATAAAGTATACATCCAATACTTGGGCATAACATGAAAGCCCCGTTAAGCAAGTGTGTGCACACACCCCCATGCTCTGGGACCAAAGCGATGGCACAAAGCGCTCGATTAACGTCTCTAGTGGCTTAAGTGTCTGTCGACACTCAGGACATTCACACAGCATGAGCACAGGCCAAACTTCTGTGGCTTGTGCAGTCCTTGAGTTCTCCTGAAGCTATAAATTGCAGCAGGCTGCTGTTATAAACAAGGAAAGCTGGAGACAGGCAAGTTGATTAAGACCATCGCTTTGTATCACGTCTATTGCATTTCCAGCTGTCTTGAGTAAAAGAAAAAGCCACCAGAAACACTACACTCTAAGGACACTAAAAGAAACGCATGACTCCCTGCCCTGTCCAGCTCTGGGGATACACACGAAGCTTCGTAACTCAGTTCCAGCTCACTTACCTCGTCCATTTTTTCTGACGTTGGAGTCTGGTCACCAGGCACCATTTCTTTGGCCTCCGAGGTCTCAATCTTGGAGGTCCTGCTCAGCTGATCAATGGGAGTCATGCTGGCCTCCGATGTCCCCCGGGAATTCTGACTCAGAGAAGCTGTCCCAGGAATGGGCTCGTCGTCGTCAGAGTCGGGTAATGGCGTTGGGCTGATGTCCTCCAAGCCTGTGCTGGAGGGGCGTGAGGAAGGCGTCTGACCTCTGTAACCAGGCTGAGAGTTTGAACCGTACATTGGGATGGGAGAGAGCTGGGAAGAAGAAGAGGAGATGGGGCTACCTTCCATTCGGACCTCATTATCCGAGTCATGCTCGTTAAGAAAGGGTAACTTTGTTCTCTGCTCTTTTAAGAGCATCTCAATCCTTGAGTCTAAACTGTTATGCTGCATTTCAGACTCCATGGTGGGGGTGCCAGGGGTCTCACTTCTCTCTGGGGTCTGAGAGAAGGACTGTGCTGTGCTCGGCTCAGGAGCAGAGTTTGAATCGGGCAAGGGTGGAGGCTCCTCCTGCTTCTCCTTCACTGGGACAAAATCGATGCTAGCGGCAGAGCTGCTTTCCACAACCATCTCAGCGGGAGGAGGCGCAGGTCTTCGGTACTCTGCTTCCCTGGAAGTCTGGGGAAACTGCTGCTCATCAGACTGGGGAAAAACAGCTGGTGCTTGATAGGGAGAGAAGGCAGATTTGTAGCTTGAAGAACTAGAATGGCTCAGGGGAGGAGTGTGAGAGAACTGAACTGGCTCCTGTTGATGGGATTTGTACGTACTAAACTGATGCTCCGTCCCTCGGAAAACACCTGCCGAGTTGTGAACATAGTGATGTCCCGGCCGACGGTTGTAGGCATCTGTAAATTTTGTGTCATGCCTCCTGGGTTTGTACCCACTGTCCTGCCCAAAATGGTACACGGGTGTTGTTTGACGACTAGAATAGGTGGAATCCTGGGAAAACGGCGTCCCTAACCGTGGGGTGTGAGGTGTTCCTTGGGACTGTGGGGTAAATTGGCTGTAGGAGTTTGGGGTGTCTTGCCGACAGCTGGAATAGGCTGTGTCATGGGAAAAGGGTGTGCTGCTGTTTGGGGTAACAGAGGATCCCGCAGAAGAAAGGTTACTGTCCTTCAGGCGCTTCAGGGAATCCGTCAACTATAAAAACAGAAGACAGAAAAGCACCTAAACACACCCTTTTTAAGTTATTTGCCAATCCCTCTCATTTTCAGGGGAGTCCAGTACCCAGGAGTTTGTACTACTCTCCACAGAAAAAAAAAGGTTACAGCATCCCTGAAAACACAAACCATTATCCATTATTAACAGTTCCCTTTGATTCAAAAGAAAAGGGCAAGCAAAGAGGAACTTGTCTATAAGAGGAAGAAAGCAGATACAACAGTATTCCCTATAAGCTACACCCAGGAGCATCAGATGAACAGGAGATTTGCGCAACACCTCTAGCTAAGAGTTTCAATTTCTATGAGCTATGCAAGGCTTGTTTAAATAGCAAATAGGAAAGATGATTAAGAAAATTCTGAGACATGAAATTATCAATTTAGCTTTTTTTTGTGAACAAATCAAAACATACAAATCAGCAAACTGCCAGCCTGCAAGCACACCTATGCAGCAAGGCTTTGTGTTGGGACAACTGAGGGAACTGACCCACAACCCTCCCAACCAAACCTTCACCTGTAACAAACAGAGAGAAAGCTACAGGTATAGAAGGCACAAAAAGCTCTGAAGTGCTAAAAACACATTTCAAACCCCTTCCCAAAGACACATGTTCAGGCACAGCACTACTGACCACGGAATCTGAAACTAAGGCCTTGAGAGCGCACAGAGCAGTCAAGTAATTGCTCTGCAACTCACTTCCCAGGCATATTCAGGGGGCTCCCAGGAGCAGCCCTGCTTCACCTCAATCTCTGCTGAGTCACAACAGTGCCACACTAATCATCAGCACCAGAATGAATTTTCCATAAAGCAAAGCAAAAGCTCAGTGAGAATCCTCACTGAAAAAGAGCTAGGACTGAGCTTCAACTCCACAGAAGTATACCAGGATAAGAAGCTGGGGAGACTGTGGGCTGGTTGGTCCTCTCCCAAGCACAGGTAGGTAGAGACACCCTTAAAACAACCTGCTTCAAGGATGCCAGCACTATCAAACTCACCTGCCTGCTACACTCACACACATCTCACTCTCCCCATAGTGTGGACTTGTTCCTGGTGTGCCCCATAGAGACCATGACCACATGGATATCAGGAAGGTTTCTTCCTCAACTGTTCTAAAACCACAGAAAGGGTCAGGAAACATTCACGTGCTTCCTGCTCAAATCCACATCTCTGCACTTTTGGTGTAGATGTGATGTGGATTGTGTTTCAGTGGCGTTTGGATATGGCCTGAAGGCAGGGATTGTGGCTCAAAGTACTGGCAGGTCTTTGCTGTTCTGCATGAAGGGTAAAGCAAATGTCACTACTTTACTAAACTACAACAGCAAACAAGCTTGTTGGCAGATTCTAGTGACAAGAACATGATGCAGTTAAAAGTTAGCCACAAAGCAATAATTTTGGTGGTAATTGGGAAAAAAATCAATTTGGGATAATAATATAGTACATGAACACAATATCTAGAGAAACAATCTTAAAGATAATTACAACAAGGACTACTTTGGGACACACTGTCAATTAAGTGTTTTGCTGTTAACCCTGTAAGAACAAGTCTGTCCATTTACTTGAGATATGCTGTAACTGGCAGAAATGAAAAGCCAGGTCTTGCTCATAGCAGATTCATACCAAAATTGTTACTTGCCTCCCTCCTGCCTTTAGAAACACCTTGCTGAGAGACAAGGAACCATCAGCCTCTCTGATTTTGTTCAGAGGATGCTGGGGTTTTGCCTTGTTGCTGTTGGGGTGGTTGGTGGGAGAAAAGAAGTGGTACGTTCAATGTACAGCTCTTACTTGTCCTGAAAACATTTGATCACAGAATTATTGAAATTATGGCATTTTAAGAAGTCACAGGAGTGCAGAGAAATAGAAAGAAAAAAATCTGCCAAATCTCTTTCAAATTAGACATCTTAAACTGGGTTCCTAAGACACAATTAGGAGCCAAAATACATTTAGACAAGCCAAGGGGACTGGCAACTTCACAAACAGGCTTAATCACTTCCCCCTTGTCCCTTCATCCCAGTGGGGTTCACAGGGGACCAGGTAACTGTACAATGCCATTTACAGAATCATATCATAAATGTCAAGGGACCCCTGGAAGCCCTCAGGAATTATGTCCGCTGGTTTTGTTAACAACTGATTCCAGTAACTAATTAAGATTCTGGAAAATTGATGCCACTACTCAAGATTAAACACCTTCTATCTTTTAGCCTTTAAGCAAGGCTGAAGTATGCAGGCCCTAAGGATTAAAAACTGCAGACACTAGGCCAAATGTACCAGTGTAAATCACTCCCCCTGACTTCAAGGGAATAATCTCATCTCAGGGACAGATCCGAGCCAGCCCTCTTAACTGCAGGAATTTCTAATGTTAATAGGGCACATACTGTCAGTTCTGTAGGTATTTTTTCATTCTGAAAGACAAAAAGCACTTCCCATGCTATGCAGACACTGGCATACACATTAGCCACATGTGTTGCATTTGCAGAGTTACATTTGCTATGGCAATTACGAGCAAGTTATATTTAAATGGGAATTAGCAACACCCACTGAAACTATGGCAAGACTAAGAAAGAGGCTGTATTAAAAGCCTTAAAACATTAACATTAATGATGCATTTGTTTGGAAATTCCTACAAAGTTATTTTTTAAGAAAAGCCAAGCACACCTACCTGGAGAGTTTCATTCCCAGTTGGTGACACGTCCTGTTCAGTGCCTACAGGAAGGGTCTGAGGAGTGTAAAGACCATTCACCAGCAGCTCATAGAACCGCATGCGGGTTTCACCTGCACAGACCACATGGGAAGAGTTATTAAACAGAAATCACACAACCTGTGTAAAAATACACATTCTTGACATCTGCACAACACTGCTACCACTCCCAGCCTGCTGCATCTGTGTAACAGAAGAGCAGGTTATCATAGGGATGATTTTTTAAATAATCTTCTGGGCAAGTGAAGTCAGACACTCCCTGTTCAGCCAAGAGCAGGAGGTTTCTAAATGCTTTTTCCTCTCCTCAGCCTACTTGGCAGCTCTGCTCTTTACCATGCTTTCTGGAGAGCAGCAGCTTCCCTCCTCTCCAAAGTGCCAAGCAAATAGCTTGCAGATTTGAGAAGTGAAACTCTCACCAAAGGGACAAGCCTCTGCCAACACCCAGAGCCACTTCAGAAAGCTCTCCCAACACACCTTGCTAGTAGAAACTGGCTGCTATTAATCCAAACACAGTGCCTGGGAATGCCAAGGACAAAACCGTTAATGCTGCTTTTCCAAAAAGACACTGACTAATCTTTTTCCCCCCCCTAGTTTTAAGGTCTGTTCGGCAGCATCCTTCAAAGAATAAAAGCCAGAGAAGCAAATTGTCCCATATATTGTTACTGAGCCTCTTCATTCCTAAATTCTACAGACCTGGTTTCTTAATGCTGGATTTTTCATCACTACAAAAACCCGATCCTACTTCTTTTGCAGTCTGTAAGAAATCTGCCATTAGCTTCAAAGGCAACAGAATCAGACCCTGAAACTGAATTTTGCTCTGAAAGATAAAGAATGCATAGAAAAATTGACAGATCCAGCATCTGAGCTCAGAAAATGAATTCAGGTGAAATCTCCCCTGAAAGAGACCTACTTTCATGAGGAAATCCTATAGGAACAAACCCCAAACTCCCTGGGAACCACTCCATGAAATGTGAAAGCAAAGCACCCCTTAGCACAACTCTGTGTACTGGAAAAGACTCCTTTAACTGCAACAAATGCTGCAGATGAGGCTATTTGGTTATCAAATCTCATTTCACAAAGCATTGACCCTCATCCTCAGCTAAGCAAACCATTTTAGTACAACTAAAGTAATGACAAAATAGATCTCTCCAAGAAAAGAGCTTGAAGAGATGGGTGATATATTAACACCCTGCCCCCCATAAGACTACAGCACCCTAAATATGGAAATGCTAAGGTTACTTTAAAACTTATTTTTAAATAAGTACAAAGCAATTGTTAGATAGTTTCATAATGCTTTCTAGATCTCCAATATAATGCAGGAAAAGTTACAGTTTCATTTTCAAAGAGGTTTATTAACGTGAAACAATTCCTATCTATTCCTCTGAGGACAAGTAATTATTATAAAGTGTGTTCATTCTGTAGATGGATAAACTGAATCAGAGAAGTTGTTTTAAACTAGCCTGTCATGGATGAGAAGGCTGGATTTATTAGTTCCAGATTTCCAGGCCTGTGCTCTGGCCAGACAGATAAAACAACACTTTTGCTCCTAATATTTATTTTGCTAGACTATGACAATCAAGTTAATCAACCTTTCATTCCCTTGAAAAGCTGAATACTAGAAAGAAATTTTGAAAACTATACATATATATTTTAAGAACATCCTAACCTGCTAATGCTATTTTAGAAATAACATTTTTCCTTGATCCTGGCAAATTATAGCAAACTGACAGTCTTAGTCTCTTAGATTGAAAGAGATGCAACTGTGGAAAAAAAACACATTGGAAGCATACAGCTGGCAAAGGAAACAAAAATGCAATTTGGAACTCAGACTTCAACATTTTCTCCCAAGAAACAGAAGCATAAACCTCCCTCACTTCCGTGATGTGCAGTTCACTTTCTTGAACAGCTGTCTGTTCAAGACTTGCAGAGCAGTTTATAAACGGAGGAGATCAAGCAGCAATGTAGTACAATTAGCTTGTTTAAAATTACTCTCATTAAGACATCCACCACCCCTTAGCTTGCTCTAGCTTACATTATTAAATCTTAAAATGGTGAATTTGTTCTTAAATGTAATTTTAACCTTTGAATTTCTCAGTAAGCAGGGGAAAGAGCCTGTCTGTAAAAATTAACAATGCTAGAATTCCAAAGTATGCACAAGTAAGGTCAAGCTTAGCTCACAACAGAAAATACACTACTACTGTGATTTTCATTCTAACGTGACCAGTAATGCCATAAACATCCTGCTATACCCTCTTACCACACATGCACACCAACTGCTGTACAGTTTGTGCACTAAATTGTTGAAACCTTTTAATACAGAACAAAAATATCAGCATTTAAAAAAAAAATGGTGTTAACAATGTCCTCTTTCCAAGAAAGACTGCAGTAAGTCAGTTTTAAACCAGAAAAGCCATGTTTGGAATGAAGAAGCACAAACTGCAACTGATCTACACTGCCTCAGCTTCAGACATTTTCTAAAATTTGGGCACATTTTAGCAAAGCCTTTCACTAACATACTGGGAAGAAGGAGGAAAGGCAAAGCAGTGAAATGAGAGGCTTTCATACTTCCAGAAACTTTATTGGGCTCCCCAGGGCTGGGCTGTGGGGCTGAGAGCCGGTTCCCTCCAGGACTGGGAGCTCCTGTCACTTTAAGAGCCAGTCTCACACTTACACACTCGCGCACACACACAGACAAGTGCTGCGTGTGCACTCTTTTCCTGCCAGCCTCGAGTTTGCTGCTAAGAATCAATGAAATGCCAAGCACGTAGAGGACAGCACCCAGCCCCGCTGCTGCCGCCGCCAGAACCCGGAGGTTTGGATCCCAGGAACCCCCAAGGTTTGCCCCAAAGTTTGCAAAAGCCAGGTGCTACCGGGTCCGGCTGCCCCGGGGGGTGGCCGAGCAGGGCCAGCTTGGGACATGAGATGTGGGGCACAGGAGGCCTCTGAGGGCAGGGTACAGGCAGGGTATGGGCAGGGGACGGGCAGGATGGCAGCATTTTGCAAATTACAAGGCTGTCTCCTAGCAACAGACAACACATTTGGCTCCACGTGACTTGCAAAGGCCCCAGAAACCAGACCCGCTCGCAGGGGGACAGGAGCAATCCCTTCGTATTTTTAATCACCGCGGGCTGCCACAGCCTCTGGTTTTAGGAGAGGGACGGGCAGGGGCACTGCCAACCACAAACGCCTGAGGCCCAACTGTGCCTCCTCACCTTTTGTATCCAGCTCCACGTGGATGATGTTGCCCATGACAGAGGTGTTGTGAAGGTGCTGGACGGCCTCCCGGGCACCCTTGACAGTGGCAAAGACGACTTTGGCGATGCCCAGGTGCTTCTTGTTCTTGGGGTTGTAAAGAATCTCCACCTCTTCCACCTCGCCGTATTTCTTGCACATGTCAGTCAGAAAGTTTTCACGGATGTTGTCATTGAGCTTGGCAAAGGTGACCTGCTTGGGAGGCACTGGCCCCACGTAGAATTCATCAATCTGGAAATGGGCACGAGGCGGGGGGAGACACAGATAATCATCATTGGTAATGGGGCGGGGGAGGGGAGGATGTGCATAAAGCCAGCATGGGAAGGAGAGGGTTAAAGCATCCTGCAAACTTTGGGGAAAGAAAACTGCCTCCGAGGCTCCGGGATGAACCCGGAGCTGAGCACAGCCTCTGCCATTCATTGAGACCCGCTCGTTTCTGGGCTCCAAGTACAGATCTTCAGCAGTCCTGTCTGCAGGCAGCCCCCCCCTCCACCCGAAAAGCCCCCCAAAACACAGCTCCAAAACCTGCAAGTGATCTCATTACACAGATGCATTGATTTCTCGTTATCTTTATAGAAGAGGATCACTGTTAAACAGTTTGCCAAATAATGTTAATAGGAATATGACTGTCATTTAAATGGCCCATTAAACTACTCGGAACTGAAGCTTCACTCTCGGATAAACAAGAATGCAGAGCTAAACCCAAAAGCCGGGGGCGGTACCTTGAATTTGGGGACAGACAGCTCCAACTCCTTAGTTTTGGTCCATATTCGCCCTATTCTGGGATCCCTGACACAATCCACAGGAGCGATTCCCGAGTTCTGGGAGGAGGAGAAAAAGCACAAAACCAGCAATAACACGGCTTGAAATGTAAGAGACAAATACCAGAAAAAATAAACCCCAAGGAAGCAGGGGCTGTCTCAAGGGAAGGGGAAAGCTCGAACACACACACACACACACGTGTCAAATTGCAATACTGCTGGGAAATGCACAGAGATTGGAAATACAGAAATAAAGCCGCAGGTTTGGGCTCCTGACAGTTGAATACAATGTGTCAGGTGGCAGTAACTTCGGTGGCTGTGAGTCTGTCCCCCAGGCCCCCCTCCCACACACGTGCTACACCGGGGATTACCACGACCCAGAGGGACCCCCAGTCCCCAAAACGCCGGTAAGACGGAGGCGGGGGAGGGGGGGCACAACACAATGGGGGAAACCCACGACCCCCACACTCACAGGCATGCTGAAATGTTGCCCATCGTAACGGTAGAGTTTGTGCTGTCCTTTTTTCAGAGCCGGGTCAATTATCAACTTGTAACTTCTCCAATGGTGATTTTTTTTCTCGACAGAAGTGCTGGCTTGCGTGCTGTTCTCCATTCCGTTGATCCAACCTGGACGTAGGGGGGGAGAGGAAGGGGGAAGGGGGAAAAGAAGAAGGGAAAAAAAAAAAAAAACACAAAACACACGGGAAAACATAAAGTTAAAAAAAAAATTAAACAAAGACACCCCCCTTTTTTTCCCTTGCCTTCCTTTTTTTTTCCCTTTTTTTTTTTTTTTTTTTTTTTTAAACAACGAGCCGCCCGCTCTACACACCCAGACAGGGAGGAAATCCACCGCGAAACGAGCCCTAAAATGGGGGAATTGCCAGCCGGGTCCCCCCTCCACCCCAGCCAGACAAGAGGCAGAGAGGGAGGAGGAGAAGAGGAGAGAGAAGAAAAAAAAAAAGAAAAAAAAAAAAAAAAAAAAAGACCCAATCTCACTTGAACTCTGCTTTTTGCCATGATCTTCAGGGTGCTTGGCTTTTTCCCCCGCCTTGATCTCTCGGAAAGACATCGCGCTCGGCGGCCGATCGTCTCCGGGCGGCGAAAGGCGAGCTCCCGTCTCACATGGGGCCGGTTACCGGCGCGGGCTGCCCGCCAGGCTCCTGCCTCCCGTTTTCGCGAGCCACCACATATTGTGTGTGTGTGTGCTTGCTGCTGGCGGCGGCGGCCTCCCACAATACACCGCTGCGAGCGCCGCGAACGCCTAACCGCCCTCCGCCGCCTGCACATTCACGGCGGCCGCGCCGCGCAGCCCCCGGCCCGCGGCCGCCCGCCGCCGCCCCGCCGCCGAGCCCCGCCGCATGGGCAGTCGCCGAGCTGGGCTGGGTTTTTTTTTTTTTTCCTTCTCCCCACCCCGGGGTTAACGGCATGCGGGGGGGCGAGTGGAATCTGCCCGCTGCATTTACCTTAGCGCAAACTGTTTCTAAACAAGATGGACCTATAGGTGGGACAAGTTTGCTGCTTTTTTTTTTTTTTAAAAAAAAAAAAGGAAAGACTTCGGCGAAACCGGACCGCGCGGAGCCCGCCGCCCTGCTGCGGCGGGGATGGGGGGTGTCACCGCTCAGAGCCCCGCAACCGGAGAGAGAGATGGGGGGGGGGGGGGTGAGTGGGGGAGCAGTTTTGCTTATTAAAGGTCCGGGGCCGACGGCAACCAATCAGCGGGGAGCTTCCATTTTGTTTTAGGTATTAAAAGCCGGTCGGCGCGGTGTCCCCGCCGCTGGCCGGGGCGCGGAGCCGGGCGGAGCGCGGAGCGGGGCTGCGCGGGGCGGCTGCGCCCGGTCCGCGGGGCCGCGGGCGGGCAATTGGCTGGTGAGAGGCAGCGGGGCGGCCGCAGCCAATGGGCGAGCCGCTTCCATGGGGCTTGAGTTATTAGACGGCGGGGTAAAAACATCCCTCAGCAGACAAGCTAAAGGAGAGGCCAACAAGACCAGGCAGCCATTTTTCTGCAGTGGAACGAAATGGCCAACTGGGCTTTTTCCTTTGTTCCAAAACGGGGGATCCGCCATGTGAATCCACAACCGTCCGCGGGCGGGGAGCGGCTCGGGGTGGTGGTCATGTTTGGCACCATGCTAGAGGAACTCACTGAAGAAGGAAGATTAAAACAAACAAACAAACAAAAAACCAAAAACAAACAAAAAAGAGCCACAACCAAAAAAAAATGCGGATTTTTTTTTTTTTTTTTTCCCTTCTGAGTCGGGATCCATCTTTGTCTTGTGTAACTAGGTCATGGCACACCCTATGTCAGCAGATAACAATTTCGAATGCCAAAAAAAGTACATTATTTTAAATATTTTTTTTGTTTTGGGGGTTTTTAAGCTCGATACAGCTCTCTGATGACCGAATACATTTTAGAGAGTATTTCCTGTATTAAACACTCGATTTCTGGCCATTTTTTATTAACTCCTTTGGTGCTTATAAGGTAATGTTTTAAATATAGGCCTAGGAATAGTGAATTCTTATTTTAAAGGGGCAATTTTATTATGATAAGCTTTTTTTTCTTTCCTCTTTGGTTGTAAGTACCCAATCCATTCTGTCCTTGCTAAGTGTAGTTCTCATGTTAATGTTACCGCAGTGGTCCTTATTGCTAAGCCTTCATTTGCATGTCTTGTTTTTGTCTGTTTATCTAAACCAATTTATGCTTTCTGAAATATTTTACTTATTAAGCAAAATACCTAGCTAAGAGATGTTTAAAAGTTGTTTGCAACCAGTGAATGTTAACCAGGTGTTTTCACACTAACCTGCAGCCTAAAACTAGGAGAATATTTTTAGTGCCTGCGTGCTCTGTGGAAAAACACTGAACGTCCTTTTCATGTACAGAGTAAATCTGCCACAGGAAGGTAGATTTAAGCCTGGAGTAGGAGTCCTCGCTGTGTACGGTCAGTCAACATAACTGGACAACTTTTTCTATACCTTTTTTTCTTCCCCCCTTTTTTTTTTTCTTTTTTTTTAAATGCCAGACCACTGCCATACAAAGATCCATTAACTATCCTAACAAGATCTGCTTTGACTTGCAAACTTACGGGAGAAGTGGTGATACAAAATATATATATTTATAGCTGTTATTTTTAAAAAGAGTAACAACTTCACCTTCAGAGCTGCATTCAACTATGGTGCCTGGGTAAGTAAACCCTTTTGCCCTTGCAGAGAAACAGACCAGGCCTGTGCGGCTAATGTTATTGTCCTGGGTGGAAAAATCCTAATGGTCGTCTGTGTGAGCGGTGATCTCCTTCTCCTCAGATACAGCTAACAGCGTCTCTTAAATGTCTATTTTTCAGGGAGGGATTTCATTTTCTGCACAAAGCGCTTGGTCGTCCACAGCCCTGGTGGGTTGCTGGGGTGTTTTTTGGGTTGTTGTTTTTGGGTTTTGTTTTTTTTTTTTTTTTGCGGAGAGACGCTGTGAATCCATTGCGGGCGTTACGTGGCTGTTAAAAATTGAATGCACGAAAAGAAAAACGCAACAAACCAACCAAAAAAAAATAAAGCCAACCCTGTCTGTGAACAGTAACATGCTACTGAGATTGATTTTTAAAAACGGCGAAAAGGAGGTGGTGATGGTGGTTGTAGGGATCCCTTACATGTTTTATCCGTCTAATTACAGAAGCTCGACCCAAAAAAAAAAAAAAAGGCAACAAAATGGGGAGGGGAGGAGGTTTCAAGACGGTGAGTCTTAATGGCGGATGTCTCACTAAAAAGCACTGTAAAATCCTTCATACCGACAGGCAGTGACTTGGAGAGGGGGGAAAAAGGAGATCTGGAAGTAAATCCAAAATGAGGGAGTTTCCTTCCAAGTGAGGGACCCTTTGCAGCCTGAGTTTTACAGCTGGAGAGCCATGACGCAGTTGATATTCACAGCAGTTGTGCTTTAGTGCAGCCACCCAGCCCATGAAATGGCCTCCCTGCCGAAGTCTGGTGGTTTTATTATGTGAAAGCCTGCGGAAGCACCGTGTCCCGGGCGCCGGGAGGGGCAGCTGGCGGCGGGCAGGGCGCTCCCGGTCGCGCTCCATGTTGGGTGAGGACAGCCGCCATCATGGCTTCTCCTTCAGCGCCGCGTTCTCCTCAGGGCTGGGGCGGCGGCGAGGCGGGCTGTCCCCCTCTGCCTGGCGGCGCTTCGCGTCCCGATCACTGCAGGGAAATGGCCTCTTTTTTTTTTTTTTTTTTGGTCTTCCCCCCCCTCAACTCTCTCCCCTTTCCCGCCCCCCCCCTACCCCTTCCCCCACCGCTTTGAGGGGTTGTGGAAGGCGAAGCTGAGGAAGGAGCGGGCAGAGCACAACATGGCCGCGCCGGGGAGCGCCCTGCAGCAGCGGGAGGCAGCGCTGCGGGGCTGGCGGGGCTCCAGCCCGGCCGGGGGAGGGGAGAGCCGGGCAGGGAGGACAAAGACAGCTCGCATAATGCAGGCGAAGCCCTGGGAGCCTATAAATAACGCAGCCCGCCCCTCGCCTTCCTCCCTTCCCCCAGCCGCAGCCTCCTGCTCGCTTTTATAAATACCAAAATATGGAAGTAGTCTAATGCGGAGGGGGGGAAGAAAAAAAAAAAAAAGAGGACAAAAAGCAGCACCCCCCCGCAAAAAGGGGGGAAAAAAGGAAAAGAAAAAGGCAGTAGGGGAGATGGAGAGAGAAGCCAGGCAAATGAGCAGGCTGCGGGGGGAGCAGGGCGGTGTCGGCAGCCTCCCCGCCTGGCGCGGGCTGCGCTGCGCCAACGCGCGGGGGGAGCGCGGCCGCCGCTCGTCACATGGCTCTTTGTTGTTTTCCTTCTCCTGCCCCTCCTGAGCTTTCCCCCCCTCCGCCATCGCCCAGCCGCTCCGCCGGGGCAGCCGCTGCCCTGCCTCCTCCCGCCCGCAGCCGAGCTGGGATGGCCCGGCCCGGCCGGCCTGCAGCGCCGAGCTCCCCGGGCCCGGGCTGGCGCCGAGCCGGCTGCCGTGCTGCAGTGCGAGCCGCCATGGCCACACGAGGTGTTACATGTGCCTTTGCTTTTTGTGGTTTTTTCCTTCCTTCCTTCCTTGCCTCCTTTTTTTCCTTGCTGTTTTTTGTTTGGGGTTTTTTTTTTTTTGTGTTGTGGTTTTTGTTTAGGGTTTTTTTGTTGGGTGTTTTTTTTGTGGGTTTTTTTTGTGTGTTTGGTTTTGGCTTTTTCCCCCGAGCAGATTTTCCTGCAGCTCGCTTTGGGTGGAGGCGTGGGGGTTATTTCGGAGCTTCACGAGCCTTGTTCTCTGCGGGGAGTTGGTACCTTGTGCTCCACTGCAAACCCAGATTAGGTGAGCTAGGAAAGCCTAGCTTGAGCAACCACTTCAGAGGGCAGGAGAGGGAGGAAAAAGCAAACACTTGTAGAGAGAGGTGGCCTCCCTGGTAAGGCTAGAGCAGGAGCGTCCTGCGGACCCTGTGGGAGGGAGAAGGTAAGTGGCTGCTTGGCAGAGGCTGCCTGCGGGAGCGGCATGTGCCGGGCTGGGTGCGGGCGGCCCTGCCCGCCAGTTCCTGCGGCTCAGGACCAGCCGCTCCGTGGGTTTGTAAAACCTGTGCTGTGGTATGTGCTGAGGCTCAGGGTGTTTTCCTGCGAGGGAGCAGGGTGCTGCCGCGAAGGAGGCACCGCAGCCTGTGCCTTTTCGCAACGACGCGAGGGCTGAAGGCTCATCTCTCCTTCCCCCCCATCTCGGTCCTCACCGCCACCGGGTCAGGCTCTGTCGAGAACAAGCGACAAACCGTCCGCACAAAACATAACACGTTTCCATGGAGGAGAAAAGAAAATGTCTTCGCACGGCCAGGCTGGCTTTAAAAAGCTACCTCAGCGCTCTGTGCCCTGCTTAGGGTGCAGCTCTGGAGCCATAGTGGTCCGCAGCCACCAGACCCTCTGCTCGGTCCCTGCAAGACGTGCCTTGTCCAGCCAGACCATCTGTAACCGCCTGGCCCTTACTCGTGCCAATACTGCAACAGCCTTCCTGGTTTACAATTGCTTTAAATAATAATCTGCTGGTAAACTTGGAAGAAATTGTGACGTTGTTCTTAGCTAAACGCCATTAAAATGCTCCTCTGGTGTTTCTCAATAGAGGTGAAAAGCATTTGAGCTTCCAGGAAATGGCTGAAAACAGGCGACGTGTAGATCAAAGTACTGTGTAGATCTGTTCTTGGTTTTGCAGGGGTTTTTTGAACTGTAATGAAAACGTTGCTGCAGCTTGCATCATAATGAGTTCAGTCTGCACTTAAAGAGATCTTTAAAAAGAGCAGATTTAAACAGCATCGGGTATTAACTTTCCCAGGATTTAAAATTTATGTTTAAATAGATACTTGGATATTAGTAGTATCTGCTTTTAAACCTTAACGTTGGTCTGTTTAACCCTGAAGCAAACTAGCTCTGCCTTTGAAACGATCCAGCCAGACCATAATACTGTGGGAGCTTAGACAGCTTTGTCTGTACTCGCACCTCTCTGCGCATTTTTTCCAGGACTGTGATCTTTGTCTGCAATTAATCATTGTTCAGGACGGCTGTTCCCGATGGTAGAATCCATGCACTGCTCCAGCTGGGAGAGGTCCTCAAGCGTGTGCCTGGCACCGCGTACGTGCAGACCAGGGCCAGAAACTGCTGGGGCAGCAGGCGTTGTACAGCAAGCCCGCCGGGTGGACCCAGTGAATTGTGTGGGTCCTCAGCACTTCTGGAAATTGTTTTTGTAAGTCTGAGCTGAAAATTTCTTTCCGTTTTTAGAGTTTCTAAATGACTGTAATGTTCAGTGTAGTTTAAAAGTCACCAAGGCAGTTGAGACCGGTTGCACTCTCAGAGCGGGTGGTTTCATGGCTGAACCTCGTATCTGAAAAGCTAAACGTTCTGGTACAGCGTGTTTAAATTCCAGAAAGGTCAAACCAGACTTTCATACTGAGTTAGACTGACCCTGGTTTACTGTGTGAGACTCTTTAGAGAAAGAAAGAGATCTTTCAGGGGAAAGGGAGGGGGGAAAAAAAGCCTTTTTTTTTTTCTCTGAACCGCTCGTGGTGACTCTACGCACATTCTTGAAGCAAAGGGGTTTGTTCTTGCCCACAGCGTCCCTCCCCTGCATTGTTGAGTGGAAAACTCTTATGCTAATAATTTCACTGTCTGTTATCAATAAGTGATTTAATTTCTTTGGCAGAGTGTTGCAACAAGCAAATTAGATTGAGAGGCAAAGTGAAATAAAAAATATGCAGCTGTTCTGCCAAACAATGATGGTGACTGTTTACAACATTTTGTTTTAGACTGGCTTGTACACAGAATCCTTTATATTGAAGGTTTCCATGTCACAATCCACTGCTTATGCAAGGAAACCAGACTAATAGATTTATAAAGGGCAAAAGAGACCTAGGCTCATCTGGTTTGACTTCCTGTATTATGCAGGTCATAAGATTTTTGTGAACTTGTTCCTTTTTCTCATTGGAAAGAATTTAACTACAGCATACCTGCATCTTGGAAAAACACATTTTCATTTTAAAATGGGCTGTGAGAGAGAGTAACATAAGAGTTGGTAAATTGTTTCCATCAGAATCTCCCTGACAGACTAGAAATCAGAATACCTTTTAAAACTTGTCTAGTTTCTGCTTTCAGTTTCTGGGTGTCGCTGTATCTCAGTCTGCTTGATGGAGGAATGCTCCATTACCAGATTTCTGTCCCCGTGTAGCTCTGTACAGGCTGATCATCTGAGCATTCAGCACCCGTGGCAGAGTTGCAGAGCTCCCCCTCGGGCTCATCTTCACTAATCCTGTAATTGCTCCTGTCGCGGTGCCCTGTGAATGCTCCAGTTTTTCACCATTTTGGTCTGGACAGAAGGACAGAGCAGTCAGTGGTGATACCTGCACCAACAGCCCTTCTGGCTGAGATGGCTTTGTGAGGCATCCAGGGATTACACAAGCCCACGTTCAGCTGCTTTCCCAGCATGGCTCCTAAAATACTCTCAGATCTGCTCCTTCTTGGAATGGCATCCCCATCCTGTTGGTTTGTGCTCTTCGTTCTGTGTGTGTGCTTTTATGCTTGGGCCCTCTTGAAATGGACAGGTCCTTAGCATTGTAGCTTGCAGTGGACTCTTTTATATACCCCCTCCTGCTGCTGTTGAGTGTAATATACAAACTTGATTGGTAATTATTTAATATTCCAGATAAACAACTGCTTCTGTCTTCACTGTAGGAGTTTCCTGGTTCCGGGTGTGTGCACACCTCAGCCATGTCAGTATTGTGTCAGGAGATCTGGATGTACACCATCCTCTTGCCACACCCCAGTTGTTTCATGGGAAGAAAGCCCAGTTTAGGAGCTGGAAGGGAGCCAGGACGCACACTGCAACATTTGCCTGCCCTGGTGTCTGTAATATAGCTATTAAATAATGCAGAGCCCAAGACAGGTAGTTGCAGGATCCAGAAAGGAAAGACATAGTAGTTACAACTGCATTTTTAGACCTTCCTGTTGGATGGATTTTAATCCGTTGGATTATGCCTTCTTGCTGTTACATTTTCCTGCTTATTTTCCTGCTTATAATCGTGTCAGTGCTGCACAGGGGTTGCAGTGTGGCACATCAGCCCTCTTGCAGAAATCTACTAGAGCTACTGCCATCTACCACTGACCCTTGTAGATTTTTTCTGTTTCCCTCTCAGCGGTTAAATTCATGAGGCTTTGTCTGCCACAGATTTGTGTCCCTAAATGCTCCCAGATAAATCTTCCTGCTCCTTCCCAGTTTTGCTTGCCCTGTCTGGCTGAGCAATGGGTATTGTGCTGGCTAGGAGCTGCACAGGGGCCACCCAGGCCCCTGGGTCTGCCCCATGCTATGGGCAAGGGCTGAGTTTTGCCTCCCCTTCTCAAAGACCAAGGTGGTACCTCTCCTACATATTCTACTCAGCTGTTCATTCAAGACCTAGATACATCAGGGACTACTTCTCCATTGCCCGATTGGTTGTGTTTGGAAAAAGGAGAGGAAAAATTACATAGAACAACATTAGACTGTTTTATTTCTAGGAAACCAGGCTAAGAATCTCACAGGAGTATTGAGTAGGAATATAAACAGGGTATGGGCCTGTTCAGGTTTTTTGCCATGTGTTTTTTCATTTCTTCCTAAGAAGATAAGCAGGTGATCTGTCTAGGGAATTTCTCAGCCAAAAGAAGCAGCCTCCTGACGGATTTCACCTGTGTCCCAGTGTAGTCTGAGGATGCATGGGATGTAAGCACTGAACAAGGACAGGGAACCACGAGTCTGCTGTGGGGTTTGGCTGCAGGGAGATGTGTGGTGATACCCAGTAGTGGAACAAACATTCGTTTTGTTCAAGATCCATACAACTTTTGATGGACATGTTGGATACTTGCCAGGGCTGGGTTTTTTTGTTTCTTTTTAAACTGCATCTGTTCTGTTTTGGTTTTTTGTTTTGTTTTTAATTATTATTATTTCTGCTAGTATTATGACAAAGCCACCTCTGTAAACTAGGTAGCCAGTGCTTTCAGAGATTTCATAATTCTTGAGCTACCAAGGAATAAAGAAGCTGTTTCAGCACTTGACTTGCAGAATATTTTGTGTTGCTTCTTGCCTATTGAAATGCAGCTGCTATTGAAATGCTGTCATCCCATCAGAATGTACAGCTGGTTATTTTTTAGAATACTTTCAATGTTATAAAAATCATGAAATAAATCAAGAAGGTTGGCAATTCCAATCAACATTCTAAAGCCATCACATTAGTAAACATTTCAGTTCAGTGCTTCATGGCCTAAACAGTACAGTTTTAACAAAAAAGCAAACAAGAATGTACTATTGAAATTTGGGCACTCACAGCTTATATTAAAAGGAAATTAAGCTGCAAATAAGCAATATAGAAGGATATTTATGCATTAAAAAACGTGTATATCTGGATACTTATCTTTAAACAGTCTAGATGTGATGGTAGCTGGAGACCCATGAGCCTTTTTAACAAATACAGGGGACATTCTAATCCTAAGTGGTGGAGTATAAAATGTTGCAGTCAGAAAAGTGATGACAACGATCAAATAGAATGAGTTGAGCTTATCAATCGGAGCTGTTTCTTCCAACTGGCGTGATGCAAGCAACGTATGACACAAGGCCAAGACAGTTTTGCTCTTGACATTGTCACCATTGATCTCAAATCTGTAGTTAAGCACCACATCCTGATTTTTTGACAGGACAGGGAGTGTCCAAGCTGGTCCACTAAGTTCTGGGTTTCAGCCGAGTGGGCCAGAACACATGGGATTTGGGAATGCTGTGCCATCATTGCCTCTGTGCTGCTGCAGAACAGCAGCTCCCAGTTGCTAAGCAGCTGCAGAGCCGTCTTTGCCTTCCCTCCCGATCAGCTGTGCTACGGGAGCAACATGGGTTCCCTCCACCGGTGGAGAAGAGCTGTCAGCATGAACACGGGAGCAGTGGCCATAGCAAAACTGTTCCTTTTCTGGCTGATGCCCCCTCAGCATTAATGCTGGAGTGAAGCAAAAGGACACTTGATGACCCAGAAGCAGGGGGTGGCAGGGAGGGGAGAAGAAGAGCCAGCATATGTGCACAGCAGAGGTTACAAAGACAGCAGATCTGAGCAGAGCAGGGGGCATGCACCGAGGAGAAAGAAATGGGAGAGAGGCCAAATGCACAGTTCAGAATAAAAAAAAAGACAGGAGGAGAGAGTGGCATATGGAGAGGGGAAATAAAGAAGAATTTGCACAGCCTGCGAGTACTTGAATAGAAAATACAGGAAGAGAGGAAAGGAGCTTGATTCATTACTGCCCTTCACCTTGTGGAGACAGCTACACCCGGGAAGAGGAGGTGTGGAATACAACAGCAGCTTTCATGTTTCACAGGGAACTGTAGGTTTTACATTTCAACCCCTGCCATTTGTGGTTTTCTCACTGCATAGCCCCTGCCTTTTGTTTAGACTTTATTCCTGCAGGCTTTGTTCTTATCCTTCCCCAGTTTCTGATTTATTTTCCTACTTGCTTTAGATTTTTTTGTTGGTTTTGTTTGTTTGTTTGTTTCAAGGTAAGTCTTAGAATATTAAAAAACTTGAACTGTCTTACCCTTCAAGGGGGCAGGCCATTAGTAATTCCTAACTGAAGTCAGCTTCTACTAAACCCACCAAGCCCTTGCTGCTTTTCTCCCCTCTCTCTTCCAGGAGCTGCTGATGCAGAACAGGGTTCCCGTTACTTCCCAACACCTTCCCCTGCACGTTGTCTTGCCTTTTCCCCACGGGGTGCCTGCCAGCACTCCAGGAAGGTTTGCTGCTAGCAGCATGCAGGAAGGGGTTCCTGTGGCAGTAAATTATCACAAACGCCTGCTGTGTTGCATAGGGAGGGGGTAAAAAAGTGTCACAAACATCTGAGGGGGGAGTTGTGACCAAAAGAGATTCTAGTTCCACCACCGCTCAGCTGCCCACATGGAAAAAATACTTGGATGGTCTCACTGCCTTGGCTGCATGGTAGGAAATGCCAGTAGAGCTGGCAGGGGAGCTACACGTTCCTCTCTCTGGCTCCACCAGCCAGAGGACTGAGGAGCACATTTGCTCAGGAGGGTGGGGAGAGGAATTGAAGCTTGTGCAGCTGTTGTCCTCCTCTGCGGCCAGCCCTGGCTTGCTTGGAGGCCTGTTGACTGAGAACACTTTTCTTCAAGTCCAAAACTCAGTCCTAAAAGGAAAACTGAGGCGCCCACCCAGTGGAAAGGATTCACTATGGGCTCTGTGTGTGTATTTCAAGCCAATAAAACACTCGACAACTACACAGATGTGTTTCACACTTGGAATATTTTAGTTTAAGATGCCTGATTTGGAAGAATGCTGTATTTGCTTCCTTCTTCCATTTGTCTCGAGTCTTGTATCTTTGAGCAGGCATTTTCTGTACTATTAATAGACTCCCAAGACCATTAAAGTCACTGGCACTGACATTTTACAAGTAGCTTCAGCTGCCTTTCACACGGGCATTTTTAGCATTAGGAGAGATGTAAGCCTAATTAGAATGATTTTAACCAGGAAATTTCCCTGCCTTAAGAAATCAGAGCTACTACGTTAATCCCAGCAAGGAACTGGGAACTTGACAGTGTGCCTGTTGTTAGGATGAGAGTCAGGAAGGCTGAAATGTGTGTAGGAAGGAGGAAACGCACAGGAAACGTGCCATTAAGGACAGCAGCGTCGAGCTCACACAGGGCAGCAAGACAGCCTGACTTCAGTGATGACCCGCGGGCTGGAGCTGCCCTGGCAGGTTGCTGCCCTCTTTGTGCCCATGCACAGCAGACCATGCCACCACCCCCACTGCTCCAACACCTTCCTGACCCCGTGGCTTGTGGCAAGGACCTCCAGCCAGGCCACTCTGCACTGTCAACCCGCCCAGCTCCCACAAGTGTGGCACAGGCCCAAATCACAGATCTAAAGCAAACATGACACAATTACAACTGGGTTTATTTCCAGCTCTGCAAGTTATTAATTAGCCCGCTCTGTGCGTCGCTGGTTCTTTGCAGGGTTTGCTCTGGCTGGATTAATGGCTGCTCTCAGGTCTGAGATAAACTCACTCAGGTCCTGTCCTTTGTCTACTGATGCTCTGAAAAGCCACAAACCTCTCAGGCTCCTGCCAAACCTCCATCCCTATGTATGAGCTCCTTCCCAGCCAGACACCAACAGAGCAAGTGCTTCCTGCTTAGCTCTCCCTGTATATCTAGCACTCAACCAAAACCAGGCAGGAATTACAGTGTCCCCCATAGGGATATAAACAGAGGATTTTATCATATCTTTAGTTTGCAGTTCCTGCCTTCCTGTAGGCAGTTTGCACAAATATCAGAGAGGAAGATGTGAACTTCACACATTAACTGCCCTTTAATGTCAGTGCCATGCATTACTGAGCAAAAGCCTGCCTTTATTTCATCCACAGGCCTTTCTCTTCCAGCCTACTTTGCCACCCTTTTTTCTCCTTCTGTGAATATTCCCAGTTTCCCCACATTCTTGTCCAAAAGGTTTGAGAGCTTCCTGCCTGGGCCAGGTGCAAGAGTGTTGGCTGTTGCAAAGCCAATGCAGCAATGAAGTGCTGATCAAAGCCTGACTCTTCTAATGGCTCTGAAAAACACATTCCTGTTTAGGTTGTATTGCAGCCCACTTAGCAAGCCAGACCTGGGATACTTTAAACTTCAGGTTCTCAGAAGCCTCACATATAGGTACAACTCCACATATGTCAGGAGTAATGGAATCTAACAACCAACTTCTGGGGAGAGTAACCCAGATTTGGCCATCCAGAATGGACTCACCTACTCCGTACTAATCCCTCCTGTGTAAATGAAAGCATTTGAATGTAACTCTTGCTCTGGTGCTGTGGTCATCCTAATTAATACACACTTCTATTGGTCTCAGTCCTCCCTTGTTTCTAAACCAGCAAGCACATTAAAAGGAAATCTCTCTCTATCAGGAATTACCTATTTTGGGAATGGGAGAAGGGAAAAGTAATATGAAGAAAGCAGATATTGCAAAGAGCACTCCTACTTTGAAAAAAAAATAATAAAAACACAGGAAGGCATAAGCCAGAGGGATTTTAGGGGTGTAAAGAGAGAGGTTGGATATTGGGTTAAAACACATTGTGTTGCAAGGAAAGCTATTTACAGCCCCTTTCCTTGTGTTTCTCAAAATTACTTCCTGATGGGATTATTCTCTGCTGCAGATCTGGATGCAGAAAAGCATCTGATGCTGATTAATTTAATGCAGATCTGTAGCAGAGCCCTGTGCTCTCACCCAGCCACGAGCAGGCCTGCGCATCTGAACCCACTGCTGCTGACTGTTCCCATGGTAAAACCAACCCCAGCTCCCAGTGCAAACACCACCTGCAGATCTTGCCTGAAACCAGGCATTTTGAGTCCCTCTCTCTCCTGAGAATCCCCAGATTCACTGCTGGGTGCAGAGGTAGAGGGCTGAGATCCAGCACCACTGTGACAGCTCTGCCAGCCTGCCTTGACAAACTCCTCCCCATCGCCCGGCAAAGCTGTGCCAGCACATCTAGGAGACACACACATGGCTCAGATCCACAGGGGCAGAGCTCTGGTGGTGCTGGCAGACACTTGCTTGTTCATTTCATGCTTTTCAGAGATCACTCATTGTGTTTGATGTTCCAGAAAAGCATAGGGTGATCTTAACCTTGTGTTACCCATTTTTTTACAACAGAACTTGGCTTGAGAAATCAGAATTCAGTGAGGAACAGAAACTTGAAACTGCCCCTAAGCACCTATTGTACCAGGCTGAGACGTTACTGTCTTGATTTACACACTCTTAAAATGTTACGCTGTTGATTTACACACTCTCCAAATCTGTGAAGTGGAAGGTTTTCCCCCCCACACACAACTGCAAAGCCAAGAATCCCATTTCTAATGAAAGGTGGGATTCAAGAAACAGCACGTTGGCCACATGTACATCAGGTAGGCCATGTTTGGCCCACATAGTTGGCATCCCTGATTTAAAGCATACCAGAGAAAATAACCCAAGGAACAGTCTGTGTTCCCTATAAATAGCTGCTCTCTAGGTCGTAGTCAGTGTGTGGTTTACGAACAAAAAATCTGTCCAAACTACATCAAAGTGCCTGAATATTTGCTGCCTGAATTTGCTGAGTTGTGTGTCTAATTTGGCTGACACCTCCTGTTGCAGACCCTTGTCCTGTTTTCTTTCACAGCACTCTGAACCCTGTGGTAGCATTTGGACAGATTTTATGTAGAGTTTATTGAAAATTTTTAGCACTGATTTAGAGCACAGGCTCCTTGAGCCAAGTGAAACAGGAACCATGTTCCTAAGGCATGAAAAGGCAGAAAGGAAATTTTCTAATTGAAATATAATTTTTCCACATTACTTAATAGTCTAGAAAGTTAGTTCCTTTCTGGCAGCACTTCCCACTGGGAAAAAAATACATGGTTCCTGCTCAGCCAAACAACAATGTAATAATGTTTTAGGTTGGGTTAAACGTCTTAGAAACTGGCAGGTGTCACAGCCACCTTCCCTTCAGTGAAAAAGGCAATTGAGAGCCCTTATGAAACAAGGGATTTACATCAGTAGGGGCTACTACACAAAAAACAGGCACATGGCAAGGTCTGAATAGATGGTGAATCATGTGGCCCAAGGGATTTTTCAGGGCGGGGGCGTGTGTAAAATATCAGGCCATGAGGACCAGATGGTAGAGCTCTGCATGTGCAAGAGAAACAGCAAGAAACACTCCAGAAATGGATACTGAAAAGCAGCTGAAAGTCAAAGAGACTGGGAGCTTTGATTTAAAAAAAAAGATATTTCCAGGGTTGAGTGAGAGTCGAAAGAGTGTGAGCAAAAACACAACTGAAAAAAACAATTCTGTACAGTTCTTGTGTAAATAAATTGATTTATCTTGAGTATATACTTAGCTTTGCCTTAGGTTCTCCTCTTACATAGATACAGTCACCCTTAACTTTGTTTTGTTTCTGCAAGGCACAGCTCAGCTCTCCTCCATTACAGTTTCCCCTTTCATATCTGCCCTGCCAGTTCACACTAAATTATTTGGGGCAGAGTTTGTTTTTCAGTAAGGGTCTGTGAGCCTTAAAAACAATTGTTCCCTTGTGAAACATCTGAAATGTCTCAGAAATTCACTCAACTTACATGGTAAGTTCCATTCCTTAGTATCTGTCCTTGTAAACTCTTCAGGGCATTGTCTTTTGCTCTCCATGTACATGCTGTAGTGGGAATTCATGGCTGAAAACAAAAATAATTAATGTTACTGGTAGTGTTAAAAATAAATATTTAAGGTTCTGTCTTGTTATGCATATTCTGAACTAAGTTTGTATTTCCTTTGACATAAATGGTGCTACTTGTTCTTACCGTTAAGTCTTTGCAAAGCTGGGATTTGTATTATCAAGAAGAAAATTCTTAAATGCATGTCAAAAATGTAGTTCTAAAGACAATTAAGAACAGGTCCCTGTTCTCCTCTAGTGTATATTACCATATAAACTAATAATACAAGTATACAGCAGATGGCGTGTGCTCTTAGTCTTGTCTGCAATTGTGGCTACAAGGAAGCACCAGCGGTCTGAGATCTTGCTGGTGAGCTAAAATAGTTGCATTTTCCATTAGAAATATTCCTGCAAGCCATGCCTGTCATCCTAAGGGCATGCACCATGACAGAGCCTAAGTGATTAGAAACTTAAGACTTGTACAGTATTTGGAGTTCCCCCAAATGGAAGAACATAGCTGACCAGAATACTTTGTCAAATCTGTTAAGATAATTACAATGTAAACCAACAATTTTGGAGCAGAAACATCTACCACTATGATTCTCTTCCCCCACTTGACTCTCTATAGTTACAAAACTCATGGGCTTTTAATGTTATTAAATCTCATTTTCCTTGTCTTTTCCAAGCACATCAAGAGGGACAGGGGGAGAGAGGCAGCACAAGTTGGTGTTGTTTCCTTAGGAGGTCAGGCTAAGGACAAGCCTTGAGGTTCTTCCATACTACCACAGCTGTCAGGAGGCTGCAAGCACTTTTCCCCAGGCTTGGTATTTTAAGAAATACAAATACCAGGTTCTTTCATCACCCTGTACTGTGTACAGGTGTACAAATCTAAAAAGATTCCTGAACTATATAACGTAAAAGGAGAAAAAGCTGTGAAAAATTTAAAGATTGATTTGTGAGACTTGCAAAAAAACAACCAACCAAAAAAAACCCAACCAAACACAAAAAAACCCAAAGAAAATCCCCCAACCTAACAATATTCCACAAAATACTTTTATCCCCCCCTAAAAAAAAAAAACACTTTTATGGTACTAACTGGCTTGGAAAAAAAATTACTCAGTTACAGGAAGACTACTAAGTCTATCAGCTGATTGCATCACACACAGTGTGACGCTGGAGCAGAGTCCAAGTAAATTGTTGCAGGGTAAAACAATTCTTTCCCAGACCATTCTTTCCTGTGGGATACTGGAATGCCCTCAGCCATCACAGGCAGCAGGAGCTGACAAGTTTCACTGTGTTCCAGATAAGATGTAAGATTGCAGTTCATAAAGCATATTTTTGACAGCTTGTGTATTCTACATGCATACACCTGCTTTTTCCTCAGCAAAATGGTTAGCTTTAAATAGGTGTGAATTTGGCTGCTTTGTTATTATTTCAATTATATGACACTTCTTTGGGTATTTACGTGTCCCTCCTCCTCCCTATTGCTAAAATATCCTTCTCTTGCATTTTGCTCGCCCTCTGCACAAAGCGGGACCTTCCTCGGAAGCGATGCAGGGTTTGTGTTCGGTCTGGAAGGCCATCTAGTGACACAGCCGCGCAAGAGAACATGCAAAACTCTCTGAGAGACTTGTCTCTTTTTCTTTAGTTGAATTATCGCGCTACACTCAGGCGTTCCCTTGGGCTGTTGCTGTTACTCCCACAAGTGGCATCTCCCAAAATTTTTGAGTCGATTTTGGTTTCTGGAGAACTGACTGAGCTTATGTGAGAGGGAGCTCGGTGTTTATCCTTGCTGGGAAAGGAACAGAACTTTTTCTGGGGGTGCAGAATGGTGGTGGAGTGGCACCGGAGCAGCTCTGTCACCACCTCGTTACCTCCGGGGGTCTCTGCTTCCTGCCGCCCTGGCTGGCACTGCGCGCTGCCCCCTCGGCCGCTGCAGGCACTGAGGTGGAACTGGAAGACATCTCCTCAGCTGCTGGTGATGTGCGGCAAACCAGCGTGGCGCCCGAGGTCCGGAGGGGCTCCCTGAAGGAAGGAACGAGCGGGGCGGAGGGGAGGACGCTGGCCCCGCAGCCGCCGGGCAGCGAGGGGGGCCCAAGCCTGGCAAGATGGCGGGTGGGTGGGGGGTGCGGAGGGGAGCGGCCCCGGGGCTTGGCGGGAGGAGGCCCGAGGGGGTCCCGGGGGGCTCCTGCAGCGCCCATCGGGCCTGCGTGTCTCCACACGGGTCACCCACGCGTGGGTGGGCAGCCGCACGCGGGCGAGGCGCCGAGGCCGTGGGTGCCTCAGACCCGTGAGGCGATTTGTGGCGTCAGGGAGAGGCACTTCCCGCCGCCCCGGGGGCGTCAGGAGGCGGCGCGGCCCCTGCAGAGCCCGCAGGCACCTGAGGCGCCCGCGGCGCGGCCAATCCCCGGCGGGGCGCGGGCGGTGCCGGCCCGCCCCGGGGCGCCCGGCGGAGGGGAGCCCGGCCCCGCGGCTCGGAGGGGAGCCCGGCCCCGCGGCGCTGAGCCCGGCCCGGCTCCGCTCCCCTCCATGGAGGCGGCCAACGGGGCCCTGCCCGAGGCAGCGGCGGGGGGTTCCCGCGGCAGCGCGGCCGTCCCGTCGGGCAAGAAGGAGGTGAAGGTGGTGATCGTGGGGGACGGCGGCTGCGGGAAGACCTCGCTGCTGCTGGTGTTCGCCAAGGGCGCCTTCCCCGAGGTGAGCGGAGCCGGCCCGGCCCGGGCGGGGCGCGGAGGGGCTGGGGACCGCCCGGCGGAGCGGCCGGGGCTGGTCCCCGTCTAGAGCTGCTGCTTCTCCCTTTGCAGCAATACGCGCCGTCTGTCTTCGAGAAATATACTACCAGCGTTACGGTGGGCAAGAAGGAGATCACCCTGAATCTGTACGATACCGCAGGTACGGGGCTTTTCACAGCATCTTTTGCATTGACCCAATCCCAACAGAATCGGGCGGTGAGAGGCGGTTGCTGGGTGGGAACTGCGCCGGGCACCGGCCTGGGGCTGAGCCGAACCCACCCCCGGGTTTTTGAAGTTTCAGTTAAATAAGCAGAAACTTAAGCTGCCCCTGTGAACATGCCCTTACTTCTGTTCCAGCAGCTTTTGCTGGGTCAACTTAAACCAGACTGACGCTTGAGAACTGTAAGGCTGGATATATTTTCAAATTGCTTTTCTACTAGCATGCTTTGACTGTAGTAGCACAGTTAAGACTGCTAGAGGTTAGAGTACAATCAAAAGAAACATCTTACCTGTTGCATGCATAAATGTGCCTTCCAGAAAAAGAAGTCACTTATCTAACGGCAGTTTTAGCCATGGCTTCATTATCTAGTTCATATCTAGTTAATTGTCTTAACAACCCACTTTATTAAGAGAATCACATCAAATAGCAACCATACCTGAAGGTATTGAAAGCTGGTTCCCAGATGCAAAGCATAATACAATCAAGCAGGAGAGTATTTTAATCTCCTGCCATGTGTGATTGAATAGTGAAGGAAAAAAGGCTGGTTTGTGCTCAGGACAAAAAAGCTGTAGTACTAAAAGTTATTTGAAGATGTTGGTAGTTTGTTTGGGTTCATTTCAGGAACTTGTGGAATGATTTCTGTTCAACTTCATTACAAGTTTTTTAACTCTGTTATCCAGCTGCGTTCCTAAAAAAACCCTAAAATTGACACATGCTGCATTTCAGCTCTGAGTAAATAATCTGTTCCAGTTCAAGCCTGTGAAGCTGTTCCAAATTTACACCAAGACAAATAAGAATGGAATGCTGTCCATATTAGTTATGAATAGTAGCAAAACATACTTACCTTCTTGCATACCTTACTGATACCTGAATAAATAATCTTAAAAGTTTCTAATCTAAAAGTAGATTTATTGCTAATCTTTACTGCAGTATAGCAAGATCCTGGGCACCCAATTTGCCACTCATCTTCTTGTGCCAGTATTACTGTTCTTGAATCCAGTAATTAGGAAAATGTAGCTTCTACTGAATGACAAAGCTTTGTTGTTTAAGTCTTAAGAGAAAAGAGAAGGGCCAAAATCTAGTGTGAAAGAGGGATTTCCTTAATATAATCTGTTGGCACAAAGGACTTGTCACAGTGAACTTGTCAAGTTTTATGTTTGTTCACTGTCAAAGTGGAGTTTTTGCCTGTCACACAGCTCTTGATACTTATCTGGCTCATGGAAAATCAAGCTGTAGCTTCTAACATTTGCTTTTGGAGCCTCTTGCAGGCTTTAGGGAGCGTGGGCTGGCTGCAGAAGGGGTGGTAGGCAGGGCAAGTGCAGTATTGCAGCACGGAACACACCAAACCTGCCATCGGGGCCCAGCTCCTTGTGTCGTGTGGAGAAGCCAGCTCTGAGCAAGAGCTACAGCCCCCAGCAGCCTGGAGAGCACTGAACCCAGTGCTGGTGGCTCCTCTCACCCTGTTTCCTTGCTCAGGCATGTAACTTCAGCAGCGTCTACCCTTCCACATTTAGTTCACAGCTATAAATACTGCCCTGTTGCAGGACCAAAGCACTGCCCTATTGAAGAGTACAGCAGGGCAAATTTTGTGTCTCATAAGACACTTTGGAAAGACTAGAGTTTTGGTTCTGTTTCAGAGCTGCTTGCATGTTACAGATCTGTGTCCTATTCTGTTGTTGACGCAGCTTTTCATTCTCTTCCTGAAGCTGGGAGTTAAGCTAGAGGAAGAACTCACTTGAGCACATATTTTAATGTCATCCTGTTTTTAATAATACAAAGGTAATGTTAAATTCCTTAATGATTAGTCTAGGACCAGGAGTTGTGTCCTGTCCTCCAAGTACAGTAAGAGAAGAGCAAGAGGAGTGACCAGTTGACAAGAGAACTGTTCCTCTGCCACATGAATGCAGCATGGGAGATGCAGTTTTGGACTTGGTGTTTCACTGTGTTGACTTGCTTCTGTCATCTCATGCAACAGCAGCTCATTGAATTCCTGTCTTAGCTGGGTGATGATGCTCTGGGGTGGGTAAACAGCAGCAATTGCAGCTTAGAGAAGAGTCTAAACATACAGTTGTTTAACAGTGCAGCATATTGGCCATATTTTATTAATCATCTTCTGACTTACTGAACTGCATGAGTTGGTCTTGCTCTTCTTTAAAATCCCAAGACAGCTTCATGCTTGTCTTTTTCTCCTCAGTGTGAAAGGTTCCCAAATCATTCAGTTTATTATAAAATCATTTAAATGGATCAAAAGGATGTAAAGCCAGTTCTGAGGTGAGGGGCTTCAGCTAAGTGCCGTGTAGCTGTGTAGGGGAGGGGAAGGCAAAGCTGGTCTTCTAAAAAGTGTCACTTGATCTTCATGATGCACCCACTGCAGAAAGGACTTTGATATTTTTAGGATCTTGCTGAGAGCAACATTAAATAGAGCTGCATCTACTTCAGCACATGGGAAGGGAAAGGATGGGTTCAGCTCCATGGGCTGTTTAAAGTCAGAAGCATTCTTTGTATTGTCTAGTCCTGCGTAGCTTGGGACTTTGAGCTTGTCCTACTTACTGAAGGAGAAGGACACAAAGTGCCTAAGAATTGAACAACTCAAGCTACAAAAGCTGTTTTTTTCTTGACAAGAACTTGGTAAGAAACTAAGTTAATGAGTTAGTTTAAAACGTGCTAGAATAACAATTTTCTGTGAGACTGTTGCACTGCTCTACCCTGTCTTCCTCATCAGAGACACCTCTGGCTGTTGCAGGAAGTTGGTGGTATTCGTACGCAACACGCAAAGCCCTGGTAACACCACTTGTCTCTTCCACAAACAGGCTTTGCAGCTGCTTATTCAATTAAAAGTTTCCCATTTCTTGCTGTGCTCATTAGAGGCAGAAGCATTGAGAGATACATCAGCTGCAATTTTTTACACACTGAGGGAGTAGTGTTGATGCTTTAGCTACGGCTCAGACACAAAGTTCTGTTTTTGATGCTGTTGGGTGCAGAACTTTCTCAGAGCAAGGAAAAGAGCTCTGCTGGGCTGGGGAGGAAGTCATGCCTCATCACTGTGGGTGCTCGCTCTGACTTGCAGGAAGCACATGCAAAGCCTCCAGTGGGAGTTCTCAGGTCTGTAATGACAGATGCACAGCAGACTGAGGCCGTAAGAGAAGTTTTAAAAGCTGGCATATGCAAGAGTAGTTTTTCTAACTTTGAAAGGAAGGGCATGGCTGAGGAAGACAAAAAACCCCCAGCTTTTTCAATGCAGTGTGTCTCCCCACCCCGATGTCCTCTTCTACTGGCTTTATTTCTGCTACGAAGAAAGTCTGCCTACCCATCTTTTCTAAATGGAGTAGTGATAAAATGTAGCTGCCCAGCAGGTAACCTGGTGTTCTGATGGAGCCTGCAGAATAACAAATCAAAGGAAACTGGGTGCATTTCTCCGTGTCCATGAGAGCTCCCCATGGTGCCGTTCCATGTTGATCCCAACATGGGTGTGGAGTATTGCAGACAAGATAGGGACATCTGTCGGAAGTGGTTGGCTGGTCTGGACTGGGTGGCAGGATGTTACATTCTTCCTCACCCATCAGTGACAGCTCTGCTGTGGAGCAGCTCTTACCAGTGACTCCCAGGCTGGCAAGTCTTGACTCTCATTTATCCTCTCCAGTCAGTGGCAATGGCTGCTGAGCTCCTTTACACACTGAGCAATGTGCAGGCTGGCACATCTTGGGTGATGAACTGGAGAAGGGATGAGGAAGAGCCAACAAGCGTGGACATGCACCTGAGACCGAGACCTGTGGTTTTGCTGCTTTTCCTGTTCCCCAGCCATCAGCAGGGGCAGCAGTCAGGTGACAAATAGATCTTCTTCAGACTGCTTAAGTTGTGGTTTCTTCTTTATTAAGTCTCTGAAAAAAAACTCAGTTGGAAAAGATGGGGTTTTCTTCCTGAGCTGCCATCTGTATCTGGTAATTACTGCTTTCTCAAACTTGATCTCTCAAAGCAAGACACCGTCAGACCCCAGCCTGCTGATTACTGCCAACTCTCAGCTACAGCAAGGGGAAGAGTGCAGGTCTGAAGCAAATCAGCTTCCTCTTGTCAGATCACGTGCTAGAATATCCCTTATCAGAAGAATGACAAATCCCCTGGTTTTCCAGAGTTCAGCAGCATCCCTAAGATTTGCTGTGTAGTTGTGCTTCAAAGACCACTTAAGCCTGGCTCATGTTGCAGCACATCTTGTAAAATGACATGTGTGCTGCAGCGAGCAGGGCTGCTGGGGGCACAGTCTGCTCATTGCTGCTTCCTCACAGCTCGCTGGGTTGGCATAAGCAAGTTTACCACAAGATTTTTGCTTCAGCATTTGCATCTAGCAAATGAGGTGTTTCTTCTCCTCACGGCATCACATGTGCAAATGTGTTTGGGAGAATGGAACCACTGCCAAATTGCGAATGCTTTAATCAATAACTGTCAAATCCCTTTTGCTGATTTTGCTTGTGAGCAGCAAGTTGGCAATTGGTGATTAGAACTGCTTCAAAGTACTTAGCAGTTGAACAAAGTAGGCTTTCTATTAAAACTTGTCACGGTCAAGTATTGTATTCTAAAGCATCAGGTTTGTCAGTAAAGAGGAATCTCCAGCATTTAAGGGAAGCAATTTTACAAGTATGGAAAACTTTCTGTCTACACAATTATAGTACTGTTGTTCTTGGAACTAGGTGATCTTTAAGGTCCCTTCCAACCCAAACCATTCTGTGATTCTATGATCTTTACATATTGCCATCATACTGCTTGTTTATTAAAGATAGAGACTTCTCTTATCCAAAACACCCCTGTGTTTCAGGGCAGGAGGACTATGATCGACTGCGACCGCTCTCGTACCAGAACACAAATGTCGTCTTAATTTGTTACGATGTCATGAACCCCACTAGCTATGATAATGTAGCAGCCAAGGTAAGAGGCTTTCCTCATTTGCTTCAGCCTTTTAAATGAATTACATACACCTGCTACGTGACAGGACATCAGATTAAAAAAGCTGATGCTTTTAGGGTTCTGTACCTTGGGCGTGTAAGTGCAGAGATCACTCATTGTGCACTGAGCTGCAGGTCGCAGACCTTAGACCTGGAGCTCACCCCTCCACAGCTCCTAAGTGCTCACAACTAGGGTTGACTCCACAGAACGCTAAAAAGATCACAAACCAGCAGTGAAAATGCTGTAGCAAAGTGAGACAACCAGGATTCCACACAGGCATTTAAGATCCAAGTCTACTTCCCTCACATGCATATTTAGCTACAGGGGATAGGCATGTGAGCCAGCAGTTGTCTGTACTAGGACTGTGATGCTCCAAAGCAGAAGTTAGTGTTCCTGTACGGAGCACCAGCAAAACAAAGGGAGACTTGGTTCAAATTCTGCTCTTAAGTAGACTTAAGACTCTTGAGAATTTAGAGGAGCTCTTCTGAATTTAAACAGATGTTAAGTAAGCCCTTTGGCAGATGTTTTGTAGGACTTCAGTGTTTCTGTAAAATGCAAATAGGGCATCTTGGGCCCCTGTGACCACGTTGATGACTTTCAAAATGCTGAAATGGCAGCTTGTATTAAAGGCTTGATTGTTTTGATTTCAGAAGAAGCCAAAACAACACCGAAAAGAAACCCACCAAAAAACTCCCCCCAAGAAACCCCAACCAGATGTAAAGGTTTTGTTTCTCTCCCATCAGTGGTATCCTGAAGTGAATCACTTCTGCCAGGGCGTCCCGCTCGTCCTGATCGGCTGCAAGACAGACCTTCGGAAAGACAAAGAGCAGCTGCGCAAGCTCAGGGCTTCTAAGCAGGAACCCATTACTTACAACCAGGTAAATAAAGTGCATTTGAAGTGGTGTCCTCTTTGCAAGAGGTAAAGGACGCTTCAATGGCATCAGTCTTCACAGGTGCAATCACAGATACTCCAAAATCAGGTGATTGCGGTGTCCAGGGAAAGAAATTCTTGACAGCACTAACAGTTTCTCCAAGTCCTTTTTGGAAGTGGCCAGATCACCATCCATTTTTAGTATCAAAGAGAAATTTTAAAGAGTGTTTTGCATGTCTTGGGGTGTGTAAAAGGAAACTACTAGCTACACCTTCTAGGACCATTACATCTCATTCTTGTTTCCTTTCACAGCTGAGTTATTACTGTTACAAGTTTGTGAGCCTCAGCAATTTTGCTGGACTCCCCTCATAATTTTTTATTAGCATACATTGCTCCCATCACTGGTGATTTGATCAGGATTGTGATAAAGACTGGAGATGCTAGGATGCACATTACAGGATTAAAAGTACTGACCATTTCAGAGAAAATGTGCTTTGCAAGTGGTATTTAAAAATAAACCCTTTCAAGGACAATAGCAAAAACATCTGCAAGGCTTCTCCAACAGAAGAGACTTTTCTTTGAAGTCTCTAAAGTAATCTTACAAAAACCCCTACATGTTATCAAATTTTTTCACTGTGTTATGAAGCTGTAAGACTTACAGCTGGTGTTACAAGACAGTTACAAGTGTAGCTGTCCTAGGTACAGGACTCACACAAGACCTTTCTGCTCTGGTCTCCCACTTTTTTTTTTTTTTAAATTACAAAGCTGTTCTCTCATCTCAGAGCAAGAACAGCAGCATGTGAGTCACACGTCCCAGGAACAAGGTTAAGTGCACTAAGACCTTGAATGAATCACTACTTTTTCTGAGCAGCACAAGGAGAAACTGGAACTGCATCACCACTAGACCACACTGGGACATTCAGCTTGTCTTCCTTGTGCACAAAATGAGGACCCTGTCCTGTCACTCTGTGAACAGCTGTAGATTGTCCCTCATTTGCATTAATAACTCATTCATCACCCTCACATTTGAGGTTCGAGGCAAACAACAGACACTTTTGGCCATTCTGCTGAGGTCTCATGCAATTAATTGCCAGGCCCCATGATGTACAGACTTTGTCTCCTATGTGAGCCCTCCCACTTCATTTTTCTCCCCTTCAATATAAGCTCCCTCAGTCTTTTACAGCTGATGGCATCTTGAGCCACATGACATGATGCTTCCAATGCCTGGCACAGAGGACATGAACAGTATCTACCAGCACTGCAGCTTGCAAACAACTGGAAGGAGACAACTTCACTTAAATATGCTGAAGAAAAATCCCCCTATAGAAGCCAGAGTGCTCAAGTGACCCCACTCCCAGGGCTGATAATGAACACACAGTTTATGAGCTGTGGGCTGCAGACCTGGAATTCCCACTCCAAGGCTCACAAGCATTCATAACAGGGAGCTGACTCTCCAACAACAGTAAAAGGATCACAAGCAAAGTAAGAAATCACTGTGTTTGGTCTGTAGTGATTTTGTGCAGCCAGGATTGCATGCAACTCTTCTAGATTCCTGGCCGTTCCCACTGCTCACATCCAGGTGAGGCTGAGGAGCACAGGCACCCACTTCTGTGTATGAGGATTCTGGCTGAGCTCCTGTGATGCTCCAAGAGTCAGGGTTCCTGCATGTTGACCAGCAAAACAAGGCATCAGTCCAGATTCTGCTCTTGCATGTGACATTAATTGATAGTTAAGGTCAGGCCTGAAAAAATACCACTGTGTAGACATCTTATCCTCACTTAAGTATCTACCTCAGCATTTCCTTTGAACAAATTTAACATCGAGAGTATTTTTACACAATCAGCAGTTAGCATTTAGTCTCTCTAATGCAATGAACCGTTAGACCAGCCTCTAGATCAACACAGGGGAAAAAAAAAATCCTAAGTAATGCTGCCTTGGTTTATTACCAATGCCACTTACACTCTAACACTATTCTCAGAAGTTGCTTCTTTCCTTACCTTATGATACGATGATGGACAAAATAACTCCCTTTCTTCCCCAATTAACCTTTCGTACTTTACCTTTTGTTCTTCCCAGGGTGAAGCAGCTTGTCAGCAGATAAATGCAGAAATTTATCTGGAGTGCTCAGCAAAATGTCGTGAAAACATAGAAAGTGTTTTTAAAGAAGCAACAACCATCGCACTGAACGCCATGAAAAAAGCCAAGCGCCAGAAGAAACAGACAGTGTGCTCAGTGCTGTGATCTGGACTGCAAGAGAGCATTGACTGCACCTGATTCAGATTATAAAAGCAGTAGAAGTTAAAAGACTTTTTTTTTTCCCCATTACATGTTTGTATTACTGAAACCATTTTTAAGTTGTGGTTATTTTTCCTGTTTTTGCACTTTTGTTGCCCTGTGCCCCGTTTTCAGAGCTCTTTACCACGGTTAACTGATGCCACATTCCTTTGTCCATCTGGCTTTTGCTATGAACTGCAGTTTACCACCAGTCAGGTCTTGGACTCACTATTTAAACTGCAATGAACAGTGACTGCTGGCATATGACTTCATTAGTGGGGGAGGTTTTCCCTCTGCAAAATAATTGTGGCATGAGGTCATATAGAATTTACTGGGTTTTTTTCAAGCAGAAAAGCTGAAAAGCCACATCTTTTAGAAGAAGCAGTGTTAGAGCAGCTTACCAGGCACCTTTCAAGAGAGAAATGGAAGTTCTGTGCTAACATTGGTATGAGCTGGCCTCAAGTTGCACCCAGAGTGCACAGACTGTACCTCTGGGCCAGCTTTGCAGAGCTGCACAACCTGGTGCCTCCAATCTCCTGGTTCTTTTGCACATCGTCATGCCATGAAATCACAGATTTCAGGAGCAATCATTAGTTTGTAGCCATCAACCAAACCATGGATGAGGAAGGAGGTTTCTGCAGTACAGGTGTTGCTGAAAGCTGTGTCAGGCCAACAACTCCTGCCCATCCCCAGGGAGGATACACCCTCACAAGACACCACCTTTTGCTAAAAAGTTTGCGTGGTGCATTGCAGGAGTCTACTGCTAGACAACCATTGCACATGGAGCCAGGTAACTGGACATCACACAGCTTTCATGCAGCTTTGTCCCCTGCTGGTTACATGACCAGCTGGTGAAAACCTCTGGAGCAATCTATCATTATTTTACAGGCAGCTTGAAGATGTTTTGATCCTTGAAATCTTCCTTTTTTTTTTGCCCTCCCTAATGTGTTTTGATTTAATCTAGGTTTGTAAATCCCTACAAGCTTAAAATGGAAAATTAAAAAAAAAAATAAATTGCAAATTTGTGCATATCTTGGACTATACAAATATCTTGATTTGTGCAGCCCTAACTCCACAAGAAGACATTTATCAGTGACAGACAAAGCCACACATCACCTGACACGGTATGAAACTGGAACATCAACATGCAGGAAATAACTGCCTTTACCCTCAGCTCCACAGCAGGAATCTTTCTTGCTTTTTTGATCTGGGTTTCTCACACTGCAGAACTCAAGTGACTCACCACACACAGAGCTCCCCAGCCCTAGAGAATCAGGTCCACTGCTCAGATCCAGCAGGTTCCAACATCGCTCTCAAAATAAGAGCTTACACTTCATAAATTCAAAGAATAAAAAACCAACCCCCACAGGGTGTGCAGAAGTCAAAAGTTAACATAGCAACACACAGCCCAGCTAATTTGAAAGTCGTTCAAAAAATGCAAATTGCAATTTATTATTCATGCCCACAGGACAGTGACACTGCAAAGGTAATTTTTCTAGCCTCGCAGCAACAGAACTGATGAAACCATTTCAAGTCTAGTGCATGTGGATTTCTTCATGAGCACACTTACTGGGAGAAGGGCATTAATTTCCACATCACTGCCAAAGCATTTGCCCAATTTGGGCTTTGTGTGAGCTCACAGGAAGCCTTCACCCTTGGGAAAGATGCTGCCTGAAGCAGCTCACAGCACTGACCCTGCCCTTAGGGAGGTACAGGTGTTCCAGCACCCAAAACAAACTTGTTTTAATGTGTAAGTTTAAGTTGAAGCAGCACAAGGAGGTGACAGTATTTACTCTCTGACATCCTCCTGAATGAGTGCTTACATTCTCTTCATTATCAGTACAGGCACAGCATCTAAAGACAGTATTTAATATTTTTGCTAAGCATGTCCTCAGGTTGGGAGGACAGGCACTGGGAGCAAAAAATACTGAAAACAGAAACCCAAGTGCAATTGCACTTACTGCCACTGATTGAGGCCATTTTAAAGAAAACAGTGTCTCAAAAAACCAACCCCAAAGGGCAGTGCAGTTGTTATGAAGAAGGGGCTGAAGCAGTTCCACAGTGAGTGGTTTATTTTAGGTCTTTTCCAGGCCTGCACAGATGACCTGGTCTCCCTGGAAGAGGACTGCCAGACTTCCCTCCCATTTAAAAACTGCTTTTGCTTGCTTATTTTTGTTTTCCAAAGAGGATTTCCCTTCCTTAAATACTTTTTCTGAGGTGTATATACCAGCAGTATGGAACAAAGATGGGTTTGGTTTTTTTTCTTCACAGTACAGATACATTAATATTGCCACTGAAAAATGTGCCTTAAACAAATGCCTTTAAAAACCAGCATTCGGTCTGTATTACAGATCAACCTGGAGTGTTCATAAACCTTTGCAAATCCAATACCCAGAATTTAAATAATAAAACTGGAAAGTGTTAAATACCATTCCAGAATTGGAATCACAGTAGATCTCACATTCTCCTAAGGCTGGCCCTGTGCCAGGCAGGTGCATGCTGCTCTATGGACAGGAAAAAACAAAACCCAAAAGCAAACATGTTTTGTATTAAATATACATAAATAGCAGGACTGCAGACTGGAGAGCCATGCTTGTGTAATACTGAGTCTGTGCTGGCACAGTCCTTATTCTTCACCAGACATGGGGATGGGCAAGTCTTTCTGAGCCCATCCCTGGCACAGCTGGGGTTTAAGCAGGATCCATCCCAAAGCCAGAGCCTGCTGCAGCTGGAGGGGTGGGGAGGTGGGGTTCACAGCTTCTTCAGTTTGTCTTTTTCTTCTGGAGTTTAGTGTGCACCACTTTGAGAGTAGTGAGGAAGTTCCCGAGGAAGAGCAGCAGAAATGTGAAGGCCAACACAAAAACCTGAGGAAGAGGAGGAAAAGGTAAGAGCTGAGGGTGTTTGCTTGGGCCACACTGAAGCTCTGAGGGGGCTTGGTGGGCAAGTCCAGGGACAGCACATGAGAGATCACTGCAGCCAAATATACATCCACACATATGGAAAGTATATTTTTATCATCATTTAAGTAGCATTTACTACTTTTTAATATTAGAACATGGATTATACTCCACATAAGTGGACTCTATCAAGCAGTAAAATCATTAAATCCAATCTAATGGACTGACATTATTCTACAAGCACTTTCACTGAACACCAGTGGCACAGGCATGGGGGAAGGACAGGTTTCTGCAGGAAGCTGTGTTCCTCCTGAACAACATTAGCACACCAGCCACAGCAAGATCTGACCAAAACAATGACCATCAGAGCAGAACCAACACCCACCTGCCATTCTTTGCACTCCTTATGCCTCGACAATCCAAAAAGTGTGATTGCATTATATAGCTGCCAGAACTAAAAAGAAGGGAAAAGAAGCAATTTAATTACTAGCAAAAAACCCAAATCTTAGAAACATCTGCCATGGGTGTGTGTGATCTAAAGCACCTTTAAAGCAGCAGCAGATCCCCCCAGGCCCTGTGTCCCAAAGGGAGGAACAGGATTGCCTTACTTACATGCCCAAAGAACAAGAAGGGAAGGAGAAACGTCAGCCCCCGCCACATCCAGGACTGAAATCCTTCTGGAAAAGGTTAACAGAAGAGGCAGAGAGTGAGCACAGAGAAGCCAGGACTGGACCTGCAGCCCTCCCCACCCAGACCACCCCATAAGGGCTATTCCCATCCTGCTCTGCAACAACCAACCAATTAAAAAAATTTAGACTTGAAGGTGTGGAAATGGGGGGAGGATGAAGATGGCCAAAATCTCCATCTTAACCCTCTCCAGATCAGAGCCCTCTACTTCTGACCCACAGGACCTGCAGAGGGAGATTAAATCCTGGCTCCCCTTCCTGCCACAGGACGCAGAGAGGGGGGTGGCAGCCCCACAGAGGTTGCTCTCAGAAGGCCACAAGCAGTCTCCCTATTACTGCATCTAAAACCTTTGCAGAAGACTTTGCAAACCAAATACTGCAGAAAGCCTCACCTACTGTAAGGTCCAAGTGGTTTCTCTCCCCCAAAGCACGGAGTCTGTAAAGGCAGCCCCTTTGGTAATAATACTGTAGGAACTGAACACAACCTGGAGAGGAGAGAGGAAACATCGTTGTGCTGGCTGTTCAGAAGTGTGACAAACTAACAAACTATTTTAGTAATGTTTAATCCAGCAGCATTTAATTATTGCCTATATTTGTACACTTTACATTTGCCTGGTATGGTTTATATTTGTACAGTTTAATACCCCAGTGTTTACCTAGCAGAATTGTTTTTATTTTCAGCCCATGATATAAAACTACTTTATCCCCTGAATTAACAAGGTAAGATATACTCACTCTGAAATATTGAAAACGCTAAAAATTGGCTGCGAAACATTTGATACATGAGACCATCTGGCCTGAAAGCAAAACACAAAGGAGGTCCATTTGTTTGGTAAAAAGCAGACAGTGCAGTGACCTTCCCCCTCAGCACCCAGCCAGATCCCATCAGCAAACCAAGCAAGCAGCTGGTACCCAGCCCACTCCACCCTGTTGGGAGCCCAGAGATGGTCCTCCAGGCCCACATCACAACTTTGGCTTGAAGGAAACACTCTCACTCATTAGGTTTCCACATTTCCCCTCTCCAACATGTATAAATGCTGTCCTCTCTAATTCATTTGCTCATCGTGGTTTTCTCTAGGCAGCCACCAAAGCTGTTCAGCAGCATTTGGCTCAAGAATCCAAGGGGTGGAGCAGGGGGTGGTTGTGCTCCTTATCCTGAGGGCAGTTCAGGATAGACAGAGGACAGGGAACCTTCTGCTCCAGCCCCTGCATCATCCCCTTACAGATTCAGGAGCAGAAACATCTCATTTTTAAAAACAATTGTTAACTAACCAGTCCATTCCACAGCTGAGCCAGGGGCCATACATGGGCTGCATCGCCATGTTGTCCTGACCAGCCCCTGGGAAGGTAACTGGCAGTTTTGGCTTTATACTTGGTTTGTAATCTGGGTTCAGTAAAGGCACCAAATAGATGAATTTTGTGGCATCCTCCCTCTAAAGCAAAGTGCTGCTTGTTTGCTTAGTTGCACAGAAACAGGGAGACCTGCAGAGACTTTGCTACCATCGGCACAACCATGGCTTAGGCTTTGAGGTTTGGTTTTCCTTTTTCATAAACCAGTGCTGTAAACACAGACATGCAGCATTGTATTTATAACTGAAAACATCCCTAAGATCAGACAAAAAACAAGTCTGACACTTTGCCACGTGCCCGTGCAGCTTAAAGCTTAATGAACCTGCTGGATTTTAATGCTCAGATGATGTAAAGACCATGATTCAGGTACCTCGAGCCACCAAGAGCAGACTCACCACGTTAACATGACTCCAGACAGGAATGTGGAGACATAGTGATGAGACACCCACCAGCCTTTGATCCTAAACAGAAAAAAACGTGGCAGTTAGACCAGAAACATGGGTTTTAGCATTATAAGTCTGGCTTTACAGACAAAAAATGATCCTGGCTTGAGGGAGGAGAAGGACAGGGAACAAAATTGATGGCCCAACTCAAGCCAAAGGGGTGCTGTGCAATATGCCCTGGCAATATGACTTTGTTGGAACACAGATCCATGACTGCTGGAGGGAGGCTAAGGAACAGGGCACATCCCACGTGCTCCCACGAGCTCTCCAGCATAGCAAGAAGCAGCAGTCCCTGCAGCACGAGGCTCCACGGTGACTAATGATGCACAAGTTTCAGCCCACACACCCTTTTTTTTTTTTTCTGTGCCATAAATATGTGACATATCCAAGTCCTTCCTATGAGGCTGTTTCTTTCGGACATGAACACTGCAGAAAGCTCAGGAAATTTCAGTAAAGTGAGCAAGTGCTGTAGGAAGGACCTCAACATCTGCCTTAGGATACCCCTACCAAGAAGAAACAAGGGCTTGGAGTAAGGATGATAGAATGGTTTCGGTTGGAAGGGACCCTGAAGATCATCTAGTTCCAACTCTTATCTTTCACTTAACTTCTCCCATGGTTTTATTTGTGATCCCAGATTTGTATACAATTAACTCCTAACCACCAATTTTCCCTCAACACGGCTGCAATTGTCACACGCCTCATGAGGGTGGCCATGCTAACCACAGGGTGTGGAGCCAGCACCTCAGTCAGTCCTTTCACCAAAAATACACACACTTTTACAGCCCAGACCACATCTACAGCTACCAAAACATCCAACGCTTTGGACAAAGCACTATGGACTTGTAGGAACTGCACTTTCTCCCTCCCCAAACCTCAGGAGGCTGCATCTTGGAAGCAACCAAGGAGGAGAACAGAGACAAGAGACCCTGTAGAGAGGCATCAGCACCTCAGATTTGCTGGGCTTCAGCATCAAGCTGAATCTGCCTTTGTGGGTTGTTTTTCTTTTAAGGACATTTCTTGCTTTAAATAGTTCTTGCAGGTGGCTCAGTACCTTGACCCATTGCTGATGAGGATGCTTTCCCGTATCGTCAGCGTGCAGTAATACCACACTAACAGAAAATTAAACACTTCATCTGTCACCCTGTGACACACAAAAAAACAGAGTAAAAAAAAAAAAAAATCCAGTTAATTATGAAGACACATTAAAATAAATAGCCTACTTTTCTTCCTTCCCCTTGGGTGAATGAAAACGTGGCCAGGCAAGGCCATAGACACCAAGTCCCAGTCCTGAACATCTCTAATCCACATACAGAGCCACACACATGGGCAGCAGCACCAGGCTCTGAGTCCTTTCTTCCAGGAAGTGCCCCATGATACAACACTGCAGATCTTCAGCTGATAAGCAGGAATGCAGAGATGACACTAACTCCTTCTGAAGGAGAGAAAGCACCATGAAAGCAGCAGATGATCCAATTTAGAGAGGCATTTCCAGGTTAATTCAATGAGGAGATTCCATGAGATCTATATAAATCCAATCAACTGAAAGAGCAGGAGAGCATTACACTCAGGAGGGGAAAAAAACCAAAACAGCTTTATTTCGCCATTTGCAAACCCCTGAAGCCACAGGGATTCAGGGCAGCCTCTGTCCATGGCACCATCATTCCCTGGTATGATCCTGCATTCACCCAAACCCAGAGACACTACTGTGGAAGTGCGTGGCTCCAACACCTCCCTGATTTTTAAAGCAAAACTGCTTAGTTCAAACTTGTTGGTGCTCAGACACTTTATCATGGTCTAGAGATAACGTTTCAGGTCTGACCATTTAATGCAAATCCTATTTTGTTGCCTTTGCAACCCCAGAGCTGCAGCACAGTGCTGGTCCCTGCCAGGGACACCCCCCAGGCAAAACCAACTGCTTGTTCCCAAGCACACTATGATGCCAGGAAAATGATGGATCAGGAAACACGATGTTGGACTTCTCTTAGTCACAAGACACTCCATTAAAAGTTAAACAAGGAAAAGCAAGTAGCTAAAACACAGATGATGCTGGTGTTAAGAGGTGCAAAAGCTGTCCTGCTGTCCAGCTGCTCAAGCCTAAATGTTGCCAGAGCCTGTCTCACCATCCTTAATAGCAGGGAACATTTAGTTCAAACCCAGCACATTTTTATTCAAAATACTTGATTAAAATTAAAAATGCAGCTTACCTGTAGTGGAGAATAAACCTGCAGGCAACAGCCCCAAGTAACAAGATTATTGTCAGATAAAGTTTGAACTTCTCATACTCATCCTTGTATGCAAACCTGGAAGGGAACAGCCTTTACCAGAACATGGCTTTGCTTTTTCTAATCAGATACAAACCAACATGCTGACCTCAGAGACATGAGGTTTTGCTTAAAACATTAAGGAAAGCAGGAGCTGGCAGTGAAAGGCAGAGCTCTGCCTGCAGGGACCTTCCAGGCTGCAAGGCAACTCAGTGGCCCAAGTCCGTAAGAGCTGATTTCTGGGTTGGCATGATAAGAATTAACAAAAAGTGAAAAAAAAAAAAAAATCTCCATTTTCTGAAACACATAGGCCTGGAAGTCACAATACCATTTTTCACTGCAACCCCCCCCTCACAATTAAGGCAACACACTGGGCTTAAAAGCAAGTGTAGGACAGAATCCATTAGAGCTCACAACACATTAGCTTGGTCCCGTGTCACGGTCCAACCTGCCCACCTCTCAACATTTCATCTTTTATCTAAGAGAAACCCATTCCCATCTCTGGACTTCAGTCCATAATCACAGCTGGCCCCAGAGGAACCCAAATCCACACATGCAGAAACACTCACTCACTTTGCTTGGTTACTCAGCAGAGTTACATTCACGTTTCCCAGCACCAGATTTAAGTACAGGCTGAAAAACAAAGAACAAAGTGGACTCATGTAAGTCTGTTTTATCTTAACACCACAGGATCTGAGCTGGAGACCAGTGTGTCTGTTGAAGCCACGTTTGCTATATTAATGTATTAACAATGAAGGCAAACTGGAGATAAGACTACAGAAAAGGATTTAAATGTGGAAATCCAGTCAGCACTTCCAAGTTAGCAAGACTACTTTTATTTTAACAAGAAAACCTGTGCTGCCCACAGACAGAACATTTACATACACTTCCAGCTAATGAACGGTGTACAACTGACACACCAGCTCAGCAAGAGGTTTATGACTAATCCAGTTTTACATGTATTTCTTCAACATGCACATTATCCTTTAGGAACAACAGTACTGTGAGCATTTAAAAACTCAGCCCTCCCAGAGCACACATCCCCCTGGCAGAGCACGTACCCATTCTTCTTTGGCAAGTAGGCTTCCATGTCAAAGAAGGCATTTTGCCTCTCCTTGATCTGGGTGCTGATCTCCTGAATAAGAGCAAACTCCTCAGGACTGGCTTTGGCCTTGCACCTGCAAGAACACAGAAACAAGATATTCCTGTTTGTGTTTTTAAAGTCTTTTTCTTTAAAGAAAAAGAATGTTGTCACCAAATCCACCATCCATGCTGTTAACAAGCTCACTACAGGAGCTGATGCCATCGTGTACTTTGCTCCTGTATTTCTGCAGCACCATTTGGCTTACCATGATTTTATTTCACTGCCTGGTTTATGCTGTTGTAGGTTATTTCAACCAAACGGCCTCAAAATCAGCTTCTGTTTTCGTCTCAGCTCAGTGACAAGATCCTGTACCTCTTCCCTAGCAGAGCACATAGGGAATATTGTGCTATATTGTGCTTTTTTGCAGGAACTCCTTCCACTTTGGGAACTTGGTGTGTGGTTTCAGGCACTGCCCTTGCAGAGGCTGCAGCTCTTCAGGCATGGTACCTTTCAAGGATGTAACAAAACACACAGCTGATGATTTTCTGACAAACTGTGGTTTTACCAATTAAACTAAAACAGAGCAGCTCACGGTGGCGTCAGCAACCTGTGGTGTTGGAGGTTGTGTTTTCAGACCTGCACACAAGGAATCTGGCTCCTGGGGATCAGCCAGAGACAGTTCCTTCCTATGAATCCACCCAGGAGTGAGTTACACCTTCAGCTTTGAGGACTGATGCTTACAGAGCAAGGCTTTGCCCACCCAGCAGAACACAGGGACCCAGAGGTCCTGCAGCACACTGCTCACACTTCAAGGCTCCCTCAGAGCTCTTCTCTATTTACCAGATTCCCTTTCTCATGGGATTACAAACATTTTATCTGGCTGTGATAAATTGAGGTGACCCAAGACTAATACGGAGCAAAATTACCACTATGACAAAGACTGCATATTAAAATGCTAAAAATCCAAACATTTCAGCCCTTTGGGAAGGAGAAATATCCCATCCCCACCTCCTCCACGTCTCCCGCTACCTTTGCAGGCTGTGCTTCAGATCCCTCAGTGTCTTCTTCTGCCGCTGTATGGAGGTGCTGCAAGCTGTCTGCAAGGTGGTGACTTCCTCCAATTTCTGCCTGTAAACTTTGTGTGTCTCCTGCAGGAGAAGAGGAGATGATTGGGATGAAGAGTCCTTCTAGGTTACACACTGCTTTTGGTCCTCGCCTCTGAAGGAAAAGAGCAAAACCCTGGTTTTTTGGGTGTCATCAGGCACCCCAGCAAACAAGCAATGCCAAACCACCATGGATCCAGCATAGCTTAAATGGATACTAATGAAGTTCCTGCAAATGAAGAGCATCTTCCGTGCCTGCCTCGTTTCCTCTTTCTAACCAGCTTTCCCACTCAGGAGCTTCTCATTCCCATCCCACCCTGTAATGGAACTCTAATCCTCTGTTGATCCCAATCCATCCCCATCAAATGGGTGGCTAAATCACAGAGCAGGAATTCTGATTTCACAGCCAGATTAAGTCTGGGGGGGAAAGGAAGAAATACAAGGACACGGGTTACATGGCTATTTGCCTGGCTGCTTTATTTACCAGCACATCAATGATCACAGAAATTGTCATTATGCTAAAACTATACAAAACAAATCTTTGCTCTCCTCCTCATTAAGACCTGGCTGGTAGTTCTTCACTATTTACAAGAGCAAAGCAAAACAAGCTCTAGATTTAAAAACCTTGATAACCAAAGTAACCTCGTCCAGGCACCACAGCTCTCATGGCTTCAGGATTGGTTTGGATTTGCTAAGTACAGGCAGGACTTTGGGGCTGGATTGCACAGTAACTTGTTCTGTTTCTCTAAATGTCACACAACAACATCTTTTAAAAGGATGTTTCCAAGGGTATAAGAAGCTCTTTGCCAAAAAGTGTTCAAGTATTTACTGGAAACACAAACAGGCAAATTGAGAGCTGGTAAATTCTACTGCTAGCCAAAGAAATATCAGGATAATGATTTCAAACTGACACGAGTATTTAGAAGAATATATTTACTAGTAGAGAAGTTATTTATTCACCAAAAAATTATCCACAGGAGAAGGAAGACACGGCCCCTGGCCCAGAACTTAGAACACAATTATCAAATAAGGGACAGGGCAGAGAGCACTCAAACAGAGATCATTACGCCCCACGGGTCTGACACTGCTCTGGACACACCAAAAATCTGCCCACCATCCTTTTTTTCCTCACTAGCATAGCCCAAGAGACCCATTAAGAGGAGGAGACTGAACTGCCTTGGAAAACTCCAAAAGGGAGCTCCTTCCAAATGGAAGCAGCAGCTCCCACACAGCCCTAGAACAATTCCAGCTGGAGATGAGAGTCAGGCCAGGCAAAAAGGGCACTGAAGGGGATGATGCAGGGACTGCTGCTGGGATAACCACACTCAGGAGATGCTGTGTGTCCAAAAAAACACCTGTGCCAAAAGGCACAAGCATGAGCAGACAAAATCAAAATACTTTCTTACCAAACAGTTGGGGGTTTATGCCACAGATCAAGGTCTGACTTCAGTGCAGCTGGGGAGCACATAAGCTTCCTCCAAAGCAAACCAAAGCACCACCAGCACCTCTTGGAGGTGGAGCAGAGCCCCATCCTCAGGCCAGCACCACATTCCCCTCTTCTGCAACACCATCTCCCAGAGAATGGATGTTATCCCAACTTTTCACCTCTACAGTACTGACCACTGGACAACACCCCATGCCACCAGCAGCTGTGACCCACCGGGTGCCATTTCTACTTCCCTTTGGTAACTGGAGGAGCTGAGGCAGGGATAAGTTATTGACGTTTTGCTGTGGTTTAGGGGCCACACGTTCTGTGCAACAGCCTAGAAGAGACTAACAGCCCCGCAGAGCCGGAGCAGCCGGTGTTGTAGAAGTGGCTTAAAGATTTAGCGCTCGTGTAGAGGAGCAGCAGCGATGCTGTCCCGAGTGGGATGGTTCCTGGAGGGAAAACCCTTCTGCAGAAACAGCTCCCAGCCTCTGCTCCAAAATCTTTCTGCCCATCTATGGATTTTTGTAAGGCAGACAAACACCGCTGCTGTCCCTCAGACCCCTCCCGAGGGGGGTAGCTCCGGCCGAGCGCCGCTTCCAGCCGCTCCCAACTGTCCACACCAAAACGCCGGATCCCGCCTTCCCGCCCTTGCTCCAGCGGTGGGAACCACGACCCCGCGTCCCCCCGGGTGCCCCCTCGGACGCTGCCGGGGCTCGGTCTGGGACGTCCCGCACCGCTCCTGGCGTGTCTGGGGCGCCGCGCCCGCTGCCCACGCGTGCTTCACGCACGCACCCCGGGCCCGCGCCGAGCCCGCCGTGCACGCGTGGCCCCGCCGGGCGCAGCCCACCCGGGGCGCGGCGAGGAGGGGGCGACCCGCTCCGCGCCCGTGGAATTTCCGCGCCGAGGCTGCCCCGGGGCCAGCGGAGGGGACCCGCGGCGTGCGCGCCCGGCTCCGGCGGCGGGCGGGGTGCGGGGGGCAGCCCAGGGGCGAGCCCCGCGCGGCGAAGCCATGAGAAGCGTCGCCAGGGAAGGCAGCGCAGCGCTGCGCAGGGCGCGGGAAGCGGCGGACGCGGACAGCGAAGCCGGGCGAGGGCGGGGCGGGGCGGGGCAGGGCTGGGCAGGCAGGGCAGGGCAGGGCTGGGCAGGCAGGGCAGGGCTGGGCAGGGCAGGGCAGGGCAGGGCTGGGCAGGGCAGGGCAGGGCTGGGCAGGGCTGGGCAGGCACGGCACGGCAGGCAGGGCACGGCACGGCACAGCAGGCAGGGCAGGGCCCCCCGGCCGGGCTCACCTGCAGCAGCCGGAACTCCTCCTGCAGCGCGCGCCACTCGCCGCCGCACCGCTCCAGCTGCGCCCTCATGGCTGCGCGGGGCGGCGGGCGGCCCTGACGTCATCGCGCGGGGGGCTGGGCGCGGCGCCGCCGTGTCGCGCGCCACCCGCCGCCCCGCCCCGTCCTCCGCCCGCCTGAGGTGAGGGCTCGGCCCGCCCGGCCCCCCGCGGCCCTTCCTGTTGTGGCAGAGCCTGACGCGCCCCGTGGGGCTGGGAGGGGAGATAAAACCCTCCGTGTGGCGTTGGCGGGGCCGCCGTGTCCCCTCAGGGGACGGTCTCTCCTCAGAGCGACCTGGCGGCTGAGGCGGCCCAGCCCAGCCCAGCCCAGCGGCTGCCTGTGGCCAGGGCACAGCGGGCCGTTAATGTCAAAGTGACGAGGTGATTCCTCCTCTTTTTTGTTGTTAGAACAATAAGCCGCTTGGCGGCGGGACTGGCAGGCGGGGAGCGGGCCCCGGCGGCCTCCGGGCTGCAGAGGTGCGGGAGCTGGCACCGCGCGCGGGGCTGCGGGGGCTCCGGGCGCTGGGACTGCCCCTCTCGTAGTACGGGTGTATTGGGAAAAAAGGGGGAGGCAGACGTAATGGAAGAAAAAAAAAAGGAAGAGGAAGGAAGCAATTAAAAATGTTCAAGGGGGAAGAGTAAAGCCGAAGTAAAAACTTGAGTGCAACGCTGTCTTTTCACAGAGTATTTGTACAATACTGTTTCCTTGGATTTGACACAACCAAAGCGTTTGGTTTAGAGACCCTCCTCTGTACACACTGTCCCTCGTCCTTTCCTAAGGCTGTATGTGTGCTATCTGGTCCTTTTATGCCCTTTTTGTGTGTTCTTTTCATACATGTGTGGGTGGACCCCTGAAGTGCAGTTGGTGACCTGCTGCCTGCCCCGGCACTCAGTTTCCTGAGAAACCTGCTCAGAACCTGTAGAGATTGGGTTTTTCTGCTGATTTAACAGCCACCAACAGCAGGGACGTGGCATTGTCCCTTCAGCTCCTCCCGTGAGGGCCAAGATTGTTCAGAGATCAAACACATGGGTTGTGGCAGGCCTTGATAACCTGGAAGAATAATAAACATAGTATAAACGTCAGAAGAGTTTGTTATGTGTGTATTGATTCTTGCATTTCTCCACAACCTTGTGTAATGGGACTTTATGTTACAGGAAGCCTGCAGAGTTTTGGGTTCCAGAGAAAGAATTGCATCTCAGGACGCAGCTTTAATTCTGCGCTGGACACAGGCTGAACCTTTCCAGTTTGCCACAAGGTTGGAGTACTACCTACCAGCAAAATTATTTTCCCTTCCCACATGAAAATAATCCCTCCACCTTTGCAGTTACTCTCTCATCTCAGTTTATCACAGAGCTGCCCCTAAGATGTAGTTACATTTGTTAGGGCTTGGTCTGCTCATTAAATCACACTCTGATCTAGGCATGCTCAGAATTCTTACATAATTCATCAGTACTTATAGAATACGTCATAAATTGTAAATAACCCTTAAAACTATTAATATCATTTCTGAAATATAAGCCTGAAAAGAACAGAAGAAAGCTTTTAATATCACTTGTGGATATTTGCCCTGGGCTGTCATTACGCAGCCTGATGACATGTTCATTAGGGCTGTGGTCTGTGTTTCTGTGGGTGCTGTGCATACAAAGGCAGGAAATGTTGTGCATTTCCCACGCAGCCCCGGAGCTCTTCCAAACAGCCTCACACTGAAGGATCACCAGACCGTTATTTCAAGTTTTTAAGTTTTGAATAAATTTTCCTACCTCTTCTCTACACCTCTTGACAAGGAACAATTCTTATACACATCGAGACTGTGTCTAATTATGACCTCAAAAGGTTCCTTTCAAGGTCTTTTAATTGAGACGTACTATATTAATCTTCTTTCAAGAGATCTGTATTTTCTTTAAAACAGAAAGCACAAAATAATTCCATTAAAATCAAGTAATGTGAGTGTGGTATGGCTGGCTGTACAGCTGGTTCTGGCAATATTTAATGTTATGCCAATACAAAAGATTTCAGAATTACCTGTAGTCTCTTTCTACCTGAGAGGTTATTGCTGTTTGTATAAACTCATTATTTCAATCACATCTTTGTGAATAAAACCAAAGCAAGGTAAGTTAACAGTGATTTTTTTTTTCAAACCTAGAACTAGAGAATTTGTTATAGTATATATAATTTTACTTGCTAAGAATGAAGATTTTAATTTTAAAAGCACTGTAATTTCTGAGTTAGGAGTCATAAATTAAAAAAATCACATCACATGTATCACAGTCTATGGTCCTGAGTGACTTATGTTTCCATATCCACATTCTTTGCATTTGTTTTATTTAACTGTCAACTTCTCTTTCAGTTTTAAGGCTTTTTTATTTCTACTACAACTATAATGTGCCCCCAAACTAGATTTCCTGAAGGAAGAGACTCACAAATTCTTTGTAAACCATTGTCCACTTAACTTAGTACTGAATTTTGGAATTGGTTGTCTCCTTAACATGGATCGTGCAAAGAGTAAGAGGCTGTGCATTCATCCAGAAAGCCTTCCCAGTGATACCCATAGCAAATTGTGGAGCCAAGAGATCTTCCCACTCTCAAGGCTGAGGACATGGGAAAGGGATGTATATAATTGAGGCTGTTTCCTTAGATGCTTTCCCCCTCTCCTAGAGATACGATTCTTCCCAGCACAGTGCAAACGGGAAAGGAAAAAATATAAATGTGGGTAAGTCCCTGCTCTAACATAAGGGGACAATAAGCCATGATAAATAACACATTTAGCACATGTTTCAGCTGGAAGTTGGCACTGCTGATTTATTTTGTAGTCTGGATTTATTCCTCAGTTCAAGACTTGAAGTGACACATTAGTGCCAGTATGGCCGAATTTATCTGCCTCCATCTTCATGCTGGGATCTTCCTGTTCTGAACAATACCCCTGCAAAGCACTCTTTGGTTGTACAGTAAATCATTCTCAGCTTTGGGTGACTTCACTAATTAACATCCACAGTCTATGTTTGAACAGTCTCATTGCAGACTGTTAAGAAGAGACAATTAGCTGTAAATCTGTGGCAGAAGAAACTCATGGGGAGAAGGTATCTCATAAGCATCAGCTTCAAGGACTTCAACATTTCACTTTGCATTAATAAGTAGGAAGTCCTCAAATATTTCACATAACCTAGAGTTCTTACTTTAGGTTGTTTTGATGTAAAACCAACATGTTTTTAATCTTGAGAGAGCTGCTCCCAGCGAAAAGGAGGGAAGAGATTTAAAGAAAGGCTTTCCTGCAAGGCTGCCTCTTAAGCAAAAGGTCAGCCAGCGAAGTTTACATTTCAAACCTTTCACTTCAGTCCCTCCTAAATGCTGCTAATAAAAAAAAACAGAGCAGTGGGGAAGCTCCTTCAGCTCTGCACCCACTCGGTGTTCATCCTGCTGCACCCAACACACGCTTGGTCAGAGTCCAAGACCCTCCCACCTCTTCCTCTGGCTTTTCTTTTGAATATGGCAGCAATAAAACACACATCTGAGCATCCCACTTCCACAGTATGTTGTTGTCACTTCCTTCACCTTTGAAGAATTCCAACATATGTTTCTTTTAGTGTTTTTTCTCTATTTATTCTACAAAGTTCCCAGAATAAGCTTAAATTATTGATTCTGACAGTTTTCAGTTGGTTTGGGCATTTCACTTGGGTAATTCCCCAAGCTCAGTGAGAGCAAACTTAGATGAGAGCAGCTGTCTCCCTTCCTTGTGAAAATGATCAGTTTCAGATGTAGAATACTGAGATCTTTTGGGTTTATTTAATTAAAAAAAAAATCTTACTCTTTGAAAAAAATGAAGGCGCATCATATGGTGTGGGATATTGCTTCACAAATGGTGTGTTTCTGGGTCTGCTTCCCCACCCAGCCTTCCCTGGCTTGGTTTGCTCTTCAGAGTGTCCAAACTGGAAGAAATTGGACAGGTAAAAATCCATTGCAGTGAATTGCATTGGCAGTATAATGGGCTGAGTTAAATCATAATTTACACTTGACCAATTTAACAGCTTCTTTTCAGTCTGAATAACTGTAAGGTTTAGTCAAATGCCAGACAACTGAAGTGACAATGGAACGAACAGCAACAGAACAGGAGCCTTATCAGGGCCCGGTGGAGCAGGCTCTGCTGGTGTTCCTCAGTAGCAGTGCCCAATATCTGTGAGAGTCAAACAAGAAACCAATTTGAAAAAACAAACAAACCCCCACCAAAACCAAACAAACAGGCAAGAAGGAGACTTGGGGTCAAATTTTGGCTGGAAAGGCTGGAATGAGGGGAATTGCACCTAAGAGAGGTTGTGGAGTCTCCTTCGCTGGAGACATTCAAAACCCGCCTGGACGCCTTCCTGTGTGATGTACTCTAGGTGACCCTGCTCTGGCAGGGGGGTTGGACTAGATGATCTTTCGAGGTCCCTTCCAACCCCTATGATTCTATGATTCTATGATTCTATGATTAAGAAAACACAGGTTCTCCTCCTAGCCCATCATAACCTGGATTTTGACCTTAATTTTCCTGTGTGTTTGTGCTTTCCTGTGGCACAGACCTCCCTCCAACATTTCCACACATCTTGGACATCTCTTCCCTCCTTCTAGCTCATTTTCTTTCTCCACCTGATTTCCCAGGGAGCAGTTCTCTCCCCCTGTTCGGTTCCTTGCATGCCATGGGAAATGGAGTATTTGCCTTCAGTCACACTCACGCTTGGACTAAGTCCAAGTAAGTCCAAGGAGGAGGTTTTTCCTCCCCTGCCCACACTGACTGCAGCAGAGACAGTCCTGAATGAAACAGCTTAATTCTTCAGTGTGTTCCCTCTCACTTACTGCTACTCACCATCAAACCCAAAAGATCCTTCCCTGCTTGAAGGCAACAATGGCATGTTCCTAGGGGTGACCATCCCCTCACACCCTCTGTCCTGTGCAAGAGTGGACACACCTCAGTTGCCTTCAATGCTACAGACAGTGCAGGTGGCAGATGAACACCCACAGGGAAGACCAAGCTGTATTTCACCTCAGCAGAGGCAGGTGCTTTGTTTCAATCCAAGGTTCCCCACCTACCTCAGCGTTTGTGCCACTCAGCCTGCAGTGCTGGGCATGGAAAATATGGTAGAAGGACGACAATAAGTAAACGTGTTTGGCTTTTGGGAGCAAAACCGGAACTTTGGTTTTATACTTGAAATGTGCAGTTAAGTGCCTGCTAGGGAAGGTTATTTCAAGACACCCACATGGCCATAATGGCAATCCCTACTCACTGTGGCTTCAGAAGTGATGCAACAGATGAGGAAATTAATGTCAGGTTTATTCAGATTTCTCTTTCTCTGATGTGCGTTTTCAGGGGATTTCCCTGTTTTCTTCTGACATCTGCAAGGCTGATTTATCTGTTATCCATCAGCACTGTAATCAGTGCTTCCATTTCCAGCCTTCTGCTGCTGCACATATATATGTATATAAAAGAAGAAAACAACCAGAGGTGCAACACTTGTTGCTTATCAGCATTTTATATTCTGCTGAATAATCCTTAACTGGAAGACACATAGCTCCAGAGTGGCGTGTGCTTGGCAGCCCCTGGAGGATCCTCCATCCCTCGTGGGGCAGGCAGGGTGAGCCCGTGTCCCGGCCGCATTCCTCTGCTCCCGCCGCCCCTCGATCCTCGGCTCCGCGGCCGCTCTCCGGCCCTGCTCCCATGACCCTTTGCGCAGGAGTTTGGCAGAGTTGCCATGACGACCCTGCCGATGCAGCCGGCAGCACGAGCGCAGGTTGGTGTCCAGGGGTGGCTCTTGGGGCCGGGGGGCAGCAGGAGACCATGGGCCGAGCTTGAGGGTGCTTTACAAACCAGGCAGGTGTGGTGGCAGGCAGGGAGCTGCCAGGCACAGCCAGCAACACCTTCTCTGCAACCAGCTGAAATTTCCACCCTGCTCTTTGTGAAGCTGCTTTTTACCAGAAACCTGACAAAGCTCCAGAGTGAGAGAAAGGACTATGTAGACTCTGGGATTATGAAGGATCCCCATCCCCAGGTGCAGCGGCGGCAGAGCTACATGGGAGCAGCAGCCTCTAGCCGTCAGCACCAGGAGCTGCAGCCGCTGCCGGGGCTGCCAGGCATCTCCTGCCCGGGGGAGCACAGAACCTGCAGGGAGTCTTTGAAGCCCCTACCTCTTGCTGCCAGCCCCCTCCTCCTTGTAGTAGGTGGCTAAAGACATCCAGAGGGGCAAGTACTGACTGCATTAACACTTAGTCAAACCTGGCATCGCTGTCGTAAATTTGGAAGGGGATTTAGCAAATAAAGGTGACTCCTGCTGGCCTGCATTACCCTGGGTGCTCCTTGCAGGCTGTACCTCAAAGGGCACGGTGAGCAGATGGCAGGGTGCTGCGGCTGTTCCCGCGGCTGGGAATCCTCCCTAGCGTTTTTAAATCCTAAGCTTTGAGCTAAACAAGTGCTCAGATGTAGTGGTGGGACAGTGATGCTTCCATCTGGTGGGGGTAGTGAACTCTCTTCACAGCCATGAGTTGCTCAGAGGTCCTGGCCAGTGTTCAGGTGGGTGCACATAGCTGTAGCTCAGTTTTCTGCTCCCCCAGCAAGTGGAGGACAGGCATGAGGTGGCAACATGCACCTCTGTGTCTTGCAAACCCTCAGCCCTTGACAAATATTGGTGAGATCCCCCTCTCTGGGGTTTGCAGCACCCAAAAAAAGGCATAGGAGAAACTCATAATCTGTGGTGTATCCTGTATTTGCATTGCAGAAAAACCATCATCTGCAGCAGACTGCAACTCCATCATACTAAGGGACAGATCCTGCCCTCAGTGACCTCAAGCCAAGAGGCTCCCAGGTGGGTGGCATGGCCAAGGGACTCCAGCTGCCAGATCTTCCTCTGCCCTTACAGACAACCCCAGCTCCAAAACATCTGCTTTGAAGACTGGCAACACGGAGGTCTTCACCTTCCTCCCTGTCCTTGAGGTCAGTGAAGGAGGCACCCATCTGAAGAGGGAGTGACCAGCCAGGAACCTGCTCTCTGGCCCCTCTCCTTCCACCGCAGCCTGGCAGGAGCTTTCCTGGGTCTGAGCTCACAATGCACCACCCGGGCAGGTTCCCCAGCCCTGCCTGTGCCCCCCACAGCCCCCGGGTAAGGAGACACACAGGACACACACTACACTACACAGCTAGGTTTTTTGGGGGAAGGCTCATCATGTGCACAGAAATCCTTTTTTTTTAGCAATGATATCTCCCAAATAGATGTTGAATGACCATTTCCTACATCTACATGAAGAACTGAGGATAAGCATTAATTATAATTTCTTAGATACAATTTCTAGCTTTTATTTCCTAGCAGTGACCTGGAGCACCTTCCCTTTCCTCTCTCCTCCAAGCTTTCCCCCATGTCGGGCTCCCTGGCACCTGCGGTGCAGCAGGAATGGAAGCTCTCACACCGGAGAAATGTGAAGATGCAGAAAAATCACTAGATATGGCTCAGTGCAGTGAATCAGGACAGAAGGGGGAGCCCAGGAGACAAAATCGGAGAGCATCCCACCCCGCTGGGCTCCAGCCGAACTCTGGATGTTAACGCTATTCATACAAACTTGCTTTTTGTTTCTACAGCCGCTTCTTGGCATTTATGGTTTACAGGAGTCCATTCTCACCTCCAAGTCCGTGCCGGCATTCCCGCTGTGTGGAACAGCAAGCTGTTCTACCAGCAATGCCCAGAAATCGCCACTGTGCCGCGCTCCACTATTGTCCTCTCTGTATTGATGGGCCAAAACCGCTTCTTCTCCCACACTGATCCTTTCCCCCCATGGGAAGGAGCCCAGCAAGGTCTGGGCTGTACGGAGAAGTGGTGCCTTTCCCTGTGCTCCCCAGGACCTCCAGCAGGAGCAGAGTGTCATTCCCACCACACACCCGATCTCCTGAGGCTTATTTAACGTTTCCCAACAGGCCAGGCTGTGCTGTGAGCCTATTTTCAGATATCACTGGTTTGTACTTCAGTATTTTTAGATACCTTCTGTTTGTAATATCTCTATTTAACCTCTCTGAAGCCAGGCATAAATTACTGACTCAGGTGCATATTAAAACATAGCTCACGAATAGGCTGTTCTGCCTAAACCTGCTTTGTAATTTCTCTCTAATTTATTGCTGACAATTGTTTTCCTCTTCAGCCAGGAACAACATGCCCTTTTTAAAACAGCCCAAGACTACAGAGCCTATCTGGCACGAATGGGACAGGAAAGCACAGAAATGTGGATTAAGACACACGGTCTATGCTGTAAATGGGGATAAATACACTGGAGAATGGCTGGGCAACTTGAAACATGGTAAGATAGACCATTTTCAGAAAAGTACCGATTTAAATGTCTTTATAGAATGTCTTAGAGCAATGAGTGTTGTGTATGCTCCTGTAACACCTTTCATTCATGTAAGACTATATATATATATTCACACACATGTCTCTGATAGATGTAATGCAAAAATGTACTCAGAAATACTCCTAATAGGTAACCTGAAGAGCACTTGTGTGCACTTGGGGACAATTTCCCAAAATATCTAGATAATATGTTTTAAAATCCTTTGCAAACACAGCAAACTGCAGTCAGCTCCATGCACTGGGATGTGCCCTGGCTGCACAGTCCCTGGAGCTCTCTCAGCTCCTGACTTTTGTCTTCAGGATTATTAATTTATTCTCAAGTCATGGTGTGTCTGCAGGAGACAGAGTAAGGGAAGGAGAACCTGACCAAGAACTGAGCAGCAAGAGCAGGACAGGCTTGTTTACAAGCAGTAAACCAAAATTTGGAAAGATTTAAATGCATTCAGCACAGGCCACCCAGGAAGCTCCTGATCAAGATAAACACTGTATCCAACTTGGGAAGCTAAACTGAACCCCAGACATAAACCTGCCTCAGTGCTGGCTGTGCTGCCTCACCCAGGATGGAGCTGTAGGAAAGCAGCTCTGTAAATCCTCCTCCTCACAACCATGATGGTCATTCCTCTTGTTTGTTAAACAGGTAAAGGCATCCAGGTATGGAAAAGCAATGGTGCTATTTATAGCGGAGACTGGAAGTTTGGGAAGCGGGATGGTTATGGCTCATACAGCATTCCTGACCCCAAAACCAAGGAATACAGGAAGGTGTATGCAGGCTGGTGGAAGGACGACAAAAAATGTGTAAGTGAGATTTTCTGCACCTGCCAGTGGTGAGGCAGCATTCCCCAAAACACAGGGAAGAGCTGAGTGCACACGTGCAAAAAGATCACTTAAATCACACTGACTTTTCAAATGCCGAGGCTGAATTGAAGGGGTTTGGGAGAACTAATAAATGGAACAAGAAAATGAAAGCAAAAGCAAGAGCTCTGGTACCTAAGCCCTCAACCCCTGCTCTCCTCAACCTCACTGCTCCTGGTGTTACTAACCTCCCCACTCCAGATGCTGCAGGAGCTGCACTGTGTCCCACTGCTGGCCACAGGGAAGCAGCAGTGTGACTCCAGGAAGAGGCTATAGGAACAAATCCTCCTCCAGGCTTGGGCTCTTTTTAAATCTTAATTTAAACCTTCAGAAATCCCAGAGGTTTTGTATCCCATGTCTTAATCCTCCCCACCCATCCCTTTTGTTCCTCTCACCCTTGAAGTGGCAGTCAGAGGAGCCTGTACTATAAGAACTGCAGGAAAATGTGCCTTCTTCTGGGAGTTTAACAGCATATTAAACAAATAACATGAGTTCTTTTGGAAATTAAGCCTGTCACATAAATCACTGATTTTTCTAAAGGAAACGTAATGAGGAAGGCATCTGGTAAAAATGACTGGAATTGTATGAGCAAAATCCTTGCAGGAATGTTTTCTGATCTGCCAGTGGAAAACTTGTGTTTGCCTCCGTGTCAGCTCTTAAATTAAATTAATAGCCTCTTACATTTCTAATTGGTGTGCAGCTCCATGGCTTCAGTCTCTTGGAGGGAGCTTTTCCTCCTGTTCTTGGAGGACATATTTTGGATGATTGAGCTTTAGTGAAAGACAATGTCATCAAAATATCACTAAGGCTGCTTTTTCTTCGAAAAACCCTCCCTTTTACATCCATGCAGTTTAATAAAACTCATGCTAGGAAAAATCAGTAGTTTCTAAAACTGATTTTATTTTTGTTCAGAGGTAGGTTAAAGCTTTATTCCTATGGGAAAACTCATTAGTAATATGCAAATGTTTCTTACTGGTGTCACTCCCTGGTATAGGGGATACCTGATTTATCTTCATGGAAACAAACACATAAGACAAACACCTCCTGGAGCCCCCAGCTTGCACACACCCAGTGGTCTTAATTCAGAAGTGCACCAACCAAACTGGCCAGCAGCACTGCACCTGAGGAGTGAAAGCAAAGAGCAGAGACTGCTCAAGGTCAGAGCTGCCTGGCCCAGCGCCTGGCTTGTGGAGAGGCACGCATGGCATCGCTGTGCCTGCCCATCTCACCACAGGTAGCCTTCAGGGCTGCCTTGAGCTTCTCCTGAAGGAGGAAGGAAGCACAACAAGGGCCTGTTTAGGACATTATCTCTTTGGGGGTCTGGATGGAGAAGGCGGCAAAACTGTTTCCATAGTCATCATTGCTTAGAGACCTTTTGTCTGCTCAGGGGCAAAGGACAGTGTCGCCGCCTGGGACACACTGTGCTGGAGGAAGTATGCTCAGGGTTGAAAGGCATGAAATCCCCTTGGTGAGAAACAGGTCTTGTTTATGCTGCATATGCACTAGTAAAACCTGCTTTTAGCTAAATATTAGCAGTGATCCTGCCAGTGATAACACACTGAGATACAAGCCTGAGGTTTTGTTGTGGGAATAAAATAAAATAAAAAACCAACAACCATACCATCACCTCCCTTCTCTTTCAACACATGATTGGCCACTGAGCTGGGCCTCCAGCAGCGGTATGTAAGAGTGCTAAGCAAAGGAGTAGCCCATCAAGGAACTAACAGCCTGATATTGGACACAAACCCCTTTCAATAGAGGCTCTTAACCAGCCATCTCTGTGCTGCCCTCCAGGGCTGTGGGATGATGTTCTACCCCAGCGGGGAGCGCTACGAGGGCGACTGGAGCGATGGGCAGCGGAGCGGCTGGGGACGGATGTACTACCAGGACAGGTCCATCTATGAGGGACAGTGGCTGTGGGACCAACACAACGGGCAGGGGATGCTGCGGCTGTGTAAGTACCAGCCACCCTTGCCCACCATATCTGCCAGCCCCCTTCAAGGTCTTTTATATTGTGCTGCTCTCCAGATACCTCTGCTGTCCACATTGCTGGATGCCACATCACATCTTCAGCTGCAGCCTTGAGTCAGGGTTGTGGCTGCTCCCCTGTGCTGTCTCTCCCCTCATGCCCTGTGGTTGGAGGCAGCACAGCCTGTGCAAGGGCTGGCATTGCACTGCTCAAGCCCACACCAATGAAAGCTTATTTTTTGTTGTGATTTACATTTAATTGACTGGGATGGTTAGGGGTTGAGATAATATACTGTTGGGTCAGAGAAGAGCAAATGTCTCTTTTCAGCCCAGGCACTTTGCCAGATATGCTTTCTAGCTGCTGCACACCAAAGAGGAGTCCGTTTTCCAGCACAGAAAAAAAAGGGAGAGAAGTTTTCTTTTTGAGATCACTCCATCCCCTCTATTACTTCCAACACCGGCTCACATTAAGTGAACATGGGTTTCATAAATACATGATCGCTTCCCAGAAATAACACTGAGCACATTAAGGATGGGGAATGCTGGAGGAAATCTCATCATAAAAACAGAAATTTGGGATATTTTCCTTCCTTATTTGCTTGGAGGTAAACACATTTTTCCCCAAAGCCGAGAATCCCAGTCCTTTGCAGTACATGGCACTGTGTTCCAGGAATGTTTGAAGAAATACTATCTCTATATTGTTATGAATCTATTCTAATTTGCTTGCTTGAAAGTGATCTCAAGGCTAGTAATTAGCTAAGCAAAGCAGCTGGCAGGAATGAGCACGACCTTCACTACACATCACATGCATGACTGTGCTCTCCCTGATGACTGTAAAGTCACTTTGGACCCATGGCTCATCCAGATGAAATCAGCACCCGCTTCCAGGCATAACTCCTGCGACTGATCTGCTTCACTCCCATCACAGTCCTGGTGGGATCACCCTTGGCATCATAACCGGGCAGCCCCTCAGGGGGGCTGCAGCTGCAGCTGATGTGGCTGTTTCACAGCCTGGTTGCCTCCAGCGTAGCCTGCAACCCATTGCAAGCTGGGTTTCTTTGGTTAAAATTAGCAAGAGCAATTATTTCATACCCACAACCTGAATGTATTCAGCTCAGCCGCTGGAAGTGTGCCCACGTGCTGGCAGCTTTGCGATGGAGGAAGAAAAGGAGCTCTTCAGTGGAGGTCACGATGAGCCGCAGCTCAAGATTAAATTGCTTGTAGTGGCAGCACGCCCGGCCAGGGCGAGCTTGGCTGGGAGCGCCACGTGGCTCCGCTGCCCCGGCTGCCCAGCGGCTGCGGAACGGGAACGCTGCGTGTCCGTGGAGGAGATCCTGATCCTGAGCAATGCAGCCTCCCAGGTGCTCTGGGAGGAGAGCAGCTGGGAGCAGCTAGGTGCTGTGGTGCAGCCAGCATATTCCATGGCCCCTCATCACCACTGGCTCTGTGAGCTTGGTGGTTTCTGAGTTGTTGGTGGACGGGGAGCAGAAGCTGAGCTGCTCCCACCCGCAGGCAGGGCAGGTTGCAGATGAGCACACCACCAGATGGAAGCTGAGGAGAACCGCTGCCACAGCTCTGAACTGTAAACCAGACCGTGCCTGAAAAGCCCAGCAGTCATGCTCCTCAGAAGTATTTTTGGTTTTCCCCCTTGCCTTACAGCATTCTGGCAAACCCCAGCTCCCTCTGCGGCACCGTGGTGGGTGCCCTGGTATTTCAGCCACTTCTGCCTCAAAAAGGCAGAGTTCAGCTGAGGCCCAAAGATATTTCCCCTAAGTAACTTGGTAGAAAATCCCTGTGTTTTTTTGCTTAGAAACACTGTACTGGGGCCAAGGGGACAGCAGAGGACTATCCTAGTGAGAGTAGGGTGGCCCGAGTGTATCCTAGCCCCAAGATCATTGTGGGTATGATGCCCCTTCTCAACCAGCATCCCTGGAGGAGGCTGCTCTCTTCCCCTTGCAGCTCAGCTTTCCCTGTTTGTGACGGGTGGATGAATTCCTGGAAAGCAGAACAGAACTTGAAAAGTCCTCTCTCAACTTGCAGAAAAACACCAAGAGACACAATGCAGCTGGAAAAACAGTCTGTTGCTGATTGCCTGGGCCATTCAGACACTCACAGCAATTCCTGCTCTGTAATTCATTGAGGAAAAACTACAAGTATTGTTGAAAGCAAGATTATTTTGACTGGACAATGATCAGTCAGTGCTGCGGTTCCTTGCCCAGCCAAGTAAACCTCTTCAAGCCAGAGTTCCTGTGTGATTTGTTGCGGTGACAAATCCAAAACTTGTGCCCTATAATTTTTCATGCTGTGAAGAGTGACTCAGCAACTAGTCTGACCCTGAGATCACTCATTCCACAAATCAGCAGAACATGAATATCACTGGGAGAAGAACAAAGTGGGAGAACACAGTTCTTGTCCCAAGTGGGCAAACGTGGGCTCCATCCACAGCCTTTTATCGTCTGTGGCACAGCAAATGGAGCACTGCATGCCTCAGCCCTCTCAAAACTGCCAAGAGGAGTCAAACAGATTATTTCCTCTTCTGTTTGATGTGTTGGTTGGTTTTGATTGTAGTCCCTGAATGAAACTGCAAATTTTATGGTCTCTTCATGTATTCTATTGCAGCAAATGAAAATCGGTACGAAGGAGGTTGGAAAGATGGAAAGAAACATGGCCCAGGGAAATTTTTCTACTTGGATAGTGGACAGATGTTTGAAGGTATCTGGGTAGCAGATATACCAAAATGTGGAACTATGATCGACTTTGGCAGAGATAGAGCTCCTGCCCCTACCCAGTATCCAATTCCAAAGGTAATTGGCGGGAAATTTCAGTTTTGCTGGGGATGTTTGCATTCATTAGTGCTCAGGGAAGCTCTCCAAGTGGCATTTCATTCTTTGAGTGTTTACCCCCATGGTCTTCCCAGTTCATGAGATGTGTGCTCAGAGTCTTTTGGCCAGCAGTGTCCTAAACAATCCCATTGGGACAAACAGCCCATCCAGCCACTGCTGGAGCCTCCTGATCACCCACATCTGAAAAAGTGCAGTTCTCACGCACCAAAACTGCTTAGAGACCTGAAGCAGCACAAAGGAAACAGGAACAATAGAAACAGAGACAATAGTGGGATTTGCGTCAAAGTCAAATGATTTTGCCAAACCAAACTGCTAAAGCTGACCAGGCCTTGCTGAACCCAGCTGCTGCAGTGCTTCCAGCAGCCATTTCCTTCACCCAGGCACCCTGTCAGGGTCTCATCCTGGTCTCACCAGCAGCCCCATGGGCAGAGGGGTGCACATTGCTTCCCCGACGTGAGCAGGCTGAGACCTGAAGAGCTCTGCTCCCCTTTTCCATTAAGGCTGACAGAGGCTGCAGAGGAAGAGCCAGTCCCTGTCTCCCTGCCAAAGACTGGACAAGAGGTACAATGAGGCACCCTGGTCTGCCAGCCTGGCAGACACCAGGTCCTTGCACATCACTTTGGCACAGGAGCCAGAGGATGGGAGAGCCTGTCCCCCACTTCATGTCCTTGGAGGTGGTCAAGGAACAGGGATCAGTAGGGAACAGATGTGGCTCCAGGAGACACAGCTGGCCAACAGGCTCAGCTTGAATCCCCATGGTCTGCATGCCACACACATGTAAAACAAAGACATTGCATTCCCAAGGGAAGGTTCCTGCAGGATACAGGTGGGGAAAGCTCCTCTTTGCTTAGAGCCAAGCAGAACCACACTGGATAACCTCAGCTCACTGCTTTACACCAGTAACACAGGGAACAGCACAGCCCCTGGCAGATGGAGCTGCCTGCCTTCCTCCTCTGCTCCAGGGACAAGGTTGTTGCAAATGATATTGGGCAGATGCAGCTACCGAGGCTCACAGCTGTTAAATCTTTGCTTCCCTTATTTTTTAAATCTGGTTTCTATAGCAAGGGCCATTAAGGCACAAGCATTTTTGACAGCCAGTTAATCCCCTAAGTACTAGGCACACCCACGGCCGTGCAGAATAATAAACACCAAATACTCACCAGGGGAAAACAATCTCAATTGTGCAAAAAGAGTGAAAGGAGCAGTACTTCTGTAGCTAAAAATATTTACCTTACAAGGTTTGTCAAAGGTCAGCTGAGAATGGCCTTGAGAACAGCCTCTTTTAACAACCCAGCCTTGGGATGAATATCCATTTCACTGCAGCAGGATGTTCAAGCCTGGCTGTTTGCTTAACTCCCTGAAGACCAAGTTATGACCCAATTTTCTTCTGCTCTGTGAGCAAAAACAAAGCATCAACTTTCTCTGCCCTCACTGTGCTTTGCATTGGAAGAGATTTATTGACCTCAGAATGTGAAGGAAGCAAAAGATAAAAGAAGAAAAAATTACTTCAGATTTTCATAAGCCTTTTGCCAAATTACTGTCGCAGGCAGCTGACAGAGAACAGCAGATGTAGGGTCAATGTTAGAACCTGCCAAAACCAGAGATTAAAACAGTCAGCTTGTGCCTGACAAGAGGTGAACAGTGAGGATCTGAGCTTCTGCATTGGAGAAACACCCCTGTCTTCATTAGCAGGTAAAAGCAACAGACAGTGGGGATGCAAAGGACAGAAAATGGCTGAGAACTCGAAAACAGTTGTCATGAGCTTCGAAGGGAATCAGTACATAGATAGGGTTGTATCAAGGCAGAATTTAAATGTAACTGTAGAGATACAGAAAGACAACATGGTGGACTTGGCATATTTGCTGTTACAGTTATTGAAGCCAAGGCTGCAGAAAGTTTAACAAAATAAGTAAGAAAAGTACTATATTGTTTCTGCTTGAGACAACATCACACACACATGAAGCCCCCAGAAAACACCAGGACATAAAGCAGGACAGAGTGAGATGAAAATGTCCTGGCAGGGCTTTGGCACTTCCCTCTCAAGAATCTGCATCTAGTCACATGCAGGTTACATGACTCCAGATTCTTCCTTTCATGGGACCTCTGATGCTCACTTGGGTGATGCAATTACTCACCTTTGGAAAATATTCAGGAGACCCAAGAGGCTACAAATCAAAGCCCAAGAAAAAGTGTTTTATTCAAGGAGAATCAGCCCACCCCACACAGCTCTTTCAAGGAGATTAAGTGATGTTCAACGTGCTGATAGAATTAGGGAGGTGTTGCAATGTCTCTAACAGTCACTGAAAGGCTGCAATGTAAAGTCCTGATACATGAGAGATTCTGTTAATGCTCCAGTAATCAAGATCTAAAAAAACCTTAAGCTTCTTCAGTTCCACTGCATAACTGATTTGTATTCTTTTTATTCAGATTGAACTAGTGGATCCAGATGGTGTTTTAGCAGAGGCCAAGGCGATATTTGCTGACAGCCAAAGTGAATAACCAGATGCTGAAGACAAAAGAAAGATTTGAGATAAGAACATGACCCTGGGTTACTCATTCATCTGAGACTCAAATCCACACTGGTGCCTGGCGTGGTGATTTGCCTTGCTTTTCCCTCAAGGCTGCTCAGGAATCCTTCACTCTGCAGGTGGCTTTGCTCAGTGGCCTCTTCCCACCCTCCAATATTTTAGAAAAGAAAGGGAAAAAAAAAAAAAAAAGGAAAAAAAACCCACAAGCAGGAAAAGGCTGTAAGGACAGGCAGAGACACCCTGGGCCCAGTTCCTCTGTCTTATTCCTCCTGTGCAGAAATGGCACTTGATTTCAAGGTCTTGCACATTGCCTCAGAGCAGAAGCAGGGGTTCTATCATATGGTCTGAAAGCAAAAGCCTAGAAGAGTACAGCAAATTAAATGTCCCCTCCCACTCCCCCCCAAGCTTAGCCCCACACATACCTGACCCAAGATGGCTTTTAAACCTATAACAGATTATATTTCAATTAATACTTGCTATCTTGGTGCATTTTGCACACTGTGATGCTGGATCTCCTCCCTAACCCTTGGGAATGCAGGAATGTCCCCCAGCCCTGCTCCATAGCCAGCCCACCCACCAGACCCCCAGCACCCAACCAGCCACCTGACACAAGGACCAAGGAGGGTGGCACTGCAGCTGGCTATGGAAAACAAACTGGGAGAGTGGGTGATCATTTCACCCCTTTTACACTCTGCTTCCAAGTATCACACCTTTTGTTTACAGCTAATTGGGTCCCTTGACTCTTCATGATTCCAAAGCTGAAAGATAACTTGATTTTCTGTTAAGCACTCAAAATAACAGCAAAACAACATGCTTAGTCCCAAGACTTAAGTAGTGCTGACAGGAGGAAAAGCATGACAATGATGTTCTGCTCCTTATACCTGCCTGTGTGAACAGGAAATTTCATCTTCCTCTCACGACTGAAATGACTTAACTACATACATGTGAGAGATCCTCAGAAACACAGTTAGGATTAGCACAATAGCTGAAGAGATAAGGGGTATAGAGAAAACAAGCACATTTTAGGCACCTAGATAGCAAATAATCAGCAACAATTGAGTATTATTTTATTTCATTATTTTATATCTAAATAAGGGATATACAATAACTGATGTTTAAAATGCTTGAGGTAAATGCTTAATACCATTAGTATAAATAAGGGATAAAAAACAAATTCTAAGTGCACTCTTATTGTTTAGATCCACAGTCTTGGGTCTGGTTACTGCCCCTGACACAGTTATGAGACTGTGCCCAAGATGTAACTTTCATGACCCCTTCCACAGTTGGAAAATGAGAAGAACACTCAATATCATGGCTTAAAGTGCAGACAATAGTCAGAAAAGCAGCTGTGATAACAGCGCCATCAGCCCAGAACCTACCAGCCTGAGAAAGTTAAGGTTGTCCCACTGGCTTCCAATTTTGTATTTCTTAAAACAAAAACTCCCACAATTCTCTGGCACTTTGTAAAAGACACACAGAAAAAAGAGAAATTCAGCTACTTAGCCAAGACAGCAAGTAATTTTACAAAATAAGCTTAGAAAATATATTTTCTGGACTTCCATTTAAAATAACATTTTAACTTTTATATACACAATTTGCAGACAGAAGCATCCTTTTTACACCTGACCACCTAGTATGAATATTGAGTTGGGTTTTCTTCCTTTGCTGAGGCTTTTTAAGTGTCTTTTTTTTTCCCCCAAGACAGGACTGATATTCCAGTAAAGGATGGGAAAATGTTGCACCTACTACTATGTTTTTTGGAATGCTGCTTCATTAATGTCTTTACTAAGTGCACCATCAATGAACACCTGTGGGAATGCAGCCACAACTCTCACCATCAGCAGATTTAGGTTAGTAATAGACTATAACTGAGGCATTATATAATGGGAGAGCCAGAGAAAATCCAGTTTGGCCTCTGTTTGCCAGCAGGACTTGTGGAAACAGCAAGTGGAAAGTTGTTTTCTGCTTGTGAACCAAGAATGCTGCTGGGGAAAAAAAAAAAAAAAAAATCACAAAAAACAAAACAGCCCAGCAGGTTTTTTAATGGTTATTTTTCAGAATAGAAACACACCACGGGTGTCCTTACCAGCACTTTCCACTGAGGTGGTGCTGACAGGAGAAATCAGTCCTGTTGGCTTCAGGAGGCTGCTGCAGCAGCCACCACTCTGCCACCCCAACTCTGTACACACTTCCCACAGGTCATAAATATGTTAGGATAACTGGAGACAGAGGCTGGGTGGCACAGACCCTGTTCAGCCCAGGTTCAGTCAGTTAGAGCTCCAGTGTATTCACTCCTGTCTCATTGCAAACCCCCAGGTTTCCACGCCATTAGCTACAACACAGAAGTCAACTTTCTTTCTATTACACTTGAAACTTGTATCAGCTTCTGTTAAAAACGCAGCTTTTACCCATTAAAGCCCAAAGCTGCTCTGAAGAAGAACAGCATTCCACTTCTAGACACAGATAGAATTACTGGAAGCAACCCAGGACAACTGCTGCAATATTTCCTGGACAAATCTCTTATTGAAGAAACCAAATGGAAGTCTCTCCTTAAAGAGGAAATAAAAAAAAAAACCAAAAAACACAACACAGTAGCCTCACTGTCACAAATGTGTGTCTGAAAGTAAGCAGCAATATTAATTACAAATAGCCTACTTTCATAAATAAATTTGAGAAAAGTAGTCCTCCAGATACTTTGAAGCAAAAAAACGTGTAACAAGTTACTAAATATAACACTTCAGCAAGGAAAAGACTTTTTCTAAACAAGGAAGGCCAAGGCATAGCTAATTACTTGGGAATCCAACGCAGAGAAAGCACCTTTTGCTGCTTGTATCTGAGGATTTATTAAAAACTATATATATATATATTTTTATATATAAAAGTACAAAATAATTACTACTTTGGCTGGAAAAAAACACAGCAGTGATTCTGATTTTCAAGCTAAAAAATTATCCAGTGGTAATTTCCATCTAGTTCCTTCTTTTTTTAAAAAAAAAAGATCCCTAAATGGGAAGGAGGCAAATCTTATCTCTCCAGATAATATGTGCCAGCTTGTGAGAACTTTACAAGTTATTGCTTTTATTTTCTTCCAAAGAAGAACAGAGTAGAGTTTCATTCCTACTCATGTGGCTATGCCACATCGCAGTAAGACCAGTCCTGGGTGTTTAGTGAGTTATAAAATGTGTAACTGCTACAGGAAAAAGGTGCTGGAGAAATCAGTAAAGTAATTATTACTTGGCAGCAAAACATACTGGGGAAAGTGGTGGGAAAGCTTTCACTTCTACCATCTGTCAGGCTTTCTAGAGAGAACAGCACTAGCACTAAAACCAAGTGCTAATTGCTGCATATCCCAAGTAATTTGTATCATGCCATGCAATATGGATTGGACAAGCAGTATTTTCTAGTAAATGCCAACATCAAATAAAGAGAAGAAAAAAAAAAAAAAGCTTCTCTATCTATCCCTAACAAATACTCAAATTTACAATGTTTTTTTCCATGTATTTATACAGCCACCATTCAGCATCAAAAAGAAGCTATCTAGACAGTGCTCACAAGAGGAGGGATGCATGTGCACCCATTCCTTCACATGTCAGATAGCCAACATTTTATGAAAGGAACAATGTATTGTTTTTCTCTCTAAAGGGTTAGAACATTTATAATCTCTCTTTACACAGTAATCAACAGTTCGACCAGTTCATCCACAGGGCAGTCAACATAAGGCAGAGCAGAATAGTGGGGTTATTTTCTTTAAGCACGGATTTAGGCAAAATGGGTAACAGGAGAGGAGATAGTATCACCTCTGTGGTCCAGCTGATCCTGGAGCCGTGCAAATTCAGCAAGTTCATTCAGTTCTTGAAACTGCCTGTCTGTTTTATGGCTCACCAGTGACCTGTAGAAGTGAACTGCAAACACAATGAAAATCAGTCCAAAGGGAACCATAATAGAGGTTGATGCAATGGCTGCTGCCTGTCCTGATGTGATGGTGGAATTGTTGCTCTGGAGCGGATTATCAGCTTTCTTCTTCAAAGGAAGAAACTTCACCCAACACAGTAGCACCACCTCTGCAAGAAAGAGCAAAGTCCCAATGACAGTAGAAAACGCCCAGGCCAGCTCGATGTGCCGATGCATCCGCTCGTGAGGCGACTCCTTGACAGAGTTGAGATTATGCACGTTGCTCACAGCCTCTATGTTGGGAAGAATGCAGGTACTTATCATGAGTGCAAACAGGTGAACTGCAACAAGGACAGTTGTGCAGGCACTGAAGGCTATCAAGAGACCTTGAGGGTAGTCATGCTCTGCATCTAGCTGAACTTCTACCATAGCCACCTGAAAAGGAAAGCAGAGATGCAGTTACCGGGTATATCTCCTTTGACTACTAATTTTAGTTTAAATCATGTATCTGGAAGACCATTTGATCCAAGCATGGCAACAGTCTGCATGTAAATTTCACGTCAAACTGCGCCCTTTTCCTTAGCTTCAAATTTGGGTCTGAGCTATCCAGCAAAAGCCACTGCTTTCATACCTACTGTTCTGTTGTAGAGCAACCCATCAGTATGCACAAAAGCTATTAACAAACAGCAAAACCACCTGGCCACCTCCAGCTCACCCCAACAAAACTGCTGAACTTTGGGATCAACACACTTGGATTCTTAAAGTGAAACAAATCAGCTCTTTTGAGTCCCACTGATACAGGTTTAGCCCACTACCACATGACATTAATGGTTTGGACAGTCCTTGGCCTAGAGCTACATTTCAAACACCTCAATTCTCATCAAGCTAATATGAAGAAAATTCCATGAAGTGTGGGTAATACGGATGCAGGGAAATATAGAAACTAGGATCCAAAGGCAGATGCAAAAACAATAAAAACATTCAAACCTCACTATTTTGTGAGAGCTGAGCCAAGCAACACCTGGGCTGGGATTCCATCTTCTCATGCTCCCAGAACCAGCAGGTTCCAGGACACCAGAACTCTTCACCACTAGCACACCAAGTAGATTAAGCCAACCAAGGGTTTTGCTCAGACATGTTTCAACAGGCATTCAAGGCTATCTGCCAATATTTTAATTCCTTTATTGAAAGCTTTTATCATCATAAGCCAAACCAGCCAGCCAACTAGCAAACAGTTTCCAAGTGTTACAAGTAACTCAACAAGAAATTATATTAATTCATATAAAATTCTTGCTCAAGAGATTTAAAAATACCATTTCTCAGCTGTGGGAAACTTCCCATTTGAGAGGATAAACATTTGGTTGTTGGGTCTCTCTTCTGCAAGATTGCTTGTTAAGTCCCAATGTACTCGTGGGATGTTGGCCTTCCTGTGTTTTTCACAGAGCAATTGCAATCCTGCATTACCAAGGATTCATTTTCATATTCAAAGTGTTTTGTTGTAAATTTTCTGGTGTATGTCCAAACTCAAAACCATCCCAGCATAGCAAGACATTTTAATGCTTTATCCTGGTATTTATCATGTTACCATAACCATGACACTGAAGAGCTTCACAAGATGAAGACTTTATTTTCTGTTAAGAATTGACATATTTAATTTGCCAAATATTGAAGACATTTTAAATTTTCATTAATCAATGTCTCTAGGTAATAATATCAAGCATATGATTTTGAACGTCAGTCAGACTCCAGCTGTCCTGGACCTACTGTTCTCTTCCCATTTCAACAGAGCATTAAGCAGCATCACAGACCTGCTTTGAACAGGAAGCTTGTCAGGTAGGCAGGCCTCAAATCATCTCTCAGAAGAGCTTTCTGAAATCCAGCAAGACTGTATCTGCTACTTAAGATGTGTCACAATTCACCCCATGAGCAGGAAGGGTGTAGCTTCCTTCAGCTCAATTCATACTGTGCAATTAGTGTCATTCCAAGTGTACTCTTTCTGTAAGAATAATTGTGGGCAGCATCACTTGAAAGGTAGCCTAAGTGCTAGTCTTCTAACATGTGCAAAACAAGCTGGCAGCCAAGGAGCCATACACACTGCCAATTATTCCCAGTAGTTTTCATGCCAGCACAGCCCTGATGCTAAACACCAAGGGAGCCTGCTGTTAGGAATGACACTTGGGAGTTTTTTGTCATACTTGGCTATCCTGCCAACAAGCAACATGACCTCCTCTCCATGGCTGGAACCAAAGGTAAAAGCACTAGCTGCTGGGCCAGGAGAGATCCTACACCAAAGTGGGTAACAGAAATACTAAGAGACAGACAATATTCACCTGCTTTGACAGAAAGCATCTCAAGTAACTTGCTTGGGAGGCTACAGAGGCTGGGAAAACACTTCTATTGACACTGAAAGGATCACAGCTTATGGACTCAGCCGTGCGAAGGATGAGTGTAAGAGACTCCCGCTTCAAACATTCAGGGTGTACTGACAGACATGTTAGCTGCAGCTCCACAACACAACAACAACTCTTTGCAGATCACAAGTTCTCCAGAAACCAGTGACAAGATATGACAGAAGCTAGAGGGTATGTGCATAAGAAACAAAAGACACGAGTTTTCCATGGGTTCACAGAGGGGACAGAAAAAAAAATACACCGAAGCCAAGCAGCTGTACAGACATCTGTAAGCAAAGAGAAAATGCACCAAGTTGCAGTGGTAACTGACACTGGTGTTAGAAACATCCTAAAAGCAGGAGTGAGGGATCTCCTTCCCAGATACTCAGACCTCACTTCAAATGGAGGCTTTTGGGTAGGCTGTAGGATGCAGAATGCCTGAAGGATTCCAAAGTCAAGTAAAGTTGATGGAAAGTCTCCAGGGGGCAGAGCAAAGCCTTCTTGTGCTCATGCCTGGCACAGTAACTCCAGCTAGATGAAAAATCAGTTCATGTTTTTTTGTCTCCTCAAACTGTCAAGGAAGTTAATCTGGGAGCCCTTTCACTATAAACTAGCAGAAAAGCAGCCAACTCTTTTCAATTGCAAGTTTCTGTCCTTTACTTCCTGGGCCAAGCTTGTGCCAGGCACCCAAAACAAAACCCTTCAGTTGTCATTATGAGGCCCCATGCCTGTTTTCAAACAGTGCAGCAAAGCATCAGAAGCTCTCTCCTTTGCTTGTGCTGCAGTTTCAAACTGCACAGATCACAGCTGCTCTTGTAAGGTAAAACTTGTAACCACAGGGCTCTGGTGAGCTCATCTGGCATCATCCAAACCCATGCAGAGCCTGAACTCACAGGGACACAATGACGATCCAAGCAGGAGGATATTTTACAGTGTCCTTCATTAGGTTTCTACGCTGATTCAGAATACAAGCCCCTCAGGGCAGGACTGTCACTGCTGTCTGCACAGGATCCAGTACAACATGTTTCAGCACCTTCTCCTTCACAGTTTTCAAAGCTGCTTTGAACACTTCCTGGCTGATTTCCACTGTGCAGCTTGCACACTGCAAGCACCCTGCCTTGCTGCATACTCAGAGTAACGTAGGTTGGAAGACACCTCAAGAGGTCATCTGGTCTAATCCTGGGCTCAAAAAAGAGCTAACTTTAACTTCACATCATCCTGCAGATACGACTGACAGATTTACTACAGCCCTTGACAAAGCTGTACATCTGAAACGCAGCTTCTTGACAAAACTAAAGGACTCTGGTGATGTTAGAATGCAGGGCTGGAGTTCTCACAAGCCTGAAGAAGGTGGGCGTTCAGGTACTTTCAAAGGTAACAGAATTTGAACACACAACCACATTAAAGCTTCCAACAGACCTGGAGTTCAGGCATGGCAGCCTCACTACTACCACACTGCAAAAAATTTAACAATTTGCCCTCAAGAAGAATCTGCATTTTAATTTTATTTAAAGTTTATGTCCTGAAATAAGTTAATTTTACTTCCTTATAGTGCTTCCATGTTTTATTAGACCAGCGGGGCTTATATCAAGCTCCTGCTTTACAATAAACGTTCAAATCCTGCATGCTCTGAAGGTTTTATCCATACATGAGCACTTACAAAGTGCCTCTGACAAATACTGCCTCCACTGCTTTGCAAGTGAGCTCTGATACAGTAATAAACCAATTTTCACCACCAATAACAACCAATATAAGGAACCAGTCACATACATAGCTGCAAATGAAGCTCATATTGCTACTGAAATGCAGGATAACTAACTCTCCTGGTTTGTCACTTGTTCATTTTTACCACAGCAGCAGGACAGAAATTAATTACTTGCTTCAAATTTCAGCATTATCCCCCAGTTTTATAAGCTACAAGGCAGTATGTTGGTTTTACCTAGATTCATTTTAATTCAAAGCATAATGCAAACTTCAGATTCAATTTCTGTTTTAAGATGAGGGTTTCTGAAAAAAGTAGTATCCTGGGAAAACAAAACATTACAATGATCAGAAAGAAAATAGAAGGAAAACAAAAGGAAGAACTGTAGTAAGAGCTACCCATGTAGCAGGTCCAACTGACACTCAAGACTTTCCAACACAGGAAAAAAGTTAACTGCTCATTGTTATCACATGTAATTAGCAACAGCAGTGAACACAGTATCCCAGAGCCTTCTGACTCAATCACAGGCTTACATCTTTTTCAGAATCAGTAGCCACTGTGGAAAAGAAAAGGAAATAAAATGCTTAATCTCAAATAAATCTGCATTATCAATGAGCTATTTATAATGACTTCCTCTCCTCTTGCCCGCAAAGATGACTTGGAACTGTGGTTGGCAGGGCTATAATGTGGGCTGGAGTCTGCGGTGACCACCATGCTGCCTCTCATGGAATCAAATCCAGGTGTTTACACAGGGCTGTGAGTCACGACAGAGTCCAGCGTGCCAAGGACAGACAGCTTTGAGCAGCCAGAGCCACCAATTCTAACTCCTTGCTGCTGAACAGAGCTCTGAAGAACAGACGGGGCCACTTCTCCACAAGACGCCTGATTTCAGCTAAATATGCTCTGTAAGCAGGGGGCTGCAGTCAACAACTGCTGACAGATGGGATGGCTGTAGATCTGTCTCCTGAACCCCACAAGATGCTTTCTGACCAGCCTAAAGCTCCATCTGAAGTGCTCTCCTGTCCTTTGCATCTGACAGATTCAGACAAGAATCACAGAGTAAGAAACCAATCTCATTAAAAGTCATTAAGTTTAAATATAGGTCCATAATTTAAATATAGACCTTTCCTGGTCAGGCACTGGAACAGGCTGCCCAAGGAAGTGGTGGAGTCACCATCCCTGCAGTTGTTCAGAAGACATGTGGACGCAGCACTTCAGAACATGGTGTAGTTGGCATAATGGTTGACAGTTGGACTTGATGATCTCAGAGGCCTCTTCCAACCTTAACAAGTCTACGATTCCATGAAAATGACCCACGTAATGGAACACTTTGAGAAATGCTGTCTCTCAGTACAATCACACTTACTACATCTGCCGCTCAGGCAGTGAGCTGCCCCACAGACTGTAACAAGCAAAACACCACTGGAAAGGACAACGCCAGCCTGAAACATCAGCCTTAGTCTGATCACAAGGTTAGTTCACATCACAAGGATATTTCAACAAGTTCCATCTTCCACCCCATTGCTTCTCCATGTTGGAACCACAGGGGAAAGTGGAGCAAATGAGACAGGTGTTACAGCACCACTGGAAACCAGCACTCCTCTGCTGCTCCTCAGCTCCCGAGTCGATCCGTCTTGGTTTCTTGACAAAGTACTAACTTCCAGAGACAGAGGCGCAGCGCCAGGCTCCCAGTGTCTGCACCATTCATTAAGAGTTATAAACAACCCACAGAAAAGACTCTGTATGAGTCAGAATCAGCCACCGGAAATTTAAAAAGTCAAAATAATGATCTTATTACTGGTTTTGTACAGAAGAAAATGTAAGCATCGTTCATCCTTTTGTCTAGAATCCTGACTCTGTGGATTATATGTTGCAGAACAGCAAAACACGTGAATATTTCCTAAAGCTAACACCAGAATATGAGCTTTAATCTTATTTTGCTAGTGAACATAAAAAGGCAATACCCATATAATAGGAGTGGATGCATCTTGAGAAGGAAATGTCTCTACACAGTGTTATAAATCTATTCAATAACCACAAGGATAGATTAGGCAGCTCATCAGGAGAAGAAACAGCAGCTCAGTATCTCCTCTGCATCCTCCAAACTACAGCAGCCACAAGCAGCCAATGGCAAGACCCCAGGTACTCCACACTGCCTGCCCTGCTCATCCGTAACCTTGAGACTGGGGTGCTCTAAGAAGAACAAAATGTTGCTTTCATGACTGAAATAGAAGAAACCTTTTATATGGAGGAAGACTGTTTGGAGCACAGTGCTAACCTGCAAGTGCAACAGCGACATAAAAGGTGAGTGGCGGCAGAAGCCGCGACATTGAACTTGTAATGCTTTCCTGCAGCTTAGAAAATGCAGCTGTTCCATGTTATTCTACCAGTTAGGCAGTTAAACACAGCTAGAACTTCTACAGAGAGACCATTTCAGTATTTAGAACAGCAGAGTAACCTCTACTACACAAGGACTGTGCTGCCTCCAGTACCTGTACAGCACTGTGGGCAGCAGGGCCTAGCCCCTACCTAGTGTTACTGCAACACTGAGTATTATTATGGAAATCACATTCATAAATATTCAGTGCAATCAGTCACAAAATATAACTGAAGCTGTCTTCAGAAGCCTGGATTGGCCATATTTCAAAGGCAAGAGTTGACAGTTATTTGATAATACTCAATATTTGAAGCATATATATTACTCTCTGGACAAGAGTCTAGCTGGCTTGAGCCATCTCAGGTATTTCAGTGAAAACTGTGCTGTCTGGTAAGGAACATTCTCCAAATCCTAAATATAACAAGGTCAACCATAGTGGGAGTATAACTAAGATCCCTAGTTCTGGCTGAGGTATTTTCATAAAGCTGTTAATTTGGTGGAGGGAAGAAATGTCTGAGTTGTGCAGTTTGATGACTGTTGGAAACAATTTCCCTGTGGCATCTGTGACTCGAGGATCCTGATGTCAGACTGCTGCATGATGCATCCCTGAAGACAAAATGATGCTTACAAGTCAGCTTAATTGTTCAAACGAAAATAACCTACCAGCAGCCCATCTACACTGGAGTTCTTGAAACTGCTCATGTAGGTACAGATGAGCTAGTGCCTGTAATATTGGATACCATCTGGAAACATGTCCAGCACTGAGATAAACTGGATTAAGAAATAAACACAGACATGGAGGAAAAAAAATATAATACATCCATATCTGGGATATAACACAGAAGTGAGAAATACTTGATGTCTACACTAGCACATAGAAATAATCTTCTGTTCTTTCATGGAATACACATACCCTACAATCTACCATTTCTTTACTTCTGACAATCTGGGGGATTTATAGTACTTGCTGGCCCCATAAATTGGAAAAAGGTATGAATGCAAGATTATAAACTTCACAGATTTCCTCTTAGATGTACGACACATCCATGGAAACACCTGCAGAATGTTTTACTGGTGGAAGCTTAGCCTGAACTTCAGCTTGCAACCACCAGCCCCTGCCACTGCTTCTGAAGTGAACACACAGTGGCCAAGTGCGATGTGCAGCTCTAAAACGAATCTATTTGTAAAACAGGTTTTTCACCAGCCTTGTCTGTGGAAGTGTAACACTCCTGAGTTTGAAATCTGGCTGAGCATTTCATACTCTACACATCACTGACCCAGGCAATCTTGACTCTGGCATGGATCATTTAACTGGGGTACAGGGAATAAACTTCGCAAAGTGGCTGCAGTTATACACAAAATTAGTCTAAAATAAAGGAACAGTGTAGCCTGGATACACTTAACTCATGCTAGAAGATACAAGTACTGCAAATTAAAGAGTAAGAATCAATGGTGCTGGCATGAAAACGAGTACATTCCACTCCAGACAATTCCCATCGATTGGCTGGGTGGTCCTGCATGTGTTATTTAGTCTCTTTCTTCCTAGTGTGGATAAGGAAAACAGAAGAACAATGAGGCTTTACTGCTGCTATAAGCTTTAGATCAGAGACGAGATTGTACTTCAGCAGCATTTTGTTCAAACACCAGGTGCCAAGGAATCTGCTGGATTTAGTAAACAATGCATAGGCGTGACAGCAGAAAGAAGGCCCTGCTTTTAAGGCAGAGCTTGTGAAGGACAACTTTAAAAGATAAGCAAAGTTTTTCAAAAGAACTCTAAAAATACTTGACAATTCAGTCAGCTTTTCTGAAAACGGATGAGGAAACCTCAGCTACAGGACTGTATGTCAGAGCAAAACCATGTTCATTTCCAGTGTGACGTTGTTAAAGGAAGAAAAAAAGTGGATTTTTTTGGAGGGGCAACTTCCAGAAAATTAAAATAAAATGAATGTTCACATGCAACATTCCTGGCAACTAGGGATTTTGCTAATTGGAACAGAGTGCCTTTTCCCCCCTGAATTTTCCTGAACGACATTAATTCAAAATCAGCAGCTTTCAGCTGCAGGACAGTGAACTAGAAGTCTTCTAGAGAAGCAAGAAAAAAAACAGAAGAAACCTCACTTCATATATCTGTGGAATTTTGAGAATCCAAATTACTGAAGAGATGAAGAATGACTTTTGATTAATAGTATTTTTAATGGATGCAACCTCCCTTAGATGAAAAATTTTAAAACCAAACAAACCACAGCTTTTTTCCACATGTTCTCTTTCTCTCAATGTAAAAGAGCTCAAGAAACCACCCTGAGAAAACTGCTCTGACACAAGAGAACGGGCGTGCAATAAGAAAAGCTCAGCAGCAGCAGCGGAGTCTGAGCTCCCAGCCCGATGCGTGTTACCCAAGGAGAACCAACTCAAATATGCCGCTGCACCAACACAGCCGCCTGTCAGTCAAACAAGCAGCACTTCCTCACCACCCCTGAAGAGTTGTAGTCTGTTTTTAGCCATTGAGAGAGGACAGTGACATTTATTTGACCGTCAGACGGCTGCTAGAGACCGGCTGCTGTGTTTTCAAACAGCATCCTCTCGTTGGAACAGTGGCTCTGAAGGGGATTGTTTCTAACGGCTGAAAATACTCATCTGGTTAAAAAGCGAGGCAAAAACCAAAACGAAACAAAACAGAGCTGAACAATTCAGTATTTACAGCTACGAAGCGTGTTTCACAGAGATTAATAACGGGGTTGAGAGCAGAGTTAACAGTATGTTAGAGGACTGCACATAGGATGAGGCTTGTAAATCACCAACCTACATACAGCTTTCATCTTCGATCATCAGGATTACTGCACCACGTTTCTATATCAAACCCGAAAGCAAAAACATACTAACAAAAAAAGACTTATAAAACTGCACAAAACCCCAAACTAAGCAATATCCGAGCTTTCTTTAAAAATCCCCACCATTAGAAACATCGCAACTGCAAATGATAACGAGTCGGAGGGACACCGTTAACTTTAACGGGTTATGTCTCCCGATTTCTCTCAGAACGGCTCCAGCGCACACCTGCCCTCGCATCCGTCTGCGCAGGGCGGGCGGCTGCGGCCTGGGAGGAGCCGGGGGGCTAAACCCCGCACCCCCGGGGTCCGGGGGGCTTTCTGTGCGCAGCCCGCCTTGCTCTTCGCACCAGGGCGCGAAGCGAAGCGAAACACCGCAAAAAAAACCCCCACAAACCACGCGAACCTCCGCATTTACAAGCACCGCGCACTGCTCTTCGTATGACAGCGAGCAGGAGGAGCGTCCCGCCAAGGGGGATTTTTTGGCATGCCAAGCATCCTCCGCGGGGGGGGGGAAACCCAAAAAACGAGCAAAAGCGCGAGGTACCGGAGAGATGTGTGAAGATAAAAGCCGTGAGGCAGCTTTTGGCTTTGTGGCGTGACAGAACTCCACAGAAAGCAGCTACCGACTGGACGCCACCGGGACACGCCGGGGCACCCACCGGCCCCCGAGCCCCCCGGGAAGCGGCCCCGGAGCCCGCCCCGCCGCGCCACGCGCCGCCCGAGGGGGCTGCGCGCGCCCCTGCCGCCCGCCCCCCGCCCCGCTGCAGCCTGAGGGGAGACAGCGAGAGCCCCGGGAGGAGAAAAGGGGAAGCGGCGGCACAGCTCCCCGCAGCCGCCCGAGAGGCCGCAAGGCTGCCTGTCAGGGTTCCCTGCCCGCCGGACGAGGCCGGCCGCTCACCATGGCGAAGCCGGAGAGCAGCGCGGAGGTGCGGCTGGAGGCTTTCAGCTTTGCTCGGCTCAGGTAGAGCTTCCGCCAGGACAGCGCCTGCATCGAGTGCTCGTTCAGGCTCATGGGCGGCGGGCTGAGGAACGGAGCGGAGTGGAGCGGGAGGTACAGGGCGGCGGCGGCGGCTCCTTCCGGCGGCAGAGCGAGGGCACCAGCTGCGCTAACACCCCATGGCGCCCGGCAGCCGCTCCTGCCGGTGCTGGGGCCGCGCCTGCCGCCGAGCCGCTGCGAGCCTGCGCGCCGCCGCCCGCCGGGCACCGCACCGCCCTGCTGCCGCCTCATTGGGCGGCCCGGCCCGGCTCGGCCCGGCCCCCAGCCCCGCTCCACCGCCCCGGTCGCTTCCCGGCAGCCCTCGAGGGAGCCGGAGGGTGGCCGTCGTGCCCCGAAGGCCGCTTCCCGCCGCTGTGGGGAGGGAGAGGCTCGGCCTCCTCGCTGCCGCCCGCCGGGAGCGGGGCCTGTCCCTCAGGGCGTTGCGGTCCCGCCCTTCCCCTCGGCGGGTCTGTGGAGGGCGAATCCCGCAGGAAGGCCCGGCTGGAGGCCGGGGCGCGGCCTCCGGGTGGCTGCGGCAGCGGGGCGGGTGAGCAGCCTCAGGTTGGAGCGTATTTGACGGGAATCGGCGGTTTTTCAGTCAGTTTTATACAGCCCTGCCCGGCGGTGGGTGCCCCTCCGCTCAGGGCAGAAAAGGAAGGGGTGTCCCCTTGCTCCGTCCCCACTGCCTTCCCTCAAAAAAAACCAACCACAAAGCCATTTATCGGCTGCTTCTCTCAATAGCCTCCCTTCTTTAAATGCTTAAACATTACATCTGTTTTATGGATCTAAACCAGTCTGCGCACCCACCCTCGCTTCCAGTTAAAATTGGTAACACCTAATCGTTCGTCACCGTTTTCACAACTTTGCATGCCCGGAGCTCCTGATAAACTTGTTTTTAATCAGTAAACAGTCAATAAAGCAGATTGAACAGAGCACTTCAACAGATAGTTATGACAGTGTTGTAAGATTGTTTTATTACTGCGTTCATGCAAACCGTTTAAACATTTTTTTCTGTGTTTTACAGAGGGGAAAAATGAGGCATATAACAGAACTCCATAGGAAATACAAGGCACAGTTATGAAGATGATTTCTGAAAAGGTGAGCCCTAATACAGTGCTTATGCCATGTCAGGCTTTTGAGTTTGGAGAAATATGGTATGTGTAAGTAATGTCTAGTAAGAAAATTAGGATATTAACAGGAGAAATACTAGACAAGGATACTTGTTACTATTTACAGGCACATGGATGCTCACAGATGAATCACTGCAATGCTAGTTGCATTAGAGATCAAAAGCATTGGGGATTTGTTACTGCGTTTACATTTTCCACCTTATTTACAAGTAGGAAAAATGCAGCACATTGTCTTTAATGTATCTGCTTTGTTCTTCACACCCTTCTCTGATTTGCAAAGTCGTTAATTTACATATGCACAGTAAAGGTGATGACAATCTACACCAACATAGGTCACTTAGTGCTTTTCATTTACATGGCATTCTTTGGATTCCTTACCTTGTAGATTTGATCTTATCCTCTTCTCAGGAAATAAACAGTCATCTTCTTGTCACAAACAAATTTTGGTTAGATTTTTATCTACAGGGGTATTCAAACACCTCTGTAGAAGTATTGAGTTTGACATACAGTCTTTCCACAAAAGCCTTTGCTGTTGTATAGATTACTCCATGGAGTATTTGCCTCCAGATTTTATTTTATTGGTGTCAGTATTACTGTATAGGATCCATTTGAGTGAAAGTCCAGCATAAGTTAGCATCACAACATACCACTCTTTGTTCAATGTGCTTTGATTCTTAAAAAAAACCAAACCGTTGAAGACCTCATCACCACAATCAGCATTATCTGGCTCCCACCGATGCCTTAGGCTAAGTCTGATCACCACATTGCAAAGCAATGAGTAACAACCACGCTGTGATTTCATTACCACATTTTACTTGGGAGAAATGGCAACAGTCAAAAAACAGCTATGTAAAATTTCCTCCACCTCTTGAGCAAATATTAAAGTCTTCATCATCTACTTTCTGTAGAATCATACATTTAACATTTTTTTTGCATTGCTGTTTATAAGTTATGAAAACTGTTTATGTAGGTGTACGTAACCAAGATTGATTGTTCAATATTTCTTCTCCTTTCTATGCAAAATTATGGTTGAACTGAACATCATGGATGGGTACCACTGCACAAATAATGCCCAGCTCTTGACCTGATCCCTAAAATCAGATTTATCTACAAAAAAAAACCAAAACCCAACAACTTTCAAGAGACATACAGCTGAGAAGGCTTTTCTAAATAATGGTATTAAAATGAACTCACTGTTTCTCTGTCTTTCTGTCCATCACTCCTATTCCTGTTTAGCAGAAAGGGTTCTGAAAAAAACAACAGTATTGGACCCGGATGTATTGTTAAATTCATATTTAATTCAAGGAAACAGTATGGAAAAGGACCTGTTGAATCAGTAAATAAATCTCATCTCATCCCATCCACTTTACCAAACCAAAACTGTGCAATTTTAAGCTTCCAAATCCCAAGGTTGTAGCTTTAAAATAATCATTTCCTTTCCTATTAGAAATTATAAATTGGCTTGTTAAATAGGAAAACATACATTAGGGATCAAGCCTTCTTTTCAACAAAACCAGGACTGTAACAGTGCACCCCTTTATGTTCCATTTTACAGCTCCATTCTGAGGTACAAACTGAAAAGGATAATTTATTTTATTTCCAACTCTAATTACTCATTATTACACAGCTCTATACTGCCACTCTTCAGATAGCTGAAACAAAAAGTCGTGCGTAATTAACTCTTAGAAATGCTTCAGGGAGTTCTAAAATCATGGTGGAGTTCAAAGCTGTGGTTTGATGTTACCTCTGATCAGTGCAATTGCAGAAGGCCACCAAAAGGGTGTAGTCCTGCACTCTTCCTTCATCTCACCCCACTCTCCTCTCCATCCTGTAGATGACACCCATCAAATGGCTACAGAGCTTCAGTGAACTGACCTAGTGAAAACATGAATTTTATTTTCCTTAATGGGTCAGTTTTCTGCTGGATCAGGTCACTGAACTAACTTACCCTGTGGCTGCATGAAGACTAAACCTGGAAAAGAAAGGGACCTGGAAGAGAAAGGGACCTGGCAGGAGAAATGAGGGACATACATGGAAGAGAAAGGGAACTGGCTCTTTCAGCAGCAGGCTGTTATTACCTCTAATTAGAAGTAATGTCAACCCATTCTCTAGATCATTTATGCATGAACACAATCGGAGCAGGTGGCAGAAGTCCAAGTTTCCAGAAAGCCCTGAGAAATCTGTACACTGTCACAAGGATACTCATAATAATAATTTTTTTCCTTCTAAAAATGTACTTCTGTAATTTCTGTAGGAGGACTGAGTAAGAAGAGGTTTGCTGAGCACTGTATGATTAATGTGATACAGTACATGTGAGCATGCAGAGGTGCTACCCTTTGCATAGCAGCTCCTCTTAAAACATATTTTCAGCTTCCCATGCAAATCATCATGTTCATTTGTTCCTGTTATTGTACCAAAAGCAAATCAGGTTACCACAAAATGGAAATTGTGGTAGATTTGCCATAAACCAAACACATTAGAAGTAGCAGTTGCTGAAGGCAAATAAAGGTTTGTCAGCAGTTCCAAGCAGTGAGGAGTGTAAGGCAAGCATCTCTACAGATATCATCTAAAGTAGAGCTTAAAGTTGAGTTGGTGGAACTTCTGCAGAGGAAGTATTTTGATCTGTCATGCATAAAAACCCTATAATTTTTAACTTCCTTCAGAAAACAATGAAATAGTTAATTTTCTAGTCTTCCAGCTTAACCCAAGGTAATGTATAGAACGTTAGGTCTTACAGAAGACAAAGTATTTTAAAAGATGTTTTAAGATTATTTCAGTCCATTCTGTCCAATTGGAAATTCATTTCAGACTGCCCCTTTCTCAGTAATCACCACTCCCTTTTCCCATTACTGATACCTGAAGTGGTTTTCCTCATATTTTTCACTGAGGAAAACCAACCTTGTGGCATCTCTGGGCTGTCCTGCACCAGGCGCTGCCTGACAGGGCCCAGCTCCAGGCACTGCTGGAAGCCTGCTCCATGACCTGCTTGGAGGGTAAACAAGCCCTAACATCATCTGCCAGCACTGAACCTGAAGCACAGAGGTTTAATGTTGCATCTAAATGTTCTTATCCTACCTAATGCAGATGGGGATATTCTCATCATCCACATCCCACCACTCTCCCTTTATTTCAGTTAAGTGTGAGACACATTTGTTGTTACTAATACATAGACTATAATATTATTGCAATGCTACAATGAATTGTAGTTAAATAGGAATAATTTCTGTCTTAAAACAAGGTTGAAAGTGTGTCTTCTATTTTTGGAGATCTATAGATTAAAATGTGATGTTTCTGAAACATACTTAAATTCTGTACTTCAATAATGTGCTCTGGTGTTTCCAGGTGTATGTGATTAATACAGTTCTTGGTGGGTTTGCTTGATACACCAAGAGTCTCAGATTGTTAAAGTCAAGTACAAAAACCCCAAAGATTTAGAAAAATGAGTATATTTTCTTTTATGTCTCTGTTCTGTCTTTTTTGGTGGACTTCTGTGGAAAGGATGGATTATGTGTTTTTTGTCAGATGATTCTCTAGTAACATCCATTATCTTGTACTGTGGCCTCAATCCTACAGATGTACACATGCATTTAATTTTAAGACTGAGTAATCTTGGCTGAAAGGTCAACGTATCCATACATCTTCTCATGATTGTGGACTAATAATGCACTTGCTGTAACAGACATCTGGAATCCACACTTCAATATATAACTTATAGAGTGCTTCTATATGATAATACAGTTCAATCATCTGCAAGCAGGGAGATGTTAAGAAAAAGATGACATGATTTTTCAAGAGTCTGCAGTTACTGGCAGATGCTGAAGGACAAGCTCACTGCCTTAAAATCCCAAGTTAGAATTATCTCCTCCCCAGTCTTTATCCACATCATAGTTTATTAAAATATGGATCTTTTCTGATTAGGTGACTGGTGGGGCCCAAAAACTTATATTTTAATGTGCTTGATCTTTTGCATAGTATTTCATGTTTCATATAGTACCTGCAATGTGACTGGTTAGGTATACAAAGGGTAACTGGATGCTGTATGAATGTTTCTGCTGGTACAGACAGTCAGGAATAGTTTCAGTCTCAGTTCAACTGGTCTGAGAAGTAAAGCCATAGAAAGAGTTTGAAATTTGCTTCTGACATTTGTACTGGGTTAGATCAGAGCACTTCTCATTTTTGCTGGCCCAGGAGAGACAACCATGAACAAGCACTGTGTTGAAGGTGGAAACATTTGTTCTCAATGTCCATCTCAAAAAATTGCAAAAAGCAAACCAAAGGAGCACTGTCAGAGCCACCAGACCCAGACCCTGGGTTGAGATACTCTTTGATGTTCCCTTTCTCAGGGGGCTGTGGCAGGGAGGTAAAGGATGTCACTGCAGAGGCGCCACGCATGGGAACTTGGAGGCTGTTCAAAACCTGCACTGACCCTGCTGTGGCAATTAAGAGGAGATGGGAACTGGTGTTCTGGAAGTGAGACCCTCGCACAGTCTCAGGAACCCACAGTGTCACCAAAGGATTTTTTTCCTCTTTTTAAAAGATTTTTTTGTATCAGCAGCTCCTTTTTACCTACTTTTTCATGCGATTTCGCAGTCACTTAGGTTGGAAAAGACCTTCAAGATCGAGTCCAACCATTAACTCCCTACCCTCCCAAGTCCAGCACATCCCCAAGCGCCGCATCTAGACGGCTTTTAAACACACCCAGAGATGATGTTTCTAACTACCTGCTGCACACGTGTACTGCAAAGGCAATTTTGCTTTATTTAACACCGAATAATACATTATAGATACTAGAACCTGTTCTCACAAGGAAATTTCGGTGCAGATCCTGGAGCATTTTACGGCCCGTTCGCCTTTGGCGGGGCTGCCGCGCGGAACTGCTGGCGGCGCGGGGGATAAAGGAACACCCGAAGCCAAGGGCAGGGAGACTGGAGCGCTTAACACAGTCACTAACCGCAGGTCCACGTGCTTTAATATTATTTTCCAGTGTTCGCCACGTTCGTTGTCGTGCCCCCCCCCCCCGCCCCCCGCCTCTTTCGGGGAACCCTCCAAAAGCGCGCCGCGTTTTAACTGCGAAACTGGGCAGCCCGGCGCTGAGCCCCCATCCCCGGGTTTAAGCAGAGCCGCTCAACTTTCAGGGCTCGGTGGCTGCTGGCACCCACGCAGGGGTCCGTGTCCCCGTGTCCCCGCCCCGCTCAGCGCCTGCGTGACCCGGCCCCGCCGCGCACTCGTGACCCGGCCCCGCCGCGGCGGTCGGGACCGCGCCGCTGCCCCCGGACCAGCCCCCCCCCCCCCAACCGCTCCGGCCACCCCCTCTTTTCGCCCCTCAACATCCCCCCCCCCCCGCCCCCGGGCCCCGCCACTGTTTACGTTCCGGGCACTGCGACGCCTGCGCCCCCGCTCAGTGACTGAAAATGGTTCCTTAGGACTTTGCAAAACGCATCGTCGCCGCCGCCCCCCTTCCCTCCCCCCTCCCTCTTCCACCCCCACCCCACCCCCCCCAAAAAAAAAAAAAAAAGAAAAAAAAGAAAAAAAAAAGTGCTGGTGCAAAATTGCAAAACTTTACAGAGACCTGGATGGCTTTTGTTTTTCCTCCTCCCCATTTGGGCCAAAAATGCAGGACAGGAACTGTTGACAATTAAGTGATGAAACTCTCAAAAAAAATGGAGGCAGAGAAAGACTCTGGAAGAAGATTGGTGTGTAGCTGGCTTCTGCCTATTTCCTATTTGTGCCTTTTAATTGATTTTGCTTAATTCTTTGCGAAGGGAGAAATGCATGCAAGACGTAGGCAGCGGAGCGGCTTAGTTTGCAAGAGAGGAGCTTAGAGACTGGGGAAGGGGGTGGAATTTAACCGAGGGGAAGGAGAGGGTGGGACGATAATATATATATTTTTTTATTATTTATTTTTTTTTATTTCTTCCTGTGGGTGCGGGTTTGTGCTGATCCACCGCGCGTGTGGCTGCCGGGGCGGGTTTGCGGGGAGAGAACTACCGGGAGAGGGGCAGAGCCGGCGGAGGCAGCTGGTGCACCGGGGACCCCCCCCTACCCCCGGGGTCCCCCCGACCCCTCCATCGGGGGGAACCTACCTTTGTGCGCGGCCGGTTGTCCCCGCCTGTCCCCCGCCGCAGCTTCCCCAGGGGAGCGGCCCCGGCCTCCCCCAGGCCTGGTCCCCCCCGTCCCCCCTCCCTGGGTTTAACTCGTTGCTGCTCCTCTCCGCGGACCCCCCTCGCTCTCGGCGCTGTACAAGCGCGCAGGCTCCCGCGGCGGCGGAGCGGGGAGGGGGAGGTTTGGGGGGGTTGGGGGCTGCGCATCCATCGCCGCGTTACATAAAGCGATCTGTTTTTTAAACCGCGGCTTCCGGTGTGACTATGGAAACACTCGGATTATGTAAATACCGAAACCTGGATGCCTGTGCATCAGATTATTCACAGACACATCCCCCTTCCCCCCTTCCCTTGGGAATTATCTTGTATTCACGTGTAGTAATAATAACAATAAAAATGATCCGGTTGCTAACGAGCATTGGCCGCCGTTCACGGTTTTTTACGGGATTGCAACACACATCGGTGCTGTAGCTTGGGAATTTTTGGCGAGTTACGCCAGTCTCCTGCTCGCCTTTAAGCGCCAGCCTCGGCACCGCAGCCCAAGTTTTAGTTTTCCTGCAGCCAAACACCTGTTATTCCCGTCTAGTTCCGTGTCGCGGGATGGAAAAGGTTGTGCATGCAGCTGTGTTGTAGCTTCCTTGGGGTCAGGTTTTGTTCACTTTGTGTCTTGCCATCTTAGTTGTTTTCCCTCAGAATCTGTTTATCAAATCGTCCTGTACGATCCATGTACTTTCCTCCACCCACCGACCCCGATTATTTTTCTTATTATTTTTTTTCCGGACAATGTGGGTTTTTGTTTTGTTTGTTTTCTAGCGCTCTATTGGCAGAAGGCGGTACGATGAGAACGAGGACCTTTCGGACGTGGAGGAAATTGTCAGCATCAGGAGTTTCAATTTGGAAGAGAAATTAAAGAGTAAAATGTATCACGGGGATTTCGTGCATGCCATGGACGGGAAAGGTAACCGACCGGGGGGGCCCGGCCCGGCTCCGCTGCCGGAGCCTCCACGTGTAGCTCCGCGCTCGGTTCGTATTTCGCGCCCGCGTCCCCCTGCCCGGGGATCCGGTGACGAGCAGAAGGGGGAGCCCGGAGGAGGGGGACTGCCCGGCTCCCTGCAGCCCGGCACCTCCGCGGGGGGCTGCCCTGTTCCCCCCACTCCAGGTGCTGGAGGGCGGGTTTTACCCCCGACACGGTGCTCGGGAGGCGGCGTGGGGAGAAATGGCAGCGCCTGGCGCTCCCCCCACCTCCAACGTGCTCCGCTGCCCTGACCCCGGCGCACCAGCGGGATGGTCAGGAATTAGGTCCTGGCAAAGGAGAGGCAAAAAAGCCCAGCCCCCACTTAGCCGGAGGTGATTCCTGCTCTCCCTCCGCTCCCTATTGAACCCAGGACCCCGTTTTGCAAAGGGATGCAATTGATGAGCCTCTTCGGTAGGGTCGGAGACTTGAAAGTCAATAAATTCTTTGTGTTTCTATCATATATTAAATTACAGCGCTCCCCTCCCCGAAGTTCCTCGGTTTGCTTAGGTGACTTGAATTACGGAGCAGTAAGCAAAGCCAGACAGCCCAGCTCTGCAGCAGGGTTGCCTGGCAGGAAGGGAAATGGGAGAGGTTTGCCCGGGAATCAAACGGGCCAGGCCGGGGGGAGGTTGCAAGTCACCTTTATTTACTGGAGCATTGTTGGAAGGGATCCTGAATCCCAGATGGCTGTCACCAAAACCCGGCCTCACTGAGGACTCCCTGTCTAAGCCGGCTTTCTCAGGAAGGAGTAGTTTTGGCTATAATCCTCCTGAAATGGCTATAACTATGGAGCCACTAATCTAGTTTAGAAAATTTCCTTTTCTCCCTTAGGCTTAGTTTTGCATGAGCATTTTAAGCTCCTTTTAGAAAAGTTAATGTGGTGGAGAAATTAAATACCTATCTTACTTAGGAAGGTATTTGTTTAGGAGATAAGCTCAACCCTGGCCCCTCTTCCTCCAAACAAGACACAAACACCTATTTTTTAGCTGGAAAATGTTAATTAATTTTCCAGAAAATGATTGCATTCTGCCCTCATATTCCAAATACTCCAGTGGTTGCCATTGCTACATGCTAAGGATAATACAATTCACAGCTTCCGTAGCTCAGGGGCTCAAAAATCTTTGGGTTGTTTTCTCCTTTCTAGGGAACTTGAAAATAAATGAGTGTCTTTTGTTATTTTGTTGTGGTCTGTGTCTGCTTTGTTCGACCCCACAAGGGATTTAAATGCTTTGTTGGGGCATTAGGAAGAAAGGGCCCTTCTTACTTGCTCCGGTTTTATTTTTACTATTGGTTTATTTTTTCTTTAAGTCCAAGAGTTGAATTGAATCTAGGCAAAACAATAACAGTGGTTAGTAAGAATAAAAAAAGGCCAGTCTATATGAACACATGGAATTGGTTGTGTTATATATTTATTTATTTTTCTTTCCTATTGCCTTGTTTTTAATGATAACTCTTCTTTGATTTTTTTTTTATTTTTTTGCTAGAAATGTGGTTTGAAGGTTTTCCTCAAGGTGCTGCAAGGCAATGGTGTCATTCTGCCTTGTGTGCAGTTTGTCATAGCTCCTTGTTCTATAGTTTCCTAGGCTCTATATCTGCCTCTGCTTCTCCCACCAACATTATTCTTGGTGTTTGTTGACTTTCTGTCTTGGATGAGAGTGTCCTGAAAAAAAAACACCTGTGGCTTATTTATTTGCTTACCTAAAGCCAGAACAGTTTTAATGTGAATGCCTATGAGAAATGAAGATTCTAGTACAGAAATATTTATTTGGTAACCTTCACTAATTGGAATATTCATTCCACTTATTTTGAGACTAGTAGGAGTAAAGTTGCTGTAATTTTAGTGTTTTTATAAGTGGGTAATTACTGTGCTCTGATTGGGTAACTTTAAGTAGGGATATTATATCCCTACTTGTCATAATTGCTAACTGAATACAGCAAGGAAATAGTGATGAAAACAGAGGGCAATGCATCTGCAGGCATGGGAGCTTAGCCTCCCGTTCCCCTGTTTCTTTCAGTATGGGTTTTTATAGCAGAGACACATCAATGATAGAAGCTGGAGTCTGAGTTTCTCGTGCTCTTCCAGGAAGGGTGTAACTTGCTGGCTGAATCTTGCAGGAGTTAAACTGTTCGTGTGTACCTCAATGAAACACAGTGCAGAGTGTGTTTGGCAGCATGTAGTGTGTTCGGTAGTGCTGAGGAGTCCAACGGTGTTTCCAGTTTAAGGTAGCATATGGATGTTATATAAAAGTAATTTTTTTCCTGTAAGGAAGGGGGAATAGCAGAACCATAGAAACATTCTGTGGCCACTGCAGGAATTCCTCTTCTCTCTGTGGTAGAAGGCTCCAAATGGAGTGTGGGGTTTTGTAGGCACAGCTCACCCAAAATGCTGCCTTCTAACTTTCTCTCTAATCTCCAAATCACTGCTATTGTGTCAGGCCTTTGCATAAAGAAATCCCCAGGAAAGGCCAGTTCTGTGTAATCCCTAGAGTGAAGCAATGAGGTGATAATGGTCAGTGTTAACATAACAAAATTATGTTTAATTTTCAAGTTGCTTGTGTGTTATGCTGTGACTCCCACACAAAAGCTATTCCTTTTCAACCATAAGTGCCAGGAGCTGTATAAGATTTCTGTCTTATCAGCTCCTGCAGTTACATTTCTGATTAATAAAAGCAAACAAAAAAAGTACTCTGCTGAAAGTAACAGTCACCCTCTCATAAAAATAAAATTATGCTTTCAGAGAACCAGGACTTTCTGCTATACTCAGATAATGCTCACAAAAAACCATGCTTTTCTTCTAAGTAGATATATATAGCTTAAAATATATTAACTTAAAAATGCAGTTTAAACTACACATTCGCCCCAAAAGTACTAGGCTGATTTGCAGTGATTGAGTTAGGATTATTTTCTAACTGTTAATTTGGTATTTCATTACAGCCTGGGTGTTTCAACCCAGACCTTAATTGACAAACTCTGACTGGATTCTATTTTATGTGCATCAGTGAACAGGAAAAATAGAGAGCAGCTGGGAGAGCATTGTCTGTCATTTGGTTTCCGGTTTGGACCTAAAATATGCACTCTCTTTATATTTTTCTTTAAGTGATAGTGGTGTTCTTTGGTGAGAAAAGGGAAATGGGGAGTGTTTTGAGAAAATGCCATGTGAGTTGCTAATGCCATTGTAATTGATGTTGGATTTTTTTTTTTATTCATTATTCAAACAGATTTTACTTTTGAGTATGTGCAAAGAGAAGCTCTCAGAGTTCCCCTTATCTTCAGAAATAAGGATGGACTGGGAATTAAGTAAGTTACAACCAAATCTTGATGATTAATAAATGCTTTTATAAAATAACCATTATGCTTTCCACTTGTGATGTTTCTTTTGATGATCTCAAAATGTATTGCAATTAGGAAGACTGTCAGCACCCTTGAGAAGAGGAATGATTATTTTCCGCTTATAAACAAGCAGATAATGAGGTCTATAAAAGTTAAGTGCAGACAGCATGGTGCTACACAATCAAAAGTAAGTCAGTGATGAAAATTAGGAATAAAATTCAAAGGTTCTGGCTTCTAATTCATGCTGTAATGACTGAACAACCTGCCTTCAATGTTTGACTTCTCAATTGTTTTCTGGGTACAGGTGGAATGTCTAATGATGCCTGTCATTTTTTATTATAATTGTATCTCTACAGAATGTTACAACTTTGTAAATATTTAATAATGTCTAGTTAAAATACAGTATTATTAGAGTCTTTCTGAGGTTGCATTTTGTTAATATCCAGTCATAAAGGAATATGATATTTTAATAAGAGAATCCTGCCAGTTTCTTTGTATAAGTGACAGTGTCTAAGGGAGAAATACTAAAATTATATACTCTATTAGCCACATAATCCATAGTTCAGATAAATGTTCTATGATATTTTTTAAAATTATGTTCTTTTACTGTAAGAGTGAAAAATAGCTGCTGTGATGCCTCTCAAGACATAATGAAATAGTTTTTTATATATTGAACTCTGAACAAGAAGTGCTTAGTAGGTACTTGGTAGTAGTTACAGCAATTTTTTTTTAATTGTATCATTATGTTGCATTGGGATATTTTTTCTTTGGTTATTAAGCCCAGTTATTTCCCTATGTAGTCCTGGATGCACAGTCTAGTTTCTTGTTAAAAAGAATAATGCAATATTTTTATTTGTTTGTGCAAAGCCTTTCCTAGATTGTACCCTAGTTTTCTGATGAAGACATGCATGTATTCTGCAATGCCTTAGAAGTGTGATAGAAAACATAACTATTAAGTGAGAAAGGTTGGCCACTTCTTACTGTTCTTCAACAGTTCTATGCTCCTATTTGGTGTTGAAGAAAAATAACATAATTTTTCTCTTGTATTATTTGAGAGAAGGTGTGGTCAGGTTATCCTTAAAGTTCCTTAAAGATCCCCCCAGCAGAGGGGATACAGAAGCATCTGTTGTGATATTCCTGAAGAATACAACCCTTTGTATAACATTCATATGAAAACCTGAGAAGCAAAGTCTTCCATGTTCATAGCTTCATTATGCTTCACCTGCAGAAGCCACATCATTCATCTTAGCTTATATATTGACTGTCATGTCATCTTTTGCAACATTTTCATGTTTATCTTCTCAACTGAGTTTCCTTAAGGTAAAGTGCCACTTGTCCTACATTCCCTGGTAACAGTGTTGGTCAGCCTAGTTCCTAGAGAGCCAATGACATCTCCATTGAGTGGTTGCCCAAATGTACATTTAGGCTGTATCTGTATGTGAAACCATCACCTGAAGCTGAATAATTTTTGCTTCAGCAGGAGATTTATTATTTAAAGGAAACTCCTGCTCCTTCAAGGGTTGTGCTCTGCTCTACTCACCCAGCTTACCATCCCAGCTCCTTGATTCCTCTCAGCCTCCAAATAGAGGAGCTTTCACTCCCAGGGTGTTTTTTTTCTGCTGCGTTAGTTAGAGCTTCTGTTCTTCTGACCCTCCTTCTGGCTTCTCTGCTCAACTTGACAGTGAGATTCCTTTTGTTGAAGGTTGTGGCTACTTTTTTGTTCAATTGCTTTTTTCAAGAGATGCTTCTCTTGGAGGAGTCATCTGAAGGACATACCTACTGTGGAAAATTATGAAAAAACACCTGAGACAGCTGCTGTCTCTCTCTGCATTGGTTTTAAACTGCTGTTTCTGACAGGCAGGTGTTCAAGGATTGTGTTCAAGCTTCCAGGATTTCTTCTGAAAGAAGCCATAAACTCTTCTTTTTAGGAAACAGAGATACTACTCAATCTCTGCAGAGATGCTGTCTGCATCTTGAGATCGGCTTGAGAAATCTTGTGGACCTGAAAGTGAGCAAAATATGCACCTTCTCAAGCAGCTGCCATCAGTCCTCGCAGCCAGCATGAATCCAGGTGTATGTACATGACCACACTTCAAATAAGACCATTGAAAATCAGGTGCCTTTCTTTGTAAGCAGTATCAAAGCAGTCAGATAGCAGTTTTGGAACATTCATTGGAAGTGAAGAAGTAGCAAGACCAAATGCCACCTGCCTTCTTTTTCTCTTGGATTTCAGCAGCTCTGGCAGTTAGGATAATGGACTTTAAATTCCAGACTGGATTGTGAAGAGGTGGAAGAGAAGTAAATGCTGATCCACAGCAAGAGTTTTGGAGTCACTTGCCTGACTCTCTGTCACACACTAACAATTTGGACAGTGAAGGAGTAATACGTGTTTCAACTCACTGTGGTGAGCTTTAAATAGTCTCAGCAGCCAGCCTGGACCAGCCAGCTTTTCTGTTTCCTACCAAATGCTGGAATAATTCTAATACTATCCTGATACTTTTCCTCATTTCTAGGGTGGTTTCCCTTTCTCCCTTTTGGGAACCATCCACACATCATGTGCAACTTCTTCCCCCAGCTGGAATTCACTGTCAGAGAAGAAAGTAAAAATAGTGAAGCTTTTTTGTTTTGTTTTGTTTTGGATTTTTTTTTTTCTCTTGAGGCTATTTTTGATTAATTAGTATTCTGACAAAAGTAAGAGCAAATTTTATCTGATATGTGAACTTTGGATGGTTCCTGCATGCAATCAGTTAAATTCTCCATTTCACAGTTAGTTGGGTGAATTGTTTTTATATTTCCATTCTTTGCTGAATCATTGAATACTGGCTGCTCTGAGGGATTAAAATACTAGAATTTGTAGGTCAGTAATCTCTTACAGGACATTAAAAATTCTGATTTTTAAATTAAATAAGCATTAAATGAGCAAACTTATTAGTTTGAATTGATGTTGTAAAGGAAGTGTAAACACTTGGGCATAAATGTCACTAGAGTGAGAGAAGGTTGGAAACATGATTTATGTGCATTTTAAATTACAGAAGTGAAATGCATGAACAAACTTTCCTATTTGGTGCTCTGCAGGATAACATAATTTAATTTTATTTACATTTCCACATCTTACATGTATCTATCAAAAGTAGCTGGCATGCAATATAGGAGTTCTATGGATGTGTAGATACATAAATGCCACTTGCATTGTATTCCAGCAAGATCAACATAGTATTGACACCTGCCTAACTGATCTGAACCATTGAGAACCTTCACTCTTGTCATCATCATTATTGAAATAATGAGTGTCACAGTCTGCTGTCTTCCATCACTAGGGCCAGACTGGACACTTTGCTGTCGGATCCGAGTAATTTGCTGATGAAATTTGGGAACCTTACGTTCCACTTCAGGCTCTGGAGGAAATGATGCTTTACTGGGTCTTTTCTAGCACTACTTTCTTGTTCAGAGGAGTCTGTGCCTGTCATGATATGGTAGATTAGGTGATCTGCATGTATGTAGGGTGACTTTAGAGATACGGTGGTCTGTAAAACAGATGATGCAAGATAATTTTTAGACTTCTGACATTTTGAATAAGTGATGATACGTGCTTCCACTTCTGCTTGCTGTTAAGCAGTCACCTTGCTCGTCTGTGCCTGGCAGATGTACAAAGCCTAGCTGAACAGTTTGGTTACTGTGCTTGGAGGTACTCCAAAATGGCAAGGAATGAGATGAATGAGGAAAAATGATTATAATGAAACTGAAAATTGCCTTCTTGTGTATTTCTGACCATCGTGCTGCTTGTATGGCTAGAAGCAGGAGAGCCCACCTGTGATCCCTTAACAGAAGATGAGCTGTTTTTCTCAGAAGTTTCTTTGACTGCTTCCAGGATTGTAATTTGGAGAGAGAATCCTGCTGGGAGGGATGCTGTCTGTTATCTGAACAGTGATCATCTTGCATTGTATTGTGGTTAATCAGATGTTTGCTAGCCAGAGCTCATCCTTGTTAGGACTTACAAGAGATGTCTAGCAAATCTTCAGGCATTTACTAAACCACAAGTTTGCACCAGTGCGCACTAAGGTGTTTGCATTTAATTTCTGTTTGAGGCAGCAAGATTTGTATATAACAGAATGCTTAAAAGTCAAAATGTAGTCAGTCATATTTTGGGGTTAAGTCACCCCACTATACTATTCTTCATCTATTTTTTTGTGATACATTAAATCTTTGGAAGGGAGGATTGTATTCTTCCAGTTTGAGTAATGTTTATTGTTGGCTGCTGCTGGAGCTCTTGGAAAGAGTGGATTTGCTTGTATGCATCTGGGTTATGGTTGTTATCTATCTTGGTTGTTGATTTTTATTTTGTTTTCTACAATGTGGAAAAGTTTGTCTATTTGTTCTACATGTCTGACAAAACAGAGGCAAGCTGTGGCCTTTGAAGATAAGCCTTGCACGTTCTTGCTGCCCACAAATAGTCCAGCTTTCCTTACTTCTGACTTTCTAGTGCTTGGAAAAAAAGATGAGCTCTGAATGAACCCTGAAGGTCAGTAGATTCAGGCTGTTTCATTCTGGCGAGGGAGTGAATTCCAAAGCTGTGGGGCCCTCACAACTAAATGCAAAGATGTGAGGGTTGGCAGGGACCTAACAAAAGATACTGTCCAGCCTCCGCATCCCACCAGAGGGAGGTGATAAGGGTAGAAGAAAGTTGACAAACAGAATTTGCCAAATAGTTCTCAGGATACATACATGACAGTCGATGCATTTTTTAACTTTACCTGTAAGTGTTTTCTCAATAGTAAAAATTATTGCTCTAGAAGTTAACCTGTGGGCTGGATCATTCTGCTTTCTAATGGAGTTATGGCAAAAGTGCCTTATGACTAGAAGCAAGTTGTTTCTTTTCTGCTCAAGGCAGCACCAAAGGAACTGCACACCTAGCTGGCAGTTCCCACAGGACTGGTTTTCATTGCAGTTCCTTATTCAGCTTTTGTTCAATGTGAAGTCTGAAATACTGGCATTAATGTGAAGTGAATCAGCTTTAAAACCTCACTACTATTTTTGTTTTCTTTTTCCATCTAGTCTATATATTGCAGAATTTTACTCTCTACCTGACATATAGAACTTACTCACTTGGTGTTCTAGACTGTTGTCTAATTACATTAAAGCCTCAACCCTTGCCTGTGTTAGAAGTGATCTTATAAAAGAATCAGCACTGATGAACCAATTATGCTACCATTTCATTTAGCTCTGAACTAGCCCAAATTTTATTGAACAACGATTTCCCTACCCACCAAATACAGCCAGGTTGTCTTCTGCCAGACAAGGAGGTTTGAAATAGTCATTAAAACACAGGGGCTTTAATGATTTTTTTATATAGATTTCATTTCCAAGCAGTGAATTCAGGCAATGATGATGTGACTTAAAACAAACTGGTCGACTGCTCCATGCCTCAGTTTGTGTCCACTGGCCAAGGTGGCCATGCTCATCTTGGGCAGTACAGGTGAGACACCACAAGTTGCAAACCAGTTGCTTAGCAGGAGCAAGCTATAAAGGTTTAGGATTTTATTGAAATCAGCCCCAACCCCTTCCCTCCCACTCCAGTGCTGCTAGAGAGTGCTTGGAAAGACACCTCCTCTCCTCTTCCTCTATGAGTGGAGAAACTTTTGTACACGTGGCAATGCAAAGATGTTTAAAGTAATTAAAACTTGCACTGTCCACACATCAGAGAGGCCTTGCTTGATTCCACCTACTGCATTATGGACAAAGAGCACCATACATTTATTTCTCTTTGATTATGGTAACAAAAGTGTACCCATACTTATCTTGATGGTATTTAATGTTGCTTTCTTTGCTAATTACAGAATGCCTGACCCGGATTTCACTGTCAGAGATGTGAAGCTATTAGTGGGTAAGTTATTTTGAATGCACTGGATTAACTCTTTACAGAACAGAATTGCTGTGAAATACTTGTCCAGTTGTGTTTGTAGACATTTGTGGTAACTCCTGGAGTCTGGGAGAAGGCATGAAGAGCAATTTGTAAATTAAAAAGGCCGGGAGAACCCTAATTAGTAGTTGTGCTGACCAGACTCTGATCTCATGCTGGATAATTGGCCATTTGAAAGAGAGTGAATGCTTTTGCTCTTAACAGGTGTCCTATATACACTTTTGTGATCCTGGAAAGCTGCAACTCTATTGATCAAATTCTTGTTATTTTTTTCAATCTGTTGTAGAGCATCTGTTTTTAAAAGGTATGATTGGAGCCGTATCACCTTTTGCCTGTGTTCTCCTCACAGTCTTTATCAGTGTCAGGCTAGGTCAGTGCTTTGAGGAAAGGTTGCTAAGAGAAACTGAGCACAGAGCTGTGCAAACTGCCTGTCGTTTTGGTAAGACACAAACCAGAGAAGTGGTGACTGCAATCATCAAGTATTTCCTAGCAAATTTGTAAAAGATTTTTTTTAACTCCAAGGAAAGCTACATTTTGAGCAGGAGATTATACTGTATGTTTCTTTGAAATCTGCTTTTACTGAAGGTGGATGTTATTTATTGTTTAGCTGAAATTGTTTCTAAATAGAGATACTGCACTCTGTGAAGTCATGGCTGTGGAGCTAGCTGAGTTTTGGATGTGTTAGCTGCCCTCCCTCATGGAGACTTTTAACTGCATTCTTGCTATTTAGAATTTACTGGGTTTATTTACTTGTGTTGTGGCTGGACTTAATCTTTTAAATTACCCCAATTGCTGCATTCTGAAGGCGAATTTTTGAAAATTACTCTTGAATTTATTAATCAATAGGAATATCAAGTCTGGAAAACACGTAGTTAAGAAAAACAAGGGAGAGAAACTTGTGCCTCATTTCTGCTCACTTGGGGTTATCTGTGAGAGAGGGGTTATCTCTGATAACCTTCCTTCACAAACAAAACTTGGCAATGGTGCTTAATTTATGACCATTTATAAGTTTTGGGGGAAAAAAGCCCTGAAGCTCTTTGGCAGAAAATGTTAGGGAAGTGGTGCTGTTTGGTAGCATTTCTGTTGGTCAATCTGCAGTGAAATTAGGAAATAATACAAGGGTATTTGAAAGTCCTAAATTTTATGGATTTCCTGAATACTTGCATGTGCAAATGTATAGGTATGGAAAACATCTTTTTGCTGTGGAGGAGTCTTGTGCATAAAGCTTGTAATTATCTGGACCCTGTTTCCATTTTTATCTGAATTTGTTCCATAGCTGATAAACTGCCATTTCTAACTCTAAAACTGCTAAAACTGAGGGTCTGACTTGAAGATGTTTTGGAACAGCATCGTGTTGCATAACAACATTGTTTTTCCTGTATAACAGTCAAAGTGTGGGAGTTGCATTTCCTCAAGATTGATGTCCCTTGAAGTATTTGGGGGGTGGAGATTCCTGCGTGCATGACCAGCAAAGTGGGAGGATATTTAGGAACAGAATTAGATTTAGAAAACAATGGAGCAGAAATAACAATCGTAATTAACTTTGAGATTAACTTTAATGTATCGGTGTGCCTTCTCTCACAGCTGGTTCAGCAATCCCTGCACATGCTCTAGCTAGGTACCACACGTCTTTTTGTTGTCTTTGGACAAACTCCCTTTGGAGTCATTGTACTGAGCCTGTCATTTGGTCAAGAATGCGGTCACCTGCTGTCTCTTTTTTGGTATGGTTGATGACTTCTGGCATTGCAGGTGGAAACTTTGATTCAAAAGTTCTAAAATATTTGGGAAATGGACTGTAAGTTATACCTGAAAAATCATTCTTCTTATGGTAAATCATTTCTGTTGCTGTGGGATTTGTGCCATGGGTAACAGCCACAGTGACACTGAGATGGGAGCACAGTCCCTGCCTCCAGGCCAAATTTCTAAATTATCTACTAATGACTTCAGGAAACACTAGTGAGCAATTTTCCTATTGCGTATCACTGCTGATAATTTTTTCTACTTTTAGGTTAACGTATGTGACACCCACAATCTAATGTTCACATAAAGCTGATGAAAAGTCTTGCTTTATTAATATCCTGTCATTGCCCCTGCAGTTTTTTAGCAGACTCTCCAGCTCTTGCCTGAGCTTCCAGGTACCTGCATTTCTGAAGTGCAGGGTTTTCAAAACTAATTGAGTGCCTTGGTGGACCTGGGAGGGGAAAGGTGATTTGTGAGTGTGAAACGGGATCATCCTAACCCTGCAGCTGAATGTGCTGGAAGTCCATAGCTGGGATAGTGTTGTGTGCTTTGTAAACTTGTTGGGTTTTAAGTGCCTGTGCTTGTAGCACACTGGTGTTATTTAAACCTGTCATGTGTTCTCTTTGAATCAGGAGAAGCACATTTGTTGTAGAGCATTTTAAAGAAATGGTGCTGGGTTTTTCCAAAGCACACAAATTCCACACGAAGCTACTGACCCTTCAGTCTCAAATTATTCTGAAATCTTCCTTTCTGTTTCTAATGCAACCATCTCCATATTTGGGTACCTTTAAGTGACAAAGAAATAGCAACAGTAGGTAGCTTAGCTTTTTCAACCATCTGTTGAAAACTCAAGTCTATGGCAATAATAAGGAGAAAAAAAAGGTGAGTTTTTTGATTATCATTTGTGGTTACTTGAGCTTAGGTGTCTCTTTTTGTTCATGTTTCACCTGACTTTGAAAGAAGCGTTGCCATTGCTTCTTGGATAATTTTAATTTATTAATTTTAAAAAATATGCAGATGCCAACAGTGATTTAGTTTGGTAATGTTTAGGACCTACTGTTTATGATTTGCAGGGTAGTGTGCATGAGTGCACACCTATAGGTGATGTGTGTGGCTGAAACTCTTCCTGTACAGTACTTTAAACAACAAACACTTCGAACTGCAAGGCTGGAATAATGGTTATGACTAGACTCCTACCTCAGTGTGAATGATATCCTTGATATTCTTTAAACCTGACACAGTGGATTAATTTCAGCAGTTGGAATTTGTCTGATCTCTGAAATGGCTGTGAGCCAAGGATACAAATAGAGGAGAGGAATTACTGGCCTGCTTCGGAACTTGAGACAAGTTTTGAAAGAAGGAAAACTCTGTTGTAATTTAGTAACTATTAAGTTTGGCAATTTCATTGTCTAAGGTAGATTTGATTGCTAATTCTGAAGGCCAAAATGTTACTGTCATCTCTTCATAAGTTGACAAAAAGGGTCATTGGCCCTCTTAATGTCTCCTTAAACATCTGCCACATCTACACTAAGTGTTGGGACAGCTCAATAGCTATTACTAATTTTTCCTCAGACTCTGATTCTTAGTGATTTACTGCTCCTCATGCCCAGGAGAGGCAGCTACACAGAAGAACTGATGTTTTCCAGGCCTCTTGTGTTGGCTTCTCCTGCCAGCAGGGCTTCTGGGCCACAGTGTGCAGAGGTGTCTGTCACAGATGGGCAGGAGAGAAAAAGTGTGTTTTCTTAGATGTGTGTCCTTGTATCTCCAAACATGCAGACCTGTGTAAATGCTTTATACTAATTACAGTGAAAAATTGATACACACTTGCCAAGATCAGCTTAAGCCTGAGCAAAGAGAAGGGTAACTGCCTTGCTCAGTGAGTTGTTTGAAAGCCAGGGCTTCTGTGGTAGCCACTGACCTAAGGACCAAATGCAATAATTTGGTTTAGTCTTTGATGTCAGAATGCCAAAGCATTCAGTTTTCTTCATTGGTTTGATTTTTCTCTTTGTATGATGTCTGTGAGGAATAATATAACCTGAAGAAGGGACCACTGAGTTGTTTTGGAAGCTGTGAATCACATAAAGGAGAGAAAGAAGCAGCAGCATACATGAATGTGTGCATCATTCCAAGCTCTTGTCTTCTTTTCTCTTGCTTTGATTACTTTTTTTTTTTTTTAGTGGTTTGCTTGGGTCAGCATGGATAGAGTTTAAAAGAGTATCTGCTTCTCTGTGGCGTCTGCAATGTCTTGCCCTTTGACTGGTAATTGATGTCTTCACTGCCTTTGTCTTTCTGAGTAGTCACAGTGTGCTCAGGAACTCCCTGGGTAGGTCTGGAGTCCCTGCACAAGCCTGGTGTCTGTATCAAAACAGTAATGGCTAGTCTGGATGTACTTGCTTTTATTTTTTATTTGTAGCTGACCTCTCTTCTGGCTGCATGCCACAGCCTGTGTCTGTCACCACTGAATCCCAGCTTTTAAACTCTTACCTAGATAAACCACTAAATAAACCTAAGTGTTGCTGTTGGGCCTGTTAACGTGCATCACCTCCTCCCTCCAGGAGCTGCTGCAGCTTTGTGTACCAGGGTGTGTATTATACACCCCCAACATCCAGCTTGCAGTCCCAGCTAGTGGCAAAAGGGGTGATTTGAAAACACACTGGGGTCTGTCAGAAAGAAAAGAGACTTTCAGTTACTGTGATCCCTGGGCTGAAGAGGTTAAAGTTGTGACCAGAGCGGTCACTTCTGTAGGATCAGCAGCATTGTTGTGTGGAATTCAGCGTGCCCAGCCGGGCGTTGGATCAGTGGGAATGGTGCAAGTACAGGACTTAGACTATTCATGGGGTGGTCTAACAACTGACATAAACTCACTGGTTGATTTTATTTAACTAACTCACTAAGAGTTTATTTATAGAGTTAAATAATAAGTGTAGGAGCAGCAGAGAATGTATCATCAATCATTTATTTTGCTGTTTAAATCTGATGCTGTAGACTGGACTGGGCTATAATGCCAGTGGACAGAAAATGTTTGGTTCCCCGTGTTCACAAACTAGGTTGAAAGGCTTTGGAGTTTTCATCTTGTATAAATAACCCAAGCTGAAAGCATCAAAGCTTTTAATTGTGATAAAATTTGTGCATTGAGGTATGGCAGTAAAAACCATTGCAAGGAGTGATCTTCATCTGGCCCAAGGAGATGATGTGTAGGTTGAGACCTAATAGATCATTTCAATATTTGATTTCTGTGGTTCTGTCAAATCTTTAAAGACCTGGCAGCAGGCTTTGATCTCCAAGACAAAGGCTGAAAGGAAAACCAAGGCTCTATGTATCCTGTTGCTTTCTTTGCTGAGAACAGCTGAAGAGATACCTGATTATTGCAGGGTTTTGCCTTCTCATTAGAAACACCAAAAGAACAGGAGCTGAGCCAAAAAGTTGAGTTACAAATTGAGTGTTTAAAGAAATATGTGTGAAGATCTCTGCCTCAACTGTGAGTTTATAATCATGGTGTCAGTGGAGCAGGATAGTAGAATAAATTACATCATTAAATCCCAGATGTTTGCAAAAGAAAAGCCCTGTGAATAGGGGGGTTGGCTCTGCAAGTGCAGGTCAGCCTTCCCTGGTGCTGCTGACAAGGACTGGTTCTGGAGGAGACGCTGTGTGCTGTCATACATCTGCTCATGGTTTATTCACTAAGTGAGTTAAGGTTTTAAGGACTTCATTGTGCTGTGCTGAAGAAAGCAACTGAGCTTTCGTTAACATCAGTGGAAGAAATTAGACCTGGAGAGGAGTGCTTCACTGGCTGTTGAGGTTTTTTTCCACAGGGGAGAGGCCTAGGCAAGTTTTCTGAAGGTTTACATTGCAACATTTCGCTCATTGTAGGAGTAACTTCAATGCCACAGTGTAATGGTGCACAGTAAATAGTGTTGCCTTCTTTTCGCAGGTGGAAAATGGGCTGAAAGGTGGAATGATCTGCTCAGGTGCCTGTTCAGTGTTGTGCTGGAAACAGCATTTGGGGAGTCTCAGTTTTGAGTTTTCCTGTAAACTGTAAATGATGTTCTGAATGTGGTGAGCCGTGGCCTTTTCTGTGCAGGAGACTGAGATGGGGTGGAACCAGTTCCCTCACTAGTTAATGTAAGCAGGCTGATTTAACTAATTTAAATTCAAAGAAGGATTACTGCCCATCAAGTATACATAACAGCCATAAGCTACGTGAGGATATGTATCTTTCATCTGGCCATTTTTGTTCTCTTAAATCCATATGGTGCTTTAGTCCTCGGGAACCCCAGCTGAAATGAGAATATCCATGCCAGGTACTTCACTGAAAGACAAGAACCCCCCTAATCCATACTTCTAGAATTAAGTGATGCAAAAAAGATGCAAACATTGTAAGTAATAATTATTCTGGGCTTATCAAACACAATTTTTATATATAAAATTGTACACACATTTATAGATGTGTATACATGATATATGTATAAATTTCATTCAGTACTCAACCAAGAATGATAAGTGGTTTATCCACAGAAGAGAAAATTGTGGTGATGGTGACTGCAGGTGAGGTGGGTAAAGGCAGGAGGGAGGGCAGAGACCATGTACAACATTTCTTTTACATTAGCATACGTTTCCTCTGGTGCCTCAGCACAATAGTTCCTGAGCTGGCTGTTCAGCTCTTTGTTAGTAGCTACTCAAAAAAGCTGAAAGCAAACCAGATAACTGCCTCTGAGTAACTACTTCCTAGTGATTTTTTTGGTACACTCCTCCTGCATGTTTGCTCCCCCTCTCAAATTGATCTGCTCTGAAAATTGTATCATGGTCGAATTCACATCGAATTACAAAGCAAGTCAAGAGGCTCGTAGTGTGGTCTGTGGGCAAGCAGGGGAAATTTTGTCTTAATCAATATACAGTTCTCCATCCTGTGAAAGAAAATTAGCCCTGCAGATACAAAGGAAGGACAAAGCAGCCACAGACTGCAGCTCAGAAAACTTTCCATCATTCTGCTGAATAGGGACCTAGTGTGGCTTTTTCTATAGAGCAACGCTCTATTTGTTTCAAGGAAGTTGTGAAATTGGAGCCTGAGAGGAGCTAGGAGGGAGGCTCATTAGGGAGACTTTGTTCTAAGGAGTGCTTCCCAAAATTAAACAGGCTGCTCAAAGGAAGTGCAAAAGTCTGCTCACAGTCTTGCATCTAAGTCTTGATTAAGATGTATGGTTCTCCCCCTGTGTGGGGCTTTGCCCTGTGAATGGCAGTGCCTTGTTTGGAAGAGCAGAAGAGCTGAGTCAGGAGTCATGAGCTGCTCTACCTCCAGCAGTCTTGTCTGGATAAGGAGGAAGCACTGAGGTTTTTGCTCTGTTCCCAGTGTCCAAATAATGCATTTTTTAAAATGCAGTAGACCAGACTCTTCTAGAGAAGAGGAGTCAACACTGATCTCATGGCAGGGGAGATACTTGTACAAAACTTGCCCATTCATGTTAAGCTTCCTCCTCTTGTTGCTCATGGGACTTTTGTGCCCCACAGTATGATCTGTGCTTGCTCTCTGGGTTCTGCTTTTAAAATTCTCTTTTAGGTGGGACAATTACATGAAAATTCAATGAAAACAAACTGAGTTAATGAGACCATCCTCATTGCTCTGGTGGTTTGGAAGACAAAATCTCTGTAGTTTTATAAAAAACAACTAGTGAACATGTTCTTCAGCCTGTGAGGATTCAGATTGAGCATACCTCAGTCTGGGTCCTACCACTGACACCCTAAATTCATCAAGGGACTGAGATCCACAAGAGACTACATCTCTCCAGTAGCTGTTAGGAGGAGGGGGATCCAAGAACAGTTTGAAGACAGGAGATCAGGATGGCTCCTTGGAGGATGAGGCTGAGCTTGGATGTTCTTCACAAGAGACTGTAAAATAATGGCATATCAGTGCTATTCCCATTGATCTGAGGATCCCAAACCTGTGCTTTAAGGGAGATGAGTTACATACCTGGCTACAAACTTTTCCAAGGGTAAAAATGGAAAAATCAGAAAGCACTGTAGGTCAAGGCCAGGGATTTGTCTGAAGTGTTGTAAGGCTCTTTGCAGGATTACAGCAACATGTGTTTGAGATCCAGTCTTTATGAAAACAAACAGTTCCTCCATCATACTGTTTTGTGGCCAAAACTTGTTTTAAAATCTCCCATTATTTTTAAAAAACACTTTGTTTTTAAAATCAAAGTTCCAAATGTCCTCACAGTCATGCTGTTGGGACTGCCAATGTGCTTCATGCTCTGAAGCTTCTCTGTAATTGGGAAATCTGCTAAGTCATACCTCGACCAAAATCAGCAAATAAATATTAGCACAGAAAATGATAACTTCCAAGTGCCTCATCTAGGAGGGAGCCAAACCAATGGTGCATCAACAAAGGGTTTATAAGTACCGTTTATATGAGCTGGCCAGACTTCTAGCTGTTGCATTTCATTTAAAATGTGAGAACAACAAAGAGGAAACATCTGGACAATAAAAAACCAATAAATACATATGCTGTTTTATTGAAACAATTCATTCCAATTCTGTCTAGCAGGTTTCTTTTTTCCAACTACAGCACTGAAGACTTCTTGGCTCATCCTTTTGTCTTTATCTTTTTTTCTTTCTTTTCCCTTGAGCGACCTCTCCTGTTTTCTTTGTATCCCTCTCTCTTTGATGAGGCTACTGTACTGTTCAGAACTCATTTTACTCCCTAATCTCATAGCAGCTTGTGAGGAAGTACAGGTAAATCCTTCCAGACTTGAGCAGGTGCTATTAGATTACACTTACCAACCATGAACCAATAATGATAGAGACATCAACATACTCTGCTGTAAGCAGGACCAGTAGGACTTGACAGGTGGGTTTTGTGTTTATCATGGGATTTGTTATTTGTGGGACACCAGCAGTTGTGTATGTTGATCAGAGGACATAATGTGATTTCTGAATTGTTCCTCTCTCTGCTCCCTGTTTGCTCAGGGCTAAGAAGAACTACAAAGTTGTGGAGCTGCACTGTGTTCTCTCCTGGGCAGAATGAAAATTAGAAACTAGACTTCAGAGTTTCTGAATGGATTTTTTTTCAAGTGAAGGTTACATTAGTGAATTTCCTACAGTCTGAGGGCTCTACCTGATTTGTTGAAAATTGAGGCAGTTTCTAGCAGCTCTGAAGCAACCCTTTGGGACTTCAGCATCCACCATTAAGAAGGTGGAGCAGTGCATGTACAAAGTGGAGATCTTTCTGTATTGAAGTGACATATTGGAAACTGTCAGAGGACATTGCTTCATTTAATACACACTGGTTTTGTGCCTCTAAGAAGAAAAGCTCCAGTCTGTAAATCAGACAGGGACGCTGGGGCTGTGGGTTGCTGTCACTCTATGATTTCCCACAGCCGCCACTGGTGCTGGCTGCACATCCCTTACCCCCCTGTTTGTGAAACTGGGCTGTGAAGCAGGCAGGGACCTGACCCCGCTTAAAAAAATTATTTAAGCCTCATCAGTTTCTTGAGTATTGGTGAACTGTTTGTGTCATGAAACCAGGACCCAGGGCAGAGAAAGGTTAAAACTTACCCAGTGTTCCTGATAGGCTGGAAATAGAAACTTGTCCCTCTAATTCCAGTACTGTGCTCTGGTGCCAGACCATCTTTTTGACATCTAGTTTTTACTATTCCTGCCTGTTATTTGCCCTGGTATAGTGTCTATTCCCTCTGCTACCCATTGCATTTAACAACTTGCTTTTCTGCAATTCCAATTAAGCAAGTCTAGGTGGTGTCTGTTCATTCTCTTCCTTCTCTCCCACTTCTGGCATTGCTCTCCTGTCCCCTTCCTGTGTGCTGGCACGGGCTTTGCTCTTCCTTGCAGTAAGGTGGTTCAGAAAGTTGAACTGGCAGAAAACTCACACTATCTTCCTCCCTCACAGAGAGGGGGAGGAATACATATGTGTTCTTTAGTTTTTAATGCTGGTTTAGCTCTCAGTACTAGCTGGTGCTGGGCTAAAACATGATAGATGTACCCGTGCACCTCTGGGAGTTTCCACTGAGGAGCTGTGTGCCTGGTGAGTAGGCCTTGATCCACAGTTAGGGCTTCTGTGTTGTAAAATATATAAAGAAAAGGTATTTGATGCTCCCTTTTTATGCTTTTCTTTGGCTCTTAGAAATAAAAAAGAAATATTATAACACTTGCTTGCCTATGTTTAGTATGTCCGCTGACTTGCCATTTTGGAAGTAGAACCATTTCTATTTTTAGAGCTGAGCTTCCTGTTTGAGCTCTCTTTAATTTGTCCTTTGCCTAACACAGACAAACCCTTAAAAACCCCTTTGTTAAAGTGGGACAGTTTTGCTAAAAACAGTTCATGACCGGATATCAACAGCAGTAAATCTGCTTTAGATGAATGTTATAATGGAAATTCAACCTTTCAAAAGAATGTATTTCCATGCTGCCAAAACATGAAAGTGAAATTGAAGTGATGTGTTGATGTGGTCACAGTCATCTCAAAGCCTCTGTCTACAGGTGGATTTAAAACTGAATTGTCCACCTGGGAAAATTAACCGGAACAGCTATTTTAGAATAACTCCCTGTAGTCACACTGTTCTGCAATAAGCATCATCCTCTGTTGTAGCTCATCCAAACTAGATAAGAGCTGTCTTATTTTGGAGGAATAGCACCCCAAATCCTAAATATTTCATGGTAGTTGTTACACTTGAGTGTCATAATTTTCTTTAGTGCAAAATAACCTTCAAGTGTAGCTTTGCTGTTACCTAAAAATATCTATTAGTACGACCATGTTCTGGAGGTCTGATGTAATCACACCTATGTATATCTGAAGATGTCCTCATTACATTGTGGATATAGATGTCTGGTGGTGGTGCCAGCTCTTTGATGAGACACCTTTAAATACCAGTCTAGACCATAGGAGAGCTGCAGGATTGCTGTTAAAATTCACACATTCAGGTGGCTGAAGATCTGCCATTTCCTAGTTGTCATGCATGAGGGAATCAAGGCTACAGTGTTGCTCATTGTGGGCTACCGATGAGCTTTCAGGAGGCCGAAACGGCAATCTAAGGGAAGAGGCAATCTTTCCCTCCCAGTTCTGGCTGTTGCACCCCTGCTTGTGCTGTGCTGGCTCTTGATCCTGAGGTGCTTCTCCTGGTCCAGCTTTGGTGTGTGCCTGACTCCTCAGTGAGCTGATCCAGGTCACACAATCAGCAGAAAACCAGGAAAAGGAAAATACTTTCCTGACATCTTGGTAGTCTTCCATTTGCTTGCCCCAAAGTCAGAGGAGTGCCAGGCTCAAAGTGAGAGGTCAGGGCTGCATAGACAGGACCAGATGATCCTTATAGGTCCCTTCCAACCCAATACATTCTATGATTCTATGACAGGGGAGGTGAGACCTTTGAGAAGCCAGGAGCTTTTGAATCATCTCAGCCATCTTCTCAGTGGAGAGGTGAGCTCCATCCCTTCCCATTGAAAATTCCTGTTTATATTTTGGGTAGATGTAAGGACAGTAACTGATTCTGTCTCATGCCACTAAAATAGTATTTGCCCTGAGCTTCCTTCTTTAGTCCAGTGCTGTGGCATTAAGGCTTAAGACTTTTTGCTGGCTTAAGCTCTTCCTGTGGACACGCTCTGAACACCTTCTGTTGCATGAAGAAACCCAATACCATGGGTGGCTGCAATTTGGCAGTTTTATACCTGATGATAGAACAGCAGACACTGGAGAGAGGAAGGAGGGGGCAGGTACATGTCAGATGTTCTTAGCTGTACATCTCCATAAGAAGGAAATAATGTAACCCACTGGCCAGGCTGGTGCCCTGCAGCCAGGGTGGTGTGTGCTGGGGAGCTGGGGGGGCAGGTACCTGAGCGAGGGGGTGCAAAGGCAGAGAGCACTGTGGAGGGGAGCTGGGTGCCTTGGGGATACTTGTTTCATGGTGGACCAGGCTGTGCTGGGGAAAATGCTGGGAGAGATGTGTGCAGGTGTCCGAGCTGGACACTTCTTTCCTTTTGTTCTTCTGTGCCCTCTGGTGGATCTGGAAGCAATGGTATTGGTATGTCTTACTCCAGCTGCTCTTACCCTGGGTCTGAAATGCAGGGAATGTGGTGAGTAGCTCCATTTAAGTAAGGACTTGCTGCTCTGATTCGTCCCTCGCAGTTAGTGTGGGATATTGCAACAGTCTCCTGTGGGTAGCTTTCCAGCTCCAGGAGCTCCAGAGGGATTAACTGGGATGCAAGTCAAAGCCTCAGTCTTTAGGTACAATTAACCTGCTAGTGAAGCTAGCAGACTTCCTAAGGCTCTGCCAAAAATCCTGCTTTGCAAATCTAGGATTTTTTTCCCCAGTAAGAAGCATAAAGATTAGAAAGGACGGGCAGGCCTGTCCCTCTGCATTTGAGGTTGGCTGCTGGCTGCACTGTACTACCTTGAGCACAGTTCTTAATTCAGTCCAAAGAGTTAAAATAATTCCCCAAGGTAACTTTATCCTATTAATGGACAGGCTTGATAATCATTGTTACAGAACGGACATTTCTTTCCTGTTTGGTGGAGCCCTGGAGAGCACACCACAGCCTAGAAAACACGGGTGTAATTTTCACCTCCAGTTCACAGCTCCTGTGCATTTCTCATATTCTAATGTGTGGTTCCTGTTTCTTTCCTATATGGATCACCTCTTGCTTCAACTCCTTTCTGATGAGAGGACAAGGTTTGCCTTCCAGTTGCTCTCAAGAAGCCCAGAACAGAGAGGAGCAAGTCTCTGTACCAAAGCAACTTGTACCAGGTGGACAGTGGGAGGCAGGGACTCTGTCCAAATAACTTTTCCTCCAGGTGTTCATTTCTATATAAATACATTAAGATATTGCAGCATATAGCAATGTTGTAGGACTTAATGTGTCAAAACCTTTACACCATCTGGGTCACTAGGCCTCTAGATAAAGGGAACAGATACTATATATGCTATTCTGTTCCTTCATTTTACTGTGGATTTTACTAATATGTGGGCTGGAGTAACTTTTTTTTTTTTTTAAGGTTTCAAATGAAGCATAATTCTTTAATAGCTCTTCCTGACTAATTTCCATTTTTCATCCCTGCAACTGATTCTTCCCTCTCCTTGCTTTTGTCTGTTCCTCATGTTAAAGGTGGCACAAGCTTGTTTCTTGGTTACTGTCTTTGTGATCCTTTGGGGACTCACTTGTGCTTGATGAGTAAGCAGCAATGGAGGAGGATGTTTCTTCCTGAGGCTGTGAAATCCTCTCCAGTGGAGCTCACCATCACCACTTTGCCTTTGAGTCACATCTGCTGCGTGAGAGGAAACAGCACCTCGTAATCCCACACTGTCCAGGCGTCCTCCAGTCAAGAGTTACACTGGGAAAAAAATCCTGGGGAGCCAAGGATGAGGTGATGCCTGGTGCACTGGAGCTTCCCATGTCAGCAGTAAAAGATGTCTTTGCCAGCTAGGGATCTGGGTGTGTGCTAATCCATGTGCAGCAAGTGATGAGCTGAAGTGGGGAATATGGTCTGTACAAGGGCAAGAGGCTGCCAGGGTCACTGAGATCCTGCTGGGACACTGGGCTGCATCAGGCTTGGTAGAGGGGAATCCCTTCTCAAAGCACAGGGTGGGAGGGTGACAAGAAAATACCTGGGAAATGGTGAACAGAAATGGTACATCAAGTACATTGCATGTCAGAGGTGTTCAGAAACCCAGCCTGACCTGAGATCTTTCAGCCTGTTGCTACTTTTTGGAGCTTCTGTGAGCTTCCTTCCCTTGTTCTTTACCTGTCTCCCCATCTGGATGATATTTTTTAACCTTCTCCTAGGGGCAGGAAATAGAAGAAAAGCCTGAATCTTTTCAGGAAGGAAGAGATCAAGCTGGCAGTAAGCTGGACCCACTAGGAAGTGGGCAGCGAGCATGAGGCTGTTAACCTGCAATTATATGCCTCAAGTTTTGTGAGCAGTACTCCAGGAATCATTATGTACAGACTTGTTTCATAGTACTGTGGTTTAAGAGAAAAACATCCCCTCACATTAGTCTTTAATTTGGAAGTCAAGAGACTATCAATTCAAATCTTAGCTCTTCTGCCCACAATGGATAATCGTGTACATTTAACAAACCTGCTGTTGAACTGGGCCTCATGTTTTTAATTCATCAGGTAACTGCTCATTTTTCTTTCAGAAAGGATAATTGAGAGGCTGGACCAGGTCATTCCCAGCAAAGCTGAGATCAAACCTTGACTATAATATGACAGATCCCAGACTCTGCCACACAGTCCTTCAAATACAATTTTTCAGTATCTGTGTATTTAACCCCTGTGGGCTGTAGCCACTGCTTTAATCCCCAGGCACTGGAAGCCAAAAATCAGGCCAGTTTTTGTTCAGGGGCTATTTAACAGGACTTCTCCCCCGTTGCTAGCCTGTTGAGTTGAAAAAAGACTGTTCCCCCCAAATAATCAACAGTTAAAAAACCCCCACAAAAACAACAAAAAAACCCCCAAGGCATCATAACAAAGGAAAAACAAACAAACAAACAAAAAAACAAACCTAACCCCAAACTAGAGTTGATGTATGTTGTTGCCAACATGAAAATAACAAATGTGAGGGTTCTTGTGCTTTTTCACACATAACTAAACTTTCTCCCCATCCTGCCTCAAGGTGGCAACAAGATGTACTGTCCCGAGCTCAGTCTGAGGATAAAATCCTGTTAATCCTGTTCACTGGCCTTGTGGTGAGGAGTTTGAGTGACAGGCCAGTGGGACTATTCCAGATATACACTGCATAAATTTTTCTTTTTGATTACAAAGCTTTATGGTCTTGAGTTCCTTTCCAGAATCATTACCACATCTGTCACTGTCATTGCTATCAGTGGCTAAGGATGTTTGTCATGGAGTGATGCAATCCAAACTATCATTCTTGCTGAAATACTGCTCCCAAGCACACAATAGGCCAGGTGCTGTAATTATTAATAATGCCCTCTGATGGCATAGATCAGCCCTCCATTTTGTTTTAATGCAATTTATTTTGAGTTATTTCTTTGCCAGTAAATATGGTTTTGGAGTGATTTTTTGGAAGCGCTGCAAGTTTGTTTGCTGGAATCCTTCTCTCCTGGAAATGAGGCATGTCTCTCATGGGCTCCTGTTCACTCACACAAATGAACTGCTAATTAGGATGATGAAATTGCTGGTAGAGGTGAAACCTTCCAGTTGGCCAAAGAGAAGATGGTGGATTAATCTGTGTAAAGCTGAAAGCTCGACTAAAACTGCTGTTCAACATTCTGGTGTTAATGAGACTTGTATGTCTGCCACTCGAGGAGCTGAAAGTATGTCCTGTAGTTTTTGTTGAGAGATCCAAAGTGGGGGCTCACTTTTCCATGGCATTTAGTCCTTTCATCTCCACGACTGGAATTGAGAGTACTCAGCAATCTGCACTAGGTGTTCAGCAGTTTACAGCATCCAGTGATGCAAGGCAGTTTGTTCTTTATGGGTAATTTGTGTACATGAGTAAAAGCATCTTGAGAGGCATATGCACGGATAGAAAATTGCAGAGTATGATTTGGAGAGCTGCTTGTCTTGCATGCCCCCTGCTACCATATTATATTGCTCCTTCATAGATTTTACTGTACTCTTGCTCATGTCAGTCTATGCAAAGGAGGAAACTCTCCATCTCTCTGAAGCAGAGAGACACCGAGTGACTTGTTCAGTGTCAAGCTGGGCACAAAGACCACTTGCAGATAGTTCCTGGCTCACTGCTTGGGCAGCTCAGGACCCATGGAGGGACTGACTGATGCTGGTCTCTCATCCTCTAATAACAGTTTTCCTGCAGTAGTTGAGAATTTATACCTATATGTAATAATATATATAATTATATAAAAAGAAAGCAAAGGGTTTGAGAGTGTCTCTGTGTTTGCAGGAAGCCGACGGATAGTGGACGTGATGGATGTGAACACACAGAGAGGTGTTGAAATGAGCATGTCTCAGTTTGTCAGGTACTACGAAACACCAGAGGCCCAGCGAGACAAACTCTACAACGTCATCAGCCTGGAGTTCAGTCACACCAAGCTGGAGAACATTGTCAAGCGCCCCAATGTGGTAAGGGAGCCTGTGGTGATGGGGTTTATTTTCAGCTTCTTCCCAGCTGCTGGTTGCTTTGTAAGAAATAAAACATGGAATTTAAACAAGGTGATGTGAAGTACCTCCAGCTCCTGTCCATTTAGTGCTAGGATCTCATTCACACCTAAGCAGAAATCTGGTCTCCTGTACTTAGTGTACAGGTACCTGATGAGCTCTTAATCATGCAATTTGCACAGATACCAGGTTCCTCTCCAGGTAGTTAGGGGAAATTCCATCCAAAATTAAATACCTGTCTATTATTTTTCCTCCTGTAAGGAGGAGGAAATGTAAAACTATTATCAGGAAGCTAAAATTCCGTATATATGAACCCTCCTATTCACTAGAAAATGTTCAGGGGGCTCCAGACTAAAAAAGTTGAAAACACATTAATTAAATGTATTGGTTTATACATAATTATATCAGTATAATTACTGCTATGTCAGAACTGGCAGTGTCAGAGGTAGGGGGAGGATCTGTACACATTTTCTAAAGGCAGAGAGCTCGTGTGATTTTATTTCCCAGTGGAGTCCCTGGCAGTGAAACCTTGACCTTGTTAATAAAGATGATTTCATTTCTCACTAAAATGTAGCCATGTGTTTGGGAGGATTAGCACATCAACTCTAATGCGCAGGGATGCAGGAAATGGCATTGGAGATTTCAGAGTGTCTCCTCAGGACACTCAGCAGTGACTTTGGGTATTGGTCCTGTCTGAGCAGGGGACAAAGGGACTTCTGAAAGCAGAACTCCTGTGCTGCTTGTTTCCTCTGTAACTTCTCGTGGCCCTGGATGCTCAAGGCACTGCTGAATGTGAAACTAGCTCTGTGGTGTCTTGTTCTCAGACACTCTTCTCATTTCTACATGCTATTCTAGTTATACCAGTAGTTTTTCACTGAAGACTTCTCTTGTCTATGCAGACAATATAACCACCACATTTCTGCTTGAACAGGTTGAAAATAGATGGCAGCTCTAATTGCTGATTTGTAGTAATTCTTGAGGCTTTTGTGTTCTGTTATGCACATATCACAGATTTAATATTAAGCATATATTTAGAAATTTCTGCAGGTTTTTGCTGTCATTCAGACAGTAGTGGGCAGTTTGGAAGTGCTCTGAGAGTTTCTGGTGTTCAGTTGATCCCCATTTCCCAAGCACTTCATGCTTGACGAGCTTTTAAAACATCTGTGCAAATTTCCTGGGTGCTCAGGACTGAAAAATGCAATTAGGTACCTGTTACCACATAGAAATGAGTACTTCATATTGGTTTAACATGGCCTGAGTGCACAGTTGTTTTACAGGAGTTTTTAAATCTCACTGAAAAAGAGCTTTGCATTCCTGTTAAGTACTTGCAAATAGAATAGAAGGTGCTGGGGGCTCAGAGAAAGTCCAGTACGTAAAATCAGATACTAGTTGAATACTACATTTGTGTAAGTGGATTCCTTGAATTCTGCAGAGCTCTTTGACCCCACGTGAGGCAGAAATACTTGATTCATGTTCCCTGTTGTGCAAAGACTGTAGGTTGCAGTATCAGGATGTGGGGATTATTTCAGAATCAGGGCACTAACCATCAATTTTGTTTTCACATACAACTGTGATACTCATGGAATTGGTACTATTGTACTGCCTGCATTATCTCCTTTACCTTTTCTCAAAGTACCATGTGTTATCAACAGCACCTGGTGCAGATGGGGAAATAGACAGGGGCCAGCTTCAATCTGCAAGACTTTCATGCGCTAATTGCCATAATATTAAAATCCTCAGGGGAAAGAGTTTAGTTGACTCATACAAACAACCTTCTTAGGTGGGCCTTAAAAAAGATGTAGTGGTCAGGAGGCTAAGTGGGGTCCATGACTGGATTGGACCTCTCTATTCTTGCTGCACACAGTTAGAGAACAGCTTAGTCTCCAACGCCTGGGAGAGATCTGGCAGTCCTTGTTGACCGACAAATGGAGGTTCATCCACCACACATCAGGATTTTCGGAGCTGGGTCGGGATGTACAGCCACGCTGTGGCCAAACGCAGCACTACAGCCCGCCTTGTGGGACTGCCCCAGTTGAGGGCTGTTTTCCCGTGTTTTGAAACCTGGCGCATGTGATCCCCTTGCATAAGCAGAGGGGAGTGTTCTGGATCTCTAGCGCAGGCTCCATCGTAAAATGGAGCAGGGAATGAGTCACAGGCTTGTCCTTGTTGTGGCCGACATGGGCAGACTGCAGTGAGTGCTCTGGCACCCAGCACAGGAGCTGTGTTTCAGTGTCCCTGAACCATCTCCAGTTTCTGTCTCTTCCTCACCTTGCTGGCCGTAGGTTTCCAATTGCTCAGCTTTTGCTGTTTTCTCCTGCGCACACTTACTGAAAGTTTGGCTTTTGGACAAGAACTTTGGTCAATTTATACCCAAGTAGAAAAATGAAGGAAATGCACAGTAGGCAATATTGTCCTTACTCAAATGAGAATTTGGCCAGAACAACGTTGCTTGAAATGTAAGGTATTGGAATAGTATCACCTCCTTTATGTTTGATTTTACTGTTAATAAATGCAATAAATGCATCCTACTGTGTGTTCAGTAACTAACAGTTGACTTTGGTGGGGCTTTCAGGTGGACTTAGTTGACTGGGTGGATAATATGTGGCCACAGCATCTGAAGGCAAGACAGACGGATGCAACCAATGCTATTTCAGAGATGAAATACCCCAAAGTGAAAAAGTAAGTTTGTTTAAGTCTTTAAAAATGTTCTATTCTGGACCTCCTTGATTAATTCCTTCTGAACTCCAAAGCTGGTAGGAGAGGAAATAATGATTTATTTATTTTCCAGGGAGCAGGAAGTGGGGTTAGTCTGCCTGACCTGCTTGAGCTGTGTAATACCTACTAGGTTCTTAAAGCCTGTGGTTGGAGTCTTTGAGAGGAGTATTCTGTTCTAAATTGTAAAGTTATCAACACACTTTATTATAAATATTTTTAATTGAGAAATAAGTTACAGTTTGCTGAATACAATCTTGAATCAAATCCTTTTCAAAAATGCATTTTTATTTTTCAGTTCTGGGCAACTCTGTTTTGAAAGTGGCAAGAGTGAGCTTAAATAGTAAATTTTCCAAAAGCACTACTCAAAGAAATAATTTCACAGGATCCAGACAGGTCATACAGTTCAGACAGGATAGTCAGAGCTCTTCTCTAGGCTGGGTTCAGATCCTTCCCAGGTTTTAAACTACTAATGACTGAAAAGTTAATAGCTGAGAGATGTTTTCTGATGTGAACTTGAAATCCTCCTCTAATAGGTTTGTGTCTTCCCAAAAACTCTGTTATGGCCCTTCACTCCAGTTTACTTTTCTGTTCACTCTTTCCACAGCAAGATCAAATATTGGATGGACTATGTAGGCTGTGTTTCTTGGTTGAGTGGACGCACTTGGGGCAGGTTTGAATTTGTCCTGCTTCTGCCCATCTCAGCTCTAGTTTTTGGGCACGTTTTGTTAGCATAACCTCACCTCACTGCTGCTTCTATTTGACTATCTTCCTTGAGAATGATTTTATACAATGTTTGGAAAAAGAAACTACTTTGCAGGCCTGAAAATGGGCATTTTAAGTTTCACGGGAGTTAGTTCAACTGAGATAGGGATTGCTGTTAATGAGGTAATAGTTATTGACCTGTAAGCTTGATGAACACCATCTAATCTTGGAAGCCCTTTTCTGCTGTCTCTGTTTGAGAGACCTCTCATGTTGGCCAGATCTAATGCTGGTGACATCCCAGGCTCTGCTGTTGAATTGACCTCCAGTGTGCTGCAGGCCACTCAGAACTGTTTCCAAAATGTCTAAAATACATTGGTGCTACCATATAAAAAGGAGTGGCCAGTGAGAAAGTGGTATGCAGCATTTACTCTTGTCTGTAAAAATAAGGATTTTGGAAGGTAAAGGTCTTTATAAGAGCCCCTGTGGGGACTGGTCCTATAATATGCTCAGCACCATTGATTTCAGTGGAAGGTGAAGGTACTTTATCCTCTGAAAAAAAGTAAGCTGCTTCTTAGGGTAACCAGATATGGATAGGAGTGCCAAATTTCACATATGTCTTTGGAAAAGTCCTAAGTGACTTGCTTAAGGTTGCACAATAAGCCAGTAGCAGGGCAGAAAACAGAACCCAGGCATCTTGCTTCCCAGGTGGTTAGTCCACTTAATAACACTATTGATAATACACTAAAGCTAAGAAACCGAGTCATGATTTAGGGCTTCAGGATTCGTGGCTTGTACAAGGTAAGAAGTAAAGTGATTCCTTTCTTACAACAGGCACACTCCAGCTACTGAAAAAAATGCAGCAAGTAAACAAAGCAAGGCAGAGATAGCTTAAAGGATAAGGTAGCAACATGACTAAAAGAATTTAGCAGAAAAAGCAGAGTATATTATTGCAGTTCACTAGTTGCATCATGAAATGCCAGATGGTAGGTTTCAAAGAGGGATTTTAGAGAAGAAGCAATTCGACAGATTTTGACATGGAGCTTTTCCCGTGTGTGGGGGATGGCCTGGTTGAAAGGAAGGAGATGCCTGATGAAGAAACAGCCACAGAGCCACTGAGGTTGCTGTCATTGGCAAAGTGAAGGTGGAGGTTGACAGCTTGATAAACGAGCAGATGTGATAGGTAGAGGGAAGCCAAAGAGTGCAAGCCTGTAAGTGCTTGAAATGTGACAATAGAGTTTGATGTAGGGAAAAGGAGTTACCATGTGAGAGAGTTAAAGGCAAGGGTGATGTGGCTGGAGTGATGAGGGTGAGGATGTTGCTAGTGAGCATCATCTAGTGTAAAGGCTAGAGAAAGCTGATTTGCAGCACTGTTGGCACAAAACCCTCCTCAGTCTGAAGAAGCAACAAACATCAATAGTCTAGGAGCACAAGAGAAGTTGTACTGGATCAGAACAAAGATCTGTGGTGCTCAGTAACCTGTCTGCTCTTGACTGTTGTTAGAGATGCCCTGGGAGGAGTGTAAGAACAATGTGAGCATAAAATGATGCTGCCCCTTGAAATGATCTTCTGAACTTCCCCTGTCTGCAGTTCAGTCAGGGGCTATCTAGAGGTGGAAGTGGTTTCTGTGTGCTGAGTGGTTCTCAAGAGATTTCCCTTCCATAAACTTGTCCAGTTTAAATATGAACTCCTCAAGATATTAGCTTGCTCCATCTTTGGAAATTCAGATGGATCCTTTCCTGATAGATACTAGTCCCAGCAATTGCTGCAAGTACCCAGAGGGTATGAGCCCTTATTAAAGAGATCGTGTTCAATTGTGGAGCTAAATGTCAGGGCTGTCAGTTGTTTCATGCTGCCCATTCTTTTATGTGACTTGTCAATATTAATATACTTTATTAATGAATGTTGTTGCTCAGAAATGGGATCGTTCTGTTTCATTCTTGTTCTTACCAGTCTCATAATGCTAAGAGTCTGCAGTAGGCGATACCCACCATTAACGTGTTCCCTACAAACAAAAAGCACTCCAGTGAGAGCCTTGTGGTTTTGCAGACACAGATGGCATTACCAGACACAAATGTCTGTCTTGGCTCCTGCACGTCAAGTTCCGTGCTGGGAGTGAAGTTAGAGAACACTCCATCTGCTGCGCTGCTTCGGTTACCAGGAGCACTACGCACGCTGGAGACTGCCCTGGCTTTCACTTGGACTTGCACCATTAACTTTTTGGGGAAAAAAAAAAAAAAGAAAAAAAAAAGTGGGTAATGACATTATTTTTCTGTCTGTAAGTAAATGACTACTTACCTCACAGGAGCCCTAGAGGACTGAACTAAGTGGGGAAGTGGCTTGTGTAAAACAAACTTTCCAAGTACTACCTCTTAAGCAGTAAGACAACATGAGAAATGAAGGGGATGGCTAGCTGAGGTTGTAGTGTGACAAATTTCAAACTGATACAAGTTGGCATTGCCCCTGAAAAAACAATCCCATGCCCACATTGTCCCTCATTGCTAGAACGTGCCATTGTGCAGCTGCAGAGTAAACTGGACTGGTCTGGCAGAAAACTGCCTCAGAAATAAAGAAAAATTGGTTCCTTTTCAGGCCATCCGAGCCACCACATGGCTGTATAAATGCTTGTGTCAAGTGGAGGGCAGTGCAGAATTGTGGAAAAAAAACTCACAACATAGCCCTGGGATCATGGACAAACCCCTTCTGCAGCTCACATGAGGTGCAGGGCACGAGGCACTGGGTGAGCAGAGTGAGCAGCTCACTGTGTTGTCCCTAAAAGGGGCGGGTCTGTCACCCCATGTGCAACACTGCCCATCCCCACACACTGAGTCAGGAGACTTGCTTTAATATCCAGTTCTGCACAGAAAAAGGAGGAGGGTGGTATTCCACAAAGCAAGCTTCCTGAAACACAAGGGCTACTTTTATACACAGAAGCATGTAAAATTAATTATATTCTATCACCCATCTCTGGGATTGATTAACTAGTTCTTTGATTCCATTTAAAGGGGCAGTGCTTAAAAATGTCACTATGCATGCTCAAAGAGTGGGGGGCTTTTTGTTAGTAGGGGTCCCTCTAGCCTATGGGAGATATTTAGTATGCTAATAGTGCATTAATATACTGATATACATTAATATACTGATGTTAATAGGGTGAGTTCACTTAGTGTTTTCTACCTAGTGCTCAAGGCTATAAACCAAGATAAGTTGTGGGGAGTATTCCCTTCCATCCCTTTTATCTGCCTTGCAGGCCTGTGTCTCAAGGACAGGTTGTTGACTCTTTGGGACATGTTTTTCTCTTAATTCTTGCTGTTCAAGTGTTACATAAGCCATATTCTTATTCTGCATGTCTCCTTATTCTCTTTTAGTGTTTTTTGTTTTTTTTTTTTTGTCCCCCAAAATTGTATTTATTTCAACTTATTTTGATAACTGACATCCGTTGCTCCCGAGGAAGCCTCCTCTTGCCTCCCTTCCTTCACATCCCTGGGTGCAAGTTCCTGCAGAGGGGCTCACAAACATGGGAGCTTGGTTGAAAGAGGGAAGGGTGCTGTGTAACTGGGAGCCAGGGCAGGAAAAATAGGCTGGGTCCTTGTAACACCAGCTTTTAGGGGCAAAGGCTTCTTGTATCACCTCAGATATCTGTGGTACTGCAGATCCTAAGGGTAGGAAACTGACAAAAGGAACCTGACCAGAGCTCAGAACTGTTTCCTTTCATCACAGTGCATCATCACCGTTTTCAGGCAGGAAAAAAACAAGTTCATATTTAGTTCTCTGTTTAAATTCAACCAGAACTGAAGCAATCAGATGACCCTGAACCGACCAAAAAAAGGTACTAATTTGATTTCTCATTTATCAAAACAGATCACCTGGCTGAAATTATTATTCTTTCTATTAGGTTTTGTGTTTGTGGCCATGTGACATTATTCGCAAAGCGGCGGCAGTGAAACAGCAAGTGTGCTGGGACACGATGGCTGTAGAAAACAGTAACAGGCAATTCTAGCAACTTGATAAAGTTTGTGCTATGGAACAAATGAAAATTAAAACTTCAGTCACTGCAACACCCTTTCTGCCGTCAGAATTCTATTACTTAAAATGGCTAAGCACTGCTAGAATAGGTTTTTATATTGCTGCTGTCTTTTGATTAAGGACGGAGTGTCTTGTGTAAAACACCTGCCTGTTCACCAAAGGATGCTGCTGTTGCTATGTAGTCAGTCAACCCTATTTTCCTTCTAGGCTGTTATTCAGCCACCCATTCCTTTCTGTTCATTCCTTTCCTAAGTAGGGTTGGATTTAAACAGATGCTAAAATGCTCTGCTGAGCTGTGGTCTAAGTGTGTTCCTCTGGAGACAGATTGCTTTTTGAAGGGAGGGAGCTCCCAGGCCCCACAACACAGCCCGGTGCTGTTTTATGCATGTGAGATACTTGTATGCACTTGGTATGTCATTTGTGAATTGCTTTTGGTACAAAACCACTCTGTAACTAGAATTAAGTACAAGAAAATTAGGCCAATAAGTACAAGTTCTCATTAAAACTTTCCAAGCTAGCAAGGTAAATAAAATTTAATGTCTTCAAGTCAGTCTCAAATACTCCTTTGTGTAGATCTTGGAGGACTGGCAGCATCACACGTGTAACTGAAATAATCACCAGTGCTTAAAATGGTTTGTGGTGAGCCTGGAGCTGAACAGCCATGTCCCAAGAATGGAGACACCAGTCCTGTTCTCACCAATACCAAAATGCTATTCCAGGGGCAGACAGGCCTGGCTCGCTGTGAGTTGGCAGCTTGGTTGGTTTCCTTGCGGCAACAGGCGCCTTCTCAGAAATTTAAGCTTCCCGTTAACAAAAAAAAAAAAAGGCAACCCAACAAAAAAACCAAGAGGCCTCTTCATTCTTAAAGTTCAAAGGTGACCTTCCTGGCTGTAGCTGAACATAGGCCGCAGCAAAGAGGTTTGCAGGCAGCCTGAGATGGCAGCTGGGTGCAGTTCTGCTGTTCAACTTCGTGGGCTGTTCATGCCAAAATCTGGCGGCTGGAAGGTAAATAACACTTCCCCTGTGGAGTGCCCATGGGGTGCTCAGGTGTGAACCCACCCCAGGCACACTGGAGCTTGGTGCTTCACCTCGGGTGGGACTGGGGCAAGGATGGGGATGAGGAAAGTGTTGCCACTTACTTTGGTCCCAGCGTGATCTGTGAGTGTAATTTGCGGTTGCTTCACAAAATCTCTGGTGCAGACTGAGGTGCATCCCGGAAAATAGGCTTTCTCTTGCCTCGGCTCTTGTTTTTGTGTGACTGACTCAGATCGTAACCCCTCAGGGCAGGAACCGGGTCTTTCATGTGCTTTTGAAGTGCCTGGTGCACGCACCGTGTTTAATGATTAGTTACTATTCGGGCTTGATAGGTGGTGGTTTGCGTTTACTTCAGCCTGGAAGCGCTCAACTGTCTTTTTACTGGAAGCGCTGGTTACCACCGCCGGGCTGCCCCGCTCCTGAGGGGGGGGAACGGGGCCCGGTGCGTTTGTGCTGCGGGAAGGTGGGGGAGGCCGGTCCGCGCTCATGCAGCCCCCCCCGGCCTGGGCTGCGGGGGGCCCCTCGGTGGGCAGAGCCGGCTCGGGAGGCCGGAGGTGGGTGCTGCGGAGGCTCTCCCTGAGGAGATGCCGAGGGTCTGTCCTGAGGGGGGGAGCCGGGGCCCTCCCTGAGGAGAAGCCCTGGGGCCTTCGCTGCGGCGGAGAGGCCGGTCCCTCCCCGCGGCGGGGTCCGCCGGCTGCGGCGGGCGGGGGTGGGGCGGCAGACGGGCCGGGCGGGCTGGCCCCGTGTCTCCCGGGTGACAATGGCTTCTTTTGTCTTGCGGCCGTAATTCGTGGCTTTCAGTTACAGGGCCCCAGTGTGGAAGCGTTGCTCAGTGCGGGTCAGGCCGTTAGCGTTGAGGAGTCGCCCGAAGGTAGCTATTGTTTCCCGCTGCGTCCTTCCAGCTCCCGCTTCCAGATGCTGTGAGGCGAGGCCTGGGAGAAGGGGACCCCCCGGGGTGCCGGGATGCCGCCGGGGACCGCCGCAGCCTCCCTCGTCGGATGCCCGGGAGCAGCTCTCCCGCCTGGGAGAGAGGAGAGCCAGGCAGCGAACGCGCAGAGCTGGGCCTGCTCCTTCTCCCCGGTTTGGCACTTGCAGTTGGCTCATGGGTTTGTGGTATTCGGTTTCAGGCTTAGGGATTTCAACCAGCCGGCGCTGCTCCTGGGAGGAAGGAAGAGTGAGCTATACTTTTCTCATTGGCCCGAACAAAAAACAGAAGCCTCTGCTGGGGTTTGGGAGTGGTTTATGGGCTGAGCTCAGTGGCAGGGGAGCCCTTGCAATGCCAGAGGGAATAGAGCCGTATGGTGCGCTGTACCTATTGCGAGAGAAAAGGAGCTAAGCTCAGGGTAATGCTGCCTCTGCTCGCGTCTCCCCGAGTTCATGTGCATGTACGTTGTGCCTCTGCCTTCCCCTGCCCGTGTGCCTTCGCATCCCGGCGTGTCTGTCGCTGTCTTTGTTTTCTCTCTTTGCTTGCGGGTTTGTAGCTCTGCGTGGCGAGTGCATTGTGGGTTTGTGGGAGTGTGGGATCCGCGCTGGCTTATGGAGCCGCGTCTCTGTGTTGTTTCTGTGTTCCCAGCTCTGTTTGCTTAGTGGTTTAGCTTAATTTGTATCATCTCACTCTCATTTTTTTGGGGGAGATCTCTGTGTTTGTTCTTTCCTGTGAGTTTGCAGGTTACTCCATATTTCTTCGCATCATTTCTCTTAACAAATTTTCCCAGATTTTTTGAGAGAAAGTTCCCCTTCGCCCCACACCACAAATCCTTTCTCCAAAATAACAATATATGAACTGGAACGATTGTAGGCTTGTGGAGAGCATAAAACAAACTCTTCAGTGGGGAAGGGAAGCTCCCCTACAACAGATTACAAGCAGCTGCATGTTTTAAAGCCCTAACTGAGGCTGTGCAGGGAGATGAAGTGGAGTGTGCAGGGATTGGATGTGGTAGCAGTTGTGAAAAAAATACTAAAGTTGGGGCATCTTTTGCATTGCCTGTTTTTTCAGGGTGTTACTCTGGTCAGATCATCTCTCCATGCCCTGCTTGGGGTTGTGTTCCTGCAACCCACTTTACCTGCTCCGGCCCAGACTGCTTCAAGGCAGAGAGCTGCGACCAGAGCACGCAGTGGGATGTAGTTTCAAGCTTTCTTTCAACGTGGATACTGTGATACGGCGCTTTTTAAATTATTATTATTTTTTAATAAATGAATGGAAAAACCTGAAAAGTTGAGTCGTTCCCGAATTAGCAGCTGTTAGTGATGAGAAGCTGCTTGCTGAGGTTGGAGCTGAGCGGTGTATAAGATTAGCTGTGGCATGGAGCTGCGCTGGGACCATGTGACTGCGGTGTACATTGGAAGAGGAAGCTGTAGAGGTCAATGCAAAGGCATTGTGCCAGGCTCTGGCAACAAGGGAGATTGCTATATGGGGGAAGATGGCTTTTTTTTCCAGGCTCCTGAGCCTTTTTGGTAGCTCTTTGGCTTGGACAAAAGCGGCCCTGTAAGATAAACAGCAGAAATGAAACATGGAATGGCTCGTTTGTGGATGGAAAGAAAATACGTGGGTTTGTTGGGTTTTTTTCCACATGCTTTGTAGGTTTTATAAATCACCATGTGTAGCTCTTTGACTAACACCACCTTTATTGGAAAGGAAATTGTTGTGTTTCCAGGAGTTTAAAGAAAACAGAGGGAAAATGGGGAAAAACGAGGAAAAAGAGTTGCATGTTTACAGTTGCATCTGCCCTAGTGTTTTCTCACCAAACCGAATTTTAAGCACTTTGGTTTGACAGAGAATTCAATCGTGTTATTTCCTCTCTGAATACAAACAGATCGGCAGCTTCGAGTTTAGATTATTGATTTCTGAGGAATAAGTAAAACTGGCTGATGCTTAGGCCATTTATGCTCTTCAAGAATATCTTAGCATGAGTAGGTAGCCCTGCCTTAGATAATTTTGGTTTGTGTGATGTGTTTTACATCTGACCTTTTTGGAAACTGCAAATAATTGATTCCTTAAAGATTTGAGTTTTTTTTACTTTAAAACAACATGAACCTCTGCTTCTCAACACTGCCCACAAACGGAGAATTTCCGTGTTGGGGTTTTTGTTTTGTTTTATGAGCAATTATTCAATCGTGCCTTTTTGCAGTTTGGCTGGAGGAAAGGCAACTTCCTTTCTGGGCTTCTTTTATTGTTTTTAAATTGTATCTGACTTGTAATCAACAATGTCTTGGTAGAGAAAACATAAAAGGAGAAATAATTAAAAAAAAGATGTATTTGGGAGGGAAGGACTCATATTTTGAAAGGGAGCATATTGAGAGTCTAGACAGCTTCTTGGCTAGCTGTGATTTTTGAAGCATCTGAAATACCCCAGGGGCAGAAAAAGCTCTCTTCCTGCTTCTGAAGGATTAAAAAAAAAAAATTAAAAAAAAAAAATTAAAAAAGAGTGTGCAAGAGGAGAGACGTGTAATTGCAGAAGGAGAGGTTTTAATTGTGAGATGAAGGCGCAGGACCTTTTTTGAAGCCCACAAATTGACTGTCTTCATGACAGCATTGCGTCTCATTCTGTCAACTCCGGCTCGGGATGTGGTTGCTAGGCAGCGGGCTCTTATGTACCTATAGTCTCTCTGATTTGCCAGCCTTCTGCAGACACATGGTAAGGTCCTTTCCAGCCTATCATCTAGAGGGACTTTTGCACGCCGTCTGCATACTGCTGAGATTCTCCCTACCTGAATGTGATGAGAGACACTGTTCAATGAAACCTGATTTCTTCATTTTAGATATTTTTTTTAACAATCCCATTCTGGTACTGTTTCCATAACACTCCTCCTCCTCCAAAAAAGAGAAAAAAAAAATAAGGGGGGGGGGGGGGGCGCAGCAAAAAAAAAATCTTAAAAAAAAGACCATGAAACGGAGACCGGAACAAGGAAAAGAGGTTAGTGGGTTAAGTGGTGTGTGTTTCCTGCGTTTGCAAAGGTGCCTGTAGTGAGGAGGGCGGCTGTAATTCGGCCATTGGTTACAGATGGTGGTTGGAGGCTTGAGATTCATGCAGTGAGATGAGAGCTCTTGTGTCTCTTTCCAGCGATGCTGACTGTAAACTGCTTTGAAAATCTTGAATCAAGACAGCACAGGAATAGAGGGTTTGATACTTGGTGATGCTGCCAGCTGGTTCCTTTATGTGTTTGGATGCGGAAATGCTTAGAAATGTGAACAAAAAGGAGTTAATTTGCCAAATGAGATTTCTGTCCCCAAATTCTTGCAAAAATGGCATTAGTAGCAAGTAGGTGAAGAACATTCAGAGAGAGTTTATAAGCAAACTAGATTTTTCAAAACTTTGAAGTAATTTGTGTACAACTTTTGGTGAACATTATGTCTCTCAAGTGGTAAAGGAGAGCTTGGGGACTGTCAGTGGCATCAGAAATATTTCTGGACAGTGTAACTTTTAATGTTTTTCCATTCCTTAACTCTGAAGGCTTTTGTTCTAGTTGTATGAATGGCAAACTCAAACGTGGAGATACACATTTTTCAGCAGAAACCTAGTTACAGTTACTTCATGAGACAAATCCCAGGACTATAAATGCAGAAACTTAATTGGTAGAAGCAGTATCACGCATGCAGTTAATCTCTGCAAATTAAGGTGTGAAAAATACTCTTTCAGACTGTTGGTTTTGTTTTTTTTTTTAATCCTTGTCTCTTCTTACAGGTACTGTTTGATGAGTGTGAAAGGATGCTTCACTGATTTTCATATTGATTTTGGTGGCACTTCAGTGTGGTATCATGTTTTCCGTGGGGGGAAGGTAGGTGAACCTTGTTTGATACTTGTTTTTATTTCTCTGTGCCTCTTACAGGGATGGTGGGGGTGTTGTTTTATTTTTCTTTATTATTTTTTCTTTTTTTGAGGAGGGTAGTGATCCGTCTACTTCAGCTGGCTTTGTTGATATACCTGGAGATTGCTGGGCTAGAAGGACACCATTCACCTTTATCAAACAAATGAGTGATTTACTTAAAGTAACAAATGTGTTGTTTGCTGGTGCTTTTAGGCTTGCTGTTCTGCAGGGTAGAAGTGCCTTGCAGCGAGTATCTGACTGTGTGTATCCTTGTTGGGTCAGAGTGCCCTCACAAGTCTCCTTCTGTAGCTAGAGCTTCTGTTTCCTTTTGGAGATTCCATGTTCCCTTAGTGTGCACATGCACACTATGCTGGAGCTGAAATATTATGGGATACAGGAGCATCTTTACTGCGTTGCTTTCCTGGTTCTAGTATAGAGAGTGTATGGTGGGAGCTGAAATAACACAACATCTGTGTGGTACAGAGGCTGTTGTGTGTATTCCAGTGAAGTTGTATTATAACAACGCACTGTTTTCAACTGAAAGACAACTGCAAACGTGTTCTGAGGAAGATGTTTCATGAAAGAGAGATGACAACTTAGTTACCTTGGCACATGGAACTTCCAGCACATGGACTAATTGCTACTGCTGTCTCCTGTGTGCCTCTGGGTACAACACCTGGAAAATGTGTTTTATGCAGAAAATAGGCATGGTTTTACGTGTTTGTTTGTCTAACACATGATATAACTTTGGTAGAATCTCTCAGCTATTTATTTTTGTTGACTGCTGGTAATAGTTAAATCTTTGTTTTATTTTTAGATCTTCTGGCTGATTCCGCCTACTCTGCAGAATCTAGAACTTTATGAAGAATGGGTTCTTTCAGGAAAGCAAAGTGATATCTTTCTGGGAGACAGGGTGGAACGATGCCAAAGAATTGAGCTGAAACAAGGCTATACCTTCTTCATTCCATCAGGTATCACTTGCTAACTAACTGTTTTTGGACTCACTGCAACTGTGTTTGACTAACAGGTCTCTGTAAAATGGTGCTTCGTGTCTAAACCCTATGTTGGTGTCTTTATTTGCTGTGACAAAAGAAGGGATAGGGACTGAATGCACTTAGTTTTCCAGAAATTGACCGATCCAGACTGATGAAAAATGTACTGTGAACAAGTGTGTGCAGTGATCACTTTTACCTGGTGAAGGGAGAGAGGACTTGGGTCTCTGGGGCAGTCAGTCCAGTAGGACTCTGATGAGAAGTGGTGACTTCTGCTGTTGTTAGCTTTCTTGGGAAAATATTTTTTTGGTTTTGTGATCTCTTCTGGCAGGTTTCACCTGCAGCTCAGTAACCTAATTCTTTACCTCTGTCTGTAGCCAGAGGTGGATCCTTGATGGGGCTCAGTGGAGATTCCAGTACATGGAAGAGCAGGCACTGTGTTCCCTCAGGGTTGCTTCATTTTATTGCCAACTCTTCAGAATTTCTGCTGATGGAGATTGTGCTGAATCTGGGTATCTTCCAGCAGCCCAGCCACACTTAATTTTTCCACTGCTGTCCACCTCAGTAGCTGTGTTGCAGGATTCATGCAACCAAATAGTTGCTACTTTGAAGGCTGATGGCTTCAGCCCTTTCTGCTCCTGCCTAAGTTGGATTATGGATGGTGCAATCTGTAACACTCTGCGTTCACCACGCTACCAGACTTTGCTTTCTTTGACTATTATGGGATCGTAAACTGGTTTATAATAATGTAACACATTGCCTCTGTCTAGCATTACCAGGGAAATAAATACAGGTAGCCTCTCTACATGACAGAAAGACAGGTTGGTAATTTTTTCAGCTCTAGAATTACTCTCTGGAGATAAGATTATTATTTTTTAATCCTGCAGACAGAGAGAATGCAGGTCGTGCAAAGACAGTGACAGTCGTCTTGCCAGCTAGGGAGCACTGTTAGTATCAGTTGAAGGCCACAGATTCGCGCATTTGTAAGTATGTGGTGAGAATCAGCCTGGGAGATGGCAGGTAAAATGACTTGGAGGGTGGAGGAGTTAATCCATTAAAGGAATTAGGTCTTCCCTTGAAACAGGTCAGAATGTGCTGTTACTGTTTGAGCTGGGTGTTTGAGTGTGCCTGTGCTGTTTGCTTAGATCCCGTTCCTGCATCTTCATATTTGTCTTCATTCCCCTGTGAGCAGCCTCCCACGAATAAGACTTTCTGTATGTTAGTTTAGTCATACTCAGCAGTCAGAGTACAGCAAGTTGTGGGAGCTTGTACAGGACACCACTGTAACATGGTGGCTGAAGTGAAGTGATTCCAAATGTGTTTTTTTTACTATAGTTTCTGCTTTTTTAGGGAAGCCCAAAGCACAGAAAAGCCAATACCTCAGGCATGTTAGGCTCCATGCTGTATTTGAAAGGCATGTATGAATAATTTCTCTGTAAACACCTCATGGATTCAAGGTTTTTTACTCTGCTGGGTTTTGTTTGGGAAACTTATTTGCAAATCTCTTATTTATGTGAAAGAGCACTATTTCTGTGTTTGCTTTAAGAGTATGGAAATGCCTAATTAAAGGCTGTTCCAGGTCAGTGCACTGAGCATAGCTGTGTAAAACAGGTCAGTTCCTGTGACCTCTTTGCTCTGGTTTGGGCTCGTATCCCATTAGTTAATGTTTGAATGTGTTTTGTCTGAACTTCCTAAGTGTTCATAGTGTTCACAGCCAGTGTGTCCCATACTTTCAATGGAGCCTTATCAACTCTTGACCAGCTTCAACTCATCCACGAGCAAAATACCTTCTAGTTACAGGTCTGGTTGCAGAAAGTGTAGAGTGATTCAGCTGGTGCTCAACCAAACTGGGAGTGGAGAAGATGTCAGCAAGTATTTTTTGTAAAATACCCTGCTCAGCTTCTGTTTTCAAGTCATTTTTTGGGAGGTGGTTCTCAAAATGCTATTATACCACAGCAGTAAAAATGAAGTAAGTAGAGGAGACTTGGAATGAGACACATGTGAAGGAGTGAGATCATAGGCTTGTGGAAGATGGAAGTTTTCTATGAGAATCTAGGATGAGCAGTAGATCCAGTAATCCCTGAAAGTACAAGCCACTTGAACAAGCATGGGAATAATTCTTACAGAGAGCATAATTACAGTGCTGATCAGACCCTCCAGATATTTTCTTTTCCATCAGTGCCATCACCCCTTTAGAGTTTAAACCAGTTAATTTCTACCTGTGCTTCTAACCTCACAAAACATGGAGAGGCACCATCACAGCTGTTGTATCAAGGAGAAACTGAGCAAAGTATTGTCAGCATAGTGAGTTGTTACGGGCCAAGGTGCATCCTGCAGCATTTTAGGAGTCCCTCCTAAGCATGGGGTTGGGTGGAGGTATGCTGGGATCCTGAGGGATACTGTGTATCTGGGGCCTTGGGTTGAGCCAGGCTGCACTCTTGGTGGCCCCATAGGACTTCTCCAAACAGGCAAGGCCCTGTTACAGGTTCTCGCCTCCCACTTCAGCGATTCCCACTGGTGAGACAAGGATGATCAAATCTGAAGTCTGTGGTGAAGTGGTAGAATCAGCTAGGAACGTGGCCTTTTCCACTAGTATAATTGTCTACACTGATATTGCCATAATTGCACCACATTGGGCCATGCTGAGGGTTATGGCCAGGTGTAGATTCAAGAAACAAAGCCAGCTGAACGTTCAAGAGGGGAGGGAGCTATAGTTGCCACCAGTATTGGTGAATGATTTTTTTTTTCTGTAGAAATCTGGCTTGTTTTCCCAGGATTGCAGAGAACTTGTCCTCGTGCAGGAAGACATTGATAAAGAATGCTGCAGCCCTAGGGTGTTTGTGCTGGGTATGTTACCATGAGCCATGTTTAGTCTCTATATGGTTAAGTGTTCAGCATGGATGACATTTGGTCAGGGTGACACATCTGACCCAGTAGTGGACAGTGGATGCTGCATATCTGACCCAGGTGGAAAGGACATTCTTTACAGAGTGTGCTAGTATTTTCAGGTCTAAACAGCAATGATCTGGAAGAGGGAAAGCATCATCTCAGTGCTCAGTTATTGTCTCAGTAGGGAAACAACAAAATGTTATCAGTCACAATTAATCTAGAGCTTGTTCAGTATTACTTGTGCTGTAGCTTTCTTCCATACTCTGTGTGTCCAGTGATGACTTTCAGGGAGGGATGTGTGAAGTGTTTGGAGTCCATTGTGGTGGTGTTATGGAGAAGTAGTGTAGATATCTCTCATTGTTATGCTAGGGACATGGAGAACCAGTGTTTGGGCAGCATCTCTCAGATTTCCACAGCTCAGGATGACTGTAGGCACACATTCCTGGCTCGTATGCAGCCACTTGTTCTGTTACATCCTGATTGCTCCCCTACAGCCTGTTTGAAATACTGCTCACTACATTAATGCCAATGTGCTACCCAGTGTTCTCATCTTTAGAGCATCTCCTTTTACTTAGTATTTTTCTCCCTTTACATCACTGCATAATTTCACTGGAACCTTTTCTCTTTGCTCTTGCTCTTCACCTCCCACTACAGTTTTTATGCTCTGTAAACCATCTCTTATTTCTATCCTTGCACTTGTTTTTTCAAGTGCTGTGTTATGCATCAAATTCCCTTCCATCTCTATTCTCTGAACACCACATTAGTTTTTCTTTTGTACCCCTAAACATCACAGTTGTTACCTAAATCCAAGGTCAAAACTAAGTATACACAAAATGTCTCTTATTTGTGTGAACTAGAGTGTAATCATTATGTGTCTTGAAAAGGTGAACTTGAGCCAGTTCTGGATTACTACTGATAATGTAGTCTGCCAGAATATGGTTAAACCTGGATTTTCTTCTCTTATTATGAAGACCAGGCCTGCTGACCTCCAAGGAAGTTGCCACACTTACTATGGATACAGTTTAGTTCCAGGGTTTGCAGCATGGTTGGTCTAAGAAAGTTTGCAAGCATACTGGTTCTGGCTCCTTTGGAAGGAGATGTCCAGTACTCACAAGGGTTCCTCTAATCATCTCTGTGTCTTAGAGTCTTTTTCTGAGCCTCTGCTGCTGGTCAGAAGCAGTAGACTCATGAGCAGGTATAGTTTTTGGGTTGACTCTGCATGGATGTTCTTACTGTAGGCTTTCCAAATTTGTAGCTTTGAGTCCATTGAAGATATGAGATGTTGTGATGTGTGTGAACTGGTAGTTTAGAGGGCTCTGCTCGTGAGGGAGCACAAATCATGTCCTCAAGTATCTGGACCATTTTGAGTGCCTTTTGTAAATTTTTTACATCTAGCAATAGTGATCTCAGTAATAGACCACTACATAGTCCATAAAATAATGGCCTGAGAAGTCACTGTGCTTTTATTATTTCTGAAAATTGACTAATGGAGTGCCATTAGACATTGTAGAAAACTCCTGCAATGCTGATTTATTAGGCATTCCTATGATCAAAATCCAGACCGAGTTTCAACTGGACATGGTGTTCCTTTCTGGTTGCTCTTCAAACTTCTCACTAGTGTTGCAGCATGTTATTTTATAGCAGTTGTGTTTCACCTCAGAGTTGGCAGTGTTCCACCAAGGAGTAAGCTGTTAGTTTTACTTTATTTTTCTTACCTTCTTTATAATGCACTTTGGGGCCTTTGACATGGAAATGTGCATTCTGATCTCTCTTCATTTCTTGAGAGCTGAAGAAGGAGCCACAGTCTAACAAAATACTCTTGTTGGTCTGTGGTGGTTCGTATGGTAACGTGAGAATGCTCCGAAGTTCTTGTTTCCAGTCAACTGCAGAAATAATGACTTTTCTCAGATGAATGTTTTTGGAAAGTGGATGGAAAGGGTTGTTATGTGCTAGACTCTAGGCAGCTCTTTGCGAGGATTCAAAGTGCTGCAAATGCTGTATCAGTGGTTATCAGTAGGATTCTGCTTATTACAAGCGTGCGCTCTTAGGTCACCTCTGCCATGCCAGGTAGTGTTTGATGAATCATTGTGTAATGGAGCCAGAAGGCAGCAGATAGTCTTTATATCAAGGAGAATGACAGGCTATTAAAATCTGACTGGTAAATTTTTTTTGCAGGGAGTTGTGCTGGGGCTGCATAGCTGCCTGGCTAATTTTGGTGTGTTGCTGTTCTCATTTTGGGAGCTCCCACTGATCTTAATGGAACCTTGTTTCCTGGGACTTTTAGGGACCAAGTGATGGAGATCAATGGAGAGGATAAGAGAGGAGAGTTTTTGCCTGGAGTGTCTGCTTTCAGATAGGGGACTGCATAATGTTGGGTTTCTTGTTCTATTTCTCTGCAGTGCTCTGCCTAATTCCTATCAAATGATGTAAGACTGAGAGTTGCTGTGTTAGTTGTGCTACTGGGGTAAATTATTTTTTTTTAATTTTAAAATGTGAACATGATATTTCCTTGGTATATTTGGTTGTGAGCACTGTAGTGATGTGATACAAACCACTGGTTCAGTGAGGTTATAGGGGGTTACCACTGAGAACTGGAAAATAACTTTTCCTAACAGTTTCTGGAAAACTTTTTTAGGTGTTAGGAAGAAACTCTTTATTGTGAGGGTGTTGAGACACAGGCCCAGGTTGCCCAGAGAAGCTGTGGCTGCCCTGGAAGTGTTCAAGGACAGGTTGGATGGAGCTTGGAGCAACGTGGTCTGGTGGGAGGTGTCCCTGCCCATGCAGGGGGGTTGGGACTGAATGATCTTTAGGGTCCCTTCCAACCCAGACCAATCTGTGATTCTATAATTGAATGAGAGAAATAATGCTTCATTTATTGGCAGTGCCCACTCTATCCCTTCGGTCAATTTTTATTTTTGAGGTGTTTATATTTTATCTTTTCCACCCCAAGTTGCTGTAGAATTGCAGGAAAATGTGTCTTTTTATATCACAAAGCAGAATATCTGTTCAGTTACTACTGGAAACGGATGCACGATGGTTTTGGCTTGGAGCTTGTAGTCTGTTTGCCCCACAGCTTTATAAGTTAATATTCTTTTTTTATTATTCTCAGATGAATGATTGCATCCTTGAAGGTACAGTAGGAATTCACAGGCCCCTGAAATCTTCTAACAAGTTTGCAATATTTATAATACTTGTTTTATAAAATTTGAAAGATAATGAGATTGTATCTTTCTTTTAACTGTTCAGAAAAGGTTTTGTTGCAGTTAATTTTACCTTCCTGATTTACTAGAGATTATAACATCTAATTACTCAAGTGTATCTTAGGAATGGTGGAATACTTTGTAACTGTGAATCAGCTGAGAGCACTTCTGAGTCTCCTGAACAGAATTCCTGCTCAATGTTGCCTTGGCTTCGTAAACTAGGATTGTTTTAGGAAGGAAAAAATAACCATTAATCACCAAGAACTGAAATAAACCCCATCAACTTCAGAAGAACCAGAAGTGGGCAGTCTTCTTGTTGAGGCTGGAAATGAGGGCTGTGAGCAGTGACTGTGCAGTGTCTGTACTCCAAAGCCATCCCTACCTGGGAAGCTGAGCTGGTTCCTGGGCTGTGTGGGCAGAAGTCCTCACAGGCTGGGCCCTGCAGGAGCAGAGCATGTGCTCCAGCCACCCATGGTGGGACCAGCCTGTGAGGGAAAGGCTGGTTCCACCTCCACTCTGTCCTTACCACTGTCAAGACAGGCTGGTTTGAAACTGGTCACCCACGAGGAAGAGTTTTCTAATTCATGACTAATCCTTGAAACCACACAGTGCCTGTGTCTCATCTATAGGATTTAATTGTAGCCTTAGATAATGTTTAGCAGGTGCTTTTGTTTGTGTCTCTCAGCCAAAAATGAACAGTAACTTATTCCCTTGACTTAACTTTTTCAGTCCTGAATCCGTTTGTTCTGATATTACTCCAGTGCTTTTTTTAACATTAAGGATACAATAAATTTGTGGCATTTTATTCTGTGTTACTTTCCTCTTTTTTTTTGGTTTGTTTTTGAGAATATTAGTTTTTGAGAGTATTACCAAGGGGAGAGATGTTGCCTCCTGTCTTGCACTAACCTGTGAAACACAGAGGGTTTTGTAGGAAGCAGTAGGAAGCAGTAGGAAGCAGTCACCAAGGAGAAAGTTGATGACAGTTGCTTCAGAGGTGTCTGTGTTGGAGGCTGGGTGGCAAGGTTTTGCTGTGAGAGCTGCAAGATGCAGACATACGTGAGCAGACATGACAGGCTGGCCAGCACAGAGTGATCATGCATGTCAACAGTGCTGTCAGTTAACCCAGGGAAAAGTAAGGGTGTATCTGAGGGTGAGGCAGGTAGATGTGTTGGTGTGGATGATACTAAATCACTCCCCTTGGCCTTCCTTTTTGCCTTATGTATATGTGCAGCTTGCTCCTCTCCTGGAGACCTGCCTTCCTCTTTACAAACCTTTGCAATGGGAAGACTTAGAAGATGGGTGTTCTTGTTTGCAAATGATCACAATGAACATTCATCCTCCTCAGTTTATTTCTGAGTTGTGCTTGTATCTAAGCTGTGGGAATGAATTGAATGTGCCATCCAAGCTTATCTGTTCTCAGAGCTCATTTCCACAATATATTACCCTCATGAAAACTGTTTCCTGTTTTCTGCTCATCTCTCTTTCCTCCTACTTCTACTTTTCTGGTGCTGAGCTCTTCAGTTTTGCTCCCTACACAGTCTTGTTAATATTAGAACAGCAGATTATTTAATTTTTTTTCTTTGTAACATCTATGCCAGTCTTCCTGTGATTTTCTACCTTGTCTCCATCTTTTTTTGTCTAATCTTGCCCATAGTGTCCTGTGTCCCTCTTGATGCTTGTGTCTCTGCAGTTTCAATGTTGCACGCAAGTTCCTCAGGCAAGTTGAAGCCAGATATATCTTTGATTACCTACTGGAAGCAGTGGCCCCAACTTCCTTGACCTTGGATCTTTTTTCCTTACCAAAGGCTAGGACCAGGAAGATAATGGATTTTTCCAGTAGTTTAATCTTGGTACAGACTGATGTATTTCATGTGAGGTGGTGAACTACTTCAACTGTGAAGAGTTTTTATAGTGTTGGTGTACATAGCTGCCACACTACCCTTAGGAGAAAAAAAATTTCCTCTCTAGTTGGTTGTTCTTGATTTGGTAGTAATAAATGGGCTGAATAATTGTGAGCAACTCTTAACTGGAATTGTACAAACTGGAGGAGGAAAGATGCAATAATGCTGAGGGCTGCCAGAGCTATAAGCCACCTGCTTTTTTGTATGTGTCACATTTTTTGTGTGGAATCAGACCTGGAAATTGACTGAGCACTGGAACAGGTTGTCCAGAGAGGGGTTGTGGTGTTTCCATCCTAGGAGATACTGAAAAGCCATCTGGACATATTGCTGGGCAGCTGACTTTAGCTTGAGCAGGGAAATTGGACCAGCCAACCTCCAGAGGTCCCTTCCAACCTCAACCATTCTGTGATTCTGAAATTCAGAAAAATTTGTCGAGCAATGAGCTTGTGTTTCTAGGGGGGAAATTCTAGTGCTATTTTCTTTTCCTTCCTCTCTCTCTTACCAATATGCCCTTAAATGAAAGCCCCAGTTCTGTCATCTGCTGTGGCTCAAGAACTCCTCAAACAGAGCTTTGCAGGCCTTTATGGTCTAAAAATTGTTGCAGAGGAGACCTTTTGTGGCTTCTAGCTGAAGAACCCTTTAGGCTGAATGGCATTTTCCTGCTCCCTCACTGATCTGAAAATGAAGGAAAGCTGCCACAGCTTTAATGGAAAGTACTGCACAGTTAGGAGAAAATTGATGTTGCTTTGCTGTCTTCTGGTTCATAAATTGTAACACTTCTCATTAAAAAATGAAGAAGAAAAAAAAAAGTGTCAGGTCTCTGTGGGTCCTGGATCATTAGCAGGATCAATTCATTTTTCACTGCAGAGATCAGAGGCTACAGTCTTGCATAGCCAGTCCTTGGCTCCTGGCAGGCCAAGCAAACAGCGCAGAAGCAGAAGAGCTGCCCGAATTGTAGTGCCTGTATTTTTGCTGTGATAAAAAATTCTTCCCTTGTTTTGGAGCCTGTGAAATTAATTCTCTCCCTTGCAGGTTTGGTTCAGAACGGTCTCCTCAGCTCCAGTACTAGAAATGTTAAATCCCTTAACTTGGGGCTTGCAGTGATAAAGGTTTTTTGGGTTGGTTCAGGAAGTTGAAGGATATGAAACTTTGACCTCTGAAGAAGGGCTGGTAATAACTGGAATTGATATCTGAAGATGTGTGCTCTGGTGCTGGTGTGAAGGAAGTCTGAGGAGACTCAGTCCAGTTGCACAGGCAGCTCACCACCACTGCTAACATGATCTGCAACCCTGCTGGATGTGCCAGGAGATACGTTGGAGAGCCAAGGGTGTTGAACAGACTGAATTTACTTCTTAGTCATGGATACAGTTGAATCACAAGCTTGTGTCTTCCCAGTAAACGCTGTAATTGTTCTGTGAATAGACAGAAGAACCCAATATCCAGAGACTGTACTTCGTAGGATGCTGTTCTGCTATAACTAGTCTTAAAGTGTGACTACACGCATTTAACCTGTCATTGCTTTAACCTCTCATCCCCTGTAGAATGGACTTCAGGGGGTTGTTAAAATTTGATTATCAATTGCTCTGTAACACTACATAGCACGAGGCATTCTCAGTTCTTTTCTTTCTCTCTCCAGGGTGGATACATGCGGTTTATACTCCAGTAGATTCTCTGGTGTTTGGTGGAAATATCCTGCATAGCTTTAATGTTCCCATGCAGCTTCGCATCTATGAAATTGAGGACAGAACAAGGGTAAGGATACTTGATTCTCTTTTTAACTGAACAATTCTTTGTGACTATGAGATGTCATGGTCTCGCTCTCATATTCCTTTCTGACAAACAAGACCTGACGGGATCTCTGTGTCAGAGTTGTTGAAACGAGGTAAATGTGAATTAATGAGACTTGCAAATGTTGGCTATTTTTAGTGGATTTTACTCATCTGTTTTCCCCACAGATGTGTCCCTTCAGTGTTGTTGTGTTTGCCTGTTTAAAGCTTTGATAAACACCTTCCCTTTTCCACAAAAGCGCTTTGCAGACCTTTGTCCCAGTAGTTCCAGTGGTAACCCCTGCTTATCTCTCTGTGCACTCCTGGAGTGGACATCTAAGCCTGGAGAGCTGATGGGTCTAGGATGCTTCTACTCTCCACAGCTGAGTTGACAAAGCTGCCCAGAGCCTGCGTATGAAACAACATCTTCTGTACTTCACAGCACTTTCTTTTCCAGTGACCTGATACAATGCAAGAATTTCCTCGAACGGAGAGAGTTTAGGGTGGGATGTTAATCTGAAGATTTTAATGTTCATTGGGGTGTGGCATCTCCCTGATGGAAAGAGTATTACATCTTGGAGGAATTTACTCTGTGGCCTCTTTGGGAGTGAAAATTGTACCCTTGGTTAATAAATGGGACACCTAGTCATCATAGACTTTAAAGGTTCATAAAGTAGCAGAATCTGAAGGAAAGGCCACTGTTGTAGTAGGCTAAAAAATAAACTGTGCAAGGCAGTTGTGGTGTTTTGATGCAAAGATGGACCAGTGGAATGTACAAGTTCAGCTGGAGACTGTGGTGGGCAGTTTTGGAGCTTTGCACTGAGCGCTGGTGGAGCACTGGCACGGGTGCCAGGTGTGGTGTTTGTGGAGATCTGGACTGGCAAAATACCAGGAAGCTGTGATATTTTTCACTAGAAAGGCTTAAATGGTGTCTTGGACATCAGTGCAGCTCACAGGTGGGCACAATTCTGGCCTCAGGTGGGCTTTTACCCCATGTTGCTTTTTTTGCAGTGAGAGTCCTTAGGCCTGAAGCAAAGATGCAGTGTTTTAAAATGCATCTCTGACTCGCTGAGAGGAAGGATGTCCTCCCCCCAGTCTCCCCTGCTTCACAGGGGGTAGAAGGTCTGATCATCTTCACATTGCCAAACAGTGGTGGGAACAGTTGGTTTCCTGGAGTGATTTTAATGAAGACAAAGGAATGTTAAGCAAAAAAATGAATTCTTGGTGGAAGAGAGATGAAGACACAAGCTGAAATTCAGGGGAATTGGAGGGATTGTAACAGAGAGTGGAAGTGGAAGCAGAGACCAGAGTGGAGTTCAGCCTGGCTTTGAATAGGTGTCCCAAGGCAAGAGTGTCAAGTGTCTTAAGAAAGAGTAAAGGGGCTTGGACAGGAAGAAGTTACAATGGCAGAAGCAGGAAGGGGTTGACTGTGGCTAAACAGGGGTGTCAGGCACAGGAAGGTCTGAGTAGCTGTAAATAGAGACCAGCAATATGTACTGGATATACATGCTGCAGGTGCTCAGGGGGTGGGTGTGTTGTTGCTGGCACAGGCAGCTTGCATGGAGAATGGAGAAGTGAGGACCAATAGGAAGAATCAACGCTAGGAACAAGTTATTTCCATGGATGTCTGTGGGGAATATGGAAGGAAACTCTTTCCTGAAGTAGTAGAAGAGATGACACTTTATTCCCACAAAACTGAAGGAAGCCAAGATCACACACCTTGAGTTGTAACTGCTCACCCATGGGAAGGTGGGTGCAGCTGTGATCTCCTTACCTCTTGTACCAGGAGGCAGATTTCCCCATGCCTGTCAAGTGTTTTGGGAACTTTTGGGAACTTCACTGAAATGCCTTGTGAAAGTCCCTAGCACCTTTATCCAATGAGAAGGTTCTGTGAGTTGGATCCTTGCCACTTGAAAACATCCTGATAGAGTGTTTTGGAAAAGGATATTGCAACATTTGGAAGCCCCAAATCAGACCTTTACTCTGGTCGGTTTGGGTTTAGATTTTCTTCAAGATCTATGTAGTTCTTTATCATTTTCCTGCCAGAAATACTCAAGTGCTTTAAAAAAAGATTGATGAACTCCATCAGCCCAGAATTTCCACAACTTCATAGAATTAATTTCAGTGCTTGTATGTTGCTGTGTGGCAGCAATGTGTGATGTTCAGCCCACACCTGTGGTCACAAACTTGTGCTCATAGGCAGGTGTATAATAACAAAGCTGTCTGAACAGTTGAAGAACAGCAAGAATTTCTAGACAGAAACAAAATAGAAGCTGTGCAATTAAGGCATACAGAAGTTTGAGAAAAGGCAGAAAAATCAATCCTGTTCTTTAGAAATAATAACACACACCCCCAGCCTGAAAAATTTCCTACAGGAATCTTGAAGGGATAAATGTTTTCAAAATAGGATTCTAGTGTGTACTACTTTATTTGCTTTGCCAATTAAATTTTGCCATTTTTTTGTTCCAATAATTCTATTCATAGGCTGGCTAGTACAGCAGACTCATACCCTTGTAATTCACACAAATTTGCCAGTGTGAACATACTGCAAATGAGTTTCTCATCAGTATTGATCTTCCCATTGTATATAGCACAGAAGTAAATTACATGATGTGACTGACGAAGTAATTTGCCACACTCAAAGTGTAATACAGGTGTGTTTCCCCTCTCCTTTTTTGCACAGAGCAATTTTATGGAGGTTTCACTGTGTTTAAACTTGCTATATAATGCTTAATCATCTTTGCTGATATTCAAAGTCATTTTTATGCTAGGTGTAGTTGTTGTCTTAGCAGCTAAGACAAGAATAAATATATGGTTGAAACAGTAATGCTGATTTACAGCCTGATAAAATTGCCTAGTTTATATACTTGTCATGCTTATTCTAGCTTAATTTCTCATATCCCTGGGAGACTTTTTAAGAGGGTTATAGCCATTTAAAAATAGTTTTAAGGAGTGATAAAAAACATGTCTATTGTTGGAAACAGCTCCTAATGTGCAATTGAGGTAAACAAATATTCTCCAGCCTTACAGTTTGTAGAGAGTCTCATTTTGCAGTCTGGCTTTCCTAGAGGCCAATTAACAGCCAGTCAAATAGGCCAAGCTGTTTAGCTCTCTGCTAGACCAGCTTGAATAACTGCAGAGCAGGCTGCCATGCAGAGATTCATCATCCTGGCACAGGGGTGTTAGAGCTCTGTGTTACTGAAGAGGAAGAATGTGTCAAACTTCCTCCCAACTCATCTAAATTTAACTGTGTTAAAATATTTGAGCATGGATAGAGACCAAAGCACTCAAAACATCATAAGGTGGTCACTCACAGATGGTGGTGTTTGCTACTGCTTTTTTATTTTTTCTGGAATGTAAGATAGTCTTTTACGTTGATAGATTAATTATTTTGTAAATAATCATAAATGGTTTTTCAATATTGTGATTAGATTGATCAAACACAAGTGGAGTTTGTAATGATTGTAGTGGACATTGTGGAAGAGATTAATGCTTTCTTGAAGGAAAGTGTGTGCTTGCTTGCTTAGGGTTTTTGGCTTGGTTTTGGAGTGAGATCTAAGTCTTAAAAATAATTTCCCTTTGAACTAAAGAAATGAATCCGATTCCAGAGAGGATTTTTCTTGCTTTGCAGGAAAAATTAAAAAATGTATTCTGTGGATTGTAAATTATTAATCACAGAAGTTAGAGCTGGAAATGCGTATTAGCTGATGTAGTGTGTTTCCCTGCTGGTGAGGGATTTAGTCCTCTGGCAGTGTCTGTATCAGGTATTACACTTTAAACTGATCACAGAACACTTTTGATTTCTTCCTTTCTTTTATTCCTCCCCTCCTCCCTGTAAGAGTTCATATGACCACAAGTGTACAGTGCAAAAACTATGGACATGTCCATAATACAGTTCATAGCTATAATAACTACTAAATGTCCAAGGGTATCACAGAGAACCTACTCCTCTCTACATCTCCGTAAGGCAAAGTTTAAAAGACTTTTTTAAAGCACTGTTAGATGTGCTTTCCTGGCAAAAGGCACTGGCAAAAAAGCAGAGGATCTCTTGCTACATGCAGTAGCTGTTACTTCTGAAGGTTTGTAAAAGCAGAGCCTTCTTGGGCAAGTAGTGAATTACAGAGGCATGGAGGGATTGCTGTGGGTTGGAACATTGATAGTGAGGCAATTAGGAACTCAAATTGAATATTAAAGATTGATATACATAATGGGAGCACTGCATGCATTACTGCCTTGTCTTTCACATTGAATTAACATTGGTAACAACTAAATTTGGTGAAGCTCAGAATCTGTCAACAAATGTTGAGCAATGATGTCTTTAATATTCCCAGGCATGTGGCTGAAAACCTTTTGAAGGCTGAGGGGTGGAAGGCGGCTTCCTGTTTGTAAGTCAATTCTTTGCAAATTTTGTTTCCTGCAGTGCTCTCTTGGAAAAATTTGAGTTCCTTTATTAGCATATATTTTAGCATGGCTAATTTCCCCTGTGTTCCGTAATAGTGATAAGTGGCTCCATCGCTTCTTTATGACAAGTAACTAAACCAAAGCAAAAATACACTTTAATGCAAGAAGGCCCTGGGGTTAAATGTTCTCGTATTTAGGGGGATGTTGTTTGGGTTTTGTTTCCTCCCTCCTTCTGTTTTTTGGGATGTGTGCTTTGTAATAGACAGCCCAGGGAAATGTTTGAGAAGGTGCAGCATTGCTGGAGGTGTGACCCGTAGCAACATGCAGTTCAGATTTGCCAGCTACTTTTGTGTTGAATTTAAGAGATCTTAACTTTTGGGAATTGCCATGGAGTGTTTAAATCCTACCCTGTGATACGTTTAGTGGGACAATACACTATATTTTCATGTCGTTACGTGTTGGTTTACTGCTAAAAGTGCTTGTGTTTCTTGTGCCCTGGGAACAGAGGCACGTTCTTTGGCTGTTCACCTTGGGGACAGTTCAAATGTGGGCATTCTAGGAAGCCATTGATGTGCTCAGTGCTTATATCCCCACACAGATGTTTTGAAAGTGCCTGCTTTGCAGAGCTGAATCTGAGTTTCAGGTGGTGGATTAGTGGTTCTATTTAGACCTCACTGTTTTTTTTTGTGATCTAGGGTGGGGTGGTGTTCTGGGTTTGATTTTTAAGAAGGGATTTCTAAGATAATACTCCTTCCTGGTGCAAACTTTTCATTAAAGGTGGGTGGGACACCTCTTGGCTAGGTGAGCAGTTAATATGCATAGAATATCTAAGGGCAGTTACTATAATCCCAGGGCAACACGTGCATGCAAGGCTGCAAAATGCACATTTCTGTGCCACCAGAGGAAAGAAGTGCACAGTGTCAGTGCATGCAAGATGCATGACATCCATTTTTAACAAACCACCATAAATATACATATGTTCTTGCATTTTAGGAGCTTCCCACATTCTTCTTTGGTAAAGTGACCTCCCACAGATATAAAACTGTGTTGCAAAGGAAGGAAACCCACTTTGTTTTCTTTCAAATCTGAAATCTCACAAATATGTGGTGTTGGAGAACAAGCTTCTTGTGTGAGAACAACAGGTCTGGGATGTAAAAAAATGCAGACAGCTTGACAGTATCTTTTGTCAAAATCCTGCTTCTTCATTCTGCTTGTTGCAAAAGCTAACTTGCTACCAAAGTATTAAGTGTGAAACATGTAAGGGGTTTTTACTTTTAATGTGTAGTTACCAGTAATCAAGAATTTGTGTGATCATTTGTTTAAACAAATTGTTGTGTAATTAAAAAAGGTGTGTTTCCTGCTTGACTCATTTTAGGTAATGCTGCCATTTTGATAAAAATCATGTGATAGTGTTTAGGAAACAAATTAAAAAAACACCTCTATTTTAACTTGAATTTTAGTGACTAAGATCTGTATGTGACCACCCTATGTTTATACAGTAGGTAAATAATACCGTAGGGGCCATCCGTCAGTTTCAGGATTTCACAAGAAAACAAACCCTTTCCTCTCCCACCACCCCAAGAGGATACAAATTAGTGAACCAAGAAATGATGCTATCATGGCAGGCAGGCAGGCTCCTCATTTGGTATGCTGAAGGCATACATCTCACTCGGCTCCCACCTTCTCTCCCCTCCCCCTCTTGCCTACTGTTTGTGCTCTTGATAACACGATGAGGATGATGACTGGCCCTGGTGCTGCAAACTTCTCTCCCTTCCCCCTGGCCTGACAGTCTTGGTCTTGCTTTCAGGTGCACGCCAAATTCCGGTATCCTTTCTACTATGAAATGTGCTGGTATGTTCTGGAGAGATACGTGTCCTGTGTGACCCAGCGCTGCCACCTCAGCAAAGAGTACCAGAAAGAATCAATGTTAATTGGTGAGTGAATCCTTTGAGTGCATATTCAGAACTGATGCTACCACCTTAGGCAAGTTACTGCTTTGGATTCTGCAAAGCAGATTAGAAATTGAATTGGAGAACTGCAGAAATCCTAACAAACTGTTTCTTTTGGGGTGGGGAAGGTTTTGACTCTAAAGCATTTCCATGAAGTACTAGCCTACTTAGAATTCTATTTATTGAGCATTCCCTTAGCAAGTGGATCCCAGAAGAATAATTTTGGATGCGTTTGTTCCTTGGTTTCAGTAACGTTTGTGTTGAAATGATCTGCCAAACAGCTGAGGATTTACTGCCATGTTTGGCACAGTACCTTAGTAGCCAGCAATGTGTGCATTGCAAATGTGCTTTGGTGGGATGGATATTTAGTCCTTTTATAGAGTGTCTCCTCTGCAGAATGTGTTGTGGTCACTGAACCTGGCTTCTTTCTCCTCTCTTTCCTTCAGTCTCTACTTTAGTTCTGTCTGGTGACTGACTTCTGGTTCTGCAGAATAACAAAATCAAGAACACCTACACAAATCTGTGTGATCTATAACCTAAGTGCAGGGAGGTCAGAGAAACCTTTCCAACAATAGCTGAAAATGGACCACAGCAGAGACAGAGATGTGTCTGCAGTGGGAAGGCATTACCCATGTGAGCTTTACCTCAATGTGTGACAATTCCAGTTGCTGCCTTGCTGAACTGCCCTTTTTCCACCCTTTCCTCCTTTTCATGGAACAAGATGAGCTATGTTGCCTCTCTACTTTAGCACAGAAAGGCTGAAAGTAGCACAAACACCAACTAAACCTTAATGTGTGAAGTGCAGGGAAGAACTTAAGTATTTCTGTGCCTTCTGCTCCCTCAGACACCACTTGGAGTGAACCTGGCATGGTTTGAACTGCTCTGGCTTCTGGACAGAGAAAGGACCTTATCACCTACTAGTATAATACTTAGGGATTTATGAAATTATGGGCAGATTTAGTCTCCAGTGAGTTTTACTGACCAAGAATAACTGGAGGGAGATAAGAAGTCAGTGTAGGTAGATGGGAATTCCCTAGGAATTTGGGTGCTTCACATTTTGTGTCTCTTTGCTCTGTGAGACCCTGATCAGAAGAGTTAGGTAAGCAGGAATTTTTCTCTTTTGTCAGATCATTCTAGAGGAAAGGATGAATTAGCCCCTTGGATCAGCTCTTCAGAAAGCAGTGGCAAAACTGGTAACTGCATTCTTTGGAAAATAAGGAACAACCTCCTGTTGTCTAAGCCACTGGTGTGGAAAGAGGCTCATCCTGTAGGCAGGGTGGGGGTGTCAGGTCACTGAGGTGTAATTTCAGAACAAATCAGCTGTGAAGAGCGGGTGGTTCAGGATATTGAGATGGGACCTTTTCACCTAAATCACTAGTGTGAATTCTGGCCAGCTCAGTAATTACTGATAATACCAAGTGGAGGTGGGTGCTAGGAGTGTCTGGCTGGGCAGGTCTTGAGCTGTTGTTACTGTCTTGAATGGATCAGTACTTCCAGCTTACTGAAGTGGTATCTACTGACAGTGTGTAGTTCAGCCTCCTGCCTGCTATCTCTTGACTTCAGGGTATTAGCATGCTGATAAAATCTGACAGTGACATCCAGGACCTTTCTCTCCAGGAGAGGCAGATGTATACTTTTTTTGTCAGAAACCTAATTTTTATTTCTTGGCAGAATCTTAACCTTAAAATTTATTTAACTGGGGATTGTGGTTCAAAAAGTCCAGGTCTGCTTAGATCTACTGGATCTTTCGCTTGGGCTTTTGTCAAATTCAAAGGAGTAAAGGTACATTATTTACCTTCACAAAGCTGAGATACTTTGTTCTGCTTGAGTGATACTGTTTCAAATACTTTTCCTTTAACTTGTCTGTGTCCAGCCTCTTGACTCAAATAAATCTCTGCCAGCTGTAATCCTTGAATTACACTTATTTGTTCTGTGGTGTGTATATCTTAGTATCATTCACTTGCTGTGGGATAGGAGATCCAAATGAGGTCAGTGTTCTAAAACCCCACCACTTTGTTTTTAAGCTTTTCTTCAGAACTGCTAGGTCCTTAAATTGTCTTTTCCCCAGAGACTTCTTGATCTGCAAGCAATTTCTTGATTTCCCATGAGTGAGTATCTCTTGACGAAGAATTTCCCATTATTCTCCTTAGGGAGTAATGAAACAAAGTACTTAACTACTCAGCAAACCCCTCAATAGATTTAATTGTCTTCTGTCCTTGGTTTAAGAAAAAAATATTCACATACTTGTATTAATTTTCAGAAATTTTTCTTGAATAACCTTCATGTTTCTCCTGTTTAAAAAAAATATAATTCTTTGACATAATTGGTTCTAAATGTTTTCTTTCTACCTTTCCTTTTGGGTGCTAGGACTTGCTATTATTCACCCTTGAGTTGTGCTGCTTGCTTTTCTTTTATGCCTTCTGATACAGTGGTCTTGCTGGATCAATTCAGGACATCTAGCAGGGAGCTCAGGATGCTGCCCATGGTCTCTGGGACTCACAAGGTGGTAGTTTTCACAGATTGGTAGAGATCCTGTTCTCCTGTGTGGGGAAAAAAAGAGATGCCTGGGATGACAGAGAACACCTTTGGAGAACACAGAAAACTTAGTTCATCAGCAACTGTGTTTTAAGGGTACAGTTAGATTTTTCATACTGTATTTTTGTTACATAGTATTTATTTGCTTGGACATAAAGGTTGCTACATGGGGAGTGACTCTTGATTCATTTGCCTCTAATCAAAATGCAATGTTGTGATTGTGTTGTGACATCTCAGTCTCGTAGTTGTATGCTAGTATAGCTACTTTGTTTTTGTATTTCTGTTTACTAAATGTCTTGACTCATACAACTTCAAGCAGGAAAAAACCCAAACCAAACCACCTCAGTGTAGGCAATGCTCAAACCTTGAGTCTTCCCACTCCCTAAATAAAAATGTCTGTGCTTCTCAATGAGTTGGAAGATGATGACTGGCTTCCTTTCCCATTCTCCAGGCCCAGAATGAGTTTTCAGGCAGTTACCTCCTAATTAGTCTCTGATACTGTTCTTTTTCAGATCTCTTCAGCAGAAGGGCAAACACTCAGGGGAATGATGACATGACAGCAATCACAGGCTGCTGTAAAAGCAGGCAATGTCTCTTCCTCTCTCTTTTTCCTTTTCCTTGTCCCTCTCAACTGTGATGTTTGTCCTGCCAGCTGAAATCAGAAAAGGATTCTCTTTGGCTCTCCCTAGATTTGAACATGCACTGTTTGGGGATGGATATGTCTTCATTATTTTCACTCTTATCGGGAATGAGTCTGTACTGGATGTTTTCAACCACAATTGACCTTGAGTGAGATATTGATCTTGAGAGGGAGCTGACAAAGAGTAATTGGGAGAAGATACTGGGCTATCAGAAACTGTAGCCTGCAGCTTTTAAGATTCCCGTTGCTAAAATTCTAACAGGATGGTTCTAACTGTATGTTAAGCTCCTTGGATGAAGGAAATATGCCCTTTAGTATGGTGAAGTAGCCATGTCTTTTTATTTTTTTTTTTCCTCCCTCTTCTCAGGATAGAATAGATTTCCTTATGATAGATAGGAAATAGACTATGTTGAGTGATTTCTGTGTGCTGTGCTCCATGCAATGATACATTTCCAGTATGCTTAGGGTTTTTTCCTGCTAAGGAAAGTGTCATTGCTGTCTTCAGCAGACCAAGAGCAACTGCTGCTCCCAAGTCACAGTGTCAGGGTTTTGCCAGGTGGGTCCTGCACATGGGACTCTTCTAAAGTGCTTAGAAAGATTTCATGAGTTTACCTCCCTCCCCTTCTTCTGTAATAGAGCAAGTTGCTTTTCAGCAAGGAAAGAAACAGTGGATAATTATCTTTCCTGTACAAGTGAATAACTGTACTGTGGGAAAAGTTAAGTGTTTTGCCTGGAACCACAGGGAAGTGAACTGCTGTAGGAAAAACGTATTTCTAGCTCTGTCTTGTGGTCAAGCCTGCGCTGCTGGCTCCTCTTCACTATGTCATTGGCTCCTTTGTATAAACCATTTGTATTTGCTTTGAGAGGGAGAGGGGTGAAGGTTTTTTTGCAGTAAGTTGTGTGGGAGCCCAGACTAGAGAACCACTCTGAAAGTGAGGGTGTAACTGGTGCACTGACTCAGAAGAAGAAACCACAGCTGCACTTAGCAGGAGCATGGGGAGATTTTATACAACAAACATCTCAAAGACAGTAGAACCCTGGTAATACAGTGCTTAAAATGCACTTGTTGGCAAAGTCAAAGCACACTGTGCATGTGCAGGGCCTCAGCTCACAGCAGAGCAATGCTCAGGCAGATGCTCTTCTCATTAAAATGAATAAATAAAAAATCATGGCATGTTGCATTACAACAAAACACTTGAAAACACAAATTGAACCTTCCTCACCTTGACCTTATCCTTCCATTATTGATTCCCTTTTTTGTTTGTTTTTTTTTTTAATTGAAATTGGCAGCAGTAGCAGTTACTATCTTTTGAAAGCAGTCTGCCCTTCACCTGCTGGTGCAACAGTGCTGGAATCCCTTAGTGCTCCAGAACAGGGTGATACACCTCAGGTTATTAGCAAGCCCTGACCCAAAGGCAGGCTTGGGCAGGGCATCAGGTTAACTTCCAGGCTGGCAGAGAACAGGCCACAGGGTGCTTGTTTGGTGATAGTCCGTTTTGAGGTTAGATGTAGATTAATTTTTGTCTGTCCATACCCAGGTGTTGCTGGCACAGCAGCGTCTGTCCTGTGCAGACAGCTGGTGGTAGGGAAGCACTGGCAGCTGCCAGGTGGGAATTGCTGCTTGGTTCTGGTGGGAGGAGGGGCCCCAGGAGCTGTGCTGTTTGACTCTTCTCTTGCCTTTTGTTTCTGTAGATTAGAGCAAGAGAGAAAAAGTAGCAGTCTCTCTTGAAGGCTCTTTACTTTTGGCACCAGAGCATTACCTGGAGTCAGTTATTCACACCTCCATGGTGTGATCCCCCCTCTCTTTCTTTAGGCCTTGTCTGTGCTTGCAGTTTGTCCCAGTTATAGTCATTGGTTCCTGTTCAGCAGAGCCACAGCACAGGCAGAGAGAAACATCATTCTGTTTGTGCAGATTTATACAATTTCCATGAATGATGCTGTCCTGGTAGCACAGGGATGTGTATCTGCTGTCACCTTCTGTTTTATCACTTGCATCTTCTCCCATCCAAGCTGGGTTTTTGTGCTTCAGTCAATTGTAAAATAGCTCACCAAGGCAGCGTGGCTTAGAGAAGGGGCTCCAGATGTGGATCCAAGAGCCTGGATTCTGGTTCCTGGTTTTGTCCTAGTTTTGATGTGTGACAATGAGTAAATCATGCTTTCTCCCAAGCATCTGTTTCCTCAGCTGTAAAAGGGGAGGATGACATAAGCTGATTAGCCCTTTGAGGTAGGTAAGTGTGGTAGCTGCTGTGGACAAAGGAAACAACAGTGTTAGGTACAAGTTGGATAACCTATGGTTTTTAAATCTTCTGGTTAAGATATTTTCTAATCCTGTTTGTTTTTCTGAGGGTGTATTAGCACAGACTAGAGAGGAGGAGCTGCTTTGGAGTGTTACATGCCACCACCTCAGCACACAAAATAAACTCTGCTGTACTTCTCCACCGTGAAGCTTTTTTGGAGGAGTGCAGGGAGGAAATGAGCCTACACTGAGGAAGGAGCTGGGTTTGGCTGTGTCCAGCCTTGCTAGTAGCTGGTATTTTTTGTGACTGTCGTCTTTTCACAGGCATTTCAGCTTAAATGTGCCTTTCAGGTGTAGTTTTGTGGCCATTTTGGTTCAGTGGAAAAATGTAAAAGTGCCTGAAGGAGTGGACTGGACAGAGATGCTTGATTTTGATGGTTGGACTTCATGATCTTAGAGGTCTTTTCCAACCATAATGGTTCAGTGACACTGCAGCAACAGCACACTTGCCCTGAAAAGTGTGAAGTGGCCGGTTTGTCTCTCTCAGGCACTAACACACAGCGGCGCACCTGGATGTACAGTTTTTATTTGAACCTGCAAAGCTCAGCAGCTGGGTTGGCTGCCCCTAGGCAGCTGCTCTGCCCTTACCTGTTGCATCTTTGTTACCCAGCTGACAAGTTACACATGTGTTTTGCCAGATGATGGTACAGGGTGTGCAAGAGACAAGGAGCTTCTCTCTGATAAGGCTGAATTTGCCAGCTCGGAACTGGGCTGCAGCATTTGTTTGGTACCTCACTGTTAAACAGCTGGATGCTGAGGTTTTTCTCTAATGACTGTTTAATCCTTCTTTAGGCATGATTCACATTGTCCTAATCCAAAGCTACTGCACTGCATAGCACGAAAGCTGTGAAAGGAACTTCTCATTAATTGTTCACTCACTTTTTCTGTATGACTTCTCTTTCCTTGGCAGAGTGTTCTTGTTTGCAGCTTGATCTCATACCCATTTCAGCCACTATTAAAATTCACGTTGACTTAACTGGGTGTTGCCAATGTTAACTGTATTTTCCAGAGAAGTTCCTGCTGTTGCTAGCCTGCATTCAATGTTGTGCACTTAGTAAAGGAAATCGTGTCCAATAAATAAGATGTGTGTTTTAGGGATCCTTGGCTACTGTTTCCTACATTGCTTTCACTGCTTGGTTGCACAGAGTTGGTTAATAGTTGGTATTTTTAGGAGAAAACCTGCTATAAAATTAAGATTAATAATTCCTTAAACTCAGAAGTTTGCCTTTAGGTCTTCCTGAGTGTGTCAAGGATGGCGTTAAGAAAAATAGTATCATTTAACTCTGGGACAGTCCTTGTGTTTCTCAGTGGGTTTAGGCTTCTTGTCATGAAAATAAGTGTGGTTGTCATCCTCTGTCTCAGAAGAGCAAGGAGTATTCATGCAGTAACAAGTGGTGGGTCTTGTTTCATTAACAGTTGCTCACAAAGAGGAAAAGTCTTGGGAAGCTGATTTTGTTCTGTGCAGGGTTCCTGAAAGAACAATGATGTAGAGCATTTTAACGTGCTTTCTCCCACCGTTTTCCCCCTCCCTTCTCTGTGCTAACTCTCCTCTTAAAGCTGTTATGCTGCTGAATCTGGTCTCTTTTGGATTTGTGGGAGAATTAATTGTGTGTGACTTAAGAGCTCTGCCTACTCTTAATTGAAGGCATAGAGGACTGAAGCTTTGAAGAAAGCATAATTTTTCCCTAAATGTTTCCCAGTCATTTGAATTGAGTGGATGTTAATGAAAACCAGCATTAAAACAAACAACACCCCCAAAATTAAAAATCAGCTGAATAGGGCCTGTTCCTGTCGCATATTTCCTAGGGATTATCTAGTGCTCTTTTAAATAGGCAGTGGCAGTGGTGGAGAGGGGTTTCAGCTGTGAATTACATCAGGTAAAAATTCAGCATTCTTTTTTCTAACTTCCAGATGCAAAAAGAAAACGCAGCACAGACAGCTATTCTTCAGATTCGTGGTTAGACATGGATGAAGAATCTTGTGATGCCCATATCCAGGAGGAGAAGGATGACAGCTTGGATAAGAACTCCAAATCCTTAGTGGATGGCTCCTCCTCACCCAACAGCACACACTCAGAAGGGAAGGAGGGTGCAGGAAGGAAACAAAAAGCCACAGTAATGAGATACCTGAAAAGAACTTTGTCTAATGAGTCAGATGACAGCATAAAATCAACAACCCCCACGGACTATCCCAAAACACCAACGGGGTCTCCAGCTACAGAAGTGTCAACCAAATGGACTCACCTTACAGAATTTGAACTGAAGGGTTTAAAAGCCCTGGTGGAAAAGCTTGAATCTCTCCCAGAGAACAAGAAGTGTGTTCCAGAAGGCATCGAAGATCCGCAGGCTCTCCTGGAGGACATGAAGGTGGGTGTGATAGCTTGCTGATCCACACAAACTGTATTCTGTGGCTGCAGAAGATGGCAGGAGATCAGAAAGCAAAGTTCTGCTGCAGAGGGGTGGCAGCTTTTGTTTAGTGACCAGATCATACTAGCCTGCTGTGCCACAGAGAGGGAAATGATGCCTCTGTGCAAAAGCCATCTCTGCTGTGGGGAGACAGCTGTTTGCAGTCTGATGCAGTCCTTTCTAGTTGTTGCAGCAGTGGCCAGAAGTTTAGATCCTCTCATAGTTCAGCACTTTTTGTGTCCCCTGTGTAAATATTCCACCTCAAAAAAGTCTGTTTATATGTATAGTCTTAATCTGCCCTTTTTGGTCTAGTATATCTGATTGACTGACACATACAAAATGTACATAATTGTCCTTCTGAAGATACATTGTCTGAGGTTTTCAGTTCCTTTTGTTTTTTTGCTTTCACCTTTCTCATTTTCTTTTCCTCCATTGCCCTCTATAGGTTGTTAATTATTCTTCACTGGTACCATACACTGTTTTGGGGGAGGCTGTGAGGAGTGAATGCTCACAAGTTACAGAGCTTCTCTTTAGATTTTTAATATACTGTAAGTGGTACCCCATCTGACCTAGGGATAAATTTCTCCTGAAGACCAGCATGGCCTTGCTGCTCCTAGTCCCAGCCCTGCCTCTGATCCATGACATGCCCTTGGACTGCTTGCTTAGCTTTTCTGTCTCTCGTTTTCACATTGTATAAAATGAGCATATTAATTATTTTTTATAAGAAACCTGAGAGCAACACAGTCTTGTCATTTTGCTGGAACTTGTCCAGCAAGGCTAAAATTGTCAGCCTGTCCTCCGCAGGTCCCAGTACCAGAGCAATTTGGCTTGATTTGGATCTAGGAGTATTGATTCCTGGGCTTGTGTTTGGCCTGCTAGCCTGGTGCTGTTTCTGTGTGCAGTGCTTCAGCTTCATGTGTTCCATACACAAGAGCTGTATAAGCCCCAATCTGAGGAGAAAACTACACATTTATATGGTGAAAAAGGAGCCTGTACTTTTTTAGTGCAAGTAGTGTAACAGCTGTTTAGAAAAGGCTTCAAAGCCAGATAAAGAAGGCTGAACATATGCAATGTGCAGTGGAACAGTATTCCACAATCTTGGAGCCTGGAAGTGTGATACACAGCACTCGTTTTGGTAAACCACAAGTGCTCAGAAAGGCTCTTCTTGCAAAATCAGCCACTTTGCATATGAAAGTGGCCACACTTGCCCAAAGTGATGGCTGCAGATTCACTGGTTTGCTGTGTGATCACTCACCTTCTAATCAGATATCAAAATGAAGCTTCAAGACCAGGAGTTGAATTTATGGTGAAGAAGAAGGGATGGTAGCATTGCTTTTCCAAGCTGGATGCACAGACCAGGTTTCCCTTAAAAATAAACAGTGCAGGTGTTCAGAACATGATCATACATGCTCTTTGGATGACATATTCAATGCACTGTGAGACATTTTACTAGAACATGGCAAGATACCACATGGGAACCTGGTTTAAAGCACTATGCAGGAGTATGTTTTCTTATTCCCCTCCAGAGCAGTGGATTTACCAGATACAGAAATGGAGAACTGGAAATGGACATTTAAGAAAAAGGCCCAAGAGCCATGCCATTTCTGGTGATATTTTGCTTTCATTGGTATTAAGTGAGCATTTGCCAAGTTTATTTTGTGCATCTTGCAGTCTTGATGTTCCATCTCCTTTGATAACTGTCTTCTTCTAAACTTTCTCTCCTTGCCAGCACACACTGTAACCATCAGGATGTAGCCCAACATCTGGATATTTATGGTTCCCTGCTGGTTAAAGAGCCCATGGCCACATCTAAACACCATGCGTGCTGCAGAATTGTTTTCTCTGGAATCACCTCTGTATGTTTGGTGAGCCAGTGACTGATTAGTCAGAGCAAGACGTTTTAAAAAGGATGCTAACTCTTTTTTTTTTTTTTTTAATTTTATTTTATTTTTACAATATTAGCCCACATAGAAGGGCAGTCCTCAATTTTCAGAGAATAGGAGTCAATACAGCATAGTAAATTCATGAACCCCATTAGTCTGCTTCCTCCTTAACACTCCCCTCAGCTGCCTAATTCACTTGCTAGGTGCAAGTTCTATTTAGTTTCTTTTATTTAGTTCCTTGGCTTTAAAAAAAAAATAAAAATCAGAGACAAGTGAATCAGTTCATGTTCAGGGCTTCTACTTGCAAAGGACAGAGCATGCTGATGGAAGAGCTGCCAGGGGACTGTTTCCAGCCCCTTGAGCACACATCCAGCACCATGATCAATGCAGGGTTCCTGCACTGCTCAGTGTGCACAACACAGCTCTTCAGTCCTTCATTTTGTCCTTGCCCCTCAGTGTGTCAGGTACCTGGGACTGTCCAGACCCCCAGCTGAATACAGGGATACCAGTGTTCCCCTTGGGCTTCCCAGGGATACTGTGGCCATAGCCATGTGCAAAATTAAGCTAAAAGAGACCATAATTTTGGATACTAGTTTTAAATGCTGCAGAGGTGATTTTCAGAAAAGTTAGCATTAGTTAAGAATTATATGTTCAAAAGATTCAATACCATTCAAGTAAACTGTAATTGCTTAACGTTTCTGCAGAGCAGAACTTCTGATCTTTAGCAGATCCCAAGCCACATGCGAGAAAGAGCAGGAACATAGAATTCCTGACTGCTTGTGGAAACTTGATTCAAAGATTTGCCCTGTGTCACATAGAGACATAACGACAGAGGAAGAGAGACAGTCTGTTTTTCCAGAATGGTATTTATCTCCTTGACCACTAAATCATATTCCCTCTTATTGCTACTGGTTTTCCAGCTTGTACAGAAAATAATGAGGATTTTGCTGATAGCATTAGCAGCAGAGCAAGCAGAAGCCTGGCACCTTTACCTCACCCTGGTGAATATCCAGAGCACCAGTCATCTGGGTGACTGAATGGAGGCAGGAATCCTGCAGAAGAAATTGTGCAGATCAGATGTGCTGTGACTATATTCACAAGGCCTGTTTCATGGGCAACCGGACTTTCAGGCGTGTGGTGTATTAATAGTATACCCTATGAAAAGTACCCTTTTAGTGCACCCATTTGAGAGTTTGTTTTAACAAATACGTAGCAAGAACATGCTTGACAGAAAATCTGAAAGCTCTTGCTCTGACTGGAAAGTCTGAAACAAGTTTCTTCCTGAAGAAAATAAATCCATGTTTATTGTAGCAGTTTTATTTCTTAATGAAAGACACTCAGGAACCTTTTTGTATGACATTCAAGTCTGTGCTTCAGTAAGAGAATTAATGTTTTCAGAAAACAGGATATGGGTAGTTAAACTGGAGAAGGAAAACCATTTTTGTGAAGTTTCACAGAACAAATCAGGGTAACTCACGAAGAATCTGTGCTTTTCCATCCTAGCAAGAATACAGTAAGGGATGGGCAACTGGATTACTGCTCTTAGTGGTAAATACAACTACAGCTCTCTACAGCTATTTAATGTCAAGTAGGTGATACTCTTTGAAGTAAAGTAATTTATTTTCCTTATGAGAAGGGAGACTGAAAACTAAACTAAGCCTGTGTAAATTCCTTACACGTCATCTAAGCTCCTAACTAACTGCAACTGTCTAGTGGGGACACAGCAATCCAGAAGTGCCAAGCTGGTGCCTCTGAAGATTGAGAACCCATTTATCATCGTGATCGATGGAGTGCAGCAGCACAACGGAGGCTTATTTACAGAGCAGAGCACTGGCCTCACTTGGAGAGCAGGGCAGCTCTTCTCTCAGCTCAAACAAGGAATTCAGTTGGTGTTGGCTGCACCTCTGCTGTATGGGCACTATGGCATGAGCCCTGTGTTCCCCACCGAAGGAGCTTCTCAGAGGCCTCCAGACAAGGGTTTGCTGACAGCAGCTTCCCCTCCATAGCAGATGGCATCTGAGCACTGGGCCGAGGAGATGCTCTGTATCCAAATGTCTGGGGCTGGGCTCTGGGAGCTGTATGTGCAGCAAATATGAGGGGAAACTGTTGTACAGATGAACAGACTCTCCCTGAGAGTGCTCAGCTGACCCAAGTTGCAGAAGGAGAGAAGGCTTTGCAGTGTAGCTGTTGGCAGGGTGAGCAGCTAGAAGGCACAGCAGCTGTTGGCCCCACATCCTTGCTGGTGGTGTTAGTGTTGGAGGCACACGCAGTGTGCAGTCACACCTTGTTTTCCACATATATATGCCCTGAAATGACATACGAAACAGTGCAACAACTCCTGCTCCCAATTTAAAAATTAAGTAGCAGCTGAACTGTTAGAAAAGTACCTACACTGATGAAGAAGAGAAGGAGGAAAAAAAATCACTGAGAAGTAATTTTACTTAGATGGTGGCCTTGGGGATTGGAAGAGTTTGATTGTGTGGCTTCTCCATTTCATATTTAGCTACCAAATAGCATGTTGGTCTACTAAAGAGACAACTGGGGTGGACTTATGCATGAAGAAGAGAATAGAGAGGTAACCATCTTACTCCTTGGTGTACTTTGCATCCCACATCACAGGACAGGTAGAGTTGAGCAGACTTTTGATTGTGACAGTGTGCATCCCACATGAAACACACTGCCAGTGATCCTTGTCTGCCTGTAGCCTCTGACTTCAGCACACCAAGTTTCTGTTGTTACCAGCAGGATGGTGATGCCTCTGCTGCTCCTGGGGATCAGGATTGTGTGATCTGCCTCATCATAATGCCACAGACCTTGCCCACTTGAAAGCAAAAATGCTGCCCTTCTTCAGAAGAGGCTGTGGAAGTCCATTAGGGCAGAAGAAACTCAGTTTGAAGAAAAGAGTTTGTCAAATATCTGCAGCTCTTTGGCAGCAGGAGAAGATTCTTGTGCAAGACAGATGATATCTTCTGAAATATGTTCTTACTTTTTCTTGCCAAGAAATCTTACCCCGTTCTCATTCTGATGACAGAAAAAAAACCTCCCTCTATTGAATGCAGTTCAAGGGAGTCATTCCTTGCTGTGCTTTTGAAATTAATGGCTAAACTGGATTCTTACATGCTTAATCAGTTTCTTTCCTTCATACCTGCTGTTGTCACCACAGCCTTCAAGTGTAGTGAATCAGGCAGCCTTGTGCTGGATGAGCATCGTGTTGTTTGTCTAAGTGGAGCCCCATGGCTTTTCTTTATCTTTTTTCTGTTTGATGAGGTTTTTTGGTGTGGGGTTTTTTGTTTGTTTTTTTTTTTTAACCAGGTGAAGTCTCCCTCCTCCAGCCTGTTGGATGCTGACACTTGACACTGCAGTCAGTGCAAACGTGGCTTGGTTGTGGTTCTGCTGCTCAGACATCCATTGTTTTTAGCTGGCTGAGATGATAAACTGCAACAGTTTTACATTTCTTCTTGGGGAATATTTTCACGTGGTACATATGATAACAAGAAAGCTTCATTATCCTGCCAAGTTCTTGGAATATTCTCTGCTTTCTATTGAACTCAGTGTCTCTGACAGTCGTTAGTGGAAATGTTAAGGTTTTCTGTCTTACAAGCTTTCAAATCTAACAGCAGCAAAGTAAAGAGGGATTCATTTGTCCTTTGTTTATATGGCTCTCAAGCTGCTGCCTTGGTCTGGAAAATGTTGGTTTTGCAAGAGAACACAAAAGAGCTCTCCACTCCATTTTTAGGACTGAAAACTAACTTTCCAAATGTCGTCACAGCTCAGTTAATGCAATGGTCACACTCTCAAAATAAAAAGGACACGAGAAGAGAGGTGCTCACTTAACCTTGGTTCAGCCAGGAGTTCATTTGCCAGTGACTAGTCTGTGTGTAAAAGTTATCAGGTCTCTCACTTGAAGAGCATCCAGCGCGAGGTACACTCAGGCTCCACAGCCCAGTCAGGCTGGGACAAGCTGGGTTTTACTGTTGACCAGCACAGGCTGTGCCTGTGCAAGCTCCTGAGCACAGCCACAACAGTGCCAGGCTGATGAAACTGGGCTTGTACTGGTATTGCTTGTGTTGGTTATTGGTGCTGCTTTTGGACTACCAAAACTAACCAGTATCAAGAGCAACTTTACTGGTGTGATTGTAGCTGAAGGAGCAGCACTGTGCTGGTGCTGTCATGTCTATTAGTGAAGCATCTCTCATTTAAGCACAGGCTGGGGAATTGAGCTGAATCCAGCCTGAGCCCCAGGGAGAGGAAACCAGCCCCAGGGAGGGGAAACCAGCCCCAGGGACACTCATCCAGACCCTAGTTAGATGCTAGTCTGCCTGCTCAGGCTCTTGGGGCTAATAAGTACATAGAGAATCAAGGGAAGTGAGTGTGGACTATCCCCAGCTGCACAATTGAGAACACTTGGAGAGTCCAGTTCTGGAGCCCTCAACACAGGAAGGACATGGAGCTCTTGGGGCAAGTCCAGAGGAGGCCACAAAGGTGATCAGAGAGCTGGAACAGCTCTGCTATGAAGACAGGCTGAGAGAGTTTGGGCTGTTCAGCCTGGAAAGAAGGCTCCAGGGAGACCTTAGAGCACCTTCCAGTACCTGAAAGGGCTACAGGAAAGCTGGGGAGGGAATTTTTACCAGGGTGTGTAGTAACAGGACATGGGGTAATGGTTTTAAACTGGAAGAGGGAGATTTAGGTTAGACATGAGGAAGAAATTTATTACTGTTCGGGTGGTGAGACACTGGCTCAGGTTGCCCAGGGAGGTTAAGGCTGCCCCATCCCTGGTTGGATGGTGCTTTCAGCAACCTGGTCTAGTGGAAGGTGTTCCTGCCTGTGCAGAGGGGCTGGAACTAGATGATCTTCTAGGTCCTTTCCAACCCAAACCATTCTATGATTTTTCCCCAAGTCTGAGTTACATGGTCAGGAGAGTGATTCACAGCGGTAGGAGCTGGGTGAGCCAGTGCAACCCACTCAGGAAATTTCTAGGACAGTGCATCAAAGCAAAAGGATTTGGTGGGGGTGGAAGGGAGGGGAGACAAATCTTTTTCCTTCATACTGTGCTGTTTAGAGTCAGATCTTTCCCTAGTGAACACTCGGGAACCTGAATGCTTCACCTGATTATGTAAAGTGAACTAGATCATAAAGCTCTGGCCTGCCCATCAGTGTGGAACGAAGGCCAGTGAAGATGAGGTGCTCTTGAACTGCCACATGCAAAAAGATGAGAGATCACAGTGCACATGTCTGTATCTTGACTTACCTGAGTGGTCAGGGGGTCACAGGGTTGCTCTAAACTACACCCCTGGTACCAAGTGACTGCAGAAATAATGGTGGCAGAGCCTAGATGCTTTGCAGGCCTTTAGTATAGACGTGATGAAGAGAGAGGTGTTGGTTGTGATGACTGGTGGGGCCATTTGGGAGTTAATGAGCTGGAGTTTAAAGGGAGAGGGGATACTGGTATTAGACTGATAGCAGTGGAAGAAACAACAGTCTTTAGGATGCAGCAATTTTAAAGAAGTCTGTAATAGAGGTGATTCATGGCTGATTTTGCTGTATGTTTTGCAAAAAACTTCACATCTTGGATTTTAATGACAGGTGCAAGAGTTTCAGTGTAAATTGGGAGTTTGGAAGCAAAAGTAACTTGCAGAGATCTTGTCACTCTTATCAGAGTGGAGTATTGTCTTCTGCAAGTCTCCACTGTTCAGTTGGACAAATATTTCCCTGGTTAATAAAAGCCTTTTCATTTGCAACAGAGCATACTGAAGGAACATGCTGACGATGACCAAAATCTTGCCATTTCGGGTGTCCCCGTGGTCAGCTGGCCCAAGAAGACCACAAAGGTAATGAGACACAATTACTTCCTAATGACTATTGTGCTAGGTCATGGTCTTTATTTATCTAGAATCTGACAAAGTGCTGTATATGATACTTTGGCAGCTGCTCACATTTTTAACATCAAATGTTATTTTTAATGATTTTATGATTGGGTGTTGAAGCAGAACATAAAAGTGCCTCAGCAGGGAGAAATCATTAAAGATTTTGTTTGGACCTTATGGAGCTGTATAAAACTTCAGTATGTCTTGGTCATTTACTAGACATTGTGAAATCTAAAAATGTTGATGCAACATTTTGTGTGAAATTAAATGATGTGTAAGTCTTACAAATTGGTCACTTAGTGAATGCTCTCACCTGGATGAGATGATGTTTTTTATCTGACACTATGACACATCCTGAATTCTCTGTACAAATGTGCCACTAACTTTGGAGGGTAGTTTTCTGCCCCTGTATCTTCATTTTTGCTCCTATATATGGGAGTAATTCTCTTCACCTTGCAGAACCATAAGGCTTGCTTCATTAGCGCTTACAAAGAATTTGAAATAATTAACTAAAGAATAATGTCAAAAGGCTGGATGTTATTTATAACAGTGGTATGTTTTACCACACTCCAGTTATTCAGCATGCTGTAAAAGCAGCTTTGCTTGTTTAGAAGATGTCTCATCGCTTCTATTTTTACTTTCATTTTTCACTGAATTAGTTTTATAATACATAATTTCTTGAGAAATGCTGAAAGGGTCGGTCAGCTTAAATTGGGCTGCTTTCTGAAAATCTGTTGTTGTTATCATTGCACATCACTTTCAAGTAATTAACTGAGTGAATTATTTTCCCTGTTCTCACTGTTGTGCTGGTGCACTTGTCATGGCTTTTGAATATGGTCCCTTGTAGCCACGTGAATTTGCTGGCTCTAGATGGGAAGTAGACCATGAACATCAAACTGCTGGAGGAGAGCGGGGCAGAATGAGCACATCATGTTCCTACTTGGTTTCTTTTGGGGTTTTAACTGAGCACATTTTAGATAAGCTGTGTCTTGTTAAGAGCATATTTCCTTTTTAGTTTGTAAGAAATCCATGGGAATCTGCTTTGTGTTTAAAATCTATTTGTTTAAAAACAACAGTGAAAAACCTTGAGAGGAACAGAGGTTGGATTCTCCACTGCTTTGTTAGCTCTGTTCATTCATCAGTCAAGTATACTCTAGGCATTGAATAAAGCAGAATATCTGTGACTAGAGGGAAACTGGTGTGTGAAACATAAAAAAGCCCCAAGAAACACCTGACTCTAGTGCTGTATCTTTTGAGCTTGTGGAAAAAGTGAGGATCTTAGTGTTTTGAGGCTCTGACAAGCTTTGGCATTCACTAACGTTCTTGTTAACTCTATTTTGGAATCCTTGGTAAATGGTTCATGTCTTTTTTTTTTTTTTTTTTCTGTGCATTGGCAACATAACTACAGCTGTAAAAGATTTGTATTTTTTGTGACTTAAATCTTATCCCTCTTTGCAAAATCCATCTTTGCTGGCAGTAAGATTTTTTTTACATTTCTTGTGCTTATTTTGCTTTAGCCTTTCTAAAAGCAAAATGCTTTTAGTAGGCATCACTCACAGTGCTGAGGTACAATAACAATTAAACACATCAGCTAATAACAACTATGAGGAAGACTTTCACGGTTTATAATTTTTTTGTTTATTTCCAAGGAAGAAGTCCTTTCACCATTCTCTTCATATTTGCTTTGCTTAATCTGTGATCAGTTTGTGTTGTTCTTTAGTTAAAAGGTACACATACAGATATGGTTGAATGTTTCCCAAAAGGAATTTGTTGTTGTGCTTCTAATTGGCAGGTGTCCGTGTCATCTTACATGTTACAGCTATTTCCCTTGCCTGGGAACAGAGGCCAAGTGAACAGGCTAGGAAGACACATCTTTGGAGTTGAGCCCTTGAGTCCCAAATTAAAATATGTTGGAAAGACAATATAGTGGAGATGTGTATAAAAGCAGTGTTAGTAGATAAGCTTGGTTGTTTCTCCTTTGTTCCCTCTAAGTCCTGATAATGAAATAAAAGATTTGACAGAGAAGAGAAAGCCCTTAGGGAGGGGCAAACTCCTTTAAAATGGAATTGTAGCTGGTGGAGCAAGTCTCCAAGGCCAGAAGATTCCATGAATGTTGAGCACAAGACAGTAAAACCTACTGGTAGTTTTCCTTTCTGAAGTATTGCTCTTGCAGTATATAGGAGAGATGCCAAATGCTTCCTAGTGCCTTTCATGAGATACTGTTTAAAGAGAGTGGCAAATGCCATACAGCATGGTACCAGTTATTGTGGGGCTGGTAAGAAGATATGATAGCTGGTGTATCAAGCTTCCAGGGAGAGCAGGATTGTCTGATTCCAAGTCTGCACAGAAAAAGAAGGGAACTGAAATCCAGAAAGAGGAAGCAATAAATGGAAAACGTGGCTCTTGCTTTCTCCCAAGAGAAGGCTCCAGAAGAGATTTAGAAAGACAAGAGCAGCAGATGGAGAAGGAAGAATAAAGCCAGCATTAAATGCCAAAACATTTCAAAGAAAATGGAAATTACTGTAAAGAAAGGAGGGGAAGAGACTAGAAATGGTGAGAGTGCAGGATGAGGAGAGAGGCAAGTACTAAGAAGGGATGGAATGGCGAGAGAACTCTTATTAAAGCAAAAGATCCCTGGAGTAAGGACAGGGAATAGCCCAGGTTGTGGAAGGGTGGGATTAATTATGTTCACTTGCTTTTGAAGGAATGTGCCTTTGATAATCGGAATGATTTTTGAAGCAGCAAATAATATTTCCCTTTAAAATACAGTCACAGTTTCTTTAGTGTGTTGCTAGTGTGATGTGCCAGCAGTATGCACTGTTCTGTACTGCAAAACAGTTGCTTGAAGACTGTGAAATTCTAGGGTTTAGAGAAGAAACATGTTCAGTCACCTTAAATCACAGTTCACAGGAGGGAAGGTTTAATGGACAAGACATTCAATGAAGGACGTGGAAGACCCATCCAGATGTTGTGGCCCCATTGAGCTGCATCCCTCCTGTCTCCCTGTTCTAAAGGCATTTGGAGCTGTCAGTTACACTGCAGTTCACTGTCAAAAAAAAAAATAAATAAAATTACTCATCGAGAAAAGCAACAGAAGTAATGATCAAAAACGTTTTTGTGAGCAGATAAAATGAATGGGTGACATTTGATGATCTTGTGGTTAATGTACAAAATGGGAGGCAAGAGTTTGTGTTCTGTTCCCAGCTCTGCTGCAGCCTCCTGGTGTTGCAGGAGGTGAATGGCACATGGCTGCTCCCTGAGCTTTTCAGAATGGAGATGGTGCTTCCCATCCTGGGAGGCTGTGAGGTGAAATGAATGTTTATAAAGATCTGTGTCACATTCAGCAGGAAGTTTTCATAGTGAAATGTATGAACTGTTTATGGTAGTAGAGAAGCAGTGTGTGTTTCACAGGTGCCTCTTCTAGATCATATCCACTGATTTTTAAGGAGCTTTTTGGAGTCTTTTGTACTTCTAATTCATTGATAATGGCTTAGCACAATGATTAGACTCCAGTAGGCACCTTTTTTTTTTTTTTTTTCTTTCAAATGGTCTTTCAGAAGAAGCAGGAACTTCCCTTACTCTTTTAACTATAGAGTAAGAGAAAACAGTCCATTTTTAAAAGAAGTCTCTGTTTGATAGTGATTCATTTACCAAAGCGTTTGACTTTGCCGGGGATCCTAGGATATGCACAATGATCCTAATTTAGGCCTCTTCAAGGAATCAGGAATGTGGGACCGAGTGGATATTTGAAACCCACTTGTCCTGATGGCTGCCTGACAGGTTGTGTGTACCTCTCAACCAGACAGCTCATTCTTCCCAGCTGGCTGCTGAGCAGGGATGCAGCTGTGCTGTGTAACCCCCAGCTGGGGGGGTGTGCACCAGTAAGTTGTCCTCACTTGGTGCAGTGCTGAGGGTTATCTGGGGGGTTTTTCCAATGCTGATGTGCTGTTCCAAAGGAAGAACTCCATGTGCTGCCTGGAAATGTTGGGTTCTTATGTGACTAAAGAGGAGTGAGAATTAATCCTGCCAAGCTAACTGCTTCCCCATCCCTGAGATGTGAACTTCTGGGTGGTGTGAAAAGGGAGCAGGGCCTAAACCTGACTTTCCGCTGGGTGACACATTGCTGATCACTGGGGCAGAAAGCTGACTACCATCAGGCCTAATCTTGAAACCCACTCTCAAGAATTGCTCAGCCCTACAATACCAGAGTTCCCATTGTATCTGCCCAGGGATTAGGGGTAGCATTTTATTTAAGGAACTCAGAGTATGTCTCAAGCAGAAATGAAGAATTTTTCAAACCATTTCCTATTTCTGGAAGACAACAGTCAGCTATAGTAGCATGTAATTACACTCTGTGGCAATGCCTTCTGTTTTTATTGTGATCAAGATCTTTTGCTGTCTATGAAGAGTAGCTATAAAGAACTAAAATGTGTTTGGACTCTCTTGCTCTGTGAAGAGTTAGAAATGCAAAGTGTGAGCCAGATTCTCATCTCCCTTACCTGGCACAATCCTAAAGCCACTGCATTTGTAATGATAACAAGTGTCCAAATATATATGGGTCTGGCTGTGAGCAGGAAATGAAGCTGTAATTTTCAGTCTCTGGTTAACAATGCTGCAATATGTGGGGCTGTTATTCTGATGCCTGTTCATATGCTTTTTCCATATAATTTTTACCTGTTGACTTTGAGAGAAGATACTTGAAAAGTACAATAAGGAAGTGGCAATACCCTTATTTAAAGGAGTACTATTAATTAGTAAAGGCCACAAACTGAAGTTTTAATTGGATTACCTTCCCTGTAATTGGCAATGCAAATGATGTTTAGAGCTACATATCAGTGCATGAGAACCAGGAAGAAGAAGTGATCATAAAAAAAGAGACATCTCTCAGCCTGGTTTGTTTGCAGTTGTTTTTTGGGTTGGGGAGTGGAGGTGGGCAGGCATGGGGTTGAAACGGACCTTCTGGGTTTTTACTCCATTTTTCTGTCACAGGCAGCATCTAATTCCAATCATTAGCAAGTTCTATCTCACAGCAGTTTGATTTTTACTCCATTATTTTTACTAGAAATCTTTTTGCAACATTTTACAGATACATCTGTGTACCTGAAAAAAAAAGGATTAATTCATAGGAGCTGATCTGTGGGAGGCAGAGCAAAAAGGTTGTTTAGTGTGGTTAAGGAAAGGCTCAGCTAGTTGTGCCCTATCAGACCAGACAGTCCTTGTAGCACTTTGTCCTCTTTCTCGTGGTGGCTAGTCCCAGCTGTTAGAAATGTTAAGACCAAAGCAGACATACAGTGATCTTTCCTATCCTTCTCATCCCACTTAGGCTGGAAGATTGTATCTTCATCTGTCATGCTTAGTGTGCCCTGTTACAATTTTTCCCTCTGAATTTACATAATAATTTGTGGGACCTGTTGATCTTTTTGACCTCTGTAGTGTCCTGTAGCAGTGTCCCTTGCAGTTTAATAAAGCTCTGTGTAGGTAAGTACTTCCTTTTGTTATTCCAGATCTGTCCCTTAATATCATAAATACACTTGATGCCCTCTGTGTCATGCATTTTGAGAAATCTGAACGAAGTCTCCTGCTCACCTTCTCTGGGCTGTTGATTTTTTTATGTCCCTGTTACTGCTTCAAAACTACATGTAGTATTTAAAATGTAATGTTTTATACCAAAGAGTAGAAAAACATGTCATGTTCAGCCTGGCACAACAAGTTGAAGGGGGAGATGATTGTTGTGTGAGTACTTCAGGGACTGTAAATGCCAGGGGAGGAGAAGAGGTATTTAAGCTAATAGACAATGCTGGCATGAGAACAAGTGAGTATAAACATACCATAAATAGATTTAGGCTGGAAATAAGATTTTTGATCATTGTTCATAGTCTGAACTAAAGAGCACAGGAAAACAGTAGACAAGTGTGATGGAGAGGGTGTTAGATTATTAGAAATAACTTGTAGTCTAAGTAATAAAAGGCAGGGGTGTTAGTCACCCTGTCTGGATCTGGAGCCCATAGAGGCTCTTTGGCACATTCATGTGTCTGCTGCCATTTTTCCCCCTTTTCATGGTATTTCACATTAAAAATACAGGGAAGGGAAGAAGATTTACCAGTTTTTCTTAACAGAGCTCCTGTATATATGTTTCCACTTTTATGACTATATATGCAACATAATGCATTGGATCAAACCTAAGAAATAATAAGTAAATTGCCTAGTAATCAATGGACACAATAAATTTGTGTGTAGAAATTAGGGAGTAAAAGCATAAATTCAAGTGTTTTGATAAACTTGAAACCCATGTGATTTTTCAGAAGTGTTGAGCATTGTTCTACATGATGTTTTCTTGAAATTCAGGGGGAGAGGTACTAGGTGGACAAAGAACATTCCTGAAAACCTTTGAATAAATACTTCCAGTTTTTACTTGCTTGCTTCCTAAGAATTCCTGCCATAGCTCTCCCTAGGCCAGCTCCACCCATTGTGAAGCAGCAGCACTGAGGTGCTAGTTACAGCAATTAGTGTTTTAACTAGAGTGGTGTCTGAAGCAGATCTGAGCATGTATAAATGGCACAACATCAAAACAGCATCAGTTTCAGGAGCCTGCCCGGGGGCTACCACCAGGAAAGCTACATTCCTCATAGTAACAGTGGGAAAACTCTGCCAAATTCCCTGAGACAGCCCAGTGTCTCAGGAGATCCACTCAGGGTACTTCCCGTGGGGATGTGCACAAATTAGAAAGCAAATACTGACAATTAAAAACAAGCACTTAAGAATTAAAGTAAAAATTGAGTCCTCCTAGCATAGGAAAAGACCTGGGAAGGGGGGGAAAAAAAGAGGCAGAAAAACAGAAGGATTCTGTGTTGTACAATGTATTGTTCTGATTGAGATTCAAGTAAGTTTTATATCAGTCATTCCAAGTGGCACAGGAGCAGAAAAGGAATTTAAACTGTCACATTTTGTCCTTGCCAGGCACCAGCTTAAAGGTGTTTGAAGTGATCTCACACAGCACTGCCTGCACTCTCCTTGGTGTCAACAACCCTTTACAAATGTGTGTATTGTGAATTGTTTTGGCTGATAAAAAGTCCTGATTAGAAAGTTCATAATCTACTGCAAATCAGACATTTCTTGGTAGTTATCAGATGCTAATAATTAATTTCTCTTCCAGAAAATAACCTAAGTACAAAGGAAAAGGAGGATTAAAATAAATTTAAATTTGTTTTTCTCTTCACTGATTTAAATTGTGATTGGAATCAGTGATTTAAATAATTTTGAATGATTTCTCTTCTTTTACACTGTAGGGATAGTAGATGTCATGTGGTAAGGGAGAGCTGAAATTTATTCTGAAAGATATCCCAGTTCTGGCTCCTGACAAATCCTTTAAGAAACAAAACCTCATAGTTGAGGTTTGGGGGATTATTTATTTTTGTTTGTAGGGGACTTCCCACAGTAGCTCTGTGGGTACAGAACTAAGCTCTTTCCCTGCTCACTACACCTGGGAGCAGGAAAAAAACCTGATGCACCAGAACTGAAGACTTCTTCAGGTGCTGTGCAAAGGAATAAGAGCTGCTGGAGCTACTGGGAGTTTCTGTCAAGCATCTGCTTTCCCAGGGCAGCCCTGCTGAGGAAACTCCTTGCCTGACTTGTTTATTTTTCTGAGCACTGCTTCATCTCTCACAAACATTAGTCCTCCAGACAAATTCATTTTTGTGGTAACTCCGTGCAGGCCAGAGGAGTTTCAGGGGTTTGTGTACATGTATCATACGTAACGTGCCCAAGGAGCTTCCCAGCCTCTTCCCTGGGTGTTTTTCTAAAAGCTTTGCCTGGTGACTTTACAGATTATTTCTCGCCTCAAGAGGCTGTACTTGAAATATTGTGTCCCTTCAGGGAGTAATTATAAATAGCAAGGACTTGAATGAGAACCTTCTTAATCTTCCATCTTTGACTTAATATTTTCCCTTCTTATCAACTCTCAGCCACTTGCTTTGAAATCTGACCAGTGGCTTTATGTGATTAATACATCAAACAGGTAAATTAGAGCCATTTTGGCTCTGACTAGAAATTTGAATGGACTGAAAAAAATGAACAGACATCTCTGTTTTCAAACTGTTGTGTTCCAGGTATCATTTGAGAAGATTTATGGATTCTTCCCCACAGTCATTCTTCTACCCTATGCATGAATATTCAGTAACATGATTTTTTTCTCAAGTAGGTCTTGACTGCCATTTTTTTCAAGGTAGCAGTTTTCTCTTTATTTGATGATGACATTAAAAGTGCAGATGAAAACTACTTTAGTCTTAAGACCTTTTTCTTATATATTGTATGTGAAATGAGTTGGCAGGTCTCAAATTTCATCACCAGGAGCTTGACTACATTCACTGCTCAGTTGGCCAACAAAATCAAACGAAAAGCTAAGGTTTGAATCTGGATTAGGTATTCCAGCATCCTTGTGCTCTCCCCCACCCCGACATTAAAACCATTCAAGCTTTGAGTTACGTGTCTGAGATGTAATAGTTTTGTTTCTGGATCGAAGCACATTGGCAGAGCAGTGGGGAGGGCGTTTGTCATTCCCCAGAACGTGCTGCACAATGATGGGCATTAATCCTGCCTGCACTTTTCAGAACAAAATTGAATTGTATGTTCTGTCCCTGAGAAGATGGCTTCCTTTTAGTTCCACAGCACATTGAAATTAAAGTCTGCTGAGAATATAAATGAGGTCTTGTTTCAACTTTATGACTTTCCTGCAGGCACTAGTAGACCAGATAGAAGAGGTACAGAAGTGCTGCTCTTCTTGAAATGTAGCAAATCTAACTAAAGAAATTGAAGAAGGTCTGATAAAAGTGAAGCCACTTCATGAGTTACTCCAGTATGGTTTAGTTGTTACATCCTGGATGTTTTCCTACAAATCCAAGTCAGGTTTGTAGGTGACAGAAGAGCACCTGAGCTAAATTGTACTTCAGCTCTTCCTTTGCTTATACCATTATTTTGCCTCTAAATATTTGGGTTTGGTTTCTAGATTTTTTTTTTCTTTAAGCTGCTGCCCAGATGCTGGACACAATTGACTGTAGCAGAACAGTCTGTGCTGTGTGTCAGAGTGCAGTGAGCCACTTAGAGGAAAGCAGGTTACATATTCTGGTTGATCCACTCTCAGCTCGCAGCCACATCTATTTGCATGTTCCTCCACAGCGTGGCAGTCACTTCTTATCTTCTTAGGATCCTATTTGAATAGTTCTTGCATTTACTGACAGAAGATGGCTCTTGGAGACACCAGATGTGCTGTGGAAACACTCTGTGGCTTAAAGATCTGTGGAAGAAGGTAGCAGGGCAGGATTCCCTTCATTTCCCAGTGGATAGTCCCAGTCATACCACAGCTCTTCCTGTAGAGTGTAAATTCATAAATCCAGGTCTCATGAACTGAGCTTGTTGGTACCTCTCTGTTTCCACAAATCTGATACTGTGAAGTTAGAAGACCTCAGTTATGTATCAGTAGGTTCCCAAGATGCTCCTGTTGTGTGTGGTAGATGAACTTGATGTTTCACCACTCTGCAGGCTTATTTATTAGATTTTTAAGATGAGAGGATGTTGGGTTTTTTGGAGACTGTGGTTTGGTTTTGAGGCTTAAGAGATGGATGGAGTGAGTGAGTTACTACCAGCACATTCTGTCTTGGCTCATGATGTTTTGTGTGCTGCTCCTCTACTGCACAGTGATGGTCCATGGTTGTCAGCCTTCAGGAGGCAGTTGTACGACCCTTGCTGCCTTTGCTTCCCCTGCACTGGACATTGAATAGGGAAAGAAGGTGCAGTAGGCATTACATGGAGGGAGCAATCAATGTGTTATTTCATCTTGAGTTACTTTATTTAATCTAAGGTGGATCAATCAGACTGTTTATTAAAGAGGTTTTGATGGATACTCTGTGCATCTGATGACTACTCTTATGTTATAGTTAGATAAAATAGATAGTAGGAAGCAGTAAGATCATGATAGTAAATGGATATTTATGTTGTCAGAATGTCCCAGTTAGTGTTGAGAATATGAGTGAAATATTGGCTAGAACTCTTGAGGAAAATGTCATGAAATTTTGCCCAGGCCCAACAGTGAAGATCATATTTCATGTGAATGGACACTTAGACCAAAACAATGAACCTTACAAAGCTATTGGATAACTCTCTTATTCTGATACAGGTCAGGAATCATGATTCATAAACATCTCAGTGGGTTTCCTTTTCAAAAACGTATGTCCTGGCCTCCAGAAAGCAGCAGCAGCTCAAATCACAAGATCTGTTTTCAAGGACTTGCATATAAACCAGTTTGAGGATTTTTTTTTTAACTGTTTCCATGTATTTTTTTTTTCTAGTATCAGCTAAATATAATATGCTATAAAAATGTGTTAAAAGTTGCAAGGGAAGGTTAAATCAAAGGTGCATTTGTGCCACATGAAAATCTCTATTTTGCCTCATACTGAGAATCACAGAAGCATTAACTTTGGTGTCTAATAAGAAAACACAGGCCTGGTAGACACTGGTAGCAGTGGCTGAAATCTGTTGATACTAGAGATGCTCAGGAGCAAGTGAGTACAGCACAGGGTTGTAGTCTTCCTCCTCCTCCCATCTTGGTTTTACTACTTAAGGCTGTTTACATGAAAATAAAATCTAGTTCTTTGACACTCATCTACTCCTGCTGTTCATTCTTCGCTTGAGGTTATTGTCTCAGTTTGTGACAACATAATTGGTTTCTGTGAAGATCATGATATTGATTAGACTTACATATGACATCCGGTGAGGTGCAATCAGAGCAACAGTTCAGAATAGGAGGTACTGCCTGTTTTCATGTGGTTTTCACTAAGACTCATTCAGCAGTTTAATTAAGGATGTTATTTATTACAGAATTATATCACACAAAGCTAAAGCATCAACCCAGTTGTGCCACCAGAGCCACAACTGGGATCAGGACTGCTTGGCTTGTTTCCTAAGCTGATGTGAACTGCACTAGGCTAGTCTAATGTACACTGTGTGCACAAAGGTTGCTCACTTTTTGTTGTCATTTAGTGTTCTCCAGTGTAGACAAGCTGAAAGAATTGAGCTGGAAAATACTCTTAATAGTTCAGAGTCTTAAATATTTCTTTAACTGGTTAGCTGCTCTTGTACAAGATGAGATTTTTTGAGAGCAATTATAGCCAGAAAATTGTATTCAATTGTGATGTTTTCCCCCCACTGATTCCAAATTGGCTCTTTTATATCCTATCCTACTTTTTTAAATGCCAGTTCAACAAAGTTTACCTAGCATTTGGAAATCATTCTGAGATCTTCTTGGCATCTGTGTCTTCACGCCTATCGTAGGCCTCGTAATTAGAGCTCATTTGTCAGTTGTGTTGCTGTTGTAAGCAGCAGCCTGGAACATGCAGGGCTGGCTAAGGAGGGAGGTTTGATGTGGATTACACTTGGGGACCTGCTGCAGCCCAGATCAGCTAAGGCACATAACAAGAGCAGTGGTATCGGTTGCAAATCAGAGGAGTGGGATGATCTGTGTCATGATTTAATTTGCTGTGAACAACATTTCGCCGTCGTGTGACTGGTGGATTGTCCTTGGGGGATGTCACAAGTTATGTTTTTTGTCCTGTCTGGATTAGGGAACCAAAAGGCTGAAGGGGTGAACAAGCATGAGCCAGGTTGTGCGGAACCTCATATGGAATCAGCACAGGCTATTGGAGACCTGGTCTGCCCACGGGCAGGTGTGGGACCACGGATGTCATTAGTTCCCTGCCTTTGCTGGAGGCCAGCTCTATAATTGAACCACGACCACTGCTGTAATGGTGTCAGTTATCCTGGCTTGGTAGTTGAAAGCTCTCCTTTGTAGGCCTGTCCTGAGACATGCCATCCCCCCCTTCCTCTCTCCTCCAGAAAACGCTGGATTCTGATACTACCTTGTGATTCCAAAAGCCAAGGCCTTAGGCACATGCCTTTCGTGCCTCGGCTTTCATCTGCTCCTGCTCTGGTTGTGTATGAACACAATGGGGGAAGCAGAAACCTGAGGAGACAGGCTGAACAGAACTGATGGTGTTCTGGAGAGCCCCATCATGTTTTGTGAGTAAATGCTGCTTCACTCCTGGCATGGTGGATGAGCAGGATTGGGAGAATACCATCACGTACCCGTAATTTGAGCTTGAGTTGGTGAGAGGGCAGAACTACAAACAAGAAATGGATACTTAAGGTATTCAAAATTAGGGGCATAATTACATGATTCACTCAGCTTTTATCAGCAGTCGTCTGTAAATGTGTGTTTAAAGTTTGACTGTATTTTGTTACTTAAACTTGAGCGACCAGGCGTTGTGTGGATCATGGTGTCCCAAGGGCTGTGAGTGGACACAAAGCAAGCATTGCTGCTTGCTCTTGTGCCAGCTCTGCCTGTTGCTGCCTCTTCTGGGCTACTCAGTGTTTGTGTGGCCATGTGGTAATTCAGACCAGAGAACGGAGCTGAAACTAGTTTAGCAAAAATCCTGAAGCAAGGACCATTAGATGTGCTTCTTTATGCCTTCTTGGTTGCTCAGCACATGCAAATATTTAATCTCATGTTTAATTCTGTGTTGTGGGCGTAGGAGCCAGAGGCAAAATCCTAACAACTGGAATGGAATCGGGATTTCCCCTAAAAGCAGGCCCATAAATCCAGTGGGAGATTCTCAGTGCTCAGATTCATGCCTGTATGTCTTAACCCTCAGCTGCGAGCTCTCGAGGGTGAAGGCAGCATCTGTGATCAGGTGCTGGTCCTGCTGGGACCTTTGGACCCAGACCAGGTCCTCGATTGCCTGATGTGTAACACTTCGTACTGCAGGGAGGAGATTTTACTGTAAAACCCCAGCAGTGGGTCAGGACCTTCAGAGCACGGCTGGAAATGGTTCCTCAGGGGCAAGCAGAAAAGGGGGTGCCTGCATGGGGAGCGGCGTGAGGCCAGAGGTGAGCAGCTCGGCAAGCCCAGGTTGCCTTGTATCCCCTTTTATCCCATCTGATCCCAGCGCCGGTTCTGCCGCTGCAGGGGGATATCGCTTGAAATCCCGAAGTTTGCTCGGTGCCTTCCTCCTCCCCGAGGGATGGAGGTTCCTTCCTCCCGTCCCGATCCCGGCAGCTGGAGGCGAGCCGGCAGGTAGCGAGGTAGAGGAAGGGGGGGGGGGGGGGGGGGGGGGGGGGGGGGTGTAAGGGGGAGGTGTGTGTGTCTGCGCCTCTCCTTTGTCTCCAGCAGCCCGAGCAGCGCCGTGCACCCTGCGGGCGGCCGCGCATCCCCGCGCCGCGCATCCCCTCCCAGCCCCGCTCGGCACACCCAGGCAGGCCCAGCATCGGCCCGCCCCCTCGGCAGCTCGCGGGGCTAATTACCAGCAGGGGGCTAATTACCAGCAGGGCGTTAAAGCCCCCCACCCGCCCCGCACCCCTCCCCGCCCCCGGGCCGGGCTGCGGCGGGGCTGCCGGTGCCGCCCCGGCCCCGCGGCCGCACTGTCCCCGCTGTCCCCGCAGGCCGGCTTTGTGCGAGCGGGCCGCGATTGGCCGTGCCGGCAGGGCCAGCCCCTTCCTGGCTGCCTGGCATGAATATGCACGGCCCCCCTTCCTCCTCCTCCTCCTGCATGTGTGTGTGTGTGTGCGGGGAGCGGGGCTCCGCCAGCAGCGCCGCTCCAGCCATGTCAGCTCGGCTCCGCCTGGGCCCACCATGAGCCATGGCCATGTCTGCGAGCGCCGACGAGGAGGACTACGAGTCGGAGCCGGAGCCCGAGCCGGGGCCGGGGCCCGAGCTGGGGCCGGAGCAGGTCCGGGGGCGGGCGGCGAAGTTTGCAGCAGGAAGGGAGGGGAGGAGGAGGCCGGGCCGAGCCGCGCCGCGCCGGCAGCGGGGGACGGGGAACAATGTGGGGTCGGGGAGCGGCCCCGGCCCGGCCTGGGGCAGCTCCGCCCGCCGTGGGGCTGCGCCCGGCGGCTGCGGACGGGTGGGCGGCGCGGGGCGCGGAGCGGGGCGCGGAGCCTCCGCCGGGGGCTGGCCCGGGGCGCTCGGCCTCGCCCGCGGGGGGCAGCGGGAGTTGGGCAGCTCCGAGGGCCCCGCGCCGCTTGGGAGGCGAGTGCGCCCGGAGAGTGGGGTTGTGCCTCCCCTGGGGGGGTGGCTTCCAGAATTATTCTTTTTTTTTTTCCTAATAAGATTCCTCAAATAGCTGAGAGGGGCTGCAGGACTTCAGAAGAGAGTCTGATGCTGAGCCTGGCTACCTTGTCTTAGTTTGATTTATAGCCAAAACCTCCTTTCCGTTCCCAGGGACGAGGGATGTCGAATAAAGAGAAGGATGTGTGCTGAAATGAAAAGAGAACTTTTATTAATACTTCCAGGGATTATTCTCTGAATGTTGTGTTGTTTGGGTTTTTTTTTGCTGTGGGGTTTTTTGTTTTTGTTTTTCTTGTGGGTAGAGGAGGATAAACTTTTTAAATGTATAAAGTAATCTGTGAAAAATAATCCAGAACATGTGTTCTAGATTGGCTTTTAGTCTCTAAGAACTGCCTGAGCAATTAAAAATGCACCAGGAATAGAATTAAACATGTGTATGCGATTTAAATATAAACCTGGTAGTTTTGTTCATCACTCGGGGTGGTTAGGTCTTTAAAATGGCCTAATCATTTGCTTTTAGAGTTCATAGGTAGGCCAGGTGTTGAGTCTCTTCTCTGAAACCCAGCTCATTTCTAATAACTTTACTATATTCTACTTCATAGTTGCACCAAGAAAGCAGGGCCGAAAAGGAGTTGAGGGCAGTGTCCCTTGGGTGCTCCCCAGGGATGGTGGATCTGGTGTGGAAACCTTGAGAGAGATGTTGATGGGCTGCTATGACCTGGTGTAGTGTCATTCCAGGCACCTAAGTTGGGCCTTAGATGTGTTAACTTTATTTAATTCTGGTGATTGTGCAAACATGAAGGCCTGTGCTGCTGCTTGATTCACTGCTTAGCTCCTTGGTAGTTAACCTGGTAGTTAAAATGTCCCAGCCCTTTTCCTTTCCTTAAAGGTTGTCCTACACCAGACCTTTTCCATTTTTCCCCCCTCTGTTTTGGTGGGATTGCTGTAGACTTTTAAAAAAGAGCTCATCGTTAGGAGAGCAGATTGGTCTCAGCTGCATTGTACCAGCTGTGAAAGAGCTATTGGGAGGTGCTGGTTCTTGCTGGATTAATTTGGAAAGTTGGCTATGTTCTGGGATTCTTCAGCTCTTCAAAAGCTTGAGGCTTGATAATGGTTTTATATCTTAATAGTTTAGAGCATAAATTAATTCAAAAAAGTGGAGAGTTATCTTGTGTGATTTCTTAAAAGAAAGTCTCATACTAAATTATAATGCTGTGACCTATGTAGCAAAGACCTGTAGAGTGTTGGGTTTTTTTGTTCAAAACTGGTCCAGGGGTAAAAACCTTCATGTGGTTCCATCTTTATTTTCACACAAGTCCACTTTAATATGTGTAGTTTCTATTTTTTTCTATGTGGGATGTGTCAAATCAGTATTATGGAGCTTTTCTACTGCAAATAGGCCCTGGTATGTAACAGGTGAAGAGCTTCAGCTCTACAGGTGTAGCTGAACAGCACAACTTCAGTGCTTTGGGTAGAAGCTGAGGGTTTTGTCACTAAAACTTTTCTTCTCTCATTCCTGTCTCCCTGTGGGACATGTCCTGCCTGGTGCTGCTGTGTGGAGGGCAGCACCCTGCTGCAGCCCACCAGCCTTGCTGGGTCACTTGGGGTGGGAAGTAGTCAATTTCTGACTGTGAAACCAAACTTCAGCATGTGTAAACAAGCTGAGAAAAATGCTTCTGGGTCGGGATAGAGAGATTTGTCCTGAGGTAGCGATAAGAAGGAAAGCTACATTTGCACAAGGTGCCTCAAGTCTGTATAAACTTATTGGTGGCTTTCTTTTTAAGAGCTCATACTTTGGATGAAGCTTATCTACAGAAGCATATTTTTTGCCAATGTATCTTATTCCACCCTCCAGGCCTAACTTCTGCCTCCTCACCACCAGAGGAAAATAAATGGGGGCACTTGCATTGGCACTGACATGCCATTTTATCACACCCTAAACAACATAGCTATGTTGGCAGAAAAACTGCCGGAGTGTCTCTTAATGCACAGATGAACCTGCCAGGTACAAACTTTTCTGATTACTTGTAGGAAGCTGAACTGTTTATTCACTGGTGAAGTTCTGTGTGGTCACCTGGCAGTGGTGACTAGGAACAACATGGCTTTTTGCAGGAGAGGATGAGGAATTTTTTAGGTATGAATTGGAAGAGATAATGGCTATGAACATCTAGAGAGGATTAATCCTGTAAGGGGGTGGCTCGGCTTGAAAGTCTTCCACCATCTTTCCTTCTGATGCTCCTTGCTTAATGGGAGACCTTGGACTTACCTCACAAGACACCTCCACCTTGGCACAAGTGTCATTGATGGGTGATGTGACTCTTGCAAACTGTCCCTGCTAGAGGAAAACAACTCTCCTGGTGTTTGCATGTGCAGACTTTTGCGTCTACATGTGACCTGTGGTGTTGGCTTCCACTCTTCAGTTAACACAGCTTTTAAGGATGTTATTGGCATCTGTGATTTTTGTTGACTTAAACTAGCTTCCCCCTCATCCCGACCAAATTCCTGCAGTCACATCACACCTGTCCTTTCTTTCTTTTCCCCCTTAAGTTCTTCCTTTGACAAAGGTTTCTGTTAACAGTTGAAGGCATAAAAGGGTTTACTGCTGAATTGTTAACTTGGTTGTGATTATTTAGTGCAAGATGGTGTGTGTGTGTGTAACAGGCTGTCAGCCTTGCCAGACAGTTTAGTGGCAGTCCCCCTGTTTTAGGGTTTATGTAGAGTTAATGACAGGGTCTCTTTCAGAGAAAGTTAAAGTTACTTTCTTTGGGGTTCTCAGTCTACCTCAAAGCAATGAACCCTACAGATGTAAGATGTCTTGTCTTGAGTTTTATGCAGTGGGTACAGAAACTGTTCAGATTGTACTTGGTTAGGAAGTGAAGTGCTTCAGAGTCTCACTGGGCTGGCCACATGATGTGCCCTCCAGAAGAGCACTGCTCCTGTCCCTGGATTTGTCTGGGAGATGTTGAGTCTGAAGTTACGGTACAACGCTACTGGCAGCAATTTCAGCAGGTCCCTGAAGCTGAGTGGTGGAATAAGACCTGTGCCCAGGTAAAGACCACTTGCAGAAGAGCTAGTTTGCAGGCTGCAGGCTTTGTCAGCCTTTCTTTTGGGACAAGGACCTCCTTCCTCCTGGTCTGGCTCTCAGTATCAGCTAGTTTTCCTTTCCAGAGCAGAGGAGTTTGAGCTGTGAAGTTGCCTAGTGACAATTCCAACAGAGCCCTGTTTCTGTTGGGATAGCAGCTGGGGAACATCAGCACCTACTTAATGATGCATTTAACAGCTGATACCTCTTGAAGTGTTGTCTCCAAAGCTTATTACTTTCAGTATTCTTGTTTACCTGAGGTCTTTTGAGTTATTCTTTACAACTGTGAAGGTTAGAAATCTGTTGCTGTACATATCAGAGCTGTGATTCTGTTGTAGTTAAGAGCTGTGTGGGGCAGAGGACCTTAGTGCCTCTGCTGCTTTGACCGTGGTGTGATGGTGGTGGGTGGCTTTCGGTGGCTGCTGAGCAGGGAAAAGATCTATGGCAAAAGCATGTAAGGTACCTGTAAGCAGGCAGGGAAAACTTCCCAGCAGCCCAGTGCTTGTCCATTGCCAAGCTAAACTAATGCTCTCAGTAGTGACTCTTCCAGGTAGCATTTCCTAAGGGTTTGTTTAGAGTTGGAAGTGTCGTACCTGGGCTTTTTCCCAAGTCGACACAGCCCTGTTGGAGAGGCTGGAATTGCTGATGACCCACCACCCAGTCCCCTAATTGTCCTCCACCTGGAATGCTATTGATTTCGGTGGAGTTTGAAGGAGCACCTGAAAGTCAATTTGCAAATTTGTCTCCTTCCTTGTCTGAGGAGTGGATGTATTTAACCACTGTGGTGTGGGAGGGTGATCCCAAATGCATGATTTGTGTTCATAGTGATGACATTTGATGGCCCAGGTTTACTCCCAGTGCTGTGTCTGCGCTGCAGAGCTGTGCAAGGAGAGGGGCAAATTACAGTACAGAGATGGGAACAGGAGCTGGGTTGGAAATGTCTGCCTAGTTTTGCTACCAGGGTTGGTACATTGTAAAACTGCAGTGTGAACTGGAAATCCTGCAGCATCTCTTCACTAACATCAACCTGGAATTTATCTGGCTGTCCGCCATGAGCTAAATAAACCCCAAGTCATCTTGGAGGCTCCTTCTACCCCCTTGAATCCCAGCCCCTTTCTGGGATAACAACCCACAGGCCAGGTTTTCTTCCGTGGAGACTTTAAGCGGCCACTTTGGAGCCCCTTGAAACTAGATACTAGTGGGAATTCCTGCAAGGCCTCTCCAGTCTTGCTGGCTGCGACATCCTGGAGTGAAAACACGGCTTGGATTGAGGATTGGCCGGTTGGTGAATTAGCAAAACCAGCTAGTACAGCTGCTTGGATTTCCTAACAAGCAGTGAAGAGATCTTGGTAGGTAAATGCTACATATAGCCAGACCAGGTATCTGTACCTCTGCTGTGTGATGATGTGTAAGGAAACCTGAGTTGTGTGGTGTGGTCTGGCTTCAGACTTGCTTTTGTACCTTCATCTTCCTGCCTTTTTTTTTTGTTGTTGGTAAGGATTCTCAAATTCTGTTGTTGAATGATGCCTTTTTACTGCTTGCATCTTTGCAGTGTCCTGGCACTGAAGATGCTGTCCTCAGAATTAGGACTTGGCTTGTATTACTCTGGCATAATCAGGAGTTGTCTTTCAGCTGGAAAAGTACCGAGTTTGATTTTTCCTTGAAAGAGATCCTTAAAAAAGATCATTCTCAGGGTCTTGTAACTGGTGTTTGTGTTATTAAAAAAAACCTTAATCGTGCTCAGGCTGAGTGGGAAGGAGTCAGATGCTCACGCAGAATCATGTATTTTGGTTTAACTCGTTCCCACTGATGTCTGGCCTTGGGTTCCTATCTCTCTCTTCCCTTGCTAGTGGAAGGAGAGACTAGTAGAGAGAACGGAGGAGTGATTCATGCTGAGGAAGGAAATTATCTCTTGTCTAGGTTGTCTCTAAGCCAGTCTTGGCAGATCTGACTTTATCCTTGAGAGGCTGAGAAGTTGGTCTAAAAGGTAAATATTTATTCTTTAGAGTGTCTGAAATTGATCTGAAATCCCGGCGTCTGGTGCGGTTGCCGATGGGAAGGAAGCTTCACTTGTCTGTGTTCACACAGCACAGAATGATCCATCCTGCCAGCAGAACACAAACTGGCTGAAATTTGTGTCACCTCATCGACTAAGCAATGTTTTCTCCCACCTCAGTTATGATAGTAGGTCTGTGGGAGAGAAAGCTAAGAGGTCTAGCTCCTGGCTGTCATGCTCTCCCAGCACTGAGGTTCCTGGGATGGAGACTCCTAAAATACCAGCACCTTTCTGCTCCTGAAGAAAGCCACTGGAGCTTTGCTAAGCCAGCTGGGAGAAGATTAAATACTTGGCAATGTGGCTTTTCTTCAGGGTTATATTGTAGGACACTTAGATAAGCTTTTGTAGAAGGTTTCCATACCCTTTCTTTTAAAAACTGCAGTGGAAATTCTGCATGGCTTCCTGTAGCCAACCTGGCCTTGCCTTGGTGATTGCCCAGAATTCAGCAGGAACAGAAAGTAAAACTGGCTGGTCTGGTGGTCATATGCTGAGATGTGCAGAAAGTGTAAAAATTTTATAAATACTAAACCAGATGAGCTTTGTGGTCTTACTGTTATCATCTTTATGGAGAAAGCTGTCAGTGGTAAGAAAGAGCCAAGCCAGTTCTTGCATAATTAGCCCAATACAATTACATGGTATTTAGTGATGTTTGGCTTGAACTGTAAGTTCCTATGTTTGACAAGGAGTTTCTGATGGGAAAATGAAATTTCGATAGATATCCCGAGTGAATATGTTGCAGTTAACTTAATAATTTAAAATATTTTCATGCTCCTTTGGCTTATGTCTTAAAAGTCATTGAAATCTAGACCTGGGATGCCCTTTCTAGCCTCTGCACAGCATCGGTTAGTGGTCTGTTTTTGAGCACTTGCTAGTATTGGATATGAACCCTGCTTTGGAAAGGTTTTGTAGTATTTGTGGTTTATTTCCTACTTTATCACTTGGCAGTAGCTCATACCCTCCTGGTTACTGTGGCTTGAGCTATTGCTGCTGAATGTTTCTCTGCTGTGCCTAACCTCAAAATTACTTCTGCTGCCTCCTTGGATTCTTCCAGCAGAGGAAAATAGACCTGACTTAACCTGAGTACGATCCTTGGAGTTTTCCCTGGCCCAGAGCTCAGCGGTGGTGCAGAACGTAGCTTGAACTAAGCCAAGCACATCACCTGGGACTTGGTCCTGCATTGAGCTGTGCATAAATTGATTCTGCATGCCCTCCTGGTGAAGTAGGCTTGCTATAGGTTTGGGATCCTCCTTTATGGTTTCTTTGTAATTTTACAACATGTCTCTTCCTCTAAAGGCAGCGGGGCTCCCAGAGCGACTGTAGGAATCTGCCGAGTGTCACTCTGATACACCCGTCAGTGCTGCGTCGAGGCAGTTCTGCAGATGGTAAGTGGGATGTGCAGTTAACCTTGTGTGTCTGGCTCTTTCAGAACAGGGCAGTGGGTCGGCCCAAGGGGAAGCTGGGCACTGCCTCTGCTGTGAAGCTCGCGGCGAACCGGACCACGGCGGGAGCGCGGAGGAGGAGGACGCGATGCCGCAAGTGCGAAGCGTGTCTGCGGACAGAGTGCGGCGAGTGTCACTTCTGCAAGGACATGAAGAAATTTGGGGGGCCTGGCAGGATGAAACAGTCCTGCATTATGAGGCAGTGCATTGCAGTAAGTGTGCCTGTTGCTACAGCTCGTGTTGGAGGTTTCTTTATCTGTGTCTCCTGGTGACAAGGTGTGGAACTGAGAACTCTGACTAGTCTTAGTGCATCGGGCAAATCCCTTCCCTCTCAGTTCAGATCTCTTCTTGTCATCACCTTCTGTCTTCCCCTCATCTTAAGCCAGAATACTCCTAAAAGTAGCATGGCTTTTGTTCTCTGTAGTACAGGAGGTAAATGGGGAGATGATTAGTATACTGGAAATTGGCACCCAAATCACACTGTTCCTCTATGACTTGAGGGAGAATGGGAAGAGTGCAAAGTTCTGATTCAAAGGGAGGAGAGGCTGGTTTGGATCTCTGAATTTCCTGAGAAAAGCTGCCTTGCAACCATCTCTACCATCTTAACTACTTAACTAGCTTGAGAGATGGAGAACTCTGACTAGCACCTTCCAAGATTTTGGCATGGGTGATCCCAGCCCCAGGCTGCTTGAGATCTGAATTTAAATTTGTTTGCTGTTACGTAGGCTTATAGGAGAGGGTCTGATCTAGGGGAGCCAGAGAGCCATCATACAGGGTCTTTTTGGGAAATGGAAATAGCTGTTGGGGGCTGATCATCAGAATGGGGCAAGCAGGCAGTCAGAGATGGTTTCTTGGGCTCCTGTGGTACATTGCATAGAAGCTTTTTGAGTCATAAGCAGTAGCTTTCTATTGAACAAATATTGACAGGTTAATCTTCCATTAACTTGTTTAAGCAGCTTTTGAATCTGTTGCTTTCATACTGACTATTGTGGAGCTTCTGCTCAGATCTTGTGTCTGCAGTGCCCCCACAGAAGGATAGAGATCAGCTTTAGCTTTTCTCTTAATTCTTTGGAAGGTGTTGTTTATGCTCTTGTTAAGGGTTTGATTTTCTCTTTTGGTTTATTGTTGTTGTTTTTTTAATAAAGGAATGTTGTTTATTCATAACTGAAGTATCACCCCATCTATACTGATTTCTCTTAGCTCTTGTTACAATTCCTTTCACTTAAAGTTGTGGGTTTTTTTCTTTAATTCTGCTGAGGAAACTGGAGTCATTAAACAGCTTGTCATTAAATGACACTGATAAAAAACTGATAAGCACTTCAGTAGTTTCCTGTAGTTGCTCCTGGTAGCTCACTCCATGTCCTGTTCCAAGCCATGACCTACTCTTGACACAGGATTGGATTCAGCTCTGCTGGATCTTTCAGTAAAGTACACAGAATATCTACCTTTCCACAGAGTGCTTTTGTAGCTCAAGTGTCTTTTCTTTGAACACTTGATTTCCTGGAGTGTGTCATGAATTGAACAGCATGGATGAAGAATTTATTATTCTCCAGGGGGAAGAAATAGTGAAATCATGCTGCCTTTTTAGTGGAGGGATTAAATTAGGGCTGCAGTGTGCTTTCTTGTCCTGACTGATGAAGGAAACTTTCATACTAAGCTGTTTCACTCTTGATAGACAGGCTGAGCCTTTTGGAGATGAACTAAGTTCTCTTTTGGCCGAGAGTAGTCATCCCTTCTCTTCTGTTGAAGAAGTATTTTTCTTGGTATCTGCAGTGTGATATCCAGGAGCTGTGGTTAGAGCACAGGACTTAGCAGCTGGGGCACTCTGGTTCCTTGTCCCACCCTTGCGTGCACTCAAGAAGATATCTCTGCCATTCATAGGTTCCTGTTCATGTAGATGGCAGGGGGAGTACTGCAGACCTTCTGAGAGCAGCAAAAGCACAGAAAATGAACAGGTGGAACTGTTGTAACTTTTAATGGTGCTCTACATTTCTATGAGCAATCCTATTGGCTCTACTCTTCTTCATTATGTTCTCTAGCAATTGCATTAGCAATATATTGTGGTACCTATCCAGCAGCTTCCAGCCAAAAAAAAAACCAACCCAAAACAGTGAAGTATGGCTCTGGAAGTAATGATCCCTACAGTTCTGGGATTGTGCTTTCCTCTGGTTAATAACTTTGACAATATTAACTAGACGCAGGCTTTCATTAAATTCTGAGCCTTAAGAGAGCCTGTACTGCTGTTCAGAGAACAGGAAACTCCTTTGGCTCACTGGTTCAATCAGGAAGGGAAGCAGGAATGCCTGGGACACTTAATGCTGCATCAAATAGGTCTGAAGGGAGTGTGGGGCTCTGTGCTGGGAGCAGGAGTTGTTGACAGCATGGCTATAGTTCCAGCCCCTCAGTGGGAAAGGGCTCGTTGGGGCACCCAGGAGTCTCTAGGCACTTGCTGCCAGCAAGAAAACCTGTACTGCTCCTGGGATGGTTGTTGATGTGTGTGGGTATAAGTCCTTGTGTGGGAGATCAGACAAAACAAGTGGACAGAGCTCTTATGGCTCTGGTAAGGTTTTCTTCTGGTTTACCTGGTGGTGGAATGGGGTCCTGGTGATTCCTATTTTGTGCTTGGAGGACAGCATGTGCAAAATGCTTTTAAAGTGGAGTGTGGGTAAGTACTGGCATGAGAAAGCAGGAAGGGGTTGTTGTGGCTCGTGTATCAGATGTTGGTGTGTGGGGCGGCACACTGCCCTCTGTAATGGCTTACTCCAGCCAGGTATTTCCCTCTCTGAAACTTGCCAAAGGATGCACTGTTGCTGCATAGATGTGGTTTGTGCAAGTGTCCACTTCTGGATTTTATTTACTCCGTCTACAAGAGATCCTTGCTGTGAGAAGCCACGTCTCTGCTTCTGGCTGCTTAGCAGTTAAGGATGTGCAACCTAATTGATTGCATTTCACCTTACAGCAGGTTCTTGTGAGGATCTTCCTTTTCTTTCTTGTTATGAGGCTTATACCTTACTGCCACAAACCAGAAGTTTGTTCCTCATTAGCACAAAGGTGGCTTTTTAATTAGACTGGTATTGAGGGCTTTGACATGGGTGACAGATGTGTGATGCTGCAGTTCCTTTTCTGCCTCAGCAAAAGACCAAAAAAAATAATCAGTGCACTTCTCTCACTTGTGACATTTGCACAAGAGAACTTCTCTTTTTAAGTGTCTGTGCAGGGCTTTTTGGAATGCTCAGGCTGGGAGCAGGGCCCTAGATAATAGATTGTCAGTCAGGAAAAGGTCTGTTCTTGGTTCTGTTGCGGCCTTGCTGTGAGACCTGGATTGGGTCCCATAACATCTGTCTGCCCTGCTTGTGAAATCTGGGAGTGCCAAATTACTAGTCAGATTGTGAAGCTTCATGGATGTGAATAGTGATGTTCTAGGTTGCATCCTTTCCCTCCCATTGTCCCCTAGTGAAGTGGCTTGCATGCCAATGTCTGTGTCAGCTTGTAGATTCAAGGGACCCACAAAAATAACTTCCATCCACCCTGGGATGTTCCATGAATCTGGGTTGCTACAAGGAGGATGCTTTCATTCCATGAAACATCCCTTAGTGGTTGTTCTGGGTACCCAGCCCCAAGTTTTTCTTGCCCTCGTTGCTCTGCTGGGCTGGAGCCTTCAGCAGTTTGCACAATTGATCTTTATTTGTCTCCTCTTTGAAATGAGGATACTGTAAATGCACTTTTGAGTTCTTATGTTTCCATGTGTCTTCTGTGTCCTGACCAAGACTTCTTTCTGATCTGTGTAAACAGCCGGTGTTGCCTCATACTGCTGTGTGTCTGGTGTGTGGAGAGGCTGGGAAAGAGGACACCGTGGAAGAGGAGGAGAGCAAGTTTAATCTCATGCTAATGGAATGCTCCATTTGTAATGAAATCATACACCCAGGATGCCTTAAGGTGAGTACAAGGATGTGATACCTGTTGGAAACAAGAACTGGATTAGTTATCACCTTAATGTAAAAGTAGTGCACAGGAATTGGAAAACTTTGACATGTTCATCTTGGGAAACTGAAGAGAGCAAAGAGGTGGTGTGAGAGGCAGGGTGACAGCCATGGCACACACAGCCCTGATGGGCAGGTGGGGATCCTCTGATGAAACCAGCATCTCCTGTAAGCTGAGACTCTGGCTTTGAGCAGCCTCTGAACTGTGTCTGCATGCAAATGTCTTGTGGTTTTTGTTTTGTTTTTTCTTTTTGCCTCTTGTTGAAGGAAGTGAGGAGTTTCAGTTGGGATGGGAAGCTCAAGAGGACGGAGACATCTGCCTGTACTTGGGGATGAGTTAGTCCCAGTCCCCTGTATCAGTAGCTCCTTCCTGTGGTGCCACAATATGCAAATGAGCAGGTTGCTGTTCATCACTGTCCAGGCACAGATGTGCCTTGCAGGGGCAGCTGGCTTTGAAGATGTTATGAACAAATGTTGCAGTAGGAAGACCACAACTCTGGAGAACAAAATGAGCGAGTTTCAGGCTGCAGGTGTGCTCACCCTTGGCTGACTTGAGTCCTGTGAGCAGCTATAGTCTCTGCTGGTAACAAAAGTGTGATATTTGGGCATGTCTTTCTGTATTAGCATGTAGAAGCCTCTTTTCTCCAGAGCTGGTTTGTTGCAGCTGATCAGCCATTTCCTGTTGCTGATTTGTTTACGGTTAAAGTGATTTGCCAAAGCAAATGTACTCTGACACACCATGCCCCAGAAAGCAGCTTTTGGTCCTTCTGGGATCTCTGGGAGGAGAGGGATGTTCCTTATGCAGGCCTGGGGTGACTCTCTCCTGGCCTCTTATTTTTCTTGCTCTGTACATAATCTTGCACCAAGTTCTGTGTGTCATTTATCAGTGCAGAAAGTAGGTGTCTGGCAAACCAGAACTGTGGCTGTCTCCCTGATTCATGAAATTGGTGCTCACAGATTGGCTCTGAAAGGGAGCTTTGCTTGCTTGGTTCTGCTTTAAACAAGACTTTGGGGGCTGATGAAGCAGGGGAAGGAGCTGCTCGTTTTCAGAGGTAGCTCAGTTTTGGCCGGTAGCTGCTGCTGTGCTATTCCAGTCCTCCCTGAAGGTGCCCTGTGCTCCCCTATCTTACTGTGCCCTCTCACTGACACTTCATGGCTGAGTCCAGAGGACACAATTACTGTCTAGTGGCAGTTCATGTATGGTTTCCTCTCCCCATACCACATTTGGGACTATTTGCACAGGATGTGGGTCAGATCTGTGAAATCAAGCAAGTGCTGTTTGTTCTTCTGTGCATATGTGGTGTTCTGAGGGCTGTTTTGGTAACTAGGAACAATTTTGCTTTGGGTGTTTCTGAACATTAAGCAGTGGGAGATTGACAGTGTGCCTTCTGTGTCTTGTATTTTAATTTCTAAATGCTTCTGTTGAGCTGAAACGGTGGGGTAGCTGGTACTGCTTATTTACTGAGACAAAAGGGCACTGGTAGGATTTTAGAATCTTCTTGGAAGGCACAGGGAAACGGCAAAAAGGGAAATGCAGTCCTTGGATCCCTCCTGGCTCTTTATTCCTAGATTCTGTGATTTTCTGCAAGACAAAAATCTGTTGCAGTGTTTACATGTTGGTGGAGCCTTTGACATGAGCTTGAGCCCAGAGGATGGAGCCCATAAATAGTCTGTGTGTGCCTTTGAATGCAGACACAGCTCCAGGGCAGCTGATTGGGCTGCCCATCAAGAGAAAATCCCTGGTCCTTCCTGTCCTACTCAGTAGAGGCAGCAGGACCTGAGAGCTGTCACTCATCTCCAATTAAATGTCTGGCAAGTGTCGTTTTGGGAGAGACTGGAATAAACTGGATCGGTGGAGGGAGGAGTGCACTTTCCTGATTTATTCTCATGTGGAGTTAATTCTCTCCAAGACAAATCTCCAAAGCTTGTGGAGTAGTTTGGCACATGCAGTGGATAATGTGTCCTCCAGGGCAGGTTCTTCCTGGTTTGAAGTCCTATCCTCTTCCAGCTTCCCAGCTGGCTGTATGTGTTTGTGGTGGGTTTTCTCCATGAAGAAACAGAACCAGAGGGTGACCTCTCTGAGATGTAGGTTTACTCAGGTGCATGTGTTGTGCCACACTCACAGCCTTGAGGAGCTTCTGGGGAGCCCCAGGTGCCAGAGCATGTGAGGTGCTTGTGCTGGAACCATGCTAAGGTCAGCCAGGATGTTCCATGCACTGAGAAGTGTCAGAGAGGTTCTGACATGCTTCTTTCCTGGAAAACATAAAACCAACACAACTACTCATTTTGCTGAGGAGTTCCTTACAGAAAGGATCCTGGCGAGCACTTTGTAAGTGCAGCATTGTTTCCAGAGGGAGCCAGTGAGATTTTCAGAGGAATGTTGCCTTTTGTGGTTATAGAGCCTTTGAGTTGAAGTGATCCTGATGAATTTTTCTTGTTGCGTGTGGAATTGCTGGTAATGCTGGTTCCCAGGTGTGAGCCAGTGCAGGAGCTGATGCTGCTTCCATGAGAAGAGGTTCATTTTCCCCGGTAGGAGCCTGTTCTTTTTCATATTACAGGATAATGACAAAAAAGGGAATATTTGGGTGCCTTGTCAGAATAGTAAAAATACCAAGACCCCTTCCAGTGCAGCTGCAGTGCTGTCTGTGGCTGCAGCCCAGGTGTGTGGTGCTGCCTGTGCTGTTCCAGAATTCACAGCTCTCACCCAGTGCTGTCAGATCAGCATCCTGGGGTCTCTGTTCCTTAACAAGACCACTTCCCAGTAGCATAGTCTCATCTTCAGACTTCCTGAATTGCTGACCTCGTGCTGCAGGTAGGTTTGTGAAGAGGCCTCACGCTGTGGCTCAGACACCCACCTGCTGTTTGTAGCAAACACTTGGAACTGGCTCCCACCCAGCCTGAAAGGCTTGGGACAGATTCAGTGGCAGGTTTGTGTGTGTCTAATTAGCTTGCTTACAGTTCCTCACATCTGTTCAGTTCCTTAAACTTCACAGAAGGGACAGAGCTGCAATGCTTTGCCTTCAGTAGCATTTATTCTATATTCAGTGCGGGAAATAACTTGTTCCCAACTTGGGCTTGGGCCAGGAATTGTTCCCCTGAGGCAGAGATGTATACAACAACTCCTGGAGTATCTTACACCTACCATGGGAAAGAAGGTTCAAAGGCACACAGTTGTGATAAAACCAGTATTTAAATTCTGCCCACTTCATTTACTCATTTATTAACTCCAGTAGACTTGCTGAGAGAGAGACTGACATGTCATCACTCCAGCTAGATGGTGAAACTAGAATGGCTGCTGTCTGGCTCAGGGACTTGAGGAAGCAGTTGCCCTAAAACTGAGGGCTGGCTTCTGCACAGCCTGTATGTTATTGCTGAGCTGGGAGAAGAGGAGGAAATGTTTCAGAAACATGGAAAATCTGCAGATCTCTGCCCCTGCCTGTTTCAGCAGCAGCCTCCTGCTCCTGTGCTGCTGATGCCAGTGTCCAGCTACTTGTCTTGACAGCAGCATGTTTTTCTTGTCTACAATAGTAATAAATTAATATTTCTCTCTTTTTATCCCCCCTTCCCCCTCCTCCCCCGGCTTTTTTCTGACTATATAACTAAACCCTTACACGTGAACATGCCATCAGTGAGCATATGTCTTTATGTGGAGGGTGTTTTTACCTCGGTTCTACTTTCCATCCTGCTTCATTCACAGAAACGTCTTTTCAGAAAGACCTGACTCCTGTTTGGAAAGTAATGGAGGCTCCTATGTGGAAATACAGAAACCAGCAGCTTTTCAGCTGTGTGGGGCAGGACTTCTGCTGTTGTTGTAGTGTAACAACACTGAGTGTCTGTCTTCTCTTTCAAAAAATAAAATTTCAGTCTCTTGGAGGTAGTGAAGTAGTAAACATTTCCCTTGCATTAGCTGGGTAACTGTGGGTCTGGGAAACCTTAAAAAATGCTGGAATGTGTCCAGTCTTGTGGAAAAAAAGTGCCTGTTCTCTGGTGGACTTGGCAACCCTCATTTTTATTGGCACGTGGGCTTGAGGGCTGAAGGCACAGGACTGCTAGTTCTGATCCATAAAGAAAAATATTTTAAGGAACAGTTGATTACAATGCACGGTGATTTGCTTCTAAAAATGCCAAACAGTATTAATGTGTGTGAGAGTGTGGGTATGGGAAAAATCCCTTCCTGTTAGAAGATCAGGCTGTGCCTTGCTTGGAGGGGGGGGATGGAACAGGACTGAACTTTGCAAATGAAGGGTGTGAGAGGACATTTGGAGATGGCAAGCCTGGGTTTGGGGGTTTTTGGTTTGGATTGTTTTTTTGTTGTTTTGGGGTCAGTTTGTTTTTTTGCAAGAGCTGTGTTTTAACTGGGATTGTCACTGACCTTCACAAAAGCCCTGACCCTCAACCCTTTGTCAGATACCAGCTTGGCCAGCATGCTTTCCTCCCCTCTTCACATGGTCAGAAGGGTGTTGATGCAGGACCAAGGGCTTGCTCAGCACCAGCAGGATGGTGCAGCACCTGCAGTGATCTGTGCTGCTTTTCTGCAGCCATTGAGGAGGGCGGCAGTGGATCAGAGAAAATCATGAACTGTCCCAAATGCCTCCAGATGATCTCCCTGTGGACTTCTGCAGCTTTTTGCAGCACAATTGTGAATTGAGTTGTGCTTCTCTCACCAGGTGAAGGAATCGGATGGTGTGGTTAACGATGAGCTGCCGAACTGCTGGGAGTGTCCAAAGTGCAACCATGCAGGGAAAACTGGAAAAGTGAGTTTAATGGGAATAAGTGGTGCTGGAATGAGATACAAGATCTCAAACATTCCCTCTGGCTTGCAGATATAATTTTGCTCAATACCAGCTTTTCATTTTGTGCTTAATTCAGTTTAGTTGAAAGGAAATAAGCTGATGGCTTTCTATTCTTGAATAGTTTTTCTAGTTCCCAACATTTCACCCATAACCTGGGGAATATTTAAGTTAGTTCTGTGCACTGCTGCATGTTAATTTCTAAAATGAAAATGCTTTAAAAAAAACATAAATCCAAAAGCAATTATGCAAAACCTGGAATGTCTTGGAATTAGTGAAACATTATTTCTTTGCAAACTGAGCAGACACTGTCAAGCCTGTAGTTACAAAAAGAATTTTATGAAGGTTGAAACTACTTTAACTCGTTGGTAATAATTGTTACAAAGTGTTCAACTCGCCAGTGTTGGGGATGACTTGGATAAGGAGGCGAGGAAGGCACAAGGTATAAAGTTTGTTTGTGTTTTGTGTCTCTTTGGCCTACAAGCAAAAGCGCGGACCAGGATTCAAGTACGCGTCAAATCTGCCTGGCTCGTTGCTGAAGGAGCAGAAAATGAACAGAGACAACAAGGAGGTGACAGATGCTGCAAAAAGGAAAGGGGACTGTGAAGAAACTCCCAGGCGGAAATCGGAGGAACATTCCAAAAAGACTCAAGTTGACTCAATACTGAGGAGGAAGTCAGACGAAGTGCATCTGTGGAGGAAGAGGAAATTTGAGAAGCCCCAGGAACCCACCATGAGGAAGCGGGTATGACAGACCTCTCCATGTGCTTCCACAGATGAGTGTGGGATGGCTGTGGGATGGGATGGCTGGGGCTGATGTCTCTTGCCTTCTGCCTTGTAGCTCCTCTTGAAATACCAGATTGTTACAAAAGAAACTGGCATGGTTTACCTTCCTTTCTGAAAACTGCTGGTCCAACAGGACAGTGGTTTGAGCAGTGACACTCGGGTGGGTGTTCAGAGGCAAGAAACACTGGGCTGTGGCTGCTGTTTTGTTCTAAATACTGTAAAACCCACTGTAATTAAAAAGTCCTTACAAGATGCTTGGAGTAGGAACCGGGTGAAAATCAATTTTTAATGGAAACTTTTTCATCTTTATCCACTTGGTGGCGCAGAGCAGCTTGTTTTGTAGCTGATTCAGGGATCGATGCTACTGCCAGCCCCTCAGAGGACCTTTGGAAGTGACAAGTTCTGTAGCCTGCAGAGAGGAGGAGCTGCTCACAGCAGCAATGCAGGCAGCTTTTCCCCGAATGTAACAGTCGGAGCTCTTGGGCCAGGCAGGAAGAGTCTGATTTGTCATGTGGATTGCAAAATGTGGTAGTTGGACTATATAAAAAAGCAGCTTTGCAGAGGTAGAAGTGAGGACGTAGATTGAATGTGTCTCATGAGTAAGTGGCTGATGGCTTGAAATTCAGAGTCAGGCTGGTTTGGTTGCATGTGTAGCAGGCAGTCTGCCCCCCAGACCTGACCCTCTGATGGGAGTTGCTTTGCTGGGATGAGAGAGCAAAATGCACTATGCCAGTTTATACACACCTGCTTTCTGGCCATGCTTTCCCATTCCCCTCCCTTTGGACTTACCTTAGTGTTTATGGATGGCTGGAATTGCTCCATGATAGTCCCTCAGTGTGTGAGGAAGGCACAGTGGATTGCCAGGCCTTTATCAGACAGCACAGCAAATGTCATGTTTTGGGGTTTTTACTCTTCTTTCTTCCAACAGCTAAAACTTGGAAAGGAAGACAAACTCCTCAGGAAGAAGGTACTTTGCCGTTTTAATAGATGTGTTCTCAATCCCTTTTAATTCCCTCTCCTCTTGGGAGCTGAATGGTGAGCCACTTTCACTATCAGTCATGTCCTGTGTCACTGCAGGCATTGTTATTATCCCATTTACATCTTGAAATTACAGAGTATCTCTCTCATGGAAACCTTTACACTCCAGGACAGTTTAGCTGCAGTGTCTGGTTTTATATTTTCTCTTCTGGTGTCCCTTATTGAAATACAGCACCAGGCTGGGTTTGATGGCCCAAGGAATAAAATTCTGTTTCTATACTGGTGTTTCACTCTTCCTGTGGGATTGAATCTGCCCCTACCCAGCAGTCTGTACCACAGCATGTCCCCAGGGTCCCCTGCTTGACACCCCAGGGATGACCTGGCACACAAGTATTGATTAGCTCTGATGTGGCACAGTTATAGGAGGCAAATACCTTTAAACTGAGTGCTCCTCAGTGCTCTGTGTGAAGGATGCTGCAAGCCGACAGCAGTTGGGTGTTGAAATTCTTTTATTCTAACCTGTCATTAATGTAGGGTGACCTCTCACTTCATAATATGTTAATTTAAAGACAGGGTGATCAGCTTTCTCTGCTGTGTGCCGCAGTCTGAAGCCCAGGAGCACATCCACTGCCTTGATCCAATTCGTTTATTGCAGAGCATAGACCTTCAGATGTAACAAGTGTGCTCACAGCAGTTCCCCTTTTCTTGCCAATGCAGATCTCTTCTTATTAGAGCTATTTCATTTTAACAGTTGGTGGCTTCTTTCTTGCTTGTAGTGATCAGATTAGACTTGAAGTCTTCCCCGCTCTTGGTTTGTACATCTCTCATGGTTTGATCTGGTGTGCATCAAAGAGAGATTTGATTAGTGCCAGGAAGGGAAGTGCAGTTTGCTGTTCTGAGCAGTGACCGGGGCAGGGGAGAAGGTGCCAGCTCAGGTTGTGTTGGAGATGGTGTCAGCATGAGGTCTTGTCAGGCTAGCAGGGTGTCAGGCCTGTCATGTTCCCCTTTCTGCATGTGCTGGGTCTGGGGGAAGCTTGAGAAGAGGAGCAGAGTTTGGCAGGATATAAAGGAGCAGCTGGAATGTAGTGAAATGGGGCTGTGAGTGTGCACACAGAGCGAGTCGGTGATGGCAATTCAGGTTCCAGAAGCTGAGCTTTTGGCCACGGGGCATGAGTGCACATCAGCCAGTGATTACAGTGGATGCTTTGCCCAGTGAAGGTGTCCCAAGCCTGGTTTGTTCTGGCCTGCTGGGGAAAAAGCTGTCTGTAGTGTGCTGCTAATCTTCTGTTATGAATTGTCTGCTATGTAACAAGTAAGGCCCTTAAATCTGCAGAATTATTCCTGATGAATAAATGCATTTCTCACTCCACTGGAGTCCAGAGAGCCAGTGGCTGGACTCCTCATCCGTGTGATGGCACTTGAACTTGATACCTTTGGCCGGTGAATGTACCCTTGTGTGAGATGGGTGGGGCCTGTGCTGGCAGTCAGCCCGACCCGCCTGGGCAGCGCTGCCTGTGCAGAGCATCAGCATGTGCAGGATTGCTGAGCAACTCCTTGCTCAAACAGTCAGCCCTTGTCTCTTCCTTTCCAGCGGCGATCGTGGAAGGCGCCGGATGACCGGACGGCCATGATCAAGCCCCTGCGGCGCCTGAAGCAGGAGCCCGAGGATGACCTGGCAGAAGCACCTCCCAGGTCCAAGGATAGTGACCAGTCACGGTCCAGCTCGCCCACTGCGGGTCCCAGCACAGAGGGCGCTGAGCCCAGGGACAAGAAGAAGTTCAAGATGAGGCGGAAAAGGCGGCTTCCCAATAAGGAACTGAGCAAGGAGCTCAGCAAGGAGCTCAACCAGGAGATCCAAAAAACCGAGAACAGCCTTGCCAACGAGAATCACCAACCCATCAAATCTGAACCCGAGAGCGAGAATGAGGAGCCAAAGCGCGCATTGAACAACAGCGAGAGACTCCATAGGTTCAGCAAAGGGTTAAACGGGACCCCCCGGGAGCTGAGGCACCAGCTCATCCCCAGCCTGCGAAGCACCCCCCGGGGAATCGCGCGGCCCCCGCCCTCGCTCTCTCCTCCCAAATGCATCCAGATGGAACGGCACGTTATCCGGCCTCCTCCCATCAGCCCCCCTCCGGACTCGCTCCCCCTGGATGACGGGGCGGCCCACGTGATGCAGAGGGAAGTCTGGATGGCTGTCTTTAGCTACCTCAGTCATAGAGACTTGTGCATCTGTATGAGAGTTTGCAAGACCTGGAACAGATGGTAAGGAGGGCGGGAAACCCAGCTGGGGCTGGCGGGTGGCGGGATGGACTCGAAAGGGAAGTGGGTGATGGAGGCACCAGTGTCTCTGGAAGAGTTGTGAGGTGTGCAGGTCATCACTGAAGCTGTGCTGAGCCCAGGGGGAAGGGGTGACCAGCAGTGTCTAGAGAAATAGCCTGGCTGCTGATGCTGTCTCAGAAATGGCAGTTCACAGCATCTCCACTGGGAACGTGTGTGTGCGTGTCAGCGTTGGCGCCAGCAGGCTGGGGCTGTAGGGCCCCAGAGCAGCCTGTTCTGTAGATGGACACCACAGTGTTCCTGCCTGCTGGAACGGACAGTCTAGGTCATGGTAAGTCTTGGTGTCATTCTGCCCCCAGGACTTGCTGACTGCTAATGTAATTGTTTGTTCAGTCCAGCTATTAAATATCTATTGAGATACAGTGAAGCTCTCCCAGTGCCCTCCGTGTTCTCCTCAGAAGGTCTGTGCTGATTGTTTCCCTGTAGAGTGTATGTGAAGCCTGCTTCTGTTGGTGTTCTGCACCAGAGCTGATGGTGGGATCCTTCCTTAATTGTATTTACTGACTGTGTGTCTGCTTGGGGCACCAATGTGAACGTTGACATGGCCAATGGAAGCCTTAGTGGACAGATTCTGTGTTTCACTGAACTTGCAGTGGAGCCTCTTGGTGGCTGTCATCTGGGATTGGACTGTAATGTGCACACAGCTGGGCAGATCCTCACAACCTCCTTCCTGGCACAGTCTAGTAACAAACAGGGTGAGTGACAGGAAGGTTGAGAGGCTGATAACTCAGTGCAAGATGATGTGTGTGGAGGGACCTCCTCTGTAGAGTCACGGAAAGTTGGCACAGGCCTTTGTCACGTCAGTGTTGTATTTTCTAATGGAAAAATGAGAATATGCAGAATCTTGCCCACTCACTAGGACTTGTTGCCCTCAGAGAACCACAGAGAGCTTAAAAAGACATTAAACCACGTGGACAGGAATGACACAAGTACAAGAGAGGAGGGGGGGTCTTTTTTGCAAAAGTCATTGGTTTTAAGTAAGGAAAGCACAGGGGAAATCAGGACAGTAATATGTAAACCAAGTCTCTATATTCAAAGGTGAGCAAGGGGGTGTGGCTTGACCTCAGATCAGAAGATTGATTTTAGTAAGTGCTGGGATGACTTAAAATGGGATCCGAAGTTGTTGCCACTTGTAATTCTGTGGAAATAATTCCAGGCTTTATTATATGGTATGTTTGGAGAAACTTCAAACCTAGATAGTGTTGTGAGGTGGTGTGCTTACCTTTGCACTGCTCAGCCTTGGTTTTGCTGTTATTCAGTGAAATGCTTAGTTTGCCCTAATGTTTAATGACACCTTTTTTGAAGTCTTGCAGGAATGAAAAAAACAACTGCCAAGTTAAGTGCTGTTGGCATTTTGTTTCTTTTTGGGTAGGTGCTGTGACAAAAGATTATGGACCAAAATAGATTTAAACCATTGTAAATCCATCACTCCACTTATGCTTAGTGGCATTATTAGGAGACAGCCTGTAACCCTTGATCTTAGCTGGACAAATATATCTAAAAAGCAGCTGAGCTGGCTTATCAACAGACTCCCAGGTAAGTGATGCTTTTTTGACTATTTCATTGAATTTAGCAAACCAGTTTGTGTGTAAACTGCAACCTCTGAGGAATATTTGCAGGGATCTTCATATCCTTGGAGAGGAGTAGATCTGTAGGAATGAAGCAACAGGCAGGTTAAAACAGGCCCCAAATTAGTTACCTTATGGCTACTTGATGTGCTAAGGAAATTAATTAGCAGATCTTCATCAACAGGTGCTGCTGCTATGGAAAGTGCCTGTGCTGGTGTGTGAGGGGAGGGTGGGGGGTGAGAGGGCTGCTCTCACCCACTGTAATGAAGTTCCAGATGATGGGAGAGGGCAGAGCTGGACAGGAAGGGGCCTATAGGGTCCCTGCTTACCCTGAAGGGGCCTCCTCCTGCTCTGGAGAGCTGGGATTGTTTCCAGAGCAGCACTGGGCTTCACCCAGTCACCACGGGCGTCTCTCTTGGTGGGTCATGTGCTCCAACTTCTTCTGTATCCACAGGTCTTCGAGACCTGCTGTTATCAGGGTGCTCGTGGATAGCAGTGTCAGCACTTTGTAGTTCCAGTTGCCCGTTACTCCGAACTCTGGACGTGCAGTGGGCAGAAGGACTGAAAGACGCACAAATGAGAGACCTCTTGTCACCGCCCACAGACAACCGGCCAGGTAACAGGCGGGAGGAGAGTGGGGATGTGTCCCAACCATCTGTGGCACCTTCTGCTAGTCCTCCTTGGAGGAAGTGGGCAGGGACCCCCACAGCTGGCACCAGTGGGGTTTGGGCTTTGCTGACATGCAAGGTGTTCAAAGTAGTGACTTGCAACACCTCACTGGAAGCCACTGGGTAAGGAGTGGTGTTCTCTGGCTGCTGAACAGTCATCTGAGCCACTGTGCTGGTTTTCTGTCTGACTTTCTTCTCTTCAGGCTGCAACGGGTGTACTTTAGAGAGTATGGAAACACTTTCTTCCAGTTCAGGGAAGGAGCAGTTCTGTGGGTCATGCCACATTCGCCCGGATATCAGCTCAGGTGAAATTTTGAGCAAATCAGATCTGCTTTCTGGCATGCACTGCACAGCCTACTGCTTATTCCCGACTTGTAATTCTGCTGGGCCCCTGCAGTTATTTTTCATCCCTTTTGTTTTGAAATCAGGAGGTGGTTTTGTCCACCTGCCTGTTCCGAAAATAGCCAAGTGTTCCTGCTGATGTCCCCTCCAAAGCTCCAGACAGGCAAAAGCGTCTGAAGTTGATGTAGGGCAGCAGTGTTGTGTGTCACAGTGCATTTCATATAGATCTGCAGATGTTTGCAAAAGGGGCTGGGAGTTGTGGGAGTGACCTGCTGCCTCCACTTCCCAGGTCAGATCGACAACCGGAGCAAACTACGGAACATCGTGGAGCTGCGCTTGGCTGGCCTGGACATCACGGATGCTTCTTTGCGGCTGATCATAAGGCACATGCCCCTGCTCTCCAAACTCAATCTCAGTTACTGTAACCATGTGACAGATCAGTCTATTAACCTGCTGACCGCGGTTGGAACCACCACGCGGGATTCGTTAACGGAAATTAATTTATCAGGTGAGCGACATGAGCACAGGGAAAGGGGAGGATGGGAATTGCCCCTTGGCCTTGTGTGGAACACTCTGGGTGGAAGTGGTTTCTCCAGCTCTTCCCCTGCCCCCCCAGGCACTCCCCCCTATGACTCCATTTAAGCAGCTGGATGTGGTGCTGGTGTAATCCCTCCCAGCCTTTCCCAGCTGACTGGAATGCTGCCTTCTGGGAGCCACATGTTGTACCTCACTCATCCGCCACTGGGGATTTTCCAAGGCTGCATCTGGCGTGCTTGGCTTTATCTCATGGCTTACACAACAGAGTTGGGGATCAGGGGGTGGTGGGGCTGCCCGGGTGATTTCCCCACCAGTGCAACATGGGAGAAGCAAAACAAACCTACTTCAGGGGCGGTGGATAAACCATTCCTGTGTTGGAGGACAAACCCAGACACACTGATAAACTTCTCCCCTTTGGTTTGTTTTTTCCCCCCTTCATCCTGCAGACTGCAATAAGGTTACTGACCAGTGCCTGTCTTACTTCAAACGTTGTGGAAACATCTGCCAGATCGACCTGAGGTACTGCAAGCAAGTGACAAAAGAAGGCTGCGAGCAGTTCATCGCGGAGATGTCAGTAAGTGTTCCCTTTGGGCAAGTGGAAGAAAAACTTCTGCAAAAACTGAGTTAGTTAAAGGACACGTGTAAATACTGGGGTGGGGGGGAAGGGACTAAGAACACGTAGGGATTTTATTTTCAATTGGGAACTTGGAATATTGGAAAAATATCACGATTGGATTTTACAACTCTTGTTGAGGAGAGAGCAACATGAAACTACCCACGTTAAGAATCTCAACTTGTGCCACTAATTCAGTCTACCTGGGATGTCCTGCACTGGCTCTTATGCAAATCCATAAGGCGACTGTTACTGATGCTAATTGTTCACACCCGGAAGACGACTGATCTCCAAGAAATACTGTTATTTAAAGTACCACAGCATGTGCTTGGTAGTGTAAATTTGATTTCTGCTTTTCATTTCTTAAAACAACAACAAACAACAAAAGAAGTTGGTGTCATTCGAGTGGACCACGCACTGCATTTCTGCCTTCTTAACACGTTTTGTTTTGTTACATCTTACATTATGCAGAACTATTTTTGTACAAAAATTGTTTAAAAATTATTTATGCAATGTTTGAATGCATTACCAGTGTTTTGGTTTTGATTGCCAATTTTTATCTTTACTTATGGTAGGCGAGAACTTAACCTATACTTCGTAGACAGTATCTATCTACAAACGTGCCCAGGTCAGGAAAAGTAGGTTAATACTTTCAACTTAAAAGCATGTTTTAATGGAAGTTTATATCCTGCTTTGTATACTTCAGAAGTGACATAAGCATGTTGTGGAAATAAGGTGTAAATTATAGTTGAAGTAAAACACTTTGCCAAGTTTTATCTGTATAGAAATCACCTTTTTCTCAAAATTTTAAAAAAATTCCAATTTCAGCTTTTGCACATAGGAGGGTTTCACTCTGTAGCATGAGCTCTTGTACTCAATATGAAATTAATTTATACAGTGAGTCCAGCTGTAGAATAAATGGTCAAACGTAGTCTCTCTTTCTTTGAAGTGTGAGTTGAGTTCTCATTTAAGGTTTATAACATGGTTATTTCCTGATTGTAAAATTCTGCATTCATAAGTGCCATTGTTGTACTGTGTTGTTTTCGTAGACCTTCCTGATGCAGTTTTACCTTTGTTGAATTTGTATAAACAATTGTACAAAAAGAGGTGCTGGCTCTGGGGGTTTCTGTTCCACCGCCGGGTTGTTCTGCAGCACAGCTGGCTTTGGGGCTGGTTCCGAGCCCTGGTGACATCTGGGATGGAGAGCAGAAGTCCCCTGTCCTGTCATACCACAAGCAGTGCTGTCTTCATCCTGTGCCTCTGCACTGGCATATTCCAAGCATTTTTGCTGAGAAGGGAATAAAATACAGACACATGCCTGGCTCAAGCTGGAACTTGCCCAGAGCAGTCAAGAGGAACGTGCTTCCACAGCTCAAGAAGGGTGAAGCTTGAGGTGAGTGACCCACAGCTGGGTAAGAAAAGAGGCAGAGGCTGAGAAAGCCCATCACAAATCTTTTATTAAGCTTGTGTGGCTAATCAATGATCAGCATGGAAATAACACAGGGTATGTTTCTCTTCATTAGCTTACCCACTGCACAGAGATGCCAAGAATTAAGTAGCATTAAAAAGTTACTTCTAAAAATAAAGCCACTGAGAGGTTTGCTTCCCTTCTGAAAAATAAGCTGGTTTATTTTGTGGAGAAGCAACTTTCTCTGTTTCAAGCCAGCTTAGTTTTTCACCTAAAAGCCAAGAGCAGGTGTAGCAGAGGTAAGTTCTCAGGTACTGCAGCACATCCCTGGCTCTTTTACTTCACTAGCACATGGGGAGTTCAAAGGGGACATAGGGGCTTCAGTGACACAGGACAGCCCTCTGGGACAGCCTGCTCCTGCCTCAACTCTCTTGTTTTTACAGTCAAGTTAACCAGACACTGCTGAGGCTGTGCTGAGCCACAGGCAGCTTGTTGCAGAACAAGAGCTGTTCCTGCCACTTGTCTCTTTCAAGTCCTCAGTCACAGACACCTGCAAGGTCTTTTGGAATTCTTGCTGCAGAGGGACCCTCACCCCTGCGGCTAGCACAGAGCCCGGCCAGAAACTGGGCTAAGGTGGTTCAGCAGCCAAGGTGGGATTAATAGCTGGGAGTCTGTGAAGGTGAGGGTCTAAATCTACTTCTCCTTCGTGAAGCCCTCCTAGCTGCAGGTTAGTGACACCATACATTCCACATGGTAGCAGCAAGTAGTTAATGACCCTGATTAGTATTCACTGCAAAATCAGGTGGTCGGCACATGGCAAACAATCATCACACATAAGATTAATAGTTACAATAGGCATGAGTGGACTAAGGACCACAGTAACATGGTTTGCTATACCCCCTTTTTAAAAAAATATTTTATTCCTAAACTAAAAAACAGTTCTTGGTATTTGGACACCACAGGGCAGAGCCTTGTGGTGTGACAGAGCTGTCTGTACATTTACAAAGAACAGCCAAGACAGCAGGTGTGTAATGGCAGACATTCAGAATGAAGCAATCAGCATAAACTGGATTGCTTAAGGGCCTGTGTGCAGGTACAGTTAATGGCAGTGCTTCCTACAGTCAGATTTTTATACTGGTAACACTGCTGCAGGACAGTGTTGCAGCAGTTACATTCTCTAATTACATAAAAGCTGAATATTCAACTGATACATTTGTTGCTTCTAACAGGCTAGACAAGGTAACACACTATATGGTCAAGCAGAGGTGTTGTCTGACCACTGAGGGCAGTCAGGAGAGGTGATGCTCTTCAGAAGAGAACAAGAGCTGCTGTAAACAGTTTGACTCCAGGGGGGTGGTTCAGAGGTGACTCAGGCAGCGCTAGCAGGAGGGCACAGGCATCGTGTCCTGCTGCCCAACATCCAACACCCCTGGTCCCTGTGCTGTAGAAAAAAAAATGTTTCCCCAGCACCTCCATCCTGCTGATCAGAACGCTCTTTATTGAGAACTAAGAAGCTGATGGTGCCCCGGGTTTGGGCACTCCTGGAAGGGTGACTGTAAAAATCCACTTTTTGGTCTTGGTTTAGGACTTGAAGACGTGCACGGCCCGCACCACGTACTGCCGGCAGATGGGGCACTCGCTCATCCTCTTCCCGCACTTGGTGCAGGTGACCATGTGGCCGCACTCCAGCAGGACGCAGTCGATCACGGCGTCCATGCAGATCCGACACAGGTTGTCGTCGTTGTCATTCAGCTGCATCTTCTCACCCTCTGAACGCAACAGAGAGAGAGGGAGGTCAGGCATTCAGGCCCTGGAAAAATCAGTTAAGTTCCAATCCAGGCAACCTCTAATAGAGCTAATTCAGCATGAACTAGTGCTGATCCATCTTCACAGCAGTTTTCCTAAGCCCCAGCTAAGAATTAATCTATATTCCTTTAAAAAAAACAAACGACCCAAACAAACCACAAACTAGAAAACCCCTGAGAGACCATCCAGTATTCAGCTTCATTCTTTAAACTGAGAGACCATTTTCAGTTCAGAGCATAATGACTCTGCAATAACTTGCTGGATTAAAATTCACAGCATGTTGGTTTTCCATCTCTGAGCTCACCTTGATCAGCAGAACATTTTCCTCAGAAAATTAAACACAATAATAAAGCAGACTAAAAATTGGAAGCCTTAAGCAGGCTGTAAAGATGGCAGAGCTGAACAAAACCTCTCCTGTTTCATTGCAGATAGAAAACAACCCCCATCAATAACCACACGTTCCATCAGACCATGTTGAAAAAATAATCATCCTAAATTTAAAGCTTCATTTCAGGCAGGTTTTTCCATTCCACTTTATGCCCAAACCCCTGGGTCTCACTTAAGCCACAGTTCATTCACAGTCGCCACCCTTCTCCACCCCAATTAGCTTGTTAGTTCACCCCAATTATAACAGTCCCTGCAATGTATGTGCTAGCACAATCTGGCTCTGCAGTGGCCCAGGGCTATTAAGTTTTCCAGTCACCACAGTTTCCTGTTCTGTAGAGCCTGAATGTTGGATGCAGGAATGAAGAGCCAGGAAGGCATTTCCTAAGCTGGTAATGACATAAAGTGGCTGTATGACAGTCACACCAGTGAAAGGCTCCAGCTGTGGGGTGTAACACGGCAGCAGAATACCAGGCACTGAGCTGCAGCCAAAGAACCAGTTTCTCATTAAAAGGTGGACCCAGACCAAACTACTTGGACCTGGACTTTTGCCCTGGTAGCTTTTTGTTCTGTACCACAGTGAAAGACCTGAACTGCTTTGGTCTGCTGACACCTGCTGAGCAGCTCTCACTGCTTGCGAATCCTAATAAAGGACACAGGTGCCAAGTTTCATGTTCTCTAAGGAACTGGTTTTCAGTTGCGAAATGTTACCTTCATGGTGAAAGCTGAGCTCTGGAAGCTTTGGAAAAGAAGTCACAAAAAACCAGCACAATCCTGGAAAGCTTCAGTTACTCACTAGAACCATGTTTAAACTACTCTAGATGCACCTTGAATTGTTAAAACCCACTTTCCAGTTGCTTCACCTGAGCAGACCAGGTTAGATTCCAAGTCCTTCTGTTGGCAGAACCAGCTGGAAACCAGAAAACAGGTAATCTTAAGAAAGTGAGATTAAATAGAAACCTACGTGTCTTGTGGTTTTCTTCACTCTCTCTGTACAGTCTGCTCACTTTTTCCACAAGTTCCCATTTTTCACAGCATCCTGAGTAGTTGACAAAATTACACGCAAGTATTTCCTTCAGCTGCCGAACACTCAACCCTTCAATGTCTTCCAGACTTGAAATATCAGACAGAGATGCCCTCGCTCGCTTTCTGGACAATCCAGGGGTCTGAAACACAGCAATGGGATATTTTTAACTCTCCCAGGAAGTTCAGAGCACCAGATCTGGTGCTACATGAAGCTGCAGCAGCTTGGCTGAAGTTTCTAAAGCAAGTATGTGCAGGTGCACATGGTGAGACAGAGCAAGTGCTGGGAGCCCTACAGCATGACAGGGAATGCTGACAGAGATCTAAGCACTGCATGGTGTCACATGCCAAAAATTAATTCTTCAGATAGTTAATCTCTCACCTGCTCTTCTGCACTTTCTTCTTCTTCATTATTTACAGACGATGTTTCCGTTTGTCCCTGTGCACAAAACGAAACTCATCAGGACTGAAAGACATCATTCCTTCCAAAATGTTTTCTGCTGTACTGAACTGAACACAGATAATGACATGTTCGACTTTCAGCTGCTACCAATCATTGTCAAACTAAGTCACCTCTGTCATCTAAACTAGCAATCTCCTCATCTTCTGTTTTCAGGCAAGAGATACAAAAGGCATTTTTCCTGCCCCCCCCAACCACACAACTGGCATTATATTGTGAAGCAACACATACCTATTTAACATTAAAAAGCTATGCTATTCCATAAACCACATGTTAATGATTGTACCCGTAAAGGTGTTCCAGTTCCTGTGCTTCCCCTCCTGTTGGCAAGTTCGCCTTGTGACGACACCGAGACAGACATAGAAAAGGGATGAGTAAAAAACCCAGAAGTCTGTGACCGTGATGAATGCAAGCTCCCAGTGTCCATGTCCTCCTCTGAACCCAATCCATGGTGGCACAGCACCAGATCCACCAAGTCTTCTTTCTCTCTGCAGGTGTCTGTCGGGATGTTTCTGAGAACCAGATACTGGCGCAGATCCTTCACTTTCAGTCTCATTAACTGAGGTCTCTGAAAGGCTGTTTCTTGCAGCAAGTGACAAGTGGAACATCTTCTGAGATTCTCTTGCGAGACTGAACAAACTGAGCAAAAATCCTTCTTGCAGTCACAACACACATGCTAAGCAGAAAGAAAATAAATAAGCATTCAGCTGGATGGCACAGACAGCAAATCCAGACCCTGCTCTTCCCTTCTCCTGGATATGTTACTATTGTCTCTCCATCACCAATTTTTACACAGTTTTTAGGATTTAAGTCTATAAAAGTGCCCTGTCAGTTTTGCAGGTGTTCCAAGGCAGTCCATCACTTCTGTAGCTCTACTGTCAGCTGATGTGAGGTTTCAATGCAGAAACATTATGAATAAACAAAATGATCAAGTACTCAAGTTGTAGTATAGACAATAAATGGAATTGAAAGGCAATTTTATGGTATGTTAAAATACTTTTGCCTATACTAAATGTCACTGCTCTTTTCACTGGTGTAAAAAACTGGTATAATCCCCAAACTTTACAGAACATACTTCTTCCTCTATTGATTTCAAGAATTCAAAGTAGGCCTTAAGTGAGATGAATCACATGGTAGGTAAATACTCCCAAACAGCCAGAGGTCATTTCTGAAGGGAGCTTTGTTCAACAGACTCACTACAATGCACAAAACCTAGAACAGGCAAGACTTTCAGCAGTGTTTTTAAATGGTGGCCTCATCCTCTGTGAACAAATCCAAACCCCTCAAGTTTTTCAGGATTTCAGTGAATTAATATTAGCTTCAGAAACATCCTTAAACAACCCTTACTTCAACAAAGCATTTGCCATGCAAACAACAGGACACATAGGAAGGAGGGAACTGAACACACAAACTGAGGAAAAAGGCTTCATGTTTATCTAAATGAGCTGCAATTAGGTCACTGAGTGGACAAGATAACAATGCTGGACACTCGTGATACACAGAAATAATATTATTTATCTCCATTAACGCACCAATCTGCCTCCAAATGAAGGAAGAGACTGTGGGAGTGCCATAGCATTTAACAGAACCTGTTTAAAAAACAGCATTATAGAAGTACTTCACAGAAAGAAGCTGCAACACTATATGGTGTGTTTTTAGCTTTTCCATCATCCAGGTTCTTCATTCCAGTACCCAGCTATTATGTTCGGTATCATCTTCAAAACCAGACTTGTTCTAATGTTTGAGAGTCTGAAGCTAAAAGATACATCTTACAAATTATAATCCACTCATTTTTAGGTCAGACCAGATCCAATGTGTCACTGATTAATGAACATCAGACCTCTTAACTTCTAATCCTGCCTGACATTAATTTCCTGTGACCTCAGAATAAAGCACTTACTCCCTCCCTGGCAATCTGCCTGGGGTTTCCTTATCTACAGAAAAATACACACTCATCTCCCAGTACGCCTGCAGAGAAGTTCTGATACGAGTGAAAACATTATGTAATAGGAAATACTCACTTTTTTCCTAAAAACTGAAAAGGAAAGTCCACAGGCTTTGCAAACTATGTTAGTGCCCGCTGCAGCTGAAGATGAATAAGCTGAGAAGTCTGTGTTTGGTGTGAATCTGAAGGGACCAGCACCTCCCCCAAAGCCAGCCTGCTGACCACGGACTGCTCCAGTGCCCATGACTTCATTCAGCAATCCACAGCAGGAAGCCCACATGGAAGTAGCTCCCGCCTGAAAACATTCACAAAACAAACTGAGAAAATTAGTATCTGAAATCAGATGTGAGTTGCTACTGAAAAGCTACTTCACTCCATCTGTCATCATCCCAAAAGCATGTGGTGTGAATTCCCAGAGCACCAGGAACTCAGCACACTAAGGCCTCTAACAGCCCAATAATTCCACTTCCCAGCCGCACACCAAAGTAGGAAAGATTTGCTGCCCAGAGGCTCAGGGAGACACAAGGAGCTCCCTTTCACAACTCCTTTTCCAGCAAAGTTCTGCACGTGAAGGGTAAGGAATTTGAGGAGGTAACACAACAGTGGAAGGAAGAGACTAAACAGGGTGAGGGGCAAAACCCAAAATGACGACAGGGGGCACGACAATAATTGATGATAATTAGCACAGAGCTGTCCCCAGCAGGATCTTCTCCTGAACTAATCTCTTACATGACTCACAATAAAACTCTAAGAAAAAGTTTCTGAGTCTTCAAAATAACAAGCAATCTTCATTAGAAACTAGTTTCTAGCTTCTGAGAGGGAAATGTTTTTCAAGACCTCTCTGAAACTGCTCTTATGTTATCTTACAAAAAGTCTAACATAAATCAAATAACTCTAAATGAACTTCTATACTGACTGGATGTCAGTTTTGAGTCATATAATTCAATCTTAAAACACTACAAACAATTCTAAATACATTCACAAATTGCTCCTTCTTGTCCTGGAAAGCCTTTAGCACTAGATTCTCTACTAAAAATGCATATTCCACTTAAAGCTGGAATTTGGACTCCAAGTTGTTAAGGTCACATGTTTAATCACTGTCAGGTGGCTCATTGAAACATACTAAAAAAAAAAAAGGGAAGGAGAATTGCATCAGGTTCTTTCTGAGAAGCAGCTGAGTAATGCAACTTCCCCCCCATGTTTTTTTCCTTAACTGCTGGTAAGAGCTGCTATTTTTCACTCCAGGGCAGCACCTTTGTTGTTTTGTCTTTTTCCTCCAAATCACAAAGATATAAAATAATTGCTTTGAAACTCATAGTTGTGGCTGTTAAACCTAAACCAACCAGAAAATGCACTTCAGCTCAGTAACAATGGTTAATTCCTGTAGCAACTAGACTAATTTCTGTATTAAATGGCACATTTCCCCTGAACTGTACACAGTCCTGGTACATTTGTGGGAACTTCACACAATAACTGGGGATACACTAGAACATCTCCTTTCAAACCACAGAGCACAAAAGGTAAGAGAAGAGACTGCTCACTATGGCTTAGAGAGAAGCTGTGAGAAACAATGCCATGGGACCAAACATGTTCCACAACACCTTCACAGAAGTGCCTTTCAAGTATGGAACGTCAAAACCAGGTACCACAAACCTGGTACTTTACTTTTACTATTGCAAGCTGACCTTAGAAGTGTTGCAATGCAGACATGTACAGCTTAGAAGCAAAAAGGCAATGTTCAACACATAACACTGAGTGCAGTGATAACATCAAACGCACATGTAACAAATTAACTTCACTAGTCTAATTTTACAGGTGTTTCAAGAGCAAAATTCATCCCAGGCATTACAAGAAACCACCATGCTGTGGGCACCCCACACAGAGAAAATCTTCCTAGGCTTCCTAGGGAGTTTAGGAGGGATGAACTCCTGAAGCCCTTCCCTGAGCTCCAGCCAAGACGCAGGCAGCCCCAGCACGTGGGATACACTGTGGGCTTGGAGCCTGCCTGGTGTGTCATCATAGAATCATAGAATGTAGGGGTTGGAAGGGACCTCTGGAGATCATAGAGCCCAATTCCCCGGCCAGAGGAGGACCACCTAGAGCAGGCCACATAGGAACACATCCAGACAGGTTTTGAAAGTCTCCAGAGGAGACTTCTCAACCTCTCTGGACAGCCTGTCCCAGGGCTCCAACACCCTCACAGTAAAGTTCTTCCTCATGTTGAGGTGGAACTTCCCATGTTCTAGCTTATACCCATTAGTCCTTGTCCTATTATGGAGCATCACCAAAAAGAGACTGCCCCCCCCCCCCCCCCCCCTCTTGACACCCACCCCTCAGATATTTATAAACATTAATAAGATCCCCTCTCAGCCTTCTCAAAACCAAAGAGCCCCAGTCTTCTCAGCCTTTCTTCACGGGAGAAACGTTCAAGTCCCCTAAACATCCTCCTATCTCTCCACTGGACTCTCTCCAGTAGATCCCTGTTTCTCTTGAACTGGGGAGCCCAAAACTGGATACAGTATTCCAGGTATGGTCTCACCAGGGCAGAGTGGAGGGAGAGAAGAACCTCCCTTGACCTGCTGGAAACACATTTCTTAATGCACTCCAGGACTCCACTGGCCCTCTTGGCCACATGGACACTTTGCTGTCCCAAAATTTCAATAATTTATTGTCCACTAGGACTCCAAGGTCTTTCTCCACGGAGCTGCTTTGCAGCAGGATGACCCCTGATCTGTACTGGTACCTGGTGTTATTCCTCCCCAGATGCAGGACTCTACACTTGCCCTTATTGAACAGGTTCACTTATCAGATTCAGTGACAATCATTAAACCAGTCATTTAACTATCATCAAACCATGACGTGCTTTCTGCTTTTCAATAATAAAGAGTGGAAACAGATCAATATTAATTTTCCCCATGTAAAACAGGCTTTGCATAATTATCTCGGTTTATTAGGCAAGAAAAATGAACTTTTCAGAATTACATTACATGCAATTCCTTAATCCAAAAGAGTTCCAAGTTTTAAAACTCGGGACTTTTGAAAAATACTTTTCCTTGTCTTAAGGGAAAGTTGTCAGTTGCAGAAACATTACTCAAATTATCCTTAAAAAAATGGATGAGCTAGCTTTATATTTGAAAGATTTAAAATACATACATACAAATAACAGAAAAACAAAGCAATGAACCAAAAGGGTCTGTCAGAGTTCAGTTTGCTTCACTGTGGTGTTTTCAGAGGGTCACACAGCAGCAGGACACACAACAACTAAAAGGACATAACACAGTTGCCACCACAACTCTTGCCCAATAATTCAACATCTGCATCTTGGATTTATTTTATTCAAGAGCCTGGAACAACTGTTCAGACCTCACTGTCAACACTAAACACATGTACACTGAGGGAATTTTTGTCACCCGTTTCTGGGTGATAGAATCCTAGAGGAGTTTGGGTTGGGATACAGGAACATTGTTGGTATCAAACAGGAAATCTCCTTACACTTCCTGCCATGCATCCAGTCATTTTAAGGTGAAAGGTGAGGACATGTGGGCACCATTAATCTCCTCCTTAACTTAAGTCAGCTCTGGATTCTTTACGCACTCGTGTCATCAGCTGATAATTGAATTACAGCGTCTAGACCCTTCATACTACTCTATAAAAGAAATGAGACCGTTTTAAAAATCCTCAACACAAGACACCAGTGTGCCACACTGAAACAAAAACTCCCTCCAGAATTAGAATTTTACCCATTTCTGCACCAAAAGCCTTTCCAACTACATCAGTCACCCCTGCCATGCTCCATTCTCACAAGCTGCCACCAGCTATCCTGTCTCTCCACGCCTCAGGTGTATCCTATGGGGGCAAAACACGCTGCTGCGGACACGCCTGTGCACACGGGTTGCGCTACCGAAGCCAGCAGACCGAGAGCAGAACAGCAGATGGGATTTCATTCATTTTTTAGCTGCGATTTCATCTTCGCACCCACCCTGAGATCAAGCAAAGCTTTGTCAGGGACCGAGCACCTCTCGGATTCCTCCGTCTCGGGTCACCACAACCCTCAGCCCTGACGTGAAAGCACAACAACCTCGGGCGCCCAGAAGCACCTTTGGGGAGCGATGCCCGCGGCCGGCCCGGAGCCCCCCCGCACCTCCAGCCACCGCCCCCCTGGCAGGCCCAACCCGCACGCACCGCCCCGAGCTCGGCTCCGTCCCGCCGGGAGCCCGGCCAGCCCTGCAGCCGCCGCCGCGGGGATCGGCCGCGCAGAGCGCGGGGCCGGGGCCGGCGAGCAGGGAGGGCGGGCGCTCGCCTCAGGCGGCCGCTCCAGGCCCGGCCCGGCTGCTGAGTCAGTGCAAGACGCCGGAGTTCCTCGGCAAGGCGATCCCCGGCCCTCGGCAACGGGGCGGGCCCGGGACGCGCGGCCTGAGGCGAGGAGGGACGGCGCGTGCCCCGGGGGCGCCGATCCCGTCACGCGCCGCCCGCCCGCCCCACGCAGGGGAAAGACGCTCTCCCCGCCACACACCGCCCCCGCACCCCCACCTTCGCTGCCCCCTTCACCTTCATGGCCGCCCCGCCGCCGCCGCCACCCGCTCCGCCGCCGCCTCCCGGTGCCTCCCGGTGCCTCCCCCGGGCGGGCCCCCCCGCCCCGCCCCGCCCGCAGCAACCGGCCGCCTCGCGGGGGGCGGGCCTTCCCGCCTCGCCGCACGCCATTGGCTGCCCGCCGCCGACTGCGAGCCAGCGCAGCCAATGGCAGGGCAGGAACCGCCCCGGGGGGAGCGGGGGCGGGAGCGCAGGTTCCGCGCGGGGGGGGGGTGCGAAAATCCCCTCAAACAGGGGAAAAAAGAAGCCTAAGTGCGTAAATGGTGATGTCGCTGCAGTGAGAGAGAAGTTCGTTTTGGGCTGGTCGGTTTGGTGCCTGTGTGTTTAAGCCGGTGCGCAGCCCCGTGGCCGCGCGGAGCGGGGGGGTCTGCGCGCAGCGCGGTGGTTCCGCGGGGCTGCGCGGGGCTGCGCGAGCCCGACAGCCCCGGCACGCGGGGTTTGTCACGCGGAGAACGCACAGCCTTGGTGCTGCAGGCAACAGGCCGAAGCGCTGGTCATCCTACCGAGCCTTTTTGTGGTAATCTTTAAATAACATCAAAGCATTCTTACTTAAAATTCCACTTTCTAGCTTCTAGGTGCTGTTATTACTGTTTTTCTCTATGCTACGAATTGGCTACCTTAAAAAAATAATAATCACAGGTTGTAAGAACCGAAAGCTTTTAACCAGCACGTTACATTTTGAAACAGCCAACAATACAAACCCAAAAAGTCTTGAGGAAACCTTCACATCAGAGCACACAGGGGCCAAGAACAAAGGAGGCCATTGCCAAAAAGAGGAACAGACCGAAGTGGCTGAAAATAAATGTTGACCACAAATCAAATTTACCCGTAGAAAAGGTCAGCTGCACTTTTCAATCATTTCTGCAGGCTGAGTCTATTTTTGGAGCAAGTCAGATATAATAACTGAGTCAAAACAAAGAAAAAAAAAGGCAGTGTGTGGTTGCAGGAGGATGGCACAGGTTTGGCAGCTTGAGCAGCAAGAGCAGCCTGTGCAGCTGAACTTCTGGATTTGCACTGACACCACACCTGAATTCAAAATCAGGTCATCTCTGTTTGGAAATGCTGACGCCCCTCCAGAAGCTTTTGGTGTGCTATGAACTTTTACAGGATTTAATACAAAATGTCCTTTTTTTCCCCCATTAACAGCTTGCCATTTTTAGTCAAAGCAACTGGAAAGATGGTAGAAAAGCCCTGTGAGTGCAATGTTGGAACAAGCAATGGCACAACTCCCACACTGCTCATGCAAGAGCTTCACAACACCTTGAGAAATATGAGTATGGTTTGGTCTTAAAATACTTGCCTGTCACCTATACTCTGTCAGTTTAGAGAGTAACCCCTGAAGAGACAAAAATCATATACAGATTAATTTTTTTTGTTTGTTTAATAATCTTATATTAAAACATGAGAGCTCCTTACACAGTCACTGTAAGAGGGGTAAAAACTCAGTTCCACAGATGAACCAGACTGAGTAAAACCTCAATTTTTTTCCTCTAGCTCTGCTGAGGACTTGCCAGCAAGCAACCCTCCCAAACACAGATGTTCTAGGGAGTAACGTGGGCCTGACAGAGCTGAGATCTGGTGACTGTGCTGGCAGCCACACTTGCCACTCCTGCCTTAAACTGGGCAGATCTTGATGAATCACACACATAACATGTGATTTGGGATCACTTTGGGATCTGAATTGTAACCACGTAGATTGTTTTTCAACTAGCAACTCCAAAAGTTACTCTCTGGCTGAAAAGAAGCATTTGCAGGGGTTCTATTAATAAAAGACCTGCCCTCACTGAGCCTCCTGGATTGTGCCAAAGAAGCATTAAAAGATTTAAATCTATTAATGCTAGATGTCCCATTTACTTCTACCTGGAAATAAGAAGTGACAATGCTGCAGCTCAGTAATCCCCCAAGGTTTTACACATCACAAGAGAGCCAAGTAGGGAAGTGAATCTTACCAGGAATATTGACTTGGTTCTAATGTAACAATTTGCAAAAAATTTACAGTAAAATTAAATAAATCTTAATCACTGGGCTTTATTTGGGAATTTCAGATGGGATGCTAATACCTACAGAGAGAATCATTCTATTATCCATGTTTCATACCAGAGACACACAGTACTTTGGAATTACCTTTTTCAGAAGGTTTTCAGGTTACAGAGACTTGGTTTGACAGGTTCAGCGTTGCAGGGAAGTGCAGGGATCCCCCCATCCAGATGGTGGCCATTTCCTGCTCCATAAACTCCAGCATGTTACTCAGGGGCTTTAGCCTGTTTTAGGGAAGACAAAATGTCACTTTTTCACTTGCGTTGCCTAATCCTGTTTAATACAACTACAATCATCTCTTGTTGCTTATTTGGAGGGGCTGGTTTTTAGGCATGGGAAGTTTATTTAAATATGCTCGAGGATTCTCAGCAGCTTTTGCCTCTTGGCTCCAGAGCATGGCACGGAAATGTCAGCACCAGATGTGTGTCATTTCCCTCTTCCTCCATGTTTTGCACACACCAGCTGCAGCCCAGCCTTTATCTCATCTCCAGCCCCTCCTTCCCAAGCCACTCCACCATTTCAGTTGTTTCCACCCATGATTTATTTTCTGGAAATGTCAGTAAATTGACCTTTATAACACAACAGCTGTAGTTATTTCCTGGGTTTTCTATTCAACAGGAGTTCTGTTCACAGAGGCCTGGGAAGCCATCAGTAACTACGCCAGCGACAACCAACTACAACATTAAGTTTCTTAAATGCATTCTAGAGAATTACTCCACGCTTGAATCAGCCTCCTCCCCTCACCACCCCCAGGATCAATCAGGAGGAATCGGCCAAAGCCCCCGGGGACAGGCAGACGTGGAGTCGTGCTGAGTTTCGTTTCGCTGCCACTCAACAGCAACGAGAACGATTATAATAATCGGCGTCTTTTATCTGGGAACATAACGCACCAATTAAGCGCTTAACAAATTATTGAGAAAGCAAAACAAACCAAAACAAAACTCGTGTGTGGAAACAGCTTCACCGCAGTTAAACTGGCGAGGAATTCAGTCCGACGGGAGCGAGTCCGCTCCGCCGGGGCCCTCCCCGTGAGGCCCAGCGAATGTGCTCCTAACCTTCTCCGGGGGGGCTGAGGTCCCCAGCACCTCAGGGGTCGCGGCTGGGCCGCCGTCCCCGCATCGCCACAGGCCGCCGTCCCCACGGGCAGCGGCGGGAGCAGCGCGGAGGCCGCCTCGATGGGCGCGGGTGGTGGGCGATGACAGGCCGACCCGGACGGCCGCTGGCCGGAGCTCGCCACCCGGCTCGGTGACCGCCGTGGCAGCCCGGAGCGGCCCCCGGGAGGGGGGATCCCGCCCCGCGCAGCCCGTCTCCCCCCGGAACGTCTCTCCTCAGCGCGGCCGCCCGCCGGCCCCGCCGTGGCCGCGCTCAGCTCCGCCTGTGATTGGCCGCCACGCAGCCCGCGTGACGGCGGCGGCAGCGCTGATTGGCCGGCGGGCGCGGGCGGTTTCCCGGGCGACGGGCGGGCCCGCCATGGCGAGCGTGCACGAGAGCCTGTACTTCAACCCGATGATGACCAGCGGCGTGGTGCACGCCAGCGTCTTCGGCATCAGGGACTGGGTCACCCCCTGCAAGATGGCGCTGCTGGTGCTGCTGAGCGAGCTGGGCCGCGCCGGCGCGCAGCTCGGCCTGCTGGAGCGGCGCCGGCTCAACCGGCTGCTGCTGCCGCTGCTGCAGGTCGGGAGCGGGGCTGGGGGGGGGGGGGGGAGGGCGATCCCCGGGGGCCGCTTGCGTCGTGGCTTGTCGCGACATGTCGCTCTCCTCCCCAGGGCCCTGACATGCCGCTGTCGCGACTGCGCAAGGCCATCGAGGAGTGCTGCCCGCACCTGGCCAGCTCCGTGCACATCAGGTGGGCGCCGGGGCCGCGCCTGCCTCCCCTCCCCTCCCCTGCAGGCGCGGCCCCGGGGCAGGAGGGCTGCGGGGCTGCAGCCAGCCGGGCTCCCTGCCGGGCTCCCTGCCGCTGGGGGCTGAGGAGCCGCTTCCCCGGCTCCGCTGACCCCCTGCCCTGCTGTAGTTTCTGTGCTTTGTGTCCGGAGTCTGAAAACGCTGCCCCGACCACCGCTGCAGCTCTGCCCGTGCCTGCTCCGGTAGCTGTGAAATGTGTGCATTGATAGTTTAAAAAGTGAAACGTTCGGAGCAAAGAGAACTCCTGCAGTTCTCTTGAGTTCTCCCAAGTTCTGACAGGCAGGCAAACCAAACGTCGAGGCCATCTGTTCCAAAGTCTCTGTGGTACAGAAGGTCTGTTTTGACATTAGCTGACTCACTAAACAGCAGGAGTTTTAAAATTCGGTCTATTTTGGGCACCTAATTGCTCTGTGAGAAGAATGACAAGCTTTTCTAATTGTTGTCTTTATTAAAATAACTGTTTAAAAGGGAATAAAAAAGCACCAAGCCTGGTACTTATTTGGCTTATTATTAATATTTAGTGTGTTTTGGTTGGCTCCTGAGTGTAAAAACCTTCTGGGTGTAATACATTGGCTACCACTTGGATCTGTTTGTGTTTACTTATCTGTACCTGCAAGAGAACAATATTTTATTTGATGCATGATATTAATACCCCAAAAATGTGATTTTCTTTCCCTGTATAGGTTAAAACTTATGGCAGAAGGAGAACTGAAGGATATGGAACAATTTTTTGATGACCTTTCAGACTCGTTTTCAGGGACAGAGCCAGAAGTTCATAAAACAAGTGTAGTAGGTAACTACTTGTTATTCATAAGCTCTATTTGATGTGAGGTCTGTCATTTAAGCTTCTGGTTACGATGGTTTCTAGTCTCCTCTCTAAAGCAGCAGCCTTACACACAGTTGCCACAACAAATGTTTTCCTTTGCAGGTCTGTTTCTGCGCCATATGATCCTGGCATACAACAAGCTTTCTTTTAGTCAGGTCTATAAACTTTACACAGCTCTTCAGCAGTACTTCCAAAACGATGAGAAAAAAGGTGGAATTGATGAGAGCGACATGGAGCTGACCAATACAGAGGAGCTGGAGGGGAAAATGGAGAAAGAAGAGCTTGATGTACCTTTAAGGTGATATATCGATAGTAAATTCTTACCCCTGTGCAGGTCAGAATCAGCTTCAGCTCAACATTCCCACTCCTGTTAGACCTTCCAAATTCTAGGAGTGCTCCTCTGGGCCCTGTGCATGTTCAGCACAAGCGGTGTGGAGATGCAGGGCGCTGGGGTCCTTAATTATTGTATGAGGAGCAGTGTTGAGGCGCAGGGCGCTGGGGTCCTTAGTTATTCTATGAGGAGCAGTGTTGAGGTGCAGGGCCCTGGGGTCCGTCATTGCTCTCAGCCTCCTTCCCAGCGGCGGCCTCTCCGCTTCCCTGGCGCCACCTCGTGGCAACACGTGGAATTGGCAGCAGCTCCTCCCGGCCTCCTAGAAGATGGCGGTGCCCCGTTCCCGTCCTGGCTTAAGGAATCGCAGGCTGAGAGCGAGATCCTGCCCACAGTTCCCTTCTGCTCAGCCCACTGCTGAGTGACTTCTCTGCTCGGGCTAGTGTGGGTTGGGGTGAAGCTCTTGGAGAGGCCATTTCTGCTTCCAGGGAGGGAAAATTGCTCTCTGGAACAGTGAAGCTTAATGGTTTTTGGCTTCTGTTTTTACCCTTCTCCAAATAAAAGACTCGCATGTATTCACATCAAAAAAAAGAGGCAAATATTGGACTTTTAACCCGCTAAAGACACACTTCACTGTAGGAATAATCCCCAAATTATTTTGTGTATCCGTACATTTAAAATGTACATTCCAGACCATCCTGCTACCAACTTGTGCTTGTGTTTGCTCTGCTGCAGCATGAGGCAGGTAACAGCTTCCAAGTCTGGCTGAGCTGTAGGTGCTGCCTTGCCAGGGAATACTCTGCTGCCTGCTCTTGCAGAGCAGCTTCTTTCCAGGAGGGATGTATGTGGCCAAGGTGCCAGTTCATTTTGTTGTAACTAACGTCAAGAAAGGGAAAAACCAGCAAAGCCATTGGAATATGTCAGCCCCAAGTCTTTTATCTGCTGCTGTTCTTTGGGTTGTCACGTGTATTTAGGGTGACATTCATGTTGAACACAGTCGCTGCAGGCTGAAGGTTCCAGCTAAATGGTGAAATCATTTGGATTTATAACTTTGATGCAGTAGATATTCTTTACTAATTTTTCTCCTTTTAGTTTGCTTTCGTGCTTCAAGCTATATTATCACATAAAGCTTCATAAAGCAAAAGAGTGGAGTGTCTGATGAAATGTTTTGCGTGGTACCTCAGTGCCCTTATTTCTAACCAGAGTGTTTTTTATCAGGGAAGAAGAGATATCTTGCAGTGGACCTCTTTCCCAGAAACAAGCAGAGTATTTTCTTTCTCAGCAGGTATGTTAATTCTGAATAAAGCTCAGTAAATGATCCATTAGCATGGACTTCACCTTGAATTTTGTCCACAGTGTTAAAGATGATGCTTTCTCAGATCTGTTAAAGATTTGTTGATATCTTGCAGGAAGGTGCTCAGTGTGAGCACTTGGGGCTAAGAGTGTTCTAGCTGGGCAGTTGCACCATATGATGGGATTTGGTTCTGAGAAGGTCACTTCCATTCTGACTGCTCACCTCAGACTCAGTGTCTGCTAAATGTGCAGTTTTGTAGAGTATTCCAGCTGGTAAATACAAAATGGAGCAGAAATACAGGTGGGCACATATGTCAGCAAATTAACTGCATGCTTATAGTGCTTTGCTAATTAGAAGAACAACCCTACATTTAAAACACATATGAAACATTATGTATGACAAGTTCAAAATGACTTCTCAGTCCCATTAGGGTCTTCACTGTTAGGGGCTGTTGAAGCTTCTACCCTGATCATGGCAAAGCTCCTGCAGCTGCAGTTGGTATAATTTTTTTCCCCTGCCCAATTAGAGTATTATGGAGGAATCAGGGTGTCTAGGAGGTGTCTGAAATTGAAAGTCTTTTTAATATTCAGTATTCATTAATGCTTATTCTAGTCACTAGATTATTGTAATTTTTTAATTAAATTGATCCACTTGCTGAAGCAAACTACAGATTTATTTAGTCCCCTGAATTTTTTTTGGTGAGGAGATAGAGGTAATGCCAGTGAGTGATCCATTGTATTAGTTCTTCAAAGAGAAACTTAAAACAGGATTCTTTAAATCCATTTAAACAGTCCTTTGAATGAGCTGTTATTTTACTAAGTCTCTTTGATCTCTGGAAAGTGGATGCTATAATATAGTATAGACTAAAACTGCCACTGATGTCTCAGTGTCATAGTAGGCAGAGCTGTTACAAAATCATCTCTAATGTTCTCTCCAAACAGATAACAAACTGACAAGTATGTATCAAAAGGCATTTGTAACCCTCCAGGTGGAGTTACTTATGTTACTTTTACTTTTCAATTTTTATTCCAGGCTTCTTTATTAAAGAATGATGAAACAAAGGCTCTGACTCCAGCATCTTTACAAAAGGAATTGAACAACTTGTTAAAATTTAATCCAGACTTTGCTGAAGCAGTAAGGATCTTTTTCTTCATCCCAAATGGTTGTAAAGGGATTTCTTATCTCTAGGGTGGGATTATTTGGGAGTAATTTATTCTACATTGAAATCTAAGCAGATGATAAAAATGTGAGCAAGTTGCATGTAATGTTTAGTAATTCTGTCTGAAACTCCTGAATGTACAGAAACCTTAATTACACCAAGTACTTAACCACATGTCTGGCTTTCTGCACACACATAATCCTCTTAGCTCTGGTGGGACTATGTGAGTGCATTCTTGTTGAACTAAATCTAAAACTTACTTCCTTTTATGTACATTTTCCTAAGAAATTTCAGGCCTCATGCCCCTGTAGCTTAAAAATCAGTATCAAGTGCAATAACTGTTGGTTTTGCTTACTGATGATCACTCCTGGTGCTTAAAAACAATTTATACTGGAAGGAACTGGCAGTTCACACTGAGGGTTGGATCCGGACCTGTTTGCCTTGTTCCCCACAACTTATTCCAGAGCAAGTTCCTTGAATTCCCAGTCAACTCCTTCCTGCCTTACTTTCTAACTCTTCTCCCAGTAGCCCTGGGCTGAGGTAAACAGGATTTTCTTGGCTCCCATTTGGAGATACATCCTTGAAAGGGCTGCCTTAGCAGGGTCTGGACTTGACAACTCCAGAAGTCCTCTCCAGTGTTCTGTTTGTCTGACATAAAAGGTTGTCCTGCCCAGGGTGCAATGACCAGAAGAAAATACATAGTTTTAGCATCTCCTTTCTGTCTGCACAACATTTGGAAGCAGTGCTCATGCTTCAGAGGGTAGACACAGTGGGAGGGAGTCATGCCTCCATTCCCACTCATTTAGCACAGAATGACAGGGATTCTATGTAGAGGTCTCGGGCTGGGTGAGATCATTCTGACAGCCAGATCTTGTCCTGTGTGACACCACTTGGAAGATCCCGTTGTGGAAAACAACCAATTTCATCCAAGATTTAAAGAGATTCTGCACAGGTAGTCTCAGTATCCCTGCAGCTTCTGGTCAAAGCCCTTTCCAGGCCATACAGGGTTTCAGGCTTGCACTTGTTGGGCAACCTCCCCCAGAAAGAAAATACACAGTAATGGTAACTTCAATAGTTCTGTCTACCTGAAACTGTTTTTGCTTCAATTTTTAGCATTACTTAAGCTACTTAAACAGTCTGAGAGTGCAAGATGTCTTCAGTTCAACCCACAGCCTCCTTCATTATTTTGACCGTTTAATTCTCACGGGAGCAGAGAGCAAAAGCAACGGGGATGAAGGTTATGGTCGGAGCCTGAGATATGCTGCTCTCAACCTGGCTGCCCTGCACTGTCGCTTTGGCCACTAGTAAGTCCATGGATTTGTCCTGGTTTGAGGAAACTGGCTTCCTCTTGGCTCAAACCAGGACCATATTGCACCACACAACTAAAATTCATCTCGTTGCATCTCCTCGGTGCTGAGCCACAGAGCTTTTGTTCATGCTGAAAAATCTGTCCAGGAGAAAAGGGGCTTTCTGGCATTTGGTAACAGATGTGGTTGGGTTGGAATTTTATTGGGATCTTGATTTGGTTTGGTTTTATTTTGATGTTTATTTTGTTTCCATGATAACTGAGCCATCTACAGCAGGGTCAGAGTTGATATTTGTCTGTTTCTGGTTGCAACTGTTTCCCAGATATCTAAGTTCTCATTTGCTACATTTGTATGACCTCAGGGAGGTCAGTGGACACAAATGCCCATTTTCAGCTACATTCTCATAGAATCATAGAATGGTGAAGGTTGGAGGGGACCTTAAAGATCATCAGGCTCCAACCCCCTGCTATGAGCAGGGACACCTCCCATAGACCACGTTGCACAAGCCTCATCCAACCTGCCCTTGAACACCTCCAGGGGCCAAATTTTTTTCAAGACAGTGGGGTAGGTTTTCTGTTAATACTCAAATCAACATAGAGGTGATGATCTGGAAAAAGAAGAATTCAAAACAATACCAAACAAAAGCACCATCTGAGCTTTTTAATTTTAAAATGCCATCGGGGTGGGTGTTATTTTATTGATGTAGCTGGCTCACCCATCTCCATCTATGGTTTTCATCTATTGACTGCTGCCTGGGTGCATCATGTGAAAGGACTGGAGATGGGAGGGATGTCTGCAAAATGGAGAGCAGCAGCTTTTTCCACACAGGCAGATACTTAAAATTGCTCCTGTTCAAACATGTATAGGGTTTGAAAGCCTGCTCAGGGGTTACAGTAACATTTTTGTAGGAGCTTGCAGATGCCATCTGACTTATTATCCTCAGGACTAGAATACATTGCTGAAGTGCCAGGAGGGAAATGCAGCCTTTCTCAGCAGTCTGTTAAATCGGAGTTATCTTCTGAGTGTGATATGCATAATTTAGATCAATATTCCTCTGTATCATCATGCTGTATTTTAAGCAGTGTGGGAATGCTGAAGTGTTCTCCCTTTCTGTTTGCTCCTAGCCAACAGGCTGAACTTGCACTTCAGGAAGCCATCCGAATCGCACAGGAGTCTAACGACCACGTTTGCTTGCAGCACTGCCTGGTGAGAGCTGTGTTGAAATGGAGGTGAACTCACCTGGCTCTGTGCTACCTGAGCCTTTTCTCACTGTTGCACAACTGCTCTTACCAGTAGAACCTCATCAAATGCCTCAGTGGTTTAAACAAGACTGTTCAGCAGTGGGGTGATGTTGCTTCTGGCAGAGGAGCGTCCCAGAGCACCAGACTGTAGGGTGAACGTGGGATGGTTTTGTTACAACTCGGGATTACTTTCATCAACAGCAGCTGGGATCTCAAAGATCTCAGCTGCAGGTTTAGTCTTCTGTGCTTAAGAGACAAATTATGGCTTAACTTCCTCCATAGTGTCTGTTGATTCATAAAGAGTAATCAGCCTTCTTCAGAGCAAACAAAAAGGAGGAGGGAACGACTTAGATTCCTGTGCTTTGTTCTGTAATGAACATTGTTACAATGAGTTGGCATCAGTGGTATCACACTCCTGAGCTACTGCTTTTCTCACTGAGTAATGGGGTTTCTGTGGACCACTCTGAACCTCCAGTGTGGACAGTTGTCACACCAGTGTCCCAGCCTGGCTGCACTTGGGGTGGATTTTGCTGTGCAGCATTTAACAGAAGTTTCCTGAGTATCCTGTTAACTCTGAAGAGCAGTTTGTATTTCCAGGGAGTTTTTGTGCATTCTGTGTGAAAGTAGAAGTGCTGCAGCCAGGAACTGTTTGAAATGAGATTTTCATTCTTCCCTTGCTAGAGCTGGTTGTACATCCTGGAGCAGAAGATCTTTGATAGCTGTGTTCTGCTGGAGCACTCTGTGAACAAGTCCTTGCATTTTGGCTTGCCGGTATGTCCAGGTCACTTAGCCATAGATTTATTCCAGGACAAACACGTGTGCACAAGAGGGGTGTGGGTTTTGTGCCTGGTCTGTTCAAAATACACAACTGAATTTAAACAAACCTATTTTCACACTCCAAAATCTAGCTGCTTCTATTATTTTTGCTCTTTGTAGTAACAACCAGAGGTCAGTTGCTTTACTGCCAGTGCATTATTGCCAGGCTCCCTGGTTTTCCTTCTTACTTGTTTGTTTCTCAGGCAGAAGAACATTCTGTGGCTCCAGGCCTGGCCCCAGGTACCATTTTGGCCCCAGTCCCATAGTGCAATCTGCTGGGGCTCAGAGAAGATTCTTCTTCCTCCACCTTCCCCAAAACTCAGTGCTGATGCAGCTGGCAGGGCTTTGAACACGTTTACTTGTACTGCTCTGTCCCAGCTGTGAAATCTTACAAGGCAGCCCCCCCCTTCCATAGCTTTGTGCCCTGAATCTGTTGTGCTTAGTTCTGTCTTCCCCAAGGTCTGCCATCTCTTTGTTAAGAGAATTGTTCTAAAAGGAACTAAACTGCTGATGTTGGGAGGTGAGAGCAGACACGGTCACTTGGTGGGGAAGGGGAGGGAAGGCTCCAATGTTTTCACAGCTGCTTCATCACTGGAGAAATCCAGGTACAAGTCCTGTCAACCTCTTTTAAGACTTCTGTGTGGAGGAGTGGAAATTACCTTTCACATCTAACAAAATGGCAGCCAGATATGTGTGGGTGTGCATAAGTGGGTATTTAAAGAAATGCCTGGAGCAATGTTCCTTTGTCTGTACTGAATAACTTTTTCTTTGGGGTTTGTTTTCCTTAGTTTAGAACCTGCTGGGGTGTCTTTATAAGAGCAGTGTGCTCTGGTGTCTTTCCATGCTGTTTTTCTTTCTTCTTCCCAGTACCTTGCCTCCCTGGGAATACAGTCCTTGGTTCAGCAAAGAGCTTTTGCAGGAAAGGCTGCCAACAAACTAATGGATGCCTTGAAAGATTCTGATCTGCTGCACTGGAAGCACAGCTTGTCAGAGCTGATAGATACCAGCCTAGCACAGAAAACAGCCCTTTGGAGGCTGTACGGCCGCAGGTATTTGGTTCCTTCTGAACTCTGGGGTTCGCTCATGCTACTTGTTAGCACATAATGCATTTTGAGTTACTCATGTGGGTGTAACAAGTGCTTGTGTCTCTCTAGTGCACTAAAATAAAGCAATCAGACTGTGGTTCGGTACAGGCTGAGTGCAGTTATTTCTATTCTCATGTGTTCCTTTAAAACTTGGACTGGAGAAGAGATTGAGTTTCCATTTAGTAGCAGCAAATAGTGCATCAGTGGTTCCCACGCCCTCATCTTCAGCATCTCTGTGGTCAGACTCTTGCAGCTTTCAGTGTTCAGTACTTGAAGTGCCTGCATAGTCCAGAGTTCCTGGATAGCAGGGTGGGGTTTTTTTTTCAAAATTTCAGAAAATGTAGTGTTGTCATAACAAGACCATGCATGAAAAATGTTTGTTGCTTGAAAGCTAAAAGATGTTTCTCTTACACAAGCACCATGGCACTCCAACAAGCCCAGACACTGCTGAGCATGAACAGTCTGGAGGCTGTGAACGTGGGTGTTCAGCAGAACAACACTGAGTCTTTTGCTGTGGTGCTGTGTCACCTGGCTGAGCTGCATGCAGAGCAGGTGAGGGGCTTTTGTGTCTAGTTGCACAAAGTATCGTTTGGGTGAGGGGAGGTGTGGGTGTTATTGACAGAAAGGCACAGACTTGTGTTTTGTTCTGCCTCTGCTGTCTGCGCTGGGGGCAAAGAACATGCAGAGTTTTTGTTTGGCAAGTTCTTTCCATGAAGGTTGTGTTGAAAGGGAGGGGAGTGGTGCTTGCCCCGGTGAACCTGAATCAAGTGTTGTTTCTGTGTTACAGGGATACTTTGCAGCTGCTTCTGAGATACTGAAACACCTGAAGGAAAGATTCCCTCCCAACAGCCAGCATGCCCAGGTAGAATATTTATAATTTAGCCCATGAATGATGTAACTATTATACAATAGGATCTGGATTCCATCACATCTGAATCATAGAATGCCACAGAATGCCAACTTTTCCACCAAAGCATGAAAAAGATGTCTCTGCTGTTTTAAGACTGGGAGCTCTCACTGAAGCCTCCTAAGAAAAAGCCGTTGAAATAGAAATGTCACTGACAGAGGAATATACACCTTCAGGAGCACATTCAGGAGTTAAATGCTCTGCATTGATTTGGAGCTTCAAAGTTCTGCTTCATTAGTGCTGCTTGTTTTGATATATTTGAGAGGATAGGCTGGGTTTTGTGTGACTGGGAAACACAGGAACACATGAGTCTGTAGAATAGTATTTACATGGAAGTGTTCAAGATTCCATGAAGTACAGTTTGGTCCTTTTCACTACAGGGCAGGCCTACTCTGTCGAAGTATTAGTAAGGATTTAAAAGAGCTTTTTCACCTAGAATGCAGTCAAATACGTGAGCTTTGGTATTGAAATATTAATCCAGACCTGAACATTTCCATTGAGGTCAGTGATGTAGTAAATCCAGTAGCTGGCCAGTGGAGTTAGTTGTGTCTAGACATAAATATCCACAGCGGGGGAAAAAAGTGAGTTGTAACTTGGGATTAGAAAATAAGGAGGCACAACTTCTAAAGCTTGTTCCTGGATGTTCTTGCTTTAGCTTTGGATGCTGTTTGATCAGAAAATACAGTTTGAGAGAGCCATGAATGATGGCAGATACCACATAGCAGATTCTCTGGTAGCAGGAATTACAGCACTCAACAGCATTGAAGGCATGTACAGGTGAGGAAGCATGAGCCTGGGCACTCTGGCAGGTGTGTCCCATCAAGGTAATGAAAAATCTAGCAAAATGATTGCTGGCAGTCACATGTGCTCACCTGTTCCCACCCCCCCCTCCAGAACTAAGCACAGTCATGTTGTCTAACCTGTAGTGCTTATTCCCTCCGGGTTTGTCCCGCAATAATAATTTCTGGTTGTTTCTCTGGACAGTTTAAGAACTGGAACAGCACTGCTGATGTTGTTGTTCTAGAGCTGTGAGACCTCAAAACACTTCCTCAAAATCTGCTGTGGTCCCTGTACTCAAAGTGAAGCACAAAGCAGTATTTTATGTCAAATAGCTGGGGATCTTGGGCCTAGCCTGAACTTGAGGCTCTGCATCTGTTTCTACATCCACAAAATGGGTTAATATGATTTTTCTCTCACCTCAGTGTGTTCTTGTTGCTAAATGAGAATAACGTGTTAGAAGTAAGTAGGGTTAAAACTTGTTATTTGGTGAGTATGAAAACCACCTTACTGTTAAAAGCAATTTCTTGTTGATTCTCAATGAAGCAAAACACCTCAAAACAGCCAGTGCCAGTGGGCTGAAGATCAGTGTTCAAGCTGTGGTACCTAAGGCTTGTCCTGCTGGAACTGGGCTGTTTGTGCTTTCCCTGAGCTTTAAATATTCTACTCACTGTCTGGGTTCAGGGCATTTGCAGACATCCCCTACTGCTGTGTATTTGGTTTTTATTTCCTTATTCTCACTCTTTCCCTGTCACTCCATGTCCTTGTTAGCTCAAGCAAATTTTAGCTGCTTTACCCCATACCTGTTTTTCTTACAAATAATTACTTAGGCCTTTTAGCTTGCATGGTCTCCCACTTTTGCTGCGTGCTTCACCTTTGGTTTTGGCAATCCTTGTTTTCTGTCTAAAGCTGGTTTATGAGTTTGATCCTTTCTTCCTGTGAGTTGCCCAGTTGGAACCAGAGATGTCTGTTTTTCCCCCTGGTGGTGTGCATAGCATGTGTACACTTGGCCAGAATGTCTGCAGTTACCAGAAACAGAGATCAGAAAACACAGACCTATTTTCCTCTGTTCTGAAGAGCAGAATTGTATTTAGAATCTAAAAACAAGACCAGGGATGTTTTCTTTCTAACTAATGCAGAAAAGCCATTGTGTTGAAAGCCCAAAATCAAATGTCAGAGGCACACAGACTTCTGCAGAAGTTGTTGATCCACTGCCAGAAAATCAAGAACACTGAGATGGTGATTAGGTAAGAATGTTTCATTTTCAGACTATTAAAGCCAAGTTGCAGTTATTAGAATCAGCCACTTCAGTTGTCTGTGTTCAGACTTCACTGTCTTCATATTAACTACTGTGATTTGGAGATGACAAAATAATTTAATTTATTAATCATGATAGGGAGGAATCCTCAGAATATCACGGAATTGAAACCTAGTCGTTTTTAATATGTAAACTAAAAGGCAGTAAACTTATTTTAAATGTCCATGAAGACTATGGAGGCACTGCATGCAAAACAAATAGGAAATAGAAGTGTATGTGTGTAATTGTATCTTTGTGCTAACCTTTGGAGTAGTTACAGTGTTATTTGATCTTTTGTATGCTGGTGGCATCTCCGTAAGGGTGTATCTGAAGTTTATGCAGTAATATAATTCATAATAAAATCAACACCATTATGGGTGGAATAATTGCGTGGGAAACAAGTGAACATTTTTCCCCCAAAGATGTCTGTAATTCTTTCCCCTCTGTTTTGGTTAGTGTGCTGCTGTCCATAGCAGAGCTCTACTGGAGATCTTCATGTCATACTATAGCCTTGCCTGTCCTGCTGCAGGCTCTTGCCCTCTCTCGAGAATACAGCCTGCAGTACTTGGCTTCTGAAACTGTGCTGAACTTGGCTTTCTCCCAGGTATGTCTGATCTCTGTCTTCACAGGGCAACATGTATTCTGGGGATCTGGGCACTGGTTTTACTCCTGTGAGATTTAAGAGCACACACTTGTTGGAATTAAAGAATTATGTTCTAAACGTAAAATATGAGGAAATTCGTTAGAAGTCTCGTGTCTATCACTAAGGTGTGTAGTTATATAAAATTAAGCAGGCAAATATACACTGACCCTGCCTTCATTTCTGCAGCTTTTTTTCTGCTAGTATTTTGTTTTTTAGTAGCACAGTTTGGCATGTTTGGATTACAAACAGTGCTTGTAATGGACCTCAGTTATATGGTTTATTCTGAGCTGGCAGTGTCGTGGCTGTCAGCACTGGCTGTGATGGAGAAGCCATGCCTGATCATCCCAGAGAGCAGCTCATTTCTACTAACAAGTTTTGATTTAAAAGATTATGGGGAAAAAAAAAATCACAGCCTTGTCTGTGGTGCATTGTGTTATTAGAAACAGATGTGGCTCATGTTGGTCTTCTCAGAAGCAGCTGCTCTTACCAGTGGATTCCAGTAGTAAACGAGCAAGTCATTCTCTTTCAGCTGGTCCTTGGCATTCCTGAACAAGCCCTGAATATTCTGCACATGGCAATAGAACCTGTCTTGGCCCACGGAGCTGTACTGGACAAAGGCTGTGCCATGTTCTTGGTGGCCAAATGTCAGGTGGCTTCTGCGGCTTCCTACTCACCACAGAAGAAGACTGAAGGTAAGATGAAGAGTGATTCACAAGTTGAGAAGTGCAAGCCAGTGTCTGTATTGGAGTCCTGCTGCACCATCACTGTTTAATAAGTTTAAATGATAGAGCAGAGTGTGTTACCCAGTTATTGGATAGCAAAATCAATTTGGAGTTACTCAACAGATGCAGCATTTAAAGTGGACTCTTGTTTCTCTGCACTCTTGCACAACTGTATTTTGCAGCAAAGGCTGAAGAACAGAAACTCCCTCAAAGACCATGTTGCTAAGACACAAATTGTGTTGAAAATCTGAGGATTTTATAATTGAGCTCCTTAGAATTGAGCTGTATTCCTCGGAGTTGGTGTTGTGATATTATTTAAATGTGACTCTTCCCTTTTTTCCACAGCTTTGGAATCTGCTATCCTGAATCTAAATGAAGCCAAGACTTACTTTGCCAAAGTGGACTGCAAAGAGCAGCTCAGAGATGTTCTCTACTTCCAAGCCCGGCTGTTCCACACCCTGGGCAAGACCCAGGAAAGGAACAAATGTGCCATGTTGTTCCGTCAGCTACACCAAGAACTGCCAGCACATGGTGTCCCCTTAATCAATGCCTTCAAGTGATGCATTTAAAGATGAGTTTTGCTTGTTTTCCTGTTGTTTTGTGTGGTTTTTTTACAAATGTCTTTTTATTGTATTCAATCATCCGTGTTTCAAAGTAACTGCCAGTAAATCATGGTCTCCTATTGAACAAACCTGCATTTTGTTTGTCATGACTTAAGGGAAAACACACAGGTTTTCCAGCCATTCCACTCCTATTCTGTACTTGAAGTTAAGAATTGAATGGGGGGAAGAAAAGCAAAGACTGTCTTGACTGCATCATAAACACACTGAGGGAAGCAGCACAGTCAAAATGGAATAATACCTGCTCTTAGGAGTGACATTTTGAGAATCAATGCTGGCTTTATGAACACCGGAGTACAGAAAATAGTGGGAAATGAAGGTGAAGCTCCTTTGTGCTTGTTTTCAGTGGTATAGAACAGGGAGCCTCATTTAAAATGTGTCCTTGCATTTAACCTGTCTACAGTCTCTGTTTACTCTGGAGAAACAGATGGTGCTGGCAGAAGGGGGAAAAAAAGGATTTAGTTGGAGAGGTCTAATGGTGCAAAGTTCCAGCATTGTTGTTCCATGTGTCCTTGTACAGAGAGCAGCTGAGAAAAGTGAAGAGTGCTAAACAAAAGCCCCAGCTCAGCTGAAACACTTCTGTGGTGTGTGTTCCTCCATAGGCACCCTGTGTGATTTACCTGCTCTGGTTTCACAGGTGGGTAAATGAAGATCTCAGCTAACATCAACATCAGCTGTGCTGCCATTGACTCCCAGCAGTGAGGTCCTCATTTTGGAAGAAAATTTCACTTCAGGTGTAGTGGGGGGTTTCTAGGCAGATGGGGATGCACTTTTGCATCAACTTTTTGGGGGTGAACCTTAGGGGTGAGGGTGCCAGTCCTTCCACCATGTTGTCTGCGTACAGGCTGAACTTCATTAGTGTAAACACCCGGAGAACTGTGGCATCGTTAGCAATGAGAAAGCAAGACCAGACCTAAACCTGGCTCCACTGGAGCCCTGCTGGGTATGGCAGGAAGAGAGAAGCTCCAAGATACGGTCAAAATGAGGGCAGTCCAAGTTCTAGTTTATACATCACACTAATTAGTGTTGCTTTAAAACAATGAGCATTATTTGTGACAGTGAAAAGTAACCTGGGTTCTCAGGTGGGCTTCACAGGGGTGCTGGGTTTGGTGGCTCACCCCTCTGCTTCATTATCAGACCTCCATTAATGAGCACTGATGACTTCAATACATACAAAATTTGGGATCTCCTGCTGTTTTACACTAAGTGCAGAAACTTGATTTCTAGAGAGGCTTTCAAGATCCTGCTCAAATTAGCAGGTTTTATTCATAAAGCTGGCATGGAAGCACAGCTCTGCTCCTGGGAGCTCTACAGTGTCAGAACAGAGCCCGAACTGGGTCTCAAAGCAAAATGAGGAAGAAGGTTTGCACCAGCCATGGCCTTCAGGTCTGCTCAAGGTTGAAGCTTCGTGGAGTCATTCAGAGCCCTGCAGGTGAGCTCGGCGGGAGTGGCGCTTGATGGGAGCGTGTTGGGTAAGAAACCCCAAGTAATTAGCACGGACACTCACGGGAGGTGGTGCCAGCCGGGAGTTCGGGGCAGTGTCCGTGTGGCAGCGTTGCCCCCGTCCCGGAGCCCTGCTCGGTGGTGGCACCGCTGGCCTGACAGCGGCCGCTGTGACATTTCCAAACAACTGGTTTCTAAACCCCCCGTGAGGCGGTGGTTTCAGAAGCGTCGGGCAACCCGCTCAGGGAAGGTCCGGGGGAGCTGATGCGGGTTGGACCCAGCCGATCCCGCGCTGGGAATTCCGTGTTTGCTCCCGGGTGCAGGGGAGAGGCCGGGAGGGGGATGCAGGGGTTTGTGTCCCTCCGGGGCGCGGGGGAGCAGCGGGACCGGCCGGGGCACCTGGGGCCGCATCCCGCGGCTGCGCTGAGGGTGAGGCGGGGCCGCGCAGCCCGGCCGGAGGGGGGAAATTGAATACTGAACAAAAAATATAATAATACACATAGAAAAACTCAAAACCCAAACAAAAGAAACAAGCCAACAACAGAAAAAAAACCACACCAAAACCACAACACCACCCCTCCCCAAAACAAACCCCAACAAAAGCACACCCGAAAGACGGGCTTCTGGGGGTGGGCGGGCAGGATGCGGCTGCTCGGGGGGAAACCTCCCCTTCCCCGGGGCGGAGCAGGGCCTCCCTCCTTCCATCCCTCCCTCCTTCTAACCCTCCTTCCTCCCATCCCTCCCTCCCTCCTCTCCTTCCCTGCTTCCATCCCTCCCTCCTTCCCTCGCCGCTGCCGGAGCGGAACCGAAAGCGAAGGCGGCTCCGGAGGCTGCGGGGGCCGGGGGGCTCGGGGGGCAGCCCCCTTCCTTCAGCGGAGCGGCGGGTCCCGCCAGGTACCGGGGGCTGCGGGGCGGGCGGAGGCCGGGCGGGCCCGGCCGGGGGATGCGGAGACAAAGCCGCGCCCGGAGGGACCCGCGGCGGGCGTGGGCGGCCGGGCCGGGCCGGGGATGCCCTGCTAGCAGAAAATGGCTTTTTCTTCCAACGGGGCTTTCCCGCGGGGCCCGCAACCGACCTGGGCAGGCATTGTCGCCATGGCGGGGGGACCGGGGCTGTTGTTTCCCCATCCCGCTCCGGGGAGCTGCGCCGCAGCCGCCCGGGCCCCGCAAACACCCATCCCGCTCCGGGCGGCAGCCCCGGCGGGTGCCGCTGGTACCCGATGGGCAGCGGCAGCATCCCGGGCTGGGGGGTGTGGCGGGGCGGGGGCTGCCCCCGCGGACCCCCAGGGTAGGTGAGGGCTTGGAGAAGTGGATCGGGGGGTGTTAGGCCGTGGGGTTGGGAAAAGGAGGATTTTTAAGGTTGAGGGGCAAGTAAGAGGCCGGGAGAAGATGGAAGGGATGGAGTTGGCAGAGTGGCTGCATACAGGGGACAGGTCTCATGAAGAGAAGCCACAGGTTGGGTTGCAGCAAGTGACTGAGTATGGCTGGGGGGTGGGATGCAGCCCTGCGACCACGTGTGTGGCACGGAGCATCTGGAACACCTGGAGCATGGACAGTAAGGACCAAAAGCAGCAGTGGGGTGACTGCAGAAGATGGTGCCATGGAGCTGTGGGAGAGAGGGCAGCCCCTCTCCCAGGGGAAGGAGCCTCATCCCTCTCCTGGCCTCTTTCCAGGAGCGCTTTGGTTTGGGAAAAACTGCCAACAAAACTGGCATGTACATCCCTGAGAGCACTGCCAGGGGTGTCCGATCCACCAGCGCTGTGCTGGGGAAGGCAACTGTTATCAGATTGGGGAGGTAATTTGGAGGAGGCTTTGCTTTTAACTCAGCCCTAATGTCTGTTAAGTGGTGTTCACAAAGTGCAGAGCTGCTCTTGTTTCCTCTCTCGTGGGCATGGTGGGCTGGAGCTGTTGTTTCCAGGAGAGCCAGGAGCCACTTGGCAGCACTGGATGAGGCCATGATGCTCTGAGCTCAAAGCCATGTCTGGAGCTCCACTCTGGTGTTGAGACAGGCACTTAGGCACTATTAAGTGGTATCATCAAGATTATGAAAAATCTTTCTGAAGATGTTTTTGGATTCCTACTGAATCCTGCCACTGGACTTGGTGCCATTACAAGGCCACCAGCCTGGCTTTGCATTTTTTCCCCTAGTTCCTTCCACCCTGTGTGGGACGGCCCAGGCAGTGCAGGAGGCTCTTCCTTTCGCCCCAGGGGCAATGGAAAGCTCTGCTGCATGGGCACAGAGACCCTGTGTAGATGTGGACTTGGTGCCTGTTTCCAGTATCTTTATTTTCTGTGTCCTCTGACTTCTAGAAAAGCTGCTGAGAGTTTTGTTTGTTTGTTTGTTTTCCATTAAAAGTCAGGCAGGGAAGCATATGGTCTTTGTATACTACAGTGACTAATACATATCTGGCAAGGTCTGCACTCACCCGTAGGAAGGGAAGTGGTGCCCCTGGTGCTGCAGATGACACTGCTCTTGGCACTGCCACTTCCACCGCTGAGAGTGACCGGGGACAGCAAAATAGCCACTGGACTGTGCCCAGCAAAGCCCATAACTGCCCCCTGTGCTGGCCACAGTTAACTCTTCACTGCAGGCTCAAGTGGCAGCAGGGGAGGATCCTCAGCCTGGGTTTAGGTGGCTGGTGTTCAGTTTTAGTTATGAGCAGCTTTTTTGCAGTGCATGAAGTGTTCCCTATGAAAAGGTGGATGGGTCCAACCCACACACCGTGTCTGGCCATGCTGGAGGGAAGGGTGCAGGAAAGGGGAAGAAAAGACAAGTGGGTGGCAGGTGGCAGGAGCTGGAGGCATCGTCTCGTCGCCCACCCTGTGCCTGGGTAGAGAAACAGCTCCAGGGAGGGAAGCTCAGGCCGTTGTGTCTCTATGCTCTGGTTTAAATCTGTGCAGCCAGTGCTGGCTGAGAGGTACTGTCCTCTGCGCCCCCCAAAACTGGTCACCATGTTCCCATCCAGAGGTGGCCACATCCCAGCAGGGACCGCGTGCTGACAGCAGAGCTGGGGCGGCAGGAGGGGGCTGTAAAAACCAGTTCACCTTGGCGGGGGCTGATTTCACTCCCATTCATTTCCGTTAAGCCACGTGGGCACTGAACAAGAGGGAGAGCTGCTGCCAGGGTTTCACAGACCTCTTTTCATTTTAATATCCCTCTCCTTGCTGAATTAGATGCGGGACTGATTGCTTCGATAATCCTGCCGCAGCCACTACGGGTTATATATGGATTGCAGCCAAAAGCTGTGCTGATAAATCATTCCTATACACCAGGCTGTTAGATTTCCTGAGGATTTTGTGGGCATGTGCTGCTCGCTTTTACATAAGGATCTGCTGGAGTGCAGACCAGAATGTGCCACTTTTTCCCAGGCAAGAACTTGGCTGTGTTGGTGAAGCTGAAGCCCCCGAGCTGCATTTCCCCTCTTTGAATTTATTTCCCCCCATGCCAGCTATTTTAATTTTCCCTCTGGCTGGGAATATGGCTGTTCTCCTCCTCCTCATTCTCCCTGTGTGCTTTTAAGGAAAACTGGCTGCATTATCATTAGCAGTTGTCCCATGTCCCACGAGGCTGTGTTGGACAGTGGAGTCCCACTTTTTTGTGTCTCCTGGAGAAGGTATAATCTCACAGGGCAGTTTTTGCAAAATCTTGTGCTTGGCCCCTTCGCAAAGGGGAAAAAAGCTCCAATTCCTCCCCCTAGCTGATGTTATGACGGTGCTGGGATGACTTTTAGCCTGTTCCCAGTGCGTGGGGAAGCCTGCTCGCGTTAATCAGCCTTGATATGTTTATTCTGGTCAAGCCAATTAACTCCCACCAGCCAGGGCACGCTCGGCTCTCAAGTGTGGCAGAGACTTCATAACTCACTTTTGCTCTAAGTTCAGCCCTTGGAAATTCAGACTCAGAGGATGCTCTGGGGCAGGACAGGACACTTGGCTGTGCTGTGCCACTGCTGGGGGCTGGTGCCGTGGTCGGAGATGCTCCTGGGGTGGCTTCATCCTGGAGTTCCCTGATGAGCTGCCTTTTTTGGTGCGGCCATGGTGCATGGTGAGGGTAAGAGGGCACAGCGTTTGGGATCAGCCCTGGCTTCGAGGGATGGCTATTTATATGTGCCTGCTGGCGGGCTGCCCAAAGCAAGCTGGGCAAATGGCAACTGGCCTCAAGATGCATCCCTGTGCATTTGGGATGAATCGGGGGGGGGGGGGGGGGGGAGGGGGACGCCTGCTTATTTCAATCCATTTTGGGAGTGCATTAAAACATGCTGCCAAGGCCACCGGCAGCACCGGGACGGGGGGAATTTCGCATCCACGATGCTCGAGATGCGGAGCCCCGGCTCGGCTTGGCTCTGCTGGGGGCTCCTGGTTGTCTTGCCCCACAAAGCCCCGTTTGGGAGCTGCTTCAGCCCCATGAAACGTGGCATTTCTGGAATAGTTTGTCCTTGTTGCTGTTCCCGCGAGTATTTATAGCTTCGCATCCCCTGCGCCTCGAAGCAGCGAGCGGTGCCGGGTCGGCTTTAGCTCCGGGATGATCCCACCTTAGGGGAAAAAAAAAAGCTCAGTTTTATAGGTTGGTGTTGAAAATGGGAATTATGCCATTGTAAAGCCTCGAGGAAGAGGGAGACAATTTGATTTCTGTGCTTGACCTGTAATTTCTGCTGGGCTGATTCAGAGCGGTTGTGCTGCGGGTGCATCATGGAAACTTCAATGGAGAAGAGTGGAGCTAATTTTAACCGGCCGCCTCGCCGAGGTGTGGGAACCAGGCAGTGAAACGCCTCAAACCTTGTTCCTGCTTCTGGGCTGTTTGTTTCGGGATTTTTTTTTTCTTCTCTTGCTTCTGTGACAACTTGTTAATCTAGAAATGAAAAACAGCACCAGCATTCTGGCAGGGAAGAGTGATGGTTTATAGCCAAGCCACCTTCGAAGTGCCCTGGCTGCTGCGGTGTTCCCAGAGTGTATGAATTAACACAGTTTTCTCCCCTTTTTAAAGTATTATTTATTTTAATTAAAAAAAAAAAAAAAAAGAATATTTTGTTGCTAACAGAACTATATTCTCATTTATCCCAAGGTTCAGGAGCCTGATTTTGGCACAGAAGGCTGTAAAGCACTAGGTGGGAGGCAAAGAAATTGCTGGCAATGACAGGCTGCAGGAGGAGGCCGTGAGCTGAGGGGGTGGATCTTGCCCCCCACGCTTGGTAAGCAGGTGCCTGTGCCCATGAACTGCTTCATTTTGGGGGTGTTTGGCCGAGACGTGTCTGCTCTGACCATGGGATGGAGCAGAATGGCAGGAAACTCAGCAGTATTTATGCTGACTTAGGGCAGGGCCTGATCCTGTCCCTGTAAAACAACCTTTTTTGGGGTATTTCTGTAGCGGGTTTGTTAGTCCCTGGGGTGTTTTTAAAGAAAAGGGGTGGAAGGAGCAGCCTGGGAGCTGAGGCCAGTCCCTGCCTGGGCTCTGTCACATGGCAGGGTGGCTGCACAAGCCCTGGGTGCCATCCCATGCCGCTGCCCTTGTCTTTACTGTTCCCCAGGGGATGAAGGAATTAATCTGTAGAGTAAGGACCAGTCGGAGGCCATCCCGCTTCCCAGGGAAGCCTGGCTGAGCCGCCCTGTGTCCGCAGGCGCGTCTCCCCGTGGCAGCGTGGCCGGGATGCAGCCGTCGGTCGCGCCATGCCCTCATGCGTCCCCGGCAGCCCGCCCGCCTCGCTGCCCCTCGGCCCTGACCGAGGCTGCGCCCACCGAGCGCCCGGGGAGCCGCGGGTGCCCCCGCCGCTGAGCCCCCGCCGCCCCGCCATGGCCTCCCTCATCGTGGTGACCGAGTACGACGCGACGGGGAACGCGGGCGAGGAGGAGATGAACGCACCCGGCAGAGAGGGGTTTGCGGACGGCCGGGAGCCCAGGGCCAAGCTGCACCTCTCCGGCCGAAAGCTCTCCCTGCAGGAGCAGCCGCCGCCCGCCCGCTCGCCCGGGGGCCGCGACGGCGCCAGCCAGCGCTTCATCTACCCGTCCCTGCCCTACTCCCCGGTGACCTCCCCGCATTCCTCCCCGCGGCTGCCGCGGCGGCCCACGGTGGAGTCAAACCGCGTGTCCATCACCGGACTGCAGGTGAGCGGGATTCATTGCTACTCCTGCTCCCTTCCAACCAGGTTCCCACCCCCGTGGCGTTGCTTCTGCCTTGGTTTTCCGGGACCAAACCCCACGGCACGCCCGCGGACGCGCGGGGGGAGGCGGCGAGATGTCCTGCTCCGCCCTTTGTGGGCACAGCTCTTGGGGAGGTGGGAACCAGCGTCTCGCCACGTTTCGTGCCATCTGTAGGTGCCACCAGCTCCCAGGGCAGCGTTTCAGGAAGCGTGCCACGGCTTTTTTTCTTTCTCCCTCATACATAAAAATAGCGAGCCTCTGAGACCTGAAGAGCGAAGGGCCCTGCCTGCCCCAGCCTGCCAGAAAACAGGCAGCAGCGGCTGTTTAGCCCGTAAGAAAGACAAATACCTGTCGCTGGTGTTAAAACTCCCCCCGGGGCCGCCCGCCTGGCGCGCTCTCGTTCCACCTGAGCAGGCACCATTGCCTGCCCGGCCATTAACACGTGCGATTAGTGGTTTATAAAGACGCCGACGCGTGGCTGAGCTGCTGGGGGGTCATGGAGCAAAGGGAGTTTGGAAGGAAAGTTTTGCTGGAGATTGGAAAGGAGGAGAACAAATGGGAGGGGTTTGGTGGCTGGCGTTGGACCCTTCCTCTTTCCCCACAGGACTGTGTGCAGCTCAACCAGTACAAGCTGAAGGATGAGATCGGGAAGGTGAATATTGGTCGGGTTTGGGGTGGGATGGGGGGATCTGGGGAGGGCACTGGGATGGCTTTTGCTGCCAAGCCTGTGTGATGGCGATTCCCCCCTCCCTCCCACAAAATGGGGCATCTGAAGCTTTTCTTTGCCGGCGCTGTGCTGCCAGCCTGGGTGTCCCACTACCCCTGACAGCTCCGTGGTCCCAGTGGGACCTGGGCTGTGGAGGAGCCTGGAGCCCAGTTTGGTGCTGGGTTTTTTTTTTTGACTGTCCTTAACTGTTCCCTGTGGCTGTGCCCCTCTCCAGGGCTCCTATGGGGTGGTGAAGCTGGCCTACAACGAGGATGATAACACCTACTATGTGAGTAGCACGTGTCCCCAGAGCCCACAGCGGGGAGGGTGGGATGGGGGACAGGGACAGATCCCTTCCACAGACTCCCTGCCCAGCTCTGTGCTGGTTCCATCTCACTGGCCCTATTTTATCCTTGATTTGTTCCAAATCCTACATTTTTTCCCCTCTTGCAGGCAATGAAGGTTCTCTCCAAAAAGAAGCTGATGAGACAGGCGGGCTTCCCCCGTAAGTGGTGCAAAAGCTTTAGGGTGGGAGATGATGCTCTGGGTGGGAGGTGATTTAGGGACCCTGGGGGCTCGTTCCCAGCCAGACCCCCCATCTTTGCCCTTCTTGCAGGCCGCCCACCACCCCGTGGTGCCAAAGCTGCCTCTGAGGGCTGCCTGCAGCCCAAAGGGCCCATCGAGCAGGTCTACCAGGAGATTGCCATCCTGAAGAAGCTGGACCACCCCAACGTGGTGAAGCTGGTGGAAGTGAGTGCCAGCAAACCCCTTCCCAAAACCCACCCTGAGGGTGAAGGAGCCTGGGTTCTGTGGGGTTAGGCTACACGTTGGCTTGGGCAGAGGGGGGTGACTGCAGAGGGGCTGGGATGGCCGTGGCAGGTCCTGCCTATGGGAGACTGGTGTTTTCCCCAGTTTAAAACAGGGGTTTTTTTTATTCCCATATCCCAAAATAATATTTTTTTCTTTCTGCCCAAAAAGGGAAATGCAGAAAAATGTTGCTTCTTAGAGGAAACCAGCACTGAGATGGGTTTGGGGGAGGATCTGGTGTATCTGCAGGTTCTGTGGTGCAGCTGCCCTGCCCTCCACCCACTGACTGCATGAAACAGCCCAAAAATCAAGGATTAAGGACATGCAGGCTGGAGTTTATTTGGCTCATGAGTCAGATGGTGCTTCCTGTGTGTTTTAAATATTTACTTCCTCAAAGCAGAGCTGTATCTCTGCCCTCTTTTTCTTCCGCCACCCCATGTGGGGAGCAGACCATGCAGTGGTGCAGGTGGTGCTAGAGCTGGGATGGCTGCTAAATAACAAAAAAATCACAGGGTTTAATTTGCAAAGTTTGTTGGTGCTGTTTGATTTCCTTTCTGTTTCCTTTGGCAGGTCCTGGATGATCCCAGTGAGGACCACCTGTACATGGGTAAGTGCCCACCCCCCTGCAGTCAGGGGGGTTGGGGGCAAGGGGGTCCCCCTGCATGGTGAGGTCTCTCCTCCAGACTATGGCCTGGATATGCTGGAGGAGCAAAACCCCCCTAGTAGTCAGAACAAAAGGAGTCCAGTCAGGGTTCACAAGCAGACAGGAGTGTTTTATAGTGCTTGATAGCACTTTATAGGCTTTCATTCAACCTCAGGGCATGCTTTGCCGTGAGAGGTACCAGCATTTATGTTCTCAGCTCTGAGGTTGGGGCTGCTAGAAAGTAGCTTTGCTTCTTTGGCTTCAAGAGCAAGGCACATGTTAATTATCCATGGTACAAACGAACTCCTTCCTGACCTGCCCTCCAGCCTGCAGTGGTTTGCTTGATGTAAATACACAGGTTTTTGGAAGAGAGAATTCTTTGCCATCATCACTTATGCTCAGCCTGGCCTGGCAGAGGAGGGTGTGATGTTTTCATGGCAAAGTGCAGAGGCTGGTTCGTGGTCTGGGCTTAGCCAGGGCTTTGCAGGCAAACGGGGAGTGTGAAGGGCAGTTGATGGTGCTGAAGCTGCTGCACTGAGAAGGGAGTTGGCAGCATCCCCTTAATTGCAAGTGAAAGCAACCAAACTGCCACGTCCCTTTCATAAGATGGCATCTCCTTTTTTAAAAAAATACATTTTTTTTAGAATTTTTGTCATTAAAACAATTGCTTTTGGTGTTGAGACTGTGCTCACAGGAGCTCTAACCTGTAAGTGATGCGTACCCACCTTCTCTTTTGTGTTTCAGTGTTTGAGCTGGTGAAGCAAGGGTGAGTATTAGATTCCAGATTTAAACCTACTAAGGCATGAACGTGGGATGGGTCTGTGGGTGGACAGCTCTGCTGCCCAAGGCAGGCACAGGACCCAGAGGCCATGGGGAGGTTCATGGTGGATCCCCTCCAGGGCTGGGTAGCATCTCCCCAGCTCAGGTGTAGTCGTGTACACCCTTTCTGTGCCTGTGTTTGGGGCTGTGGGCTGTCACCAGCGGGTAGCATAGCTCCTGGGACCTGTTTTGCTGCATCCAGGTGGGGAAACAAACTCCATTCTGTTGCCTTCACAGCCCCGTGATGGAAATCCCAACCCTGAAACCTCTCAGTGAGGACCAGGCTCGGTTCTACTTCCAGGATCTGATCAAGGGCATTGAATACTGTGAGTGCCCGTGCAAAAAGGATGGGATGTCCACCTGGGGCTGGACTTTCTGCTGCTGTGTGGTGCCATTTCGAATGGTTCATGCCACTGCACAGGGGTTTTTGAAGCTGGGGCTGGTCGTGGTGTTGGCAGAAAGTCTTATATTTGCGGGGGGTTTTGTGGTTCCTTCTCTGCTGCTGGACCACTTTCTTTCCCTTTGGCTGCAGTGCACTATCAAAAGATAATCCACCGGGATATTAAACCTTCCAACCTCCTCGTGGGGGAAGATGGACACGTCAAGATTGCTGACTTTGGAGTGAGCAACGAGTTCAAGGGAGCTGATGCCCTCTTAACCAACACAGTGGGCACCCCTGCCTTCATGGCCCCTGAAACGCTCTCAGAAACCAGGAAAATCTTCTCTGGAAAGGTATTTATTAGCAATTAGAGGAGCTTTTGGACTAATCTTCCTTGCACACATGGTCTGTTGCAGATCTAACTGTGCTTCCTTCGCTCTGCAGGCGTTGGATGTCTGGGCCATGGGGATCACTCTGTACTGCTTCGTGTTTGGGCAGGTAAGGAGATTGATTTTTCAGGGCTGTTGGTGGTCCCAGGGAGGTTTGGTGCATGCCTCCTGTCCCAGTGGGATTTGCCCCCTGGACCCTTGTTCAAGCAGTCAGGGATTGGCATGGGGAGACAGGGATGTGTGGGTGGAAATGAGAAACCTCTGCCTGTCTGTGGGTGCAGCCAAAAACCACTGAATTTCTCTTTCTCCAGGGGAAAAAAAAAATCTATGTCTGGCCAGATTTTTTAGGAAAGGAGCTATTGTAATAATTCTGTCATTTTTAATCAATATTATATTTGTTGTGTTAAAAGAAGACATTGACATAGTAGGAGATGTTCTGCTGTTTCTCTGTAAATGGCTCCTTGCTCTTTTCAAACCCTACTTGATCCTGATGCTCAACCGGGTGCTTCTCTGCTGCTTCCTAACTGAGGTTGTTGCTCTTCCTCTTGGTGGCAGTGCCCTTTTATGGATGAAAGGATCCTGAGTTTACACAATAAAATCAAGACACAAACATTGGAGTTTCCAGACCAGTAAGTATAAAAAAAACAAACCACAAACAAACAAAAGAAAACAAACAAAAAACCACAACAAAAAACAACCCTCATCCCTTTATTTTAAAGCTCCTTTGAGCCCCTTCTCAGGCACTGCCTGGGTGGGCTGGACCTGCTCTGCTGAGGTTTTGCAAAACTCAAGCTCTGAACCTTTTTGTTGGACCTCAGCCCTGGAAAACTTTCTTTGCATCAAACATAAAGGCAGCATCTCTCCATTTGCAGTTGCTGAAGAAGGAGTGATTGAAGTTGCAGAGGTGTTTAAGGGAACAGATTAACCTCTGCAGTTGCTGCCTACTGGGTTTTTGCCTGGGTGGAGTTGGTGTCAGGCTCTCCCAGCCCTGTACACAGGGGATCATGCTTCAAATTGCCCAAAAAGGAGTTATTTTACTTCTCTGGGGAATTGTGGGAGGAGGGGCTGTGTGGCAGCTGGGTGCATGAGCACCCGGAGCTGCATCCCCACCAGGGCTGAGGTCCAGCCCCTGTCTGCCCATGGTGGTGAGTTCCGGGTGAGGAGGGGAGGCAGAAGCCATCCCCTTCCCCATCTTGTCTCTCCCCAGGCCAGAAGTCACAGACTTCTTGAAGGACTTGATTTCACGGATGCTGGATAAAAATCCCGAATCTAGGATTTCGGTCCCAGAAATCAAGGTACTGACCCAACCCCTTGGTGTTGGCTGTGGCTTCACTTCTGTTCCTTTCTCCTTGGTCACCTTTCTTTTTGGGAGTCAGTTTGATCGCGCCAGGCTAGGTCCTCCCCTGTGCCCAGGGCCCCTGGGCAGGTAAGTCCCAGCTCCTTCCCCTGTTCTGGGACCTGCTCAGCTTTGGGACCTTTGGTGCCTACAGAAGTCACAGGCAAAAGGAAATCCCCTGAGTACAGTATTTCCTCTGCTACCAGGAAAGTACTGTGCAACAGCCTTTCACAGGAGATTTCTGGTCCTCCGCCCCTGCGAGAGCCTGGAAGGGGCGAGAAGCTGAGAAAATGGAGACTAAGGTAGGGGGAAAGGATTGCGGGGGAATTGCTGAACCATTTTGTCCTTCTCCTGCAGCCACCCAAGACACCATGTGTGGGCAAGGAGGAAGAGGGCTTTCTGCCAGGGCTTGGGGGTTTCTCCCCATCACTGCTGCTCATACGTATGGTCTGGAATAAATCGCTCCTGCCTCTTGGCGCTGTCTCATCTATAAAATGGGAGTGAAAATAGGTCTTTTTTTTTTTTTTCCCTAAAAACATCTGAGATGCCCAGTGCTGTAGGTCACCAAGGTTAATGCTCAGTTGTGTGGATGAGGCCAGAGCTGGATCTGGATGAGCCACACCACAACGTTTTCTGCTCCGGGATGAACCGTTCCTGGTGGCACCGTGGTGAGCTGGCTCACAGGGCACAGCTCTCCCCTGCTCCCTGGTATTGCAGGAGCATGTAGGGGCCATAGCTGGGGCAAGGAGATGCGTTTGCCAGGCTTGTGTTGTTTGAGTTATGAAAAAGAGGAAATCGTTCCTGACAGGCTGTATTATTAATTGAAGTTGCACCCTTGGGTCACCAAGAACGGAGCGGAGCTGCTGCCCACAGAGGATGAGAACTGCACCCTGGTCGAGGTGACGGAGGAGGAAGTGGAGAATTCGGTCAAGCACATCCCCAGCCTGGCCACGGTGGTGAGTATGGGGATGTGATGGTCTGTGGGTGGTCCGTGCTGCTCCCCAGGGTGGTCCTGAGCAGCTGGAGGTTGCTGCTGAAGAGCAAAAGCTTTGGGTAGGATTAAAGCAAAGACCTTCCCTCTCTGGGAAGCAAGCGCTGCAAGATGGGGTCTCAGCATCTTGCTGGAGGTGGCTGTACCCCACCACGTGGGGGGATGTTTCAGAGCAGCCCCAGAGGGACCTGTAGTGCGGTGCTGGTCTCCACGCTCGAGCTGGCTGCCTAAATATCACTGTATTTGCTCTGGTCCAGGACCTGCCCACAGCTGGGGGTGAATGTTCTGGTCAGGCATGAGGAGCTCCTGCCCTGCTCTGCCCATCTGGGCATAGGGGCTACTGGAGCTTCCCAGGATGGAGATTTTATCTGGGCCATGGTGTGTACCAGCCCCTGCCTGGAGCCATGCTTGGTGAATTGATGTCATCTCTTTTCAAGCTCATTATTTTTTATTCTCTGCTACCCACTGTGGTGGTGAGAACCACAGTGTAACCCTGCCCTGTGTGGACAGTGAGATCCTTTTGGGTTTCAAATCTAGTGATGCCTTTGGCTGCCTAGTTTTTTGGTTTGTTTTGTTTTCCTAAAGAGAACTTTGACTTGTTTTCCTTAGCTTTCTGAATTAGTGGGGCATGAGGGGTTGGATGCTGCTGGTGCTCTTGAATGGAAGGAAAGTGTCCCTCACAAACTCCAATCTGGTCTTGCAGATCTTGGTTAAAACGATGATCCGGAAGCGATCCTTTGGGAACCCGTTTGAGGGGAGCAAGAGGGAGGAGCGGTCGTTGTCTGCCCCTGGGAACCTGCTGCCGTAAGTGACATCACCCTGGCCCCAGGAGGTCTTTGCAGTTTGTCTGAAAATCCCTGCAAAGCACAGGAGAATTTGAGGAGTTGGGCTTTGGATCTTTCATGTAGGGCCGTGACTGGGGTGTTTGCATGCCCTCTGTCTGACCCATAACCACTCTGTGGGATGATTTCCGGGGCACGGCATATCCTGCCCCTCCTGTGGGCTGAGGAGCAACTTTTTATGGCACTTCCAGCCTGCTACAGGTGAGCTGGGAGTGGGACACATACAAGTGCTCAGGGTCCCAAAGGTCCCATAGTGGGGAAGGGTGTAATCAAAAGGTGTCATCAAAGATGCTGGTGTCATTATCTGCTTTGCCTTCTTCTGAGTCGCTCAGCAACTGGTTCATTTCCTTTTAAAACAGGAAACAAGGCAGTGAAGATAATCTGAAGTGCAACGACTTGCCCAACGTGGGAGAGGAGGAACTTCTTTCCTGAACACTGACTTTATGGTTCTGTTGAGCGACTCGGCCCCGGGGCACGTGATGGAAGTGCAGCCGAGGATGAGCAGCATCAGCAGAGCCCACAGCAAGCACAGCATGCCGCGGCGCTCGCTCAGTGCCGTGCTGGATGCAGAGCTTCCACAGCAGCATGTTTTAAGACATCCAACTACTTGCCATAAACATTGAACATCTCCGGTCCCTTGGACTGCTGACTTCTTGTGGAAGAGGTGCTGGCTGAGAGCAGAGAGGTGAGCTGCCCTGGTGAGCAGCGACAGGTGCTTTGCAAAAAAGAGAAACAGTTATAAAACAACAACAACAACAAAAAAAATGCATTTGGAACTGCTTTTATTTGGTTTTAATGCCAAATAACTTCTGGGGACTGAAGCCAGCATCCCAGGGTGTTGGATGCCCACCGTGGAGTTGGTGGGCACACACAGAAGGGTGAAGCTGTGCACTTGGAGACGTCAGGACCCACCGGAAATGTCACATCTGTTCCTTGTTGTTCTGCTTTGTTTTTAATGGACACCTTTTTAAACTGCATGGGAACAAAGCAAAACCCCACCTTTTCAGCTTTTTAAAGAATGCCTACTTTTGTGAGCCAAGTTGTGTTCAACTGCATCTTCCGGACGTTCAGAAAGCGAGGTTAATTACCCTCCAAGGTAATTAACACCTTTCCTAAGGTCTTGGTGTGACTAGGGCTTGGTAAGCTGAATATTCAGTATATGAAAGGAAAAGGTATTTAAGGGCTTAAGTTCAGTCTGAACTAATTTTGCTGCAGACATAGGAGTGAAAGGTGGTGTTTAGCTGAATGTTTGTTTTGGACAGTAGAAGAAGCACTAACAACAGTTTGTTTCTAAATCTTTTACTTGATCTAGGTAGATATATTATTAAATATAAAATTCAGGGTAAAATCCTTCACTTCCATGTACATTACATGGTTTACTACAATTAAAAACAATACAACTTATGCTATTTTATAAGTATAGATTTAGGGATTGCTTAGAATTTAAGATCTTAATGAAATACTTAGATTAGCTAGTAATTTTCAAAGACACTTTTGTTTTCCAAACTCTTAATATGGATGTTGGGGCCAATGCTATGTATCTTTTGCAAGTTCATTACCAGTAATTTGTGAATGCCTGTGGATTAGAGGCTTGTTAGTAAATTAAGTGTGTATCTACTTCATGGATTGTTTCTTATGAAGAGCTCTTTCACCTTCAGTCAGATTACTCTGATTATTTTGTGGTGCTTGTAAAAAAAATAATAATAATCTATCATGTGGTGAGAGAGACTCTGGAGTCCAGACTCACTTTCCCAAGTTCTCTGTGTTCAAAGCTGGAGAATGGCAAAGTGTGGGTGAGCTGGAGAAAAGTCAGGGTTTGCTGGAGAAAAGGGATCATGGTAATTACAGTTGTTTCAAGAAATGGAGTGTTGGGGGGGAAGGTCTGACCTCTTCTCAGTCTGATGTGGTTGTGTGACCTTGAGTGAGGCATTTAAAATGAAACCTGAAAGAGGGGAGGATTCAAATGTCCCAGGCATGTAAGGGACTGCTGAGGTGTAATTCTTTGCCCTGAGGAGAAAGGCAGTAGGAGAGAGCTGAGTGTTTTGGTTAAGGCAGGAACTCTGCCTGCTATCTCTGGCCCCGGGTGCTCTGCCTTGGGGAAGTGACTGTCCCCTTGTCTTCCTTGACCTCAGGCACTGCAAGCAGCAGAGCTCTGAGGTCCTTGGCCCTGCTGCAGTTGGATCTGGCCTGGGGATTCCTGGTCAGGACGGGTCTTCGTTAAAGCCGGCGTAGCGGTAGCGAGTGCGCAGGTGCCTACACAAACCATCCCTCAATCTTTTGGTCACTTGAAGCAATGCTCCCCCTAAATCACCATTGATTCCCAAAACGTTGTGCTGCTGGTCTCTCTCCAAAGCCAGTGATGCTGGGTTGTGGTTTAGGAGCAGCACTATGGAGTTTGGAGCCATAGGACACGCACTGTTTTCCTCCCAGTTTGGCTATGCCAAAGCCCCGCAGCGTCAGCTACGGGAAAAACCCAACAGGGAATTTGGGTGCCAGCACTTCTGCAGCACCTGCTCCCCCCTTTGCAAACAGGATTTTTCAGGCAGGAATATCTCTGTGTGTGTGTGTGTGTGTGGGCAGCATGGTCCTTATAACCTTGTAAATGGACTTGTTCTGCCACAAAAAAAAAAAAAAAAAAAAAAAGGAGGGTGGGGTGGGGGATCTGGTTCTTTATAGGTAGTTAGTACCATGTGTGGTGTGTGTTGTACCCATGCCCTGTGCTGCGTATCTCGGGTTTGTGGTTTGGTGCCTAGTGAGACAGTTTACATTTACCAAACAGGTTTGCCAGATGCAACGCAGCTTCTGAACAGAAACAGCTGTGCCAGCTCCTCAAGGCCCAGCCACAGTCTCTGGGCCTCAGCTCTGACCACAGAGCAGTGTCTGAGGGGCCTGGTTCCTAAGGAGCCAAAAGCTCAGCCCTTACCCAAGGCACTCTCCAGCATGACTGGGAGGGCTGCAGCCAAGGGCACAGCTCTGAGAGAAACTCCATGTGGATTATTTTCCCCTGGCCGTTAGTTCTGTTGAAAGCATAAAGCGTGGCTGTCTGAGGAACATCTCTCTAACTGCATGCCCTGTTAGAGAAGCTGTACTGTATATACAAATGCTCAGTTCCCTAGCTGCTATTCCTTAGTAGTCAAGTTGGCTTTTTTTTTTTTCCTTACAGTGAAGTAAACATTTTGCTTGTGCCTTGGAACTGGGCTAGAGCTTGATTTCCCCAACTCCCTTCCTTCCAAGCAAGCCCAGTGCTGACTGTGGGCTTAATGCTGGGTCCTAAGCCTTTGTGGCTCTGAAAGCACACAGGAAAGTGCTAAGGGGAAAACCAGGCGTCTTGTCTTGGGTAGTTTTTCTTGGTGGTCCTCTCCTACCTATCAGGCAATTGAGCTGTTTCTTTTCTAAGATCTTGGAACTATTGCTGATTTTTATACTGTTTGTTTGATGACCGAGGCTTGTGTTTCATTCCTACCCCTTTATTATGCATTTAACTTTATCAGGTGTATCAAGTTTAAATACTGTGTATTTACCACTTTTAAATTATATTACCTAAGAAGAAGTGTTTTTCCACACAGCTGTTCAAACTTCTCTGTACAAACTGAAATAAATGACATGCAACCAAACCCAGAGTTAGCTGATCAAGCAGAACCATTATCCTGTTTGAGTGGTCTTTATCAAGATGTAAGAGTTTGCTTCTAGGGAGAGGAGTCTGAAAGCACCTTCCTGTCTCAGTAACATCTGATGCTGTGCCATTCCTGGAGACTTTGGGCTAGGATGGGACCACAGTGGCTCCAGGCCCTGCCTACTCCAAAGGGAGCTGTTCACATGCCCAGAATTGAGTGCTGGACTCTTGGAAAGGCCCCAGTTGACAGCTCTCCAGGAACAGTTGCTATCTGTGTAAAATGAAGACAATTCACTGACTCTAACCTTCACAGGCCCTAGGGAAAAACAAAGCAAACCCCAGCTTGCAGGACTCCAAGAGGGCAGAGAGTAATATTTTATTAAACAGAAAGTAAATTGTATAGTGTCATAAAAATTAGACAAAACAGGAAAAAATCTGTAAGCCATTTACCTTAGCACAATGGAACCAGACCCTGCTTTGCCTCAGTCCATGGCCACTGAAACTTGGAGACACAATAAATAGTAGGCACAGGCTCAGCTAAGCATCACAATCCATCAGGGCAAGGAAAAGTGATTGACAACAGCAAGGAGCTGCTCTCCCAAGGTTAGGCAACATCTGGCAAGGGCCAGGTTCACAAGAATTTGTCCTTCTTGCCCTGTGAGCTCAGGGAAAGGAAGACTGTCAAAATGACCAGAGCAGTCCCTGTTCCAGAGTTACAACACAGAGAGGCCTGGCATAAAAACCACAACTCTCCCTTTGTGCTTAGTGCAATTAACCTGGAAAGACAGCAGACAAGGAGCAGTTCTTCTCTCTAGGGTTGGTTCCAGCCCACTGAAGTAGCAAAGAGTAGTGAAGAATTTGTCTTTCTCAGGTTTGTTCCCCCCTTCCTGTGGGTGGGTCTCATGGCAGGGTCAGTGTAATGTTCACAGCAGCAGCTGGTGCTGTGGCAGGTCAGGGGCTTCTTCCGTTCGTCTCATTGAGTCCCTGCAAGGATCAGAGATGAGAGGGCCCTGCCAGAAAACTTCCTTCTCCCCCTTCCTCTCACATCAAACCCTCTGCACAGACAAGCTACTCCCCGTTACTCAGACTTCATGTTTCCAGTGCCACAAGGTCTTTTGATTCAGAAATCCACCCTCTGCAGCAACACTCCTCACCAAGCATGGGGCTGCAGGGCTGAGCCCCTCAGCACCAGACAACCCCCCAGATCCTTCTACTGGCCAAACAGACCATTTGGAACCCGAAGGGAGGTAGAGCTGCAGCTGTCAGCTATTGGTCTTGGAAAGTATCAACCTACTGAATGGGTCTGTTCATGGCAGCAGAAACCCCCAAAAGCCAAAAAGGATTTGATGGGGACAGAGCTGTTGTCTGCAGTTCTCAGGAGGCAACTGGCAAGGACTGCAACCCAAAAAAAGAGATGCAGTGGGAGCATTACAAGTTCTTGAACATACATATCCCTCTCCAACAGTGGCTGCCCAGGAAATGACAATATTTGTTTCTAGTGCTCCTTCCTGCAACAGCTTTGAGGTAAAAATTAGCTTCTCTGACAAAGACAGAAGTTTCTTCAGAGCTGTGGTTCAAAACCCCTGTTGGATGTAGACTTTCTACACCCTGTTTCAGAATCTCTCCTGAATCAGAAACAACTTTGCCTCCACTCTGCCTTCATTGACGCTTACCAGTTCATAATCCTCCACATATTTGTATTTCTTCTCCCGATAGTAGTATCTCTTCTTCATGCAATACAGAACAACAATGTCACACAGCACTGTTGCCTAGAGGAGATGGAAAGAGTCTCAGACAACACCCCTCAGAACTGAGGCACTAACCCAGAGCTGAGTCCAAGTGCAGACAATGTCACTCACCACACCAAACAGTGCCAGGCCAGAGCCAATGTTAATCATGGTAGGAATCACATCAAATTTTCCTGCCTAGGAGACAGTTACCAGGGTGAGTAAGTTTTTCAGCATCTCTGACAGCACTCACCACAAGACCCCCCAGGAATTAAAGCCCCCTACCTTTCCAAACACTATGATATCAAAGCGGATGCCATAAGCTTTGACAAGTGTCCGGGACTCTGTGCCATTACTATCCTTGTAGTATTTTGCAAACCTGGAGAAAAGACAGGTCAGAGCTTAGCTGGAAATTTTAAGGTTGCTAATGTGATCATGCAACATCCAGGTGTGCCCCCCACCCCAAAAGGATGGGCTGAACATTGGTACCTTCAGAGACAAGCCCTAAACCATAGCAGGAGATTTCATGCAGGCAAACACACACAGGAGGAAAGCCCAAAACAGGCGACTTTAAGACAGCAGTTAGTACAAGCCACACCAAGAAACTTGCAAGGCAGAGGAAGGGGAGAAAGTCAGCTTGACTAGAGGAACAGAAGGGCAGAAAGGAAGAAATTTAGCTACACGTGAGAATCAGCCTCCTCAAAGTCAAGCAGAAGGCTGCAGGAGTGCACGCAGCCAGGAGAGGGCAGGGCAGGGAACAGGCAGGGAGGCAGGCAGCATAGCTCAGCCTGGCACACAAAGGCTGATCCTTGTTCCTCGAAGGCTAATGACAAGGAAAAAGGATGAGAATAAATAAGTGAGATCAGACTTACTCTGCCACGTGGTTGACTAAGCCAGGAGGAATCAGAGAAGAAGGTGGAAGAGAAGAAGAAGGATTGGTAAGGGGCTGCACCACATCCTAGAATTTGCAAGAGCACTTCAGACCCCACAGCAGACAGGCTGTGACACCCTCCAGCTGGTCTCACCTGACACTCTGACACCTGCAGGCACAGCACCTCCAAAACATGCCTGTGCTGTCTGCAGGACAGCAGCTTCCCAGTGAATTCATTCAAGTTCCACCAAAAGACATCCCCTGGCCTAAGAGTCTAGGATGCTAGAAACACGAATAGCCCTGAGCTGTTTTTCCTCAGAGTCTGGATGCAGCCAGCTACCCCACTCTGCACCAGCAGTTTCACTGGAGGTGCTGGACCTCTCTCTACTGGCCAGAATGTTCATGTGGTGTATGCCAGGACACTCAAGTTGCAGATACGATCTTCAACTGACAGAGCCACTTTCTAAAGCTTAGCTCTTCCCTCATGCACAGCAAAAGGGGTGCTTCAGCCTTCACCCATCACCCTGGCCCCCTAAAATACTGCCCCATCAGCAGCCCCTGAATCAGGTCTCCATGCCACGCATGGGAGGCTGGCCCAAATGGTCACCCAGGTGCTGATGCAAATATGACTCAGACACTGACCCAGCAGTGGAGCGTCACAGACCTGCCCCCTCTGCTGTGGTTTGCACAGCAGGAATCCCACCTGCTCTTTGTTTTACAGCATGAGAGAAACTCTCCCAAGTTTTACAGCACCACCCAAAGTCCAAGGATTACCACAGCTGCCAGAGGAGGAGTCTGGGCAGCCTGTCATGCTGTGCCAGTGAAGGGCTGAGCTGCAGGGACACCAGGTGCCCTCCGTAGCCACGTTACCTGAAGTTGTAGCCAGGTGAGACCGTGTGGGCAGAGTCCTTGTTGTCGAGGCGCCGGAAGGAGTACCTGGGCACGCAGTGGGAAGCAGCTCTGTCAAGGTTGCAGTTCCAGTTGATCTGCAGAGCCATGACTCCGCCCTGCCAAGTGGAGGAGAGGAGAAGGTGAGCAGGTCAGGTGTCCCACCAGCCCAGTGCTAGGCTGGTTGCTGACCAGGACATTGATTTACTGGCCCTTGTCCCAGTCCAACACTCTTACCCCTTGCTACAGAAGGACCTTGCACAGAACCCCACCCAAATAAGCCAAAGCCAAATATTTGTTAAGTAGAACTGTCTCTAGTCAGAGTCAATTCTATCTACATATGGCCAGAGCAGCTCTCCATTCTGCAGCTACTCTGTGTCCTATGGCTCATGCCACAAGGCAGAGGGGGACCACCACCTAGCACACCTCTACTACACAGCTGAGGCCCAAGAGAAGGGTCTGCCAAATACCTCCACAGCCATTTCCTGGAAGTTCTGCCCTGCAGCTTCAACTATTTGCCCTAAACGGAAGATAGGGCAGAAGGGATCTGTCTGGGAGTCATAGATGCAGTTCTTGAGGTAGGTGGAGTTGATAGTGGGGAGGATGTTTCGCCTAAAGGGGAACAGAAGATTTGTTGCATGTTTTCCACTTCTCCAGCTCCCCTTTACTGTCCAAGAGACCAGAGAGATCAATGCCCCACACACTATTTACTTGCTGAAGTTGAACTTGGGGTACCAAATGTTGTTCTTCACCAGAAGGGTGAAGTTCTCAGCTTCTTGCAGGAACGCTGGCCTACAAAACAATAGGAAAAGTCAGTAAGTTTCACTTATATTTTCACAAACAAGACTCTGATGGATCCTTGGCTATCACATCTTCAGCTTTTTCCAACAGTACCTCATAGGGAGAAACATCAGCTGCATACTGCTAGCCTGCTGCCAGGGGAGCCACTGCAAAGTAGGAAGACAGAGCACTCACTTGGGTATATAATAGTCATCCTCCACAGGGCACCATGCCAAGACTTCACAGGTCTTAATGCTGTTGTTGTATGATACACACTTCCCAGTCTGGATGCCTGGAAAGAGAGGTGAATGAAGTACTCCCAAGCAAAAACACAGACACAGTACTTGTCCTGTGATCCCTCCTCACTCCCTAAGGTGAAAGCCATTTGCTCAGAGGTGAAATGCAGGTACCAAGAACCCCACTATCTTCCATTGCAATTTGTAGTGCAGTTTCAGAGGAAGCATCAGGTCCTTTTTCTGAGCGAAATCCTCATCTACACAAAATACTGCTTCATGGACTTAAGGTCTTGAAAAAATCCTCACACTGTCTGCTAACCCACCAAAGCACATAGCTATCCAGCATCCACCCAACAGTCTTAATCCAGAAAAAAAATATCTAAGTTTTCTTTTCAGCTGTCTTAGGTGTGAGAGAATGAGAACAAGGAGACTGAAGGGAAATGCTGCTCCCTTTGCAGGAGGGAAGGCACAGCACAGAGGTATCACAACACTGACTGAAAGGAGCCCCTGCAGCAGACTTCTTACCACTGCTGTGGGTACTGACATATCCTGGAACACAGTCTTTGTTCCTCTTGCACTCTGTTTTATCATCTGGAAGCTGGAGAGAAATGATAATTACATTAAACTCTAAGAGTTCTCTCTCCCACACTCCCACCTACAAAAGGCAGGGTTAAATCAGGTCCTGAACCTACCTCTGGGCAGTGGCCTTGACGCTGGTTGGGTGTGAGTATCACATTGGTCATGACAAACACAGCATTCTCCTCCTGAACATCCAAAACAAGAAGGAAATTTAAAAGTGACAGTGTGCAAAGAATAACCAAGGCATTGCCCCAAATGTCTTTGCTGACAGAGCGGGCTTGCTTTGGACAGTGCTGGTGCAAGCACACTAATGGAGCAGAGTTCCCCATGCATCACCTGATGCCTGTGTCTTTAGGCAGAGGAAGGACTGTGGGACTAGTAACCCTTTCTGTCTTCTCACTTGGCCCAAATTTCCTCATTTGTGTTATGAAAACAGAGACCACACAGCTCCTCAGGGGAGTCATGAGGCAGAAGCAGAAATAAAGTTCCAGCTGCAAGTCTGAGCACACCTTCCCCTCTTTTTTTTTTTTTCAATAGATCTATTAGAAATGTGACCAGTCCTGGTTTGTTTCTCCAGGGAGCACCACTTCCATTATTTTCAGAACTGTACAATGCAGGATCTGTTGTTTGCTTCTGCTCCGCTAATATACAAATATTATCATTCAGCCAAAATCTGGCTAAATCTGCCACTTCTTTCTGCACCACATCTCATGCAGACAGTGACCCATAACCAGCAGCTTGGCTGTGCCTACCCACCCCAAAGGGTTCCACACATTGCCCACACTGTGCAGGTTCCCCGACACAGTCAATCAGTAACTACTGCAATACTTCCCGTTCAGTTCCGGATCAAGTGACTTGCAAGCTATTCCCAGGATTCCTGCCAACAACTTAACTTTGCACTGTTTGCTTTAGAATGCAGTAAGATAGAGGACATGTGGTTATTGTAGTAACTTTTTCCTGAAGCCCGCAAAATTCTCCCTCCTACATGAGCACACACACATAGACACAGAATAATCAAGGCTGGAAAAGACCTTCCAGATCATCAAGTCCAACCGTCCGCCTTACAACCCCTAACCACTAAACCATTCCTGAAACACCACGTCTACCTGTTTTTTTTAACACCTCCAGGGATGGTGCCTGTACCACCTCCCTGGGCAGCCTGTTCCAAGGCCTCACTACTCTTTCTGTGAGGAAGTTTTTCCTAATATATAATCTGAAACTCCCCGGGTGCAACTTGACCCTATTTCCTCTTGTCCCATCGCTGGTCACTAGGGAGAAGAGGCCAATACCCACCTCACCACAACCTCCTCTCAGGTAGTTGTAGAGAGCAATGAGGTCTACCCTCAGACTTCTCTTCTCCAGGCTGAACAGCCCCAGCTGCCTCAGCCTCTCCTCATAGGGCCAGTTCTCAAGACCCCTCATCAACTTAGGCGTCAACTTCTCTCCAGCACCTCAATGTCCTTCCTATATTGTGGCACCCAAAACTGCAGAGTGTAGGAAGGACACACTTCTCTTGAAACAAGCTTCCCCTGGGTGATTGGTGCAGGTGCTTTGCATGATCTGCAACACAGCAAAGCTGCTTTGTTCTCTCACACCAAGTCCACGCTGGAGCTGAAGCTGCTCCTCACTTCAGTGGACTCTGGCAAAGCAGCAGCTGTTTGTTAGCAAACCTTCCCTCTGCGTGTGAAAGTGACTGATACCTGAGGAGGGATGACATAGTCAGCTACATCCCAGATCCTGGCTCCCAAGGTGGACGTGTTTGTCAGTGTCACTCCTTTCACCTTTGTGGTAACAGAACTGACCACAGAGTCTGTCTCCTGGTAGCCCTTCTCCCACAGAAAGACCCAGCTGCAAGAAAGAAACAAAAAATAAAAAGCCAGATAAATACCAGCAGAGGTTGTGGGAATTTATCTGTTTTTCCACATCACCTCTCCAGGTAAGTTTCATAGCGTTTCCCTACAAAAAGGGTCTAGCAGTCTCTCCTCTGGTCTTTTATTTTACAGAGTGGTTCGGCTGGGTGTAATTATTGCTTTTACGCACCTCCCCGCCGGTGAACGCCTCTCGCCCCCCTGAGGGGTCCCGAGAAGCTGTGCCAGCACCTGCCTGTCACCTCCGGGCGCTGGCTGCTCCCCCGCCAGCCCCGCGGGGAACGCTTCCCGACACTGCAGCTCCGCCCGGCCCTTCCTGGCAGAAAAGGGGGCCCCGGCAGCCCCCGGAGCGAGGCCACAGGCTGCCGCCGCTGGGCCCCGGGGGGAGCTGCCCTTCCTCCCCCAGGCAGCCGCCCCGCTGGGGCTGCGGGCTCGCCCCGAGCCCGTCCGGAGCGGGGAGGGCAGCGAGGCCGGCCAGAGTCCACCCGCCCGCCCGCCCGCTCACCCGATCACGTAGGCGAGGATGGCGAGCTGCACCCCGCGGTTCATCAGCCCCACTTTGCGGCTGCGGATCAGCACGATGCGGGGGGTGTCGTACTCGAAGAGGAAGCTTTGCAGAACCCCGCACGACGCCATGGCGGCGGCCTGGGAGGGCGGGCGGGAGACAGCCCTCCGGCAGCGGCCCCGCAGCGCCCCGGGCAGCCCGGAGAGCGATCCCGCAGCCCCGGGGCTCGCCCCGGGGACCTCGATTGCCGGCCCACCCTCGCCAGCTGCGGCTGCCCGCGGCCGAGGAGGAGGAGACAGCGGCTGCCCGGAGGCGCCGCAGCTTCGTCCCCGGCGGTTTTCGGCAGGAGGAAAGGGGTTCAACCGCCGCCCTGGGGCTGCTGCCGCCGCCGGGCTCTGCTGCGTGCGGGCCGGGCCGGGGGGTGCAGGCAGGGCGTCATCCCGAGGACGATGCTCTCACCCGAGTTGCTAAATCTGGGAATTTTTCCCGTGCGGCTCATCGCTAGTAAATGTATGGAGAGTTTCTCACCTCCACGCTGGCCAGCCACGAGTAAGACTGGAAGTCCGCTGCTGTCAGCCCTGTGCAGAGTCTGGGAAGTCTCACAGAGAAGCTGCATCTCGGGCAAGGGCCATCCTACCACCAAGACGTAACTTGTAGCCAGTTCAGGGCAAGGAGAGAGCAACTACCTGCAAAAAATAGCAGAAGCATAGCTAAGACTGTCACCTTCCCATCCACAATGAGCAAATCCTTCATTTATTCTCCTGCAGAATTAATCTCTGCTATAAAAGCAGATATCTGCACCATCTAATTCATGCACCTTCCACCTGATGCTGAACTGTCCATCACAGTGCTTGTTTTGGAAACATCACCGTAACCGTCACAATAGCAAGTAAATCATTAGAAAGAGATGAAGCTCTTTCTTCCTCTGGCAGCAGAGGTGCTCATGGTACTTCTGTGTTGGCTGGCATCTGCCATGGTAGCACCTTTCAGCAGTCTAGGGAAGAGGACCCCTGTCTGAGAGGTTGCCCCAGCTTGTATTCTCCACTATCATGGTTCTTGTTGGACTCACTGGTGCACATCAGTTCAGATTCTTCATTATCATGGTTCTCATGGCCTGCCAGCACCACAGAACTTCACAGGGTGGCTCTGCAACAACCATTCCCAACATCACTTTGAGAGGAAAACAGCATTTGCTGCTTCATGCAACTGCAGAGAGAACTTACAGCAGCGATCCTCACCGTTGGGTTCTACGTTTGACACAGCACAATAGGGATAATGATGATGGATCAGCAGATCTGGAGGAGGATTGTCTTTCTGTGTTGCCAGCGCCCACCCGAGCGAAATGGAATCGACACCTCACAAGTTGTTCTGACACCAACGCCCGCCCGCTGGCACGTCCCCACCACAGGAAAGCAGCAACTCTGAGCTGACTCTAGAAAACACATCCCTCGGTCACAGGACCCATTCGCTGGAAGCAGACAATAGGAATCTAGTTTTAGCTCCTTAGAATCTAATCAGAAATAGGGGGTGGAGGGGTGAGGGTTCAATCCCAGGTAAAGCAGACAGAAAACCCCAGCAGGGATAGGTGAGGAGCTGGCAATGGCAAGAGCTCCCATGCTCTGAAGGCCTTAATATTATGTTACTAAAGACAAACTCTGAGCTCCTGAGCACACTTCAGCACGCTGGATACCAGCCAGTTTCCAGTCTTCAATCAGTAGAGAGCAGCAAGAATTGTGTGGGCCTTCACTGACTTCCAGTTTCTTATTCTATCAAGAACAGGACACCCCTCATGCACAGCTCACATCAGCTTATGGATCAATTAGCAGTCAGAAAGCATGGAACAAAGAGGCCTTTTAAAATCTGACAGTGAAAGCTGGCAGTACAGACAAAATCATTACATGAAATTGAAAGACATACTAACATACACAATAGTACCAATATCCAACTCTGATAACATCCATATGTCTTCTGCCTCAGACATGCTGTCAGGACATCAAGTGCTTTACTGTTTGTTCTTAATTAGTTTACTTAAGTGATCTCTAAGTCCTGTTCTCCTTCATTTAGATAAATAATTTGAATAGGAATTTGCTTAGCCAAAGGTCAGTTTCCAGGAGGGGCAGATACTCACAGATCACCCTCTCATTGCTAGTCAAATTTGTTTTATAGTTGGTTGCCTGTTCAAGTACCAAAGAGTAAACTGTTGAAGAGGGTATGTCTGGTGTAAATGCCATCAGCTCAGCCCTCTGCTTTCTGGTGTCTCCACTCATTCAGGTGACAGAGACATCTAAAGAAAAACACATTTTCCTTCTTTCTTTTCTCTTTGGGTTCAGTCTCTGCTGTTCTGCTTTGCCATCTTGATTGTAACAAACCAGAACAAGCTTTTACTTTATTTCCCTTTCTCCTGCACATCCTACTGCAAGCTAACTTTGGCAGACTTTCAGAGGGCTTCTAATCACAGCTCCCTAGATCATGCGAGCGTTTGCTTCCCATTCACCACAATCTGATTTGTATTCTCTGAAGGCAGTGAGTCACTCAGAAAAACACATTGTAATGTGTTCTGCTTTCTTCTTGCTTGCACAGACATGAAATGCCTTTTTTCCTGGGCTGAACGGTTCCACAGCCTGTGGCCAAGACATGTTTGGCTGGCCAGCTCTCAGCCTCTGAAGTCTGCAGGTCAGTTAGGTTCTGTTTGAAAGTTTTCATAACTCTTTCCAGGATCAGAGGCTTTCTCTGTCCCTCAGGGTAGAGGTTATTCCACATCTGCTCTTGATGGCATAGAATTCTTCTCCTTCATAACAGCTTTGTGTTCAGAGCTGACCTGTTAAGAGCTTTCTTCATCACTGGCTCAAGTTTTGCTCCCTTGCACCTCAAGAAGTCCTCTTCTTTTGAAAGACTAAAGCTTGTTTCTATTTAAGTCTAGCACAGAATTCCCCTTGGAACTGAGATGAAATCAACAGAGCTCCATGCAGAGGTTATAAGAATGCTTTCCTGATTTGCAGGAGAGCTAGACTGCAGAGGAAGCAGCATTCTGTACATGCCCTGCTTCTCAAGCTCTTTCCAAAATTGTCTCTTGCTATTGATCCTTGTTAGGACACTGGGCTGGGTGGATGTTTCATATGGAAATATTTGACATTCTTATGACATGTCACTGATGTAAACAAAAGTTTTCTTGAAAGATATTAATTGTAGAATTATATCTAGCTTTCCCCCCCTTCCTTACTTGGGTAGTTCTACTGAAATCAGCAGCTCTGTTTATCCAAGTTGATGCACACAAGCTCAGCAGCATGGCAGAGTCTGTGCACGTTCTTTGCCAATGCTTGTTTTAAATAGTATTCTGCTCAATCTATTAACTGCTCTTCAAATTTCACTGTCTTTGCTTTTTGAATTGCTGCACTGGACTTCTCAGCTCCTGTTGGGTTTTTTTTATTATTATTTTGGAGACACCAGAGAATGACACTTCTTTGCCAATAAATCCCTTGATTAGCAGACACAGAGCCAGGCCAGCAGGATGTGGCCTGGCATCACACTTGCTCTCCCAGCAGCCCATGTTCACTCCCAGCAGCAGAACTACAGAAAAATAATCTTGCTACAGACTGGTATTTTGATGCTTAAGAGATAACAAACTTTAGGCAAACCCATTCTTGGCAGTTTGACCCCAGCTATTAATCTGACACTAAACATCCTCAAAATGACTCCACTGTCTTCCAAAAACTTTCTCAGAAAGTGCTTTGCCTACAGAAAAGTAGTCAACAGAAAGGCTGCTGGCCTTGGCTTCACAGAACTGTCTTGCTTTTTCCTTGTGATCTCCCCACCTCCTGTCTGTGGTTGCCAGGTCAGAGGGAACAAACACCTTTTTGCTCTTTGTTTGCCCAGTTCCAGCTCAATGCAGCTTTGGAACATGCTGGCAGCTCCTAGACACTTATGGCACTCATGTAACCATCACAAATGTAAGAAAACCCTCCAAGCAATAATAAACATGCCATGAATCAAATAAAGTGTGTTGCTACACAATAGTTTTAACCTAAATTTGAGGGGCAACATTTGTTTTAAACATGCTGATAAGCATTTGATAAATGCTTTGTGGAACTATTTAGAACTGGAGTCACATCAAAGTTTTTTTGTCAAAACTTTTCATACATCTGCTAAATGCACAAAGAACCAAAAACTCTGGTTTGCTTTGGAATAAATCTTGATTCAGTGAACTGTGGAGTATCTCAGATGGAAGAAAAACACTTGGTTGTTTTATTTGTGTTAATTGCCTTAGGAAACTCACAAGTTTAGGTAGTTTCAAGCCTCAACTACCATATGGTGGAATCTGCCCAAACCATTCCCTGTGTTAGCTCCCAGAATACTTGCTAGAAATTTCTAGGCCTTAAAATGCAGAAATAAAATCTCTCTATTCCCAAGGTCTCCTTATTTCTCTTGGTTCCTGAAGGATTCATAGGGCTAAAGAATTATAGAAACTTGGTATTTGTCACTCAGGCAGATACAGTCCAGTCCTGACTGCACAGCCTTTTTGAGTAAAGAAGGTGCCAGTTTATATAAACTTTTTTTCAGAGCACAACTACTCACTCTTCAGAAAGCATTGAGGAATGTTTGCACTCACATGGTGTAATTAAATTCTGGGAAGTGAATGTTGTTCTTTCTTAGCACAGTGAAGCCTTCAGAACTCCTCAGAACAGCAGGCCTAAACAAGAAACATTAAATTAATGAACTTCTTTTATTTAAATACATCAATTACTGTTATGCTACTTTACTATTACCTGGAAAGCTGTCAGTAGGAGGAATATGTTGCTAAGAATAACAGATTGAAATGCATGGAATTAGGTGGCTCAGGGGATTGAGAAAGATATTGATGGTTTTCTGGGTATACGTTGTTCTCTATTTTCCTTGTTTGTGTGGGTCAAACCTAACTGGAGTCTCTACATCCAGCTGAAACAGGATCTCAGGACACTTCTCATAAATCCTGCTATAGAACAGTAGGAAGACAATACACCATTTGACAGCTGATGATTTCTGCACCATGAATTAGCAGTGTCATGGCTGGTCCCCACAGACAGGTGGTCATTCACACCAGAGCTCCACAGCCAGTAAGAGTTAAGAATGAGCTCCATGCTTGATCCCAGAGGATGTCTCTTGTGTCCATCACATCACCAAAGGTTGTCCTGCCTTCCCAGCAGATATCAGTTTAAGAACCTCCCCTGCAGTGGTGTCACTAAATACACAAACACAATGGAAAGCAGGCTGCAGCCTGACCCTTCCTCCAAAGAGGGATTTCTCTGAAGCTAACATGGCAGGAAAGAAGGCATTTCCCCACATGTTGTCAGCTGGGTAACCTTGGCCTAGCCTGTGTGAGATAACCTCTGCTACACTCCAGGACTTGCCAGGGCTACAGGAAAGTAAGAGACACAATTTTTAGTACTGCTTTTCTAGTATAGGGACTATGCTGAACTGGAATATTGGCACTGTTCTATTTTAAGAATGAGCCAGGAATATTTTACTTTCCATCAAGACAGCCATTCCAAGGGGGAAACCCTTCAGAGCAGTCATCCATGCACAGGACAGTGCTTCTAAGCAGGCAATATTTTTCCTATCATTGCATTTTGAGTGATGCCTTTGCATCAGAGATCTGTGGATGACATGCAGCTTCCATGAGGGACTTCTCATGAACCAAGTGTCTTCTGAGCCAAGTCAATGAGTAAGACTTGATTGCAAACCAAATGAACATTTCTGGATGCTACCTGAACTAAAGTCTCTGATGAATTTCAGTATGTAACAGTCAAGGCATAATTAAAGTGTGTTTATCTTTGAAGAACTAAATATTAATGAACCTACAATGTGAAACTATCCAGAGTTCATCCACTGGGAAGCATCTGGAACCCAATCCAAAGCTCTTCTGAAAAAGATGTTGTAAACACCCATCCTTCAGCCAGCTAATCTGACAACTGTGCCCTGCCCCAGGCAGAAATGAACAAGCAAAAATAGAAGAATCTTCTTGCCAACATGCAGTGGCTTTGTTCAGCTCCTGCCATAACTGACAGGAAGGAAAAGGAGGCCTCCAGTACAGAAACTTACCTTTCAAAGGAATTTGGACAATAAAGACAATCATGGGTGTAACCAAAGCCCAAGATTGCTACCTCAGTATCTCAATCAGATGGCAAAGCTTCCTGGGCTCTGACCTTGGGCTTATGTATCGTTCTGGTCGAAAATAAACACTGAGCTTTGCTTTTTAATGATTCCTCATTTTTTTCCTTGCCAGTGGAACTCGTGAAGAAACTTTATACATCAGAGGTTTGGATCAAACCTCTCATCCATTCTTTTTGGTCCTTGGTAGTGATTGACTACTGGCACTTTAGAAGGAAGGTTTAGGAAACAAGACAGAATGTGTCAACTGTGAGATGTAATTAAAAGCAAAATTCCCTCTTGCAACATAGGCAGCAGTGAGCCTACACAGTGTGACATTTAAAAATGACTGGCAGTCCCTGAAACTTTATCAAAACCCCTAGGATTTCATTAACTCAGGAAGCTCATGCCTATCTTTCCCGGATGCTGTATGAACAATTACAGCCTTCCTGTTGTACAAAGCCTTTTTCAGATCACAACCCTGTCCACAAGAGAAGGGAATGGAAATTCTTTTAAAGAGCTGGAAAACCTCAGCAGAAGGAGCAGTAGGAGGCACTATGGGCCCTGGGGGAGATGAACCTGGCAGTGGAAAAACTGCTCAGTCTCTGCAGAAAACCATGAATTAGGGAAAAGATGGGATATATACACAGAATCACACTTATATCTTTTAAAAGCAGTGAGTTCATAAAAGTGATAAATGACCTAGTTTCTTATACATATATTTCAAAGCTGGTTGAGAGGAGCTAAAATTGATTTTTATTGGCTCTCTTAGAGTGTAATTTCCATAATTTCAGCTGAAATAAAATATTTTACTTTTTTTTTTTTCATGCTTTGGCTGATACAGAATAGAAACAGCATATTTTCATCTTGGAACACTGTGCAGTCATGAAGGACAAAAAAAAGATGGCTGTGAGGCCCCTCCATCCTTCTCTCTAGCTCACAGCAGCATTGTTCCATGGAGTCTTTTTCCTAGAGTTTTATTCAGCTCACTATTACAGTTTGCCAGCATTGAGGTTTTCATCATCTATCTAGAGAGGATGGAGAGACTGTTCTTCAGCCTGAGGTGGACCCCCAAACACTAGCCTGCAGCACAGTGTACAGACAGCCAACCTACCCCAGTTGTTCTGGGAGGTGGAAGCAACCTCACTGTGATAAATGAACTCCCAACCAACTTCCAGACCACAGAGCCCTGAACCTTGCAGAAGAAAACTCCAAGTTAGGCAACTTTTTATTTTTGTCACTGATTAAACCTTCTTACGTTGATACATTTTCCTTGACATTTGAATTAATGAGCCAAATGCCTCTAGTGAATTCAAGATGAGCCTGTGACATCTAAAATTGTTTCTATGGCAGCTGCATGATGATACAAACTGGAGGCTGTGACTTCACTGCAGAATCATACCAGCAGGACAGATTGCTGTTATCAGTTATTTAAAAATTATAATGACTGGTAACAGTGTGGCTAGAAAGGAAATAGCTGGTTTACACACAAGATCTATATGTACCCAGGCAAAGGAATTATCCTAAAATGTCACAACTGTCAAAATAAATCCCTTTGACATGAAAAAATGCAAGTATTTCACTCACTCAGGGTTTTTTTCCATGGATTCCACAGGGCCCTAGGCCTGACCTCACAGGTTTTAAAAGTTGCATTTATAATTCACACACTGTCCTGTTTGAATTCCTTAGAGAAACAAGCTCTTGCTCAGCAAAGACAAGAGTGTTTTGCCAATGGGAGACAGTCTCAACATGTCAGTGGATTCCTCCTCAAATGTGAGATAGGGAGCTTGACATTTCAGATAGCTGCAGCTTTCTATAGGAGGAAGCTGTAGGAAGAACTACCCAAACCATGGTCCTGCCACACCTCATCAATCCCTGTTTAGCTGTTTGCTTGGGTCAACAGTGCTTGGCATTGTTTGGGCTGAGGGTGAAGTAATTTCCTTCATGGTTTTATATGAAGTTACATATCTGAGGCTTGGGATAAATGGAGAAACCAACTGTTTCAGTTAGAACTTTAACTTTAGAACTCACACAGCTGATGAGAACAGCATGATGACTTCTGGACAAGTGGTCCCCAGTAAGGGACACAAGTGCCTGGCTTACTCTGAAAACGACCTGACCATCGTAGGGGCATTATAGACCCATCACACAGACTCCAGTGGGAGTGACTCCCTGATACTAAGGGAGAAAGGGAAGACTTGGCTGTCTGCAATGAAAAGTAACCACACTGAATGGTAGGACAGAGACATGTCAGGAAAGCAACCAAATGTATCAATGGAAGCTGAATACTGGGCTCACGTGAGTTAAGACTCACCTGCATTGCTGTTCTGCTGCATCCCAGATCCTGTCATTTGTGGGATCCAACTGAGCTGTTAACTTCATCCATCTCCTGACAGAATCTGGAAGTGTTGACTGTACAACTGCACAGCTAAAACAGAAAGGACAAATAAGCCCATAAGAATAAAATGGGTCAGCTTCTTTGTATTGTTCTTGCACAAAATGCACTGCAAGACAGAAGCCTGACAGACATTTTCAAGTAATTGAGAGACTTTCTGTGTGACACATCATCAGCTGGACCAAAGTCTGCCTTGCTTTCACCTTCACAACTTCTGGCTTTGTCAGAAATGGATTGATAAATACAAGAAGAGAATTTCCATTTTCCCATTCTAAAAGATACAGACAACATGAGGTGACATCCCAGCCCTTCAGATGCCCGTTGTGAAGCATCAATTAAGAGCAACAGGGCTTGATGTAATCCAAAAACTTTCACCCATGCTGTGTTGCTGTGTACCTAGACTTTAACTTTTTATGTCACGAACCCTAATGCTCTCCCTGTTGTATTTTTGGTTGTTTTAGGGTTTTTTTAAAGAGAGCTTAAAATACTCAGTCCTTAACTTTCCAAAGTGACCATTTCTATGCCTCATGCTGGTGGCTTCAAAAAACATGGTCTAATGTTATCACTTTCTACTGAATTGGATGTGTTAATAAAAGGAGGGACACCTCTGTTTCTAAGCTGACAGGAAAGCCATCTAGCTCCTCTAGCTCACAAAAGCACTATAAACTTTGAAAACTATGCTATGTTCAGAAGACACTTTCCACACTACATAAAAGCAACATAAAAGGTTTGCTTTGAAAAACAAGCCACAAGAGCTAATACCACTTCAGTTTAACCACAGACTGTTCTGGGGGGTGATAAAATAATATCTGAAGAACAGAAATGCAAAGCAACTGATCAATATTCCTTTTTTTATACCATCTGTTATAATAGCACTTCAGCCTTTTCCTTCTGGAGAACAAGGCTTTGGGGTAACCATGTTATTGGAAACTGGCAGTGGGAACCCAGCTCTGAGCAGCTGTAGGTGGGTAGAGTACCTTAATCAAGCAATTTTAATTTCCTGCAGACTTGAGTCTTTGTGAGATTGGGATCAGTGTGCTCAATGTCCTGGCTGGCTGCCCTCCCAGGAGAATGAGACCAACTTTATGAACTTCGGCAGACTTTGTTCAGCCAACACTTATCACTGAGAACAGCCCCAGTTTGGCAGCAAAGAGGAAAATCTGCCCTTTAGAGGCAACCAATTATTGTATATTCCTAAAACATCTTATTGTTCTTGAAATCTGCTGCAAGGGTGACTTGCCATTTCATCTGACCCTCAACAGGAGACTCTACACAGCAGACTAATCTCCAAAACACTGGTATAAATCTGAGATTACTTCAGTGGAGTTATTTTGGATTTTTCAGACAAGAAACAAAACCAGACAGCATGGCAAGAAATGAAACTACAAGTGTTTTTTAGAGGAAGCTTAGCTAACTGTGTCCAAGCAACCCCACCTTGTTAGGTAACATCCTATGCCACACTCCCACCACAAAGTTCCCACAACCATGTCAATCTTCCAAGAATGGACCAACATCAGATCAATGAAGAGCCTCGTCCTTTGATTTGTTCACAGAAAAAGGAGCAAATTCCACCCTGGGGCTCCAGAACTGACAGCTCAGCACTGGTCTTGTCATCTTCTGTTGGTGGCACTGTCTTTCCTCAGCACTACTAGACTTTGCCACTCAGAAGTAATGCTGGGACAACTGTAGAGATGAGTCTAAAGCCAGTGTCATGCTGACCTTCTTCTGGGCCTGACTTCCCACTATGCACTCAGGTCATGGGAAGGAAAGGGAGTAATAAAGTCACTACCCCTCTGTGCAGAGCCAATACAAGGCACATACTTTGGCTGCAGCCTGTCCTGCTCCACAGAACCATGTACAAGTCAGAGATGGTCAGAGATGTAGAGCTGTCAAGGTGGGATCTGTAAATCTCAGGCTCCAAGTCTGAAAGACAAGAAGCTTGGATGAGAATCCACTAGACCCAGATCAAAAGGACCAGGCTCCTCCCTTTTGCAGTGGAAGACCCACATAAAGGCACAAAAGATATAAAATCTAAAAAACAGAGATCTAATGTTTTTCTTCCAATCTTTTAGTATTTTAAATCACCTGGGATGCTACCTATGGCTGCAGTCATGACAAAACAACAGAATCAGACAAGCTTCTTGCCTGTCAGTATCATCTTATATGCTTTAGCACAGAGGAACAAGTTACACTCTGCACAAACAGGCTTAATCTTTTGAGACATCAGGGATCACTGCTCAGGCTTTGCTGACCACAGTCCATACTGCTCTGGCTGGTCCTAGTGACACTTTCAGCAAGCAAAATCCTGCTACATAATAACAACAACTAAAAAAGCTGCAAGTGGGAACCAGAAACAGACCTGGGAAGCATTCAGGTGCTAGAACAGCCACAAAGAAACTGATATTGAATAAAACACAGTCAGCCCTATGCATACATAAGACAACACAATATTTATAAGAAAAAGATGAACAGGAGGGCTCAGATTGCAAAAGTTAAGCAGAAGTGTTGTCTTCTCTTTTTAAATGCTCTTGTTTTCATATTAACATCTTCCATCTGTTTGGGGTCTGACCTCAGCAGCTCAGCTGGACATATTCATCTTCTTGCCCATGATGTTCCCATATAAGGTGATCTCTCCTTGCCCATGGAGCAGGATTTTGATTTGCTCAGGTTTCGTTTCACTGTGATTTGCTGGCTGCTGTGGCTGAGCCCTCCGAGTTCTGCAAGGCAGCCATCCACACTGCAGTAGCTATGAAGGGAGGAGAAAGCCAGGAATGAGTAACCAAGCTGTGCCTGCAGATCTAAAGAGCTCTGGACAGTTCATTTGCAGGCTTCATCCTCTTTCTTCTGCATGTTTCCTCTGCATGATGCCTTTCCAATAAGCAGCTTCCACAAGCTTTTCCCAAGCAATAGAAAACTTTAGCTCCATTCAGAGAACTGGATGGAACTATCAGCTGGTATAGTAACTCTCATGTCATTAAGGAACTTTACTTGAAACACTGAGTCACTCTCCATGCAAACTAACTTGGGAATTTGGAAAATGCCCCAGGATTATACCATGAATATATATGAACACTTGCCTTCAACTCTGTAAGACCTGACCCAGACACCACATCACCTCAACTAAGAGCACTTAAGACAAGTTAAGCATCAAACAAGTATCTCAGTTGCTTCCTGTAGTGTTTACTCAAGGCTGCACTGAAAGATATTGTCTCTTTTATGTCTGTTGTAATTCAGAGGTGAAGACCAGTCCATGGAGGTCTCCTTCCCCAAGAGTCAGAACAACCAGACTTCATGGCTTTCCACCATGACAAAGTGAAACCATTTCACCATCTTTTTTTCTTCTTCTTATCTTGTCATTCTCTGAATTTTTCAGACATCCTTCCTCTTTATCTGTTGCCTCTGTAATGTTACAGAGACATGAGAAGAGGCGAATGGTGCTTTGCTTCTTGGAAGGTGTAGGGACTGAAATAGTCTGATGTAAAGGAGAACCTCAGAGCAGCAGATCCCTCTCCATCCTCAGCACTTTGGACACAATTGCACTCTCCTCTGCACCAAGGTCTGAAGATAAGATGTGTAACAGTATTTACTTAAAGTGTTTCTCTAGCACAAAGTGGTGGACCCACATCCACCACTCCCTGTTACCTACGAGTGCTGCCTACAGGGAGCAGACCTGGCCCCTCACTCCTCCGCAGGAAATACCATTTCCATTTGCTCTTTGTGTTCTCTACACTCAAAATACTCATCAGAAGAAAAGTGTAACTGATACCAGAAAAGCACGTCAAGTGAAAGTAGATCTCTTCTGGGAACTTGTAGGTAAATACAGTTCCTAAAGGTCAGTGTATGGACTGAAAGCACAAAGGAAACATGATCTGGTTTTAAAGTTCAAATCCAGCAGTCAGGAGACTTGGATTATGTTCCTGGCTCTACCACAGCTTTCATACACAATCACAAGCAACCCATCCATCCCCTCAGTAACTTAGTTTAGCCAGTTAAAAGCCAGTGTCACTTTTCAGGCTTCCTGTGAAGACCAAAATTATTCTTGGTGAAGCATTTTCTGTTCTTCAGAAAGTAAAAAGGAGCTAACCCAAGATGGGTGCAGTGCTTAGAATTGCAAAATATTACATTTATAATTGCTATTTACTGAGTCAAATTCTGCAGTGATTTACAACCTGTGCATTTCAGCTGGCACCAATTTAAATATGACTCACTGCGTATTTTAATCCATCATCTGTGGAATCACATGGGATCCTGAGACTATTCAAGAAGCTAATTGCAATAGCAGAGGCTCCAAAATCCACCTATTCAAGGTCTAACCATGGGTTTTTGAGGATTAGCAACTAAAAACTTGCAGATGAAGAGTCACCTGGTTTGTAAACAATTTTAATGTATAGTCTAGTTTTGTCTGTTTGGTGTTTCTGAAGTTCCTGTCCTTGTTTCAGATTTAGCACAGCTAGCACTACGTATTTACTGCTACTTTGAGGCACACTGATAACTGAGGCTCAACCCTGAGGACATAAATTTGCCATCTGCCCCTAATGAAGCCTGGGCACAGGACTGCCATTCCAGGTCCACACGAATCCTCTGTGCACTTTTCCATGTCAAAGAAATGAAGTAACAACTCACCTGGTAGGAGCACCAGCCACACCTGACATCTCTTTATGCTCTCAAAGGCTGCCAGAAACCTTAATTGGGTAAATGCACCCATCTGTTAGTTAATCTCCTACACATGCGACAACAGCCTCCCTCTTAAGGAACGCAAAGCTAAGTATAAAGGGTGAATCTCAAGCCTATTTCTGCCTCTCCTCACATCAAGAGCACTTGAGCTGTGGAGAAGCCCCATGAGAGACCTGGCTCTGCCTCCCAGCACGGCGGGGGACAGGGCCTGCTGCCCTGGCACCACCAGCTGCCCTCCTGTCAGGAGCTGGGGATAAAAAAAAAAAATCCCCATTCCTGCCCAATTCGGGATGGGAAGACTGCGCTTTCCGACAGCTTGGCAAAGCGCGGTGGGAAGGGCTGGAAGAGCTACCCCGGGCAGACCGCGACGCCATCGGGAGGCCTCCCGGGGCTGCTCCCCGGTGCCTCCCCTCAGCCCGGAGCCGGCTGCGAAGCAGGGAGCACCGGAGAGGGCCCGGCCCGGCCCGGCCCGGCCCGCCACGCACGGCACCGCTCTGCGCATGCGCCCCCGCGCCCCGGCCCGCTCCGGCCTCGCGCGTTGGCATCGGAAGTGACGTCACCGCCCTGGCCTGGCAACCGTTACCAGGGTGACCGGGAGGGAGGCGCGCGCGCGGGGGGCGAAGGACGAGGCCGCTCGGTCACCTCAGGGCGCTGGGGCGGGGGCCCTGGGGTGCGGGCCCGGCTGCCTCTCCCAGCGGCCTCCGTGAGGGGTCGGACCTTCCCTTCGTAAACCACGGGGCGACCCCGGGGCTGAGGGGACGGCCGGGCTGGGCCCCGCCGAGCCCAGTGCCCGCTTACCGCCTCCGGGCCGCCCTGGGCCTCGCTGAGGTGGGGCCTTCGCCCGCCGTCCCGGCAGCTCCCAGCTCCCTCTTCTCTCCGAGGCCTCCCGACAGCTCTTCTGTCTCCTCTGCAGAGGTTTTTCCAGGACACCATTATGAGTGATCAAATCCAGTTCATTGTTGAGAAGCTCAATCAGGAGCCCTTCAGGAAGAACTACAATTTAATCACTTTTGACTCCTTAGAGTCAGTGCAGCTGTTGCAGCTGCTCAGTGATGTTCTGGGGGAGATTGACCCAAAGGTAAGGAAGGCAATCAGAGGTGCTTAGACCTGCATAATCGCAAACATCCTAAATGGGCTCAACACAAAAAAAATTGCTTTTATTTAGGTCTGGCTCTGTGTAATCTTATGGCATGCTTGGATTACAAAAATAGCTTGTATGAATCTTCCTGGAAATGAATGTCCCTGGCAAGAATCCTTTCTGTCTATACATCTATGTGTTTGGCAAACTAGCAAATGTTTCTAGGGCCAGGGATACTGGGTATTTTTCCTTGGGATACAGCTCTTAACTTGCTTTCTACTGACAACCACTGAGTTCTTAAGTCAAAAGTCAGGACGTGTCTTGCACATGGCCACAGGGCAGGAACTGGTCAAGAACTGAACCTCTAGACTTAGCTGTTAGAATAACTTGAATCTTTCTCCTTTGAGGCTACCAAAAGTGGAAGATTAGGAGGGATCATTCATACACTTGGACCCAGATACCTGTGCCTTGGTGTGCTTGAATATCTCATTTCTGTGGTGGAAGTAATCAGTTTGCACAGATGAGGTCCCATGAGCTAAGAAACTGTATACCTGGGATAAATTTACCTGAATACATGTTGGAGAAAAATCCATTAGAAGATAATTGAAGTTTAGTGATAAAAGAGGATGTTCTGTATGGAACATCTCATTTCATTGACATGTCGTAAATGAATAAAGTAAATTCATGTTGCTAGTTAGTTAACATGGCCTGGACAAACGGGATAATTATTATTTTTTTTCTTTACTATTTAGCATGCTGTTGACATTAGAGAGGAGCTGCCAGAACAAACAGCTAAAAGAATGTTGAGCCTTCTTGGTATCCTCAAATACAAACCTCCAGGGAGTGTATCAGATGTGTAAGTATCTTTTTGTCTACAAAGCACACTAAAACATACTTCACAGCTTCTACGGCCCTTAATTCAGTAGCTGTGCATATTTTTGACCTCGACTGCCCCAGTGGGTGTGTGTAACGCCTTGGAGACAGCTGGTCCCTCGGGCCTTACAGGCTCTGGGGTAGGGGATGTCCCCAAAACGCTCCTGCGGGTTGAGCTGCCCTCGGGCCCCGCTGCAGCAGCTGCTATTGCAGAGTGAACCAGGAGAGGGTGCCGCACGACTGGCAGGGTCAGCCCCTTCCAGACCAAGGTTGGATTGCACCTTCGTGCCCCAGGTTATCACCCGGGAAACCCGCAGTCTTCCCACTTTGCTTTTATTCCTGAAGGATAAAAGTGTTTTATCCATCTCGCAGTAGAATCGTGTTCATAAATATCAACCGGCCATCATGAATGTTCTCTCCTAACTGCACTAGGAAAATCATGAGGCAAGTGGAATGTCAAAATATTGCAAACTGTTTGTTCCAAGCCAATGTTCTTTAGTTGGAGATTTATTGGTACTTCTCTTGTTTTCATACAGGAGTGCATTTCGCCAAGGGTTAATTACTGGAAGCAAACCTGTAATCCATCCTCTCTTACACTGGCTTCTTCAGAGGACCAGTGAACTCAAGAAAAGAGCTTACCTGGCACGTTTCTTAGTAAAGCTGGAAGTTCCAGCAGAATTCCTACAGGATGATACTGTGGCTGACAACAACAAACAGGTACCATTTGTCATGAATGCCAACATTTTATAATTGAAGTGCCAATAGGAGGAGGGAGAAACGTACTGAGGAGTTACTGTTGAGATACCAGTTCAAGTAAGTTATGCTAAGAGTGTGTTGAAATTGAGGATGAGCAAAGATTGGTAATTAGAATTATGTCTTGACCGTCTTTCTTCCAATAACCCTGAAATTGTATAATAATAGGTAGCATTGAATTAAAAGGTTGTAAGTCCATTAGGTACTGGGTGCTAAAAAATGCTTAGAGCCATGTTGTCCAAGGCAGATTTTTATTTCTTAATTTTAAACACTTTTTTTTCCCCTATGAACTACAACATGGTTATTTTTAACTTTATAAATTACTACTTCAAACTGGTCCACAAAATGTTATGACCAGAAGCCATTGTCTTCTAATTGTCAAATCATTGTACAGTATTTAGCACCTAATATTTGCATTAGTCTTATCCCTCTTCTGCTTCAACCATTTTTATTTTTTTTTTGTGAATAAGTAAAAAAATTCCTTTTTCCTGGGCTGACATTTCTACTCATTATGTTCCCACTTCTTTTGTGAACATTAACTGTTGATTTTAGATAGAGTGGGTGGGTTTGAAATGTAAAGCTTAAAGTGAACCAAAGTTATAGTTTTAGATCTGTATTATCTGAGGTACAGATTTACATAATTTTTATCCAGTTTTCCATGCTTTTATGTATAGTGATTTGAAAAATCAGTGGCTTTGAATGTTTATAGCAGGTAACTTGATTTATTAACTGTGCTTCAGCAAACCTGCATAGTCTGAGTGAAGCTTGATTAAGTCTTCTATTTTTTTTATGTTACCACTAACAGTATTTGATTTATAACTTGGAATAGCTAAGCAGAAGTAGGAGAGAGAGAAAGGAATGCAGCTTGTATCTTTTTTTCAGTATGTCACAGCCTTAATATGTATAAATATCCAACTCCATTATTTCCATTACGTAAGATATTATCCTTTTTGGGATTACACTAATATAACTGTCTTATTAAGCTAATGCCCTGCTGATTAATTCAAAACAGAAGCTGGGGTAATAGAGTGCCCTGATGTAATTTAGCATTGCTATGCAAATATTTAGACACTAATGAATTAAAGAGTATAGCCCAAAGTGTTTAGATAGACTTGCAATAGTGTATTTTATGAGAAATATTTCAAACATGAGAGTTTGGTGATCTTAGAACATGGTCAAGTTTTATGGGTGTGTAGAATCAAGCTCAAATGCCCATTTGTAAATTAATTGAACAAGATACTCAGGGAACTTGCCACCTTCCCAACTGTGTTGGGATTTGGAGTTCAGATTGGCTGCACTGTGTATAAAAGCTAAGAAACCTCAGGCATAAATTTAGTTGTCCAGTCCTCAGTGAGTTGCCCCCAGGTCCAGGGAATGTTTCTTTCCAGTGCAGGAACCTGGGTGTTCTTTGGTCATTTGAGTGTGTCACTCATCTTGGGTGCAGATGAGGAGGCTGCAGCTTTTATTTGCTGAAAGGAAGAAACCTTCTCTTCCTATGAGCTGGGAGACTGTGCTGTGCCTGTGTTGGAACCTTACCATTAGTCTTTGTGTCCCAATAAGGAAAAGACTCACTGAACTTCCCTTTTGAAAGAAGTAGAGACTCCACACAGAGGAAAGCTGTTGGACATAGCAATCAGAAATACAGTTGCTCAGAGACTACCTGCTATTTCATTATTTGTTCAAGGACTTAACTTCTCTAATGCATAAGTGATATAATGCAGGCCAGTTGGATATTTACTCCTGCCTGTTTGTAACTTGGTCTCCATTGTCCAGTGTGCACATGCCTAATCTTACCTCTATTTGCCATTTAATCAGGCTCTATCTCTATTATTTTCTCGTCTTCTCAGTAGCCATTTTATTGTGTTTTTTAATTCATTCCAGCTTGTCAGTGTATGCCTGATCTTGAAACAACCAGAAATGAACAGAGCTTTCTAGATGCTGGTTCCCCAGGGTTTTATAGAATGGAATTGCTGCTTCACTTCTCAGGGATGTGGTGCCTGTGTTTGACCTGGCCTTTGCTTTGCCATTTTGTGCTCAACATTCGTATCAATTCCACTTTCCAGGAAGTAAAAAAATGACCTGATAGTCTCTTTTTAGATTTTCCCAGCTTATTGAATGGCTGTTTCTGTGGAGATTATCTTTCCTTATATCTCAGCTTGCATTTCTCCAAGTCCAATCTAAATTTAATTTCCTATCCATGTTTCTAAACTCTTTCTGTCCTCTGTTATTTCTCTACCCACACAAACTTTCACACTGCCTCTCAGTTTAAGATTACTGGTGGGCAATGTACTGGTGTGGAAGTAGCACACTGTCTACTTCTTTCTAACTACCAAACTACTTCTATCAATCTCTCAGTTATACTGAGGCCATGATTATGCAATGGCTCAAACCTGGTTTTCACACATTAAATCAGGTGTGGTCTTGGAGCACTTTGCTGGATTGAAGCTCAGTGCTCTGTAAATCCAAGCCCCATTCCTTCCATCAAGCATGTTGTTAGATCAAGCTCTTTCTTTTTTGGGCTGATAAATTCACAGATGTGATATGCACAGATTTATAGTAAGAAAGAATAACTTGTTAAATAGCATTGTCCCTTTCAGGGAACATCTTCTCTTCCTGCTTTGAAAATACACTTTGTATTATATGGAAAGATATGAAAATACTAAAGAAATTGTGAAGCTCCTGGGTTACTTTCAAATGGAAGAAAGTTCACTGTGATTTTTCATTTTTTGCTTTACAAGCTGACAAGCTTTTGATGAAAAAATGCTTTTAATTCTTGTTCTCCCCATATTTCTATATTTACTGTCCTAGTAGTAAAGCAACATGTTGATCTGAAAATCCTTAGACACAGAGCTCATTCTGCATGGTTTTTATTTCATTTTATAGTATGAAGAAACAATGGAAGCCTTCAAAAACCTACATAAGGAGTGTGAGCAGCTCAAAACATCTGGTTTATCTACTGCAGAAATAAGAAGGGTAAAAAAAAAATCTAACAATCGCATTGCTTTTGCTTAGATTTTATTTTTTTTTAATGGCATTTCTGTTTTTGGTTTCATGGGCTCATTGAAGGCCTAAGCTGTAGAGGTCAGAGCTGGTAGGCACTGCAGCTGCCTTTTTGGAACTGTTCTTTGTTGGCAAACAGATGAGAGCCCTCGCTCGTGCCTGGGACTGAGCTTTGTGAAGCAGATTGGAAAATGAAGCTGCCAAGATTCTCAAATGGTTTTCAAATATTAGAACTCCCTTTCCTCCAAACTGATACCAAGCCTTTTACTCTCCTGGTCCAGGGTAATCATTTCAGAGGGTGCTGAATGAATGAAGAGCTTATGTCAACCAAAAAGATGATCCTCTGTGGCTGAGGTGTTAAGCAGAGACATTTGCCCTGTTTCAGCAAAATATTTAAGTGTGGGTCTGGCTCTTCAGGAAAGACATATGGACAAATTAAGCAAATGTTGAGATAGGGCCTAAATTTGGAGAATTTATTTCTCTTTCTCTCATCAATCTGTGGAGTCCTGCTGTTGTAAGATAGGATTAAAGGAGAATAATGATCAGATGCATGCTTTAGCACTAGAAAATGTTTATTTTCAACACAATTTTAATACAAAAAGTGACAGCAAACATCACCTGAGGGCAACTTCATGCAAAACTGTCTGCCAGGAACTGAGTAATGATGGTAACATTAAGAGCATTTGTTTGACTGCATCAGCTGTTGAATTCATGTTAGTTTTTGCTTGGTTGTTTCTGTTTGTTTTTAGTTTAGAGAAAATCACCTGCTTTGATTTGTAATGTGCATACTAATAGTCAAGGATGCAGATGAAGGAATTTTAGCCTAAAGAGAGTGGGAGCTGTGGGGGAAGTAAGAGAGAAGAGAGATTGAAATCCTGGATGTTCTGATCATAGATCAATAAAATTATAACCACATCAGTGTAGTCAGAGAAGAACCCTGATTTTCTTATTAATTTGAGCAGAATTTAGTCTGGTCCATACTAAATTAAGATTTCTTTATTTTTCTTCTGCTTTTTAGGACATCAGTGCAATGGAAGAGGAGAAAGATCAACTCATCAAAAGAACAGAGCGTCTCAAGAAGCGGGTAATGAGAGAAGTAACACTATTCCATTTCAGTGTCATAAGCCTTGGCTTGCAACTCTGATTTTGGAATGCAAACAAGGATTAAGATAAACACACAGCATGTCTAGGAAGGAATCAAATAACTAATTGACCTACAGGGAATCTCCCCAGGCGTTTGTCCAGAGCTTTTAAGAATCTTGAGTCCAGTACTTTGCTGTCATTTCTGAGTAGTAGCATGTATGGAAAGGAAGTGCTAAGTGGGCTTGTAAGACATACGATCTCTTTAATGCATTTCTCAACTATCTGACAGTAACATGCACTATTTATCCACTTGCTGTAGGTGGAGACAGTACAAAATCATCAACAAATGCTTGAAATAGCAAGACAACTTCGCCTAGAAAGAGAGAGAGAAGAATCTTTGGCTCAACAGAAACAAGAACAAAAAAATCAGGTACTGACATAAAAGCGTATCTATTAAAATAACTAGCTATTGACCTTTTTTTTGCAAATCATATGTTAAAAAAGCTACATCAAGAACAGCAGTACAGTTTCTTCCAACATCAGAAAATTAAATCCCATTTAAAATTGAAATATTTATGTACATTTTAAGGGAAGAGGCCTGACCCTGCAAGTCAAGATCGCCTCATTCAAAGTACTTGGCTGCCTCAGCTACAAATGACATCATTTAGCAGGCCCAGGAAATGTTCCATGACTTACTGGTGTAGCACCTAGAGAGAATTCTTTGTATTTATGGTAGTGAACAAATGCTTCCTTAGTTTGATCTGTATCTCTGTGCACCTGCACTACAATTTGAGGTGCTCAGTAGCACAGCAAATATCTCAGCTTTTCAATAGGTGGGGGGAATAGCTATTCAGGAGTAACCTTGGGATTTTAGTCCCCAAGTGTGACAAAGATGATGTTCTAGGAAGCACTGTAAGCTGTTGACATGTGGATATAAGGGTGAGTTTTATTCCTGAGCTGTGTTGTCAAAACAAGATACCTTCATAAAATCCAGTGCCATATTGTTGTATCATCTCACCAAATTCAGTAATACGAACTTCAACACTCGTAAAAGGTGAAAACCCCCCAGATGTCTAGTGTTACAGTCTGTATCAGGGTGTGTAAACAATGTGAATCAGCAGACTTTCAAGGTGTTGGGTCTTTGCTCAAACCTGAGTGAGCTCAAAAGTAAGACAAATGTAGAATCCAGCCAATTCCAGCTCTTAGTACACATCTCTATGTCAACTGGCTGTTGGTTGGCAACAAGCTTTCCAGTGTGCTCTCAAGTTGGACAGTGGGTTGCTGTGACAACTCAGCTGCATTGAAGAACTGCAGTATCAGGGTAGTTACCTGCTGCAATCCTGATTCTTGCTGTCTCTTTTTTGTGTGTGTTGTAAGGTCCAAGCCAATCATGTTTTTGTTTGAAAATTGTTTAATGAATTTCTGCCATAGAGAACAAGTCACTTGGGAGAACAAGATTACTTTCCTTGATTAACACTAGAGAATATCAAGTAAACCCAGCCCAATTGTCAAAAATTTGTTCTGGTACTTTGTGAAACTGACAATCACCAGATGCTTAGAGCTGCCATTTTTTATCTTTGGGATTCTTTTTGATACTCCTTTGTTTTAGTTGTTTGAATATGCATTTCAAAGGAAGGAGTTTCTGAGTGTCCAATTCTCTCTCAAAAGTTGTTCCATGCAGAGCAGAGACTGCAAAGAGCACGGTTCCAGCTGAAAGAAATGCATCATGCAGTAGTGGATTCAAAACCTGAAAGTAAGTAGTTATCTATAAAGGCTGGGGGTTTACGCCTCTCTGTTGGAAAGATCAAAACTGGATGGCAGTGCCAAAAAGCATATAGGAACTTAAGAGTCTAACAAAAGCACTAACTTGTGTTGTAAAGGTATGTGCTGGAGACCCTGAGCCTGAATGTGTCTTGCTGCAAAAACCCAGGGAGACAATCACAAGGGAAGATGATACCAGTTGTATTTTTGAGGTCCACTTTAAAAAAAATCATGACATACCTAAGACTAAACCTAACATCCTACAAGGAAAAAAACCAGTTGGAACTACAAAGGGTTGAAAAAAGCAGAAACCTTTTAGGAAAGATCGACTTCTGATGTTGTAAGGCTTCATGTCTTTTGGGTTTTGTAATTGGTGAAATGCTGCTGCTTAAACATTTTCTCAATGAATGTACAAATACATTGAATACTATGTTTTATTCAGGGTAGACTTGTTTTTCTAGTTACCTTTTTGTTTCAAAATCTTATAAGGCCTGCCTCTTATTATAGTGCAGTTTTGTGTTGTAGTTTTGTATGGTACCAAAAATAAAATTACTCCCTAGTTAAGCTTTTTTTAAGATTATGGATTATATATAAACACACAGAGTTATATGTGATTATAAGCATATATACTAGATATGTTTACATATTTAATAATATATTTATATATTGATATATTTTATATTTGGATATATTTGTTTCCATATGAAAATACTTTGTTCTCAATATACAATTCTAGGTGATGGAGTTGTGTTGTTGTATTCCAGTAATAGCAGCAAGATTGCTTCTCCTCATTTTCAGTGGTAGCTCAGTCTGCAAATAACCTCAGCAAAATAAATTGCACTACTTGTGGAAAAAGTTAATCCTCCATGATCATTTATAAAAAAAGCAGCAAGTGGGAAGGAGTTGCAGTTACTAGATAAATGCAAAGCTAACTGTTTCCAAAGGCTGCAAGATGACAGCCTTTGGATTTCTGATGATTTAATCACTTTGAAGAAAGTGTAACAAGGACTAACCTGGCAATTTGACAACAAACCTGGGAGTCAGTTGAGGGTTGAGTGTTTCACATGTAGGTGATCTTTGGCAAATCACTGAACCCTGTCCCAGTTGGTGGTTTGTCCATGGTTACCGGTAACAGCTCCCAGGATGGCAGAGGCTGTGTGTGCTGTTCCTGCAGACAGTGGCCTTGATTTACAGGGAGATAATTTACTGCATGGGAAGTAGTGTGAGGGGTTGTGAGACTGTCCTTTTCACAGGGCTTTTCCAGTTTCATTGAGTTGCTGTGGTAAAAAAATGTCACAGATTTGATTTTACGTATAAACCGCTTCCCAAACTACAGAATCTGACTATTTATTGATTTAGACTTACCAAAGTCAGTCACTGTCCTGTTCTTTCAAGTAGATTTAATATTCCAGTGGCATCACAGACCAGCTTTGTCTGCTGTTTTGAGTTAGAGAAATTTTTTCAGTCACCACCATGTTGCATTGTTATTACTTCATAATTTTACTTAAATTTTTTTATGATCCTCATCAGCCACTGAACCACCAGTGGAACTAAAAGGGCATCTGAATTCTCCTCTTTACTTAGAGGAACCTGCAGTGGATTTTATAACTGTTCCATTTTTGCAGTAGCTATCAGACAGTTTATACAGCAAAGCTGTGTCAACATTTCTATTTGAGTTCCTGGGTTTTTTTTAAGGCCAATGGAAACTTGATGGGTTCAGTTCACAGAAGCAAAGGCAACACAATAAAGGCAGTAAGTATGTCATTTAATCATGGAGATGAAAATAAAGTTAACATATTTCATTTCCTTATCTTGAGTCCTGCTTGCAGGAAAAAAGAAGTGTTTAGATGTTCTGAAGAGAAACTTGGGAGTCATTACTTAAGAAAACTTGTGCTGAAATTTCACCCAAACAAAGAGTTCAGGCCTGAGCTTTGTAATTGCTTACCCTCACAGTAGTTACAAAGACACTGCCTGGAGTAGCAATTGCAGAATGCCAACTGTGTTTTAAATAATTGAAATTAGGTGACCACAGGGCACTGAGTAGGATTCCATTTATTTTAAAAGCTTTGTTGGTCTACAGTTAGTACAATTTATTTTATTTAAAAAATTCCCTTTGGCGCAGTGTGGTACCTTAGCTGCCTACTCCTGTCAGGGTAACTTGTGTGCTGACAGTTCCAGGGCTGGTTGGTAGGTGTGTTTTTTTACTGGAGATTAGATTCTTTCCTTTAAAATAATATTCTTCCATTTTTAATACTTCACATGTTTTTGCTTCCAAAGCAAGACAAAATTATAGAAATTGTTGTTAATGAATAGAAACTTTTTGGTTTGTCTTATGGCTGCATGCTGCTTTGATTACTTAATTTAGGATGAAGTACTTAAAGAAATGTAAAGGAACACTTTAAGGAATGTAATTAGCATGTATTCATGGATATCATTAACATACAATTAGCATTTATTATATTAGCACAGCAAGGTTGCAACCTTTTTGCTTTGAATACCTCTTCTGGCACAAACACAAATTGTTAATGCCAAGAAGTGAACTGAATTACCAAAATTCTTGATCTCTGTCCATTTTACAGAACATTATTGTTCACTTTATTGGCAGAAATACGAAGAAGTGGGTGACTAGCTTGAAAATACTGATTAAAAGAATGTGTTAACATGATTGTTGTTGTTCAACAGTGAAGTCTGTAATTTATGTACTTCATTAAGGTAATATGTAGTAATAGAGCACTGAGGACATCAAAGGTAGCAGTTGTACAAATTCTATTTTATGTCATTCTGAAAACTTGCTGGAAAATAGAAATTTAGGATGCTATTATTTTAATATTCCAATTGAATGAATACATTACATTTCTTCTTTTCCATGGAACTATTTTTAAGTTTAAATTATCTCCACGAACACTGCAGTGTTAAAGTTATAGATGTGTTTGGTAAAGGAGAATGGCTTAGGTGGAGCTTTATTTCCATCTTTATATGATTTTATTTATTATAAAGTCACTGTCAGTAGTTGCAAAGTCAGGGGTAAAGCACTACTAAGCTAACTTTATATTTTTGAGAACACAAGTCTGGTTGGTAAGATTAACAGTATTGCTATGGTTGATTTCTTAAGACCATTGACTCTTAACTTGAACCCCATTTTGAAGAATAAGCAAGGCAATAAAAAATCAACATGACCTCTGTTGAAGGGATTAAAAGGAGTTAACAGAAAGTTTTAGAAAGGAAATTAATCATGAGCAAATGGGTATGTTTCTAATCAGGACACGCAGAAATCAGTGTCTGGCTCTTTGTTTTGTATTCACACCAGATACCTGGAAGAAAACAGCAAATGATCACTGGTGAAATTATCAGGTGAAATAAAAATTGAGGAAATTACTGAGTAATGAGGAGAGCAGACTGTTGTTTTGAACTGATCTTAATCACTTAGGAAGCCAAGCCCATGCCAACATTATATCTAAGGAACAGCCAAATGCCAAAGCATTCTTCTAGGAGTAACATATATGCAATATAGTTATAACATGTGGCACTTTCCTAAGAAATGACTCTGAGAAGGACTTGTGGGTCCTGGGGTACAAATGGTAGAATTGGAGCTTCCAAGAAAGCTCACTGAAAAGACAAAAAAGGAATCAGCAAAAGAAAAACTGACTTTATCCTGGCTCAAACCAGGACACAATGTCAGACATCTGATGCTATCCATGCCTTTATTTATGGAAGGAAATGGAATGGGAGAGTTATGTTACCTCTTTTTAAAAAGCTCTGATAGGTCCATCGCTGCAGCACTGTGTCCAGGGACCAGTCTTGAAGAAAAATGTTGAAAGGTTAGAGAGGTTTCAGAGAGCATCAATAATGATTGTACACATGGGAAGCATAACTTACAACAGCAAATTCAGGAAGCTTTTTAGTTTTTCAAGGAGATGATTTGGTGATGATGCTGATGAAGGCGTGATTTGGTCCTAATCTGTCAGTGTTTGCATGTTTAATAGAAGGAAATTGGAAGTGCTGTCACTGGAGCTGTGGAGGGAATCATTTCAGTACTCTCTTATTGAGGGTGGTTGTGGAAAAGGAGGGGAAAGTTTTGATGTCATTAAATGCCATGTGGAAGCCTGTTCTAGACCTGCCTCTGTCACCACAAAGACCTTCCTATGTGATATTAAACAGTGTTGGCAGTCACTCTATAAAATGAGTGCTTATTTCTTTATTTTCCTTTTTAAAAAATCAGTTATTGTTGCAAATAGTTTTGGTATGGGATGCACAGCTGGTAGCCTGTAGAGGGAAAAGGAGGAAGACTCTGAGCACAAGGTGAACCAACTTTTAGATCCATTAGCAGAATTATGCAGAGAAACTTGCCTCTTTTCTACATGACTGAGCAGGCACTAAGAAACTCTCTCCCATCCATCTCTTTGTAATAATAATAATATAAAAAAAAGAAAAAGAAAACATGAGGAGTTGCTCTTAATAGCTCTCCACATGTAAATACATGGTTGGCAAAACCTTGCTAAAATAACCTTAGGGCACAGAGCCAGACTTTCTGTGCAGCTTACGTGTGTAGATTTTGTAACCATAAGTCAATGTTAAAATATTAAAAACAGAAACTATATGTGTAATGGAAAGGTTTAAAGTATGCTTGCTTTTCTTTCCTCTGGCCTGGGAATTTGAAAAAAGAATGGTTTTCACTGAAAAAAAAAATACTCAAACATGAGCTGCCTGATGTTTTTTAAGGTTCTGTTAAGCAGCAGAAATAGCCCTTATGTAGTTACTTCTCCATGTGTTGAATTGTAGAGGAGGAAAAATATAGCTAAAGTATTTAGGAAAGAAAGTAGGGATGTTGACATCATGTCTTTCCCCATCAAGATGTCAGGTTTTAACTCGCTTCATTGCTTGTTGCAGCGTCAAGAGTAACCATGATGCAGAAGCAGTCAGTGTTGGAAAGAAGTTGGTGCTAGCTCTGAGGTTATCTGAAAAATCTAGATCATAAATCTAGATCAAAGTTATACCCTGTGAAATCAATAGGTCCCCACTCTTATGAAAGCAGTTGTTCAGGCGTGGCTGTTTCCTGAGATTAGTGTCATCTCTGCAACAAATTGTTCAGGCATGTAGGTTCTTACAAGGAAACTGAAATAGTCCAAGGAATAAGGTACAGACTATACATGCAGATGTGGTTTTTTTTTTGCTATTAAGAGGAAAACAAGAAATTAGTTTGATGAAAAAAAAAAGTTTAATATCAGAATAATTTAATTGCTTTCACTTTGATTTCCACACCAAAGATCTTGGTTATAAATATTAAACTGGGAGTTGTGTTCCAAGCCAGTTCTGAGGTGGTAATTCAGCTCACAGGCTCTGTGGGAAGCTTTGCTGCATTTGCAGGGGAGGTAGATTTCTAGTGAGACATTAAAATGTGGTCCCACCTGGCCATCTCTGTCGTGGGCTGAGGCAGACTGAAATCGAGTTCTCCTGGAAGAAAGAAGTGGGAATTCTCTCTCAGGAAGTCCAAGAGTGTCTCTCAGGGTGTAGCTGCAGTGCCAAGGATGTAAAGGCTGTTGCAGATGCAGAGCAACAGTCTGAGGCCAGTACTGGTGCTGTTTGTTTTGCACAAGATCAGTGACCCTCCTTTGAGGCGAGAAGATGATGTGGTAGTGTTGCTTTTCAGAAACACAGAAATCAACAAACCAAACTGCTGGAAAAGAGGAATTCCCACTCATTTTTAGTTTGTGTTGACTTGACCTTGTTAGAAGCATTGCTTTCCCTAGGGTCTGTTCTCCATCTAGTTCTTGAGAAAGCCTGATGGTGGCTTGTTTCCTCTCTGGCAGCTAAACCAAGTAGCTTTCCTTTCAGCCTGAGTTGGGAGCAGAGGCTGAGGAGGATCTATCAGTACAGTGTTTCTGGAGGTGAAGAGCAGCAGGGTAAGAGGGGCTCCTTTTCCCAGGCTTGTGTTGCACTTTGTTCTGAGCCTCTCCTTTCATCCCTCAGTGACACAGTCAGCAGGCTTTTCAGCCTGAGAAGCCAAACCTCTGCTTTCCCCTTCATCCTTTCCCATCTCCATTTCAGCAACATCACCTGGACTATTGTATCACTGTGCTCAAGCCTTTCTCTGCCTGTGAAGCATATGGAAGAGACAAAGATTGTGAATTTCTTGTTTTTCTTGGCATTTCATATTCAAACCACCCCTCAAAAAAACCCCAAAGAACTCTAGCAAGCAGTTTTTAAAAGTACCCAGAATACTTCCCTTTTGGTTGTCTAGATAGTGAAAAATATTCTGAAATAACTATTCCTACCCTCATCTGACATGTAACTTCCAAATCTTAGTCCTTGGCACAGGTGTCTTGGAGGAGTAATTGCACTAAACTGCCTGTTGTCAGCAGAAGATTGTGCAATGTCACTTAAATAGATGCTTTATTTTATTCTGCTGCATTTTTCTAGCTGTATGTTGTTCTTATCTGACTGTACCTGTGTTTATTTATAAATTATCTGTTAAGGAGGTTAAATTACTCTATCTAGCAAGAGACAAGTAATCACAAGCATGGTGATGTGCAGTGTGTATCAGGCTGGGTAGAGTAAAACTTACAAGTGTGATTGCTTTTCTCAACAGAATTTTGATGTTGCTCAGCAATCCCTTCCTGTTTTCTCTATTTTATTATTATTTTCAGCAGTTTTAGTCTATGTACTGTCCTGAGATTAAAGACTTGTTCTAACAAGGAAAAACAGTATGCTATTTACAGGTAGGCAATTTATAAGTGTTCCAGCAATGTGGAAGACCCTTACAGTAGGCACACATTCAATTCTGCCTTGAAAGGCCTTTTTTGATGCCAGATTGAAATAAAGTTTTATTTTAAGTGAGAGTTTCCAAGGATGTAACAAATCTATACATGAGCTAGGCCAAAATAAGATCTTGGTACAGATAAAGGATTCACAGGGAGATAATTTCTGTCTGTAGATAAAGTAACTCACATGAAACAATGACTTCAGCAATCTGTGGGTAGGACCAACTTCAGGATCCTTGTTCCACTGCTCCTGCCAGGGAAGTTGCAAGGGACAGAAGCTTCAAAAAACCTCTGAGCAAGTCAGCATAGCTGTGACATGCTTTGCTGCCCCTTATCTTGGGTGCACATAAGCACCCAAGGTTGAGCTCTTAACTTGTAAAGTTTCAGAAGAACATAATTCACCACTGAAAAATTAATACTTAATCCAGTATCTTGATGTGTGTAAGACACACGTAAGGTGAATGGCTTCCTGTAGCAATGCTGCTTGTTGAGTTTTGCATTTGATTCAGCTGGAGTTACATGCCAGAAGGGTTTTACTTGTTTATTGATGAACAGATTCTGTCAAGTAGTTCATAGTTATATGTTAGAGATACAGATGGATAATCATACTTATTACATTGTCTAACATGCAGATAAAAAAATCTAAATCAAGTAACTACCTGATTCCTTGAGCATTGAAGAGAAGATTCAAATGCTCTGCTGTTCTTGTAATCTGCTGCTAAGTAGTTTGATGTGTTGGTAAAATCAAACCTATCTGCTCCATTGCTTTTATAGACACTCACTGATTTAATTTGTCTTTAAGGTCTAATGAAGAAACTGGAAGAAGAGATAAATTTCAATTCATACTTGGTTAGTGAAAAGATGCCTAGAGAGATTGAAAGTAAGAAGAATTCAATATATTTCTTACAAAAGGTTGCTGCAGAGCCAGCTATGAGCCAATCTGATCTTGATGTACTTGAAATCAAGGTAAGTTGACCAAGGTCACACTTAACTTGTGTTCTGTAGCATAGTCTAAGGTTCTTGTACACTGGAGTTTTCTTACCCCTACTTTATATCTTTGAGAAAAATGTTCCAATTCCCAAAGGAATATCCCCACTAAATGCAAACTCTCAGAGTTTGCATTTTTTGTTTCCAAAAAACCCACAACAAACCACAAAACAAACAAAACCAAAAAAACCCAAACAAACCAAACCCACCCCAAACCCAACCCTATCTTTAAATTCTATTTAGAAAATTGTGTCAGCAGTTTGCAATGGTAGCAACATAAAGAAATGTCCACAGGTTTTCTGGATCAGGCAAGTATGAGCATTCAAGTATCATCAAGAAAACCTTCTATTTTTAAGGTTGATACTACTTTTTAGAAAAGTACACTCTGTGACAGCCCACTGCCCTTTTGGATCTCAGTTGTTACACTTCTATTAAACTCCAGACTAGGTCTGAAATATTAAACTGTCTCTGTGATTCAGCCTCTGCCTTTCCAGTTTATTTCTTCTAATCAAAACAATACTTGTGGTTGCAGTTATTTCTTTTAGGCATAGTTGAAGCCCTGTTTTGTGCCTTCACTTTCCAAGAGTTTTTGGGTTTTGGCAATATTTTAGAAACCTTCAAGTCTGGTGTTGTTTTTTTTTTTTTTTTTTCCCTCCTCTCTATGAGGTAACCTTTTACTTTGTATTTTGGAAGTGTCTTCATCTTAATAAAAACATGTCACATATTTGGCTCTTCTCACAGCATGGCCTTAGACAGCATCTTCTTTTTTAAGTCAGCCTTTGGTTATCTCAGTGTCTTAAAAAGGAGCTGAACTGCACTAAGCATGCTACTGTCCTGCATTTCATAATATATAAAGCAGGAATTTATTCACAGAAGGGAATTCTTTTGCTGTCTTCAGAGATCTCCCTGGAGCCTTCTCCAGGCTGAACAGCCCCAACTCCCTCAGCTCTGTCTTCATAGCAGAGCTGCTCCAGGCCTCCCATCATCTCTGTGGCCCTTCTCTGGACTTGCTCCAAGAGCTCCACGTCTTTCCTGTGTTGAGGGCTCCAGAATTGGACACAATTGTTAGAGTAATGCCTGTGTTACTGTCTCTGCATTACATTTTTACTTGATTTCAGGACATATTTACACTGCTTGTTTATCAGCACTCATCTTGTTAGCAGAGAATGAAATTTGCTAGGGCTGTGGTTTCCATGGATGATGAGAGCCCCAGTGTAGTGTTAAGTCAGGGCTGGAGGAGCTGCAGGCACTGCACTGGGGTGGGTGCTCCTGGGGCTTCAGGTGCAGCAGGCTCCAAAGCTTCAGCCAGAATGGGGATCAGTTTGAGACTCTGGGCAAATAAGTGCATTTTGTGGCAGTAGGAAGAAGGTGCCACAGACTGGAATGTGATGGTGTGACTCTTCAAAGTACTGATGAAATTTGATATAACTTAGTCTTCATTTACTCCCCTTTAAACTTCTGATAAATAATGGAGCAAAAAGGTGTTTAACTACTATTGAGAAAGCTACATCTTTCACATAGTGTGGGACATCAGCTTTTTTCCTGTCTCTACCAGTTCATAGGCATTTTCTTTCCACATACACCAATTCACTTCATTTTCAGGGCCAACATCATGCTGCTGCCTTATCAAAAAGGCACAGAACTGGAAATCCAAAACCACAGCCTCTTCCTGGCCAGTGCTTCATGACTCACTGAGTGGTTTGGGCTTGTTTCTCTGTTTGCAGAATGGAACTAGCTGGGTTGTAGATCTGGTTTGCAAAGCATTTAGTTCTTGGAGAAGGCAAGGAAATAAAGCTCGATTTCTTTAGTTTTTCTACTGTCTTGCAGATAAATGAAGTAAATGCAGAAATTAATCAGCTTATTGAAAAAAGAATGATGAAGTATGAGCCAACTGATAATAAATTCTTCATGTATCGCCAACAGGTAAGAAGGAACATAACATTATTTTAACCTGAAGCAGTAGAGCAATTTCAGTCACTGATGGTTTTTTCATACTGATTTTTTTTGTTCTTTAATTGATTTAGCATAAATCAGCAGGAATACATAGTAACAGAGGACATAAACTAAAATAAAGAGCTGTTGAACATTTGTCTGTTGAGGGCTGAGTCAGACAACTGCCGTCAGTCCTGTCAGTGAGTCTGTATCCACTGCTGTCCTTTGGCTGTTAGGGGCTGCCCTTCAGCTGCATCACAGCAATTCTGGGAGGATCATTTTGAAGAGCTATTCTGGTTAAAGCTCCAGCTGTGGACAGATCCTCAAATGCAGCATGTGGGCTGACTGCTGCAGGCAGACCTGGATGCAAGGTTGGCTTTCATTTACATCTCTTGCTTGTCTTTGACCACAAGCTCTTTTTCCTGTTACATCTATTAGGAAGGTATTCTTTGATTTTTGTTCATTCTGAGGCTATAAAATACCCTTTCTATAAAATAGCCTGTCTGGTCTAGTCTTGGTGCATTCACAAGTTATAAAAGAGATTTATGAACTCTGAGATTTTCAGGGCTCACACAGAAATGTGAGTGATTTCTTCTCCAGGTAACCTGTAGCACTGCTGATTTTATTGAAGATTTTCATGATGATGCTTATGGTGAAAGTTTAAAAAATTAAAAAGGCTTCAGTAAAATGTGTCAGTGGGAGGAAAAAAAATTGTGCTAAAATGCATAATACCATTCAATCACATACGCAATATCAAATGCACCATTTTGGTTTGAAGTGATGCTCTTCTTCCCCAAAGAAGAGTTTGCTGCATAATGTGCTCACACCAAAGCCCAACTGGCTTGTGATATAATTGTGTTCAGTGGAGGAACCACCCCAGGAGCTGAGATTGCTGCTGGGAGTTGAAGGCATATCACAGAATCTTTCTGGTTGGGAAGGACCTTTAAGATCATCAAGTCTAACCATTAACCTAATTAACCGTCTAATCTGGTGGTTTCATTCTGCTAGAGAGTGGCTTCAGTTTCAGGAATTAATCCTATATGTTGTACCACAATGTGTCACTGCAGATACCTCCTGAAGCAAAAAGCTGAAATTCTACCCCAGCAGAATACTGTTAGTTATATTTTAGAAATCTGGTCCTTTTAACCTAGTGTGAGAGAGCTGCTGTGGATGTTGCTTCATTTTTTCCTGAGTTTTCCCTTTCACATGAAGAAACCAACCATGTCTCCAAATTCATGTGCATGCATCTAAATTAATGTGTAGTGTTATTTAAAAATATTTTTAAGCAGTAGATCTTAGCAAGATGAAATGCTTAAATTTTTTTCCTGAACTCATGGATACTTCTGTTCCCAAATCTGCTAGCTTCTGGTCAAATGTTTTATACTATTAAATATTCTACCTTGTATGAAGTATTCTTTTTGAAATGCTTTACCTTCTAGACTTAAAAAAAAGAGGGAAGATAATAATCTGCAAGTACACTATTTCTGTACTGTATTGCTTTATTCATCATCTTCTAGCTATTTGCCAAGATTTAGTGGCTTGGTTCTGCTGTTAGTATAACATATTTCTGTAGGTTGGAGTAGGTTGGAGTTATAAAAATCTGTATTATGACATTTGTGAAATCTTGGATAACTTTCCAGTGAAGCCCTGTTGGTGTCTCTTACGTATGCACAAAAAGGGACTAAGTGGAAGAAATGGAGCAGCTCAAATGCCTTTTTCTTCCATGAAAATGAAAACCTGAGGTGAAGAAATGTAAATCTAAAATGTATCAATAGAAATGTGGGATAAAAGGGCTATGTTTGGAATCTTGGCTGCATTGAAGCAAGTTGGGAGTCTGCAACCAGCTGCAGGGAGGTTGTGGTTTAACCCGCTGTGAATAATGAGTAATCAATCCCTTTCTCCTCACACTGAGATGTGCTCACATTTCCTAATGTAAATCAGTTTCTGCCAGTTAAAGTGTGGTTTCCGTGGTGCAGTGCCTGAACTGGAATGGATTGCATTTTACTAATGATTAAACAGGGCAGTTTTTACTTGACTTTTCCCTGTGCATGTTCAATGATCGTGCAGGCGTCGATCGTTTCCCGGAAAAAGGAAGCCAAGGCAGAAGAACTGCAGGCTGCTAAGGAAGAGATGTCCAGCACTGAAAGGGAGATGCTGGAGAAGACCAACCAGGCCCGTGAGCTAGGAGGCTCTGAAGTTCTGAAAGGGGATGAGGTAGGCAATAGAACAGTGGATATAAGGAAGAGGAAATTTGTAAGAGACAAATCCATTTCTGTTAACTCACCATTTCCTTTTAACTTCCCATTACAGTAGCTGCTTCTGCAGAATCTTTTGCATTTTTGTAGTGTGTTGTCAAACTACACGGCCTCAACGTTGCAGCAGATTGGCCTCTGTATTTTTATAATACACAATTTTTGGCACTGAATTCCAAAATGAACATATTTGAAGACTTTTTTTTTAATCTGCAGATAGTACAGTGCTGTTTAGTGCTTTCAAATACTTTCCAATATTTCTCAGTGTTTGACTTGTAGCTATTTTCAAATAGTTATTTTAAATTACTCACATTGTACCTAATAGGTGTATGAGGACTAATGTTGGGATGTCTTTACATTCTAGACTCCAAGTCAAAATCATGTCATTGTCATCACAAAGGTATGATAATTATAAAAGTCAGCAAGAGTAATGGAGGGATTAGGAGTTAAGTGATAAATCATGTTGATTAATCTTATTCTTTGATTTTAAAGTCTGTGTTACTATCTGTTCTCTATAAAGCATAATAGCAGCATTAGTCAGAAATGCAGTTAGTCCTATTGCATTTACTACCCACAACGCTTTTTACTTAAAAACCCCTAATTTTCCTGACCCTCCTGAACTGATCTGTAATTCAGACCTAGACCAGCCCAACCAGCATAGCTTGGGGAAAGTTATGTTTGAAGCTGTACTTATCAAAGCAGCTTCTTTCAAAGTTTGCAAAGAATAAGGCTGCTGCAGCTGGGTAGTAGTTTGTCAGCAAAATTAATTGACCTTTCTTAAGACAATAGTTTTTCTCCATTTGGAAGAAGCCTGCTGAGTGTACTTACAGGCAGCCTCGCTAAGGCAAAGAGTATTTTAGCTGCATCATTCTCTAACTTAATATATCTTCTCATTACTTCATGAATTGCCATCATTTGCACTGCCAGCATTTATCAAAATTGACACTGCTTTCTTTGCCTGTTTCTATGCTTTTTTTTACATAGTGTTCCATACAAGGAACACCCTTTGTAGAAGGAGCTCCCTTCCTGATCCCATGGGACATGCCTGCTCCATAGAAATTGTTTTTTGTTGAAGGACTTTTAAAGAGTGAATTAGGTATGGAAACGTGCATGTGTTCACTTGTGCATAAAGGCTTCCTGTGGAATATGGGATCCCTGCATATTTCACCTGTGCCTTCTTGCCTTCTCCCCCTTCTTTAAATCAAGATGAAAACCACAGGTGGAAGCCAGGGCACAGAGACTCTGAAGAATTAAATTGATTTCTCTTACCATGACATTCCATAGGTGTTCCATAGGTAGCAGTAAGACCCCTGCATTAGATTCCTCCACTACAAGATTTTCAACCCCAGTGGGTACATTGCTAGATTCTTTGACAACTTTTTAAGTAAAAATAAAACCAGAAAGCTGACAATCTGTGTTTCATGACATGTGATGGGATAGAAGTGTTTAATTAATTGACAAGAATGCATTACCAAGACAGCAACATATGTTTTACATTATCTGTAAATGTGCTGTAAGGTAAAAAATAATTCACGTCATGCCTATGCATGAGGGGGACAACATACTCTGATCCATAGTAACTCAAGGAAAGCCAGGCAGGAGGGAAACATGGTTACAGAACCTCACAAGAGGTCTGATGATGAAAAATTCAAGTTAATTGCCCTACACAAGGAAGAGGCTCAAGACAGAAAGAAGCCAAGACCTGTTTTGGACATAACCTGCATTCATTTTGTTCAAATATATTCTGCTTTTGACTTTTAAAATCTTTTCAAGTCTTCATTTTGAGGGGTGAAGAACAAATGACTGAGCACTTTGGTCAAAACCATCAGGATAAAATAAGCAGTGTTTATCTTTTCATAAGCAGCATTTCCTGCTTTGTACAGAACTTTCTGCACACTGGCCCAAGGAAACCAGGATTATACAAACCATGTCCTGTTCATGTCCATTACTTCATTAGGTACGTGGGAGTGGGAATCACAGGCACCAGTGTGAAGCAACAAAAGGGTGCTTCCTATGGCTGAAAACTAGGAAAGGATTTGAATTGGTGATGATTTTGATAGCTTCTTTTCCGAAGGTGGCGGTTTCCTCATCTGGAGAATGGAGTACCTTGGTACTGTCATCCTAGAATCATCATGGAATGGTTTTTGTTGGAAGGGGCCTGAAAGATCATCCAGTTCCAACCCCCTGCGCCAGCAGGGACACCTCTCACCAGACCAGGCTGCTCCAAGCCCCATCCAACCTGGCCTTGAAAGTACATTGCAAGCTCCTATTATAGAAACAGTCCAGGTTCAGAGGCTGGGCTGTGAGAAGACTGGAATGATGGATGAGACTAATGAGTTGGCAGGGAAGAGGTGATGAAGCAAAAGTGAAGTGAGGAGGTTCTCTCTCATCAGTAGAAGTCTCAGTTTATCACTCCCTGGACAACCTTCTGCTATACATTTGTTTCTGTTCTGCTTTTAAATTTGTGTTTTCTGGTTCAGTGCTCTGTTAGTCCAGCTTGGAGCCAATACCAAAGGAAATCTTGATTAATGTAGTGGTGAGTCACTGCTGCAATACATTATTCAGTGTGGACCTCAACCTTCACTGTGCACTCTGACAGCCCAGAGCTTCCTTAGCCCTTCTTGCTGCAGTCACGTTTTACATTTAGTTCCTCCGTTTCCAGAAAGGAAGGAAGAGGGTTTTTAACAAACAGCTTTGCTGTCTTAAGTTTAAAATAGGCTTTTAAGCCTGCCATGTTTAACCTGTCTAAATCCTACAGTTAAATCAAAGTATTATTTTTCTCCAATACCCAGTATTTCTTCTCTTTGTCTCACTTTGCTGTATCCTCTTAATTTGTGGCCTTCACAAGACTTGGCAGTAGAAGACTGAGCACCTTCCTAGCTTGTGCTCCCATACCAGGATCTGGATCTCCAGTTGAGGTCTTCTTAGCACTTCATTCACCAAAAGGTCAATCCTGGCTTATGTTTTTAGGTGCTAGTGTTTTGCTTTCTAATCATAACAAGGAATGTTACAGCATTCCAATTGGTTCCAGAGGTTGTAGAGATAGAACTTAGAGGAAACAGCAGGGAATAACCAATTCATTTACATCAAACACAAAAAAGTAGGAATACATTGTCTGCTTCGGGGATTATGAAATCTTTTTAAGTACTTCAAACAAAGTACAATGAGCATGGGGTGAAGTTGGCAGGCTCCTGGCTGCAGCTGTCAGATCCTGAAAATTAGGGAATCAAATGTTGACACTTAGAAGGCTAGATGGTTCAATTACAAGTGATCCCAGGTAAAGCTGTGATATTTTGAGCACTTTACACAATGCTTTGTACTTTTCAGAGTTCAGCCTAGGGCCTTGAGAGCCTAGACTTTCCCCAGGCATCAGAACAGTATCCTGGCTGTGCGTGGCTGCTGTACTGGAAAGGGACATGTCTTTGAGAGTGTGGCCTGGGAAGCCCTTGCAGTTTAGTAATAGATATGCAAGGTATTAATTTACATCAGGAGTTTAATTTATTTAATGCAAGTGCTCACTCGTGCCCACCTGACCCCTGGTTAAACAATGTTAAAAATGTTTGCTTGCGGAGAAACCAGTTTTGGACCATGGATCTTGTCAGTTTCCTCTAAATCTGAAACCACCAGAGACAGTTCTCCAGGTCCAAACTAGGTGGATGGCTTTTTAAGAGAGGAGCCAGACAGGAGCTCACAATTCCCAAGGTTAAATGATTTGAGCCAGGACTTAGGATATAGAATAGTATCAATTATCTTACCAGTTTGCTATCTTTCTCACAACTTTTTCACTAATGTTCTAGATACAGTTTTATTCCTGTCTGTCAAAGGCTCCTTCCACATGAAAATAGGAGAGTAGCTGTTAGTCAAGCTGTGAGAACAGAAGTAGCAGATCTGTAGGATTCCTGCAGAAGCCAGAAGCTTTTTGCTGGAATAAGTTAACCATCATGTAAGCCAAGTGTGCGCAGTCACTCAGAACTGACCCCTGCTCTTTCAGCACCCACTGGCAGGAATAAATCATCTATTTATTGATCTGGGCATTTTCAGTGATCACTGAAAAAGGCTTTCCATTATAAATATTCTGAGTGTTCCAAACTGGTAGTAGTGGTTACTTTAATACTCCTCTCCTGACCAGAAGCAAGCACTCCTCAAGGAGATATCCTACTTAATGCTAATGAAGAATTTTCCTGATTGCTCTGTCCAAGGAGCTCCTTTAATTTTAACAGATTGAGGTAATACTGCCCATATCTTTTAGAAGATGGTCCTTCTATGTATGTGTTATTAACTCTACCCAGCAGTGGCTGTGCTAGCTTAAATTTAGAGCCTCTTAGGAAAAAAATACTGAAAATCTGTCATAAGGAAATTTTCCTAACTGCATTTTAATACTTTGGACAGTCTGTATCTTGTTAATTGATATAGTTAGAAAATTAAATCATCTGTTCCTCAGTTCTTCACAAGAACAGAGATAGCTAAGATATTCTTCAATTATTGTGCTTATGCAAGTCATTTTATTAACAAAACTTTAGTTAGAACCTTGTCTAGATTATGCATTTCAGAAGTAATTTTTTTAACAATCAATACTTTATTTTCTGTAGTACTTTTGTATGAAGAATATTTTTATTACTAAAACACAATCATATTGATACAGTAATCCAGAAAATACTGTTTTTAAAGATTTGACTCAAAAGTGAGGGATTAGTCTGGGATTTGTTCATTTCTGAAAACACACTGATCCATTTTCTCCTTTAATGATAATCTTGGAATAAGAACCTTGTGAGAACCTCACATGGGGCAAATGTTAGTTTTAAGGAGCTGAAATGATGGGCTTATAGTGAAAGCATAGCACTAAGCATTAGAGGAGCTGGGCTTTGATCCCAGTTCAAGGCACTGAAGCATGTGGGCAACATGCTTATGTTCTTTCCTGGAGTGGGATAACCTGCCAGGCTCCCTCTGCTCCTGGAGGAGCCATTTTAATAGCCAGGATTAGATTTTTGTCCTGTTTGGAATTGTTGTAACATTTAATTACTTCACAGAAGTGTGGTAGAACTTCATCTGGTGACTATAATCTCTTTCAGATTACTGGAGAAGTTGGAGAAGCATCAAGTTCTGGCATTGCTGGGTTCTTTCAATAAAAATGGCACAGAATACAGGAGATCTGCTCAGATCCCTGCATGCTGCAGGACACAATATGGGAGATCAAAGTCCTGTTTTCATTCACTCTATTTCACAATCTAGATTCCATGCTTGTTATGTTACAGTCATCCATAAAAATAGGCAAGTGAAAAAGCAGGATCTTTCTTTACATTCATTTGGATAGTTCTTATCTCTCAGGGAGCTCTGGCTCAGCTTGCAAACATGGGTCTCCAGGCTTGTTAACTTCAACTGCTAACTTGGTGCCAGCATTTGGTTCTTGTCCAGTCATTTAATCTTTGAAGCTTAAATAACTGTTTTTGTTAAGTTGTTTGAGAAAGAGAAGCTTAGTGGTGGACACAGCCTTGAATGGTGCATCCCTGTGGGCACTGAAGGAGCTATGGGAATGCTGTAGCTTGAGCCTGCTGAGTTTTTAGGCAGGGAGCAGCTGACTTGGTCTATGGGAAAATGTTGCTGCTGAAAACTGGATTGGTTAACTGTCTAGCCATGTGACTTTAAAATGCTAGTATTTTGTGAACTATTGAAGTGATTTAAAGACCTTTAACTGCAGGAAAGACAATGTTTTGTAGCATTTTAAGGGCTTGATTTTTTTTCATCTACATATAGATGGGAGCATGAGATGTGTAAAGCTGCAGAAGCAATGCTTACCCAAAGGAAAGCACTGGCATTTTACAAGAAGCTTATTTATAATTTTTGGAAACCTACAGAGTGATTCTCAACTTTTGGGCTGAAGAAACCTAATTTCTGCTATAAGATCCCTACAAGCTGCTGGTTTAAGTGGAGTTGAATCTAGTGACTCCAGCTCTGAATTTGGCCCTGGCTCTCAGGAAGGCTTCAGTTAGTGAGACTTTGAGGGGCTCATCTCTGCTGCATTTGTAGTAGATGAAGTCTTAAAAAAACTCTGCCAAACTATTGATGGATTTTCTATGGATATTATCTCTTTGCTACCATTTTTTATATCTTGTTTTACCTTGTTTGCTGCAATAAAAGCTGTGTGAAAGGTTTTAAAAAGGCAGACATTGCAATAACAGACATCCATCTCCTCAAATGAATACATTTCAGTCATCAACATGAGCAACTTGTAGTTTGTTTTGGATTAAATTTTCATTATATAGTCCTAACTTAACTAGTCATAGAGCATTGGTGGAATCAGTTCTTTAATCAGCAAGATCCTTTGACTTCCATTGTAAAATACTTTATGCATTGAATATTGAATATGCAAATACTTTACCTCCCACTTGAGCTATTTTCAAGACCTTAAAAGCAGCTCTAGAAGTGAAGAGCATAATAGGTTTCTTTTCATCCTGGGATAAACTGACAGAAAATTGTTCAGATTTGATAGCTGGATGTGGTCACAAGTTTAATCCTTTACACCATTCTTTACTATATTCTACTGGGCAAATGAAAACTCTCAGGATCTGCTCAACCAAGTTGTCCGATTGTGCTTCACTTAAAATTTCCTCAGTTAGTTGGTGAGGTTGTACTCCTATAGTCTCTTGAAAATCACAGACAACTCAGTATTGTCTAAGCATTTAAAAAAAAAGCATTTTGTATTAACTACAGGTACTTGAATTTGCTATGAAAAAGACTTAGTTCTGGTGATCCTGTATTAATCATGCCAATAATCCAACAGAGAGTCTGAGGTATCAGCAGTGTCTGGGCTGTGCAGTGCTGTGGCTTAGGTGACCTTGTCTCTCCTTGTCCTAGGTACTACACACAATGTGAAATGGGCTTCCAAAGCCATACAGAGTCCAATTTGCATAGAGCACATTGAGTAATTTGTGGGTTTGTTCTTTCACCAAAAACGTTTATAGCTTTTGGCTTTAAAAATAGTTCTGAAGCATAGCAAGAGAGAAGCAGCTTTGGCCTAGATATTGCACAGGATGGCAGATGAACAGGGTTGATTTCATTTTGGGCATTTTGCCCAGGACACTTTTTATAGAACATACAGCTACTCTGGGGGTTCTTAGGCTGTGGTCACATTGGGGTTTTGGATTTGCTTTTTAGAAGGGAGAGGCATAATTTTGCAATAAGAAAAATGAATGTAAATTTTAACATGTAAATTCTTCTCTGTTTGAGTTTTCAGCTTGTGTCTGTTACAGAGGGACTCCAGTTTTCTCCTTGGGGGGCCTGTTTTATACTTTATCTGCACATGCTGAACCCCTCCTCATCAAGGAACATTCCAAAGCCTGTTCTTACATAATTTACTCTAATAAATTATATTTGCTTCTTAACTCTGGATCTGAATGCCTTTTTGAGCTGTGACTGGCATTTGCCTCATTGCTCTCCCCTAAAATTTAATGGTAAGAGCTAGACCATGTTTGACAGGTGGAAAACATTAAGGCAGAGAAAAATACCTAATCTGATTGATCTGCAAGGATGTGTATTAGTTTACTTAGCCTTTAGTATAAAAGTATAAATTCTCCATTACTTTAGACTTTGTGTGAAACAGGTATTTCATTTATCAGCCTCTATGCAAGGACTCTGCTTTTCTTTTCCTGCTTTTAAAAACTGCCAGTGGTATCACTTAGGTCTGCAAGAATCAAGGAAAAAGAACAACAAATTATGAAGCATTTAAAAAATAAAAAAGGCAGTCTTTTCCCATGCCCTCTTCCAATTCTTCTGCACTTTCTTATGTTTCTTGGTCTGCAGAGCTTCTAGGGCTACAGACTGCTGGTGCTCTAAGGGCAAATGACTATTCCATTGACTCTTTTATTATCTGTGATTCTCACAACATTTTTCAAGGGGTAATTACTTTTCCAACTGTCAAATGGCAGCGAGCAGAACCAAAATGATCTCACTGTTACAAACGAGGGAGCTGGGACAAAAAGCAAGAAAGCTGGTTTTCTTGATCTCAGTGAACACATGCAGATCTGAAAATAAGTAGACCCTGGGAATCCTGAATTCCAGTCCTGTTTCAAACACTTCATCCTCAATATCCTTCAGTAGGGTAGATACACTTTATATAGCAACAGTCTGTGATAAGGCCCGTTTTTTTGCTTAAGCTAAATGGTAGTTCTGTTCTCTCTCATGCCAGCTAAAACACTATGTGAACAAGCTCCGAAGCAAGAACACCTTTTATAAGAAGAAGCGACAGGAAATAGCAGAAATTACAGCTGAGTGTGGTGTCCTCCAGAGAACAGAAGAACTGCTCCAACAGCGCCACGAGGCTCTCCAGCAGCAGTTGGTGAGACCAGCCTTTGCTGCTCCCACAGTCTATCACCCTTCCTTCCCTGCTAACACCTATAGAATTAGATTTTTCTCATTCTCTTCTAAAGTAAATCATCCTCAGCTTCCTGTTCTCATTAGTACAAGAGTCGTTAGGGTATAAAATTTGTTTTTGTCTGTTGACTGTGCTCATCTGATGTACTTTATGTTCAGCAACTGTTTCTTAAAGGCAGTCATGCCTCCTCTGCAATTTTTTTAGACTGAGGGGCTTGACCCTGCTTTTTAAAGTCAATGGTAAATCTTCACTAGCTCCAGCAGGGAGGGATTCTTAAATTAGTTTTTGGTATCCACATATGTAGTGAAGGCTTTGAAAATGATCAACAGCAAGTAGGATTCAAGTTACTGCTGCAAAATAGGTAGGATTAGTATTTAAAAGAAGAGCAGGCAGGAAGGAAACATTCTAACCCCAGAATATTTAAAAGAAATGCATTTCACAGGCAGGGAAGAATTTAAAACTGGATAAATGCTTTTTCTAGCCAGAGCAGCAGGAGCAGGGTTTCTGCTCTACAGAACTGTAAGCATTCAGGGATATGTGTGCATCCCAAATGCAGAGAGTTTCCCTTTTTAGTTCACAAAAATCTCCTGCTGTGGTATTTTCTTCTAATAACAGTCTTTTTGTTATCAGAATATTTTAGTTTTATTTATATCTGTTCCATGAGATGTATATATGTTGCATTTTTAAACATTAAAGTATTTGCCTTATTTAAGGAAATGGGAAGTGTGAAAATATGGGATAGACTTTGGACAGATACATAAATGCAGTGGGTGATGTGCTATTTCAACAGGGCATTCATTGTTCAATCAGGGTAATGGACCTGGAGCTCAGAGATACGTGGCACTTTTAAGGAAGAATGTTTTGCTTTTTGTCAAATTGGGGATGCATAAATCAACTCGCAGATTTCAGAGTTCAGAAAACACCCTCCTTACCTGGCAAGCATTGCTAAAGACTGTTGCAGCAATATAAAATTAAATGTAGAGTTTAGGAAATGTAATACTAGAATTTGGCACGATGGAATTCATGTTACTACGATGAACAAAATACTTCTTTGGTTTTGGATGATGTTTGTTTACAAATAATTAGCTACATTTTCAGATTTAGCATCTGCATTTTACACAGAGCTTCTTCAGAGCCTGACCTAAAGCTCATTTCACTTTGTAGAAACTTCCTGTTAATGTCATTGGACACTGCATGACCAAATAGTGTATTTACAGAAAGTTATTATCCTACAGGCACTAGATAAAAAAAGTTAATTGATCTGGCAGCTGAATTGATTAATCACTTTTAAAATAAATTGCTGACAGTACTTAACTTTCCCACTTGCTTACAATATTTTGGCTCAATGAAAGAATTTGCTGTTACTTGATTAATGGACTCAGATCTGGCATTTATTTTTTTGCAGCAAGCTATTGAAGACAAGAAGGGAATTTCTGGATATAGTTACACCCAGGAGGAGCTGGAAAGGGTTTCTGCAGTGAAGAGTGAAACTGACGAGATGAAAGGCCGGACACTAGAGAACATGTCTGACATGGTGATTTTTGTCTTCCATTATTGTATTCCCTCAGTTTGAATATCTGGTTCCTCAGCATATAAAACCAAGTTTAATAATTTTGGGGGGTGATTAAAAAAAAAATTTTCATCTATGTTTATATATTTGTTTTCAAGCAGTACACATCCACAGAGGTCGTACTGAAAGAGTTTACTAAAATGTTCTTTTACTGTATGAAGAAGAAATCTGGAATTATAGGAAAAAAAAAAATCCTACAGAGAAATCTTACTTTCCCCCTATTCAGAAACCTTAGGAATACTGAGTCTTGTCATCTTTGGTTTTTCACTCTTGTGATTTCAGAAGTGGTTCTTGCAGATTATTCAGAAGAGGTTGATGGTTTGAAACTTTGACAGAATCTTTTTCTAAAGTGTTTTTAAATCACTTGAGTTAAAAAATTACTTAATATGCCTAAAGAGCCAAATATCTTGTCTTTTTCTCTGTAGCCTAATTTTCAATTGCCCTTAGGTCTGTCGTGTTTGAATTTAACTTCCCACATAGGAATCGAAGCAAGACAGAACTCACATTTCTAATTTGAAAATGCTATAAAAGAGCAAAAAGCAAAATAGCATTCTTTGAAATCACTAGGGCACTTCTAAAATGAAGTGGTAGAATTAAAACAGAATGTCTCTCAAGTAGAAAGCTGGGTGGAATTTGATATTTCAGTATAAATATTTTAAAGTTACTTTGTTTTAGTAGTTTCCAACTATTTAAACTGTGCAGTGGGATTTGTTTGTTTGTTCTCTTAAGGATTTCTTCTTTTCTCTTAGTCCAACTGTATCCTTCATTTTCCCCTGCTCCTTAAGCTTTTCAGGTGTCTGGCATGTGGGCTGCCTTCTGGAATTCTCTCATGTTCTCAGTTGAAGTGATGGGAGCAGAATTTGTCTTATTTTTGGTAGTGACCCCCCTGCACCAAGGGCTCTTTTTCCCTCTTCATTAGGCCTGATGTATGTTAGATTCTATATAGTCAGGCTTCATGGCACCTTTTTTTTTTTTCCTCCCCCATATTTGGATTTTTTCCCCCTTCTTTCTTTTCACATTCCTAATAATATAAATTGATGTTTATTGTTTTGTCCCTCTATCAGGTAAAAAAACTGAATGCAGTGGTGGCAGAGAAGAAGGCGAGCTTAGCTCCTGTCATCAAAGAGCTCAGGCAGTTGCGTCAGAAGAGCCAGGTGAGCAGAAACACTTGTCTCCTCTGTAAATCAATTCAGAGTCCAAACACCTTCATGTACAGCTCTCTGTAATGCTGTACAGAGGCACCATTAACTCTGAAGGAAGGCTGGAGGTAGCAGAGTGGGTCAACAGTGATTTGCAACATTGAAAAGACTGGAATTCATAAAAGCTGATAGTGCGGGCACAAAACCAGGCTGAAAAATTCATCCCTTATAGCAATTAAAATAATTACTACACCAAGGGAAAAGGAAAAAAATCCAGGTTCAAAACCATAGCAAAGTTAGTACTGAAATGGGTTTCAAAGCTTTTCCTGCATCCCAGCACTGATGATCTCAAGTAACACTCTCCTTTTTAAAGGGATTGCAAATAATACCTCATCCAAATAGTTGAGTGCATTGGTCGAAGTTCTGCATTAGTCTGCAGGAATGACAGATCTGTCCATTTGTTTTCAAAATTGTATAGACCTGAAAAAAAAGTCATTCAGGTCCACAGCCACTGTGAGTTGGCTCCTTGCCATGGAAGTAAATAGAGCTGTCCATTTATCAACCCAGTTCCCAGACAACTTCCCTTTGATGGTTCTATGAAGTGACAGCAAACAAAACCCAGCTAAGGTGTTTGTTGGGTGCAACCAGAGAGCTGGCTTTTCACCCCTAGCAAGTATATTCATCCTTTCTTAATCCTTATTTTTATAATTATTTTTCCTTTCTTCTTGCAAACCCTGCCACACTAAAGCTGTGGGTGTGCTGTAAAGAGGTGATTGCATCTGATGTTGGGGTGTGCACAGCTGATCCTCCAGCATGTGGAGTGTTACAGTGGCTTCCCCGTGTGCCGGGGTGTTCATGTGAGTGTCTGTGAGTGGGCCAGGAGCTGAGGCTGGTGTGTGACACCGACAGGAACACAGCCTGCCTGAATGCCACATGTCAGTTGATTGAAGATTCCATTGATGTTCCCTTGTGCCTCTTTCACATAAGGAATTAACTCAAGAATGTGATGAAAGAAAGATCCAGTATGACAGTTGTGCGGCAGGGCTGGAGAGCAACCGCTCTGCGCTGGAGCAGGTAAGGGGGTGGCGGGGTCAGGCAGAGGAATGAATGCTGTGCAACATGTTACTCACTCTGGTACAATATTTTCCCTGCCTTCCCTCTGGATATGGAAAGTACAAATCCACTTCAGGTGGAAATGAGTCAGTGGTGATCCACAACTTTGCATATCATGCCTGAAGCTGCTGAGGACTCGCTACAGTCACACAGCTCCTGCTCTGAATAGCAACAAGTGAACTCAGTGGTACATCAGTCCACCCTCCCACATTTCTGTGGCTTAATCCAAACAAAGTAAAAGAATCCACAGGTGAACCTACTATGAAGAAAACCTTCCATAAGAAATATTTTACAGCAATCAAGGCTTTTTTTTCTTGGCAGACAAATCCTAGCCATTTTCTAACAGAAGAGGACAGCCACAGCCACTGGTGAAGCTGGACATGACTGTCAGCAAACTCTGGCGCTTGAACTGTAGAATTCCATTTTCCAGCTGATAGTCTCAAAATCACATGGTGACAGAGCTTTGGAGTTGCCACCTGCTTTGTGACCTGGAGTACATGAATTCCATTTGGATTATTGGGGGTTTTTTGGTATGGACCAGTTAGAGATGGGACTAACCCACTGTCTCCGTAATCCTCGACATAATTATTGAAAGCTAATTAACATACTGTTAACATGTCCATAGCTTCTAATATACATTTGGCAGCTGCATTCTAGGAAATACTTTCTCACAACTGTATTTAGCACTTAAGTTGTGCTTAGAACAAGAGTCTTGGCAGCACTCGTGAAGTGTCTGTTAGAAGCCAGTGATATTAATAAACACCTATTAGCAACCATTTAGCATCTCTAACTGGGACTGAAACTGCACATCTAAAGAATTCAGTTGTCTCCCACTTTAAAAGAGACTTCTGTAAAGCCCAAATTATATAAAAATGTATGAAATTAACAATTCAGTATTGTGCCTGTTTCTGTTAAGGGCTCTGATGGTTTATTTGCATCACAGGGCACCCCCTCTGTGCTTCCAGGGACAGTGTCCTTTGAAATCTTATTCCCTCCCACAGGAAGTGAAAAGCCTTCTTGAGGAGTGTGTTCAGGAAGAAAGCAACTACCATTACATCAACTGTATGAAGAGGGTAAGATCCCAAGAGGGACCACATTCTTCCTTGTGACATGAAACAGCAACTGTAACCTTTACTTTTTTAACATTATGAGTTTGTTTCTAGAACCTGGCAGTCCAGCTGGAGCGTGCTAAGGAAGAGATGAAGGCCTATGTCACCCCAGACCCACGGGGGAAGAGAAAGACAATTCGGTAAGTGGGTCAGTGGTTTCCTTTGTGGTAACTCAAAGGATATTCCTAAACTGAGGTTGAAGTTAGAAGTTTTCTCACTGGGATTTGACCTGGAGGAGTTCACCTGATACTCTCTCAGGAGGCACTGAGAGATGAGGTCATCTTCCTCCATCAGATCCTTCATGGAGGTTGTCCTGATGCTCCTTGCACTGGTACCAGTGGAGATGCATCTCCTGCAGTTCCTGAACATGATGGTCAGTAGGAAATGAAGGGCTAGTTAATCTCCATCACAGAGACCACCTGCAAGGATCTGAGGCATGAAAACGTCTAAACACTATGTAGGAAACAATGTAGGAAAAATACAAGTAAGAAAAGAATCAAAACTACTAATGTTAGGGTGGGAGAAGAAAAGGATGTGGAGACAGAATATGAGTGGAGGCGAAGAAGCCTCTTATTCCATCTCACAAAATAATGGAAGGCTGTAGAAAATAAAAGATGTAATGTAAGATGATAAAACAGCAAAACGAAGCAGAAGGATGAAAAGAGAAGTGGCTGCTGGAAAAAATCTTAGTGTTGGTGTGAATATTGATCAATGTGAAAGGCAAGAGGACCCAGCCCCGCAGCTGGGGGGAAGCAGGTCAGGCAGCAGGCACTGGCCTTTTATGGCCTGGCAGGGAAGGGGAGGGTCTGGGTTTATCCACAGATGCTCAGCAAAAAAAATGCTCCAACTGAAACACTTGTGAAATGAGCAGCCACCATGTGAGCATCCACACAGCCAAGCCAGCAAAGCCAAATGCTGGAATGAAGTGTGAGTCCAGCTCTGTCATCCCAGGTATGGGAGGGGAATGTGCCCCGAGCATACCCACTCCCCTGCTGTCCTTGTTTCACTTGCTAACTGTGGGCACAGAAGGTGGGGAAAGGACCCTCCCACTGTGACTATACACACTTCTGACCTTCTGTAAGAGGTCACAGACCTGTTGCATTTCAGTGAATTACCACCAAGTTGAATATAGAGATCTCTGCAAAATAGAAAATGAGACCATGAATTTTTTTCCCTAGACATGGCTGTAGAGTGTGAATGTATTTTTCAGCAGGCACTGGAATGTAAACGGAGTGAAAATGAGCCATAAATAGAACAGCACTTTCCTAACAACGTATTGAACAAAAAATGTCTTAATTCTGACCCTCTTTATTGAATATAAACTCTCTGTTCCTTGGAGTCACTCCTTAGGAATGTGAAAAGTTAATTTTTTTTTTCTCTAAAAATAGAAAGTTGTGTGTTTTTTAATGAAGTTATTAAGTTGCATTCTTTCCAGTCGTCATTATAAATAGTAAAGGAAAACTTAGTAGGAAAGATACCTAATCTTGTGATGATTACTTTGAAAACTCTGCTTTAAAAAAAAGTATGTTCTTGAGGCCAGAGGTGTGGGAACATGCTGTGGGCAGGGGAAAGGAGGACATTCCATGTGGCTTTGTCTCTGGTTTGGTGAGGCTTGATCAGCCGTGCAGCAGCTCCTGGAGCAGCCTCAGGACAGCTCTGGTGTGTTCTGGCTAGAATTGTCCAGGAGTGAGAGATCAGAAAAGGATCCAGCTTCATTCCTTGCCCATCTGTCCTTCAGGGCATTTGGCAGGCAGCACCAGGTGGCTGGGGGCCCAAGTGCTCCAGTGGGAATGGAAGGAATATCAGAGGGGTGATGTCTTGGTGCTACGCGGCTGCTCCCGGCACTCCAGCACCTGCCTGCTCTGCTGTCGTGGAGGCTGATACTGCTGTCTGGAAATTAGGATTTTTCCATGCAGTGTTCTACTCTGAGCTATTTGGAAATTTCTTTAGATGAGTTATTTAGTATTCCTCTCACAAACTCTTGATCTCCAAGTGTGTACCTGTTATACACAAAATATAATATGTGATTTTTTTTCAGGTGAATCTGTGAAGAGTTTTTTTTATTGTTGCATTTCAAAAAACTTCTGAGTACACAGTCATGTGTCTGAATCCTGCTGTTGTGCTTTGCATATTATATTGTCGGGTTTCATATGTCAGAAAGTGATCCAGCCACTTGTTACAGACAAAGGTGCACAGCCAAGATTTTTAATACTGAATGTCAGCAGTTCTGCTTCTAAGCCTATATTTAGGCACCCAAATGTGACGGCTGCTCTCTGCAAGTGAGGAATGCACAGAGGTTCCACTGCAGTCATTGGATTTATCAAACCTGGAGTGAAAAACTATTGGCCCCCATTCCTGTCTTTTCCCACTATTTCTAAGGCTACATTGACAGCAGTTAAGGGCTGTGGATTTGGAAACTCCTGACGCTTGTATAAATGAGGCAACCGTGGCTAACCTCAGAATATCACTGGGATAAATGTGTTATTAAAAAGGGTTCAAGTCTATCTTATCAAAATGATCTTGCTGCTGTTTTCAAGGTGGAAGGAGTGGTGATCATGCCTGCTTCAACAATGTAAGAGATCTTACCCAATATCACTTTTCCCAACTGCACATCTAAGATAATCAGAGAGATCTGGACCTCAATGTCAAGGGATATGTTGCCCAATGATAAATAGGTTTTTTCCTGCTGCTTCTTCTATTCAATTATGAACCTCCCAAAACTTCCATAATTTTCCATGCTTGCATCATTATCCTGTCCTATTACACGGTATCAAATCAAATAAAAATTGTTTTCTATTTCCTTTAGAGAACAATATACACAAATGATCGTTGAACATGAAAACCTTGGGAAGGTAAGAACGAGGGGTTTACCTTGTAAAACATGGTGCATTTCCTGGCTTTGTGGGGCTTATTACCAAAGGCTGTGGACAGTCTTTTATAAAAAGCATATTGCAGCCTACAAAGAAAATTCCATTACTGCTGGCTTTGGTAACTAATACCCTGAAGAGAGATCGTGCTGGCTCTCCAGGGCTTGATTTCTTGCAGAGTATAGCATGAGCTGCTTGTAAAAGATAGTCAGACAGCTTAACATGACAGCATATTCCCTGAAAACCATTTGGATCAGAAACTGAAACATGGGCATAACGAACTGCCAGCTCAAATTTTATGTTGTATATAAAGCAACCTGTTGAAGACAATAAATTTTGAGCCTGTCAGCCTTATCACTGTTGTTAAAGGCCAGGGGCTCATCGGCGCAGCAGTGTTAAACAAAAGCAGTTGTCCATTTTTAATTTTGTATGAAGCTTGGGTCAGCATGGATGAGATTAGGCTCACCAATTCCCACTAAACATCTTTCTTTTATTAGTTTCCTTTTTATGAGTCAGTCTGTGAGCAATTTTTACAGTCTTGAGCTGCCACTATAAATAATCAGTAGCGGGTTTCGTTGTAAAACATTCATTTGGTGTTTGTAATGCCATGATGTGAATCCATTGCAGCTTGCAACTTGATACTGCAAGAGCTCTGTATGGAAATAAACTCAGAATTTTAGTAGAACTTCTCAAATAGATAAGACTGTCATGGAGACAGTTTTAAAACATTGAAATAATTGTCAATCCATACAAAGCAGATATCTCAGTCCCAGATGTTAAAGCATTTATCACTTGCAATGAATATGATCAACTTGAACAAAATATTTCAGTAGTATATAAAAATCATTGACATTCCAAGCTGCCTATGTGAGCAATTTTTGTCATGTAGAACTGTTCAAAAAATGTAATATTTTTGTATTTTTAACAGAAATTACGAGAGAAGCAGAAAGTTGTACGGGAAAGCCACGGGCCAAATATGAAGCAAATGAAAATGTGGCAGGATTTTGAGCAGTTAATGAAATGTAAGAAGGAATGTTTTCTGAAACAACAACAAGAAACAGCCATTGGGCAGGTCATTCAGGAAGAAGGCAAAGACAGGCTTGTGTTATAAACTCTTCCTTCTTGCTACCAACATGCAGTAGGAAGACAGGTGTGTTCCCAAAGGTAACCTCTTCCTAAATATTGTTGCTTTCTTAATTTCCACATCAATTGGTGGCATGTTATTTGGCTTTGGTGGATAAACAGAGAGCAATTAACCACTTGATGAAGCCTTTCCTCCATTGCTGAAGTGACAGCACTGCGTGGTCAGATAGATCAGTTATGGGAGCTGTGCGAGGGAGAAGCTCATCATAAATCTTTGTTTTATGGGGCTGGGAATGGCATGTATCTGCATAGAGATCAAAGGAAAATAAACCCTTTTCCAGGGTCACAGAAAACTTCTGTAATTGCTCTGCTCCTTATTCTGTATCACTAAGGTTACGTTTTTGCAAGGCCTGGGACTTGGTGTTGTATAATTGTGGCCCTCCTGGCTTGGCCCTCTCCTTTGCTATTGTCTTTATTCATCTGGTGTGACTGCAAGAATGGAGCCATTTTCACCCTGAGCTGCACAGTCCCTGCCTGCACACTCCCAGTCATACTTTCCTTGCACGGTTGAATTAAACTGATTGTGCTTCCAGGAGACAGTTCATTGCTACAGTGTCAGGAGTAGGTTCTGAGAACAATTACTTGGGTTTTGAGCTTTCTCCATTATCTGTTGTTGTTGTTTTTAACAAATGTACTTTTCTTGCACATGTTCCACCCTCTGATTTTTCTGAGTTGCCCCTGGGCCAGTGTAAATGGGGGTTGACTAAAGGCTGTCTCCACTGAGGCCATGTGGGGCTGTTTGGCCTGTGCAGTGTGGTTCCAAAGTGATGACACTCCCCAGAGTGGGTCATGCCAGGCTGGAGGGTTATTGATGGATGGAAACACGGCACAGTGGCTCCTGTGTATGGCAGGGTGTGCAAAACAGGCAGATAGGCAAGGCTGCCCTGTCCTCTGGCTTTGACCCATGAGCCACAGGCAACTGTCACTGTCCTTAAAACTACACCATGAGACCCAGAGCTGAGCCAGGGCAGGAGGAATGTAGGTGGGGCTTGAAAGTGTCCCTCACGCTTCATCGATTCGGATGAGCACCTCTCAGCCACTATCAGAGATCAGAAGCAGAAAGATAAGCCTGTGGGGCCAGAGCTGCTGCTCTTCAGTCTCTTGGCTTATTGAATTTTCAGATAGGTTGGGTGTTTTAGTTTTTTTTTTTAGTTTTTCCTGCCTGAAATAGAATATCTTTTCAGGATAAAAAAAAATATTTTTGCTTTCTTTGATACCTGACTATGAGATCTTCTGTATCAAGAGAGTGTGGTAATAATATAGTTCCTAGTTTGCCTTTGCGTTAAATGTCTTTGTTAACAGACTAAAATAAAATCCAATTACTATGCTTTGACTGTATGATATTCCTTTTTTTTTTCTTTTACATTTCTTAAATGAAAGAAGGTAAATTGTTAGTGACAAGGAGCTTGCTGAGCCACAGGCAAAAGAGGTTTAAATGGGTCATTAATGAAATTTATTTCAGATGCCCCCAAAGTATTCAAAACTGCAGGAAATGTGTAAGGAGTGGGTCTCAGATCCATAGATTCCCAGGACATCCTCATGTAAGCCCTCCCACGCTGCTGGATAGCTGAAGATAGTCTTTCCCAACAGCTGAACACTAATCTTCCCAGGACAAGGAGAAGCAGCACATTTTCCCTATGGACATTTTGGTGAGTGTGGAAGGAAGGCTGTGGTGCAGGACATAGGCACAGGAGTTGGCCAGAGTGGGGAGAACCTGCTGCATTGCCATCACCCACTGCTTCCAGGAGTTCACAGATTCATAGAAGGGTTTGGGTTGGGAGGGACACTGAACATCATCTAGTTTCAACTTCCTGCATGGGCAGGGACACCTCCCACCAGACCAGGTTGCTCCAAGCCCCACCCATCCTGGCCATGAACACTTCCAGGGATGGGGCAGCCACAGCTTCTCTGGCAACCTGGGCCAGTGTCTCACCACCCTCACGGTAAAGAATTTCCTCCTAGTTTCTAACCTAAATCTCCCCTCTTATAGTTTTAATCCTTTTCCCCTTGTCCTCTCACTCCCTGCCCTTGTCCAAAGACCCTCCCCAGCTTTCCTGGAGCCCCTTCAGGCACTGGAAGATGCTCTGAGGTCTCCCTGGATCCTTCTCTTCTCCAGGCTCAACAGCCCCAACTCTCTCAGCCTGTCTTCATAGCAGAGCTGCTCCAGCCCTCAGATCAGCTTTGTGACCCTCCTCTGGACTTTCTCCAGGAGCTCCATGTCCTTATGTTGGGGGCTCCAGAACTGGACACAGTGCTCCAAGTGGGGTCTTACGAGAGCTAAGTTAAGGGGGAGAATCCCCTCCTTGCCCTGCTCATCACTCTACATGGCAGGAGAATGGGCTGGGGTGAGGCTCTGAAGGGAGGCCATATCAGCTGGGAAGGAAGCAGCTCAGGAGAAGGACAGATGCAGGCTGTGGGGACAGCCACCTCCAGGGACACCCATATGCTTTCTCTAGTTATTACCAGACTGTGCTGTCCTGGAGGGCCTGAAGAAAGTTGTAGTGGTCACAAACCTGGAGTTCTAAAAGAGGGTTTTGCTGAATACTTGCCAGCAATAGTAAAATAACAGACAACTAGATGTGAGACATGCTGAAAAGATGGGATAATCACCAAAAATGGGCATTTAGGTTACTTAGGAATCAGCCTATGGTTCAGAGTCACCAGGCAGGGCAGGGAGAAAAGGGATTTCACAGACTTCAAGTCAAAGCTTGTAACAAACCCTTAAAACCTCTATTTGACTAGACTATTTATGCAAAGATGAATTACATGGATTAGCCTGCTGCCCAGGAAGGAGCAGTGCTTTTGAAATTCACAGCAATGATGTAGAGTAAGATGGAGTATAATCATTTTTCTTAGTTTTCAGTTCAGAGTTACCTAAAAATAGTTCATCTTTCTTCCTTGTAAAAACAGTTTATTGCTGGTTACTCAAAGATGACGTGATTGTTGTTCTGATCTGATTAGTGTCCTGTCATTTGTACTGTACCAAGAAAGGGCACACAGATTATACACTTGAGCAGCAGCAAAATGGCTTTCTGAGATGAAGCAGAAAAACATAATAACTGTTCTGAAAAGAAAACTGGAAAAACTCAAAAGCTATTTTTAGCTTTTTATGTAAGTGGACATTTAATAAATGTAGCTTTGATGGACTCCGTTCACTGGCTTTTCCACTTAGCTCAGGATTTGATGGGAACAGTCAAAAATCTTTGATTGACTTTCACAGTCAGAGCTTTACTTCCTAAAAAGCTTACTTCTAATTTTTTCACTTTGTTGTTATTAATAGCCTAGCTGATGAACTAATAAGATTAAACATGCCATATGGAAAAATACCTCCCTTTCCCTTCTGAAGGGCCAAATAAATTAAAAAATGTGGGTAGTTAAATCTGGGGCCTCAGCACTTACCAGATTTCTCCCAGTTGGAACACTGATCCGAGCAGTCACTCCTGAGCAGCACCTCACTTTGTTCCAAAAGGCTTCTCCTTAACTTTTACCAGAACTGGATGAGGAAGTATCCCAGCTATAAATCCACCACAGTAGTTCTGCAGCTTTGTGTTATTTGTCATGTTGCCTTCAGCTGTCCTTAGAGCTACAGGCAAGTTCCACATGGACCTAAGAGATTAAACAGTTACAGCATCAGACATAGGCATGAAAAAAACAATACATCTACTGAGTTACACAACCAGCCATTTTACCATCTGGGTATCAGATTATTTGGTTTATATTAGAAGTACCATTTTACTTCCATTTGAACTATTAAAAAAAAAAAGTTCTTAGACTTCCTTAAGCAACCCAAATATAGGAGTACTTATTTCTGTATGTTTACACACAGATATTACTAGTAATGAAGTTATATGAGTATAGTTGCCCACAATCACAAAAGTTAGGCCCTGCTATAGAACTATGTTTAATTGTACTGATTTCTAGAACTTTCTTGATAAGATTTTCAAACAGTGTGATGCTGCTCACTGTTCTAAACCACAATACAGGGTTTAGCAACAGTTCAGTTCCTAGAAAATGTCCTCATGGTGAGGATGTTCTGATTAATAAGCAGGGATAGGATAGTCCCCAGTCAGCAACATGAAACCTGCTCAAGTGACTTGCTGGTTGAGGAACTGGAAATGAATTCCAAGCTGCTGCTCCTTAGATAATGATTTCAAGTCTGGCCCAGATGAAGAGCAACTCTGAGGTTCCTGCTCACTGCCTGCTGGCTCCTCACCCATCACCTGTGCAGAGCCACTTGGCAGGGTCAGTCCAGTTCCTAAATCACCACCCTGCCTGTGTTTGGTGAGCCTGGAGCCAGCTTCCTGGTGAAGGCAACAGACATGACTGAAAGACCAGGGAGACTGAAGTGCTGTCAGCTGAAAGCTGTCCCCTTGGGAGAAAGGTCATGACACCCTGACACTGTGGTGTCTGGGAATCTGTTAGTCCCTCATCTTGGCTGTGGATGAGGAGGGTGCTGGTGCAGCTCTGGTTGGTCTCATTGGCCCCATTGGGAACACAACTGACATTTTCATGGACATGCCAGAGTTCCAGTGAGGAAGTATTACATGAATCAACAATTTTATCACAAGGTACCACCTGTCTGGACAACACCCAATTGGGTAGTTGTTTTTTAACAATCAGAATTTGACCTATTTCCAGCTTGTTTAGTTCTTTAACTTCTCAGCAGGAATTTAAAATAGGCTCCCTAAATTCCCTCTTTCTGTAGTTAGTTCCACAGTTGTAGTCTCTAGACTCCCAAGGCAAACTGTTTTATTTCAAGGTCACTGGGTGAAAAGGGATATTTTATCACAATTGCATGAGACTGATTTTCATTATTCCAGTTTTTACAGACAAAAACATGCCAGAGGCCACTGAGATGTCACACAGGGTGAGGATCTGGTGTTGGAGCGGGGAGCAAACAAAGTCCAAATCATCAGCAGGAACTGTGAGGCAAACGATGCCCTCCTTGCTTCCACAAAACCCTCACTGACTTCAGTGGGAATTTTGCCAAAATCAGGTCTGCTGGATTTAGCTTCTGACACAACAAGCAGGAATTAAAGGGCCAGCATCAGACTTAGAAGACACAGAGACTAGAACGGTAACTATCCAAAAGAAATACTTTCATCCAACACAAATCAATGTTCCGTTAGACACAGTGGATGTTTTTCTCAGCCCAAAAAATCAAAATACACAAGTCATGAGTAGTATGGTTTGATTTTTACTAGACATCTAGCAGAGGCTGTCTTGCACAAGTCTAGTATTTATAGTGTTGATCATTAAAATACAACTTTATGCCTTTCCTTATATTTAAAGGCATTTATTTATGAATTTAAAATAAGTACATTTTTACCCTTTTTTCTTGCATTTGCATACCTCATAGTGTTGGAAAATAGTATGGTTTTAAAAATCAGGAGGCACACAAGCAGCACTTTCTGAGTGCCAGGAACTGGAGTTCTTTTCCTGCAAATGGATCCACACAAGCCAGTGTCTGTTATGCTGCTTCAGTTCAGTCTGTCATTACAGAATAACAGGTCATTTTGAAGCTTCTAAATTTGACTGCAACTGCTCGAGTTTTAAAACCACTCATTTATACAATAAGCACTTAATTAGGTCTACTCTTGAAACAGGATAAAGCCAAATCCTGCAGTTTGATAATACCAGAGAAAATGCAGTTGATAGGAGTATGGAAAATGGGATCTTACCAGTTTTCAAAGATAAATTCCTTTCTCCCTACTTCTTTTCCCTGGAATGGAATGGAATGGAAAATGTGCCTGGCACTCAGGGAACAACAACCAAACCATACAGGCATCCATCAGGTACAAATAATAATCATGTAAGGGAAGTAATGAAGGAATCAATTTCACAGTTTCTTCTTTATGAATTTTACAACTGCTTCATACTGAAAAAAAAACCCAGAAAATTCTTAAGATTTTGTGCAATTAAAAATTCTAGATTTTAATGCTTTTTTTTTACTGGATTAGTGGGTTTTTTTGATGGCAGTTGAAACTCTAAGGTTATAAAATATTAATAAGCCAGCAATTTACTTGGTTTACACTATTGCAGCATTTTCTGGTGAGTAACTGGGTGTTTAGGCCTTTCTCTGCAGTTATCACAGAACTCTCAAAGCCATTAGTGAAGAATTACCAAAAGTGAAAACTGCTGATTAATTTGAGATTCTAAAAATTGAAAAATTCCAATGCTAAAAATCCCATGAAAATGATGCATTTTGCTTTGCAGCTGCTATTTAAATGATGCAGTGCTCCAAGACTGCCTTCTGTGGACTGCAGCATTCAAAACCTTTCAATTGTTTGAAGCATTTCTGATTGTTCCCATCTCCCTTATCCTGGGCTTTAAAGCTCCCTGTGTTTTTATGGCATGTTAAAAAAAAGCCAGAAATGTATCAGAACACTGGAAGTCACCCACAGACAACCTGTTCCACTAATAATTTACATTTGTGTTGCATCTTTTGTCCTAAAGGATTTCTCTACATCGTTTCATGTAGGCTGGTGAAGCTGTTCAGGTATCTGCATGAGTGAGCTAGAAAGGAGTGAGAGATCTAGTTAATGTTCAGAGAACAGCAATGAAAATTGGGCATTTGTTATTTCATGGGCAATGACAACATCATCTCAAAATAAGCTCTCCCTAGGAAAGTATCTCCCACAGCTAACAGCTAGAAAGCAATATTAATTCTTCTAAAAAAGAGGTAGAGTCTGCCTTACCTCACCGTGGGTTGTTACTGTTGTGCTGACTGTTCCTTTTGTATTTTTATTTACTACACAGTACTTCACTTGTATGTGAGATGCATCACTTCACAATTTATATCCACTGAAGGTTCTTTCCTGCCCGTTGATTTAATTGAATGAAGTGAAGGTTGGTCGTAAAACACCATGAGAGGGAGAACTCATATACTGGAAAAAGCACTATAAATATTTTCCTGGGATCATGAGCACAACCTTGTAACATTTCACCTCCTGTGGTGGAAAGAATTATACAATCCTTCTATGAGACATCTTCAAAGTGTTTACAATTCCATCCCAAATGAGCGTGGCTTTTTTTATTTTAAGTGTAAAGGAAACATCCCATAATTCTTAATTCTGTTATCAAAGTTAGTTTTGACTTTTGAAGGGATTCACTTGCTGGTGACTTGGAAGTGTCAAACAAATGTTCGACTTTTATTCTGACACTTCTTGAAGAATTTGATTGAAACTAAATATGTCCAGATAACACCCAACAAAGTTCCCCTCTTGTGTTTGTTTCAAGATATTTTTGGAAACAACAGAGGCGACCTTGGATGGGGCTGCTTTTCCAATTTAGGGCTTCATTTGGTCTAAGAGAGTACAATTATACTCTTCAATCCTTTCACGTACCTGCAAATGAGACAGTTTTATTTTATGCCATTGGAGAATTGTTTTTCTGTGCCTTCTTCACAGCGTGGATCTCTTTAGGATAAGAATTATTTTAGGTAATCAACAGTCACTTTCAAATGTACATATAAATAGTCCTCCCATGTATTACATGTCCCTTAAACCCATTGTGTAATCTAAAAGAGCAGTGCTCCTTTGTGCAGGACTTCTGCTGCTGGTAATAAAGAAGTGTTAGCTTTTCTCTTTGCTTATAGACATCAAGAACCTGCTTTCAAGCCAGAGCTCACACAGACTTGATGTAAAGTCAAAATGAGGAGAGTGGTGATGCTGGCCAGTGCTCTGGGATGGGCTGCCCATCTCTCCAGATGACAAGAGAAATATTGTTTGTCAAGCCTGAAGTTTAAAAGCCAAGGTTAGGAGCCAGGTTCTCTGTACATCTCAAGTGGGGTGATTGTTTTCCTCTGACTTCTGTTTGCCAGCTGTGCAATTGTATCTATAAAACTTTATTACATCTAATCACTTAAGATGTTTTAAATAGTTTCCACTTAATTCTCTATATAATCAATATATTTTAATTCATTTGTATTGCCCTTTGTTATAGGCAGACTGGTCTCTGTAACAAAATGGAATTGGTTTGTTGCAATGATAATGCAGTTTCACTGCTGTGAATAAAAACAGAATGACAGAGCACAGTATTTGTCATTTATGCTGTACAGTATTTACTCTCCTCAGTAATAATGGTGTCTGGTGTTAATGATAAATACAAAGTATAATGTGGAAACTAGATCTAAACATGCCAGTGGAATCTATTTGACAAAAGTGGTGCATGCACATGCAGATGTAAATACACTGCTTAGGAGTATATTGTTGATATTAATTTGATCACACTTACTGCCAAGGCACATTTTTTCTAGCTCTGTTACATACTCACTGTGACTGATGGCTCAAGTTCTAGCTCTAGAATATCCCATTCCTTGATGTTATGGTATTGTCATGTGAAGTAGTTGGGGACAGCTTATGAGAAGCAACTCCAATCCTGTGAACCTGTGGGGGTGTGAGCACAACTATATTAGCACAGTTGGGGTTAAAATAAACTATTTGGTATAGCAACTTTCCACAGAATCTCAACATAATTAACAAATAATACTCAGTAAAGCCTGCTGACCTTATAGCCAGGCAAACAACTTGCTGCTCTTTGTATTGTTTTCTAGATGAACAAACCACTGTTGGAACGAAACAGAAGGAAAACTAGGAAGCTAGTCCTTGTCTCCAGGCTGTGGCCCAGGATTCCCAACCTGATCTCCCTGAGGAACCCCCCGAGTCTTGTCCTGGGCACGGTTATTCAGACCCCTGGACCCTCGTCCTGAGCCAAGGTTTGGTTTAGTTGAACATAAAGATACTGCAAAGCTCAGGGCATTTCCCAGGGCAGCAGGCAGTGTCCCAGCTTTGGGTATCCTCATGTGACCCCTTCCCCTCCCTAAAAAGTAATTCAGAAGTAAAAGGTCTGTACCTTTGCAGTGTCACCTCCCTGACATGTGTAATGGAAAGGTCATCACAGATCCAGACGAACAAGAGTGAGACAGACAAACAAAAGCAAAGCTGTTTCCTGAAGGAGTTCTTAATTAAATTGTAACCAGGAATTTCAAAGCATAAAAAGCACCACAGCTGTCTTTGTTCAGCTAATGGTGTCAACAAAACTAAAAGGTGAGACTTTTCTCTTACCCTGAGATCTTTTTATAATCCCAGAGTGGTATCAGGAGCAGCAACCCCACACAGAAGCAGAGTGTGTGTGTCTGTAGGCAACACCACGTTATGTCTCTCAGTTACAGACCAGCATCCAGCTCTCTGGGGCAATCCTGTATTTGTGTGCCAATCCTGGGGACATTTTCAGGTTTTGACAAGTGTCTGTTTTCTGCTGGAGCTGAAACACCTTGATTCTACAACCTGACATAGAAATAACAGGAAATTGAATTTTTTTTTCCTTGAACACCTAGAGGAAATTAGAAGAGTTTGAGTATTACTCAATGTTGTCTTCAAAAAATGTAATGATGCATGAGTGTGAAAGCACAGGAAGATAAAAACTGGCTGGCTTAGCAGGGGATGAGAGAGTCTATGCTTCTGGTTTATTGCCCCAGGTCAAAGCTTCTCTGCTCAGCTCCTCAGTGTACTGCCATGGAGGTGGTTGGAATTAGACCTCCAACAGAAAGGCAGCAGATTTATCACTGGAGCACTAATTTTTGCTTTTATATGTGAGCACAGATCCAGGGTAAGCTCAGTTAATGAATAACTCAGTCAACAGTGATAGCTCCTGTTTAGTTTGATAAATGTGGCCTGAAACAAAACCTGAGTTTCTGTTGATATCACATATGACTAAAAATTCAGTCTTGACAGAACAAAGAAAAATTAAATGTTCACATTATTTCTTGGGGAAAAAAACCCAACAAACCCTGGAAAATCATGTTTAAAATAAACCCAGACTTTTTAATGCAAAGTTAAAATTTTCAAAAGAAAACTTAGACTTTTTGAAAAGGAGACTCAGACAAAGGTTCTTAAAGAAACCAAACCCAATTCAAATAGCTTTGATGGAAGAGTCTCCTTACTTAAAATATGTACAGCCTGTGACTGTGGTTCCATTAGAATCAGATGAACTCTTCCCAGCAGGCTCCCAGCAATGCTCACATTCTCCATGGAAAGCCATGGATACTGGAGTTTCATAATAATGGAATTTTTCTCTGATACAGCAGCTGCATCAGAGCCAGTTCTACCTGCATTTGCTGGTGCAATTTATCTTTGTTTGAAACAACCCGTATAGGCACATCCAGTTTTTATAGAAGGGTACTCAACAAACAGTGTGGTTTGCAATGTTATTGCTTCACTGATGCATAAATATTGAATACCTAAAACCAACATTAGCTAATTAAGGTGAGGGTGATTATTGGCTGAAGATAAAGCACACAGTAAGTCAGCATGGATTAAGCCTGCCCTCTTACTGCACATACTGTGGTTGCTCCCTGAATACAATGAGGATGTAGGTTTCCAGGAGATTAAATCCAGCAGTAATTTGCACCTGGAATCTAAAAGAAGGCCAAAAAAAATTAGATGGAGCTTCTTAAATTGCAAGGTGTTGCATAGACTCTATGGAACTTACGCTAAAGCTTCTTCAAAAACAAAATCCCTCCAGTAAAATATTATGGAGAACTATGCTTTTACATGAAATAATTACTTGGGATTTACAAATACATTCTATACAACTTATTTTTACAAGGCACAGACAGTAAGCCAAAATTCACAAAATGCTGTTTCAAAAGCCCATGCATGCACTCCACACACACCTCCTGCCATCAGACCAGAGCCAGCGGTAACCCCAGCCAACCTGCCCAAAGCAGAGCCATCAGAAAACATGTCCTACATAAAAGACTGTAGTTCCCCATAGGACTGCTGTTCCATAGCTATTATTTATCTAATGGTTAAAAAAATTCAGTCCCCACACCTGTGTTCCTCCAGCTGTAACCACCTTGTCCCCATCAGCAAAGTGCCTGTTTGAGTGGCTGCCTGTTAAAAGTTTTGGAGAACTGACCCACCTGAAACCCCCTTTTCAAGGTTTGTTGAGCCACACACTGAGGACACACATGCAGGCTCATGCTCATTGCATAATTTTTTAAAAAATAATACTAAGTGCTGCCAACAAGGTCTGAAGTAAGATGAGTGGGCTAGTTAAAGGACATGAAAGAAGCTGGTCCTGAGCAGAACACACTCCCCCTCCCAGTGCCAGTAGAGCTAAACAGCTGTAAAGGAAAACCCAGAGTGCCCAGGCAGAAAGCCTGTGAAGGACAGCAGGTTTGCATCCTAAAGAATCCTGTCCCAGATGACAAAATTCTTCACTAGTTTATTCCTTGATGGGTTACACCAGCATACAGTGATATATGTCACTGGATAGCTAAGAAAAACCAACTGGTAGCCTGAGAGAAGAGGTGGGACTGCCCTGCTCTGTGGTACCAGGGTCTAACCCCCCTGGCAATTATTGTGAAAATGTTCCTTTCAGTTGTGCTGGCACAAGTCTTTGTGGGGCTGCAAGGTCAGGCTTACCAGGGAGAAAGATGATTCTTAACTCAGTTACTCAGTTTGTAGCCACAAGTAATTGTAAAACACAACTGCAGGGGCAGGAGCAGCAGGCAAGGAGCTGGGAGGGAGTGGGTAGGCACCCAGAGAACCAGGGTCTGGAGCCTCCTGAGCTGCCTTTGCTGTCAAGGAAAGAAACTGCCCCTATGTCTGCAGCTCCTGCTGCCTTGCTGGGCCTCAGTGATCAGCTCAAGTCAGGCTGAAGACAAATAAGAAAAATAACTGCTCCATTAGAAAGTTCATAAGCAAAGGTGAAGTCTCCCCTTCATCCAAACCCATTCCCCAGATGGGATGCTGAGTGACCACAGAGTTAAATAACAAATCACAAGACAGAAACATTTTCTCACTGAGGAGATGCTCACCAGGCATCAGTGTTGGAAGGCAGGAAGTCAGTACTTCAGAGGTGTCATGCTCCTCTCCTTTGTGTGAGTCTCAAAAAATTAAATACAAAGATGCAGAATGATCACCTGGGCTTCTGATTTTCCAGGGAATGCTTTTTCCTCCATAAACTCACTGTCCTTCCCTGACAGAACATATGCATCTGTTCCACTGGAACGTGAAGTTCTGGAAATCTATTTGCCTACATGATGGTATAAATCAGCCTAAGTTGCTTTCCTGGTGTAATGTCTTGGGCAGATCCCTTCCCATTTCCTGAACAGGATTTTGGAACAACCAAAGAGAAAGCAGGCTGCCCTAATTAGTGTAGCCCATTATTTCCATTGAGCCTTGCAGGGCTTCATGAGCTTTATGGAGGGCTGCATTAATGCCCAGACACATCCTACATGTTCTGTAAGGCTGAGAGTTAATAAGAGGTAAAACACAACAATAGGGAGATGATAAAAATGCTTCTGCAAGAAACTGGGGGGAAAATCCAAAATACTGGAATCCAGGTAGGGGTTACTATGTAATTCAGGTAGGTAATATTTTTCAATCTCCTAGGGAATGAAAATTTATAATATGTCATAAACCCTACATCATCATGTTTCTGAAGGTATGAGGGCATGAATGATTTCACACCATGACAGCCTGCTTTGGGTATATGCCTTTGCAAAATGCAAAGAGAAATGTTGCAAAGGAAACATTCCTAACAGTATTTTTCTGAGGAAATGCTTTCATCCTGAGCTTCATTAAAAATAGACATAACTAAGATGAATGTAATAAGAACATTGTAACTGCCAGCAATTCATGCAATACCATTAAGATATGTATAAAAATGTCATTCATAAGATCAAAATGCCCACTTATAGGAAATGTTAGACTCTCCTTATGGTTAACAGGATGGCAATTATTAGAGAAATGATTCACTCCTGCTCTAACCCCTCTGAACTGAATGAACTAACCTCTTTTGAGTCACTCGAGTCACACCTGGCTAGGAGAAAAGAGTCCGACCCAAATAATCTATAATTAGCTCATCAGCTGCTACCACTATTGATCTCCTGAGATCTGGGGTGGCCTGAGCTGCCCTCAATCTCCAGTTGCAGCTCAGAGAACAGACTTCATTCTTGAAAGAAAAGAGAAATTTTTAAAAGACACAGGGAATATTAAAATAATTATATGGGATAATAATCCTTAATTTATTGATGACGATAAATAATCAGAAATCAGATTGTGACCTTGTCAAGCAGAACAGCAGTTCTGTTACTGCCTATGTAACTGGGGGTCTGCTTGCTGCCTTTTATTCTATCTTGCAGCAAAATTCAGGTGCTGTTCAAGTAGATTTAAGTTTTTTATATCAAGTTAAATCTGCCAAAATCCCTGCACAAAAGTTCAGCTGCAAAGACATTCTTTAGACAAATCCATTTTTAGAAAGCAGAAAAGATAACACTGAAGTTATCAAAGAATGAATGTCAATGTTATTCTCATGTATGGGGTATTTAGTGTCTGTTGCCTTTTAAGAACATGATATTCTTGGAATAATTTTCTAGTGCAGCTTTTGCAGTGGTCAGTACATACACGTCATGTATGGCTTGGAAATTTCCCAGTGACATCTCTTACATTAAAATAAATATTTCCATGTTAGTAGCTTGTGCTGCAATTAAATTTAAAATATGATGTGCAAACATTTTGCTTTTATTTGGAGTATCTTATTCACAGCACACCTCTGGGGGCTATTCAATCTGTTTGAAAAGGAAAAGATTATTGTTATCAGGTACAAATAAACCACATCCCTTTCCAATAACACCTCTGTTAAATCCTTCCAGGCACGAACATACTGAGGCACAGAGGATCCCTTGGAATGATCAGAAGGCACTCACACCAACTGCAGGGTCTGTTTTTTCCTCATTTCTGTGGCACATGTTGTATCAGAAATCACAGTTAAAAGATATTTTATGCTCAAAATTGAAATATTTTCTCACATTTAACTCAGCCAAAATTCCTGGGATGGCAGAATTAAATTTGGATTTGTTCTCAAGTGGCAAGGAAGCTACAATATGGAACAATTTCTGTTTTTTTTTTACTCCTAATTACAAAGACTGTTACTTTCTCTGCAGTTACATCATTTTAAAGAGTCATTGGTAGCTGTCAAGTAAGTCCATTGTCTCTGCCCAGAATTTCCTATGAATTTTTTAGAGGAATTTGCATATGTACTGATCTAGAAGAAATAATAATATATTTTTTTTGTAAAATGCAATGACTACAGCAGATGGGAAGTGATATTCTCTGACAAACACTTTCATGTAAGCAGCATCTTAACCTCAGCTGAGACTTTTTTTTCCCATGAGAGGCAGAAAGGTGGACTGCTACCTGAGGGCCAGACCAGGGACCACATCTAAAAATTAGATTCCAGACTGGTCAGACTCAGACTGGGGGGAGAATAATGTTGGTGTTTTCAGTGTCTTTGTCTTCTGCCAATATTTTTATTTTTTGTGGTAAAAATAGCCCTCGAGGAAAAGACCTCACTGCATGTAACTCTTTTTTTTTTCTGTTGAGTCATTTGTTTTGTTTAGGTACCTACATAGAGGTGAAGTTTTACAAAATGCCTTCTGCGTGCAGGAAGAACTCCCCTCTGAACAGATTCTCTACCTGATCATCAGGGGAAGAAATCCATCTCTAGCTGATGATATAACAAGGGCAAGAAAAAGCAGCTATTCAGAGGAGAATTATGTGATTTGGTTAATTTTTATTTTTACTTCTATCTACAATCTCCTCTCCAACAGAAGATCCTTAGTTGCAGAAGAGAAGGCTGATGCCCAGGCTGGAGCAAAGGTGCCACTAAGGACAAGAGGTATTTATTAAGCATTTATTAGCTAATGTACCAGGCACCTAGTGTTGTAAAGGCAATTGTTGTAAAGGCAATTGTGTGTGTCATGTATGTTAACTAGTTAAGGATAAATTCTTCATTTCTTCTAGCTTCTTACCCACTAACTATCACAGGCTACTGTAATTCTCAGGAGTACATATTCCAAATTAAGTTATTCCACATGTGGAATTTTAGAATTAATGATTCCCAAATAACTTGTGCTGAGAAGCTGGAGGCTACAGCTTGGTTCATGTATTTGACACATGCTGACTGCCAAGTTAGGAACCTTTAGGATTTCACCAGAAATCTTCTCCTTTCAGGAACTGTTTAGAGAAACTTTTCCAATTCTCGTATCCTGTAATGAAGGTCTGAATAACTCCAGGTTGCAAACTGAAGTGAAGCAGATTGTAACAGGCTGGTGAACAGGTTAAGCAGCAGCAAAGACCTGTGAGTCTTTGCTGCAAGTGAATCACTAAGAAAAATGCAAAAGGGGAAAAAAATCAACTTCCATCTGCTTAAGGTTCAACCCTTATTTTTATTTCTACTGTAGTGATTTTGTCTTGCAAACTCTTTCATGTAAGACATGAAATACTGTTCAGTTACTGGTGTGCCAGCTATGGTCTCCAGCAGTTACTGAATATAAACCTGAGTGCTTGCATTCTCCGAGTCTTTGCCTCAGTAATATCTTTAAATATAATAGTGTCTGCCTGTTGGCTTGCTTTCTCATGGGGAGGGTGACAGAACATTGTGTGTTCTCTTATCTTCAATAGCAATGAAACAGGAGGAGCTCCACAATGCGAAACCAAATATACTGCTATTAATACAACATCCCAGGCACAGAGAAGAGGTTTGTTTATTTACCAAAGCCAGAAATGCCTCTTTCTGACCTTTCCAGAGCTTGTGTGCTTTAGCTGGGAATAGATTCCTCAGAACTGGGTGCTCTTTTTAAAAATATACAGTAAAAAACACATACACCTCCGAAACAGAGCCCAGGCTGTATCCCAAACTGCATGAAATGACACACAGCTTTGCATAGGTAGAATAAATCTAAGTAGGGCACAGTCCATATGCAGGTTTGGTTACTTTGCTGGTGCAGAGGGGTCAGCCAGCTTGCCAGAACCCACTGGCCCTTTTTCCTGTCACACACTGAGCTGGCAGTACCATAAAACAAGGGAGGCTACAGGGATGGAAACCAGCAGCAAGGTGGGACACTGACTTCATCAGCTGGGGCAGCTTCAGGTGCTTGTTGAACTCTGAATAATGTCAATGTCTTGTTTTAATTATCATACTACTTATTGTTTTCTAGGCTTTACATACAGGGTCTTGTGGTTTGACAATGCCAATCACCTGTAGAATTAGGAACAAATGCCAAGAGTCCAAAATAACAGTGTTTTTTCTATGACCATCAGGCAATATTATCTATAAATAAAATCTTCAAAATATTTTTCTCAACCATACAGCATCTTGGAAGGCCAAAAAACTGTCTCTCATTACTCTAGAAATTACTTCACACCTCTGAAGGAACTGTTTTAGCACTGATGCATCCCCTCATGCTCTGTCTGACCAACTTCACAGTTCATTTTTTATCCAAATCCAAGTAACAGGCTTTGGGGACCTTGTCTTTATTCCTTCCTACTCAAGTCTGTTCCCATCTGCCTGATCCCCTCAGCGACTTTATAATACTTCTTTTGTATCACCAGAACTATTCCTGCCTCCCAGTTAAACTTCCCACACTGATCTCTAAAACTGCACTCCCTGCTTTTGCATGTTGAGTTCCTGCATCTGCAAGCACATGAATAAGGGCTTGTTTGAAGGCACAGAATTTACTATGACCATTTTTACAATCTGAGTTGAGGCAGAGAGCTCTGTACACATAGCAAAGCTCTGTCTCCAAGGAAAACTGCCAAAAAGCATCTGATCCCAGTAATTAGGGGAAGGTTTTGTGAGGAACCTGTGGAAAGAGGTCCCTCACCCTGCCTGATTTGCAGCTGGGGTTTCTCGCTGGCAGTTGAGATGGGTGATGTGAGAGGTTAGTTGAGAGTGGGAGCAGATTCCTGTGGGTCTTCACCAGCCAAATTCCTATCCATCAAATGTTGCTACAGCAACTCTGAGCCTCCTGAGATACAGGAATTATTGTAATGGCTGCTGAGATGCCTCCCTGCTGCTCTGAGACAGGATAAGGAAAATCCTTCCCTTTGATCCAGAATGGATACCCACTGCCACACTTTTCAGCTCTTTGCAGGCTCCAGGTTTCCTGAACTTGCTCAGGAGCTGATGACTACTTTTACCCTGAGCAAGATGTAGCTCCTCACCTGCATGTAACGCAAACATAGAAATAATAAACCTAAACACCACACAACAAAGATTACAGTTCCAACACTTTTTTTCCCGCGGAGATGGCAAGAGAAAAAACAAATCAGATGACAAAAGTTCATATACTACTGAGTGGGCTGAACAGAAGATAGAAACCTGCACAGAGCCAAAATATGTATTTTCCAGACTAGAGTTTGTGGTTTGCAAAAAGCCACATAGATATGAAAAAACATAAAGCAAAAGAGGACAAAACCCCTCATAGCTTCTCAATGGCTGGCCAGTAGTTTTTTGGCTGCCTCCAGCCTGTGCATGTTTTCCTCTGGCTTTTGGCCCATTCACAGGTCGTTCAGTCCACTGGACTAAATGCCAGGGAGAGATGATGCTTCAGACAGAACAGGAACACTTGTGACCTAAACAGGTCCTGGATCTAGGATGGGGTGGACTGAAGATAAGCAGGGTACAGAAACAGCAAATATTAGTGTCTGCCATGAGTAGAAAAACTGCCTCAAAATTGCTCCCTTTTCCCTCCTTTTCACTTCTTAGCAACCCAGTATTCTCTAGAAGCCAAAGATGAAAACAACAGAATCAATGATCTGAAGTGGTACCTGTGCTTGCCTGAAATAACTGGATGACTTTTAAAATCTATTTATTTAAAAAAATAAGTCACCATTTTTGTTCAGCTGCTCAATTTAAACCTGAGCATTGCATTTTGGCTACAAGAAAAAGGACCAAAATCCTCTGGGAATAAATCCAGTAAAATCAATACAGTTACCTCCTGGCTGAATTTGGTCCAATATGCCCAGGCTATCCCTTGGGATTGTTCAAATCAAAATATTGCAGCAATCCAGTCTCCTGCAGTTGCCAAATGCTGTAATGTTTGGTGTCAGCATGCAGCATTTCAGATTGTTTGGCACAAGCTTATTCTCTGGTTAACAGAGTATTTCTTTGGTTTCACACCTTTCACCAGGTCTATGAACTTTTGGATTAACTCTGAGAAGCCTGAGAACAAACTATGCTTTCAGTGTGTCAAAATATCTTGCTCAAGTCAGAGAAAAATTATTTTTTACTTCCCTGAGTTTAGTGTCTACTGTGAAGATGATTCCCAGAAAACAAGAAAAGCATATAGTGTTTAAAACAAAACATTTGTTAACTAAGGATTTCCTGGATTTTTCTGCTTTCTTATTTATACTATGTCCTGGACCTTGTGAAATCACTGTTTAACTTCCAGTATTATTTATGGAAGCCAGCCTGTTGCTGTTTCCAGATCTTACAGAGAACTTTCAGTTTTCAGTTTCATACCAGGTGCCCAGTCCTGGCTTAATCAACTCAAAAGTAACATTCAGTGAGTCTTTAACCCTCTCCCACCCTGTCTGAATCTTCAGAGGTAGGATGTTTTTCTACCTCTAAGCTGTGTCTTTAGCATCAGATTCCTGAGTCCTGAAAGCTCCATTTCTGTGACAATTTACAGTTTGGGACTGCACAGCCTTTTTAGTGCAGCAGAGGAGAATACTAATTTTGGAGTGTTTCTGTTGTGCACAGAGATTTGAAATATTACCCTCTCAGTTATCAATATGAAAGACTAAGTGCCTAAGCATGGAAACAGACTTCAGGAAATGAACAATTTTGATAAGGCTTTGCATACTGCCACTCTTGATCAAAACTCTTCAAACCACAACAGAAAGAAGCAGGCAAGGAATAATGACTTAGCACATGGGATGCAGCTCGTGTGCTGTCAGTGTGACTGCTCTGCCTTACAACCAGGGTGAAAAAAACAGCTGGAAGTGGGCCCTGCTCAGCACATGGGCACTGGCTGTGCATGCCACAGCAGTATGTGCTACCACTCACAGCTGTATAAACGAAGTGCAAAGTAGTTTTAAACTGTTAGCAACTCAGAAATCCACATTTTACACTCATTTTGCAGGACTAGAAATGACCAGGCATCTGGTACAAGGCAGCACAGAATCAGGTGGGTTCAGCTGACGTGACTGCTGTCCAAGCAGGGCTGTTAATGGTTGCACAACACAGAGCATTAATGAACAGAGAAGGATGAGAGAGAGCAATAATAAGTAACTTATTGAAAGCTCTGTTCAGGTGCTCCCTTACCTCCCAGTCCTCTTGTCTCACACCTTGTAGCTTTATGTCACATGACAGAGGACACACGGTGACATTGCTCAAGCTTCAGCATCACCAACAGCAGTGACAGCAGCTCAGGAGTCCCCAGGGTGACAGATAAAAGTCACAACCTGACCATCACCCATCTGGTCAGCAGGATGCAATATCATTGTTTTCAAACATTTTGTTTTAAAACCTGGGGAAACACATCCCAAAAGTCTTTCTTGAAAAGAGAAAGTATTAAGACTGCAAAATCAAGCACACACTGCAATTAGAAAAAGAAGCTGGGAATCATGTAATTAAAGATAACTTTAGGGCTTAAACATGGAAAGAGAACATTTATTCTGGCGTTTTCTAACTTCAGTGTGCTTGCAAATTATTCATATTTTGGCAAAGAGTTGTACATTTAAAATGTATATATATTATATATAGAACTGAATTAATCTCTGATATATTTTTGCCTCGTAAATACAGTTTCCATGCTAGAACCTACAGTATTAATGTATTCAGATGCCAGCTGCTGGATTTCTTCACTTGATAATCCAAAGGCTGAGCCTGGAGGTGCTCAGCCTCTCCAAATTTCAGTCTTACCTAGCATTTTTTCTAAGCCACCCATATAAATTATCTGTGTCCTGAAGTGATTCTCTTGTCCAGGGGCTCTGGATTGCTCTTTTTTTTTTTTTTTTTAATTATTTTTGCTTCGTCTGCCACACAATTATGAGCTCAAGTGTTGAGACTGATGAACAGAAAGTTTTTCTCTATTTCACCCGTTTAATTAAAAAAAAAAAAAAATTAAAAATGTGTAATGCTGTACCTAGAAGTAGCTCTAAAAACATTCCTTTAGCAAGAATATTGCAAATTTCTTTCAGTGTGCAACAAGCCACATAAACAAAGACCAACACAGGGAGGCTGAAGATAATTTTAATGTAGAATTAGGAAAGTGGAAGAAAGACTGGAGAAGGAGACCCACTAATTCATCTTCTTGTAGGTCATAAAAGAATTGAACAGATTAATTAGTTCTCTGGAAGAAAGCAAAAAAATTTTCCTTTTTTTTTTTTCCATAAATTTTTGAAAAATCTTTCAGTTAATAAATTATAAAAAAGAGCATATTTAACTTCTATTTCATTCAATTTTTGAAGGATACACATAGTTAATTTTCATTCATGCCCTCTTTCTGCATACAAATGTTCTGCAAAAGCATGGAAACTGCTCTTTGTTCCTCTGTTACTGCTCATTATCCCAAAGTAAGTTTCTCTGAGTATTATGCAAACATTTCAGTCCCTCTGAGTTCAGTGAAAACTGAGGCACAGAGTCAGGCACTGAGGCTTCTGTTCAATCTGAGAACAGAGCACAGAGCCTCCAGTATTCCATCTGCACACCCCTTCCTTAGCCTGCTTCCCTCTTTCCCATGTAGGGACACTTCCAGGTTAAAAAAAAAGGCAGGCAATGCACTAATCATCCTCTGACATGCCTGGAGAACTGGTGTGTCCCCAGAAAACATATATTCACCGTGCCAAGAGCACTAAACATGTTAGGATCAGGAAATCCTGATTCCCTGCATGGAGAGGTTAATGAAAGATAATTGTGTACATTTGCTGTTACTCAAATATCACTTCCTTATGACAATATGCATTGCTTAATCTCCAAAGGTCAATGGCACTCTAGCTCCTTCCAAATGCTTGTGCAATGAACTTTGCCATTTTTAATACAGATTTCTCAGCAAGGAACTGGTGGTACAGGTTCAAGGCTTAGAATGCCTCCCAGCCTGAGAACACCTTTCCTGGCAGTGTATTTCAGCAGTGCCCATGCAGCTCTGTAACTGTCACACCCAAGCAGACTCCCCTGTACTGTTGCTTCTCAGTTTGCACAGAGCCCAGCACAAGCTGAGCACATAAGGAGCTCTCATGTTGAATTGTTTTAATCTTCTTGCAATATAAATGGTTAGCCAATGTATTGAACCTGAAACACAACCACAGAATCACAGATTCATGGAATGGTTTGAGTTGGAAAGGACCTTAAAGATGATCTAGTTCCAACCTCCCAGGGACACCTCCCACCAGCCCAGGTGGCTCCAAGGCCCATCCAACCTGGCATTGAACACTTCAGGGACGGGGCAGCCACAGCTTCTCTGGGCAATCTGTTCCAGTGTCTCAAATGCAAAGAGATTTAGGAAAACTGAGCTCTGCTGTCAATAAGTGTGCCAGTTTGGATCAGCAACAAACCCTGCGTTGTCAATGGCGTCACTTCAAAAAAAAAGAACCTAAGGCAAGGATAGTGCAGGTCAACAGCTTGTCAAAACTGCATAAATGCACAGAGAATGGTATGAATGAACACAGTCCTAATCCTGTGAGCTAAACCACACAGCTGCTGACTCCCCTTTTCAGCTATGTGGTGCTCTGCTGAAACCAGACATGTTTGGATACTCAACACAGCCTCCAGGTCTGGGGGCTTCATTCCGAAACGGGGCGGATAGTTTGAATAGCACTAGAAATCTCGCAGCAGAACCAGGACAGCAGGGTTTAACTTGGCAGGTAGTGGAATGCACAAGCACAGCACAGAGACAAGACTGGGGAATTAGGCTGCTGGCAAGTAGCAGCTGAAAGCTGATTGAATACAACAGATTGGGCTTTCATACTGGACAGACAGGCAGCAGCTATTTAACTGGAGTATTAGCAGTTTTGCTCTTAATTATTTCCAGACCTCTCAGTTAATGCAAACTCAGTATGACATGTGTTTTGGCCTCAATTAATTATTTGCTGTTTCTTATGACTCCAGTTAAAAGAAAGCTGAACGGTTTGTTGAGAATTCCTGCCTATTTAAAATCATTCTTGTAAGTGCTTGGCTTCTTTCTTCAAACAGCTGTCATGTGAGTAACTGAATATATACCTCACAAAAATGTTCACTTTCTCCATTTCAAGAAGAATTTCTTTTTGAAATGACACTGCCCTGCAAGCCAACAAATGGTCATCCTTCTGGCCCAGTGGCAGGTGGAAGGCCATGAAACTCCAGAGCTAAAAGTGGAAACTTTATGCCTTCAGGAAAGGGAGATGCTATCTTGCCACTCAGGCATCATTTACTTTTTGTTCTAGGAGGATCTGAGACTGTGCCATTTCTATGTATAGAACAGCTTTTTCTAGAATTTTCTGGAAGTATGTTACTTATAAGTTTTATCTTGGATACTTACATAGTGAGTCATGTGAAAGCCACAACAGCTGGTTTACACCTCGAAGAATAAACAATTACTCATAAAAATGTCAAACCTCTCCCAAACATCTCTGAATTAAGGGAATGACCTTCCAAAATACAGCTCAGCAGACTGTTTTAATGCAGCTACTTCCAAAAGTGAGCCCTTGAGCTTTATTTTCCTACCTGTATTTTCTATATATTCTCCTGGATAGTCTTTCTGTATCAAGTACCTGGGATCTCTCATCAATACTAATCCGATATGGATCCAGGGTAGACACACAATTACACTTGTGACAAATGGGACAGAATGCACAATATGACATTTATTCAGCTTAGGAGAGGTCAGATATATAAAGATTATTGCAGCATAAAGTAAAAAGGGTTCATGTAGACAGCACATGATCTAGCATAAAGACTGCTGGCTGGCACAAAGCCAAGCCATCAAAAAATCTGGTACATATTTTTACTGCCACAGTGAATTTATAGCCTGGGTTTGTTATATTCCCTTCATAAAACAAACAAACAACTTTGATGTCTCCTTTTAATTTCAGGGGAGGAAGAATGTCCTCTCACCAAACTGAAGTGACACTGAATTTAGCCTCTCTCCTAACCAGAATAAGTGAATTGCTTCTTCTTTGAGCCAAAGAAGCAAAAAAGTAAACTGCTTGTACTGCTTCAGTTTACCATCCTCTTCAGGCCTCTTTTTTTTTTGGGTGATTCAGAAGGAATTTAATTGTACAGAAACAGTAGTTAAAGACAATCTTGTATGTTTTAGCCAGGATCAAACAAAAGGATTAACTGGAAAGACATGATTTCAGGTGGTGGTCGCAGCTTTTCAAGCAAAAATTATAAAAGCCAAAGAGATAAGGGATTTAACCAAAGAGCTGAGCTGAGCTGCATACATCCCTGGCCAAATGGGAAGACAGAGGTCTTTCTTTTTCCCATCAGCCAACAAGTCTGTACAGAAAGAAGAAATACAGAAGCAACAGAAGTTGTTAGTGGCTCCAGCACATCATATTCAGCACAAAATGGCTACAAAGTGCCCAGTTTTAATATTTTGAGGCCTTAATGGGTGTCATAATGTAGAACTATCCTAAACTTGTCTAAACATACACAGATATTGAATTATCCAAGTTTCCTTATGGATGATGAGCACCCACAGGCACTGACAGAATCCCTGCCTGATTACCATGGCTGGCTGAGTGTGGACATTTTGAGAAAAGTGGCACTTGCCTTTAAAGGTCAGTCTAAGCAGAGGAGATCTTCCAACCTTGCAGAGCAGCATGGAGCTCTGCACAGCAAATGTAAATTAGCAAATCTGCTTTTCCCTTCCCACAGTTGTCAGAAACAGGTGCTACATCAACACAGGCCAGACAATTCATGTCTTTGCCATTCTCCATGGGATTTTAATTCTTCTTTCTTCTCAGTCTTTTCTGTGACATTTGAAATGTGAAAACTCTTGTATGTGCAAGGTAATCAAGTTCACATTTGGGAATGGTACATGAACTCAACATCATGCCCCGAGGCTCAGGCCTGAAGGAATTTCAGCTGTGCAGAGATGGAATATACAAAGACAGGAATACAAGGAACATGGTGATGTTGCTGTGAGAACATACAGGCATTATTGGATAGATAAAAATAGCATGGGGAGGGAGAGGAGCATGAAAAAAGATAACTTGGAACAACAGTGCTTCAAACTTCTTCTGCACAGGTACAAAGAGCTACACAAACATCGTTCAGTTTGGTGCTGCCATGAACTCCCCAGATGAAGGCAGCACCAACCAGTGCAGCTGAGCCAACATGGGGTGGCAATAATGCTTGTTGTATTCTTTCAGTCACTGCTGCAAAATTTCTGGCTGCCACACCTAAATTAATCCTGGAGTACCTGGTGCTCTTCCTCCACCTCCTGCGTGGCTGATTGAAGCTACAACCTGGCCCTAATTTTGCAGCTAGTCTCAACAGTAAACAGTCCAAAGCATTCCTGGCACAGTGGGTCAGGCCTGAGCAAGAACTGTCTTTTTGCAGATGCTAACCAAAAGAGACAGAATGTATTTGCAAGTTATGAATTCTGGATAAAAGCTATGAAACCTGGATAAAAGTTATGAACTCCAGTTCGTGTTCTACCTTCCATTTCAGCTGCAGATGTGAAAGATTCTTGAGTTTGCAGTCAGAACAAGGTAGGACAATATCTGCTAATGCTTTAGCTTTCTCTTTGCAAACACTGAAAAGAAAATCTGTTTTCTCTACAGTGGAGCAAGTTTTAATCCAAGCTTCATTTCACTGCTCCACTGAAAGCAACATCACACAAATGTATCCAAAAAAGCACAGTTTGGTACTGTATGTTTTTCAATTTTTCTGTGCTATAAACAAAAACATTAGATTGTAGTTTTAATTAATCATCCTCTCATACCTCATGTTTATCTCTCTGCCTGAATATCTATCTATCTATCTATCTATCTATCTATCTATCTATCTATCTATCTATCTATCGTCTTTGAATGTTGTTGTTAAATACCATTATTTGTATTGTACAAATAAGGCACAGAGAGACAAAATGCTTATCAACATGGGCCAGTGTTAGAGTTAGAACTGTGGGGTTTTTTCATTCCAATCCACTGTTAACAGAAAGAAAATTCAGAATCTTATCTACTATGCAGTTGGATTTAAAACATTATTTCACCCAGTTGAAAGATACTGTCTTACGTCTCCAGCTGGCTTTTTCTTTTGAGCTATACAGCTGGAGTACAAAAGTGTTCTGCAATGTCCCAACTGAATTTCAAATGAATATCAGAAATAGGCAAGGATATACATGATACATGCAGAAGATGTATCTAGGGAAATCACAGAAGATCTACTTTCCACTGGTTGGTTATACATATATTATTTAGGCAATCTTAGCAAGCCTGTTGATTAGCTGGAGGCAAAGATATCTATTTTAGGTGTACTTAGGGTCAGGATTAACTCATGAAACTTGGATGGCATTGCCCATGGAACAGTTAGGATTATTTCAGCAACCTGTTTCCAAAATGAGGTAGTGTCCTTTTTTTAATCACTTTTTAATTCTGTTTTGGTTTGGTTTTGTTTGTTGTCTTTCTTTTTTTAGTTTTCCTTAACAAAGAGGACAAGATTTTTTAAAATCATGTGATAAATGTCTTACAAAACTACACTAGAAACTATTTAGGGTGATTGGAGAAGAAACAGGACTGGGAGCCAGGAGACTATTTCTATTTCTAGTACTGCCATAAGACTGTGTGACTGTGACTTTGAACCTCAGCTCCCATTTTTGTGAAATGGGGATGATAATACTGACTGTTCTCCCAGGGATATTGTATAATACAATTTTCATTAAGGTTTATTAAATGCTTGAGAGCCTCGATTAGAAAAAGTTGCAAACACAAATTATTAATCAAGTAACAGCAATAACTGAATCAGCACTGTTATTATTAATAATAAGAATGTTTATGTTATAAATAATAAAATTATAAGCTTGATGGCAGTGTTCTCATAAAAAGCCCAACCTGCACATGGCAAGAAGATCCCTGTAGCTCACATCTAGGAACAAGAATGCTGCCAGCATAGTTTGAACATGGGAGTGGAAAAGAATTCTCTTAAGTTCTCCATCTGAGCATTTGTAGGTGGCAAAAATGAATATCTTTTCAGTAATGCTTTGTGACATAGGAGCAGAGGCAGCTTTAAGATCTTTGCAGTATTTTTAAAATATGACTCAGGTTTTCTTTTCCTAACAGAACTGAGAAAACAAAACAAAACAAAAAACCCCAAAAAAACCCTCCCAAACAACCAAAAACCCACCCAGGAGTTAAACAATCTTTTAGAAACCCAGGAGCTTGAAATAGAACAAGTATTGTAGGTCAGGATAATTTGAGTTCACATGAAACACCATTGACATATAAGAAATCTATACATAAACTGAGAAAAGCAGATGTCCTATAAAGGAAGCCTTGAGCTCTTACAGACTAATCCTAAGAATTTTTGTTCTGTGAGTGACTAAAGACCACCACGGGTAATTAGGGAGATTGAAGCCCCTTCAAAAATCTGTAATTTTTGTGAAATACCTATATGGAATGTATTGAATGGTAGAAATGAGGTGAGGAAGAGGGAAACTGCAAGATCAATATAGTATTTATTCCACTACAGAAAAAACATTACTAGAGAATGAAGTCAGCCCTGCAGGTTCTCTTTTCCTCCTGCACAGCCCAGGTGTGAAGACCTTAAGAATGGTAGGGGAAGGTGACAGACACAGTGTAATTGCACCCATTAATCTTACCACAGAAATATAGCCTTGTTAAAAAACCAAAACCCATGTGGCTTGTGGGTTACACAGATTCCTGGAAGAATGTAACTGGTAAAGAAAACAGAGCTTTTTGTTTTAATCCCTTGTTTTGTCTCATTTCATGAGAGGGAAAAAAATTCAACATAAAATAATTTTGTATACCACATAAAAGAGCTGGTTTGATGGTATATGATAATTTTATCCATGTCTGAAAACTGAAGTGTGTTAACTTCACTATGTTACTATCTATGAGTTTGGGGAAAATCCTCTGCAAGAAACACAGAAAGTAACTTCAGGTTGTGTCAAATCACAAAAAGTGACAAGTCTAATAAAAGTGGTAGTCATGTGCCATTATTCCCCACCAGTGGCTGTAAATGAAGTAATCTCCATGACTAAGAAGAGCTTTTCAATCTTATATTATTGCTACTCACCTACATGGAGTGCATCTGGGTGTCTTCCTTTCAGTCATGAAAAGTGAGAGTGTCACTTTTCTTTGTGACTCAGTGAATCCAGGAGATGACAGACACCTGATGCATAGTGGAGCTGTTCATGGTCCAGGACAATAACACTGAAAAAAAAAGAAATACAGATTGTTTACACCACCTTGACCTCTGATAGGGTTAAGAGATTTTAAAAGACAAAAAAAAAAAGGTTTTAAAACAAATAGTTTAGATGGTTCACTTTAACCAAAGAGTCTTACTGTACAAAGCCTGAGTAAATAGAAGGTGGCAAGATAAAAAGCTGCCATTACTGAGCTACATTCTGGTTGTCATTACTGCTCTCAGGTGAATATAAAAATCAGTATCTGCAGACTAATAGAAACACATGAAAAGTGTAGCTGCTTGAGTACTTTCCTTGGACACCCTTTCCTTCAGCCATCCTAGCAGACAGGATGATGCAAAGCACTCTGGAGCAGCACAATCCACTCTGTTTTCTCTCAGTGTACAGGACTTTGATTCTGTCCCCAAAAATATCTATGAAGCAGGAAAGGCATTTGAATGTATAGTGCCCCTAGAGAGGGACACAATGGTACTGTTAATCTACAGTAATTATTGCCCTACCTTGTAGCTGGTAGGACTTTTCATTAGCCTGCCAAGCACCAAGCTTGCTCACCTGAACCTGACTCATGAAACAGCCTGCACTGCATGTTGAAGAGAGTGCAAGGTAAACCCTAAATGCCATGTTAGCAGTTCTGTTTCTAACATACTCAAGAACCACAAAAAGAAACCATCCAAAATAATTAACTGCAGTTTAAGAAATTAAGCTGTGTTGTTTGTGAGTCCACCTTGGTACTGTTCTTCTTACTGACAGCTTCAAAACTGAAGTAACTTCTGTGCTCAGGAAGTGGTGGCCCAAGTGCTATAGCAAAGTAATTCAACATTCATTGCACTGTGAAGTCCTACAAGTAATAAATAGCATGATCACAGCTGTGACATCCCAATTAGCCATCAACTTGTTACACATATAAAATGTAGGGCAGTTTTATAACACCTTGCAAACAACAGACTCTGACATTTTATAAATACTGTGCTTGACCACACAGGCCCCCACAAGCTTGGTAGTAGCCCTGGCCCCTTCTACAGAGAGCAAGATTGAGATCCAGAAGCACACAGGGGATATTTACAAAGAAAAAGCTGGCACCTAGCTGCCAAATTAATCAGAATTAGACCTTAATTAGATGGAAAATTCAGGTCAGAATGAGATAAGAATTAAAATCTCATGGGCACCGACCAGAGCTTTATTTTTAAAGTTGTGCATTTTTAAGATAGCAGTCAAGCTGATTTCCCTTTGAGAGGAATGACTTGGCCATCAAATAAGGATGAATTATTTTTTCAGATATGCATGATGGATCTTGGTTCTGATATAATGTTTTTCTCTCCCATACTTCTACTGATGTCAGCATTAGGATAGACAGATTTTTCCAAACAGGGAAATGCAGATTATTGTGGCAAATACTCTAATGGAGACTCCAGTAAGAGACCAAGTGATTGTCAAGAGGATATAGAAATAAAAGAAGAAATCTACCAAGCCAAACTGTGATCTCTTATAGTTACTGTCACTGAGATCAGAATCTGTCTCACTGTCTCTTTACAGACCCGAGGCAGAAGGCTGCTTTGTGCCGAACAGTGATCCAGCTCTAGAAACCTCTCAGCAGCAACTCTATCCTTTGTATTCACTGTCTCTTGGTCTCTGTGGAAGTCAAATTCTACCTGATGCTGATACAGGAACACACATCGCCTAGGAATACAAATTACACAGGACAAACCCAGATTATCTTAATTGTCAACATTCAAACTCATATTTTATCCCGGATTTTTCTACTGGGTTTGTGTAACTGTTTCATCTCAGTATTTTTTGCATTTTGCTGTTTAAGCTGTAAGCTTCTTAAAGGGGGAGAGGGGAAAAAAACCCTTTGATATAATACCATGAAATCAAAGAGCAAGCTGACTGGGAAAAACAGTTACTATATTTAAACTGCATTAGCCTATGACAGAACTGCAGTTTTAAAACCTTTCCACTTTGATACAGCACTTCTGCAGGATTTTAATATGTCTTAGTAGATTTCAAGTGTCTGAAACATTTTAATAACTGTAATTTAAGAGGAAAAAAATAGTCCTGTAGGAGGAAGAAACAATGCCCCCATTTGTCACTCATGAAGACACGTATTTTAAATCAGCTGTTGTAATAAAAGCAATGAGTTTGGTGGTCTCAAGCTAAGCCCCATTAGGCAATTAGCCAGTCTGCAAAAACCATGACCTAATCTGGCACAGTTAAGCAAAATGGCATCATTTTGTCTATGTCCACTGAAAGACATCCAGGCCTGAAATAGGAAGGCTATTGCAGCAGCTCAGCATTCAGGTGTATTGGCTCAACAAACTGGCATTTAGTGCAGTGCCCTTCTGTGCTGTGTTTAGCTCCAGTGAAAACTATTAATCTTCTTTGAAAATGGAGCTACAAAACATACCTTTTTGTGTACAGCAAGAGACAATTCACATTATTCACCAGTAACTACTGTGAATCTGCTTTGCAGCAACAGGGGTGACTTAATGTTATTGCAATTTGAAGGAAAGCATCCTGCAGTCCTCTCTCAGGCCAAATTCCCATTTACTTCAATTAGTAAGCATTACAGGAACCATTTTAATGCTGCTGCCTGATGTGTTGGCTGCTGCTTTTAATATATGACAGTGAAAAAAGACAGCAGGCCAAATGCATGAATGGTATCCTTCCATTATGTGAATGGGATTTCAAGGCCAAAGCTGGCCTGTTTTGTTGTGTTTCTTTCCTAGGTCCCACTCTAAGGGGTTCTGCTCTGAAAACAAACTGCAACTTCACTTTGCAGCAGCAAAATGAATTGGTTTCCTTCTCCCTTAAAGATGGAGAATGCAAAGCTACCTGCACCTGCTGGAAGTGTTCATCACCTGGAAGCTTTCATGGGCTCCCATGGCTTAAGGCAGAGCTGTCATTCTGATTTGGGTCAAGAAAACCTCCTCCTTTTAGAGACAAGAACATTTTCAGAGGAAACTCTATGAATCCTTGCATAGCAATAGGAAGTAGCACTGATTTCAATTGACGATTCTAAATGTGTATGAAACCAAGGGACGTAAAAATGAGCAGGCACTGCTCCTGCTGCAGATCTACATGGGTGTTTGTAGTTCCTTCTGCATTGTGCTGTCTAGAACAAGAACTGAATCTGCAAATGTCTTTCAGATGTGCAGCTGTCATAAGATCTTTAAAGATTTGGAGGGTATCACCTGCCAAGAAATCCTCACTGGTGAGCCAACATCAGTCTTGCACATCTGTGGAAGACAGGGTAAAAAATCATGAAAGAAACACAGTTTCCTCTGCTCTGGAGGAGAAAAACCTGCAGGACAGTCCTTAATTCAGTTATTCCTCTCAGAATTCACTGAGCTGTAACAGAAGATAGGAGAGAAATATACACAGGCAGAGGACTATGGTTTCAGGTTCTTTCCAGATTTTAGGTAAGGCCCATGTTCAGAAGATGTGGAAAAAAGGGCAAGAATCAAGTCCTCTATTTGTAATGGATGAGAGATAACTAATGGGAGTGGATTTTTTAAACTGTAGCTGAACTAGTGGATCCCAGAGAATGCCAAGAGCTCCCCAGGATTTGCTAGAATGCAAACTCTGTTTGCTTTCCTAGCACCATTTCCTCCTGTTAACAAGTTAGACTGAAAGGACACCATATCTACTTTATTATGTGCTCTGCCAAGATCTAATTGCACATGCCATGGTCCTGGTATGCTTAAAATAATTTTCCATAAGCCTTTTTGGAAACAGGCACAAAAAGGAAACCAACATTGACATACAAAGTATATCACAGGGAGAAATAATATTAAATATGAACGAGGTTTCTTTCTAATAGGTTTGTTTTGAAAATTGCTATTGATGTTTAAATGTATTGCTCTTTTACAACATTGTAAACATCATACTTAAAAGTAGTAAGAAATGAAATGCAGGACTTTCAAGTCCCTTACAGGTGCTCTTGTGTAGGAAGGCTAGAAAAATATGCTTGTGTGTAAAAACACTGCTGTGGTCAATGTGTTTTTACAAAAAGCTTACATATAATGCAACATGTTAATGTGGTAGAGGGGGGAAACTACTCATACAGATGTGCTGTGCTGTTGGTTAAATCTGTCAACTCAAATAGCTGGCATTATTCTGTAGATGGTGATTATGGAAAATATGTATTTTTTAATGTTGCATATGCATATAATATGGAGATTGACATTCAATCTATCATGCAGAGGTGTCTGAAGACAGAAGTGCATAGGTACATATCTGTGTGTCAGAGAACACTGAGAACTTTGGGTGGGTTAGGTCGGGCCTGTGACAGGCATTGATCAGTGGCTTTGTTGGCATTTAGTACCTATTTTCAAAGACATACTGTTTTGTAAGAGTATGAATTTCAGAAGCATGTGCACCTTGTGACTTCAGTTATGTTTTGGGGATCATGTGTTCATACAATATCAAGAAAAGCATTAAAATTAGGTAAGAAACAGTAAACAATATAAATTATATAAAAATGTCATGTTGACATTTTTTACCTCTGTAAGAGGGTATGTCTATGTATGTGCAGTGTGAGGCAGTGGTATGAGAAACAACTTAACTGTATTCAAGCAACACTTGGCCATGATTAATTCACACAGGCAAGGCATGGAATAAGTAATTGTCACACCTGAACTAGATCAGCAGCTCTAACTCATGAGTTTTTAATCAGAACTGGGCTGTCCAGTGCAGATACACTGTGCAGGTATCCTTATCTGGACATCAGCTAGTTACAGAGGAGTCTCTCTGAGGACTGTTATCCTTTTGTTCGATAGGATAGATGGCCCCACGAACACTAAACCATTGTAATTTTACATTGGCAGCCCTCTCTCCTTACTCCTTTTGCTAATACAGAGGTAAGACCAATACATTTTCCTTCCACATCAGACAGTTTCTTAGAGCGTGGTACTGTGGGTGGTTTTTGAACAGTGATGGATATGCAGATTGTATGTAGGCTCTGCATTTATGTAAGCCAGCACACATGTAGAGATCAGCTTTTGTATTTGCACATGCAAGAACATTGCTCGGTACCAACTGCTTTTAAGGACAGGTGTTCGTATTGTGTCATGAATTGCTGGCTGCACATTGTGTATGGACCGCAGGTGTCATTAATGTCAGCTGCTGCAGGTCTCTCCGCTGCATTCCCTGATTTCTGCGAACCGCTGGGCGGGGTGGCTCCATCAGTTTCCTGTGTTCTGCATCGGTTTGCGCGTCTGTGTCAGTCACCGAGGTAGCGTGCGGAGGAAAGCTGGCACCTCACACCGCGCACGCTGCCCAAGTGACACTGTGCCGTGTTTACCTCCTTGCGTTATGTCCGTGCGAGCCAGGGCTGAGGGTGCGTGTCGGTGTCAGGCTGGCAGGGCAGGGCAGCGCGGCGGGAGCCGGGAGGCCGTGCGGGGCAGCGCAGGCCCCGGCCGCGCGGGGCAGGCCCCGGGGGAACGAGCCCCCCCGAGCTCAGCGCGGAGGCCCTCAGCCCTCACCTCCTACCCATGGCTGGCTGAGGCTCCTGTCGCGACCGAGGCGGGGGCAGCCCCAGAGGCAGGCTGGCACTCCTGTCACGACACGCCGCCGGGAAAGGTCGGCACCAGCCTTTTGCGATGAGGTGGCCACGGCGGCAGCGCGCTGGCCGGGCGGCAGGCAGCTCCCCTCGGCCGTCAGGCGCGGGTTGAGGCCGGGGCAGCGGGAGGCCGCGGCGGTTCACGCCGGGGCAGGGGAGGGGGGCGGGAAAGCGGCCACCCCACCTGCGGGCCTCGCCAACAGCCGAGCGGAAGCGCTGCCGCCGCCGCATGAGGCCCCCGCCTCCTCCTCCCGCCCCAGAGCGCGCAGGGCCGCGCCGGGCGCCGCCGCCTCAGCGCCGCTCCCCGCCCCGCGCCGCCCGCCCCGCCAATGAGCGGCGTCCACATGCCGCGGCGGCGAGAGGGCTCGGGCGGCCCAGCGCCCTGGAGTTACATTAGAGCAGCCGCCGCCGGTGCGCGACCGGAGGGAGCGGGAGCAGAGCGGGCGAGGCCGGGCGCGGGGGGCGAGGGAGCGAGCGAGCCAGCCAGCCCGCCCGCCACAGCGGCCTGAGCCGGCGAGGGGAGGATCCGGCTGCTAGAGGGGCGGGGGCGATATCGACCCTTCCCGGCGGAGGCGAGCGGGGCAGCCGCGCCTTTTTCTTAACCCCCCCTCCCCCCGTCCCACCTCCGGAGGCGAGCGGGGTGAGGCGTGCCGTTATCGGCGTCCGCGGAGGCGGCTCGGAGCCCGGTGAGGCGAACGGAGAGGCCGCTTGGCCGCCTGGACGCGGCCCGTCCCCGCCGAGCCCCCCGCCCGCCCTCCCGCGCCCCTGAGGCGGCCGCGGCTCGCGGGGCCCGCGCCTCGCTCCTCAGCGCTCACCCGGGCAGCGCCCGAAGCCCCGCTCGGCCCAGCGGAGAGGCGGCTCGGCCCCACCGGCCGGCTTGTGGGGTGGGAGGGGGGTGGGGGCATTATACTTTTTTTTTTTTTTTTTCCCGGCAGCTTTTTTTTTTTTTTTTAATCATTTTTAATAATTTTTTCCCTCCCGCCTCCTTCGGGAAGAGTGGGCGCGAGGGCTCCTCTCTCTTGCGGGGAGGGGTCTATGGTGATAGGACGGGGGCGGTGGGGGAGAGAGCGAGGGGCTGAGGAGGGGTCTCGCCGCCCCTGAGGAGGAGGAGGAGGAAGCAGCAGCAGCAGCAGCAGCCGGGCACCATTTGCTGCTGCCTGCCCCAGCCATGGAGAACGCGCACACAAAGACTGTGGAGGAAGTTTTGGCTTATTTCGGCGTCAACGAAAGCACCGGGCTCAGCCTGGAGCAAGTCAAGAAGCAGAAGGAGAAATGGGGCTCCAACGGTAGGTGACCCGGCCCCTCGCCGCCCGCCTCCCTCCGCCGCGGGGATGCTGCTGCCTCCGGCCCTCCTCGGCTTCCCCTTCTGCTCCTTTCCCACCCTTTTCTCTTTCTCGCTCATCCTTCTCGGGAGCCTGTTTCAAGGCCTAACGCGCGTGTGTTTGCAAAGCCGGCATCTCTTGCAGGACCCGGAATAGGAGCGAGGGAGAGAAGATGGCTGACTTGAACTCCACCTCGTGGGTTTCTTTCATACCCCGAGCTCACAGGGCTGCTTTGGGAAGGAGGATGTCACCTCCGTTTCCTTTCACCTTAACGGTGGGAAATCATCTTCCATTCCGAAATGAAGCGCTCTGAGGCTTTCGGCTTGTTTTTTTTGTCCGCCTTGACCTTCATTTCCCCCTGCTTTTCAGTGCTTTTCTGTCCCGTATTTTACATTCTCCTCTCGAGTCGGGGGCACAGGATTAAGTCGATGAGGTGTTTGTTGTTGTTTTCTTTAATCCCTATTGCTCGGCCTTCCTAGTCCCTTTTGAACTCCCATGCCGTTGTGTAAAAATGAAAAGCTACGAGAAGATTATACGATGGGGTGTTTTTTAGCTTTAACGCTGCTTTTGTGCCTCTTAAATTACTAAATCTAGTTGCAGGGAAATAAAAGAGAGTGCAGAGATGAGAAAACATCCTTAAAATGGAGGAAAGAATTTGAAATATTTTGAACCAAGTTCGGTCGTTTGGGGTTTTTTTCTAAGTGGATGTGGAGAAAAGCCTTTGTCAGAAAGCGTTTTAAAAGCGTTTTGAGCCTTTGACCCTTTGTTGTGCAGCAACAGCAGAAGTCCCACAGCTGGCTGGAGTGATGACTTGGCTGAATTATAACCCTTAGTACATTCTGACTAACCTGTGTCGTGTCTTTAAACACAAAACTATCGGGCCTCTTCAGATGCTCTAATGAAAAGAGCCACCTTAATTGGGCTTTCAGTGTGTATGTCACATCCAAGCCAGTTGAGTGTACAATTCAGGAGCAATATCTGGTGGATGCCTTGTAATGCTCTAACGTGTTTCATCAATGATTTCTTTTCTTTAACATGCTTCCTGGAAAAATCTTCAATGGACAGAGTTACCAGCTGAGGAAGGTAAGCGTGTTAATGAGATCTTCTGCTAATTCTTGTTAATAATTAATTTATGTATTTTTTAATGTGCATAACTAAATTGCTTTGTTACATATTGCAGGAAAAACCTTACTTGAGCTTGTGATTGAACAATTTGAAGACTTACTAGTTAGAATTTTGTTGCTGGCAGCTTGCATATCTTTTGTAAGTATTGATATTTTTCTTTCATAGACTACTGTCTTGCAGCATGACAGATGTTCCAGTCTATAAGAAGTGTACATGCTGAGGTTATTCTCTTTCTCCAAAGGTAGAAATATAGATGTAAAGGAAATTGCTGTCTCCTAAGTTAGTGGCCACGTGAAGAGGGTTTCTGTATGCTGGAAAAAAAATTCAGGGAGTCTTTCATTGCATGAGTCATAAGTACATAACTACACTTACAGGTATTTTAAAGTGCTTCTTATTCAACCCAGTTTGCTTGTTTGAGGTGGGATTTCCCAATGCTTTTGTTGGCTTTAAAAGCTAACCTTGAGTCAGTAAGTGTTTAACTGGACATTCTTCTTGCCTTTGAGTTAATCGTTATCAAGCTCAATGTATAATCATTGGAAGACATTTTTGGATGCAATGCAGACTGTAAATAGAATTTACATGGCGAATATTCCATTTGCCTTCCCTTCCTGATAATAGCAAGGTGACAGTTGTTGCTTTTGACAGTGACAAGAATGATGACGGCTGTGATGGCACCGTTGTTGACCAAATTTGGTAACTGACCTTTGGGTAGTCTAGTCATTAGATGGACATCTTGCTTTGCATACAGGATTAAAAGAACAAGACTACTTTTAACTTAATTTTTTTTTTTTTAAGTAGGTTTAGGTAATCTTATACATAATGTGCAAAGGGTATGTGTTTGCTGGAAACCTGAGCAAAGGCTGAGTATAGAAGAAAGATGAAGGCTCTTTGTCTTGGAGCTGGACAACAGAAATAAAAGTGGCAGAATATTAAATTGTTTAGGTAGGAGGAAAAGTTTATAGCAGACTTTGCCCTGGAGTTGTAATTAACTCCTTTAAAAAAAAACAACAATGATGCAGCTCTTGGGGGGAGTGGAAATTGTGGTGACTCTTTAGCTAAGGGCCAGGTAATTAGGATGGGCAGAGGAGAATGTACTTTGAAGCTGTTCTGGTTGATGGGGGAAGGGTTGTGGCTGCTACAGTATTATATACTGTGTTGCTGATCCTTCACCAAGAGAGGCTTCAGCTGTCCCCACACTGACACCTTCAAAGTGCTTTGGGTTTTGGTATGCATAGACTGTTTCCAACTGAGCAGTAATGGGTGGCATCATCTTGACCACAAAAACGTGCCTTACTGGCTCTTCTGTTTCCTGGGGAGGCAATCAGACTGACTATAGAAAATTGAATAAACAGGTCATTCAAAAGCTTTCCCCCCCTTATTATTTTCCCCTCCAGAGGGCGAGAAGGGGGATGTATTTTTGTTCCTGAAAAGTCAGGAGTGTTTAATCTCAGGAGATTAATGACAGAAGTTTGTTAGCCTTTCATGCCAAGGCACACTTTTTAATTTTTATGACCAAGCAAGGGAAAAATAAGATTCACCAACATTTAAGCTTTCATTGCTGAATCTGACTAGGTATGATACTAGGCTGACAGAGGTCATATAACCTACACTGCCAAGCCCTCTTTGAAAACTTGATTAGTAACTGAATTCAGTTTCTTTTTTCAGTATGCTTAATTTTCCTGCCTAATTAAGAAGAGACTAGTTTTAATGGAGTGTGGGATAAATCTGGGTTCTCTGCTTCTGTGTGACTCCATGGTACATGACCTTGGGCTACTGCACTGCCTTTTCTGTCTCCTGTTTAAGTGTTACAGATACTCACTATAAATTGATATTAGTGGTGAAGATTTTATCTTTTGATGAAATGTAAAAAAATTAGTTATATTGTAATTTTGGTACTTTTACAGCACTTCTCTGTGTATGTTTCTGGCTTTTTCCCTGTTCAGAAGGTGATCATCTGTTGTCTGGTTTTCTTTGGTTTTAACACTTTTTCTCGTTGAAAGCATATTAGAGACTTTTGTACTATCAGTAAAGAGCTGCTGAATATGTTGATATAAAGACTGTATTGTTGCAAAAATTGGATGTGTTCAACATCATCTAAATTCTGGTATTCCTGGAAATGTTTGGATATAGTACATGGCTGTGTTAGGCTTGTGGTCAGTGGTTGTTCCACGAGAAAATATTACATTAAAAACTAGGTTTTGCAGTTGAGATTACAAATTATGCAAAGTCATTCTTCCAATAGAACAACTGAATGCTGGAGCTTAACTTCAGGGTGTTTAATTATACTGTCTTTTTATGAGCCTTAGAAATTCAGATTTTGTTTGTCCTGTCACAAGGCCTGCAGAACTCCCAGTACCTTAGAGATCTTGAAATGGATAATTAGACTTAAAATGGAGTCAGTTAAATTTGCGTTGGTTTTGGATGTTGAGTAATACTATTGAGAGTGGCTCTTTAATGAGTCAAGGCTTTCTTGGGAGCAATGTCAGATCCCACAGAATCATACTGTGAAACTTAGAGAAGTGCTGATTCGCACTTCAGTGACTGCCTGTTACTGTGATTTATTGTTTGATAGACCATAAACTGTAGCACTTGAGTAGAAAATAGGACACTGTATAGCACAGCAACAGAAGTGAGGCTGCATAGCAGCTCTTGTTGGAAATAACTTCCAACTGAAGACTTTTAGACCTGGTGTATGTCCTAAAGGGAATTTTCATCACGATGCTTAAATAGGTAGTTTGCTTTGAATGACAAGGGATGAGAAGAGTGTTTTGAGTTTCTAGTGGCAGGGCCGAGTGTTGGAATTGGGCATGAATATATAGCACTGCCTTAACTTTTTTTAAGGATTTTTTTTTTTTTGGTGTGTCACTGAAAACTTACTCTAATTTGAATTTGGTGTTTCTAACAGTCAAATGGAATATGTACTTCATGCTAGTGGCAGCAGGTTCATGATGTGTGCTTTCAGGAAAGGCATAGGGGCTGTTAGGGCAGTGAGTGTATCTGTGTTCTTCAGCTGTGCATCATCAGTCAATAAAACCACGTTGAAGTTACAGGTATGAGAGAGGATTTGGAGGTATATAGATGATTACTTTGTGGAAGTTTTTTCTGGTGATTGTCTTGTGAATATCAATCATATTAGATTCTTACTATTGTGACTGACCTCACAGAGACATCCATGGTTCACATTGAAATCTGCAGTAGATGTGCAGAAACATCCCCTCTTAGAGACAATGTGAACTTCTGTGTTCAAAGTGCCTTTTGTGTCCTCAGCCTCCCCTGTCAGGTATGTGTCAGTAAAATAAATCAGACAGCAGCTGAATCTGTGTCACTCTTGCTGATTGTGTGGGGTCATATGCTGCGTGTTTGTTATAGCTGTAGATACTATGTCCTACATTCCAGGCTGTTACAGATGTGCCTAGTTAGTAGCAGCTTAAACTCGGTGTTTCTTCAGTACTTTTATTGTTTTATGTTTGGCTTTTGAAGAGAAACAATGTAAATATGTTCTGATGGTGAGTAAATGGATCTAGGTGTAGGATTGGACCTTGTCTCAGTGTTCTGTCCGCTGTGAAGCCTATGGAGAAATAAACTTGTAGAGTGTATCTCAGCAGTTCAGCAGCCTTTGTAGCCTGACTTTCTAGGTGTAGAGGATGTTTAATTTTCCATGAACTGTGGCTTTTTATTCTTGCTATTTGTGTAGCATGTACTCAGATCTACGGTGTTTACATAAAAGAGCAGCTTTCTTTGCTTTATAAAGGATTTTGACAAGTTGCAGGATGTTAACTGTGAATCTGATGTAGGGTAATTCTTTAGTAAAGTATCTAAGCTTTAAGCAGTGATGTATGCTTAACCATGCAAGCTTATCTTTGCATCACACTGAATTTTCTTATACAAGTTGCAGTGTAGACTATAAACTAATGAAAACAAACTTAAGTATTAATACAGCATCATAAGATATTTATCCTCCCCCATTATTTGATTCCTGACTTAAAAGTGAATGTTCTGGGGATGTTTTCTGATAGTGGATGTCCATGCTTAGGTTAAAACAATATGTTGTGATTTATTTCAGAGATTATTATAGCCTGTAAGTTAGTGCAAGTATAGCCTCATCTGTGTTAAAAGGTGAGCAAAGCTACTCCTGGAGGAAGTAAGATGTGCCAGTAAATATTGCAAGTTTGCCTTGAAACCACCCCAAAAGCTACCTGTTGAGGTCAGTAGCAGTGAGTATGTGGCACAAGATAAGGGTTGCTGTAGAACATTACACTGGCACCCGAGATACCAGCTGATGGGTAGGGATGATAAAGCTGTGAGAAGCAACTGTGATTCCAGTTTACTTTGTAGAAATCAAACCATGGGTGCTGTGTATCCTTTCCTTCTTCCTTATTACTGCACTAAACACAGGAATGTGTTTATTTTCAGAAATACAGAGTAGTATATATGACGGGTGTTTACAATCTAACCACTAAAATTCTTAATTTTGTATTTGTATATGTGGTCAAGATCTGTTTTAGTTTGGTCCTGCCCGTTCCCCCTAGGTAGCAAATAATAATAATAATAAAAATTCTACTGAATAATGGAACTAAAATTGGGGATGTTTTTCTTTAGTATTTCCTGGTGTTCAGTGTAACTGACATGAAACAAGTATCAGGACTACTAAAATAGTTTGCATCTGCTTAATTTTAAGCTAATTTGTATTGAAAAGAAAAATCCCTAAAGGAGAATTTTCTGCGCAGCAGTTAATACTCTGTCCAAAATATACTAAATCTTGGTTTGTAGTATCCCGTGAAAAGAAAACTCTTAAAAGTTCATAGTTGGACATGACCTGCTTTAAGTAACCCAGGACCTCTTTTTGTTAGGATCAAACCTTACTCTCCCAGCTTGCCTCTAAGTTTCCATTGTCAAAATGAAAAACAAACAAAAAACCTTGCTAGGTTGCTGACAACAAACTGTTTGCTTTTCCTCTGTTAGTGGTAAGTGGGTACAGCCTGCTGGGCAACAGAGCTCTATCTTGAAACTTCCATTCTTCACTCTAATTCTGGTTTTGTTACTTAATGATTAACAGTCACCTGAGACAACTTGCCTCCATAACTCATCTGACAATACAGCGATACCGAACTTGTAGAGCTGCAAAAAGCTGCAAGGACACTTGTGTTCTTCTAGCTGTTTTCATCAGTAGTCACTTCATTGCTGGCTGACTTCTGCCTTGTACCTCTGCCCCTTTTTTACAAATAACCAGGAAAGCTAAGTGCATTTTGCCTGTCATTGTGTGTTTTTGTGTTTACTGTCCTGCAGGTCCACCCTATTAAGCTTTGATTAAAATAGGCTTCTGCAAGCCAGAGCTCCAGCAGCCCTAAAGCAAACATAAACATGCTGAATGAAAGTTGTCCTTCAAGCTGCTTTTGTGGGCTGTTGATAAAGGACTTTTGTGTCTTGCTATTCATTGCCCTTATATTTTCAGACTTGCATTTCTCTTGAGCAGTTATCTTACTCCTTTATTTTTTTTTTCCCCTGCTCTTTTAAGAAGCTTAAATATATGGTAACTTTACTTATTGACCATACTGCCTGAACAGTACATTGGAGATCAATGACCTGGAAATTAAGCTGTTCTACATGTGAGTCTTAAAGTGATTAGGGCTGAAATATGGTGGGGCCCTTTTGAGTTGTAGTCAAATAAAAGATCTCTCATTGTAAACCTCTCCAGGGTCTTAAAAGTGTACTAGTTGAAACTTTTGACAAAGACTCAATGCCTTGGGTGCCTGGTTAAATGTTGTATTCTTTGTCCTACTTTAGTTTTAACTGTGGTTTTGTTTTTACTTCAGCCTACTGATGAGTTACAGCAATGTTTGTGTGTCACAAGTGTCCTAAATGCAGTGTTGATGTAGCTGTAATCTGCTTTAAAAAGCCCAGGAACTCCCAATGTATTTTTATATTTATAAATCTATATTTACTCAAATAATTTGTAGATCTGGAGCTTGGATCATTCTGCTGTTAGTAACTGTGTAGCAACTTTCTTTGGGAGAAATGTTTGTTGCCAGTTTCCAGGTTGATCTGGTCACAGATTAACACAGATTGGTGTTTTTTTGCAAAATCTATCCAGAGTGAAGATCTAAAGCATCAGATCTGTACTGTCAAGGTTTCTCATCTGAATTAGTCTGTTTTTTGGTTTTTTTTAATAATAATTTACTGAAATAAAAGATTCTTTGAAAACTTAATTTTGGTTCTCCTTGACATACTTGGATCTTGCTGTTCTTGTAGCTACTTTCCCTGCCTCCTAAAGTTGCAGGCTTTCTCAATGTTACTGTACAACACACACGGTCTTCAGTCTGAAAAGATGACGGTTCAGGATTGTGTAAAACAAATGTGCTATTCCAGTTAACCTTGTGGCTGCCTGTTCTGTTCAGAACATCACACAATGTTTGAATTTACTTGCTTTGTTGGAAGCAAAATGGGCTCTACTGAATTTCAGTAAAGAAAGGGAGTGAAGGAACAGATACTGAACAAATAGTAAACAGCTTTTCTGATGTTAGCCAGTGACCTGCTATATGCTAAGAAAACTGGGAACGTGCCATTAGCCATTTCTGTAGCTCCACTGGAGGCAGCAGTACTGGTGCAGAGTAAAAGCTGTCTGTGAGATAAAGTTAGTGTGTGGAGTGAAGACTGCAGTGTGGGCTGTTGACTGCTCCAGCAGGACAAATGGCAGAAGTTGTTCCTGGGGACTGGAGATCAGTGGTGTGTGGTGCGGGAGGAGGGAAGAAATACCAAGATGCAGAAACCGGAAGAAATCCTAGCTAAATTCCTTCTCCAAAGGGATTACACAGACCCTCAAAACAACATGTTGCCAGTTGGAATGTTTCAGTTTTATTAATCGTAACCTGGATCTTACAAGTTTAGTCTTCTGTAATAAAATTTGTTGTTGCATCGAATTTGCTTGACAGTCCATTTTCTGCTTGAGACTTTCATGCTGCTGCTCCTTCCTTTTAACATCCTGGAGTGTTTCACAATTGAGCAATAGCTCTGAGCAGCATGTTGGGGGAATTGTGGCACTTGCTTTAGTAACGGTTTGCTCGCTGCAGTCTTCTAGTGATTCAGAGTCCTGTTGCCTGACTACCAGCCCTAATTATCTTAACATGTTCCTATTTACTGTCACTTTCCAGGCTTCCTGTTGCTCAACATGTTGATGAAAATGCTCTTCCTCTCTGGTCATGTTAGTTTGACTTTTCTTCAGTAATTACAGAACTTAATAGAGGCCCTGACAAATAGCCATTCCAGTCAAGTGAATGGCATAAGCCTAAAACCAGAGTAATTCTGAGTTAAAATAAAACCGGTGTGGAGCCTTTTATGCAAGTCCTCAAGTTGCTTTACTTTTAAAAAATCCAGTTTTGTTTTTATCTGCTACTCAGCCCAGAATTCAGTTTCATATGTAACTGAATTCTCTTAGATACTTCAGTAAGCCCCAACTTGTATTTAAATACATGCAGATGCTTATTTTTTTTTATTTACTCACCAAAAACTTGTAAAGCTGTTTCATCTGTGTGTCTAAGTTACTGATAAAAGACAATTAACTTGGTTAAGATTCAGATTCTGGCAAAGTATTAGCATTGTAAGTAATCAAACTAGTCAGTCTGCATCCTGTTAGACAGTAATGAAACTTTTGAAACTTTTCACTGCCATCCATAACTGTTGTCACAACTTCTGCTTTCATTTGTGAAGCAAAAGTAGCAATGTTTCCCGAGTAAATAGCTTGCTCCTTTAAAAGGAGAATAGCCTTGGAAATGAACTTTGTACTACTTCAGTAAAGATTCTTTTTCTCCTTTTCCGCTGCATGTTGCCAACTCATTCATGAACTGCAAAACTACATTTTGGAAGACTGAGGGGTTTCAAAAATTGTTAAAGTCTAAGCAGCTCAACCTCAAGCTGAAATTTACTGGGTGTTAAGTTTGCAAGGTGTCTGTGTAAATCAGTAATTTAAAGAATTGTTTGTTTTGCAGGTCCTGGCCTGGTTTGAAGAAGGTGAAGAAACAATCACAGCATTTGTAGAGCCTTTTGTAATCTTACTTATATTAGTAGCCAATGCAATTGTGGGAGTGTGGCAGGTATGCAGCTATTTTTACAGCATCAAATCACAAGTGTTTAGGTTTGTTGTGGGGTTTTTTTGTTTTTGTTTTTTGTTTAAGAGGCAAGACTGTGCAAGGTAGTGTCAGGTGCTTCATACAATGCAAGTAATGAGTATTGCTAACTCTAAAAAAATTAAACAAAAAATAAGGCAGGAGCCCTATTATCAGGTTAAAACATGTTAAAGAGGAGCCTACAAGCTGGAAGCTACCAGAATGGTCATTGAGTGGCATTGCTGCACATTCCTGTGCTCACTTTTTATGCTAGCACAAGTAAGCTGGTTGAACACTGACCCTCAAAAAATTCACTTTTTAGCAGTATCCAGCTCTCTGTGTAACTGCTAGAGCTGGTGTGGAGCAAAGAGGTAATGGCAGTGGAGAGGTAATAGCATTGCCCCCTTAAGTGTCATTTTCTAATCAAGTCTTCACAAAGCAGTCATGCAAGAATTAATCTTTAACTTGAGACTTTGAACTAGAATTCTGCATATAGTAATTGTGCATATGAAATGTAGAGCTATCTGTATATCCTGGGGTTTTTCTTGTGTAGTTGTGTGCCCTGTTGTAGGAAATTAGGGTTTTTCAGATGGGATAGTGTGCAGAGGATACCCATGTACACATCTATATGCAGTGATTTAATTGTGAAACAGAGTTGCTGTACAGGTGAAATGACTCATTTCCTTGTTTTAAGGGGCATGGAAAATTAAGTCACAGTACACAGTCCCCACCCATAAATGCATCTGTTTCTACAGGTACTAGATTTGAGCAATTGAGTCATTGCCTTAGCTCTGCTCTCCTCAACATTTCCTCTCACATGCTCTTTTCCCAGAGTGCCACTTGCTAGAACTTCAGGGGTTGGTGAGACATTCTTTAACTACCATAAGTTCGAGTAAACTGGGAACAAAAAGATAGGGCCTAACACACTGAACTCGTTTAATTCTTTCTGATTTCTCGTCTTTGAAAGAAAATTTTTGTTTAATCTTTGGTTTGTGGGACTGTCTTTTTGTACCTTCAAGGTTTTGCCTAAAATTAACTCTTAGATAATCCACAGAAAAGCAGTATCAGCATTATTGTGCTGAGGATAAGAATTTACCTGGTGGAATATGAGGCTAGTCCTCATTATAGCTTTGTAGGTCTGCACTGGTATCTTTGCACTGCCTGGCACTGAGCTGTGCATGTACACATTAATCTTTCAAGGTAGTTTTGGTAATGCTGGTTTTCAGCTGTGATATGTGGAAGTACCAAGTACCTCAGTCTTTGAAATTCTGAAGATTTGGTGTGTTTCAAACACATATCGGCCTTTCCAGGTAATAAAAACTGTGTGCACCCTTACCGTGATCTATAATCATCAGGACTATATGACGTTTGTACTTGTCAGTAGTCCGGAAAATGGAAAATAAGTTACTTCTCAAAGAGCTAGAGAAGGAGAACTGATAAGCTGTTTGTTGTCCTTTATCTAGGTGGCATCATGATGTTGATAGCAATCTTTGGTAGTGCTTAGCTGAGAGAACTGTACTAGAGATAAGAAAGCTGTTGTGCTAATGTTAGTGGAAATAAAAAGGTAGTCACGTGTGGGAATTCATTTAAGTTTGTAACTTGTCCTGAGACTCTGGGGAACTTTCTAGTCTGCCTGCTTTAAATTCACTTTAGTGTGACTTGGTTTGCTGAAACAAAGTAAACAATATACTGTTTGAGCTTTGTCTTAACTTGACCCTTTGTTTCTATCTGTCAAATTTGGAGTGCTAGTGCACTCCAGAGTGAGTCTAAGCTGCTCCAGCTGATAAGGAACAGCTGAGACTATCCATGAGTCTTAATTCTGCTTGGTGCTTTTTTAATTGAATGTCAAAAAAAACTGGAACTCAGGACTTTGTTTGGCCTCCCTGTGACAAGGCACAATGGATATTCTTGATGGGAAAGGCTGCAGGGTTTTAATAAACAACTTATAGGTTCTAAATGCTCACTAATACCTGAATTATGTTGAAATGATTTCCAGTCAGCAACCTCATAAGGGAAGGGGCCATGTAATTTTCTGTATCAATAAATGTTGCTGAGCTGAGTAAATAGTATTAATATGATAATGCACTTGAAAAATCAGATCTGACATGCATATTTTTCTTTGAGGGCCTGGAACATTACACATTTTTTGCTGTCTTTTAGGAAAGAAATGCTGAAAATGCTATTGAAGCTCTTAAAGAATACGAACCAGAAATGGGCAAAGTGTATCGACAAGACCGAAAAAGTGTACAGAGGATTAAAGCAAGAGACATTGTCCCAGGTGATATTGTAGAAGTGGCAGGTAAGACTAATTTATGTTGTGCATTCACATATTAGCATGTTATTGTAAAATTGTACTGGGGGCCTCCTCTTAATCATTTGAGGCCCTGGGGAGAGTTTTCAAAGATGCCTAAGTATATGCTTCACTTATGAGCAATCTTGCTGCTCTTTATCTGTAATTACCTTAAATGTGCATTTGTACTGAGGGGATTGTTTTTCAAATTGCTTTTTAGTTTAATTGGTAGGTCTAAAAGCAAAGCATCTTAATTGGAGTACGGGTTTTAACACTTGTTACAACTCTAAAATTTTATTTTCTGAAGTCTGGTTTTAATGTCTTGTAACTTGTCTGTTTTCTCTCACAAAATACTCATTTCCTTGCTCTTAAATGTGTTGTTTCCTTAGGTTCTGGAATGCAGAGATTTTAAAATTTATTTATTTATTTAGTCACATGCTGTTCTTTAGCTAAAGAAAGATAATTTCATCTGAAGTTTATTGTCTCATCTCTTTGACTTGTAGCAGCAGTGCCTTTCAACTTCTCTTCAGAAATATCTTCCTCTGTCCTCTCAGCTAGTATGACTGGCATGTGACGTAATTTTTTTCTCATCTTTCATAATTATTTGTTGGTTCTTTTGCCTATTGCTATAAAGGAGACCATAAAGAGAGAGATCCACAAAGTCGAGGTTCCTATTTCTCTGGTGTAAGCACTTCCAGAACCAGTCTTATAAGATTGGACTTTTACATCAAGCTTTCTAACGACTTAGATTAAATAACTTAGATTGGTGTATCTTTATTTGGAAGGAGCCCCAAACCAAAAGTGTTGTATAGTTACAGTTAGAACTCCTTAATTTGGGTTCTAATGCCATACTGATAATTTTATCTCTAAACTGGATTTATCACTGACTTTAATGTTTCCAGTTCCTTCCCAGGTAAAACTAGGTGTTTCTTGTTAAGTGTCAGGAGTGAGTGTGCACTCATATTTTGTAGGTCATTATCAGCTGTTAACTGAGTGATTGTTCATTTGGGAACAATTTAGGATGTTCATCAAAATTTTTTTCCACTAGTGTCACTTTGCTGTTAGAAGTGGTAGCAGGCTGAAGGGGAGATAAATATGTACCCTTAAACTCGACTATCCTTCTGTTTTCATTAGCAGGCAGAGAGAGTCTGCACTCAAAATGAAGTTGGTGTTGGCTGCCTGCCCAGCTTTCATTCTTTGGGAAACTTTAACATTTGCTGAGCCCTGTCTGCAGCCCCTGTTTTGTGCATAGGATGATTCAGCTGCAGCAGCCCTGGGTGGGGTAATTCAGATTGTGAGTCTCATGAAGGCTAAGGCAGGGTTTCCTCTTAGCATCTGTTGGTGAAGAACAAGTACAAAATGCTGACAGCAGAAGTAAAGGGTGAATTACGATACCTTGTCAGTTACTCTGCTGTTTTGACTCACTGTTACTGCACTGAACAGTCAAATTAGTGATTCTGCAATGAGATTTTGTTCAAGCAGCTGAGGTTTTCTGCATCCTTTTTAAGCAACCTGAAGTGCAGGAATTACAGATTTTTCAGTAGATGCCTAATCCAAATCTTAATCCTGTTTTTAAGTGTCAGCAATAGAATGGTAGTTTTGGAACCAGTTTATATCATGGGAATACATTGGAGTTGTGGTTTTAGGTACTTTAAAGCAGTATTGGTAGAATTGCAAGTTGATGACTGTTTTTTGTACTGGTTTGGGCCATGTCACTAAGGAAGAATGTTGGATTTTGCTGCTTTGCCACGTGTCTAGAGCACAGCTTGCTTTTTTTATTTCAGAAGAGGTAGAGATTGCATTTTCATCTCACAGAAGAAGATAAGTTCTATGTCAAACACCTGAGGGCTGTGTAGGCTTTTACTTATCTTGCTGTATTTTGTCAGTATCAATAAAATCTGTGCCCTGAGACATCTCTTTAAAAGGCCTATGTCTGAAGGAAATAAATGAATTGGAAATAAACCTCTGACTAGTATACCTGGAACAGTAGGCTGTCTTTAACAAACATGGTATCCTATTTTTTGTAAGATAACTATTGCATTATTTTAAAATCTGCTTGTGAAACAGTGGTAGTCCAAACATGTAGGACTGATATTTTGTTTTTTAAAAAGGACAAGCTTATTCTCGTGTAAAGAAACAAATTACCTAACTTTTATGACTGCCCTTTAACACAGGTGGTCCATCTTGCTGACTGTAGAAGCCCATGCTGGTTAAAATACTCAAACTGGTGGGTCAAAATCTCAAGCTAATCTTAAGCACTCATCATATTTTTCTTATTTTTGCAAATATAATCAACTGCAGCTCCAAGTGAAGGTAGCTAAGTGTAAGTCATGTGGATGTCTAATACAGAAATAAGTGTTTAAGTGCAATATGAACTCTGATACTGAAATAATGAATTTAAACTTGTAGATAGACAATAATGAAGTTTGAGTTGTAATCAAACTCGGAAAAGCTGCCGAGCAAGTAGAGAAGAGCAATACACCGTGTCCCAGTGTTGGTGTCAAGACCTGGAGGTGAGAGAGACTGTGTGCATGCCTGGGCCTCAAGTGTAAGAGCACTGCGATGGCCTTTGACATGGTGTTTGCAAAAAGATGACCATGTAGGGAAGTGACAGAGCCCTTCATGCTGGGATACATATCTGGGTATGGAATTCTAGGCAAAGTGCCAATGACATTTGTGTGTCCAGGCAAATATCTCTCAGCTGAGTGGCACAAATAACCAGGTGATGGTTTCTCCCCTGTGCTGATACCTAATTTTGAACAACTTTCTACAGGTCTTCCATTATGAAATAGTTGTATTTAGTGCTCTATCAGCTTTGTTAATTTCAAGTAGCTATTTGTAGGTCTGACACAGAGATAACTTTCATTGTAGGCATTGGTAGATTGGCATTGCAGTTTGAGGAAAGGAGGGAAAATATTTGCCTCTACATTGCAAGAGGTCCCTGAGAATAAGTAGCATTGAACCATTTCCTAAATCATTTGTTTTCAGTAGTTTTGAACCCATTTAAGATAACCTGGTTGACTTAGCATAACCCAAAGGCAGTGTGGAATAATAGTTTGTACTATTACTTTTTATTCTGGCTCCTTAGGCTAGAGTTTTGACTGCTTTCATTATATAGGCTGTTCACTCTGCCTCGTGGCCCTCTACACTAAAGCTCCTAGAATGTAGTTTCTTTAATTGATCTTTCAGCCAGGGAAACAAATGCTGGTTTATTTGACTTGAAGTAACAGGGGGGAAACTGCAGGTCACCTTGCAGTAAGTAGGGAGTAACCTGAATTAGATTATCCCTCAAGTGGTAGATAACCTCCTTTCTTGTGTCCCTTGGGGATCAGTGTGCATGTAGGAACTGCAGAATGCTTGATGAGCAATTACTCATCCTTATGCTGAGTAGCCAACAAATTCAACATCAATGCTACGCTAAAACTTTGCAGGTGTACCAGCAGACACTGTAGTCCAGGTTTGCCCTGAGACTGCACAGACATGAATTTCCGAACTGTATGTGGTAGGAAGACCTGCTTCCATGTCCACTTGAGCAGAGGTGGTGGAAAAGATGCTGTACAATCAGCAGAAGCTCTTTGAGAAGAAGTTGAGGTTACAGATTTGGGATATATGCCTTAAATTTGCTTGCAGACATGTGGTGGGCACAGTTCTCAGAACTGTAGTATGTGAAGGTTACTAAGCTACGCTGTTTGTTTCTTAGAATTGATGAACTGAAAAAAATCCAGATGCTGGCCTCAAATGGCTTTTCAGTGTGCCAGTCTTAAAATGGATTATCCCAGTGCTATAAAAGCTTAAGTTTATTGGAGGGTAACTAGTGGTTGTCTTCATAGATTAAAGATGTCCTTTGTTTTACTTGACTCTTTGTTTGCCTTGGTTAAAGTAGTGTCTTCAAGAGAAATTTAAAGCAGCATGGCCTTGGCTTGTAGAAGTTTTGTATGTAGTCCAGTCTCACAAATGGGGGTAAATTGGTTGCAAGTAATTTATGTTTAAAGAAGCACATTTGGGAATAAGAATGAGCTTTGTTCATGTCCATTGTATTTTCCTGTCTAAAATGTTCTCTTTTAGATACAGTGTATCTGATTTTTTTGGTAATTTAATAAATGCATGTTCATTTGTTGGAATCTGTAAGTAACCAAACTAGAGTGACAGTAGTTCCTTATTTCTCCTGAAGTGCTGAATGATGGTTCCTGTCATCTGTTACTGTATATGTGTACTCAACAGCTTAAAAATACATGCAGAGTTCCCAGAAGCTGTTGTTTATTAGATTAGAAGCCTTCCAGAAGGTTCAAAGTTTATACCTGGCATAAAGTATGCAAGAACTACCTTAGGAAGCTTTTAATTTTAACTGCAGCATACTGTAAGACTCATGCTAAAGCATAAATGAGTTATAATTAAGGGAAGATTAATTTTGGGGTGAAGAAAATTAGGAAGGAAGATTCTTAAGGTGAATTACGACAAACTCCAGTGTGGTTGTGAAGAGCTGCAGATTCTCCCTGATAGTATAAGCAACAAACATTGACATTGCAGATCTTGCTCCAAAACATCTGGGTCCTTGTGCCTGTGTTAATTTTCTAATAACTAGAATTGATGTTTAGACTCGATGCTAAATGTGCAGGTCTCCTTTTTTTGAAAAGTATTGAGATTGGAGAATAAAGTAGTGAAAAGGATGGAATAAGGCTGAAATCCAGGATGTTGACCTACTGTCCAAAAGGCATACTGCTGGGAGCATCTCCTGAGAGTGAAAAACGAGAAAAAATATGGAAGATCCACAGTTAGTAAAATACAGGTGTGAATACTGCATCAACCTGTGGGCTTCAGTGAGCATTTTGGCTGTCAAAATCTTGGCACATGAGAGAAAGTTTTGAGAGAATGAGACACTGTCCGTGCTGCGCTGCGGTCTGGAGTTACATGAGGTTCAAGTCAGGGCACAACCTAAACTTGTGTCACTCTCAACACACATTCTCAAACTTAGAAAACACATCTCCAGTTTTTTTTTTCCAATTCTTGTAGTGTTTTCCTCCAGAGTTGCCAAACTTGTAAATAGGACTTCAGCTTTGATGTGAAGGTGGTGTTCTCTACCTGATCTGACAGAAGTTGAAGCTTAGCTTACCAGTTTGTTCTTTCTGATATTAAGTATTTTTACAGGCTGATGACAAGAGTTTACCATCTAGAAGACAGTGACATAAAATAGATACCCTGATTAAAAGCTAGACAAATTCAGATTAGAAATAAGTGCAGACGTGTAGACAGGGTACTTGTTCACTGAGCATCTTGTATAATGTTCTGGTGCCCTCTTCAGAGAGAATGACACTTGTAAGTAGGTTTTTACAGAACAAGTTGAAATAGAATAGGAATAATTTAAGTAATATAAATTGTGTAATACAATCTTATCAGTTTTTTCCAATACAAACCTCAGTTCTCACCTGAAAATATTTTGTTCCCAGGTAACTGAGCTTATTCTGTAGTTTTGGTTTCCATTGATAAGAATGTAGTATGTATAAGGGTGTTGTCTGAATGTTTTAAACTTTTAACAGTTTAGGATAATCACACTTTTGCATACACTGCACAGTAAATTCCATGGATATTTTCTGTCCAGAAAGCAGAACAGCATATGATAGAGAAGGATATTTCATGAATGTCTGATCTGTACTGTGCATCCTAGATGCAAAGAGTGGATGTATTCATATGTTCTCTATCATTTTGGCAGTGAAAGAAAATGCTCCTTTACTAGTGTGGTTAAAGCTGAATGGACTAGTGCTATTATAACCTTTGTCTTGCTGGAAATAAATCTAGCTTACTGGTTTGGAGTGGAAACTTAGACCTAAAACTTATTTTGTAGTCACTCTTCTAATTTTGACAATTTGACACTCTTGACCTTGTACGAAAGCTTAGATGGACTTGATAATCTTCCTGTTCTGGAGAGCTTTTGAATTTTGGCAGGATTTTATTATACCCTGTTCAGGAAGTGTTAAATACTTCAAATTAAGTTTCTAATGGTCTAAGGAAATCAAACACAATAGGAAGACTAGACTGTATGCATGCAAGGGGGGAAAAGGACCTAAGCTGAGCTTGTGTTAAGGAAGTTTAATATAAAAACAATTGTACTGCAGGAGCTATAATGCTGAATAGAAACAAACCCTTCTGTTCAGGTGTAAGTTTTAAGTATGACTATCCCCCAGCAGACACAATACTCAGTTCTGGTTGATCAAAGTGTGTAGCATCCCATAGGTGTTATTTTAAGCCTACTTATTTCAATTCTTAATGGTGTGTCCTCTACTTTAGAGGATAAGAAACTTATTTTTGGACAAGAGTGGGGACCTTGAAGTAACTGACTCCTTAATAAAGAGGCTAAAGGTCTCATTAGGAGGAGTGGTTTAAATAACCGAACCCACAATAATATGTAATATTGAAACACTTAAAGAAATTAGTTGCTGATGCTTACTGGTTTTTGGTAAAAGAGTTAATACTTGCTCCTTTTCCCTTTTGATGGTAAAACCCCATGCATAGTGTATTTTGAATCAGATGTTTTAACAGCAGTGTGGTAGGTTTATATCTGCTGAATTTGATAGTATTTCTATCCTAGCCTGATTAAATGAGAACATCCTAATAAAGCAGGACAAAGACCATACTATCTTAAAAATCAAAATACATGGAATGTGTTAACAATTAATCTATTAAGACACTTAAAAGAGGGGGAACAACACTATTTTATATTACTCTTTTTTTTTTTTTTTTGGCCTCTCTGGTGTGTTGTGAAAGTTGGGGATGATTTTACTCAATTTCAGGAGCTACTGTGTTTCCCAAATTGTTCAGCCATATGTTGAAATAGTACCCTAGTTCTTCAGAACTTGCCAAATAAAAAATACAAAAGACAAAATCACCCAACAGTGGCAGAAGAGTTTAGAGCTGTACCAATAATCTTTATTGCAAAAGTCCAGTTCCAACCCCAACCCACTGATTGCAGATACAGGTCGACACTAGCTTTGGTTAATGATAAACATAAATAAGAAGGTGTTAGGTACATGCTGTATGTGAACAGCCATTCTGACTGCTGCAGGAAAAATAAATGGCTTAGGTGGGCTCTTTGCAAACAGGTCACTTTTTTGGCTAAGAAATGAATTGTTCTTGTAACACGTTAACATAAAAAGGAAGCAAAACTTTGCACTTTTTATCATGTACCTACCTGTCTGTAAAGCTTAAGTTGTGGGAGGGATCAGAGGCAGTGGGCAGAGCTGATAAAGGTGTTCAAAGTACACATTTAAAGCAGGAGTTTTGAGAACACTTCTGTACTGAAGTGGCTTTGGTGGTGAAGTTAATGCTGCTTTCTGAGCCTACCATCACCAACAATTTTGGTTAGAAGATTTAGAATGAGGCTTGAAAGATACGATGTGATCCTGTTGTAGTGTGAAGTTCTTTGTTGATACCCAGATGCAGCTAAAAATGTAACAGGGACTAAAACCCACACAGTTTTAATGGTTTGTTGTCCCTCCAGTTTCATTGTTCACAGAATATGTGCCTCATCACTTCTGCCCATCTTCCTGGGCTGCTTAAACCATCCACTGATCTAGCCTGCTTCAGGCTAATAGTGTGTTTGGCTGTAGAAGTCTCTTGGTGAGTGTCTCTAATCACGTCCTGATAGGATTCTGAAGCTAAATGTTCAGTATTACTCTATTTTAAAAACTTGTAAGCTGAAAGAGATGCTCAAATGAAATACCTAGATAGTGAGTTGATAATTTCAGTGTAGGACTTGATTAACACCTAGTATTAAGTTGGGACTAATGTTGCTTAATATATTCTGTATTTTAATTTGGTTTGAAGACTTGAATCATCATCTCTTTCAAGGTAACTGCAAATTGAATCAGGCAGTCTTTATGCTGGATTGTCCTTAGAGGAGCCAGTTTGGTTTTAAATAGATTCCTTTACTGTGTGCTGAAGTTCTGTATTAAAATTCTAGAAGAGTGTTCTGTGCATGAATAAGAGGATTCTATGAATAAAGCTGCAATGATTTAAACCAAATCCTGCTCTGGTTCTTCCAAGAAGCAGTCAATTTTGTAGTTAGAAGGGCTGTTTTAATCAGTAGTTAATTATTTGGCTGAACTATGCTTTAAGAAGATGTACGTGGGCAGTTTAGAAAAGAGCTCATTTGATTTCTTCAGAGCTGGTGTAGAAGCCAAGGGGCTATTTAGGATTTAAAACTTTGGTTAAAAATAAAGGATGAAAAGACTTCTGCAACTGACTTGTTATTTTTAGATGTAAAACTATAGGATTATATCCATTTAGACCATAGCAGCTCTCTATTGAGCCATGCAAATACATATTCATCTTCTCATTTCTTGGATTTCAAGCCTTGGGTGAGAGCTTTTACTGGTTCTATAATCTGAAATGCAATTGAATTTTAAAAACCCACCAGAAAAACCCACCCCAAGTTCTTTCCATTGTTAAATTATGTAGGAAAAAAAGCCTTCTGCTTGTAGAGGAGACCTGCACTAAACTGATCACTAAAAATTTTGTGTGGGTTCCTATCTATCATAGGATGATTTCCTATCTATATTCAGTTTCAGTTATGCTCATGAAAGTATATTGAAGACTATAAATGACTTGGTGTCATAGCTGTTATTTTGCAAAGAGCTGCTTAAAATAGTGCTGTAATTGACCCTTCTGTACAGCTTTCCTGCCTATTGGAAATACCCTGAATATTTTACTACAGCTGTCTCAAATGGAGATGATGGTGAATGAATAATGTGTCTTCTCTTAAATTGCTGAGATAAACTTAGAAAGCTGTGGTGTCACAGTAAATTTAACACATCAGTCCTAGTGTTTCAGGCAATTGATAATTATAGCAGTAGTTTTCATGGAAATACAGATGCTTGAATATCAATAGTCTACTAGAACAAGGGTCTCTCCTAGGACTTCAGATCCTATGTGTTTGAGTTTGAACAACTTGGAGCTGTTCAGGAGAAATAGGTTGGAAAATGACACGTAAGCTTTGCCACATGTTCTGTCCAGTCACTTGAATGTGTTAAGATAATTTTTTAACAGCTTCCTTTTTGTGTTATGGAGTGATTAAGTCTTTTAACAACATTGTCAAATGTGGTTGTGTATTTGAGCTGGCTGAAGTTTTCCAGCTGCTTTAAGTACTTTGCAAATGTTTCTGCAGATTGACAGGCATTACCCCACACTGCTCTGAGGTATTAGCCTGTTGTTCTGTGATATCTGAAAACCAGCTGCTCTTCCATGTCTGCATATAAACCTCACAACATCAGGGGAGCATATTGAATAGTTTTGCCATTTTTGGCCTAGGTCACCATTTGTCTCCTGCTATTTTCTCTTGCTGCTCAAGGGCATTGTGGCTTAAATTAGTTTCCACATACTACAATGACACGAAAAAGGAATTTGTGGCTATTTGTTGGATCTACAAGCAAAACTCTGCAATCTTTTGCTGATTTTAATGGATGGGGTTTCTTTGACCTTAAAAAAAAAAAAAGTCACGTGGTGCAAGTTTACTTAACATTTGATGTAGCACTTAATTCTCCTTTTCCTCTGTGAGTGGCTGTATATTGTAAGGCTGTAACACCATTGTGGAGTTTTTCATGGTATTATTTGTTAATGTGCATTATTGCTGGCAGTTGCATAAGCAGTTCCTGCAGAAATTCCAGCTTGTTTTAATTTTACTGCAGGGACACGGAGTCCATCTTCTGAGATCAGCTCTTTTTAGCTGATTATTTTCTCTTCTTTCTTTGCATTGTTTTATAATAAAAAGGAAGTTGACACCTGAATATTTGCAGTGCTAAATTGTGTTAGGAATGTTTTATCATATGCATTCATTAGCAATATTGACATCCAGAATGTAGACACCCCCCATCTAAGGCAGTAATGTGGTTCTCATTAATGTGCTTTAGCATGTTAATTTGCCTGCAGCCATTTATTTGCAGTAGTCACAAAATGGTGGAGCTTTAATTCTTTAAAAAAAGACACAGCAAACTAGGGAAAGCTAGATAAAAGAAAGTAGGAAGGTGGAAGAAATAATTCCAGGATGATAGAGGTGCTGGAGCTAAGCTGGGGGCACAGCTCTGGCAACTGACTTCATTCTCTGCCATCTTTAGGAGTGTGCTGGTAACTCATCTGCTGCCTTGGTATTTCAAAGGCTTGTTAGGAGAGGTTTCTGGGTTTGGTTGTGGGTTGTGTTTGTGTGGAGTTGGTTTTTTTCCCTTCCACTGTTATCTTCTGCAAAGTAGAAATATATATGACAGGATAAACATAGCAGAGAGTTGTGCAAAAATTTTCCTTGGGAGATGGATTGTGGTGTATTTAATAGAGTAGCATTAATGGAAAATAAAGCTAGTCCATGATCTGAAATTAACTTCCTTGCTCTGAAACAATATTCAAAGTTTTCAAGCACTCAAACATTGAAAGAGCAGATTTGCAGAAGCGTGTTATTCTCACAATTGGTGCCAAAGAAAAGGAAACTACAACTTCTTTTAGTATCTAACTAAAAAAATATTATTAACATTCTGATGGCTGGAGAGCAGAAGACTGACTTTGAGCATGGAGCAAACAACCAGAAGACTTTCCAGGACAGTTGTTCTGAAAAGGAAACTTGATTCACCTTAGCTATGGGTTTCAGTTGTTTATAAACATGTATTCCAAAATTGATATATTTCTCTTGAGGATGTTTTCTCTTGCTGTCAAGTGGTAGTCATGTGATTAGAAAAACAATCCAGTGATTTACAGCCTCTTGCTTTGAGGTTAGGTAAGGGGAGAGATCTTGAAGGCAAATCCAAATTGCCAAAGTACATTGGATACTAAGAAAATGGGAGTATTGCAAACCACAAAAGCAGTAATAAGCTGCTAGTAATCTTAGTCATCTGAGCAGTTACTGGAAAATCATTTTCGTGGCTGGTAGAGGTAATACTGCCCTTGGTTAGAAATCTCTTAAATAAACCAAATTCTAACTTTGTCTTGTTCGTTTATTTGTAGTTGGAGACAAGGTTCCTGCTGATATAAGAATTACTTCTATCAAATCTACAACTCTGAGGGTAGACCAGTCAATTCTCACAGGTATAATTTATGTGAATTTGGGACAACTATGTACGTAATTGAAAGTGCATTTTCACCATTTGTTTAGAGTATCCATTAGAAATAAGCCTGTAGCTCTTCCATTACTGTGTTGTGTTCTAGTGGAGTGAATTTCTGATCTAATTACTTACCTCTTAAGAGTAGCTGAATGTGTTGCTTTATCATTGGGTTCACATGTTCCTTTTAGAGGGATGAACATTCTTACTCAGACTGGTAATGCTTTTTTTGTCTTTCTCCCTCTGTCCCAAGAGAGACACACTAGTAACACATGGGAAACTAAAAGAAAAATTTAAGAATTTCTATTCTAGTTCATGCAGTCTTCAGGGTTGGACATCTTGGCACTGCTCAAATATGAAAGTATGGAAAACTTATTAAATGTCTTCTCTAAGAGTTACTCATTTTCTCTCATGAGAAGGCAGCTTTTAAACTGCTTTTACTAAAGTCTCAGTATACTACAGCCTTATTTGCTGAAATTCTGTGCACTCACATTCATGTGTTTTCTGGTCCCAGCTCTCAAGTGCAGGAGCTATATTTAGAACACTTCTCAGATTTGTTGAAAACAAAACAAAGTAGCAGTACTTCTGAATATAGGAAAGAAGCTAGGAACCAACCAAGCACGCTATAACGGTATTCTCTCGGCTGGAACATGGAGATCTGTCTGCCTGTTTTGGTAGCATAAATTAATGTTAACTAGCCCTGAATTCTGAATACTGTACTGTTTTAAAAGAAACTTATTTTCGATCCTCAAATCTGGCTTGAAACAGACCCCCAAGTTTCTCAGTAGATCCTGAGTAGCACAAAACTGATAAAGCTTAGCATGAGAAAATGTAGGCACTTCATATTTAGCAAGCTATCAGAACTGAAATAAGTAGAAGAAATCCACCGTAAGTCTGCAAAGAAGGAATATTTTCTTGCCTTTGTTTAGATAATGGATATATTTTTTTAAAACTTTATCTGGTTTCAGCCTGTTTTAAGTTGATGGTTGAGTCTCCTAACAAAGTAGGACTGAAGTCTAAGATACTACTTAACAAAGCTTATAAAAGTAGAAAGCTTTGACTGTCTTGAGCTTATGAAAAGTAGTGTGCTCTTAGCTTCAGTCCCAGAGTTACGACCTTGTGAAAAGGGAGTTAACTAACAAATGGCTGTATGACATGTAAAAAATGTTGTGGTTTGGTGTTTGTTTGTTTGTTTGTTGCTAATTTAAGATCTGCCAGTGTAACTGATGTATATACCATCACAGGTTTTTAACTGTGGTAGCATCTAAGAGGAGGAGTGGAGTACTAGCTGCTTACTTGACCACTTCTCATCTTCCTTAAAAGACACGATGTATGATTCATTAATTCTCACTATATAAAATGTTTACTTTTTTATCCTAATCCTTTTCCTATATTCAGTAAAGCCAGCTCTTCCATTTTTTTTGTCAGCTGAAATATTTCCCGTTTCACTCAAGCAATTAAATAAAATAATTTCAGGAAAGAAATTTCACATCTTTAAAAAAAATTTAGGACTGAGGATTATAACTTTTTAATTCCCTACAGGATTCAAGATGATAAATGCATAAGCTCTTCTTAAGACTAACATCTTTATTTTAGGTGAATCTGTGTCTGTTATTAAGCACACTGACCCTGTGCCTGATCCTCGTGCTGTAAACCAAGACAAGAAGAACATGCTTTTTTCTGTAAGTTGTTTTGAAATTTTCAAAGGTTTTATAAAAATAACACTGAACCTGGTAAGCAAAAATGTGCAAAACTTCAGCTCATCACCACCTTTGCTGTGTTCTCTTTGTGCATGTCTCCATGTGCACCAAACTAAATAAATTAAAAATCAGAAGTAACTTTTAATAAAAGCTGCTCTCAGGAAGGTGCATATTGAAACCAGTTTATGTGAGGAAACTGATAATTTTTGTCCTTCACAAGAACGGTTTGAAGGCTGGACCACACACACTTTTAACAGTGCTTCTACACTACTTTTGTAAAGTAATGGTTCTTGATAAGACTCATGAGAATGCCCACACAAATTGTGGGGTTGTGTGGCTAACACTAAGAACTAGCTTTCTATATAAGAATGAAATAGTTTATTCAAATTTGTTTAAAAGAAGCCTTTCAGATAACAAATAACAATTCTCTTTTAGAAAAAAAGGAAAGACACCTAAGATTCCAGTGGAAATACATAACTACTCACTCAGCAGCTGAGTTTGACTGTGCTCCTTCTATCAGATCAATACTGACTGATTTTGAGCCCCTTCTGTAAGCAGAAATGCTACTCTGGAGCATTCTCTCCCAGATTCTGGAGGAATGTCATTCTCTTCCTATTCACCCTTTTCCATGTCCTAGCTGAAACACAGACTCAGCTTATATAATTAAAGCTAAACCAAAACAAGACCAAAAAACCCACCACCACAAACTGTTAGTAGATTGACTACAAGTTTTCCCTTGCCTTTTCTTTATTTGCATTAGGGTACTAATATTGCTGCTGGTAAAGCTATGGGAGTGGTTATTGCAACAGGAGTGAACACTGAAATTGGCAAAATTCGTGATGAGATGGTGGCTACTGAACAAGAGAGAACCCCACTCCAACAGAAGCTGGATGAGTTTGGAGAGCAGCTGTCTAAAGTCATCTCTCTCATCTGCATTGCTGTTTGGATAATAAACATTGGTCACTTCAATGACCCAGTTCACGGTGGCTCCTGGATTCGAGGTGCTATCTATTACTTTAAAATTGCTGTTGCTCTGGCTGTTGCTGCTATTCCTGAGGGTCTGCCTGCTGTCATTACCACCTGCTTGGCTCTTGGAACCCGGAGAATGGCCAAGAAGAATGCTATTGTTAGAAGTCTTCCCTCTGTGGAAACCTTGGGCTGCACCTCAGTTATTTGTTCTGACAAGACTGGTACTCTGACCACGAATCAGATGTCGGTCTGCAGGGTATGTTGAACTACCTTCATATATTTTTCTTTTTGTCCTCAGACATTCTGTTTGAATAGTCAGCATTGCTTGAATTCTTTTGATTGTGAGTCTTTAGGTTCTCATATCGTCAAAATCTTGCTTTATTTTCCTAAGATAAGCTTCCACTTTTAATTCAGTTTTCCACTGTGGAGTGTTTAAGGCTTTTATCTCTTCCCTTATTTAGTCATAGCCAAAAATAGCTGTACCCGCACTTGATGGAAGAGAAAGTTGTTGCAAGCAGCTTCCATTGACTTCTCTGTGAGCCTTTAGATCTTCTGGTAACTAGTTGTTAGGATTTATATCCCCTGTTTCAGAAAAGTAGGATGGTTACACTGTAGAAGCAGGATGTATGTATAAAACACTTGCCTTTGAATTTAGCAAGATGACAATGATGGAGAGACTTAGCAATGAGGAAAGGTTAGAAGATGCACTTCAGTAACTTGGCTGGTCTGAGGTGTTTTCACTACTGAGTGGTTCTGCTTTAATTTAGTTACCTGATCTTCAGTAGCTCCTATTGGTCTGCTGTAGATCACTGTAGTCTTTTCAACGTGGAATATTGTGTGACTAATATGGTGGTCTGGAGATGCTGTTGACCCTGTCACCAGCATTGCCAGGCTCATCTTCAATGTATAGCAGATTCTTAGGTAAGCAGAGTTATGTCCCACTCCTTCCTTCCCTCCCTCCAGTATTCTTCCTAGTGTTGATTCATTTGGGACTAGATGCTTAACTAGTATGTGTTCACTCATTGGCTAGTCACTTAACTAATGCATACTCAGATGCCAGTGCTTCCCATATACTTGATATTGTGTTAGGAATTTAATGGAGAAAACATGAAGTTATTCTGTTTAATAACTGGATGTTCAGTGGCATAGCAACTCTGACATCAAGCCTTCAGAGTCAGTACATTGGGTTAGAAATCCAAATGTGTATCTGTTGAGCACAGCACACCAGTGGTGAAAGTTTGTAAGCCTTAAGCACTTTATTCACATGTGATTGATGGCTTTTTCTTTCTAATTGGTGGTTGACTTGTTCTGCTTCCTTAAGTGTCATAGTATTTATACCTAAGAGGCACAAAGCAGATGCTCATCAGTATTCCAGGGAAGGTTACTTGCAGTAGAGTTGCATAACTGCCCTAGTCTTTGCAGGGATTTTTTTCATCATGCAGATGCCAAAAGCAGGAGGCTTCCTGGCTAACTCATCATTTAAGTTGTGTTTGTTTAAGAGCTCAAAATGCTCTGCTCCCTAGATTTAGAGGGCTAGCTGTTTTAGATCCTGTGCAGTACGACTTGGTTCCTTGTTAACCTCTGACAGCTACAGAATAACAGTAATTGCAAGACTTTGCAAAATGTAGCAAAAGCCTAATACCTGTAAACAATGTGCTTATTCTTGGCTTCATTCTAAGCAGAGAGATTGCTTAGCTTTTTAATACGACTGGTTTACAACAGTAATTCCACTTGTAGTTGTAGTTTTCATGTTAAGTAGTAACTCCTGAGTGCCCAAAGGGACCCTCTACTATGATGTTTCAGTCAGAAATGATGCTGCTTTAGAAGGAGACTTGAGGGATTTCTTTAGTATCTTCTTGTAGTATCTCCTGCTGAGAATGCACTTACTCTGCTTTGTGGGCTTCTTAATTTATCAACTTGTGTAGCTTTTTGATTTTTAAGATCACTTTGAAGATTACAGGATCTCCAGACATGAATGCAGATCAGTTGCACAACACCTAATCATTAGGCTGTATTTTGGGAAGATGCTTGGCTAAAACATAAGGCAGCACAATGAGGGGAAAGTAAGACATTGCTAACATGTGGTATGGCAAAATGGCTTATACTAACCAATAGGTAAGAAGTTCCATTAAAATGTATTATAAATTAGTGAGAAATTATTTTCAGCAAGTCATGATAAGAGCATGACAGCTTCAGGCACTGTGGTTTTTATCTCCATCTCTTCCAGATGTGGTTCTGCCTGCAGCTCTCCTAGAAAGGAGGCAAACCAAGGAAAGACTTCAATACAGTTGCCTTATGGGGTAGATCTGCAGCCTTCAAACTGTTGTCTTTACTTTAAAATATCATTTCAGCCTATGCTAGAAGGGCACTTGAGCTGTCTGATTGTTTTTAATGGATGGTAAAGTGACTTATAACTAGAAAACCAGGAGAAGGAAGCACTTTCACTTAGTGGCTGGTATTAAGGGAAACCGGCCATAGTCTGGCTCTTGCCTAAAACCTCACCTCTTATATCTAAAAGCTTTTACTGTTTGTAGATGCTTTTATTTTGTCTTTGTTAAGGATCATCAGTTTCCAAGCTGCCCTATGCTGCTTTTGATGGGAACTGCTGTTTCAAACATAGAGATGAGAATTCATTTCCAAGTCTGAAGCCCCTTATAGGAAGAGCTTGGATATAAAAAGGATTATCAAGCGGACGCGTGAATAGTCTTCAGAGCTGAGTGAAGTGTAGATAGTTCGTGTGGTTTTCAACTCTTTGATATATTTGTGGCACAATTCAGTTTTCAAAATGGAACTGTTAAGCAGAAGTGCTGTTTTCTGTACTTTGTACTTCAGTATAGGGAGCTGTTCAAACATATATGGGGTCCAAGTGCAGAGTATCATACCTGGTGTTGTCTGGTTTGTTTATTCAACCCGATCTTGCCTCTGGTAACTGCTTGCTTAAAGCCTGTTTAAATCTCTTGCATTAAGTATTGTTCAAAGGTAGTCATACTTCTAACTCTAATTTCAGATGTTTATCCTGGACAGAGTAGAAGGAGATAGCTGTTCTCTGAATGAATTCACTGTAACTGGTTCAACATATGCTCCCATGGGAGAAGTGTAAGTGTTCTGTTGAATGTAAATATTTGTCTGTTTATGCACTGACTGTTACTTTGGGTTTGAAAAGTGATGCAATGTAATATTCAGTAGTGATTGTTAATAAATGAAAGCTCAATTTGTGAGAATGCACTCTGAAGGGCTGGGGGGGGAAGTAATTAACAGTAAAAGGAAGTTAAATTCCAGAAGGGAAACCTTCATGAAATTTACTTAACACAGTCTCCAATATTGCAATGTTCCTTTGATAATCTACAAATAAATAAGGGATTGGTTGAGAGGATTTATTTAACTCTCACTGGACTGAGATTATCTATCCTAGTGCTTCGGAATGAGATTTATGTTTTTATTTAAAAACAAAACAAAACAAACCCCACATAAATGTGAACACAGAGCCTCTGTTAATCTGTGAACTCAATGTTTCCAATTCCCCTGCCTCAGAGAAGGCAGGAGGATTTTTTTTCTAAAGCATCTTATGAATGTATTTAAGTTAATTCTTAAGTTTACTGTAAATACCTGTCCCCTTCCCTCAGTAGTTTATTGGATTGGACTCAGTACTTGAATACATGTGTGTGTTTGTCTCAACCTCTGGTATTTGAGCTGGTGCTAAACCCACTGCCTTAGGAAAGGAATGATCTGTTTGGTTTACTTTGTGAGCTGCAAATCTCTGCTAGTGGGATAGGTGGCTCATCCTGACAGCTCTAGTAATTTTAAGGTTAGAGCCTCTTGCTGGATTTTTACAGGTCCTCTTACTTGGCCAGTCTTTCATGTGTTTTTAATTTTACCACTTCAGTTTTACTTGCAGAACAGAATTCTACTATGTATGAAGTTACTATAAACATTTCAGCCTTGGGAAATTTCACATGCATGCCTCTGACTCCTTGCAGTCTCCACTGTTCTCAGCAGCTGGAAAGCTTAATTCCCCAATTCTCTTTTGCTTCAAAGCTAATTGCTGTTGAAAGCTTCTGCTTTCATTTCAGGAGACAACATTCACTTAGGCAAGGTGACATTCTAGACCTTGTAAAGCATCCAGCTGTTATGCTTTAGCTGGTTTTGAAAGAGCTCTAGATAAATAAAATAAAATACAGTGTGGTGACAGATGCTGAGTATAAAAAGACAGTCATTAATGTATGTTAATGTTCTATTTTTACTTGCTGAATTTGGGGAAGTGTGAACAAGCATGTTAATGGCACTGCATTCACAGGCCTAAAGAACATTCTGTGAAGGGGAAATGACCACAGAAAGGCTGTTATTGGAGCACAAGGAAACGAACAGCTACATTCTCTAACCTTTAGGGCTGATTTACTTCTGTGTTTATGGACGGCTTTTTAAAATCAGAGGCTTTGTAAGGATTTTAAGTAAGGTGACTGACTTCACCTTGGGTTGCAAACTGTCACTGAAAACAAGGTTTGATGGGGACCTTAGGAGGCAGTCTGGTCCACTGCAGTGCCCCAGAGCAGGACCTGCTCTAGATATGAGCCATTCCTGAGAAGTTTTTGTTGTACTTCAGACACTATTGTCTTCCACAGCTGTATGGGCTTACTCTATTTCATAGCCATTAAGCATTTTTGCAATAAATAATAATTTTTACTTAAAGTATTTGATACCTAACTTTTCCCTAAGATGCTCTCAGGATATAGAATTGCAAGTATTTCTTTCCGAAAAGCTGAAGTTTGGTGCTGACTGATTTCCCAGGGATTGGCAGGAGATTGTCAGACAGGTTGGAGTGGTTTTGTCAGGTCTCAGCACGTGCAATGTGTGTGCTTGCTTGCAAACTGAGAGTGTAAAACTAACAATAGTTAAGAACTGTGGCAAAAGCTGACAGATTGCATTTGACCTTCAAGTGAGTTCATCTTTAGCTGGTGGAAAAACCTGAAGATTTAAGACAAAAAAAACCCAAACAAACAAAATCCAAACCTTTACCCAGAACTGACCCCAGCACCTTACACAAGTTGTACTCTTGCTGTTCTTCAGAAATGGTTGGTAAAGAACACATAGGCAAGGGGGGGAAAAGCAATCCACCCTGGTATAAAGAGTTATGAATGTTCAAATATGATGGTTTTCTTCAAGTTGAGAACAGGTGAGAACAGAAGTATTAGCTGTGATAGATGAGGTGACCAACTGAGAGCTGCTGGGAGGTTGAAAGAGTTAAGAGTTTAAAGCCACTGCTTATGGCAGTGGAATTGTATGCAAAATGGAACTTTGAAAACATACTTGTGGGGTTTTTTTTTTTAAGATACGTTTAGTTCACATGCTGTGTTATACAACACTGGAGTTTGTTTGCAGTGCTACAAGAGACTGAACAAAAGCTTACATAATGGCACATGTCATGGTCTGTGTTGTGAATTCTTGTGGAGTAGTGATCCACGTCTTTCTACCACCAGAGCTCTTTTCCTCCTCTTGAGAGCTTTAATGAAAGATGTTATATATTAGTTATGTCTTGCTAATTTTGGTAAGAGGGGAAATAACAGTGCTGAACACTGTCATGGTTCTTTTATGCTTGCTCTAGAGATATGCTAATGCTCCAGAAAATTAATTAATTTACTATCTATTTCCTCATGTGAAAGCCAACAGGTTGCTTCTTATTTGTGATGCATAAATGGTGCATTACTTTAGGAAAATGTACATTCCCTCTTTCTAAAGACTTCAGATCCTCATCACCAAGTGTGTATGACTACTAGAAAAGAGTTATTTCTTTTCTAGTGGAGTTTGTATAGTGAAATTACTTGGCTTTTCATTGATTTAGGAGGTTCAGATACAGTACAGATTAAATTTTAAGAAATTTAAAAGCACAAATCTGCTTTTATGCCTGCCCAGTGCATGCATTTCATGCATGGCAGGAAATCTGCTTCATATGCAGTAAGGCTCAGGAAGCTGAATTCCAAAGGTATCCAACAATATTCCCCTCCTACTTGGAACTCCCCTCCAAGTCCTGTGTGTATTCCAAGACTGCTTTCATATGCCTCTTTGTTGAGCCCTTTACTTCTCCTCTATGCTGCTTTATGACTCACTGGAGGAAATAAGGTTTTGTACTTAAGGTAGTGATTTCATTGATAATCATGTCATTCTGTTTATGACTCTTTGATCCAAACTTCAGAACTTGCCTTTACCAAACTGCTCTTCTTGACAATTTCTGGTTCTGTAGTTCCAAGTCCATAACTAATAAGCATTTTACTAAATGGAAGTACAGTAAAGTGATTAGAGGAAGAGAAAAGGTGCTAATACTAAATAACTAACTTAAATCTTCCCCTTTTCTTCCTTTGGAAAGGCATAAAGATGACAAACTTATTAAATGTAGCCAGTATGATGGTCTTGTGGAACTTGCAACGATCTGTGCGCTCTGTAATGATTCCTCTTTGGATTACAATGAAGTAAGTACATATCCCAGAAGAGAGGAGAGTCAAGGGGGAGAGTTTTTTAGGTACTCTTAAGTATTAATTCTGGGAATGACTTGTTGAACACTGAGAAAACTAAACCCAGGCACTAAGTGTGCTCTGGAACTTGGGGATCTCCTGGTGTGTAGAATGCACAGCTACTTTCCTGCTTTGCCTCAGCTTCTTAAGGTTGCTATATCTCATAATGACTATAAATGCTTTGATGGTAAAGTACTGAGATCTTTCTCTGCTGCTCTTGAGAGAAAAGCCTTGAAATTTCCTACTAGTCATACTTTTCAAAGCTTTTTAAAAATAATACTCCTTGTTTCATAAGCCATAGTATGTCTTGTTAAGCTGTTTCTCTGTTGTAAAGCTGCAACTTTTACCTCTGGTAGGTTCCAGGTGAGGTTTAATGGAAAACCCTGTGTGTTTTTGTTTTTTTGCTTTGTGTTAACCAAAGGCTAAGGGAGTCTATGAAAAAGTTGGTGAAGCCACAGAAACGGCACTTACCTGTCTGGTGGAAAAGATGAATGTGTTTGACACAGACTTGAAAGGACTTTCTAGAATCGAACGTGCAAACGCTTGCAACTCGGTCAGTACTCTTTTCTCTGGAGCTCACTGGGGAGTGGGGTTTGTAGTATCATAGTGTGTCTTCTCTAAATGCATTTTTGTGCTATTTTTGTTTTTTAAAGGTGATAAAACAACTCATGAAGAAAGAATTCACCCTGGAATTCTCAAGAGACAGAAAATCTATGTCTGTCTATTGTACCCCGAACAAACCGAGCCGCACGTCCATGAGTAAGATGTTTGTGAAGGTCAGTTCCTCACTTGAGAAAGTGAAGTTATGGAATGGCTGCAAAGGTGGCACCACACTAAAAAATCATAGCACAAATAACTGCAGCTTGAAGATGAAAGAAGGACTTTGTAGCTTGAGTAAATGTTGTCGTGGAAAAGGGGTTATTATGGTAAATGACTTTTATTTTTTTGCCTCCATAGGGTGCTCCTGAAGGTGTAATTGACAGATGTACACATGTTCGTGTTGGAAATGCTAAAATACCTTTAACCTCAGGAATTAAGCAGAAAATCATGTCTGTTATTAGAGAGTGGGGAACTGGTAGAGACACGTTGCGTTGCTTGGCTCTGGCCACCCATGACAATCCACCCAAAAAAGAGGAAATGAATCTTGAGGACTCCTCAAATTTCATTAACTATGAGGTAAGTTTAGTAAAACATCCTTTTAACACTTTTCCCTTCCCCAAACTGGAGAATGGTGACTCCTATGTTTGATTATTTCTTGAGGAAGTTATGTCTGAGAATTTTCTCTTTCTGGGTATTCATTATGTCAGACACAATAGTGAGCCACACGTGTGGAGGGAATGCTCACTTTAAGAAGAGACTTTGTGTGCCTTTGAAGAAACTTGTGTTCTTAATGGCTGGTATACATGGTGCTGCTTGGCTAAAACCATAAGAAGAAATAAGTTAAACAGTTGGCTGCAAATTGTTATTTTCTGTATATATGTATGGTCCTCAGCATCATAACACCTTAAGTTGTTCTCAAAGACTGACTCTGAAAAATGCTTGGAAAATTGCATTGTGGTTTTCAGTTTTAATGGTTTGCAGTTTGACATTGCTCAACTGCAAGACCTCTTTGGGATTTTGTGATGAAACACCTGCCATTTTGTGCTCTGAGAGTCAAGTTCCCTTCCCTGCCTCCAGACTGTCAGCTGCAAAAGCTCTGTCCCTGATTATCATCTTAGCTACTCTGTAATTTTCCAATGAAATCTGTATCTAGGATTTAGAGAGGAGGAAATGACAACACTTGCATGAGAGGTTTTGGCTTGTGCTCCTGGCACTGATCACTGAAAAGAAAGACTTGACTGCTTGCAGGTTGAATTTGCAAGGCTGATGACTAGAGTTACATTTTAACTAATAAAATGAATGCATTTGAAGCAAGATGTGTTTGGAAAGGCAGGATCCCATTTCAGAGTGTGGTCATGCTCTGGGAGTTAACTGTGTCCTCCCATGTGCTCATCATCTAGATGATACCATGTGGCATTGTGATTCCAAAAACATTACATTCTTATTTGCCTTCTCTTTCTTGCTAATGTGCAACATAGGTTTTGTGACTTTTCAGTTCTTCTCCAGCTGTCTGAATTCAGTGTCAGAGCTAGTGTGCTGTGAAGACAGTCTGGTGAAACAGAACCTCTCTGAGGTAACCCTTTCAGGGGGGGGAAAAGCCTGATATAAGAGCAGGTATATCATTCATAATACACTGGTTTTGGCCAAATGGCAGGATGACATAGAAACAAGGTCTTCATTGCTCAACCTAGAACCAAAGAATGTTGTGGACAAGGAGTAAAAACAACTGTCACTATACTGAGAGGTATTTAGCATTCAAGCAGATGGTTTGATTCAAGCAGATCAGGAGTCTTCCAGGATCTTCAACTAAAATGTGATGCCATTTTGTTTCAGACCAACTTGACCTTTGTTGGCTGCGTGGGTATGCTGGATCCCCCAAGAATTGAAGTAGCTTCATCTATAAAGTTGTGCAAACAAGCTGGTATCAGAGTGATTATGATTACTGGGGACAACAAAGGCACAGCAGTAGCCATTTGCCGTCGCATCGGGATCTTTGTGGAAGATGAAGATGTTTCCACAAAAGCCTTCACTGGTCGGGAATTTGATGAACTGTCCCCTGCTGCCCAGAGGGATGCTTGCCACCATGCCCGTTGCTTTGCTCGTGTGGAGCCCTCCCACAAATCTAAAATTGTTGAGTTTCTTCAGTCTTTTGATGAGATTACAGCTATGGTAAGTAATTGAACTTCTCTTTGGTTTGAAAGGCACACACTGTTTGAACCCAAATTGTGCTTTTTCAGACTAATGCCTCATCCTGGATAACATTTTCTTCCATGTTTTCAGGAACTCAGAATTAACTTTGTTAATTTTTTTTAAAGATCCAAATCCACACCCAGTGCAAAATTCCTTTCTAGTCCCATATCTAAGTGCTCACCTTCTTTATGTGTGGGTTGTTTTGGGTTTTTTTCAACTTTAAATTCTTGTTTTAGACTGGTGATGGTGTGAATGATGCTCCCGCATTGAAGAAAGCAGAAATTGGAATTGCAATGGGTTCTGGTACTGCCGTGGCTAAAACAGCTTCTGAAATGGTTTTAGCAGATGACAATTTCTCAACTATTGTAGCTGCTGTGGAAGAGGGACGTGCAATTTATAACAACATGAAACAGTTCATCCGTTACTTGATCTCCTCTAATGTTGGAGAAGTGGTTTGGTAAGTTTAAAATGTTTTGTTTTAATTTGAAACAGAGTAGTGATGATGGAGTCTTTGTTAGTTATTTATTTACTTCCAGTATTTCTCAGTAAAACCAGAGAAACAGGTTCTCCAGGGAATTGATCATTTTGATTGGGTGAAGTCTGCATTCTTCCAGCCTAGTCTTTACTGGAGAATTTTGTCATACCACAAGAAACTCACCTTGTTTTACATATAATTTACTAGCTCAGTAGGTGACTGCATGCTTTCCAATTATTTCTATGATTGGAAAGACTCTCTAGAATAGGAAAATAAAATATTACAAGATCTGGTATTTCAGAGAACTTAGTCACAGATACAACTTAGATGTCTGTTTAGCCTCCAGTTATAGAAGAATGTGTCTTCTGTGTCTTGGAAGGAATCGTGACTTGGTGACGCAGAGTGCATTGCTGGTAACAGAATGTAAATATTGATCTCCTTGCAGCTGCTTGTATCAAAGCATACTTTCTCCCAGAGTGGAGTATAACACAGCAATTGTCTTGCCTTCTTTCTTGTAAACTTCAAAGCTGTCCTTCATATAGCTCTTGCTGCAGCCTCTCTTTCTGTTCTTTTTATTCACACAGGCTTGAAGTCATGGAAGTTACATGTTCATTAAATTTTTGCAAGCACCAGCAGTGTTCTAACCAAATAAAGCTTAGTCATTTGAGCTGAAGTTTGTATCTTTTAGAAAGTGGTTTGCAAGCCTTGATGCATGTGTGGAGGTATTTACCTATACAGGGAAGTAGGCTGGGGAAGAAACAAGGCTAAAGCAGAAACTCTTCAATTCCCAAAGGCAGCAGCAGAAGATAATGCTTCAAAACTTGTGCCAGTGGTTAGAAGTGTTTGCTCTTGGATATGTTTTTAGTTTTGAGTGTGAATATTCAGCTTGTGGTAGTAAATGGATAACACTGCCTGAGAACAGAAGTGATGCTGCAGGCTTAGGCTTACAGGTTAAAAGGATTTATTTACATGCACAACAATAAGCTTATAATTGGTGGGTTTTTTTATAGTATCTTCTTGACTGCTGCCCTGGGTTTTCCTGAAGCTCTAATTCCTGTCCAGCTGTTATGGGTGAACCTTGTGACTGATGGTCTCCCTGCTACTGCTCTGGGCTTTAATCCTCCTGATCTTGATATCATGAATAAGCCACCACGCAATCCTAAAGAGCCACTGATCAGTGGATGGCTCTTCTTCCGTTACCTAGCTATTGGATGTAAGTACTAAGAGCTTTTTCTTATTATTTTAAAAAATAACTTAGGGAAATATATCTTTTTAAAGCATTTTGTCTGATCTTGTGTGCTGCAGTCTTGAAAGCTAGCAGTAGATGTTCTGTGGAACTGTTGTCCTTCCTTTATTTTGTTTCAAGGTTCCCACTCGGGTACATTTGCAGGCAGTGCTGTGATAGGAATAGTAAAGTTGTGATTAATTTTGTTTTAATTGCTAGCAGCTGGGGCACCAAAAGCCCTGGTTGCATAACATCAGTACTGCAGTCCAGTATTTAATGCTTACTTAAGTTGCCACTGGTTGAGTGGTTTTCTTGCATAGGAGACAGATGAATTACAATCTTTTTTTACAGTACTAGAGGTCTTGAGGTAGAAGTACAAGTGTGGCAGGTGAGGTCTTCTCTTACATAGAATCATAGAATGTTAAGGGTTGGAAGGGACCTCTGGAGATGATTAAGTCCGACCTCCCTTCCAGAGCAGAACCACCACAGAATCTAGGGCAGGTCACACAGAAATGCATCCAGACGGGTCTTGAAAGTCTCCAGAGAAGGAGAGACCACAACCTCTCTGAGCAGCCTGTCCCAGGGCTCCATGACCCTCACAGTAAAGAAGTTTCTCCTCCACAGTAAAGAAGTTGAGGTGGAACTTCCACTATTCCAGTTTGCATCCATTGCTCCTTGTCCCATCATAGGGCACGACTGAAAAGAGATTGGCCCCTCTCAGTCTTCTCTTCTCTAGACCATTCACAACACTGACAAAAGCACTTTGTTTTCTTTAAGGTTATGTTGGTGCTGCCACAGTGGGTGCTGCTGCCTGGTGGTTCATCGCTGCTGATGGTGGCCCAAGAGTCAGCTTCTATCAGCTGGTATTTGCTCAGTTTAATATCTCGGGGGGAGGGTGGGGAGAGGGGTGTCACATGCTGCTTTCATATTGTTACTTGAAATGGCTGTAGAAAAAGAGCACGTTACGTAAATTTGAGATGTTTTTAGATGCGTTACTGTAAAACCTGGTCATGATGAATTAGTCCTAATGCTAAAGCTCAAAAGTGGGATATCTGAGCTTCCAAACAACTTGGAGGGCTAGTTGTTGTCTTGTAAGTAAAAGAATAACGGGGATTTTTCTGAAGCTGGCAAAAGTTTGAAACCAGTGCTTATAGGAGTCATATTAGAAAGTTTTGTTTTCATGATACTCTATCATAGTTGCCTTTTTACATTTTAAAACTTAACAAGCTGTGAAAGTGAGTCCATGTTGTTCTGTTCTAGAGCCATTTTCTGCAGTGCAAGGAGGACAATCCAGACTTCTATGGTGTCGACTGTTTGGTTTTTGAGTCCCCATACCCAATGACCATGGCTCTTTCTGTACTTGTCACCATAGAGATGTGCAATGCTCTCAACAGGTTCGTATGTCCAAGTAGGAAAGCCAAGTTTCCATGTAGCTTATCCAAAATCCCCCCTTTTTGTGCAGTCTGATTGTTAGTGTATGGACAGCTCAAGTAATGAAGAATGAGTCATGTTTCCTTTCTGAATCCTGATGGTGTGAACAAAATTACTCTTAGATAACACTTTAGATCTCTTTGTCATAAGGTACTTCTTTGAGTCTGCCAATTCCCTCTGGTATTTTACTAAGCATGAGCAATTGAAATATTTTCCATTATTTTTAATCTAAGCTTAATCAATCAGATTATCCTTCCTATGTTGGTTTAAAGTGATATCAAGGAGAACTAAAATAAGAATGCTGAAGATATGGAAAATAGTTTTTCCTGCCCTGAGGGAGTATGGGTTTAGCCAATTAATATTAGATTATAAATGGAAACCACTAAATAGCACAATGTCAAGGGTATTTTTCTTCAAATAGCTTAGAGGTCAGTTAATTTAAAAACAAATAAACTTTAAATACAAGGGTAGTGCAGTAGTCCTCCATGTGAGATACTGCTCTACATCTGATGTTCTGGATCTCAGCCTCTTCTGCAGTGTAACCTAAATACAGGTTGAACCTGAAGAGCAGAATTAAAGAACAAGCATCAAGAAGGTTCAAGTACTTGACTCTCAGTACATCCAGTGAAGTTCAGGACCAGTGGGTGCACTGGGTCCCCAAGCATACATTAGACTAGGGAGGAATTTGTCTTCTGCTGCTATGCCTGTCTTTTCCCTACCCCTCCCATGGAGAGGATCATAGAATCAGGGAATCATTTTGATTGGAAAAGACTGTTAAGATCACCAAGTCCAGCTGCTAACCCAGCATTGCCAAGCCCACTACTGAGCCATATCCCTGAGCACCACACCTACATGTTGGGATCTTGGTGAAAAAGGTAGACTAGGTCAGGAATGAGCAGAACACACAAAAGCTTTCAAAAATAAATGTGAGGCTGAACTGTGACCACTTTGCTTAGCAGACTTCCAAGGTAGTTTAAAGTTGCAGCATAACTGTAGACAGTATCTTGGTATCTTCCCTTCATGATTGGAATAATTGTGACTTGCTATAGAATCATAGAATGGTTTGGGTTGGAAGGGACCTTAAAGATCATCTAGTTCCAACCCCCCTGCGTGGGCAAGGACACCTCCCACCAGCCCAGGTTGCTCCAAACCCCATGCAGCCTGGCCTTGAACGCTTCCAGAGATGGGGCAGTAACAACTTCCCTGGGCAACCTGGGACAGGGTCTCACCACCCTCACACTTCAGGCAGGTTTCTGCCTAATGTCTAAGCCAGATCTCGCCCTCTTCCAGTTTTAATCCATTACCCCTCATCCTCTCAATACAAGCCATTGCTGGCTTTCTTTCCAGCTAGTTTTCTGATGTACTGCATTTCCTGTTGGTGTCTTACCTACACACGTCCCATGTTCCTGTTGCAGCCTATCAGAAAACCAGTCCTTGATGAGGATGCCCCCGTGGGAGAACATCTGGCTGGTGGGCGCTATTTGCTTGTCCATGTCACTCCACTTCCTTATCCTTTATGTGGAACCACTGCCAGTAAGTGCACAGATCTTACACCATCCCTGAGCTTGGAGATAGAGCAAAACTTGTCTGGAGCTTAAGGCAAGGGATGGAGGGGGAGAAGAGATCTAACGCTTGGCTTTTCTTTCAGATTATCTTCCAGATCACACCGTTGAATGTGACACAGTGGCTGATGGTGTTGAAAATCTCACTACCTGTCATTCTGCTGGATGAAACACTTAAATATGTGGCCCGTAACTACCTGGAACCTGGTAAAGATAGTGTGAGGCCTGCCACCAAATCCTGTTCTTTGTCAGCATGCACCGAAGGAGTTTCCTGGCCGTTTGTGTTCATGACTATGCCCTTGGTTATCTGGCTTTACAGCACAGACACTAACTTTAGTGATATGTTCTTGTCTTGACTGACATGGTGACGAGTTTTACATTCAAAAGAAAAAAAGTTTAACTTAATTTTTTTATTGTTTAGAGCAACTGTCTATTTCTGCTGAATTTTCACATGAACATATTTGCCGGGTGATGGAGGTTTCATAATCTAGATTTTGTTTGGTTTTTTTTTGCTTTTTCTGACTTAAGTGGGGGCAATATATTCCTCTTTTATACACAGTTAAAGTGTCCATTGACATGTACAGAGAACTAACACTATTTTATGCAAATATTTTTTTGTAGATGAAAAGCATGTACAGTGTTCTGTTCAATAGTCTATTCATCGTGTACAAAAGTAAATTTGTTTTGAGCCAGCGGACACTATCAAACTAAATTTGCAGCAGATTTTAGGGAATGAATGTGTGTTGTCTGAAACTAAAAAAGCATGTAACTGTTTGTCTTCTGCATGGTCATCCCAACTTAATTTGTCACAAAGTCAGGTTTTATTCATAAGCAGAACTTTCTGCCCTGGCAGAGGGTACTGTTGCCTCAGTCAGGATTTCTTCTGTTTCCCCTCTTCCTCTTCCCTCACTCTTGGTTCTTGACTGTCCTTGTTTACACCAGTTTCTGTGTGAGGTATGCCTAATCTTGCTCATGCAGAAATACCATTCCAGGTGCAGCCTGCTGGGGTTCTTCCATGCTCTTCACACACACAGGGGTTTTTTTAAAGATTATTTATTTTAAGTGTCTATTGTATTTTATTGTAACAGACCTTATTTTGCCAGTGTTGCCCATTACAGAGGGATAGGGAGGGCTACTTCTGTCTGCTTAAATCTCAGCCAAGTCTTTTAAACGAACACAACCTGTTTTAATCCCAAAAGGTGGTTTAAGTTGGGGTTTCATACCTTATTTACACGTCAGATCCTTTTTTTTTTTTTTTTTAACCCCCCCTTTAAGATCAAAACTTGTAAGGAGACCTGGAAAAATAACTTGCACTGCATAGCTAGGAATTGGATTTCCTCCCCTTAGGGCACTAATGATCAGCTGTAAACCTGGAGTTACTCCGCTGGCCTGTTGTTAGCCTGACTTGAAGTAACAAGCTCGTGTGTGTTTTTTGTAAAATCTGTAAATAGCACATGACCAAATTGAACATATTGTATAGAACTATTTTTATTTTGATGTGGCACTAACCACCTTCATTATTACGGTAAATGTTAAAGCATGTTTTCAGATTCAGTCCTGTACCAACAGCGTGTAAGTCATTAACAGTCCTAACTGTGGTGTTTTTCTCCAATGCCTTCCAACTTTCATCGACTAAAGTGAGTATTTCTCTTCCATTTCACCATGCCAGTGGTGACTTGCTGTAAAATAGCATATGCTGTATACATGTTGAAGAATAAATAATAATTTCCTTCATTCCCATGCTGTGTTTTGTCAAACTCTGCTGTGCTACATTATTATCACCACTTTAGACTCTTTGTTTTGTGGTCTGAAGCTCAAATTACTGATTCCAAAGGCAAAGCACTTGCTTTTGGTTTAGTGTATTTTAGATCTTGTTTTAGAGCACCCAGGAGCCTTAGTGCCCCAGGAATCTTACAGCTTTTGGTCTTAAGTTTGAGATAAAATTGGACAAATCTGTAACTTAAGACAGTGACAGCTGTTCACATGAATGTTTAGGATCCAAAACACTCTGGTACTTGTGGTCAGGTGCTGATTTACTCCAAAGCTTTTTCCTGCTCTGAGATAGGGGATGTCCCTCTGAGTTGACCACTCTTCCCACCACTCTGGGGTCTGAAGTGTTCAAAGTGCAGTTGTTTCTCTGCAAAAGCAGCTTCTTGTTTCCAGTGAGTGGTCAGATGAAGACAAAAGAACAGCCTCAGCTTAACAGGATAGTCTTTGGAAATTGTACAGGGGTCACTGTGTCTTTGTAGAGTAGCAGGTGCTGTGTTAACTTCTGCTGGCTCAGTCTGCTTTAGTAACCAAATTCAAACAGCTTTCTGTTTCCTCAGAGGGGAAAATGATAGTTAAAAGCTATGTTCTGTTGGTGCCAGCTGGAAGCCAGTGAGCGCAGATCATTCTCTAGGTTTCAAGCCTTCAGAGATAGATGCTAACCTTGAAATTCACAGACCCCATCTGAAATTCCACTGCACTTAAGTCCTCACTGTTTATGTAGGTTTTGAACTGTTTCAGTTGATGCTGAAGTGACTTGGGTTGGGGAGCTGGACCTGATGATGATGTAGATGTGTTGCTGAGCTGTAAACATTGAAGTCCCTCTGAATCCCCTCTTTAGTGTGGAAGAACCTGTCTTTGCCAAACTGAGGTTTTGCATGCCACAAAACCAAGGGTCAGCACCAGCCAATTGCTGTCTCAATAATTAATGAGCTATATGAGACTTGTTCCTATTTCTTGACACAGGAAATTAATAGATTGTGTGATTTAGGATCCCTTGAGATCAACATCTGTACAAGGATGTTATTTGTTGGAAACAAATACTAGCAAGTATATTCTATGTGCTGCCAGGGTAATGGACAAACATTCCAGGGTAGGAATGCCACTGAATCCTTGAACACTGTTTCTGTGTGAACCTCCAGAGCACCATGTTGGTGGGCTTTTTTAAAGCCATGTATCTGATTGTCACCATGAACAACTCTGCTTCTTGTACAATTCTGTTCCTGTCCATTCTGCCAAATAGTCCTGCTCTGCACCCCTTTTTCCCTGTCTCCAAGCTGAAGGGGAAAATGACTGTTGATAAATAGAATTCAGTCTTCAACAACTTCTCTATTGGCTCTCTGTTGAAGATGAATCTGCTTGTGTTGTGGATTTCAGTACTGACATCCAAGAGCTTGTTCATACCAGATGTCTCAGGGCACTTGCGTTAGGGCCTTGTGTTCCTTGGAGTTTGCCTTTGAAAACTGGATGACTGCTGGGTAAACAGAGTGGCATTCATCCTTGCTGGCTTGTGAGGTTTCAGCAACAGTCAGGTTTTGGAAGGTGCTCCTAAAGAGCCCAAGCAATCTTAATACACCCTGTTGTTCTTCTATTTCTCCCAGTCTTTCTGTCCAAATTTTCCTGTAGCAGTAGGGATTCCCTATGATCAGCACTTATTTCAGGTTGTTGTGCTTTCAATACCTCTGTTTCCCAAGTGTTGCCACTACATGGTAAATAGCAGCCTGGGGTGGTCTGGACTGGCCAAATGTGAAGGCCTACCATGAGCTTCCTCCCAAGCAGTGAAGCACCCTGCCCTTGCATTGCTGTCATCTGCCAGGTTCCTTGTGGTCTTGGAGCTGGAGTGCTGTGGGGCTGGTTGTGCCCCTTCTCTGGTTGAGTAGGTTGTGGGAGGTTGCTCCAGTGTGCTCCTGAATGGAATAAGGCAGCTGATGGTTCAGGCTTTCAGTTACAGAAACACCTTAGCTAAAATTAAGATCCTTAGTTGTGCAGATCCTGCCATTCTCCAGCTGTCAGCCCTGTCATCTAGGGAGGCTGAGAAGAGTTAGAATAGACTTGCCAACATCTCAGAGTTGAAACTCTTGCTTAATTTTTGTTCCCTGTGCATTTCCTCTTCAACCTGTTGACTGTACTAGGGTCATCTGGGGATAGAAACAGGTAACTCCTTCTCATGTGTTATCCCTGTGGACATGTAAATGGAAGCACACACTTGAGCAGAAATAACTCAGTTCCCCAGGCTTCATCTCCTATTTTTAGAAATTAACTTTATGCTTTTCATTCCCTTTTGTTCTCATCTCACTGAGCTGCCTCATCTCTGCTGTTTTCTGGATTCCTTAGTGTCCTCATACACTGCTACTTACTTTCTAGTGTGAGAGGGGTGTGTAAGACTAGTATCAATCATGTGATTGATGCTGCCTTCTGCTAGGAGCACCAGGAAGGATATCAGCTTATCCTGGGAAACCAGCAGGGTTTGGTACAAGAGCATCTCCTCCTGAGTTCAGTGTCTGTAGCCTGGTCCAGATCAGAGTAAAGAGGATGGTCAGGCAGCTGCAGTCATATGTCAAATATTTAGACAGGGGCTTTTATCTTTGTGGTGCCTCAGGCCCTCTCTGCTTTCAAATGTGAGTGATTCAAAGTGCTGTTTGTGAGCTACACAACAAGCTGCTCCATTTTGCTGGCATCCAAGCAATAAAAATAGTTCATACTTGGGTTTTCAAGACATTTTTGCAAATAAGTATGAAAAAGGCTGCAGAAAAATATATATCCCAGTCTGCCAAAATGCTATGGAGTTTGTGTTTGTAGGGAGACTGTTTTGGAGAAGGCTAATGGTAAGAAAATGAGTTTTTAATCTGATGATAAAATGCAGTACAGCAGTCCCCTGTCACTGTTCCAAGAACACAGCCAATGCTCAGAATATTCATGGTAAACAGCTTAAAGATGGTTGAATTTGCTGAGATGAAGGGAGGTAAAACTGATACAAAGTTGTCTGTCTCTTGCACCTGTCTTGTTTACTTTTTTGCACTTCTAACCATTAACTGTTTCCCTAATCTCTGCTAATTACATCCTTAATTACATTACTATGCATTTTCAAATCTTAGCAGGAGAGCCTAAATTTTATAGCACTGAAGGAGTGTTTTGAAGAGCCACCATCAAGTCCTAGGGAATCAGAGTACTCTGTTCTTCTCTCCCAGACAGGGCTTACTTTACACTGTGGGCTGGGGGTAAAGTACAGTAGTAGCTTTAGTACTTTATACTCTACCCTTTGCCTACACATTAATCTGTTCAGTTAAATGACCTCTTCAAAGCTTTCCTACTGCTTCCCAGAATGGGCTGCATCACTTGGAAAAGGGACATTGTTAGGTCACTTTGGGGCCAAGCTTGCAATGTAATGCCTTGATTAGAAAAAAACCCAACAAAAACAACAGCCTTGAAGTTCTTAAAAACTCGGGTTCAAACTGTGGAACTTGAAAGTCAAAATTACAAATCAGGCTTGTCTCTTGCCACTAGTCAGGCAGAGACAGGCAAAAGCTGCCTGAACAGGTCTTAATTCTTCCCCTACAGACTTCTGGGGGCCGTGTTGGCTGTGCTGCCACAGGGAGCTCTGCCTCCAGGAGAGCTGAGCCATGATCCAGAGGGTTCCAGGCTTGAAGAACTAAGTAACCTGAGAGTGTCCCTGCAAGGACAGAGCAGCCAGTTACCAAACTGAACGTTCTTTCTTCTGTCACTGTTGATCTTAGTCTTGCTTGTATAATGATACTTGGCCTTCATCCTTTCATTAACTGATGCCTTTTCTTTCTTTCCTTTTCAGCCATACTGGAGTAATCGCTTCCTAAACAATTTTGCAGAAATGTAAGGTTGTTTTGTTGCGTGCATGTGTTTTTAGCAACACATCTACCAAAACCTCTGCATGTATCATGTGTAAAGATTCTTTGCTTTCCCTAAAACAAAACTCATTGTGTTCTCTGTGGAAGAAATGTGTGGTACCATTAGGACTCCATTATACAGATGTACAAACGTGCAATATAGCTTATCCTATTGGAAACTCTCTCCAGAGAAGTTTGGTTTCTGTGCTGCACGGAGAAGAGTTTGTTTATCCTTGAACAAGAATTGTGGAGCTGTCAGCCAATTTTTCCATCTTTCTGTATGTAAAATGTCAAGTTTATACAATGTACAATATCCAAAATAATGCATGCCTTTGGTTGTAGACAAATCTTTCTCTGTATTGTATCATCCAAACATACTACTCTATAACAGCTGATGTACAATGCTATCCTATTTATAAAATCCATTGAAAAGATTACAGATGAATGTTAAACCATAAGCCTCCAGTTTAGAACTTTGGATTTTTTTTATCATGTGTGCAAATCGACCTCTTTTGCACTGTAATGTAACTTATTTAAATTTAAGGCAGTAAGACAGATGTTGGTGCAATACAAAATATTGTGATGCATTTATCTAAAAAGCAACAAATTACTTAGCCAGTTACCACAACTGCATGTGTGACCTTTAGAAGTTGTAAATAAGATCAATTGTCTATTTCCATGCTGACAGTAAGAAGCATCACATCTAGTTTCATTTGTATCAGGTAAATAAATTTATTCTACAATACATACTCGGCGTGTTATTTGATGCACTTTGTTTTCTGCAGGTACATACATACTTACTTCAGCTCTCTTAGATTAAGGCCAAGATGACACTTTCTAGCACCAACACCATTGCAAACTTTCTTCCTAGAACTATGCAGATGCCAACTGCTCCTCAGGCAGTATTGATCTCCTCGCTGGTGTGATTTCTTCTGTCCAGGGGCTTGTGTGTGTGTTTAAGAGACACTGTCAAGTACTTTGATCACTCAAGTTTTTTTAAAATGCTCCATTGTTTGTAAAATCCCTCTGAGAAACTTAAAATAAACGTTTCTTTCCCAACTACATATTTATTTTTTGTCCTTTTCTATTTTCTAATTTGCCCTAACCTGAAGTAGCTGCTAAGTCTCTTCTCCCTTCCCTAGGCAAAAGGAAGATTAACCACCAGTTTGCTGCAGCCCACACACATTGAGTAGCCAGCTGGGAGCTGTTCTGCCAGCAAGCACCCTGCAGCCACCTCTCTTAAGCATTAGGTAAGACTAAAGCACTCCAAGGGTAAGAGCTGGATTGTCCCAAGTTTCCTGTAACACTCTGCTCCAAAGCCTGTAAATGAGGTTTTGTTTGGAGCAAGAGGAGGGGAAGCTTCTCTCCATAACCTCAGCAATGTGTTTTAAATTGAACATAATGCCTCTTAACCTCCAGGCTGAGCCAGCAGCATGCTGCTAGCAAGCAGTTATCCAAATGAGGTGACATGGCTGAGCCCCTTCAAACCCAGCAGCCTGAGCTTTCCCAGTACCAGGGCTGCATTCCATGGCAGACAGAACTATGGGATAGTGGAGGATGCCCTAATGTATCAGGCTGGACTGCTGCAGGCTGCTTCCTACTATGGAAGTGGTGCTTAGGCAAGCTGAGCCCTGCTCCTCACCTCGGGGCTGTGGCTGTCAGAGCCCAGCTCAGCACTCAGCCCTTATCTGCACCCACAGCTCTTCCCCTCTCTTATTTATAGCCTGTCTCAGCAGACACCAGCAGCTCTGTCACCAGCAACACTTCCCAGCCAGGCTGCTGCAGACAGGACACCCCAGGCACTGGCAGGTGTCCTGTTGATGCTTCACACAGACACCTGAGCTAAGTGATTAGTCACTTGTCCAGAACACAGTGGAACAAACTGCCCCACGAGCACCTCTTCCCCTGTCATAACCTCTAGCCTTGCTCTAATTAGGAAGCAACAAAAGGAAAAAAAGAGACTTGCTTCTTCCTCAGCAGCTGAAGTCCAGTTTCTCAGACCTGTGCCTCTGTGTAGAAGTTCCTCCTGCTGCCCAGCTGATCTGCTGCTCCTTTTTTTCAACTCGCAGGACCAGGTCACCAGCACTGGTACCAAACACAAAGATCAGTGACACTAAGAAGTCATTACTCTGGAAACAGCTCATTTGCTCTGCCAGTCACAGCAAGTTACATTCCTGGATGGTTTCAGCATCTCTGCATTTAGGCAGCACCTCCCTGGTGAGCAGACTGTGCCCAAACTCCTCTTTCTAAACATGGGGTTTTTTTAAAGATTATGATTTGCAAGATGAACTGAGAACTAGTCACCCAAATTAACTGCAAGCGGCACTTTGGAGTACAGCCATAGGAAGAAAACATGACACACTGGGGGTTGCTAGGTACTGGAGTGCAGGAATATGTGGTGAGATGCTGAGATAAACAGCTTCATCTTCCTCCTCCTCCTCTCACTGCAAACCCTGCTTTAAAGCATTGCAGGGGTGAGCCCACAACAGACACAGAGCAAGGACACTGTTCCCCATAGCTCCTGGTGAGGCATTATAGACATATTACCTGCAACTAACTACAAAGGGCAGAAAATAGCCCTGTTTTTACACTCAGGTGAATTTCTGTGTGATTTGAACCCACATCCACCCCTAGGAGGATGGGTGAAAAAGGAGAAAAGCCTCTGGGGAGGAGATGGTAAATTTTCTTCACAACTTCTAAGCTAGGAAAAAAGGAAAAGTCAAAGGAATGTAGATGAACAATCCACCCTCTGCAGAGCTCCAGTCACTGGAAAAGTCTAAAATGTTTCAGCCCAACACTTCAACCCCTGAGAAGCCTTTGGACATCAGTTTAGCAGGCTCAGGCTATTTGCCTCATCAGGTCAAGCCCCTGACTTTTGTTTCCATAGAGACAGTTGGAACTGAATCTTTAAGGGTTATCCCTTATAACTGAATCCATAAGGGTTATTCCCTTTCTCCTCCTGGAGCAGCTGGCAGAGGATGTGCAGTGTGAGGGGAGCACCTCCACACTTCTATCTGAACTAGTGCTTCTGGGGCAGTGCCAGCTTGCACACCAGCCAGACACAGGACTTCGTTGACATCGCCAGCCTTAAGAGAAGAGGTAAAACTCCCCAGTCTGGTTCTTCAGGCCTGGCCAAGGAATGAAAGGGCTTTTACAGCTGTAGCTTCAGGAGCCTGAGAAAAGCAGCTGAGCAGGGAGGTGCCCTTCACGTGTCACTCAGCCCAAAGGCACTGCCCATGTCTCTGCAGACTTGGTGACTCTGAATGGTGGTTCAGCCTCCAAGAAACACTTGGTGTGTGTCCTGTTCAACCTCTCTTTGAGGCAGAGAGGATACCATGAGTAGCTGAAATAAAGTTTGGAAACAACAAGAAACGCGAAAACCCTGGGCTGCAACAAACCCCTTTGCTATTTATGCAGGTGGCAGAGTCAGTTTTTCCTGCAGAGACAGGCAAGGAACACACTGCTGGGGTAAGATAACATCAGTGGCTGACAACAACCCAGCTGCAACCAGCTCATGCCTCTGTAGCCACATCAGGCAGCCCCAGAGCACCGTGACTGCAGGACACTGAGTGCTTGTGACCAGCACTTGCTGCTGCCCCAGGGACACCCTGGGCCAAAGTCAGGGCTTAAAAGAAGTTTCTCCTGCCCTTCACCATGATTTAAGCATGGATGCAGACTTTCAGCAAACCACGGGCAGGAAAGTTCCCACCATCAAATCAGCTCTTCACTCATCAAATCTGTGTTTTTTCCCTTCCTGGAAGAACAATCTCAGTGTCCTTAGGTGGGCTGGCTCAGGGCAACCACACCAACAATGATTCATGGTGGAGCTCTTCAGCTTTCCAGGGATTCCAGCCAAATACTCCTCACCTCACCATGCTGCAACCAGCAATCCCAGTCCTGTTTTGCAGTGGCAGGTTTCTGTGGACACAGTTCACTTCTGGTATGAGGTACCACATCCTGTACCATTCTAACAGCGAAGCCTCTGGCTTATGGGCACCATCAGCTTCTGGGGACATCCCACCTAGGGGCTTCATACCTTCAGAGAGCTGACAGCACAAGAACCACAGCCAGCCACCTGTGCTCACAAACCAGCCATCAGGTGCTGGAAATTTCAGCCTCAATCAGAGAGTATGGACTCATCCCAGGCTGCTTTCCAAGCCTCACACTGTTCCTGCTCACGGTTCCCAAACTTCTAGATTAAAACAAAGCACAACAAACGCAGAAGGAAAACACTACAGCATCAACTCCATCTCCACCCTGTCAGACGAGGCACGCAAGCTGCAGGTGGCCTGTCAGAAACTAAGGCCAAGTTTCCAAAGAACCCAGAACCTGCTTTAACAGGTCCTCTGCCTCCCAGAGTTACAGCACCTCCCTGAGCAGCAGCACCACCACCATTTCTACCCACGTCCCAGCATTGCATCAACCAGATTCCATAATGAAACAGCAAGAAGTTGTATGTGACGTGCCAAAAAGAGCCTGAAGAATCAACGTGTGTGCTGCACAGCACCAGATCTACACCAGCACCTGTGACTAGAGCAGAGAAGGGCTAATGCTGCTGGTGGCTGGCTACCACAGCAGGGAACTGGCCACACCTTCCCTTTGTCTGCAGCACAGGACCAGAGTGAGCAGAAGTGTTGCAGTGACACTCAAACACCTACAATTGAAGTGCTGAAATCCTTTCTCAAGTTGATGCTGATCCTGGAGCACACAGCTTTCTCTACATCTATTTAAGACCAGGTGATGGATGTGCTTTCTTCCACCATGTAAAGCCTCCAAATTTAAGGCATGGATGGTAAATCACAGCACAAAAGGAGAGGAAACCCATCTGTTTCCTCATCACCCTTTTCAGGCAATAGAGGTGGCAGGAACAAAAGCAGAAATCGAAGCACAGCACAGGAAGGGTTAAATCCCTTTTGTGAAAGCTCAAGTCTTTCCAGTGCCCCTGGGTGGAAGGTCCTTCAGATTTCTCTGAGCCCAGTATTTCCATGAGGGGAGCAAACAATTGACCTCCAGCCTTATCAAATTGGCCGAGTTTCAGTGTGACATTATCCTCCACAGAACAGACACCAGAAGGTCAGCTGGGGCCACCGCCTCTCAAAAGCTGCCCCAGTGAGCTGAGGAAAGGTCAAAGTCTGTCCCTGTGCCCCGTTCCTCCTAACAGCCTGCAGCAACACCAGAACCCAGCTACAATTTGGGCTAATACAAGAATTAGTGCTGTTTTTTCAGAGAAATGCCAGCCTTTCCCTGTGTTAGAGAGGTACCTACATCCCAGCCACTCAATCCACGTTGCCCCCATCTCACTTCGACTGGGGACCTCGGTAGGAAAATTGAGGTTACATCCATTGCCCTCCTGCTCCATCACTGGCCAGCCAGGACCCTGACAAGTTTTACAAGGCAAAAAAGCTCCTCAGTCACAGATGGCAGCTTTTTACTGGCTTCCCAACAGACAAATATTTGTCTCCAGAGCCATATGTGCAGTAGCTTACACAGAGCAGTCTAAGGAAGATGTGTATCCACAGATTGCTGCTCCTGCTCTGCTCATGTCCTCATCCTTGTTTCCTGGAAAACTATGTAGCATTCCAGGAGGATGAAGCCAAGTTACCAGCTTCAACTCGTCAAACCATGCTGCAACATGAAGGAGTAACACGATGTATTAGATGCTAAACTTGAGAAAAAAAGCAGGAACAACAACAAATTCAGGGATTTTTTTAAGTGGTTCAGGAGAAGAGGTGGCTCCCTAATGGCCTTTATAGCAGAGCATGGGGCAATGTGCCACCTCTCCAGCACAGGAACAAGCCCTTTCGTGCTGCCAGATCAACCCAAGCTCTTGGACCAACTGCCAATGTAAGTAGATGTTCCAGGAGATGTTCCAACTCACCAAACCCCACTAGCTAAGCAGAGTGTGCTGCTGCTGCCTGCCCGCCCGGTGACTTCCACGTCATTGGGCTTCTTGTTCTCTGTAAATATGTAAGAAACTTATATTAAGTCCAAGTCTCAGGATGTGGGATTTTTTTTTTATCCCCTTTGTCCTCTAGACAAGACTCCCAGTGCTCTGGAACACACAGCTGAAGAAAAGGAGAGCTGAAATGTCCACAGGCAAAGATGCTGAGTGCAAGGTCAGTATTCCCAGCTCTGGGCAGACACAGGGTGGGCAGGGCAGGCAGCTCAGCAGGTGGCATCTGCTGTCCTGTAAGAAACGGTGCAGTCTGTGAGCAGCCAGAGGGAGAAAGTTCAATCCCTTTTAAAATTCCTAAGGCAGGAACTGCACTGCTCCTGGTAGCTCCCCAAACCATCCCTCTGTTTGCATGCACTGGTGTTTTGATGGGATGATAAAGGGGGAAAAGGAATCTGACCTCCAAATGTATGAAGTCCTTGGCCTCTCTGGGGAAGCTATTTGACATGGAGGCTTTTCCAAAGTAAACATCCCTCAGTGAGCCACCACAGTGGAGGCTGCCCCAGAGCATTCCAGACCCCACAGCATTCCAGACCCATTCCACAACCATTTGGGTTCCCAAAGTAAGCCCAAGGTTCAAGATAGTAGGTGAAAACTCAGGTTATTCCACTTTGTTGTTGTCAGTGATAGACACGGACAAGCCAAAGGACTTTATATACAAACTGTTACATTGAAGGTCCCCTCGTGGACATTTAACTTTTCCCTGAGCTGTGTCTGTACCAGAATGTTTAGGGGTTTTTTTTCACCCAAATACCCAGCCCTAGGCATCTCCCTGCCTTCTCTTGGTTGGCTTCCCCATGATGTCTGAACCAGCCTGCCAGTCCTAGGAACACAGCAGGAATCACAGCAGTAGCCCCATTCCCTCCCTTTCCAGGCCAATGTTCCTCCTGCCTCCTTACCCTCCCTCCCCTTGGAAATCTGGGCTGACACAAACATGTTAATTATCACCACGGCCTCAGGCCAGGACTCCAATAATTCAACAACAGCTTCACAATTCTTGCCCTGTCCTCAACATGCTTAAACCAACCAGCCTTTTGCAGGGCTGTAAAGTGAACAAAGGATTAAAAAAGAAATATTAAAAAAAATAGGCAAACAAACAAAAAACACCCAGAAAAAAACCCAAAAACCAGCAGCAAAAGTTTGGGCAGTACTGACTAAACATGATCTAGAACACGATCCTTCAAGCCCTGCCTGAGGGTACTTAGTTTGAAATCACAGGTTTATACAGAGTTTAAGCCCACCTGAGGCCACTAAATTTAAGACCCCTGGAGACTGCACTGGTTTACATCTGGGTTTTAAGAGACAGTTGGTTATAGTGTATTTGTGTAACTTGACAACAGCAGACACAGCTTTTGAGATTCCTCTCAGCAAGGAAATACTGTTTGATGAGTAAGAAATACTTCCCCCTTCTGCCCTGGATGGGTCAGTTTCCACAGCCCTGAGCTTCTGAAAAGCAAGGAGGGAAGAATCACCAGACAAAAACAAGCCTAACGAGGGAGAGAGATATTGAAAGGGGGGGGAAAAAAAGTCCTGGTTAATAAAAAGTCTCTCTTTAATCAGCAGCAACAGAAAAGGAAAATGCACCTCGATCAGACAGAAAACACTGACACAGGCCAGCAGTCCTTCTTTTATCTCTGCTTCACAATTCTTGGATTCCCAAGATCTGGAAATCAGAATTAGACATACTGCCAATACTGGGTGTTATCAGCACCTTACAGAATAAATCAGGGGCAAATGATTCCATGATTCTGTGTGGGACTCAGATAACCCCCACATCATGAACACAGGCTGCTTTTAGACTCTGGCAAATAAAGACTTTTAGCCCTCACCCAAGGCCACGTAAGCTTTGAAGAAACTCTGTCCCTTTGCATCACTTCTGTGTCTTTCTTATCACAAAGTAGGAAAGGATTAAAACTTACTAATGACATCTGTGATTTAAAGCCAAGCATTTCCAGCAAACCCAGGCCCTGCACCCCCCCAGCCCCACAGAGCAGTCACTGCTGCACAGCACAACAGGGGGGCAATGGTTCTCTTGCTTCACTCTGGGGAGCTTGCACCACAGATCTGACACAGCCTGAGCTTTCAGTTAGTGGCTTTATGATCTTCTCTTCCATGGTGCACAGCACATGATTAAGGGATGGAATGAGGTCAGCTGCTTATTACAGGCTAATTGGTATATTCCCCAAACCGGAGCGCCAGGAGCTGAATTTGAGAGTACAAGAGGTCTGCAAAACCAGAGATCATATTCTAAAATTAGAGTTATAATGAAGGCTTGTTAATAGGCAAGAAGAATCCCTCTAGAATTCTGAGGCTCATGCTAAATAGATCTATCTGTATAATCTTGACACGTATGGCATCTGAAAGTTCCTTACTCACTGTCCAACTATTAGCAAGAACAACACACCAGCTCCGGAACCTCAGCACATCAGGTACTTACAGAGGTATCAGCTGCAGGATCTGACTGAACTTTTCACTTTCAAAGAGCCAAGTTCTCCCAAAACCAAAGCAGGGAGGACACAGCTCTATTGTGACGGCAATCTGGAGGTGTTCTGAGCTGCACCTGGACTTGTTTGCTAAAGCTGCACATAAGCACACAGGTCTTTCCTTGACAGCAGGCTCTTCTGAAGTCGTTTCTGTTCTAGGAGGAGAGATTATCAGGTTACCTACACACATATTACAGAATGGCTTTAGAGAACCATGGTTCTCTAGTTTCCTGTCCTAAGGAAACGTTTCAGGGAAATGTGTAAGGCCAGTGGCTTCCACCTGCAGTTAAAGACATATTTAAAGGAATCATTAGACAAAACCAGTTGAGCCACTTGTGAAATACACATCACATCCCTCAGGTACTTCTGTCATCAACATGGAGAGTCCTTTCTTTAGTTTAGTAACAGCAAGAACTCCCTTCATCAGAATACAACTATAAAGCTCATTAAGCTGCCCAGTTTTCAGATGCAGAACACCCCTGATGAATGCTCCAGCATGAGAGCACAAAGCAGGGTTGCTGTTTTTTAAAAAAGAGCTGCTTTGTATTTGCTGGTACACGGATCTTTTTCTTTCTTTCTGTCATGAAAGACGTGCAGTGAGCTGAAATCTACACGCCAATGGTACAAACAGAATCTGCAAAACTGAAGAGGATCAGGCCTCTCATCCACCAGGGTGCCAATTCCCAAAATGTCTGCTCCAACTGCAGTGCAGCCCTTTGGTCCCTTTGTTTAATGGAAGAGCAGCAGCAGCTCCTGCCACACTGATCCCCAGGACAGCAGCACGTACTTTCCTGCTCTTCCCTATAGGCTTCAAATAACCATAATTAAATCTGATATTTTGGAAAGCCTGAAGCCCACAGAATTCCAGAGAGAACAGACACACAGCTGTTTTCTTTTTTTAAAGGGATAAACTATCAGACTTATCCTTTGCAAGATGTGACAAACCAAAATAGTTCCAAAATAGACTATAATGGAACTAATCTTTCTGTTGTGCATCTTTCTAATTGATATAATGCACATCACAGAGGGAGATATTTTACCCTGCTCTGCATTATACATCTGCAACTAGAGGGAAGCTAGTTTTCCATATCATGTATTTGTATCAAATCAGCATTCTCCCTCCAGCTGATACTCAAAACTGGTTTTGAGCTTTGTAAAAAAACATCCATGAGCTCCAGCGTATCTGTAAGAGTACAATAAATACAAGAGTAAATACAAAAGGAACCAAATTGCCAATATGAAGATAAAAATGCAAGTTTTAGTAAAGAGTAAGGAGATCAGAATTGCAAGAAGAGCACGACCTCACTCCCCCTTCCCACACATCAAGCCCACGGAGCTGCAAGAGTTTCCAGATGACACAAAGCAGCTCAGCCTTGGAAGGCTGATGCTGGGAATCTGGAAGTGAAGCAACACAACTTTGCTTCAAAAAGTGGGGGAAGAAACACATGGATCCCAATTGTTACCTGACAAAACCATGACGTGTATAAACCTGGCAAAACCAAGACAATGTGTGTGTGTTTGCATCATTTAACATTCCTGCAGCAATGCAAGTGGAGAGGGTTGAATTCTTTTTATATCACTTTAAATGTCAGGGCTGTATACAGGATGTGAAGTGCTTTGAGTCACAGCTTTTAGAAACATACTGAAATAAAACTAAACTGCATTTAAAAATAAATGCTCATGTACAGACTGTAAGTGATTACAGGGTTTTTAGTAAGGATTGAGGAAATGACTGTAATTCCCCAACACTGGCTCAACTCTGTACACACAGAAATCAGTCAGCTACAAAAGTCTGCCCTACGTCAGAGCTGCCCAGGGTGCCAAACTTCTGGACAGCACATGGAGTATCTTCCAAAAAGACTAATTAATTCCACAAGCACAGCAAGTGGAAAAGTGCTGCTTCCAGACACACCCAAGCAACCCCTCCAGCCTGCAAGAGGAGTGAGAGCCCAAATGGTAGCATGCAAAGAACAGAGCAAGACCTTTCCACAAAGGAGTATAAACCACTGTATTTACAAATCAACCAAGCACATTTAGTCCTGGACAGAATTTGGACATTGTTTTCATCATAAACAAGCAGCTTATTACACACTGCAGATCCTAATGCTTTTTAGTTTTAGCTGGAATTTGTTTGAAATGAAAGTTGCAAATAACCTCCAGTAGTTAGTCCCTTAGCTTAATAAATAAGAAGCATCAAGAATCTTCATGGCCTTGAGATGCACAGAGCTATTAAATGGTTTCAGAGTCTATTTAAAAAAACAAAACAAGTCCTTTGTTACTACAAAAATCAGATTTCTGTTCTTCAGAGGGGCCCTAGTTGTACGTTCAAGTGCCAAAACAAGGAGCAGGATGAGAGGCTGTCACTGCATGCCAAACCACTGCTCTTGATCTGCCCACTGAGCTGCTTCACTGTCACTGCCTTCCAAGTCCCCCTCTTCTCCACTTCCCTCCATATCATCCACATCTTCTTCCTGGGTTGCATCCGTTGGACTTTCCTCCTTTTCCATTTTCTGCATTCCTTCAAGTGACTTCTGATCATTTGGATCCAAGCTAAGGAAAGAAAAACAAAGAAAGCATTGTCCTAAACCAATGTTTTTCTTTATTTGTGATGATACTGTAACAAAACAAAAAACTTCCCATCTCATTGTCTGCACTTCCTGTTTAACATCATCAAGGAGGTCACTTGAGCAGATGATGCAACTTCACTTCAGGCTGAGTGCAACACTGGGTAGTAAATCTTTTTGATCCCAAAGAATGTGTTTATCTAAACATCACACTCTTCCAGACAATTTAGTCAACTCTTCCAGACAATATTAATTACAAAGTAACATGAAAGCAGCAAAAAATGTACGTGACTATGACTAAATATATTATACTTGAGCAGAAAACAGCTGGCCCATTGAAGCTAAGTTTATAATGTGCTAGATTTAGGGCAAATTTAACTTGCTGGAATCAAAACATGGTAACATTTCAGATGGTGACATCCCAAAAGATCATTTAGGTTGTTTAAACTGAGTCACACTATTTAAATTTACTTATTAGCTCATTTTTATACAGCACCTTCTGGTCTAAAGGAACAGATCTTAAGGTGCCTGACTATACAGTAATTAATAACTATAAATAAGTCCATGCCTTAATCCTTTCATTAGTCAAGGAACTGCAGACTTAGTGACAAGCTTAGCATTAATGCAGTCCCTCAATTTTGCACTTCTCAATTCAAAACCTCATGACCAGCTCATTCATTAACAGGATGATGATGGCCTTTGTGTGTTTTTGTTTGTTTTAAGGGAGAATGATACAAAGCTACCTCTGATCCTCATCCAAATCAATTAGTGGCTCAGCTCCTTAGTCAAGTTGATTATTGGTTCTTATAAATACCCTGCAGCCCCCAAGTCTCTGCCTTACCTCAGGGCAATGCTGTACTGGTCCATTGCCTCCTGGTACTCATTGACAGCCACAAGAAAGTCTCCCAGGATCCGGTGCAGAACACAGTCACTCTGATTAGCCAGTGCATTCCTCAGCAAAGCAATTCCATCCTCATACTTCTGTTCCCTACCTGTTTACATGCACAACTGCAGTTTTAATTAATAGTTTAGATACATCTATAAAAAATCAGTGTAAACAGGTCACCACAACTCGATTTCTTCCTTCAGAACTGCCAGCAGGGGGGACAGCAGTAACATGCTTTTTGGAAGATTAATCCCAAACAATGGCTTTTTGTTGCAATAACTGCTACATTCACAATAACATGTAATTTTAAGTCAAAACATTTTGTTGGCAATTGTTTGAAGTGTTGGTCTGATATCAATTACTAGATGCAATTAATTCCTGTCATTATTCCTTCGGGCTAGAACTGATAAATCCCTGGGCTGCAACATTCACTGTCACACTCTTCCCACTGATGAGGCTGCAGAGCCCCCTTCCCTGTAAACCAGTTTGCTTTAAATAAGGCAACGTGGCAAACAAGAAGAAGAAAAAGGAACTTACTGAGCAGTTCTGCTTTCTTGACCACAGCTTTAATGTAATCAGGTCTCTGCGTGAGCGCTTTGTCCAGCAACGTTTTTGCCTTTTCCTGTGTGACTGGGTCCTCAAGACAGACTGTTGCCAGCAGAGTCAGAGTCTGGGCGTTGGCTCCCAGAGTTTTATACACGTTGTTTGCCATGACCATGGCTTCACGGATGCTGTTGGACGCGAGGTAACACTCTATGAGACCTGAGGATGCAAGAGGGAAAGGTTGTGGCACCCGAGGCAGCACCACAGCCACTCCCCCCTCAGTGACTGACACTCCAACAGGCAAACTCAAACTGTGACTGAAAAAGTGTTTCTACATTGTAACATATCCATTCTACAGATAATTGGCTTCCTTGTTTTTATTTATGGGCAGGTACTAAACAAAAAAGCCTAAGTACACCTAAGATTTCTGTCCAGTTCCAGTAGTGACACATTCATACTTCACCGGCCTCCTCACAACTATTTACTTGAAGCTGCCATTGAGATCTACAAGATTGAAATAAATATGACAAAACAAAGCTCCCAGGGGAACTAACCACACCATCATCATCATGCAAAAGTGAACTGCTCTAAACACCCAAGTCTGTTTATATCCAGATTAAAGAACAAACAAACAAAAAAGCCTTGTTTGAGTGTCCCTCATCTGGTCGCTCCTATCAGAGCTTCACAGGTTTTTGACTAGTAATGATTTGCTTACTGGAAAATCAGCAGGAGAAAATGTGCTCCTGTCTGTCCCCTTGATGATCATCACCACCCCCCAGCACTGAACAGGTGAGCAGCTTCACCTTCATAGCAGTCCAGCCTGCAAGGTGCCAGCCGGATGGCCTCTCGGAAGTGGATAATGGCCTCCTGCACCCTGCCCATGTTCCTCAGAGCAGCCCCTTTCAGCAGCAGGGCCTGGACACTGTTACTGTTCAGCTGGATTGCTTTGGCTCCTAAATACAAGGCACGAGAGTAGCGTTTGCTGTAGAAACTGTGACACCTGTGGAAAAACAAGAAGGGCTGTAAGCAGGCCTGTGGTGCCTCTGCACGTTCAAAGAGTGTTAAAGGCAGGGAAAAAAGAAACTAAAAGAAATTACAGGCAACTGATTAACTCCAAAATAAAGAAGTCACAGAGTTGTTGTGGTTGGAAAGGACCTCTAAGATCGCCGAGTCCAACCGTCAGGTTAAGGATGGATGTTCAGGAAAAAAACCACAACAAACTCTTCAGGAGTTTAAAAAAAACAGGATGAATATTAATAATTACAGCTATTTAATCTATAATTGCTATTGCACAGGTGCAGTAGAACTAAGAGACTTCAACATACATAAAACAACCAAACCAGGTATTTCAAGATAGCTAATTAAAGTTACCCCAGGGACAGACTAGACAGGATAGAAAAGCACCTTCTGAGCAGGACAGCAGAATGCACCACAGCAGCTGCAATCCACCAGGAGTTGAGGTAAGAAAGGAAAGAGAACAACTTACCCAGAGACCACCCAGGGCTCTGCATGTTGATCAGAAATATTGAAGAGGCGGCAGCCCAAGCTCTCCACGTCCTCCAGCCGACCTTCCCGTGCCAGCAGGTACCCATACACATCCATCCCTGAAGGGAAACGTTTGAAGAGCAGTCATCAACAAACGGACAGTTCATTCACAGCAAGAAAGAACAAAACCAAACCCACAAACACCTCCTTTAAACGTGCAACGACCAGTAACTGCTCCAGAGGTGACACTGCAGCCCGTGCTTGACGACAGGCTGCTGCTACTCCAGTGTTACTGAGCAGATCATTACACCAGGTGAACTTTCTCCTACGATTTACCCACCTTTAATGAGGTAAGGATCCAGCATTTGTGCTTGTTCAAATTTTAGAATAGAGTTTTTATTATCTCCAGCTCTGAAGTACAGGTCTGCTAAGCTCCCCAGCAAGTCTACGTTATCCCTCAGCAATGACTTTTTCTCCAAAGAGCTTTAAGAGAAAGAAAAACAAGTCTGTTACATAATACCAATTTAAATGTAATTATAAATATTAATACATTGGATTACATCATGCTCTTTGCACTCTTACCAAATGGTGTTTATTGCCCTCGTGTTATCTCCAGTGTGCACAAAGGCATATGCCTTGATCCAGACGGAAAGCCAGTCCAGGTTGGGAATGCTCTGGATGACGTTGATGGTCATGGAGGCCACCTCAGCACCCTTCACTGACAGTGAGAGCAAGCCTGTCCACAAGGTACACACAGCACTGTCAGCCACGGGCAGCTGCTTGTACAGGAATTAATGGTCTGAATCCACAACTCCATCCCTTGGCAAGCACAAACCAGCAGCTGGTTACCAGGCTCTGGATCATTTGTATCATGTGGGCAGCACATGCAAACACAGGGCAGTGACCCAGGCCCAGTCACAGCTCCCAGTGCCATGGTGCTGAACACTGGAACAGTGAGACTGTGCAGACACCTACCCAGGATGGCATCCAGAGCCAGGGGACACTGCCTCAGGACCTCCTTGTAGCTGGTGACAGACGAGCGCTCTTGACCTGCTTTCTTGTACAGATTGGCCAACATCATATTGATCTACAGGCATGAGAAGGGAGAAATCTTCACTAAGAAAAGGTCACAACTTTGTCTCCAAGCATGTCTGCCTCCCCCCTTCCTCTTCTGGCCTGAACACAAGATTACCTGCTCCTCAGACAACACCAACGTACCATACAGCACAACATTAACATTCTTGCCTCTAAATCCAAAGATAAAACTTACATTCTTTTGTATTTGCATCTTGAAATCTCAGTGTTTTGCATCTACATGCACTTCTGTATGATGCCAAGAAGGACTGTGCATCAGTTACAGCAGCCTTCTTCCAGCTGATCTCTCCAGGTCACTGGGAGTCTGAGAGAATTCTCTTAGGAAGGCAGAGAAAGTTTCCATTCAGCTTCTGAATGAAGCTGAAATCATCATCACGAGGGATCAAAGAACAGAAATTACTTGAGCTCTGCACAAGTAACTGGTTTCTCTCACCACCACTTGATTTTACTAGTGTGTATAGGTTAAAAGTTTGCTTTTCTCAATCATTTTCTGTTTTGTAAGTTGGTCTTTCAACAGAAGAGTTGGACATTCCAAGACAGGAACATTGTTTCCATGACACAGTTGATTGACCTGATGGGTTCATCTTTTCAGCCCTTCTGACATAACAGAGCCAGCAGGAAAGACTCAACCCTGAGGTCACAATGGGATCCAAATATTTACCATTATCTAAACTGCTATTAAAAAAGGATGAAGATTTGAACAATTTGAACAAACATTTAACTCTTTGTTTTCAATTCTTTCTAAGAACTGAAATTCGTCCTTCTAAGAATCTGAAATTCTAAAATGTGTCTGATTTTAAAGAAAAGAGGCCAAATAAACCAAGCTAATGGAAACATTAGCAAGTGTTTCCAAACAACATGAACAAAAAAGCAAACACCAAGGCCCAGTGACATTACACCTGTGGTCCGTGTTCGTTTTTGGAACAGACACTGGCTTACAGGTTTAAGATCCACTGACCAAGGAGTTGTGACAAACACTTGCCAGAACCAACCTTTGGAGTCCTCTGTCTGGAAGGAATTCCATCAAGAATAGCAATGGCATCTTTATCTTGCTTCAGCATTGTGTAACATTCAGCCATTTTATATTTCACTTCAATTTCTGATGGTAAACACTGAAATTCAAAAAAAAAAAAAAAAAAAGGATTTAAGTACAATGATAAAAATATTTTAATAAGGTTTCCTCATTAAATGCTTCTACTATGTTGAAAAAAACCCAGTTCAGGAAAGTTAACAATGCAACCTACTGCCAAGCTCACACTGCTACTGTCTTCATGAACTACACATGCAAAAGATGTCATGTTTGAGACCAGATGAAGCTTTGCATTAGAAAACACCACAGTGGCATTTCCAAAATGGATCAGCCTGAAACATCAGGTTTATTTGACATAAGAAATCCACAATCACTACAGTACTGACTCAGCAACATTAATTTAAATACCTGGCTTTGGGGAGTTGATGTAGTATTCCCAGTGGAAGGTCTTACTTTTGAAGTTTTACTCAATGCCTTTTTCTGCTGCAAGGCCATGGTGTACTTACTGACAGCATTCCTGAATTCTTTGTCATGGAAGAGGGAGTCTGCATGATAGACCAGGAGCTGGTACTTCTGAGATGGTGAAAACAGTTCCCTAAAAGAAATGCAAACAGACAGGCTGACATCAGCTGACCCCAGATCCTCCTGGATCCAAAGTATTTGTAGCTGTGGGTTGTCTGGCTTCAACTTCCCACTGCTGCTTCTGCTTTACTCCACTGGAAAGGCCCCTGAATAACCAGCACTATCTGCTCACAAAGGGATTATCTTGTCATTTCTTTTATCTGTATCCAAACAAACCTAATAGCCTTTCCTGACACCTCAGCAGCAACAACAAGCTTGGCCACTACTTCCCTTCAGGGAGCAGCCCCCATCCTCCCCATAACAACTCACATGTTGTCAAGGTCCATTAAAGCACTTTTTGTTTTGAGTGGACTCAAGCTGACAAGGCAATCCAGCTCCTTGTAGAGCTATCCTGGTCCTAAGCCACATCTTCCTGCATTTCACAAACCTCCTTTATAACACTTCCACTATGTTTGCAGAAGTGCTGAAGAGTTAGGGTTTCAGAAGAGCATTTTAGCTTTAATTAGTACCTCAAAACCACAATGTAAAATGGTGATTTCCAGGGAAGTCCTGAAAAATACAGGGAATCACTTGAGTCAGGGGCAGAGCCATGACCCAGGGCACCCCTGGAATGTGACAATGGCTGCATCTCTGACCAGACACCCATGCTGTGCTGGGTGCCCCAAGAAGTGCCATAGAATCATGGATTCATTGTGCAAGGAAAAGACCTTTAAGATCACCAAGCCCAACCGTTAACCCAGCACTGCCAGTGCCACCACTAAGCCACGTCCCTCGGCCACCCCATTCACACGGCTTTTCGGCACCTCCAGGGATGGCGACCCCAGCACGGCCCTGGGCAGCCTGCTCAGGTGCTCGGCAATGAAGAAATTCTTTCTACCAGCCAGGGTACACCTCCCCTGGCACGACCTGGGGCCACTGCGTCTTGTCCTTGCGCTGGTCACTCGGGAGAAGAGGCCACCAGAGGGCTGGGACGGCAGCCCGGGCCCGCGCCACGGCCCTCACAGCGACCCTGCCTCCTCCCCTGCCCCTCAGACACTCCCCGCCACACCGGGAGCCCGGCCCCTCCCTCCCTCAGCGCCCCCGGGCCCCGGGAGGGCCACTCACGGGTTGTTGCCGCTCATGGTGAGGAGGAGCCCGCTGAGGAGCCGCACGTTGGAGTGCAGCCCGGCGGACGCCATCTCCCGTACGTGCTCCACCACGCTCATGCTGGCGGGGGCACCGGACACGGGCACCGGACACGGGCACCGGACACGGGCACCGGGCGGGGGCACCGAGGCCGCCGCGCACTCCAAAATGGCGCCACCGAGGGGGCCTCTCCCGCCGCCTCCCGCAGGCCCCGCCGGCGCTGCCTGTCCCGGCGGGCGCGCGGCGCGGCAGGCGCGCGCAGGGCAGCCCGGGGCGCGGCACCAGGCCCCCGCGCAGGCGCAGTCGCGGGGCGGGAAGCGCGCGGCGCGGCCTGGCCCGGCGGGAGCGAGACGCGCGGAGCCCGCGCAGCCGGGCCCTTTGTCTCCCGGGGGCCCTTTGTCTCCCGGGGGCCCTTTGTCTCCCAGGACTTTGTTCTCTGCTGGTTTCGGCACCTCAAGGCGATAGAGGCCTCAGAAATAACAAAGCTGCCTGTAAAAATAAGTAACTGAGGGAAAAAAAAGACCCTTCGAAGCTTTGATTTCTTCAGGGGAGACGCCTCACTAGGGCCACCATCACCTACGAGGCGTTGGCTGAAAGGAGAGCTCAGTCAAACTGGTTTTTTTCCACTTTTATTACAAAAAAAAAAGCAAAAACCATGGCTATTCTTCCTGTTCTTCTATTATTAGTACTACAAATCAAGGCAGCTGGAATTTTCTGTTGGCACACACCATCCCTGCTGCGTGGAGAGGAGCTTCTCAACAGAAACACACCAGGCAGCAGAACACCACTGACCCTGGACCTCAAGTAACAAAAACTCTGCTGGTGACAGTGGAAAAAAGTGTTGCCATGAAGTAGAGACAACTTGGAATAAACCCAGCTTGGATTTGTGGTTCTCCAAAAAGCCACCTGACTGATCCAAACAGTCCCAGGTTCTGCCAGCACTGTGTAAGGGTTGTGTTGGACTGAATCTGCCATTGCAGAAGCAGCCTCAGACTGAGCTCTGTGTCACCTGTGTTACCCTTTGAAGGCACTTCTAGTCCGAGAAAAACCTCTCTGCAAAGACAGACCTGCTAAAAAAACAGGTATGCTGCCACAAACTGCAACCCCTGTATTAACCCCTCTCCCATTATCCGTGGCAATGACTCTTTTCCTGCTACTTACCATGACACAATAATGATGGTCTTTTCACACAAAAAACCCCCCTCTGATTTCTTTGAAGGTTATATCCAAAGACATAAAATAGTTACCAGGTTCATTACAAGCTAAGTTTATTGAAAACAAGGTAAAAATCACTGCACTGGACAACAGTGTGAGAGGTACATTTTCTGTGGACATACAATACCAAGACTCTAGCCAGTAGAGCAATTCCACAGCCCCCCTGCTCCACAGGCACCCCCTTTTCTCTTAAATACAAGCCCAGTTTTAAATGCCAGCTGTAGTCACTGGTAACAAAACAGCCTGCATCTGAAACAGCATGTTAGAAATCACCTATTAAGCACCAGCTTAATAATATTTGCTTACACAAATAATCTTTTTGCTCTCCTTCCCTCTATCCCTCATTGACTGGTTTGTGGGTTGGGTTTTTTTTATTTTATTTTTTTTTATTTTTTCTCCATAAGCACTTAATTCTTCCTTGGTACAAAATGTATCCAAAACAAATGCAAAATACTTAAAACACTTTGCTGTGGAACTGCTTCATGTTGTTGCCACTTTGCCTCTTCACTGCCCAGGACCTGACAGGCTCTTGTTCATGAACTGTCTCTTCACAAAGCAGATCCACCACTGCAGAAGGAAGTGCAAAGTCAGGAAACAGGCAAAAGCAGTTTCCTCCTGATACACAAAATAGTCACTTCAAAGTATTCGACCTCTGTCAAATAAATACATGCTAAGGCTCCAGTTTGGCACATACAGTTTTCCACAGGTTCCTACTGGAATTTAGAACAAGGTCATAGAATCATGGAATGGTGAAAGTTGGAAGGGACCCTAAAGATCATCAGGCTCCAACCTCCCTGCCATGAGCAGGGACACCTCCCACCAGACCAGGCTGCACAAGCCCCATCCAACCTGCCCTTGAACACCTCCAGGGAGGGGGCATCAACAACCTCCCTGGGCAACCTGTTCCAGCACCTTCCTACCCTTATGGAGAGGAATTTTTTCCTGATGTCTAACCTAAATCCCCCCTCTTCTAGTTTTGATCCATTGTTACCCCTTGTTCTCTCACTACAAGCTCTTGTCAGAAGCCCCTCCACAGCTTTCCTGGAGCCCCTTCAGGCACTAAAAGGTGCTCTAAGGTCTCCCTGGAGCCTTCTCCTCTCCAGGCTGAACAGCCCCAACTCCCTCAGCCTGTCTCCTGAGCAGAGCTGCTCCAGCCCTTGGATCTTCATGGTCTCCTCTGCGTGATGGGAATGGACCCCATGAATTTATAATATAGGACCCTGAATTCAAGCAGAACGTTCTACTCTCTCTTATTTTCATTATTTTCTTTGTCCTGTTTATTCCAATGTTATTTATTAAAACATAGCTAGAAATACAGGATGCATCAGAAAGTGATGCCTTTGAAACTAAATTAGCCTAAATAATTTCAATATTAAACCCAGTCACATTTGCACATGAAACATCTCAGCAGTCAGGAGGCAATTCATGCCTGGATTAGCTTTGGGTTTTTTTTTTTTAATCTAGTATGAGGCAAAATGGTCCACTTCAAAGAAGCAATCAAATCAGAACTGCCCAGGAAGATAAACAGCATCTCTCTCCCCTTTGATTTTCCATCTGCAAACCCAGCCAACACCAGAGGTGCAACACTTTGAAGAGCTGAACCAGACACCACTTATCCCTGCCCTGCTCTTTGCAACAACCCAAACAGGCATTTGCTGCCTCCCCCCGTGACAGGCGACACTCCCTGACACCCTGCAGCCCCCTGCTATCCCAGCAGCTTGCCCCAGTGTCACCCCCAGCTGATCCCTCACCCCATCACCTCGCTTCTCCCCACACACTTCTGAAGAAGCACCCCAAGCCTGTGATGAGGACACTGATCTCCTACCTTGCTGGGCTTGTCACTCTGAGGATCAAACACTTTTTCACACAGGCGCAGACCGGTCTCTTGCCGCAGCTGCTGCAGGTAGGCCCTCATCACCTCTGAAACCCAGCACAGGGGAAAACCAGTGTGAACTGGGGCACCACCAACTCAAATGGAGTTTAACAGGGAAGCATCAGCTTAAAAGCACAACTTGAAGCACTGCCTGAAGCACAAAAGTGTGAGTTTTCACATCTGCAGGTACTCGTTGGCTGGCTGAACCGGTTGGCTCAATTTACAGCCAAACTTGGGATTTTTCTTGTATTTCTACCAGTAAAAAGGATCATCCAGACTGTTTTATTCTCTCAGTCACCTTTGCTCATTATTGTGGGCTTCCTATTCTGCCCGTGCAGCAGTTGGCCTGGACTCTGTTCCAGGGTTTAGCTGGTGATAATGTTGATGAAAAAGGCAGACTCAGACCCTCAGTGATTTGTTCTGTTGGATCTCTAGATCCAAGAGAGTCACTGGGCCCCTGAAGTAAAAAAATCCAGCTTCTGCTGCCCTCAGAAGACAAAAATGCACATTGAGAAGGTTCAGTTCTACTAGTAATTTTTCATGTTGCAGTCACAAAAACGCAGCTAGTAAAGCATGAACCTGAGGCAGCCTTCCTGGAGTAGCCTTACCTTCCTCCTGCTTGTTGGCAGGTTTGGCATAAATGGCATTGAGTGGAAAGCCAGGCTCCCCTGGGATTGGGAAGTTGGTGATTCCCAGTGTGTACATTTCCTTCTCTCCTTGGCCTTTGGAGTTACACTGGAAGAACCAAGCAAACAATGGGTTAACAGTTAAAAACACAAACTGATGGAGTGTTAGACCCACGTTTTACCAATCTGTAACACATAAAAATCTCATCAAGAACAGCAACACAACGTGTCTTTGGAGATCCATAGCCTTGGAAGGTGAACAGGATTATGTCACTGGGAGGAGAATATCAGCAAACCCTTTCCTGAGTATAATCCCCAGGAAAAAAGGTTTCCTTCCCTCCCAGAAATTCACTTTTCTTACCTTTTGCAGCTTTTTCAAGCACTCAGAAATGTAGAGGGTTATGTAGATCAGCGTTCTGTCAGCCTCATTCTGCAAAACAAGAGCAAGCTCAGAGCCCTGCCACCCTTGGACTAAGGGAGAATTCAGGGAACTGATAAAAATTTGAAACAGGAATGAATTCAAGCCATTTTGGCCTAAAATTTCCCCAAGAAAGAGGGGTGTGCATTTCATTATATTTACCCAACTTTAAGTAGAACAAAGAGGAGTTTTCATTATCTAGTAGAATTATTTCATTGAAAATACATTTATAGTCACAGAACCAACCCTCCAAAGAACTACTAAATGCACAGTATCTCAAAAAATTACCTTAATTTCATAATTTTTGAAGAAAACATTGGCTTTGAAGTAGTAGATGGCTTCATCTATTATATCTGTGTCCTTTGCTAACAAAAAAGAAATACAGAGTTAAACAGTGCACCATTATACTACATTTAGTCTTAACTTTTACTCACTGGAATACATAAGTAAGGATTATTGCAAAGGCAAAACCTTGGTGTTTACAAAAACCAGAGAACAGTCGTTGCTGTGTGAAACACCAGTGAGCTCAGACCACAATACTTGAACTTCCTACTCTTGGCAGGGGCTTTAAGCCCCTTCTTCTCCTCCCCCTGTGGTTTCCCATTTCACAAATGGCAGCAGTTCAGCAGTTCCCCACTTTTCTGCCAGTTGAGTAATTGAGCGAGTTTCAGCAGCACAAGAGTCTTCTCAGGGCATTAAAAATGTTCTTGGAGAAAGCCTAATGACACAGTCACACCAATTCTCTTGTCCTCTTCCACAAAAAAGGAGGGGAGCAGAACACAGTGGCAAGCCAGCTTTTGCTACCATCCACAACTGCCTAAACCCAGAAACATTTCCTTTACATTTCCTTTTCCAAGCTGCACTGCTAAACTGCAGGGATGAAGCTGCCAGGGAAGCACTGCTCCACGTGCTGAAGGGGAATCTGCACCAGGCTGCTGTGGGCTCTCTTGGGATGCCTGTCACTCCACGTCCATTTCTGAAGCCCCCCACCATGAAGTGCTGCCTATCCTTCTCCTCCTCCTTCAGAGCAGCCCAGTGTCTTCAGCCACAAACCCAAAGCACAAGTTCTCTGTAGCTAACCCTCCACTTCCTCTGGCAGCAGAGGGTCCACACGGCCACGTCCTCAAAACCTCCTGAAGAGCAGGGTGAGGAGACACAGGAGGAAGCACCAGAATAGTAACTGGTAACAACTGATGTAGCTGAAGCACAGTGCACATTTATCTGGTCATCATTCTTTTCTATGATTTGCACAACTTAAGTATTTAAAAACTTTCTTCCTCCCCTATCACCTGCAAAGTACTCCACTCCAGCTCCTCTTGTCACTCCCTAGGGCTGGCCTGGAGCAAACTGTGAGAAGATGATGAGCTGTATAGGGCAGGTTTTCAGAGATGATTATAAACTTACTTTCCCGAGGTGCTGGGCCTTTGAACTGGCTCCTGATGGGTAACAGTGCCATGTTCCCAATTAGCTTGGTGTCAGAGTCCATTAAGGTTGAGTGGTAAGCCTGGAGAAGGGGGAAGGCTGATTATTCATGCTTCTGAAAACAGACATTTCCATGTCTGATCTCACGTGTCCCATCTGCCTCAAGTAGGTGCCACCAGGGTCTAGTTCACTAGCAATGCTTCCAGCCATTTTTCCCTGCAGAAATAACCAGTTTTCTAGGGAGGCCTGGATCTCAGTGCCATTCTGATGAAGCCCATGGAAGCCTGACCACTGGCACCCCTGATGGCTGCGGTGGTGGGAGGATGAGGTTGGTACAGTCACTGCAGGAGTGGCTTCCTCCTGGGGCTGCCTCACCCTGCACAGCACCAGGGGCACAGCCCTGCTCTCCCCTAACTATGGGCTGTGGCACGGTGCTCTGAAAGCTAGCTGGGCATTTAAAAAGGATTATATTTTATTTCTAGCTAGATGGATTAGATAATAATAAATAAAGCAAGGCCTAACACCCACACACTCAAAAAAAAGACCTTTCTATGTGCTCTGAAACTGGTACAGGTGGACAAAACCCAAAACCTTTCTGCATAGGACAGATTCTTCCTGAGAAACTGATCTTTAACAAGATTCGTTTGGGGCACTTCCCAGCACTCCCCACCAGGAAACCTTCACCTCCCCCCAGCCGAGGTTTTGCGGTGGGAGAGGGGGATGCGACTGGTGAGGCTGGGAGGTGGGGGTGAGCATTGGGCAAGCACTGCCGAGCAGAAAAAGCATTTCATGAGAACCCGAGGAAGGTGCGTGAACAGCCCCAGGCACAGCACGGCTGTCAGCACCCTCTCCCTGCCGGCAGGGCGGATCCTCGGCAGGAGGAAGAGGAGGCCGCCAGCCCCGCAGCAGCCCCGCAGCAGCCTTCCCCCTGCTCAGCGACAACCCCCCGATCTCCGCAGGGCTCTCCGCAGCTGCAGCCCCTCTCCTCTCCCCCCGGCAGCTGCCCACGCCCGGCCCCGGCAGCCGAGCCCCTCTCCCCGGCCCGGGCCGGCACCGGCCCCGCCGCCCCGAGCGCGCTGCCCGGGCCCCCCGCCACCGGGGCCGGCCAAGGCCGGGCCCAGAGCCCGCTCACCGGCATCTCGAAGGGCAGGAGGCGGCTCGGGGGGCCGGGCAGGAGGGGTGGAGGAGCGGGCAGCAGCTTCCCCGTGTGCCGGCGCCGCAGGAAGTGAGGCGGCAGGGGCGGAGCGGGGAGGGGAGGGAGCTGCCTCGGGAGCGCCATCAGAGGGGAGCTTGTTTGCTTTTCCCCCCCTCCGTGGAGTCTTCTTTCCCTCATCTCGCTGTCTTTGCTGTGGCCGGCACTGCAGACAACCCTCCGTGCCACCCTGACATCCCGGCTGGCAGGGATCAGCTCCTGGCCCTGGGGTCACATAATCCCTCCTCGGTTCCCCCGTGCCACCCTTTTCCTTTCCAGCCACCTTGGCATCTTGCTTCCTCCAGGAGGGTCTCCTTGGCTAAAGCACGGGTGGGGATGCTTCACTGGCAGCAGGTTTGCTCTCCTGAGTGTTCACAGCTCCCCTGGCATCACTTGCTCTGCCCCACGTCCCTGGGACTCGGTGTAAAGAAACAATGTGTGTCTGACCTGCACACATGGATCTCAGGGAGCCCTTCTCCTCTAGATGTGAAGAATCTGCTAGTCTGTTGAGCCTCTCTTACTGTACCACCTCTGCTTTGGAAAAAAAACCAGATCCTCACTTCAAAAATAAGCACTTTATCAACAGTACGACCCTTTAACAATTTATTTAAACAAGTATGAAAAATACCCCCACTTATGAACAAGAGAAAAATGATACCTTCCAGACTAGAAACTACAAAGGTGAACTCTGTGCCAAGCTGCTATCACACCCCAGGTTTAGCTAAATGCAGTTGCCTCTAAGTATTCACTCCTAGATTTGGTTTCCATCCAGGGGGATCCTTGCACTCAAGGCATCACAACCATGTGGCCTGTCCTGGAAAACAACTTCACCAGCAAATCTTTATCCTGAAGGTTCAGGGAAGGTGGTTACATACTTGGGACATGTGCAGCAGAAAAACATCCCAAAGTTCAGCTGAATGTAGCTAATAAATTGGACAAAGAGATTTTAAGAGAAGCAATAAAAGACATTTTGAAACACTTGAGAGAACCCAGGAACAGTCTGTGTGTATAAAAGAACTATAAACAAGAGGTAAACTCAGCAGTACATTTTCCCATAGGGCTTGAATTACTGCCTGATACCAACAGCAGCTACACCTAATTCCACAATTAATGTTATTTGCCTGAAAAATTCCAGGGACATTTTTACATGTTTTTAGTTACTTTTGAAGACAACGTGTGAAAGTTTTACTTCTCTGAAAGCAACACATTCTACCATCCAGGGACAACACATCCAGAGTAGAACAAGTTATTTATTCAGGGGGACAAAAGCTTATTTGTTGCTGACTTCTTCATTAACTGTTTGTAACATGATTGCACAAGACCATCACTGAATTCTGTTTAAGCTGATTTTATTGAAGGGTTGTGCTGTGCTTAAGATGCTAGAGATCTATAAAGCACTTAAAAAGTGGATGTTGTACAAAAAATAGCTTTTAAAAAGGTTTAAAATCTGGGGTCTTCCAAAGTGAATGGGAAACACTTTTCCAAGAAGGGGGAGAGAGCATCCACTTACCAGATGTCCCCTGGGACTTGCTGGTCATCTCTTCACCTAATGTATGTTCAGTTCATCAAGTACTATTTTCACCCTTTAAACCAGTTTTTTCTCTCCTATAATAGTGAAACTAACTACTCAGTACTGGAGAGAAATATTTATAACAACACACTTGTATTCAGCTTTGCCTCTTTGGCAAATTATTAAATTAAATTATTAAAATTTTTCAGGTTTTCCTATGCTTAAATGAGATACATCCCTATGTGGAGAGTTTGTACATGTACTAATGCTAATCTGTGTATTTTATAACACACACAGGTAGAATAAAAAATGTTTATTAAAATAGTTATGAGCTCATATAGATCACTTTTCACTATACACTTTAGTTATTTTACAGATAAAACATCAAGTAGGTTTGTGTGAAGGGTTTTTTTTTTTCATTTTTCTTTACTTTTTTCTTTTTTTTATGTTAATTTTTATTTTTTACACAAGCAAGGTGTTTTCCTCCCATTTTTGAACATCTGGTTTTTACTCATCCACACGATCTTGGAAGTATTCATCCACAAGAGCAGATTTATCCTCTTCACATTCCTGCCAAAAGCAAAACAAAAAATGGTCAAACTCGGACTTTTCCTTAGAGGCTGTTGTGCATTGTCTGTTCTTTGATGCTTTATTTTAGAAACCACAACAGGAACAATCTCTAATATGGTTCCATAAACCATGCAGCAAAACTACTGACAATTTGTTTCTGGAGCTATCAAAACTGTACAGGTCAAAATCTGGATCCAGGTATTTTGCCTATTCAAAGAGTATAAAACTGAACTGAAAAATGTAATAATTAGGATTAATAATAATAAAACTGGACAGGGCCTGGGACAGATTTTAAGACAGCAGTCTTCTGTATTTTACAGGACAGAATTTATCCCTAATCTGCATCATATAAAACCAAGGGGGTCAATGCAGGAATTATCAGGGGATTTTGAACAGTCATTAGGATGTGATCTTAGTGGTCCTTTCTGACCTTGAAAGTTTAAGATTAAATTATTCTTCAAAACCAAAGCAGACCCTTCAAGCACAGCAGTTCAGTCTGCATTTGCAAGATGGCATTAAACAATTTCACTTTGTCAGGGAGGACAATAAACATTGTCCCTGAAAGACTAAACGTGGCTCACTTTGACCCATGCTGAAGCAGTCATTTATTCGCAAAGAACATGTTAATATTCAACTTACATGATGGGTCTTTTACATTTGTCATCACCAGACAGAAGCACCTCACCTTTGGTTCTTTAAATTCAAGGTCCTCTCCATACTGGATGGTGAAGTCTATGTGCTGCAGGACTATGTTGATACTCTCCTCATCAGAGCGATCAAAAGGCAGGAATCGAACCATCCCGTAGTCATCAATCTGGAGAAGGGATTCAGAGCAGGTTAGGGGGGAAAAAGCAGGAAGATGATTCCCACTCACAGCAGCCCAAACCACCTCCTTAGAGCAAACTCAGGTCTTGCTCTCTGGGCTCCTGACATGGCAGACCAGCACCAGCTCCCCCCTGGCTGGCAGGCTGAAGTCCTGACCAGCAGATAAAGCTGGTGCCCAAAATGGCCAATAGAACAGAATTCACAGAAAGTGCATCAAGAATCTTAAACTAACCTGAAAAAAATATAATTTTTTTAAAAATGAGTTAAAATAGGCAAAAAGTAAAATGAGAATCTTTTAGATCCTGGCTTTGTCAATAAGCCTGGTTGGTGAATCCAAGGCTTTGGGATGAAGGGGTTGGGATTATCACAGTCCCTACAGTGCCTACAACAGTAATGAAATCAGCAGACACAATATGGCTTGTAAACACTGGATGCTCTGCTCTGCTGAGACCCCACCTGGAGTGCTGTGTCCAGCTCTGGAGCCCTCAGCACAGGAGAGACATGGAGCTGTTGGACAGGGTCCAGAGAAGGGCCACAAGGGCTGGAGCAGCTCTGCTCCGGAGACAGGCTGAGGGAGCTGAGGCTGTTCAGCCTCGAGAGAAGGCTCTAGGGAGACCTTAGAGCACCTTCCAGTGCCTGAAGGGGCTCCAGGAAAGCTGGGAAGGGGCTTTTCACCAGGGAGAGCAGTGATAGGACAAGGGGTAATGGTTTTAAACTGCAAGAGGGAGATTTAGGTTAGACATCAGGAAGAAATTCTTCACCATGAGGGTAGGAAAGTGCTGGAACAGGTTCCCCAGGGAAGATGTGGCTGCCCCCTCCCTGGAGGTGTTCAAGGGCAGGTTGGATGGGGCTTGTGCAGCCTGGTCTGGTGGGATGTGTCCCTGCTCAGGGCAGGGGGGTTGGGACCTGATGATCTTTAAGGTCCCTTCCAACAGTCACCATTCCATGATTCTGTGATTGAATTTAAAGTACCAGCTAAGAAAGCAATACACCTACCAATCCACATATTGATTGAGTCAGCTTCTGAAACCTTTTGCTTTTCAATATACTTGTAGAATCTTCAATCATGGAATACATGTCTGGATCCAAGTACCTGGGAGAAACAAACTCACTGTTAACATGAAAAGAATCCTTGGCCACAGAGCAAATGAGACTGTGCTTTTATGTAGCTACAAAACCATCACTGTGTAACCTGAACAAACTAACTTAGTTTCAGGAGAACTTAAAACATTTTTTAAATTATGATGATGACAATTGCTAGTAGAAATAACTGAAGCATTTTTGCTAATATACTTGTGTACTCAACACAAGTTTTGAGGAAGACCACAGGGGAAAAACTTGAATTTTGTCATTTTAGCACAAATGTAGAAGTAACACATGAGTAATTCAGGATGTTCAGCATCAAAAGCCTGATCAGCTCTGGTGGGAACATCAGACTGAATTTTGAGTGAAGTTTACCTGAAGATATTACACTACATAAAGTCATTTTTTGGAACTTACTTTTCTATTTCCTTCTTGGCTTTCTTGCTCAGCAAATCCATTTTTGTCATGATGTTAATCTGTGGGATCTCTAAAGATATCATTGCACTGAGGGCTGCCAGAATTCCAGAGATAAACTTTAGGAATATAAACAATGATGTGGTTAAGTACAGAAACCCACAATACAAACATGCAGGACTCTCCAGCACAAACCACATCTAGGGAACATGTGGCCATCATGCTGGGTGGGAAGCCCTTATCTCTGTTGGGAAAGGGAGGGGTGGAGCCTCCCATCTGCCATCTGATTTCCAGAGCCTTAAATCTGGATCTGCCACTGCAAAGGCCATCACAAAACTCAAAGCCCATCTCAGGATTCAGACTGCTAGATAGGGAAAGCAGCCTGCGCCCTCTCCAGATCTGAGGAAGCTCCTGGGGAATCACAGAGGAATTTAGGTGGGAAGGGACATTTTGAGGTGACCTGTTCCATGCCAGGGCTGAAAGCAGAGCCAGATTCCCAGTCAGACCAGGCTGCTCGGGGGTTTTACAGGACACGATCTCCCTGTGCCAGTCTGACCACTCCTGCAGTGCAGCTTCTCTTTACATCCAACTGGAAGTTTCTCTGCTGCAGCCTGTGTCTGCAGCAGCTGGAGGCAGCCACCTGATCTCCCCCAGCTCCACATTCCTTCCCCTGGGCTAAACTAACCCAGCTCCCCACGCTGCTCAGCTCCCTCTTCTTTACCCAGATCAATCCCAACACGTTTCACACGGATACCTTAAAAGATTCCACCATAAACTGAGAATCCACAAGAAAAACTCCACAGACGCGGAATTCCCACTGCTGGAGCTGCTCCACCAGCTGCTTCATCACAGGCAGGTGTGTGTACAGCTCGATCTGACCTGGGACACATGGAATTAGTGAGGCTGAAGCTCGGGGGAACAGTTCACAGGGATCAGCTGCATGAAGTGGGTGTTGCACTGAACAGGAATGAAAGCAAGGGCAACGTCCTGTCTTCTCAGACAGTTCTGTGTGAGGGTGAGCCTATACTGGTGAAGTGGAAAGGAATGAAAGGGGTGTTTTCCCCTCCCTTGCCCCCCAAATTAGTGTTTATTAGCAGCTGGCACAGCATCTCCACACGCTATGATGCTATCAAACACCAGTGCAGTCACCTCGGTCACCCAGGGATGAAGGTGAAACATCTGGGGGGGACTCGGACACCCCTGCTGCAGAAGCACCACGGCCAGCTCGGGGAAGGGCTGTGCCTGCGACCCTGCTTACAGAGAATGCTCCAAACCACCGGCAGCTGCTTACCGGGGCAATCGAACAGCAGGTAGTCATCCTCCACGTGCCCCAGGCTCTCCTCCAGCCAGCTGAAGTTGTTGGCGAAGTACTCCATGCAGAACACCAGGCCGCCGTTGGGGCCGAACCGCAGGGACTCGTCCTCCATCACATCCTCCACTTCTATCAGCTCGCGGATGTCTGCAACAACAGAGGCACCCGCCGGTTGCCGCCCCGCCGCCCGCGGGAGCCCGGGCCCCCCCGCCGCTCACCTGCCAGCACGGGGTAGCTGAAGAGCTCGGCCGCCGGGTCCAGGTTCACCACCTGCACGGCGCGGCCCAGCGCCTCGCAGTGCTGCACCACGGCGGAGCAGTACGTGCTCTGCGGGGCACACACACGCCGTCAGGGCCCGTCAGGGGCCGTCAGGGCCCGTCAGGGGCCGTCAGGGCCCGTCTGGGGCCGCCCGCCCCGCCCCGCCGCCCCCGCCCGCCCCGCCTCACCTTCCCGCTGCCCGCCGGGCCCATCACCAGCTGCGCGTACCGGGGCATGGCGGCGGGCAGGACGGCGCCGCTTGGCCGCTCCGGCGCGCCGTAGCTCGCTGGCTCACGTGACCCGGGGGTTCCGCCGTACGGCGGGCTCCGACCTCGCTCCGTCACGCTGCGCGCGGCTCTCGCGAGACGGCGGCGCTGGGCGGGCGCGCGTGCCGGGACCCGCCGCCACCGGAGCAGCCGCCGCGGCCCCAGGGCCTGTCCCGGGCCCGTCCCGGTAACGCCGCGGCCCCCGCCGCCACCCCCTCGGCCTCGGGGCCTCAGGCAGCCGGTGCCCGCCCGGCGCCCCCGCCCGCTGCCGCCTTCCCCCCGCAGGTACCGGCGCCCCCGTCCCCCCCGCCCCGCGCCCCGCCGGGTCTCCGCGGGTGTCCCGCCGTCCCTCCCCGGGCCCCCCGGCACTTCCCCCCAGCTCCCTGCGCTCGCTGCCCGGGCACAACGTCCTGAGTCTTCGCAGACATCCCCGCCCTCTCCCGCCGCCCTGGGGCGCTTCTTGCCCTCTGCAAACCCCTTTCCCTTTGACTCCCGTTTTCTAAGCCCCTCGCCTGAAAACGCAGGAACGTCAGCCACGGTTACCGGTGTGAGCGGGCTGTTTGGATTGCAGCTTTGATGGTGCTTGGGGTTTTGTTTCACCGGTGCCCCAGGATGAGCTGTAGCTCCAGACACTCATCTCAACGACCCTTTTCTCTGCTAGTTCTCTGGCAGGACCTCCCCTTGCTCCCCCAGTGCAGTTACTGTTCATATACTGTTGTTCCTTAACCCAGGCTATTCTGGAACCCCACATGTTCTCACAGACCTTCATTTTACAGTGCATTTTGTGGCACTTTGGCTTTTTTTTTTCCCCCTCTTATCTGCTAGAATTCTGTATTTCCTAGTATCTTTTGCAGCCCTGTTCCTCATATTATTTCTTTAGTTCTTGGCTCCTGTTTTTCCCTCCCTGCCCTCTCCTGCTTTTCTTACAATCATACCCATTTTCTCTGGGGGATTTGTCAGTCTCTGTGGTTCTTGTTGAAGTGGGGAAGATGTGAATAACTTTAACCCAGAACTGAGATCCTGATTCTTTTGTTCTGTGGCCTCCAGGTGTGGGACATGGCCACAGAGGTAGCTGAGCCTGTGGTCCCTGACTGCAGAGGAGACGTGAGGAGCAGTGCCAGGTCAGATGCTGACTATCCTCTCCGGGTTCTCTACTGTGGAGGCAAGTGCTGAAGGGGCAGTTGTCCACAATTCTTACCCTGTGAGGGCAGCCCAGGATGGGAGAATGAGAGAAGTGGAGATTTTCTTTTGGTCAGCAGCCTTCCAGTGCCTGAAAGGGCTCCAGGAAAGCTGGGGAGGGGCTGCTCATCAGGGAAGATAGTGATAGGACGAGGGGTGATGGTTTTAAACTGAAAGAGGGGAGATTTAGGTTAGATGTTAGGAAGAAATTCTTCACTGTAAGGGTGGTGAGGAACTGGAGTGGGTTGCCCAGGGAGGCTGTTGATGCCCCATCCCTGGATGTTTTTAAGGCCAGGTTGGACAAGGTTTTGTGCAACCTGATCTAGTGGTGGGTTCCCTGCTAATGGCAGGGGGGTTGGAGCTTGATGATCTTTAAGGTCCCTTCCAACCTTAATGATTCTGTGATATTTTAAGTGAGAATGTGGACCATGGGCAGCTTGACCTCTCTGCTCATCCTTCTGAAACAGCTCATGTTCTGTGCTTTGTCTAGAGCCTTTGTGGTGAAGTCTCTCTTCCTCTGGGAGGTGCAGGTTTTCCACACCAGCTCAGTGTGGAAAAGTGGGATTAATGGGAGTGGTGCTCAGCTTGTGAGCTGTTGAGCAGAAACACCTTCCTGCAGAAAGCCAGTAAATCCTCCAGCACAGAAAAGGCCTCTGAGCATTAGTATGACAAGAAGAAATGACTTCAGAAATCATTACAGTAATCATTGCACTGTTTAGAATTATCCTTTGCTCATTGTGTTTGTAGTTATGTGGGTTAAATGTCAAGGGAAGTAAATGATCTTGACAGGTACATATTTTAGATAGGTATGGTACTTTGGTGTGGGCTTGAACACAGTGTCAGGGGCTTAGGAAGGAACCCCCACTGTGTGTCCAAGCCTGCAGGGTTGGTTTGGGTTTGCTCTGGGGCTGAGTCCCTCTTCTGGACATTGGCAGCTCATGGAAGAAGGAAAGCTAAGCAGATCACCTGGTGATTTATTAGGTAGATGTTCTGTCTTTGGTAGAACTGGTGTTTCTTTCTGTAACTTTTCCCAAAGCTGCAGGCACCTCCCTTCCCTCGCTGCCTGGCTGCTCTGCCTGTGATGGTTCCATCCTAACCCAAAGTGTCTGAGCAAAGGACTAACCAGAATAAAATTAAACTGTGGAGTGGTAGAAAGAATCCTTTTGAGTCAATGTCTGCTCATAACCAGAAGTTATGATGTCAGAACTCATCCCTACTTTTAAAATACCATTTTGAATTGAATGCTAAGGCTGGACATGGAGAACTTCTGCTTGTAATCTGTTTTTTTTCCCTCTCTTTCTCCAGTCTGCTCCTTGCCAACAGAGGTGAGTTATTTTTTGTTGTTGTCCAAGTTCCTCCTTTCTGTCCTGTGATTCCTGACTGTGATGATTATTTTTCTCATATTTTCTGGCATTTTTTTCCTTGTGGCAGTTCTGGGCTTCAGCAGACCCTCTCCTGTTGAGCCTTTTGTGCTATTACAGTGTTCATGCTCAGTCCTCTTCAGGAGAAAGGGCTGAGCTGAACAGCAAGGACATTTGGGGGGGTTTGTGGTGTATTTTGGAGTTCCTCTGCTAACAACATTCCCATCCCCTTTTCCCCCAGTACTGTGAGTACATGCCTGATGTCACTAAATGCAGACAATGGTTAGAAAAGAATTTTCCAGATGAGTTTGCAAAACTTACAGTAGGTAAGAATCTTCTCTATTTTCTGGTATGTGCCCTTAGACACAATCAGAAATCTTGGGGCTTGTCTGATCCTCTTCTCTTTTCCTGCTCTACCAAGTGTGAAGCTTCCTAATTTTCCTAGGAACCTACCATGCTTTTGGATGCTGTGAAAATATGTTTGATAATGTCAGAAAACACTGAATAAATGAAAAAAAAAATGAAGTTGCAGTAATAATGTTTGGGCTTTTTTAAGGTTCCTCCTGTAACCCCCATCAAAGTCAGTTGATTGGTTCTTGTGTCTCTCCAGTCGACTGGAGGAAATGCCATTAATAGTGGGGAACTTGTTGATTTGCCTTTGAAATCTCAAAATTTACACTAATTTCTGTCTCTCTGTGAAAACCGCATTAAGAGACTATATTGAGGTTGTAATTGTATCTTTGAGCTAAGGCTTTTCTGCAGCCTCATTTGCATAAGTGCTCTAATGAAGGTGTCATCATGCTGGTTGGTCAAGGGGCTGCAGCCCTTCAGCAAAGGGTTTATGGATTCAGCAGAGGGTCACTGCACCTCACTGCCCCTTCCTGGGAGGCTGTGGTTGTCTGACCACTCACTTTGTTCTCTTTCTCCTCCCCACCCCTTTCTGATGGATGTCAAGAAAACTCACCTAAGCAGGAAGCTGGGGTTGGAGAAGGCCAAGGAACTGCAGGAGGAGAAGAAGAAGAGAAGAAGAAGCAAAAGAGAGGCAAGGTCTAAATAGTTGCTTGTGGTACTGGTATGATGAGCAGTTTGGGGCATTCCTTCCTCACCTGCAGGTCTGGACTGTGGCACAAATTCCTTCTGTTTGGGTTGTTAGCTACCTTTGGACTGCAGAAAAGATACTGAATGTCTGTCTTCAGTGGCAGCAGAGTTGGGGCAGGGATATTTGCTGCTGGAAGGATTGGATGGCAGGAATAGCAAGTGGAGAGGTGCCCTGCATCCTGTGTCCCCTGGTTCCTGTCACTGCTTTTCCACTTATTCAGGGAGTAATTCTTCTCAACCTCAAACCAGCTGGCAAGCCTCTCAGAGTACTTATTGGTGCCCTGTTTAACAGCAGGTTGTAGGTTGCTTGCAGAGTAGAAGGAAGACAGCTTTCCTCTGCTCATGCCTCCTGGCACTGCTTTTGCCTTTTTAAATTCCCTCCCTCTGTAATTCACAGAACAGGATTTGGTTTTATGCTTTCCACACTATCACCTGTGTCTCCAGTAACAGCCATGTCTCTCCCCAGCAATAATGCTGAAAAAACATCAGTCAAAAACCAACTTTGGAAGATACAAAAATACATGAAACAATTCAAACACACTGTTCTATCTCTGGAGTTATTTTTAGTTCATTCACATACTTTCCACCATTGATCAGAATGGATTTGCCTGTGCAGTGTCAGTTGTGCCTGTGGTGCTTCAGAAATTATGGTTAATAACCCAGGAAGGTTCAGATTTTAGCCACATATCCCTGCAGATGTTTTATTTTTGTGTCTTGCTAACCAGTTACATTTACCTGGTCAGTAGGCTGACCTAATCCTGTAATTCACATTCTGTAACTTGGATGCTTTTCCCAGAGACTTCAGGCCATTTTCTTTCAGCATTAATTTATTGTGTGGGGTGGTATGATTAGTTTCTAGTCTGGATTTTGTTTCTAAAAAGAACAGTGTTTTAAATATTTAGAGATTTTTCTCCTAGAATCTAAAGTTTCAGGCAGATTTGGAGTGTGGTGGTTCAAGATGGAGTGTAACAGAGGGTGAGGAAAAACACTCAAGACACTGGAAATTTACAAATAAATTTACTGTCTTAAATTACCAGATAGAAATTTCTAGCAATTAGAAAAAGAAGTGGCACAAGGGGTTAGTTTGCTTGTCCTACATTCTTCAGGTTTTCCTGCTGAGAAGGCTGGAGAACATGAAACTGGTTATCCTGGAGTAACTTGATGACTGTGTACAAAGTTAACCAAGATCCTAATCTGACTTGAAGAATCCTAATGAGCAGAATATCTCTTTTGCATGCTTTGCTCAGACTAATAAATGCCTGATATGTGACGTGTTCCCTCAGGTTGGCTTAGAAACAGAAGAAAGAGGGTGTTAGATGATGTGGCAGGTTGGCAGTTAGCTTTCTGTAAGTGTGATGTCATCTGACTAATGATGAAACCTTGTGCTCTGTGTTAAAGGTGGAAGAGGTCAGATAAAACAGAAAAAGAAGACTGTACCACAGAAAGTCACAATAGCTAAAATTCCTAGAGCAAAGAAAAAATACGTCACAAGAGTGTGTGGCCTTGCAACGTTTGGTGAGTTGGCTTGTGGTTTTGTGCTTTTTGTTGGGTTTAGCTGTCCTGTGTGAAAAAAGGTGTGCCCAGCTGGCTGAGCTGCAGGAAATGGTGAGGGTGGTGAAACCTTGGCCCAGGCTGCCCAGGGAAGCTGTGGCTGCCCCATCCCTGGCAGTGTTGAAGGGCAGGTTGGATGGGGCTTGGAGCAGCCTGGGCTGGTGGGAGGTGTCCCTGCCCATGGCAGGGAGGTTGGATCCAGATGATCTTTAAGGTCCTTTCCAACCCAAACCATTCTATGATTCTATGACTATTAATCTTACCTGTTATTGAGACTGATTAAATAAGGCTTTAATTGCCCTTCCAGTAGAGCAGTCATTTAAATCAGTACCAAAGAGCACTCCCAGTGCTGTTCATAGCTTTGGTTCAGCTGCAAACAGCCCCCTGGTGTTTGTGTCTGTAACATCATCTTACTTCACACAGTGATCACAAATTCTGTTAAAAAGGCAAGTTTTAACCTTGGTTGTATGAACAAGATCTATTGCATATTTCCTGCATGAGAGTGTCATGGGTGTTCTTGTGGGATCAGTGAGATGCACCAGCCTGGTCCAAACTGGATGTGCAGCTTTGTGCTGGAAGCCAATCTCAACAATTGTTGGGACACGTTCCTGAAAGGAAGATACTGAAGCACTTCTGGAAAAAAACTTGATCAGTAATTGTGGAATTTGCTCAGAACTGGAAGGGCTTTTTAATCAGACCTGCATGTTTTTTTTCCTGCTGGGTGTGTGCAGTGTAGCCCTGCACAAACAGCCTGTGTTGGGGACATTCAGCAGTTCTGCTGGGAATAGTTTGCTGGATTTGTAGAGTCAGTTGTTTTGTATGTGAACAACAGGGTTTTGCTTTCAATGGAGACTGTAGCAAAGCTTTAACTATGAGCTGCCATTAGTTCTTCGACTGTTAAAACAAGATTTTGGTTTTAAACTTGAGAAAACACTTGTATGAAATGACAGAACTTCAATTGCTCATTTTTCCCATCAACAGAAATTGATCTGAAAGAAGCACAAAGGTTTTTTGCTCAGAAATTTTCCTGTGGTGCCTCAGTAACAGGAGAAGATGAAATCATCATTCAGGGGGATTTCACAGATGACATTATTGATGTCATCCAGGAGAAGTGGCCTGAGGTAAGAAACCCTTTTCCTGACAAAACTCTGCTGTTCCACAATTACTTTCTAATGGCTTTGTAAAAGGGGTTTCATCTTTCCCTCGTTGAATGATGAGGTTAAGGAGTGATTAAACTCCCAGTCAGATGTTGGTTCCATTGTCCAAGAAACAGGAATTCCCTGCATGTGCAGTGCTGCTGCAGTGAGGAAGGCAGGTCAGAGTCAGTCCAGCTGGCAGACAGCTGTGTCTTTGTGACTGTTCCTCAAGGGTGAATGCCCAAGCATTCCATTGCCATCCTATTTTAAAACTCTCTTTAAATATTGCTACATTCAAGAAAGCCCAAACAAAGAAACAAAACCACTTGTGCTTTAGAAGAAGAGATGAGCTGATTTTGGGTTGGACTGAAATGTTGATGGTTGAGTGGTTTGGTTGCATTGCTGTAATCACAGGTGCTTCCTTTGACTCTCCCCTTGTTCTGGTATTTCCTGATTACAGTTCTTTTGGAAAGAATTCCAGGCCTGTCTTTATCCAGAGCCCTCTGGGCTTGGCTGTGTAGAATTTCCAGCAGAGAATCTCAGATGGTGCCTTGTACTTCTCCCACACTTCATTACATGTGCAGTGGTGAATAATGAGTGAAACATAAGAAAATACACTGAATATGCTGCGTTTTGGCCTTTTTCTTTTATTCCTAGGTGGATGATGATAGCATTGAAGATCTTGGAGAAGTCAAGAAGTGACAGCGGAAGTCTTACCTTTATTTAATTACATGGTTATAAGTGATGTAGCCAAAGTGAGGCATCTAAATCCATTTGCTCTGCAGGGAAACCATGGAGCACCCAGATCCTTGTCATCTCCCCTGTTCTGTATAGGCTGCTTGGGTTTTTTGTTGTGATATTTGCCAAAGTTAAACTGGGATTCTATCATGCTTATGCATGAAGTAGGTTAAATAAAATTACTGTTCCTCACTGAACAGTTTCTGGTTTCCTTACAGTTACATTCCTCAAACAGCCTTACAAGAAAATTGATCATTTAAGTCATTAAAAGCTAATTTTACATCTGCTGCCCCTTCTGGCTGATGTACAGAAACTCCTGCCTCTTGTTTACCTCTGTGACATCTTTGTTGGAGACGTGGGCTGTGGGACTCAGCTTTGCTGACCATACCAAGCTGTCTGGTGGAGTTGATGCCACCCAGAGGGACCTGGACAGGCTGGAGAGGTGGGCCCATCCCAGCCTCATGAAGTTCAACAAGGCCAAGTGATCTTTAGGGTCCCTTCCAACTTTCACCATTCTATGATATTTTCCTAAGGAAGCTGATGCTGGCTTAGCTGGAATAAAGGCAGGGGCCCCTAAATGCTGCATGAGTTATGTAAATTGCATTTAGCCATAGAAAGCTCTGTCATCTTTAACCCCTTTGGCAGCCTTTTTTTTGGAGGGGGAGGAAGCAGCCAGAATTTGGGGGTGCTGCCTGGGCAGGGATGCTCAACTGCCACGCCAGGATGTCCCCGTTATTTTGGGGTAGAAAAAGTGCTGGAAGTTGCATCACCTTAATGGGGGGGGTGTTCTGTGTGTCTTTTAAAAACAGGGAGGGAGCCCTTCAGGTGACTAGAAATCTTGGTTTTATTATTATTCATAAGATTTTTCATGGGCTTTACAACCAGAAATCATTAAAGCCCGTTGCTTGTCAGGGGCCAGTGTTTCCCTGAGGCATCGGCCACCTCAGTGGGCCAGGAACAGGAACCTCTCCCTAGAGGTGACCTCAGGGAAAGCCGGTGGCTTTTTTTCTCAAATCACCCGACCCACAAATTCCTCAGCTCCTCGGCGTGGGAGGCAAATGTTTCTCTGCTTCTCAAGGGCACCAGGGCAGGGGCAGCGGGAGGAAGGGCCCCGGTGGGAACGAAAACACGCCCTCCCGGCACTTTTACCATCTCAGCCCTGATCCGCAGCGGGTTGGGAGGCTGCGGGGCGGGAGGCAGCGGGGCGGGAGGCTGCGGGGCAGGAGGCTGCGGGGCGGGAGGCTGCGGGGCCGGAGGCTGCGGGACAGGGGGCAGCAGCCCCGTGGCGGCCGGGCTGGGCGTCCCCACGCTGCACACCGCTGCTCTGGGGCTCCAGGGATCATCGCCATCAGCTCAGTGTGACCTGGGCCCTGCAGGACGGGGATTCCCCCGCTGCCGTCCCGTTTTCCCGGTGCCTCCAGCCCCGACGGCGCAGCGCGGCCCGGGCCGGGCGCGGGACTCGAACCCGCGGCAGCAGCGCCGAGAAGGGGGCGGAGCTTTGACCCCTCCCACCACCCGAAGCAGCCAATCAGCGGGCGGGGGGGGGCGGGGCCTCAGGGCTGAGGGGGCGGCGGGGCCGGGGCGGGGCAGGGGGGAAGGCCCAGGGATGGGGGGAGGCCCCGGGAATGAGGGGGGGCCCCGGGAATGGGGGGAGGCCTCGGGAATGGGGGAGGGCCCTCAGAGGGATGGCGGCCCCGCCGTGCGGGAGGATACGAGGGAGCTGCAGGCCGGCCCAGGGGCGGGGGGCGCTCAGGCCGCTCCTCAGGCCCGTGGGCCGCGCCCCCGCCTCGCTCGGCCCTTGGCGGCCTCTGCGCGCCGGGCCTGCCGCGCTGGGGGGGCTTAAATCAGAGCCGCCTCCGTGGGGAACGTGACGGTCACAACTCGTCAGCAGTGCCTGTAATCCCCCCCGGGCCCCTGTGAACCAACCACTGCCACGTTCTGCTTGACCCCAGGTAAAGCATGAAGGAGCAGTTAACAACCAGCGCGCTGTTTGCAGCATGAAAGTGCTCGTTGTGCCTGCAGGGGTTTCCGTCAATGGCCATGGGGTGGTACCGCAGGCATGAGGCGCTTTCTGGAATGTTCTCGGTTATAATACAAACATTTTAACCTACATTAAAACCTCGAGCTTATTATCAGAGGATCTGCCATTTATTTCTGTTGGGATGTGTTCCATGTGTTCCCTGTTACAGGATCTTACCCCTAAGCTTAGAGAACAGCACCCTTCAGGAGCAGAGGCAAGAGCTCCAGCTGCTGACTGCAGAACTGAAAGGTGGTGATAAGGAGCTCCTGGGGTGGTTGCATCAGGGGCACCTTCTAGCCTGGGAAGACGACCAGCAAAAGATACTGACTTTAGCAGAAGGATGCAAGTTAGTAACAGTAAGTTCTGCGTGTATAAAGGATGAGACCCAGGTCTTTTAATTACTTTCAGGTGCTTAGACCCTTCAATGATAGTTCTACATCATAAAAGGAACCATTTCCTACCCTTCAGCCTTAAATTTAGCTGCCTTGCTTCTGAGATCAAATCTGCAATGAAGTGATCTGATCAGGAGAGATATGGTAATCAGATTGCTCTATCTCCTTTGAATATGCAAATTGCGTCTGTGGACTCTTTAAAAAAAAAATATCCAAGGAAACAAATGTGGGGGAAGGAACAATTTGTGAACATGCTGGAGCAGTGAAGAGCCCTGTGCCCTGAGGTTCTGCTGCACAGCTCTGACACCATCCACAAGCCACCCAGCTAATTGGCAGCTCTGCACAGGCTTTTGTGTGGCAGCTCTAGCTCAGAGGTCACCACACAGCTCATATTCCAGCTGACCTGGGTAGCAGGGAGCCCTGCTCCAGGGTGTGTGCAACACCAGCATCCATTTCTGAATCACATGATTTTAAAAGAAGGGATTAAATTATTTCTGAGACCTCAAAAAAAAATGGCATAACACTATCTGTCACAGACACCTTGTCTCCTTTCTTTTCAGATGAGCTGAACAAGAGAAATGAAGTTATAAAGTCACTGACCAAAAGATTGAAGTTCTTAGACTCTCAGCAGAATGACAATCAGACAACACTTGAAAATCCACAGCAGAAGTGTGAAGAGCTGTCTCAAGAAGTGACAGGTGGCACTGTTCACCTTCAGGCTCTGGAGGCAGGAGTTGAGCAATGGTCTGATCTTGCAGTCTGTGCAGGTACAGGATGCCAGTGGCATTTGTGAGTTTCACCTTTACTAAATGGCAAGAAAGGTAGGTAAGAAGCTGCCTGCTTTACAGATATTAGTGAACTGCTGCTGTCTAGAAGTTTCTGAGCTGTTGGAAGGTAAGGCCTGAAAAGCCAACTGCCCCAGTAACCAGTGTGAGCTCATACTTTCTTCTGATGCAAGTTGCCTAGAAAATAGTGCCCTCCTGAAAAGAAGCCATGTGCAAAACCTCATGTTTAGGCTCTGTGAAACTACCAACCCATTCACTCTCTCCAGTGTTTCTATGGAAGCAGGATGCATACAAATTCACTTTTTCTCTTGCTTTTCTTTCACTGATGGGTTTGGTTTAGACAGTTGAATAGGCAGGACTTGGTAAACTGCACCTTGCTACCTGTTGCTGGCTTCACTTTGGGGTTGGGCAGAGAGGACCTCATGTGCTGCAGTGAGTGGGAAGGGCAGGCTGCTGGTTGCTGCAGTGTTCTTACAGACAAGCAGTCCACCTTGAAAGATGAGGCAATCAAAGATGTCCTCTGCTGTCAGGTGGTTCACTTGCCTGTCACTTTTTATCTGCCAGCATCACCTTTGCCAGGCATTGATCTCATGTCTCATTATTGTAAAGACAACAGTAATGGGAAGTTCTTCCCAGCACTTCCTTGTACAAGGCATGAGTTCAAATTAACTACTGAATTTCCTGTCCATGGAAGGAGGTTACCAGGAAAAGTAAAATAAATCAGAGTATTGCTGCTGGGAAAATAAAGGCAGGTGCTGGTGAAAAGTCCAAAGAAAACATTTGATCTGTTTAATTGTTGTATGGTTTTTTTCCCTTTATATTTGGAGGGGAAGCAGATCCTGTTAATCTGAAGTGAATGCTTGTGTGCTTGTGTTTGGGTTCTGCTGCAGACAAAGGTGTTAACAAATGGACTTGCTTTGTATCTAGTCCCTGTCAGTAATTAAATAATTGTGTCTGTTTTGAAACAGTTGAGAGAGCAAAGAGAAAGGATCAGCTTCCTCAGCCTGTCAAGTCAAAGCAAGCAGGGACTGAGCAGAGCTCTCCAGTTTGCCCCAGGTACAGCCCTGGCTGGGGTTCTGCTCTGGAGATGGTGAGGGCCTTATTCAATAACATCAGATCTGCATGGAACAGCCCAAAAATTTAGATTTAGCTATTCTTAACTAAGAAAAAAATTAATCAAATTGCTGTTTCTGCCTTGCTGAGATCCCTACAGAATGTTTTATTTGTGGGTTTTTGTTTGTTTGATTTAAAAATTGAAAGCCTGTGGGACAAATCCTTGTATTTCCCTGTGCTTCTCAAGATCTGCTTTTCAAGAGAGACTTAAACCTGGTGCTTTCACCCCCACTTGTGGGAGCTTCTCAAGGTATATTCAGGATTTTTAAATTGCAAATCATTGATCAGTGTGTTACCTTCTGCATTAGCTTTACAAAAAATCCCCTGCAGTGAAGGCCACACACCACGATCATCATCCCATGTCCCTAATGCTGCAGAACTTTGAACACCAAATGACATTGTATTTAGGGCTCCTTGTGGTTCCATTTCAGCAAACCACTGCAGGCTTCTTAACAAATACTGTTTGTTGCTGCCAAATATTTATTTTCCTAAACACCTGCAGAGATGCCCCCTTGGATTTGGAAGGCCTTGACAATAGCTTGACTGCAGGGATGAGTTTATATACATCTTTTAAGGATGTTTTTGGAAGACAAGCAATGTGTTAGTACCTGGTGACAGTGTTGCTGCACTCCAGGCTTTCACTCATGCACTTTCCTATCTTGAAACAGACTCCATCAAACAGCTTGGAATTTCTTCCTACCCATCTGGAGAGCTCTCAGGAGTCAAGGCAAAAGCATGAGAAGGCAGCACATGAAAAGAGGTAAAGTAATCTGTTTTTTTCTTGGTGTTTTTTGTTTTGGCTTTTTTCTTCCCAGTAGTTTACTCCTGAAGAGAGACTTCATTGTTCAGCCACAACTAGCATCCTAAAAGAGCTGTGGGCTGTGTCAGGGTGGCTTTGCTGGAGTCAAACATCCAGTGAAGTTGTCAGCTTTTTTGACTTGGTCAGGAGACACCATAAGTATCAGTCACAGAATAAAACCTTGTGTGCAGGCCAGGCAGCCAATGAGGTTTTTTTTCAAGAATGGCATCGTTTGGTGGTAGGGGTGTTAATCTGGCCCACTACTATTTTTGGTTAAAAATCAAAGCTTATTTTGCTTTCAGATTAGGAAACTGGTAGACACCCTGGAGGCTGAGACAGAATCCCCATGCTGGGTAAAACCTGAGGGAACTCTCTGGCTGGTTTTGGGAAGTAACAGCCAAATCTGGGCAGATTTCTGCCAGGTTTTGGCAGGATGCAGCTGCCTGTTGGTGTATGAGCTACTGCAGAACCATGGCCACAGCCTCTGGTAGTGCCTGGGACAGGTATGTGTGCCCCTCCTGTTCAGTTCCTCTGACTGCTTTCCTTGGCCTGCCATTAGAGCCTTGGTGTGACATTCTCTGCCCCTGTAAAGTGACACCCGGACACGCACAGTTAGGACTGAGAGCACCCACAGGGTGTTTGAGGGGTGTGGCATTGCACAAGTTTGAAAAAGCAGGGTGAAACCCACCTCTGTGGTGTGTGAGGCAGGTGACAGACTGTTCCTGAGGGCACCACCACTGGAGGAAACCTCAGCTGATCCAAGCGGGTGTCAGAAGGTTGTGAAAGTCTTGGCTGTCCTTACGGAAGGAGAAGAAAAGCAGGATGTTGCATCAAGCTGGAATGAACTAGCCAGCCAAGTATTTTGTGAGGCAAACAACACGAGGTTGTTGAGAAACAGGGAAATTTCTGAGGATGGAGTGGAAAGCAGAGACCAACAAAGCTTGCAGTCACCTTCACCTGAACGTCAGTTCTCCTGTAGATTCGCAAAGTGTTTTGATTCAGAACACCAGCACATCTGACAAAACTGGTAATGAAAATAAAACCTGGGAAGAGGAGAACTGGAATTCTGTTTGGTCAAAAAATCAGAGAGGCTCCTGCTGCAGCTGGCAAGTCTGAGTCTGATTTCTGTAGTAGTGACTTCATTACAGAGAAGGATGCACAGAGGAAGCCAGTATCAGATCCGGAATGGCTGAAGGTTTTCAAACCCATAAATGGAGAGGGAAGTGGAGAGGATGGAAAAGATTGCAGGTGTCTCAAGACTGCACAGGAGATGAAATGTGCCAGCTCAAAAAGGTTATATGCCTGTTACATTTAGGCAGCAGATAGGTGCAAGCTGGAGTTATGCAGGAACGTGGGTGTACAAGTGCTCAATAATTTGTATTATCCCAAGTGATGTTTGAAGTAACTGCTGATTTAAAATTAGTCTACCAGCTTGAAAAGTAGTAGGTATAAAATAAGTTAAAATAGCTGTAAGGTGTCAGAATTCTATTTTTATGCATTTATTTTTTCACCTCTCTTATCTCCAAGAGTCGTGTGGGTGGGAGAAGCTGCAACACCACATAACTTGCCAAATATACTCACTGAGAAAAATGCAGATTTAAAAAAATCCTGCAATTTTAGGAAATCCCAGGTGTTGCTTGTAAATCTGGTGGGTAAAATATATTCTGAACAGATCTGGACTTTTACAGTGATGATTCTATGGGGCAAGAAACAAACCCAGATTTGGTGTGATGCTTTAGTGACTCAGTTATTTCTGTTGAGAAATCACAGAGTAGCTGGACAAGAATGTAGGACACAGCTCTTCCTCACAGGCTGCTCTCCTGACTCAGGGCAAGGAAATGAGATGGCAAGATTTAAAGGGCAGCAATCTGTCCACTCTCCAGAGCATCTTTGTTCATGGGACTCTATCCCTGTGTTTCTGTTGGGGGAGAAAAAGGACATGTGGTTGGGGAGGAGCAGAGTGAGGTTTGTAATGCTGAGAAGTGTCAGAAAAATACTCGGGTGTCTTAGTGATACTGGAAGGTGTCTGAGAGAAAAGTGCTGCTTGGCATTTATTGAAATGGTTTTATGCCTGCACAAGGAAGGGCATTCAGAGCTGGGACTTTCTGTGGACTTGTTCTCTTAGTTCCTCTATTTCCTTTCAAGTAATTGACTGACTTACCAGCTCTATTTCAGAAGCATCTCTGAAGTTTTAGACAGAGAAGGAGGAGCAGCTTTTCAGCTGGTACTTTGACAAGTACAGCAAATGAGCAGCTGTTTAAACCTGCTGAGAACTTCAGCCAGCAAGTCTGCCCAACACCCAAAGGAATTAATGTTGTGGAGTGGAAATTTCTGCTGTAGGGGATTCTTTAGTTCTGTGCTGCTTTTGAAATTAAAAATACGATAGAAATTGTTACTGCAGTGAGACAGACCTGTTCAGAACCAAGGTGAATGGGCAGCCTTTGAAAAAGAATGCTGTCCTGGCACATTCCCCCCAGCTTTGCTGAGCTTCACACTGTCTGTGGACTCTCTCTGGTTTCCACTGTCCATAAATCATTGAAAAGACTCCCTTCCCCTTCCCTCTGCTTTGACCTTTCTTATCTACTCCTCCAGCAGCACAAATCACACACAACCATCCCTCCAAATCTCTTCTGAGGCTGAATCAGGAAAACTGCTTTCACTTTTTGTCTTGTCCTTAAGGGGGCTTTAGGGGAGAAGGTACAAACTCAAGCTGGGCCATGCAGATAGAGCAGATACCCTTCAGGAAGGGCGGGCTGCTCTGCCCATGTGGGATTTGCTGCTGAGCTATCAGGTTCTCTTCATGCCCACATTTGGTCTTAGGAGCCCTGCTAATTGGGGAGGGAGTGACTGGGTGCAAATCCCAGCCTGTTGGCTCTCCAGCCTTGACTGACTCTGCTTTGCCACCAAATAAATTCTCTCTCCATAGCTGCAGAAAGGCAGCAGTGTTGCAGTCCTCCCTGTGGGGTCCTCTTAAGGCTTTAGTGGCAGAGACCAAACACAACATTCCTTCTGGGACTTGAATCTGGATCCTCCAGTTTTCCATTGCTGGCTTCATAGTGCTGATGATGTATTTTGTGTGTAGGGAAGGGTGCTGGCACCTCCCTGTCAGCCCAGCAAATATTTTTGACATGAGTTCTTGAATTCTGGAACAGCCAACAAGAAGCCTATTAGAGCAGTCAAGTGCCTTATCCAACTGCAGGAGTGATTGTGAAACTGTCCTGCAGGAATCATTGCTGTGTGGGCTCTGACTTGGTGACTTCATTTATGTTGGACCAACATTTGCTGCCTTTGGATTTTTATCTCAGTTTGAAAAGCTGGAGTGTCAGCAGGTGCTTGTTCAGTCTCCTCCTGCTGGACTAAGCCACCCCCCTTTCCTGAGCCATCTCCCTGCCTCAGTCAAGCCTGGTCTTCCCGCTCTCCCTCCCAGCCTGTGTGTCTTCAGGACTGGCTGTGCTTGTTACACTTCCTCACATCCCCTGCCTCTAGGCTGCTTCAGCTTGTTCTCTCATCTCTCCAGAGCCTTTTCTTGTCAGAAACTCACAAACATGAGCTCTTCTCTCTTAAAAAAAGCCTCTTGTGTCCCAGTGCTTTACAAGGGAAATGAGACCCAGCAGACACTTCTGAGCTGGCATCTCTCACAGGGCTTCTCCTTAGCTTGGATGCCATTTAAAACCAAACCTTTTTGTAACAGTCTTGCCAGGTATGGAAAGTGTGGTTCCACCAAAATTAGTATCTAAAGAGTATTTAATGAAATATTGTAGATCTGAAGAGAGTATTTTATTTAAAATACACATATTTTTACCTTATTTACCTGATGCAGGCCATGCTAGCAACTGTGCTTCTGTTTTGTCCAGAAGTGTGATGAACACAAATGTGTTTTACTTGGAGGAGATGGTTGTATAAACTGGGTGAAGTGGAAATGAGCAATTGAAAATTAAATTCACTGCCTAGCTTGAAGCTGCTGGCAGAAACCAGGGCACAACTTTGTCCAAGCCACAGACAGCACAGGGGACAGGTGGTCCCAGGGGAAGAGGGCTTGGTTAGTGTGCTTGAGATAGATCATCATATGCTACAGCTTTTTTTAGTTCTAGTCTGAATTTGTGATTAATATGTGCTGAGTGAGGCATAGGGAACATTTTGATAAAATTGTGATTTCAGGAATTGAAATGGAGAAGTGTTTTTCTCTAGACTGTAATAAAGTGAACTTTTAGTGTAGGAAAGGTGTAAAAGGTTTCAATCCTCTGACATGCATATTCAGAGCTAAAGACCTTTTGTATTAGGACAAGCTTGGAATGGCTGTGAGTCAGTATTTGGACAGTAGGCCATGATTTGGTGCTGTAACTGTTGTTTAAATTGCTTTTCAGTTGTTCCTAAATGCACTCAGATATACCCAGTGCTATATTAATACTGTGTTATGCTTTAAAACCACGGGGAAGGTGTGTGGCAGATTGTATCATCAGCCCCTCCCCAAAATGGCAGGCAGGGAGCTGGGGTTTGGGTTTAATCAGTTTGTCTGAACAGCACTTCACTGTTGGCTGCTGTCTTTAAAAATAAATGAGATAATGCCTCTTGGGAAGAGCTCTCCTGTGATCTCTGGAGTGAGGTGGTGACTTTAAAAGACTGTGAAATTCCCTTGAAAAGTGCACCTACAAATATTAGTTTGTCTAGTGGTTGGTTAAATTAAAAAGAGAGTGGGGTATGAGAGAAGAAAGAGGCCCAGGGTAGTGGGAGGAAGCAGATACTGCCTTTTGTGTGCTCTTTGCAAGGTTAAACAGATCCTCAAGCTGTTCTTGAAACTGGTTGGATGTCAAACTTTATCCTCAGAGGATGAAACTGATCTAGTGAAGTTGTTAAACATGGGAACCACTCTGAGGAACAGAGTAATCTCACCTGCTTCATGGTTTTCTTGGCTCAGGGCCCATAGTTATTTGTGTTGTCCCATGATTTTCCTTGCAAAGTTTATAAAAGGCTGGTGATGCTGTTTCTGGCAATGTCTTCATTTTGTTAACGGTGAGGAAAACGTGGATCCAGATTCTTTGCACTTGGATTCTCCCTGCTTGACATCCACCCAGGAAAGAGACAGGCCTCAAAGATGTGAGATGTTCTCTGATGAAGACTTCCCTCTGGAGATCAATAACCTTTCAGTGACCAAGCCAAAGAATAGATCCTGCAGTGCTTCCAGGGACCAAGTCAGTATTTTAGTGCAGAATGTACTCAAGTCATTTTAAGGGGAATTGTGATTGATGGTGGGAAAGCAAATGTTTGCCAACATGGAAGAGCTGGAAACTCAAATGATGAGACTGCAGGCTCAAAGCAAAGGTGGTAAAATGCTTTATTGAATTAAATCCTTGTTGTCTCAGTATGTCTTGGCCAGCATCAGTGAGTTACAGAACAATAAGCTTTTGAAATGAAAGACTTCAGGGCAATGGATGCTGCCTGATACATGTTTATTCCAGTGAAGGACAGTATCTGCATCTGCTCGGACACAGTTAGGAGAAGCTATTGGACACTGTTTCTTTCCTGTTCAGCCTGCTTTTCACTCTTGCTCATGTCCTTGTTTACTGTCCCCTGTGTCACTGCAGTGCTGCTCCTGTGGGCATTACCTGTACATGCATGTGGAGATCCCTTACAAACCTGAAGACCTCTGTGTGTGTTAGACCAAGCAGCATTTGGACAGTCCGGGGCAGTGTTACAGGCTACTATTTTGAACTGAGACGTTTCAAAATGAAAGTGATGATTCTTGCTATGTTCAAATCCTTGGACATATTCCCCAAAGATCATTTCCTACCCTTGGCTCCCTCTCTGTCTCCTCCAGGACACCAGTTCCCCCAGCAGCAAGCTGCAGTCCCGACAGATGGTTGCTGATCTGGAGCTTAGCCCTCCCCTCCACACCAGCCCTCCCTGCAGCCCCAACAGCAGCAGCATGAATTTGGTGTTGTCACTTCCCTAGGAGAAGATTTAGGTGGCCAGGAAGAGTGATTGTGAACATCCTCTCCCTTATGCTTGACTTGTGCTACAGCATTATAAACACTGTCCTCCAAAGAGAAAATTCCTGCAGGCCTTAGCACACAGTACTTGGGGTTCTTTATAGGATTCTTGGTGGCTTCTCAAGGTCATGACAGGATTTGACTTTTGCACGTGGCTAAACAGATGGAAGGAGGAAGTCATTTTGGAGCAAGCTGTAGGAGGGCTAGAAAAAAAAACACACACCAGTAAGACTTGTGTTCAGAACTGGTTTGTTCCACAAGGCATGTGGAAAGGAGGAGAGAATAGGAAATAGGTGATCTATAGAATAGTTCTGTACATGAATTTAAACCAAACTCTCAGCTTAAACAGCTTCAGAGTTTTTTTGTGGGTTAATAGTTTCAGTTCATTGCAGGGTCAGAGAACATACTCAATGGTCAAAGAAAATACCCTGCATGGAGCTGTCGTGGCAGTTTATTTTATGAGCAGGAATGCTGGTAGGGAGTTTGTCCATTCTGTGGGCAAGAGGAGTATTTGGAAAAGGGGACACTTGTTTGTTTTTCGTACATATCCTTAAGAATTTCTCCCTTGTTTGTCAAGGAGATTGGGCCACTTGTCACTAGAAATGTGTGAACTCGTGCTGGTATTTCTCACAAAGGGGGAATTGAGGCTTTTGGTTTTAAAGCAGACTCCTAGTGAGAAGGCTGCGTGCTGGAGCCTCAGCTTTCTCCTAAAAGGTATCACTTCTCTCTGCAAATACAGCACTCCTTAAATCCTTAGGTGAACTTGACCAGAACAATGTTATTATAAGTGACAGACAAAGCAATTTTGATAATGTTCAGAACCATAAAAACTTGGTTGTGCTGGGACTGCCTGGCAAAAGCATGAAGGTTTGTCTGCCCGTGTTTGCATACACTGAAAGGCTGTTGTGTTCAGGAGTTCATCTGCAGGATTTCATTCAGCCTGAGAGACAGCAGCAGTGTAGTCCTTTGCAAAGACTGTCTTGTAGGAGGGATTCCTGAAAAGCTCTCACACAGCAGTGGTTGCTTGTGGCTCTTGCCCAGCCTCATCACTGTCTGGCTCCTGCTTTACTGGTTGGCACGTCAGAGCTCGGCTCGACCGGCTGTTCTGTAGTAGCCAGCAGGACTCTGCTCTATAACCTGATACTGCATTTTTTAGCTTGGAAATTGG